>NC_059471.1:180858967-182136230 GCF_018139145.2 Gymnogyps californianus
CCATTTAATTTTAGACTGAGTACAGAGTGAGTACAATAACCTTGGTAAATTAAAATGTCACGATTTCCTTTCTGCGAGCCGAGCGGATGTGTCTGCAGAGCTCTAATGAAGGAGGGTTAGTACAAGAATGGAGAGCTTCCACTCCAAACACATCAAAGCCCTTCAGTGCTTGTAGAGTTCACATGCAAAAAATGCAAATGCTGTGTGAAATTCCAATTTGAATGATGTATTTGGATGAGTTGCGGTCCTCTCCTATCTGCTATTAGGTCTTCATCTGGAAAGAAAGTATGATGGAAGTGGATGGAAAAAGCTTGGACAGTGAAGATTAGTAAAGATTGTGCTAAGATTAGGCACATCAGTAAAAGCTTTGAGACTGGCCTCTAAGTTGTTACACCTGGCTGGGATTGCAGTCCTTTGCCAATTCATGTCCAGCACTTACTTGGAGCATGACCTAACTGTGGGCTTGTGCAAGAGGTCATGAATTCATTCAGTTTTAACTTCAAGTCTGGTATTTTCGCTTTTCCTTGAGAATCGTTAGGGCTGTCACTACATCACCTCGAGGAAAGGGAACAGACTCATGGCATTTTGAAGAGACGTAAGGGACAGTTGTTGGCCAGGGCTGACCTCTTTCAAGTCCCATTACATAGAGTCAAAAGCTCGCAGCACTTCCCAGGAAGCATTCAGCAATTTGCAGGAATGGGTTCTCAGGATCTAGGTCACCTAATGAATTTTAACAGAGCGGAATCACATTATGAATGGAAAGCACCAAATAGCAGATACTTTTCTTTATTTAAACTGGCTGCCTGTAATTTCTGAAGTACAATTGACTTCTTTCAGTCCCAGCCCTGTTGCAGAATTCTGTGGGGATGACAGAAGGATTTGGATAGTCGAATGTGCAATTCTACTCCTAAAACTGGCTTCAAAATGGCATTATGTATTAATGATTCCCAGAACAAATTTGCTCAGTTCACAAGTGAAAAGCTGAGGGGTTTTATATCTGCCAGCTCTGCAAATTCCCCCTGGGACGTGAAGGTCAAGCTTGCGCTATTTCCTTCTCACACATCATCATCACCGTCATCATCAGTAATAAAGATTATGAGGACCAAACTGTGCCTCAGTTACGCGTATGTAAGCTCCGATGTGTTTCACGGGGTTACACAGATGTAAGGAATTGTCCTCCCGTGGTTGCAGAGCCATGCTGCATGGCCAGCATCGCTCAGGGACCTGCGCGTGGGACGAACTCCAGCCCCCTCTCCTGTGCCCCGCAGCACGGGGGGGCCCTGCCTGCGTGCGACAGGTCTGACCCTGCAGCATTACCTCCCGGTCACCCCGAGCAGGGATTTGTGGATGGAGTTAGGCACCATGCAGGCAACCTTGCTCATACAAAAGGTGAAGGTCTGCTTGTAAATGCCATGGCCAGATCCAGTGCGGCAGCCAGGCCCTGATGCGGGTGCTCAGGACCCTGGGATCAGCTATGGAAAGGTTTTAGACCTCATGTTTGCTGTCCCAATGCCTAGGGATGCCTTCTGGACCGCAGGACTCAGACCATGGGCTGTCTTTGAGCCTGGACTCATGCCTATGTTGCAGAGCAGCTCCTATAGCTTCAGTCAGCTGAATATGTAAAGGAGCTAAATGACTTCCCACAACTTTCTGAAAAGAAAGGCAATATTGCAATGAGATTTAACCCAATTCATAAAATAGTGCCTAATAGGGAGCAGAGTTCCTGGGGAAAGAAGTGTTATTTTTCCTGAGAAGTGTTGGTTTTGCCACTCGTCAGAAGACGGCTGCGCTTCAAACCTGTGTTGGTGTGATGAGAGTGACTGAAACTAAAAGCTAGCCTGAGACACATCGTCCCTTTTCGTTGGAAGAACCAGGGCGTGCGCCAACGTTTTGTAAGAGGCTCCCAGATGACACTTCTCTGTGGAGATGCAGCATTGGACAGGGCTGAGCAGCTAAGCTTCCTGTATAGGATTTCAGGATCAGACTCTACACCAGTTCAAAGTCTTTCCATAACACGAGTGCAATGATGCAAGTGAGAAAGCAGGTGGCTTTGTGCACTTGGAGAGTAAGTTCAGGGGCATTTTCAACTATGTAATGGCTTTGTCTTTTATGTTGCTTTGTATTTGCTGTCTACCTGATGCAGACTGTGCTTGGGAGTAACTCCAAGAGCCTCGCTGCAGCCACACAGGAAGCGATAAAAGAGGAGAACTAGACCATATATTTGTTAAACCCTAGGCTTTTGGGGGATATTTTAAATTTATTGCTTCCCTAGATTATTTTTTGAATATTGCAGGTGCTTGGATAGTAAGACCCATCTTCTAAGCAGCACAACACGCAGCTGACAAAAGCTTTTTTGACATGCTGTCTCTGTACCCTTTCGCTGCTGGGCTGCTCTGGGGACAGCAGAGTTAAGCTGGCATAATTTACATGCACCAGGTGTGTTCCTAAAGAGTGGCAGCAGCTTTCCCAATGGATGCAAGGGGCTGAGAGGCTGCTGAAATCCTCGCAGCTGTGGCCCCCTTCTCTTTACACTCCTCCATCACCTCCTCTGTCTCTAACGTGCCCTTGGCACTGATGCTCCCACGGGATTGCCTCCGTGTTTCCTGACCCAGAACAACTCTTTCCCAAACCAGTCAGATCCCCTTTGCTCTAAGTGCAACCCTTTTGTATGAAGGGATTGGAGCAGAGGTGAGAATTTCATTTTTGTACTAAGAAGTAATCTCATCCTGGACTTTTCTTCCATGCATCAAGCTTCTACCTATGTGAACTACACAGGCACTTGTGAACAGACGCCCTGCTGAGCTACTCTGGGTCAAATTACTCTGTTTGTATCATGAAATGCCAACAAGATCACCACGTATTGTACAATACGGTGGGAGCACAGAGCCTCTGCTGGGAAAAGCTTGTGTTTTACAGACAAGTCAAAGGCTGTGGGAGAAAACAGGCAGAAAAAGGTGAGGGGACTTACTGTGCAGCTTACCCGAGGCTGCACAGTAAATTACTGTGAAAGCCAAGAGTAGAGTCCAGTTTTGCTTCTGTACTGGTATCCTGCTCCCTGCAGATAAGAATCAAGAACCTTTTAACAGATTACAGCATTTTTCTGTATAGATCTCCTTTTTGCTTTGGAATGAATTAAAAATTGAAACATATACTAAGGTTTAGGGTTGATCATGACCATCTCATATACTGCTCGGTCTCAAAGAAGTGTGCTAGATTTACGTGTACCATATATACATTGTTATAATTATTTGTGTGTATATGCACAGCACATGTGTGAGCTATAGCTCATGGAA
This sequence comes from Gymnogyps californianus, assembly GCF_018139145.2. Taxonomy (NCBI): domain Eukaryota; kingdom Metazoa; phylum Chordata; class Aves; order Accipitriformes; family Cathartidae; genus Gymnogyps; species Gymnogyps californianus. The sequence continues at coordinate 180,862,261 of NC_059471.1, forward strand.
GCCCGTATCTTCCTCATAACTTGTGCACTGCAGACAACAAGCCCATGGAAGGGTAATAAATGCTTTTTTGCAGCTTCTGGCCACCAAAAGCACTTTGGGTTCCCTGCAGTCTGCAGCTGGGGACAGAGGGGATGCTGTCCAATTTCTTCAAGCACATTTTTTAATTTCACACATCCTTGGTGGCTATGAAATACCCAGCCAGGGTATTCAGGGTAGCCATGGCCAGGGGCAGCGTGACTTAGTTACACATGGAAGATAGGAGTTACCATGCTGGTGAGGAAAGAAAGTGTGCAGGAGCATAAGGTGGTGTCATTTACATGCCACAGGGATCAAAGAGCAGGTTTTCAGAAGGGAAGTCAAGCAGCAGAGTGAAGAATGTAAAGGTACCTGCCACGTACTCCTCACAACCTCTTGTTAGTAGTTTCCCCTGCAACAAACTTGCCCCTTGCTCTCAACAGATATCCACTTACAGCAGTTTACAGCCAGGTGACTTACAGCACCGTGTTTCAATCTGATGGCTAATCTTGCACAAGGTGATATGATAAGCAGGCACTTTATAACTTCTATCTTTCTTCTATCATAGAAATCCCCTACAGAGTAAACTAAGTGACCTTAGTCCAGCCCGTTGCTCCTGATGTGACAACAGCCTTTTCTTTAACAATATCTTTAAAAAAAAAAAAAAAAAAAAGGCAAAAAAATCCTTTAGTAAGAGTCTGTGTTAGTCTCATTTCCTTGTTTAAATCTCTGTGGAAGCTTCTATTTGTACTTGTAGCCTTTAGTGTTATGCCCAGGTAAGACATCTGTTATTATTTACTTATACAATAGGTTTCACTCTTACATTGTCTCATCAAAGTATAATTGTTAACATCGAGCATCTACTAACTGTTAGGAAACAATTCTGGGTTAAGATTTGTTTTATCCTAGGAAGTGCTTTAGAAGATAAGATTTTGTGATTATTGCCATTATTAGAAGTGAAAATGAAATCACAGAAGTCCTGGATTCCATAGTGTGCTTTAGAAAATCACCTACCTTTGCACTGTTTCTGAGACACTGGTGCCATGGGTACCTATGGTGTAAGCATTAATGTACCGAGACAGATATTTACACTCTCTTGTTGTCTTCACTTCCTTTGAGCAATGCTAGATGATGGTAACTAGGTTTGTGTCCTCTTCACACCCTTGCACCTGTCTACAGCAATCCCTCCCAGCGGCATTCTGCTAGATCTAACTCGTGTCATGTTGGGTGCTTTACTGAAAATTCAGAGAATTATAGGGCTTGCATGGACCTCAAAGGATCCTGTACCCCAGAGGTGGCCAAATGGGGACCCACAGGCCAGGTCCAGTCCACCAGAACAGCCAGATCATATCACTACTCACTCCCACCCATAATCCATCCTCCTTCAGGAGGGCCTCCAAGTGTTAAGCAAGGGCTGGGGGGCTGGATGAGCTCTCACACCAACCCACACTCACTGCCTCTGGGATTCCCAGCTATGGGACCACACACACATCCCTCAGCTCACCTTTCAAAAAAAGGTCCAGTATCATCTTGTATCCTCCACAGATTTTCACCTACAGACAGTGACTGACTGGACTACCTCTTGAATGACCATGTTCTGCTGCTTCTTTTCTGCATCTCATTCATTGCCTTACTGGTGAAAGGGAACACAAATTTCTCTGGGTTTTCTGTCCGTTGTTTCATAGACCATGTACTGTTGCCTTCTGCAACTCTTGTGGTCTACAACCAAGCTGGTCTCTAGCAATGCTCAGTCTAGAAGTGCATGTAGATACCACCGTATTCAGTTATTGTATTAATCTAAGACTGTAGCTGGAATCCTAATTCAAACAGAAGACTGAACCGTCTTTTACTCAGTCTATTTTGTGCATTTCACGCTTCTATTGTTACAGTTCCTACCAAGCCAATGGTTTACTCAGCTTTTTTTGCTTGTTCATTTTGAGGAGGAGACTGGAATTAACCAACAAACACACACACATTTATTTATATGTATATGCACATATATATAACTATATATAACAATGTGTATATTTTTTATACTAAGTATTACAACAGGAACAGTTCCCTGATAGTTCACTGTTTGTCCTCTTCAGCGTTAGATTAACATACCCTTCCAGTGGTTCTGTCTGTCTGGTCATTACCTAGTTTTTGTTAGACAAGGTTGCATTCAGCGTTTCTTCATATGACGAGTACTGACTCCTATATTCCCTGGGAAACAAATGCCTCTGCAAGCAGGAACTCCCTTAGTGTGAAAGCAAACTCTGTGTGCAAGCTTGAGGCTAAGCTCCTGCCGCTCCTCCAGCAGCCTGGCTGGCTGCTTCCCATCACTTCTCCCAAAAGATACCAGCCGTCTTTCTCACCTGCTGCTCGAGGACTCCTCGTCCCTTCTCTCTTTGTTTGTGAGTATGGTGCCTGTGGAGAGACACTGTGAGCTCCCGTGGGGAGGGAGAGAGGGCAGAGATGGACAAGCAAAGGACCGACCTGGTCTTATCAGCTCCAGGTCTGCAGACCTCCGCTCCCTCCTGGGCACATTGTGTGCCTGATGTCGGACAGACCAGAGGGCCCTGCCTCCTCCCTAGCATGGTCTCAGCATTGCTGGGCAAAGGGGGCTGCTGTTTGGAGGAGCTTGGGCTGCTCCACGTCTTGTGGACAAGTTCCTGCATGTGGCAGGGGAGCAACTTGATCTCGCTGGGCACCTGGGATGGGTGCAGATCCCAGCTGCCCATACGTTGGGACGGTTTCCAGAGCTTTGTCCGTGGTTCTGCTCCTCTCCCTGTCCTGTGGGTTTTCCACGAGCTCCTTGCACAAAAGGAGAGGAGAGGCCAGACATCACGGAGTCTCTGACCCCAGCGCAATTAGCCCTGGGGGTCAAGGGGCCGCCAACTGGCATCTGATTTGTCTTGTTGTCCTTGTCAGGATCCCTGGCTGAGGCAGGAAAGCAGGGGTTATATAAGCAAAACATAAAAGCAATTGTTTTCTGGGCAATGAACAGATCAGGTGAAGGCTGTTTCCTTTCTCCCATCTGCCGCATTGTAGACTCTTTTAGACAGAACAAGTGGCTACACAAAAGCCAGGGGCCAGCTACTTGTTTCGGTATTGTGTGGGTCTAATTCTTTAATCCTGTGCCGTTCTTACTAAGTGATCAGTGACTGACTGAAATGCCAAATCCCAAAGTATAGATTTTAAAAGTGCAAAAATGGAATCAGTTGAACCATGGCTGATTAAAAAGGAGGAGACTAGACCTTCAACAACAAGTGGATCAAATTTAGCTGGTTGTAGGATTGACATGTCTCCGGTGTCGTCTGCAACAAGAACCAAATGCTAATTGCCTGACACTATTAAACACCTCATCAACTGTGACTTAGGGCTTTCCCTGTGCATGACTTCAGAAAAACAAGCCTGCCTTTATGCTTATCCCAGTTTCATGATTTTCAGTGGACCTATTTTTCTGATGCTAATGGGGGTAATGTACTTTGTTGCTACCGTTTTTCAAACTACTTTTGATGAAGCGCACAGAGGGAGCTTTCACACAGTCTGGATTCACTAATTGGAAAAAGACTTGAGACAAATCTGAATGGCACCATGTTTCCCCATGTCATCACAGAGCTGCTGATACTCTTCAAAAGACCACAAGGAATGGTGGTGACATACTTCGTTTTCAGAACTCTCAGAAGAAGGGAGAAAACAGGAAGATTCTAATAAAAAAAGCTAAGTACAATATATTATCTTGCCAACAAGAACTTGTCCTATGAAGCCATTATTCAGAACAAGATGAAAATATGAAGAATTTGACCGCAGCTTTTTTCAACTCTTTTTTCTGAAGGCAGAATATGATCCCAGGACTTTTAAAGGGTCGAGAAAGAGTCAGGTCAAATTCAGAGATTCTGTTATGCTGCTTGAGTAGTAAAGGGTATTTCTAGGAAGTTTCTAGGAAAGTGGCATGCTGCTGTGGTAAATAAAAGTCTGACTTATCCAATGAAGGGCAATTATATTTATATGTGCAGTATGCAGGTGACACAAATGCTTGTGAAGGGTTTGCTGCAAGACAGCCTGTATACTGGCAGAGATAATTATATCTGCAATTAGAGTCAACTCCAAATCTGAATATTGACGTGGATCATGCTATGCTGGTTTTGTTTGGCAATCTGAAATCAGTAAGAAGAACCACAACTTACGAATACATGTTATCATGGGCAAGCTATGACCTTGCCAACCGTAAAGTATGCAATGCGATGTTGTGAAACTAGAGCTCAACGAGGGCTGATGTGGCAACTCAGATGGGAAAATGCAAAGGAACTGATACTGATTGAATTGAGAAAGTCTTAAATATTGAGTAGAAAATACGTGGATCGTATATTACTGTCACAGAAGTTCTATAGCCTGGAAAATAACTTTTTACTTCAGTCCATGCACCAGATCAGACACAAATCATTCTAGGAAAAAATCCATGAGAAAGTTGGGGGTGAAATGATTGGTTGAATTTTAAAGGTGAATAAAGTTTCCAAGAAGATATCAAGAGTGAAAGAGGAACCCAAACACTCACATTGAGAAAAGAAACTTTACAGTCTCATCAACTCAGAAATAATAAATTGTAATCAATATTCAACGAAGATGTGGCCGTAAAGTTTATGTCATTATTTAAAATGTTGAGGTTCTCAAAATAACTCAAACTGTAAAAGAAACAAGTGTTCAATGACGTATGTTTCTTATTTCAATAAAATGAATGGATTTTTTGCTTCCCCTCTTGCAAAATGACTAGAAAGTTCCCAAAAGATAAATGGAGCTATTACAGATACAGTTCAGAGTTTGTGCCCTTGAGACACTAAGTTCTAGGGAAACTGAAGCTGGATGAAATAAAGATAAGAAGTTAAAACTTAATTCATAGATTACATTAGATCCCTGCTTCAACATCATTATTTAGAAGAGACTCTATCTCTAACTAATGCAATTTTAATATTTTTCCATACTGATTTTAACTTTGGTTTATATAGATATGTTCTACATTTAGCCAAAATACATACCATCTGTTTTCTGAATTGGTGTAGTTGATAAAAATTATTTTGGGGGGACCCATCCTGAAAAGGACAATTCTAGTGCTCAGCATGAAAGGAAAAGGTGCTTTCAGTTTAGAGTAGGACAGTCATGGCTCATCTACTGCATGATTTTATAAGTCTACCAGGACAAAACTGGTGACCCACAGCTTACAGCTGCTGTAGGAGAATTGTTTTCAAGAAATGGCACAATCAATCATGTGCTAGAACTTTTTTTATATTTATAATTCATGCTTTTTATTAATACTGAAAAGAGTAATGTTTCAAATGGTAGTTTTTTAACATGAGTAAATGGTCCGGTTTTGACAAAGTGAGATAATCTAGTTCTGTCCCATACTCCATCTCTCCTTTATAAATAAAACCCCTAAATATTGAGGAAGAGACTAAATCTATTATCCCTGTCCCAGTATCCTGTGTCCTACAATTGTGTGTGGAAATGCAACATGAAACTAAAGAAAAGGAAAAGGTTTCCTCATCTGTATGGCTCTCATTCAGATCTTCTTAGTCAAGATTATTGGGAGATGCTGTTGAATGTGCATTTCACGAGAAATGATGTTTTAAATTTTAAAATCAACTGTTCCTTGCATTTACAGGTGAATTGAAAAAAAATATTTGGAAACAAATGGGTATGGTCTTGTGAGCCCCAAGCGCTAGGATCTCTCACAAGGCTATTTGTAAAAAGTGAGGCTGATTTTGATTTTCACTATCCAGAATAAAATAAGAAATGCAGGGGGAAAAAAATAAAGATAGAAAGAAAGCCGCATTAGATAATGACATGTGCACTGGATTTGTAAAGCGCTTTTTTTTTACCAAGATATTATCTGTCACATGAGTAAAGAGTTGTGAGTACAAACTTTACTTTTATGTGCAATAAGTCAATTGATTTGTACCATTTCTTCAGCTTGCACAATTGTTCTACATCAGAGAAAATACATCCCTCTCCAGTCAGGCAGTAACTGCAGCCAGCACCTCTCTCATTCCAATCACATACCTTTTTTTAGGCAATATATTACATACAAAGAAACCATTGTACTTTCATTCCTGCCAAATGTGATACAGGTTACAGGAGACAAAAGAGCAGAATGGTTCCTTTTAATAGATCTTGAACCTCCAAGTAAATATATAGAGGTTGCTCAAGCGCTAACCTCTGAAAACTGAACCCTGCAGCTTTGATTGTAGTAGCTCAAACAAACCAAACTCTGCAGGGCTTGCCCAGCGGTAATTGCAATAAACAACATACAAGAGCTCCCAAATATTGCTCAACTGAGCACGGTGTTGGCAACCCGCCAGACGTCTGACGGCCACTTCTGATCTGCATACAACGGCACGGTGCGCAGCCGCCCCGCGGCCGGTGGGGAGGGATGGTGGCAGCCCCAGGGACCGGGGTGGCTTTCCTCAGCCGGCTCCGGGGGTCGTCAGCGGAGCAGAGGGGAGGCACTGGGGGAATCGTGGACATCTGTGGATCACATTTGGCCTCTGCACCTCCCCTGGTGCTTACACGTAATGAGTCAAGGAATAATACATACACAAGTCGTGGAGAGCAGTAATACAACGGAGTGCAACCGTTGTAGCCAAAATAAACAAGACTAACAGCACTTTCCATTCAGAGCGGTGCTACTCGTAGCAACAGGGAGCCTTTTATTATATTTAGAGCAAAATAGTGTAGGGAGAATATGGCACTTGAAGAAGAAAACCGTTTGTGTAGAGAAAGGCCTGCTCCCATTCACATTGAAGTCACTGACAAAACTCCTGCTGCTCCTTCCCAGGAGGCTGGTTTGGCCCAACATCAGCAGTGGCTTTTGCAGGTTGTAAGCCTGTGCGTTATCACGACAGAGCCCTAGGGAAACACTGGATGGTGAAGGGGGTAATTTTCAGCAGAGGGATCGATGTGCAACTTCCCAACTACCTGGGAGCAATTCCCTTGCTGCCTCCACTCCGTGCTGTGCTCCACTGCCTTCCCCATAAAATGTGTCTGAACACATAAAGCTGACCTCCGCACGCAGAGAAGGTTCCGAGGAAAAACAAAAGCCGAGTTTTCTTTCAGGATTGCCAATATGGGCAACATCACTTATTTGTAGTTATTACTCTGGTTGACAGGAGGCTAGGGGGAAATAATACCGGCAGAAATACCGTACCCCATGAGAGAACCCCGGCTAGAAGGCAGTAACGAAGAGACTGGCCAGTGACAGTATATAAATTAATCATGAGTGCATGACAAGATGCTTTGTGAAAAAAAGTAAATTGCTATTTTTGGACACGTTCCGAGGGAACCTGAGTAAATCATTGACATAAAGCATTCCCCTTTTCACAGCTCAGGACTCAGGCATGAGACCCTGGCTCATGTTGGTGAGCACTTAGTCACACCAGCAGTCCCACTGACTCCAAGAGCATAACTCATGTAGTCTGTTTTGTTCTGGGCCCCTTGGTTCAGAAGAGCTAGTGATAAACCAGGGCAGCCTAAAATCCAGCAGCACAATTGATAAAAAGGTCAGGGGCCATGACCTACCGGGAAAAGGCAGGTAGACCTTGCTCAGGCTGGAGAAGAGGTGACAATGGGCATATGCCTTTTGTCAGGAGATGACACAGGTGTTAGTGAATGATTTAAAAAAAAAAACACTCTAGGAAAAAAGTTCCATGAAAGGGAGAAAAGAAGGTGCAATAATACCATTATAGTAAAACTCACGAGTGCAACTGTATGAAAAGGTCTTTAAAGATGTGTTCAGTCAGGCAAGAATAAGTATACCCTGAGAAATCACCGAGGTATATAGAGCCCCCCTCGAATAGGTGCAAGACAAAGCCAGACTTAATACTTAGGAGTGAATGTTAAACAAATACAGCATTGAAGTAACAGTATTTAAAAGTGCTGCAAACTTATCCTCTCTAAAACCCAGGAGGGCACTCAGTAATGGTTCCCACACCAATTTTGTCATAATTAAAGGACACTCCAATCTCAAAAAAATGCCAAAACAGATGTATAAATAAAAACAGCAGAAATAAATGATTGAACAGCAACAGTGGTCATAACAATTTCAACACTGGGAAAGAAAAAAACCCCACATTTTAAGCCCTTGCTGATGTGAAGGGGAGAAAAAACAAGCTAGATTTCAGAAAGAGGAAATCACATGCTCTTGGGCTCTTGGAAGATTACTGATATGCCAGAGGGCTTGTGACTGCAAAACCTACTAAATGGTGGACAAATTGATTCACAAGCCTGAATATAACCAGGTTACTTTTAGGCTGGAGATTTACACAGCATTAAGGCTCACATAAGCTTCACTGTGTCTTAAAAGGTACCCAATATAAAAAAGACACTATTAGACTGAATATTGTCACAGGACAGGAAGACCGTGAGTGCTGTAAATAAGTTATAAGCCAGCTTCTGGGGTCATGCTTCTCCAGGCTGTCGTGAGATAAATGGGGGAATTACTTATGCAAAGCACATAGCTGGAAATCACGTTTTAACTCTATAGCCAACTCAAGGCTTTCCAAGTGCAAGGAGATATTAAAAATGATGCCAGTATTATTAACCTGATTCACAGTCTCCAGATAAGTCCCTTCTAGCCAAGAAGACAGTATATCCAGCAACATTTCTGTCTTTCCGAAGCTGAGGACAAGACACCCCTAATGCAGCCAAAAAGCAATAACATTCAGACATTCCTCCATAGCTTAGACTGAACTTGCAGTGTCCACATGAAATACAAGACGAGTATTGTCAATATACTCTACCTTATATTTTATAATGATCTCCCCAGCTGGCTATACTTTAAAGAACACAGACAGCAGAGCTGACCCATATTTCAGAGGCCTCAGTCATGAGTCCAAGCAGCCATCACAAGGAGTGTATTCCAGTACTCTGAAAGGGCAGGAACCACTGGAGAGCAGCTTCAATTAAAACAGCAGTATCCCTGGCTGCTGAAGCAACCGTCCATGATCAGATATATCACTAGCTGCCAAGAGGTCCAACACAAGCAAAGTAGCTTGGAGATTTTGATCTTATATTAGCAGGAAACAATTTACAGCTTCTCATGCATGGTATTGACTCCAAAGAAAGACCAAGTGACGGAACAGCATCTGAACCAACATCCCTTGAGGGGGAAGAATCACTACTTTTATGCAAAAAAGGAGATTTAAGATGGGCTGCAGCTCGCAAGTACTCCACAAAAAGAGGTGATTTCTTGAGGACTGGGTGAAATGTCCATGTGCTTTAAAATAGCTGGTGTTTTACCTTCAGTAAATAATGTGTTAATAATGACTGTACCTTTGCACTTGCCTTAAGTAACTGTGATGGAGAGGAGAGAATTACAAATGGTTGTTCTCAGGGTATAAGAAAGTCAGAGGTGGCCCCACCAGAAGCTGACCTGAACCCAAACGCATAGCAACAGCCCATGGAAACCCCAAGCTCCTAGTCAAAAGAAAAGAGAAAACTTGCTAAAAGCCAATTGACCTTTTCCAAAATGAACATTAACAAAGTATTCATAGCACTTTATAGAAGGTAGCTATAGAAGGTGATACACCACATAATGCTATGGCCACTTTTATGTCCCAGCTTCAGTCATGTCCCCTGCTTCTCCCCCCCAGATACCTGCAAAGTCCAACAAATGATCAAATTCCAAGATGCTCTTCAGCCGTTTCCTCTCCAGGCTGTAATCCAAATGCTCCACATCCCCGTTAAACGCCAATGGCCTCCCAGAAACTGAGAGGCAACAGGGTATGGTATAGAGTTCACAAGTCAAAAGTTTCCTTTATGAATGGATCACGGTTATTGATGAGCCACTTTCCCGGCTAGAAGAATAAGTTACATCCATTTGTCAGTAGAGTCAAGCACTGGAACAGGTTGTCCAGAGAAGCTGCAAAATCTCTGTAGTTGGAGGTTTTCAAGACCTAATGGGACAAAGCCCTGAGCGACCAGGTCTGCATTCAGTGTTGACCCAGGTTTCAGCCAGAGGTCCCTTCCAGTCTGAATTATTCAGTTCTGAGACTTGCACTAGTATGAAAGTTACTAAAATAAAATGGATCTGTTATGCTATAAGGCCATACTGAAAGACCTTGACCACAGCATTAAGAGCAAGGAAGAATATTTGCCTTGTCATGAGTGAAGTGGCATTTCAGGGAAGATCTCAGAATCAATGGCCTCCATACCATGAGTCAAAGCCTGATGGACAGCCCCACAAATGCTCTCAAATAACATGGGTACAAACCTTGCATGAAATCCACAGGACACCAGGTGCCACGTAGGGAATCTAAGTTATGCTGAAATCCCTTAAGGACGACACTCCAACACCACTGCCACCAGCTCCCTGGGGTCATCTGAAGATTTGACCAGTGGATCTCGCAATCATTTCAATGGTAAAACTGTCAGTTTTGGTCTATCCCCCATCACAACAAAAAGGCCAAACACTGCTTGCCTGGAAGACCAGCAACCTCTAATGCTGTGAGCCCACTTGCCTCTCCCATCCTCTGTGAGACTGCTAAATCACCAATGGGGACAAATGGGACTGCTATGATGTTGTGAAGTGGGAGGTGAGTCATGTGCAAATCCAAAATTATGTGGGTAAACTGCAATGTTATTTGTATAATACCATTAAAACTTTTTTTGACTTCAGCAAGCTTACAGACTTGATGAGAGAACTTGAAAAGTCAATTGAAACAACAAGAAAATAATTTAATATTTTTGTCGATGTCAAGATTCCTTGCCAAAATCCTGAACATTGCTCAGTTTCTTAAACAGATTTTTCTTTAATTTTTTGGCTTATAGACAAAATTCTAATTTCAAAATATTTTACCATAAGCATGAAAAGCAGAAACATTTTTAAACAAATACATTTTCCATTAAAAATAATATGAAACGGGTGAAAACTCTGAGAAAAGAAAAGACTTAATTTTGACAAAAAATGTTTTTTCATACCAACATCTCAACACTTCCTTGGTGAGAGTTCTTTGTGTCTGGAAGTTACTTCTGATATACATGGTGTAGGAGAGGGAAGAATGAAACTCTGGTGTGTATAGCACTGTCAGACGTATTGGAATAACCTCAAAGGTCTATGAATGAAAATCCCAGTCAGACTGTCTCTACAGGAAACAGTCCATTCAAGGTCTGGATTCCTTTCAGAGAATTTGCTAGCAATATATATTAGCATTTATCAGTAAGCATTAAACAAGTCTTACAGGTATGTTACCAGCTGTTTGTTTATGACCAGTATGAGACTTTTTCCAGGGTCGCTGGCTCCTTGTTTGACTTTCATGAGAGCAGAGCCAGTCAATCTCCAGGGCATGATAATGCTTCATCTCTTGCAAAAGATACAGATTTATCACTCAGCTCTCCAAGGGAGTTGCAGCACGCTTGGATTGCAACGGTTACTTTCTGACATCTAGAATTTAATGTGTGATAAGTTACTGTTTGCATGTACGATTGGAGGCGACTTTTTTGGTTTTCTTACCGAAGTTAATCTTTGATTTGTCACTCAAAGGCTGGTCTATTTTCCAGGTCCATTTGGAAATGTGTGGAGTCCAAAATTATTAAAGAATTCCTAAGTCTGGATTCATTCCCCTAGGAATGAGCACTTCTAAAAGAAAGCAAGCAAGCAGGAGACTGGAAAGCCATCCTGTCCTGCATGCAGGACTAGGGGCCAGGAATCCCTCAGCTCTGGCTCTCGTACCCAGGTGCTTTTGTGGTCTCGGACAAGCCACACCAGTACAGACGAGTGTTGCCCTCATACGCACACAGGAGAGTAAGTGGGCAGAGACCCTTCTGACTCCTGATTACTGTGGGCAGCAATCTGTCTGCTTTTCTTGCTCTTCAGGGTAAGCAGGTTTTATCTTTACACTGACCCATTCTCATCTTCCCTTCAGTCTCCCTAAATAAACACATCTCAGATTTTGTTCGGTATAATGCTAATGGCAGCAAGTTTCTTCAGTACACCCTTCCCTCACTGTCCTCAGCTACAGCCAAGAGCTATGATTAATCAGAGAAAATACTTTGGCAATGTCCAAAAGTTCACACTATTTACTAGACCCTATTTTGGTATCTATGTGGAAGAATAGTTAGGGTTTTCCATGATTTGAAATGAATTCTTTATTGAATTATGAAGATTTCAGTGTCTGACTGGTATCAGTTATTACACTGCTGCTATAATCTAAACGAAAGTCAGAATATTCAGCCATGACAATTCTTCCACCCCTGCCCTGCATTTGTTGCTTAAGAGTAGGAAAACTGCTGCAGTGCATCACACTGCTGAGCATCTTACCTGGCAATGGCCAGCAAAGGGTACTTCATGGCATCACAAGAAATGAAACCTCTGCAGTTCCAGGCAGTGGCTGAGGGACATCTTTATCTGCAGGTTTCATAGAATCATAGAATCATAGAATGGTTTGGGTTGGAAGGGACCTTTAAAGGTCACCTAGTCCAATCCCCCTGTAATGAGCAGGAACATCTTCAACTAGATCAGGTTGCTCAGGGCCCCATCCAACCTGACCTTGAATGTCCATCTGGACAGTCATTGTGGAGTAGCCATCAATAGACTTCCATGGATTTGTTCTAATCCTGTTTTTAACCTATGTATGCGTTCAGTTGCCACAACATCCTTGTGGCAGCAAACTGCACAATTGTGTGAAGAGATTTATTTGGTTTAAATCTTGTTCTGTCCAGTCAGTTCATTGAGGTCCTCCTGGTTTTCATCTGTGAGGAGAAGCAAATAATTATTTCCCATCCCCTTGGGGGTTTTTTTTTTGGCCTGTCATATCTCCCTTCAGCTGCATCTTTTTCTAGTTGAAGAGTCTCAGTCTGTTTAGTCTTTCTTGGTATTTTTGTGGTTCCGTGGTTGCTTATGTGATGTTGCATTTCTTTGTGATATTTCTGTTTCTCACATACTGCTGTTGAGATGGGTGTGCTATCCTGCAAGTATATTCAGCGTGGATTTATCCAGCGGCACAGCTCTCTAGCACTTCCTCGCGAGCAATTCTCACCAGTCTGCTTGTTTTCCTGACCACCCATCAACAAGGCTGATTCCTTGTTTCCTTTGCAGATCAAGAAAATATTTATTGGCCTAGAGGTGCACTTGATTTCAGCCCAGAATACAACTGCCTCTTCTCCACTCACTAAAACCACCCAATGGGAAACTTTGTGTCTGTCAGAAAGGAAGACAAGCACGCAGAGCACACTTTATTAAACACATCAGAGTTGATTTGTAGGCTTTTACTTTACAGTTCCTACAACATTAACAAAATCAACCGAAGGAGCAAAATTGAACAGCCTGTGCAGGGTGAATCATCTGGCGGCAAGCAGCATTTGATTGTATTTACCACAGTGTGAGCAAAGCACACTTGCTGTGAAGCTTCAGAGAAGGCTGAGTTGCATGTGGTCACCTCTGGGCCAAACTTGGCCTCTGCGGCGCTTGCTACTGTATCTCATTCATCTCTTGTCTTTGGAAATTCTATTAATCCTTGAAGCACCACAGAAAGTACAAAAAGTTTTCATTACATATTGGTGAGTGTATTTCCTTAAGAAGTTTCTTGGCATCCCATGTAAGTAAATGAATCACTGGCTCCTCTGGCTGCTGCATAACTACTTATTGTTTTATTGAACAAGAGAGTAAAAAGTCACATAAAACCTTGCATACTATAAATGGCCAGGGTACAATTCAGACTTGCTCATATGCACATTAATTTACGCATTGGTCTTTTTGGAAAAAATGTCAACTGAATAAATATAGCTTAGGCTGAGCACTTGAACCACGAATGACTTTTATTATTTTTTTGGTTAAATTCCACTCACCTTTTTTTAGCATGTGAATTTTTCAAGTGTAGAATGAAACCATTTGCTAACAAGGGAAAAGAGAGCTAGGACTACAGAAAAAGCACATACCTTTTCCAAAGTCATTAAGAGCGACTTTTGGCACTTTCCATATATGGGACATAAAGCTTTATGAACCTAATCCTTAATCTCTAGGTTCTCTAACTGATTTATATGTTTACTTATGGTATTGTGTGTTTTCTCCTTCTGAAGAGCACAGTCAGATCTCTTAAAATTTGTACACAGGAGACCTTTTTTACGTCAACAGACTGGTGTGAATTTCAAGAAAGTACTACAAGCTCCTTAATACTTCGACATCCCTGGAGCCTCAGTTGCATATGTATTTTTTGGAAAAGCCCGATTTTAGTTTCTTTCACAGAAGTACATGTGTCCTACAGCTTGTCATGGTCTTTCCTGGAGCCTCTCCCAGGGCCTGATCCCCTACGCACCAGCTGTGAGGTGCTAAGTGCCCGCAGTGCCCATGGATGTCCACGAGCCACCGCTGAGAGGTGTTGAGTACCTGCAACTCCCTCTAAAGTTAATGGAAATAGCAGGTGCTCAGCATTTCTCCAGAGGGTGTCCGAGAGAGACGGGGAGTACCATGACACTGGAAAAAAACTGCAAGCGGAGGGAGGCCCTGAAGGAAAGAAAATTTGCTGAGGTCCCCCCACATCCCATTTCTTCACAAGTCCTCCTGCGGTCAAAGCAACAGGGAGCCTTTGTGCTCTGGGAGGCTGCACTCCTGAAAAACCTCCTGCGCTGCTGAAAACCAGGCTACCCTCAGGACTGGCATTTAAAGGAAGAGAGATTAAAAAGGCAGAGAGGTGCCTGCCATGAACCACCTCAGCAGGCAGGAGGATCGCCTGCACTGCAACCCTGCACAGTGTGCATCTGCAGCTGTCTTGGGGCTTCCCAACGAACAGCTTCCTGCGAAATATCTGGGGAGGTGTTGAAGATATTTCAAGTTAGAGGTATATCATCTACCCCCTTCTAGTTGGCCAGAAAGCAAAGGAGAAGCTGACTGTATTCTTTAAATGGCTAATTCCCTTATGCCAGCGCAGCTGTGGTGGTTCAGGCAGCCGAGAGCACCTCCGAAGCACAAGCTCTCTCAGGATGATCTACACAGACCTCTTTCATGAAGAAGATATCTGTCATTCCTTGGGTGGTGACCCACTGGTTCTCTATGCAAAGGATACAGGCACATTGCCGCTGTAAAAAAGTGCTGACTCCTGAGAAATAACAGAGGGAAAGAGCTAGGAGAAACACAGCATGTATTAAGTGTACTTACCAGCTGGTTAGAAAAGAGGGAGAAATGGCAGCAGCCAAAACCAAAATGGTCACTCTAGGACCACAGCTGCACATCTGTGTCAAATTTTAAGGGCCAGCTTTGCAACAGCATGAGCAAAGCATAGAGGGAAAAGATCTTTATAGAAAGGCTTCCTATAAAGATGCAGTAAGAATCAGGCAGTAGTTGTGTGCTAGGCTGTTGCTGGGTGGTGAGGTGATGGTATACTCCATACATGCATATATAGCATAGGCAATATATAATGGCATGAACAGCCTATGTAGCTTACTTGCGGCTCATGTCCCATTAAAGGGAAAAAAGCACAGCCATCTGTGCATTGTGCTGTTCCACACGTACGCCACAGGCAGTTCTGCAATAGTGTTAAATTGGAGATGTAAATATATGGCGAACGGATGCAAGTGCTCGACATAAAAGCAGCCATACGTCCCAAAATTTACATAGGAACTGAACTGTATATGGACTCTCTTTCCTTTGTATGTAGCGTTAGCCTTGCTGATATTTCAGAACATGCATGCCTAGTTGGGAAATCCTTCTTCTTGCTTTCAGGTCCTTTGAGCCCATCAGATAAGTAAACCCCATGTATGTGCAGTAGTACAAATTGCCTATGAGAATCTGAACTTTAGGTAATCCACTAGATGTGCAAGAAATATTTACTGGTCTTTACAAAGGCACACATTGTTACTATTCCCTTTTGCATTGCTGGGATCAGGGTGTTCAGGCTGGTTGCACGTTAAAGGGAGCGAAGGGAAGCTGGTGATGCAAAGCTCTGGAGAAAGTCCTGTTTTCTTCATGACTCTCTCCCTCCAAAACAAAATATTGCAGGGGCACCGCCTTTCAGAGGATATTATCAGGTTCTGCTTTTCAGAAAAACTTCAGGAGAGGTTCTTGGTCC
Source organism: Gymnogyps californianus (assembly GCF_018139145.2). NCBI lineage: Eukaryota > Metazoa > Chordata > Aves > Accipitriformes > Cathartidae > Gymnogyps > Gymnogyps californianus. The sequence goes on from NC_059471.1 coordinate 180,878,310, forward strand.
TGGAGATGAAATTTATACAGGGAGACTGGTTTGCTGGTTGATCACTGTTTTCTATGAAGAGGCTATTGAGATATTTTATACGTGTTAGAGATAAGTAGGATGAAACTCATGTCACCTAATTGTAAACGTCTGCTTTGCTGACTGCTGGACTAACTAGTAAGTACTTGAGGGTGCAGCTACGTCGGTGTTTCAAGCTGGATCTGGATAGTACTTCTGAAGTGAATCTCCTCATTGCCACCATTTTTCACACTTTGTTTGCATTGTGGAGTCCTCTCAGAGTGTCCACACTGGATTCCTTTTGGATGAAAACTAAGCCAGGAAATGATCTCCAGAGGACCATCAAATGTGCTCCAACTGCTAATGGGCATTCAGGCCACAGGAGCAGACTAGAGCTAGACCAAAATAAAAGCCCCAACTGTGGATGTCAGCTCCTTTGCACGAGCTGCTTTGCACTACAGAGCTGCTCCTACTGCTCCATGTGTTGTCTGATGTAGACATAGCTTCAGAGCCACTTTACGGTCAGTGGAAAGAAATGGGTAGGGTATGAGTTATTTGGCCTATGTTACATATGTGCTTTAGGATGAGATACATTATACTGTGGAAGCGTCTCTTTCACTTCGTTGGTGATAAAGGGAATCCAGTTGACAAGCTCAGTTGTGGATGCGTAACGTACAAAAGTCAACATTTGTCTAATGGAATACTGGTCCTAGAGGGTTTGGGTAGGTGTCTTTTGCCACTTCTATATTTTAAAGATTTAAAGAATAAATAAATACATTACATTACATTACAGCCTCTGAAATTTAGCAGCGCTGCTCTGTAGTTTTCGAAGATGCATGCAGTTTCTTTTGGAAAAAAAAACACAGTAGCTTTTTATAGCTGTAAAATCATGTTTACTGGCATTAAGGTCATTTCTATAGCTGCATTGTCTCAGATGTAGAATGCATTTATAATAACCATTTCATCTGCCTTTCATCTTACCTCCAATTTATCTTCCCTTTCCTGTATGTGGCTGTACTAGAAAGGGAATAACAAAGCAGGAATGACTGAGGCTATGCTGACATGAAGTTAAAGCTCAGCTTATGTCACAAGTGTAAAGACATGCCCTCAATCTTATAACATATCTTTACAAATAATATGTCTTGCATTTCACTGCAACTGGTTTCCAATAAGCAGGAGAAACTGATTTCCAGTACCTAACCAGGAGGACAATTTGATTCACATTGTGCACATTTGAGCTAAAGAAATCACCTTCCCAGAACAATTTTGTGCTGAGGATGGAGGAAAGCCTCCCTACCATTTGATAGTTATCAGTCAGGCACGATGAATAAAGTGCCTCATTGGTGTCTCCTCATTCCAGTTGTGGGCTCTGGAGGGGATCTCCATGAAGCTGGTAAAAGAGGTACCAATATCATGTGCATAGGTTTCCCCTCTTTCCATTGCAGACCTTGAGCTAATTAATATGTTGATTTACAGTATCTTTCCTTCAGGGCTCTTTGACAAATATGTAACTCAGTGTGTGAAAACTAAGTGCATGGCATCAACTATAATCTACGTAAAAGAAGAGAGCTGTGATAATATATGTACTAAAGTGTGATACAGATTATCTTCCACAGACCCAGCAGAGACAGAAAATGATTTCTCCACCATCCCTGTTGCCCATGCATTACCTGAACCACACTGGTGGCGTGTCTCCTGTACTTGCAGCCATTTTCAGATGTTGCAGGTAATGGTATGATTATTTGATTCTACTGAAATAAATTCTTCAATGGAAGGTTTGCCTTTCCTCATAAAGGTTTGCATGAGCTTTTTATTTTGCAGTTTTCTATATTCTCTATATCTCTGTCTTTACTTCTGAGGTATTGGATCTCCTGAGATATTTTAAGTCTTTTATGTCTTTTAAGTCAGTGAAGGTACTTTTATTTCCATTGAGTGACAATGGCAATATTCCCCGTGCCCTGCTCATGATGCATACACAAAGCATTGGGGAGTCGGGCTCCCCAGGTTATCAACACAAAGACTAGGATTATACACCGAAGCCGTTTCTGCCTTTGACCCAGATCTGAGCCAGGAAACCTTTCCACCTGTTAAGAAATACATATTCCATTTTTCTAGGGCAACACCTGAAATGCTACCATTTCCACGGTGATATTGCAGCATCGTAAGCAATGGCAGTATTTGTGAAGAGGACAGCATTCCCTATGGGCATTTGAATTTCTGACTCTAGTTTTACTTCAGTAAAAGGAGTTTTCCCTCTGTGTATCTCTGAAGCAACAAATCAGTCAGGTTTTCCCCGTGTTTATTTATGCAAATGTTGGCTCCATTTGATCTAACCTTCTCCTTGCCTCCCTTGAGTGTCAGCTGGAGTCCTGAACAACTTAGTGCTCTCCTGGGTATCACGGGTGCTCTGGTCACTCAGCGCTGAAGCTGACAGCTCAGCTTGGCTTTAGACAGCTACGAGCACAAAGGGAAGAGAAAGGAAAGATTATGTTTATTCTGTGCAACATTTGGCTAAATCAGGCATGCACAGAGGATGGAACTGGGAGAGCTGCTGGAGAGATTCCTCATTTTTGTTAAAGAATGGAAACATGTACAGGTTAAGCCCAGAGAGATGCATCTGAGGGTAGGGCATGATTGGAAGGAGTGACTATAGTTTTTACTGATAATATAAATGCTATTGTTTCCCTTCCCATAGAACAGAAAGAGTGCCTCATCTTCAGGAATAATCCACTCCCCTTGCTGAGATAAATGGCTCAGTCTTCTTCCTCATGGTTTATTCCCTTGCAAACCCAATTATTGCCTTGTAAAACAGAGTATCCCCTCCCGTTATCCCTTTAGTGACAGAATAACAATCACTACAAGTACAGAAAACTCATCTTAGTTCAGCTGAGTTCAGTTAGAGAACAACTGGCTTAGATCTGCTCCTACTAAGGGAGGAATGCCTTTATTTGTATTACATATGATGATTAGTTCCGATTATCTCTGCAGAGCTTTAAATAAACAGGGACTTTAGTGTCTGATTAAAGAAATAATGAGCTCTGAGTTATTTGTTTCATGTGAGTGGAATTTAGAGAAATTCCAGATATGAACCAAACCCCAAGAAGACAGGGTTCTCCCCCTTTAGAAGGCATGTATGCAGTTTCTCCAGGATCTACCTGGTCTTTCTCAGGTGGTGTAAACCAGCACAGCTTTGGTGGCATCAATGGAGCAATGCCAGTTTCCACCAAATGAGACTCTGTCTGTAAGAGTTCTGTTTGCAAATGGGCTGTTGCCATGACTGTGCTTCCCAAAAAGGACACAGCAATGCACCCACACGCATTTTGCTGCCACACTGTGAAGTATTTTGCCTTCCTGAGGAAAAGTCTCTACGCTGAAGCTTCACTGTTCTGTGATACTGAAGAGTTGTTTCCATACCCTTCATATTTTTTTACCGTTAGCTGGTTTTCCCTGCAGCAAACAGGAGACATGCATACACAGTCATTCAAGGCCAAGCTTCAACCCCATAAAGAATCAAGAGCAGCCTTTTCATGGACTTCCAAGAGCTTTGGATGAGCAGAAGCAGTTAGAGATTTCCTCTACTGCTGACAGCCTACAGCAGAAAGGAGATATTTGGGGAAGTTTTGAAAGACAGTGGCACAGCAAAGGAGTAGCAGCACTATGCTTGGAATCTAGATGGACTCAACAGCAAGACTAAGGTTGTGGTATTGACCGCCAGAGAGACTAAACCAACTTAACAGCACAATGAACTGAAAAAGTATGATAGGTATTTCCCCAAAGATTAGCTACACACGTTGCCACTGTAAGGGAGGGAAGGAAGCTTCGGGCTCTCTGACAAAGCCAGAAATAGATCATTAGAAGCAAGCAAACCTCAGAAACCTTGACCTGCCTGAGACACCAAGAATTTCCATGTGGAAGAGAAGAATGTGTTAAGGGAATTCACCAATATTACCTCAAATTTCCTCAGAAATTCCTCAGGAAAAGGGGGCCTCAGTGCATAACTAAAAAGAGATAGTAAATCTCACATAAAATATCCACTGGGGAGAAAGGTGGAAGGAAGCTAATACATTAGTGCATGGCCAAGAGCTACGGGGAGAAAGACAAAACCCAGCCCCTCAGTTTGTCTGTGCAGAGGTGGTCCATGTCAACATGCTATTCTCTAGTTGAAACAGGATCTTTGCCCCGTTCTGGAGGTACTCCAGAATCGTAAAGGAGCTGAGAAAGGAGAAGGACAAGCTCTCCAGAGTCTTCTTTCCTGAGCTATATCTTACAGCTGCTCTGCGGGAGGTTGCAACTTGCCCAGCAGAGCCAGCGGATGAAACACACAAGCACTGCTCTGGTTACTGCAGAGAGGGTCTGGCTCAACGTGCCGTCATTGAGGTATGAGGTATATGAGGTATGCATAAGAACAGCTGAACCCTAAGTCTTGGTCTCAAGGATGTTCAAATCTCTGAGTCCAGTCTCACTGGAAATCAGAGGAACTCAGCTCCTAAGTCACTTTGGAAAACTGGAGTTCAACTTTTTCATCATGTAGACACTTTCCAAATGTTTACCCACCTCTTGGTCTTTAAAGTGCATACAAATCTCACCTGTTTGCTATGCCTTTTGGATACCAGGGAAATTATGGTAACAGTTGGGGAATTTAATGTCTATTTTTGTCTTTTTGGTGGAGTGTGCGTTTGTGTGAGTGAAGCTAAGGAGGTATAGCTGCTAAAATTCTTCTATTCCAATATTATTGGGATAAAAGACCTAGGAAAGGTTTTAGTTAGTATATAATTTAAAATTTTGAGTTGATCTTTCCTTTCCAAGGATCCCAGTGTTGACAGATCGCAGAGAGAAACTTCTGAGGAGTGCAAATATACTTACATTTTGACATCTTGAGGAGCAGGTCTGACCAGGGCAGGTCCCTTTCTACTGTGGCAAGAGGAGGAGAAGGTGGGGGCACATATGGGATGGTGAAGCACCCTGGAGGGCCAGGATTATTGCTGCTACGGTAGATGAGAAAGTTTTGGCAAGTTTGGGGGATTTTTGTCACTGAATAAAGTCAGGCCTAGGCAGGTCATGGCCATTTTTACCTCCTCTCCGCTTTATTGCTACAAGCAGGTTACCCATTTGTGCTGGGCCAGGACAGAGAAGCAGCACTCAAATCAGGGCACAGTAGGTTAGGACAGAACATGATCAAAGACAACGTTCTTCTCATTTCCAAAGACAAGAAAAGGAAGCATCGTTATCAAAGATGAGGTGCACAGGACAGCCCTTGCAACATTCACTTTGCTTTCTGAGTTCCTTAACCTAGGAGCAATGGGCCAGCAGGGCAAGTGAGATTAGGGAAAGCTCTTCTTGCAGGACCTGAAGTGAAAAACTGCGTCACATCAGCTCCCATGGAAAATCACCCTATGCTGTGCAGTGAATTGTCCCCATGTGCTCCTGACTTTAGTCTAGAAAGAATCCCATGATTTTCCCCTGCGTTTAATCTGCAAAATTAAAATTCACACACCTGGTAGCCCTTTAGGGGAGATGCAAATCATTCCACCCTTCATGCAGTGGCCCCTTTTCATGAATCACACTAGTATAAGTAATTTGCTTTCCCACTAGTGCTGTAGTTCTTGTCAAAGATTACAGACCTGCATCTCAACACCACCTTTACCCACTGTTGATGAAAGCCAACAGCAATCCGTTAGTTCTGCCTATTATATGATGCGATGAATGAATGCACTTACCCTTTGTACAGCAGCATAATTCTGCCTCTTCTGAAATACACTGTGGTTACACACTGATAACTTATGTACTGCTCACATGAGCTGGAGCCTAGAAATCTAAGCACATCTAATAGGTCATCTTCTGGGCGGGGGCACAGGTCCTTTCTTCTCATTTTTCTATGAAGCACAATGGTTTGGCATTCAGAATGTGGACTCTGAATGACAAATGAAAAGCCACAGTTTAGCATTAGCTTTCTCTTACCTTCCCAGGAGTAAAGATATTTGCTGCAGAGCCAGCACCACTGTCCTGAGTGGTGGCAGGGGAGGACAGCATCGGGATGCTGCTCCTTCCCTCCACCCCCTACCCTGTAGCCAAAGTTTGGCAGTCCTACTGCCCACAGGTTTGGAGAAAACCTGTGGTACATGGGCGGAAGGACCGGCAGAGTTGTGGTACGGTGGAGGCTGACCGAGGAACAGCTTGGTGCAGGAGCTAGGATGTCTTTTTCCCCATGTCTCCCTCCTTCCCTGAGAAGGAAGCATGAGGCTGGAGTAGGGGTGAGGGGCTGAAGCGAGGACAGGCAGCCAGGGAGGGGGAGAGCAGAGGAAAGGGGGCCTGGCAGAATGAGTGGGGTGAAGACCAGACAGAAACCAGAGAAAGCGAGAATTTCTGTGTCTCCCTCTGACACACCAGCGCAGTTCATGAGAAAGGCAAGCTTTTGATAAGGAAAATATTTTATTTTCATTGTTAACTTAAACATTTGCAGACCCCTGAGATCAGAGAAACGCTTTGGGATGCAATCACACGCGCAGACAGCCATCACATTAAAGGCAGGAATAAGCACAGCAATATTACTCCAGTATTATTTTAGCCATGAGCGAACAGAGCAGTCGCCGTACTGAGGGCTGGGGGATTACAGATGGGATCAAGAGGTGGCTCATAAGACAATCTTGTCCTTAAGAGCGGTTTCACACCCTGCGAGAGCTTGAGCACATCTGTGGGAGAGCAGCTCCCGCAGACCTCGCCGCTATACCTCCACCAGATGTGAGGGCCCACGGGCAGCATCTGGCGCTGCACAACTCCAAAACCAAGCACACCAATGTTATATGAAAATCCACATCACACACTGCACACAGTAAGTGAAAGCAGAGTACTGCAGGGGAGGTGCAACATCAAAAAGTGGGCTGCCAAAAAGTGTAATCTTCCTTCAGGAAATTTATTGCCTGGAGGCCTCTGTGCTATTCCCACACGAAGATGTTTGCTGCTGGTGGAGCCATGGGCCTGCCTTCGCTGCCCCAGGGTGCAGTGAGCAGGGTCGGGGTGCCAGGGCACCCCACAAGCGGGCAGGGGCAAGGCAGAGGCATCTGCTTCTCCTGCCCCAGGGAGCACAAGCGACTGCACACGTGTGCATGGGGACACCCTGCTGACACTGTGCTACCACCCCTACCCACCCTGGTAGTCCTTTTCTTGCTTTGGCTTCTCTTTAAGGACTCTATGGGTATATCTCCACAGTGGGCCATCCCTGCGAAGTGGGACATGAGCTTGTGCTTCGTGCCCATGGAGAGAAGAGGGGTGCAGCTGGAGGGCTGGCGGGACAAGCCCTCTGCTGTCCGTCCCCGATCCGGTCCCGCCAAACAAAGGGTGCTTGTCCAAAGAAAAGGAAAGGCAGCCCCCCCGCCCAGCTGGGGACCAGCTCCAGGTGGCTCAGAAATGCTAACGGCATATACCCTCACTTCTGTCTTTCTCATTTCTGTTTTTACTAACCTCACACACACACACACACACACAAATGCTATTTTTAACCTCCGAAAATAAGTTAGTAGGGAATTTTTTCCTATTGGCTAAAAGCTGTGGTGAAATGACTTCATATATTGACTAGAGTTTGGCTCCAAACATGTTGAAATATTTGTGTGAGGTTTGTGTATTGGGACTCAGCAGAGTGCCGTACAGGTTGATGCAAGTGATACACTGGTTGCCACGATACTGCAAATGTTGGGATCTGTCGGCTGGCCCAAGCACGCCTCAATGCACAAAGCACTTCTTATACCTGCCCCTGAGCAGCCCAGCCTCACGCTAACGAAGGCTGAGAGTTCATTTAGCTCATTGCAATCTGCGGATCCCCAAACATTTTCCAGCAGATGTGCAAACCCCATTTAGAAATGTGGATGGCTGCACAGCACATATGAACTTGCTTTGCTTCATAACTTTTTACACACTTCTTAGAAACCCTTGACTCCCAGGCTGAAAAAACACAGATTTCAGTTGCATGCAGCATTTCGGCTTTTAAATGGCTCCTCTTTGCTTCCCTGACCATGCTCGACCTGAGGAAATGTGGCTTGTACTTAAACTCAGACAGAGGAGAGTTTCTTTGCTGCTTTTTCCAATTTCAGGTGACAGAGGACATGCCCACTGTGCCACAGGGCCAGCTGTGGGGGTTTTTAGGCTGGGATCATCCCCGGATGGTTGGTGCTGCCAGAGCCAGCTTGGGTGTGAGAGATGGCCAGCGGGCACAGCCAAGACCATCCAGCCTGCAGGGCTTGGGGTTGCCCTGTGTGGCTGGACCATCTGTTCCCAGCTGCCGTGGGGTGACATGGGCCACCCTGTGCCAGCCTGGCTGTTTGAAGGCTGGGACATGTATGTGGTGCTGCAAGGCACAGGAAAGTTGGGAAGCGGCTTTGGGAAGGTGGCTGCCTCCAGAGCCACCCCCTTTGCGTGGTGATGGAGGGGATTGGTGCCGGATGGATAGGCCTTGGCACCAAGTGTGTGTCCATCCTCTTGGCCAAACCACCCAGGTAGCCGGCCTCAGGGCAGTCTGTAGGTCTGTGCTCACAGTGACGCGGAGGCTGCTGGCTGGACTGGTCCTTGTACCGCTGGGAGTGTGGGACCAGGGCTGGGAGTAACCGTGAATGATCCTTTTGTCCCCTTTTCCCCCTCCCCTTCCTCACACCAGCACATATATATCCTCAGGTGGCCAAGGACCAGGGTATAAATTTGCTTCTCCTCAGTCAAAACTTCCACTAATTTGATCATGGTTTTGCCAAGGAAGGAGTAAATATGGAGCAGGGACTTTGGGGATTTAAGCTATAAAAGTGAGAGCTGGAGAAGCGGAGACTGAAGCAAATTTTTGAAGCAAGCGGTCAGATCCAGGCATCCTGGCTCCCTCCTATACATACTTCTGGCCGAGCCTCCACCCCCTGCCTCGACACCCCCCTCTGCACAGAGCACAAATTATCAAGTGCCGGTGGGGGGACCACGGGGCTGGGATGCTCACAACATCCTGAGTTTCATGAGGGCCAAGTCAGCTCTAGGTCAGGCCAAGCCGCAAGGGTTGAGAGCCAACTTTCTACTTATGACCCCGTACACTGTGCTGTGCACAGCTCTTGGTCCCAAACCTCTGCAATACACTTACAGAGCATAGTCTTATTGAGGCAAGCTGGAAATGTCACACTTCTGAATGCAAAATAGGTCACTCCATACAATTCCCCCATTTGTGCAGGCGTATTTAGTGTTGGTGCCAGCATACACATATTTCCAGGTACAACCTATATCCCTATCTTGTGAAAATTCAGACGCTTCTTGTCTACCGCCTGAAAACTTGAGATTTGTCTTTTCCATATAAGGTTTAATGTCCAGTCTAGGAGCAGTTTAAATACCCAAAGGACTGGGGTTAAAACCAGCTGAATGATCCCCAATGAAGTCTTAAAAATGAATTTCCTGTTCCCTCAGGTGGGGGGAGTCCTTTCCCTGCAGCTGGGCCAATAAATTGGGCACCTTATTTCTCTCTCTCTCCTCGTTTCCCCATTAGCCGGCATGTAATAAGGCACTGCATGCATCAAGCATGATTTAAATCACCACTTCTACCCCTGCTCGATGTGCATGTCTGTGTAAGGTATAGGGGTTTTTTTTTTCCTTGCTCTCTTTTCTGTTTCAATTTATCTCCCTCACTCAGGATTTTGCTGGTGAATACAATAGCTTCAGACTGGAGAAAGCTGAAGCTAATTTTCTTATTCTGTTTGAATAAATGGCTGTTGGCTCTTACAGGAGTAGGTTAGCCTTCTCATGTGGTTGTAATCTCCTTAACTCCCAGCCACAGAGCTCCTAATGCCTGTTGTATAAATAATCCACCTTTCATACATGGCTGTGTTTGCCCTTGTTTAATTCTTTTTCTACATATCTGTCTCTAAAAATGCTGACCCTGGGAGGGTCCCATCATAAATGTGTTTTTCTGAGCATTCTAGTTCTCTTTGCTCAGGTAGCTTTTACTGCTCACCCTACGTCCTACTACCAAAAAGGAAGGGAAGCCTCCATGCCATGGGAAAAGAATAAATCTCTTGCTGTAGGAAGCAGGGTCCCTGTGGCCGTGAGTGTGCCTCGCCACACGCCCTGCGTTGGCCAAGGGAGCAACTGGAGAATGAGATCGCAGTTTGATGCTAGCCTCCTCTGCAGCTCAGGAGATGTCATCTCCCATGGCCTCGCTCCTCCCGCTGTCCTTAGGATTCTCAGGATAACACTCAATGAGTGCTGCTGAAATCTTCCCAGTATCCCCAAGGATGGATGGCTACCAGGGAAGCTAAACATGTAGAGGTCCAACAGAATTTACAGCCTGTCATGGTGTCTTTCCATCCTAGTAAGCTATGCACTGTGGTTATTCACAATAAACCTGGTGGCACCCAAAACATTTTTTACTTCTGTCATGGTTAGTCTCTATCAAGACCCAGGAATGAATCAAGTCTGTTGCTCCATTTCATACATTTCCATAAGGTAGGGTGGCCGATTTCTCTCTCTGTCTGGATACAGTTTCTGGAAGGTAAAGTGTTGAGTCCTAAGGATGGAGGTTCACAGTCCCCTTAAATCAGCAATAAGGCGATGCTGCTGTCAGAGGGGGAGTTGCACCCCAGGTCCCTGCTCCCGCGACCACCCCTCTGCCAGCACCTGCTGTCGCTGGCCAGGCAGCTCAGCAGCTTAGGCTGGCGCAAAATGACCGTGAAACCACACGCCGGGGTTTAAGTGCTGCTCTGATGGTCTCTCCGTAGGCAATCCTGACAGCCTGTCAGGGTTTTTTGTACGAGAAGTAGATGATTTGTTTATAGCCAAATACTGCCTGTGGACGTGAGCCAGCCAGTGGGTTTTGCATTCACATTCAATAAGGCATTTTCAGGTGAGGCATCAGCGTTTCTCAGTGTAAATCCATGTACTTGGTACACAGCTAGAGCGATCTAAGGGTCTTCCCAAATGCCTAATACAACTACCTCTGTAGAAAAACCTGGCTCTACTTGGAGAAGCACAGATGATACCCTGAAGTATAAAATGAATCTGCTCGTATATTTATTTCTTATCAGTCATGGTATGGATATTAAGAAAACAGGATGTGCAAATATTCTGCCTCTGAAACATCGTAGGAGATTGCTGCCTCTCAGCTATGTCAGCTTTTGATTCATGGAGTGACAGTCACCTAAGTTCACTGAGTCATCTGCATGGTACCGGTATTGCTGAGGTGATTGAGCCTCCAGGTTGTGTAGCCTGGGGCCGGACCTGTGGGGTGAGCTCTGCAAGGACGGGTCGCTGTGGCCAGCATATGGCCTCCCACATCTTGGGAAAAAGGTTGCAGGGAGACATCCCCTCCTTTAGTTACGCGCGTCAGAGGCATCCGCAGAGAATGGCAGGAGAGACGTGAAGGGCAGAGTTTCAGTGGTCACAGGCCCTGCCATCTTTAGGTTTAGGTGAGAGCTGAGAAATAAGTTTTGGGAATGACGATTTGAGATTTAAATGCCTAGCGGAGTTAGGGTAAAAATTTCATATTCAAGTGCTTTTGTGGATCCAACACCTAGAGCTTTGAAGGTGTAAATGCAGCACACTTGATAACTACACTTGGCAATTAGTTATAGTGTTGAGAACCAGCTATGTACAATAAAATATCTATCATATTCTATGGATGATAGGGATTTTATGTACTGTTCATGTATCTTAGGGATAAGGTTTTAGCATCTGGGATCAAAAACCATAAGCATGAGGAAAACCAATGGCTATCCACCATGTCCTTTTCACTATACCATTCTGTCAAGCATAAATTGGTGAGACATTTCAATTTACTTACTGTTATTTCTCAACTGTAAACATTCTGAATGGCTTCAAACACTCAAACCTTGCCATGGCATTGCAAATCTAAGCCACAATAATGAAAAGTGCAAGTATTTTGCAAGCTGAACAACATTTGGGTTGTTCAACAGGTAAAAGATACATAGCAGAAATTAAAACTTTGTAAAGTAAACTTTGTAAAGTAAACTTTGAAGGACAACATACTCCTCCTTTTAATATTTATTGTTAACTCAAAGGCTTCAGGTTAATTTAATTTCCTTCCAGCATACGAATCAACAGTTTGACTTTGCTAGATGCACAGTTCTGTTCCTCTGAATCCTAAAAGCATATTGTTTACACGGCGTAATCAGCAAATGAAAATGATCTTGTTCATGGAGGGTCCAGTTCCCACAAAATATCCACACCCTTCCTTACTCATGAATTATGGATGTCTGGGGTCTGCGCTCTACCAGAATCTTGGCTGGGCTATGTAAAACTATTTTCTGGAGAGTGTGTTTTATTTTGAATGAAGCAAGCAGGCAAGAGGCCAGTAGGATTAAAATGCATTCTTTATTTAAAACAAGTCACAAAACACAGCAGCTCCTACCATTTTGTTAGTCTCCCCTATTTCTCCCCAGATCCCTTTTCCAGGCTTCGGCTGGTGCTCTCAAGCACACTCTGCATCTCTCAGGGCGCATCAGAGGGTGGCTGCTACCCAGGGCTGGTCGCCACCCGAGAGCCGGTGGACACGAGAACAAGGAGACTCTTGTGGGAGCCCCAGCCGCCAAATCACTGGATCCATTATCCCAACCCTAGCATGAGGAAGGGACATCCATCTTTCTGCTCCCTCAGCTTATGGGAAATAATTCCTCCAGGTATAATTCAGAAATGCTGTGAAGCTTTAATTCTCTGAATTCATAACAAAGAGCTCTCAGATTCCCCGATGAAAAAGGGAATGCTCTATATCTGTCTAATATTATGTTGCATCCAAAGCTCCCTGAATTTATTTGGACAGTATTAACAGAAGTTTATTGAATACAGGCAAAATAGTGAATGGGCCACATCCACAAGAGCTGGGATACAATGAGGTACTCTGGCAGTGCCAAGAACTGTCCTGCTTGACCAAGCACAATGCAGTCACCTTCTCTGTTGCCAGCAAAATCTTACATGCATGATCTCCTTTAAGTCACTGCAACATTTTTCTCTTGGTTGACTTTCTCTGATGCAAAACAGAGAAAGTAGCCAAACCTGAAACAAGAAGTATGGACCTCCTTTGCCGAAGAACAGGTAACCTGACAGCAACAAACAAACAAACTCACTCAAGTGTCATGAAAGATATTTAATTGAGTATTGTACAAAATGGTTCTCGGTGCTATGAAATTAAAAGCTGCCAAATCATTTAGCAATGGCCTCTGACAGGAGAAATGAAGTCTGTGGCTCAGAGTCCCACCCCAGTTAGTGTTCAAATGTCAGCTGTCCATCTGCTGCCAGACCCGGTGAGCTCCAGATCCTGCCCTACACGTGTGTCAGCAGAGCTGAAGTGTTACTAAGCTCAACTAACAGCCACCCCTAAATGTCTGTGAAGGTGCCTGCTCTTACCTGCTGCCCATCGGGTCCTCACTGTACAGGACCCCCTTCAAGGCCACTGCCCCGAAAGAAGAGACCGTCCTTTTGCTATCTGCCCTCCAGAGAGCCAAGAAATGACCTCTCCCAGACCGAAACCTCTTTCCTTCCTCGTGACACCCTTATTACAAAAGCAGCCTTTCCACCTCTTTAATCACTACTCCTTCCTTCTTATTTTGTCTTGCCATGTTCGCTGCTTATCAGTTTGCTCAGCTCAAGGACTTTGAGTTTTACGGGTTGTCAACACCATAGGCACTAACCCTCGCAGAGCGCCCTGAGCCGTGGGAACCACGTTTGCTGCCACCCCGTGCCAGCCCCCGTCCCAAAACTGCCTCTTCCCCATGACGCATCCCGCAACTGGGGCTGGGACGGGCAGAGGCAAGCCCTTCTGGGCTGGGACAAACAATACTTAAAATGGGGGGGGGGGGGGGGAAGGGGAAAAAAAGACCAAGAGCCCTGTTGGCTGCAATTGGCAGCCACTGTGTAGTTAGGAGGACCTAGAGGGCTCCAGCAAGAAAGCGTTTCTCTGTGCGCTTTCCAAGATTTGTTTTGAAAAGATGCCAGGCAGAGCTCTGCAGAGCTAAGTGGAAGTAGCAAGCATGATGGTGACATCTTTAAACCTGGCCGGCTACCAATGGGCTTTTACAGGGCCAGAGTGATAAGGCTGGTAGAAGATTATTTTCTTTGTTGTTGTGAAATCACGTAGTCCTTGTTCTTGATAGCTGTGTAGGTATTTATCCAAGAATACATGTTAAAGAAATACCTATGTCCCTGAGACAAGAGCAACCGCCATAACTTATATGAGAAAGCTGACATTCCAGCATTAAGTAAAAAAAAATCATGACATTTGCCATTTTTAAATCACCTCTGGGCAGGATATCCAGTCAGACATTAGCACAGCCCAATTAACCTGATAAGAGGAGGGACAACAGTTAACATTCAAAAATACACAACCCTCTCCCCTTCCCTTGCCCAAAAAGAAAAAATGATTAGACGGGGATTATAAATTTGTTATCGTGTCTATTAATAAACAGCCCAAGGGCATGGAGAAGAGACCTTTTGACAAAGCAGAAATTAATAAGGAATAGTTTAGGGAGATCTGCTTAGAGTAGATTAGAATTGTCTTTGAAAGGTTTCCCCCCTCCCCATAAGATGCTTGGAGTTGCAGTATCATCTGAGAGGAAAATACTGCAAAGGCTGCCAAAAAAGCATCAGAAGAAAATTAATATAGAGAGGAAAGGCTGAGACGAGATGGTGTTCCAAAGGTTACGGGCTTAATGTTCAGAATTTCTCTAGTCCAGCCTTTGTCCTAGGAGCAAAAGGTGCTGAGTTAAAACAAAATATGTATCTTCTATTTCTACTTGCAGATATTACTGAATTGTATGTAGTAATTTATTTCCTACATTACGTACTTTTTTGGCTCATAAGGGAACTAACATTGAGAGATCCACTGTATCGCAAAAAAAGCTGTATTTTGGTGTCCAAAAGGGTCACGTCTCCAACTTCCGCTATTACTGCTCTGAGTGATGAAGAAAACTGTATCTGTGTGCAGGACAGAAGGGCCAGCTTGAAGCTTGTGGAAGTTAATGATGCTCCAAATCAGAGGGAAGAAGGGAAGGAATATTTCTGAAAATGAGTAAATGCAAAAAATACAAATGTGCTAGAAATCACCACCAGCCACTAGAGTGAGAACTGGGAGTCAAGGGTGTTCAATGCTTGAAACAAGTGAGAAATGGAGCCAGGGAGGGAGGGGAAGAGCAGGGAAATACTTCTTTTGGTGGCAAATTCCATCCCAGAGGTATATAAATATCCCCAGACAGACACAGTCAAGAAAAGGCAGCAGACAAGAGGAAGAAGAAGACCTACCCAAGAAGACAAGCGGTAAGACATGCTGATGAAGTTATGCATTTTCCTGGTGTAATGCCACTGCTGCATATCCTGTTTCCTTCTGGTTAGTTAGGTACGTAAAAAACAAACAAAACAAAGCAAAATTCACTAGTGCCTTTTGTACTTCAAAGTGGAAAGAGAGGAAACAGAGAAAGACATGCTGGTTCTAAGGGCACACACGAAATCAACTTGTGTAGAAAAATGGAGGCTTATAAGGCTCTATTACTGAAATAAATTCTCTGTGTATGACAAAGCTTCCTAGCTTAACGCTCTGATAGAAGAAGGTACCTTCTCCCATGTACATTAAAGCCCATCAGAAGCAGTCTTGTAATCACACCACTTAAATTACTGCTTCCTCTCCAAGCATGGTGTAATCAGGAGAGTGAAGTGAAGAATAGAAAGTTTAAGGAACCTGGCAGGCATCCAGTGGCCTTAAGACATAGGAGTCCTTGTGTTGCTGCCTTCCCTCTCATGGAGGAGACCATACCCACAGCAGGGACTATGTGCCCACTTTAGAGTAAACTCCTAGTGAAGGAGGCTGCTCGGCAAGCCACTAATGCCTGTGGTTCACTGTGCACAGAGCCACGGGCAGGGCTGCTAGCTGTGGGCCAGGGCTGAAGCGCACCGAGCAGGGCTACCCCTTTCTGGTAGTCTCTTGCAGCGGTGTCAAGGCTGCGGGACTCTCCTGAAACATTGCTGGCTGCAAGGGCAAACGGGACGTGTAGGCAGCCTGAGCTCGACCAGCGTGGATGCCCGCAGCTGGTGGGTGCTGACGGCCCGGAGGCAGCCACATGAACACACCAGGCTGAAGCCTGCTCCCTGGTCCAGTACCTCAAGGTCAGACTAGACATGTACTCTAATTCAGGAACGACAGCGGCTTTTGATGATTTAGCTTACACCGTGTGGGACAGGGTTATCACGTCTGCTGGTTAAAATGTGTTTCAACACATGCTTCAGCGTACACAATTATAGGCAAGCCCTTAGTGTGAAGCAGCAGCAGGTTTTGTTTTTTTCCCAAAGCTAAGACTCAAAAGCAGAACTATTTTTCCTATGCTATTTAATGAGATTTCACTGAAGTGAAATCGTTGCCTTACAAGAAGACCCTAAGTAATAACATTTGTGTGCAATTGCGTGTGATAAGCCTTCTTTTTTTAAGAATGATCTTAAGTGCATGGGAGTAATCATTAACATGAAGAAGCGAAAGGTGGGCCACCTTTAGTTTCTGCAGTGTGAAATTCTGTGTCTTTTCCTGTGTCTGTGGAATTTAACACATATTATCACTCAAACTGTGACAGATTTAGCAGAGCAGTCAAGAAAGTCTTCCTCTTTCTATCTGCTCTCCAAGATACCGTGGTAACACAAACCATTCCTTTCTCCATCTGTCTGCATGGCTCCTCATTATTAATTAATGTATTTCCCAAGGTTCAGGAGTGTCTTCAGTAACCTTGGGAAATCTTGTTTTCAAACTCAAAATGTGGTTTCTTCCCTGATCCTTCTTACATCCCCCTCTTTAAAATGAAAGGCTCCCATTCATAGTTACCCTTTCTTTCCTCCTCTTTTGCCAGTTTTCAGTCCAATATGCTCATTGTCCTTCTATTCCATGACTTCAGACCTTAGACATTTTAACCAACAGTGGAGAATGTTGTCAAATGCTTTCTGAAAAACGGAGTCTATAATATCCTTTCCCTTTCCTTACCAGGGCAGTAATTTCCTCAAAGAATTCCAACAAATTAGTTAGGCATGATCTCCTTTCCCTGAATTGATGTTAGCTGTCTTTAATCAAGCTCTGCTTTTCCAAGTGTTCCCTATTTGATTCCTTAAAGGAGTTTCGGAGTCTTTCCCCTTCAGTGAAGTCAAACTGACAAGTCTGATTTTTCCCAGTGTCTGGGGAAGCCGTCTTCTTTTTTCCCTTAAGAAAAAATGATGAGAAATAAATTTCAAGTAATTTCAGCAGCCTCCCACCTAGAGACACTTATTCCCTTGGATTTTTAAGTACAGCTTTTGCTGTCAAGAGAGGGGATGCATACTAAGAAGACGAGGGCGAGAATGGAGAGACACAACACTACAGATGACAACTTTGTGTAATTGGATTGTGTATTTCGAAAGCTGGGAACAAAATAATAACAAGCATTTCTCGTGAAGTCTGAGATTTGCATGGATTAAACACATGTTCAGTTCCTCCTGCAGGCAAGCAACACGGGGACCCATACCAGCCTACAGTGCTTCCCCACGGACCTCACTGGGGAACATCTGTTGCGATGTGACGTGGTTTGTGTTAAAGTCTTCGGTGTGTTTATGTACTTATGAGGCTTTGCAGGCTGCCCCTCAAGCTAGTCTTTCACTTTGGGCGTGAGTAAATTGGGGAGGGGGGAGGGGGGAGATTAGCCCCTCTGCTGGCATCAGCATTGCCAGCCTGCACGTGCCTCTGCACACACGTATGATGTGGTGCATGACCTGGCTTCATGATGGCACAAACGTCTCCCCACACACCGCTGAGAGCAACTGCATCTGTGTCAACGTCATTTATTTGCCACACAGTGCCATAGCCTGTCTCTTGCTCTCGGTGGACGTTTGCTGGCCATAGCCAGTAACCTCCAACTGCACTCGGGACCAGCCGTGAGGGGCAGGCAGACCACAGCAAGGTGGGAGGCAGCACCCCCCCATCAGGACCTCCTCTGCCCAGCCTCGCCTGCAGTGCCCCAGAGCAGGGCAGCCCGGGGAGCCTGGCACAGGGCGCTTACCATACCCTGCCGCTCTCAGGTCTGGGTTTGGCTTTTTTTGTGGGTGGGTTTCACCATAAATCGCCCCTTTCTTCAGAGGCAAGCTTCATTCCCACTGTCCTCCAGGGACAGAGATGGCCCCAGTGCAGTAGGAGAGCTGCCCCAGGAAAGGGGACAAAGGCATGACCGTGCAGGACAGCCTTGCACCTGGCCATTGCGCCTGGTCTTGTGAAGCAGTGAAATGCCCAACATGTGTAATTGTATCTGAGAAAAAAAAAGGAGTTTTCACCACCGTCATTGGTAGAAAAAGGGAAATAAAAGAACATCAAAGAAAAGGAGGAGGTTCTGCCTGTTGTGAAGTACAAGATCCGCTCAAAGTCACGGCAATAAGCACATCCCATGATACTTTACATTTTGATACAAATTTGGATTGTATGCACTATACATTTCTTGCATTCCCATCTCTGCAAGTGATACTGTATTGATCGAAGATTAGCAATAGGAAATCCCTGTATCGGTAGGTTTCTGTCCAGAGTAAAGACAACTGCTGGATCCCCCTCATTTCTAAAACAGATTGTTAACACAGGCTGTTCTGGGAACACATCATTTACTGCCCCAAAGGAAAAGAGATTCTGGTGGCTGCACCTTTCACAGGTAAAGAATATACATTTGAAAAGATAACAGAAATCCGTCATTAACAGTTTTAGTCATGTTTTAACCAAAAGATAGCCCTCAAAGTTGTTTCTTTATGTTTGAGAGTACAATATCCACTACCTGCTTCTGTCTCTTTCTCCTCTTATTTCTTTCTTGCCATTAAGCACCATTCATAAAGCATCAGACTCCTGAAAAGGGACTCCTGGATCACTACTCTCCCAGTATCATAGGCAATCGCACTATGTAATCCCTTTCATAAACTCCCTCTTAAAACCCTCTCCCTCTTAAAAAAACAACTCCCTCAAAAAAAAAAAAAAAGATAGGTTATTTGCTCCTGTTATTCCTACAAAAGACTATTCAGAACCTCATCTCTCTGCTGTTCTGATTTTCCTTCTTCCTATTTCCAGACTGCATTTTTCATGACCATTAATGTCCATTTGTCCTACCTTTGAAGCTAAAATTTTCCTTTGCCTTAAATATATCTTCTTGTTTCCTGAAAGCTCTCCTTTCCTTCCTATGGCATCTTTCTCTTTTTACCATTCTCCTTCCTTTCTCATTTCTGCTCTCTCCTTCGCAAAGCTGTATCTCACTCATGACAGATTGTCTAGAAAAAATGTTGATGGATCAGGCACCAAATTTGTTCCACTGGGCTGAAAGACTCTATAATTAAGAGTTTTGATACATGAGGAGGGACGTGACTCAGATACATCAGCTGAACTGCAGGTAACCGACCTTAGCTTGTGGCACACGTCAGGTAAATCATATCACTTCAAAACTCAGCAGAAGGGATTAAGACTAATATTTGAGACATGTTAGGAGCATAAGCATGGTCATTCAGTTGTGTTGCTTAGACCTGTTCTGGAACAAAATACAGCAGATATCCCAGCTTCTGTAAATCTTACTCCATTTTCTGGGTTTCTTCATTGCAGAACTGATCAGAATAAATGAACTGAAAAAGGCAGCAGATGCTCCTACCTTATAACACAGCTCCTGGGGCCAGTACCGGGCCTGGCATAACAAAAAGGGCGAGCGTGTCAGCCCAGCACTGAACACTTGCTCTCACAGTCAGGGAGAGGGAAAGCAGGGGAGTGGGAACGGCAGCTGGCAGCCCGTGGGTCACAGCACGGTACCCTTCCCAGCCCTGGCTGGAGAGCTGAGCGTGCAAGGATGAGCAGGAGGGAGGGGGCAGTGGAAAGTGAGTTTCATAGCATTACTCGGGAGGCCAAATCATATTCATCTTATTATTAAGTCCTGCAATGCTAATGAAGGACAGCCCTGCAAGACCGGTGATGGGACAGAACAGGGGCACTTTTAAAATGTATTTATAAACTAGTTGGAAAGTATATTGTGCATGGTCCTGGTTTCATGCAGCAATCAGACAACCTTCTCCTTGTATAACCAGCAGTGTAGGGAACCCAACAGAGGAGCAGAAGGAGCAGACCCACTTAATCTCTGATATTTCAGCCCTGTGACAGCTCAGACACTGGGCTCCATTATTAAATCTCAGCCCAACTCAGAGAGTGCTTCCAGATCTTCTCCAGAAATAATAAAACATTGCTTTTAAAAAGCCAGGAATGCTGGCGTTTTGATGGGCTGTTAAAAAACACATTCTACTGCTACAATTTTATCATTTACCTATGTTACCAAGACCTACAGCAGCTTCTTCCTTTTATCAGGTTTGACATTTTTTGATAGATTTCTGATTGACCTCACATTACTGCACCTGGAAAATGTATCCTTGCTACATATCTGGTGTCTTACTAAGATCCACATTCGCTCTCTGTTAAATACTGTGATTCAGCTGATTTACAACAGTTTGGGTTTGCCTTGAAAACAGGCCTTCAGTTAAAGATGTGCCTCCTTTTCCAATTCCTTTTCAGAACCTGCTTTTTTTGGCTAGCTTTCCGATGCTGACTGCTAGGCTGGCCCTCGGTAGGCCATGCCATGCCACCCACCCTTAGCCCTTACCAGGGCTCCACGTAAGAGTGGATGTGAGGACAGGGACCTGGTTATGTCTTTTTGATTCCTGCTGTGCCCCTTGTCCTGACTCAGCATCCTGGTGAAAGCAATGTGATGACTGCTATGACTGTCACCCAGCTGGCGAGGTTCCCCCCTGCGGTTATTTGCCTTTGGTAGCTTCAAAGAGCATGAGCATCATCTCCCTGGGGTCTGCCAGATGCAGGTTAGCAGTTGCCTGCTGTGTACTACGTGCCCATTGCAAAAGGACCTTTGGAAGAAAACCACAGAGAAATTAACTGAAAGTGCATCCTGTCATCCTCCTATGGTGGGCTCAGAAGTCACAGCGTTGTGAGTCTGCCTCAATGAAAAGTGATTTCTTAGCTGACATTTGGGCATGTGGAAGGCTAATAAGTGCTCACACTGCTTTTCAGCCAGCTGATAGAAATCAGTTGCGGTTTATATCTAGCCTTTACTTCCATATGCACTGAGGAAAAAGTCACTGGTACTGTCCACTGAAGTAATCTGCATTTTTTCCATGTCCAGTCAACTCTCGATGTTATTCTCAATAGACTAATACAGAACATATGTAAACTGGACTGTAAGAACATATTTAGTATACTTAGCTTTGAAAAATGAAGTTATGATGAAGAATGAACATCAAGGGCGGGGAGCATGGGAGAAGATGGCTGGGAATATCTTTATCAGGGCACAGCTAATCCGCAACCTGGATGCGCTGCTCCCAGGTGATCAAGAGCTGACTGGGTTTCAATCACAAATGTGGCTCCTTTCATTTCTGCTTTAAACCAAAGAAGTGAGCTTGAATTCTCTGGGCTAATCTACATCTTTTTCTCGTTGCAGAACTTGGCACTATTCAGTACAAATCGCATGCCTTGCTCGAGGAACTGCGAGAGTAATGAAGGCCAGCGCTTTTTGAATCATGCCTGAGATGCATTAGCAAAGCTGTGGGGCACTTCCCGCAGCACCTGCCTGGGCTGTTCCTGGCAGTGCTGGGAGCTGTAGGGTTTTCCCTTTCCCGATCCCCAGAAGAAAACAACTTTTAAAGAGGCAGCTCCCATTGCATGCTTGATTTTGGCAAGTAATGGCTGATGCTTAGGTGGGAAGAGAAATCATCCTTCCCTTTTCATTGTGACCTCTTTACCTTAGCTTCACTCCACATCTGGTCCTCTTACCGCATGCCTCTGCCTCTGATACACCTTTCCTTCTCTTCGTTTTTCTCTCTTTGTAACTTATCCCCCTCTTATGTTACCACCTTTCAAAACCGTAACAGCCTAACATGATGTTTCCTGCTATCATTCCCTCCTCACCTCCTCACCTGTGGTCCTGGTTGCAGCCATAAGCTCTTTGGGAAATGGACTTCCCACCGCCTCCTTTTTGCATCTGCTGGAGGGGGGCCCCAGTCCTGGTTGTTCTGTAGGCTAATAAATGTGACTAAAAGTAGTGATAACAAGTAGCAACTTTGCTCCTCAGCTAATTAGTTCCTACATATGTCAAGTATTTTGCTTCTTTAGAAATTGCATATCCAATAGCAGAAAATGGGAATTAATCTATAATTTTATGTGTCATCAGTTCAAGGGACAGAAGTCACCTCACCTGAGTGGTGCTGCTGACCTAATGCAAAATGAATTTTGAATTTAAGTAATGGGAATGAATTTTTCGTGAACCATTTGAAGATGGAATTACTGAAGAAATTTGTGAAAAATTTTGCATAACAGTCAATAACAAGGAAGTCCTGAACCGCTCCTGAAGAGTTCACAAGTCAAAAAGTGCTGAATTTCATCCAATAAATTATTCATTGTGAATTGTTCGCACAGCTGTGCTCTACTTACAAGGGAAGTTCAGGGGGTCTAATAATCCCTCTTCACGCAGAATATTTTGTTACATGGGGCAAATAGTAATTCAGAGGATGCTTAATTTTTATGTTCTTGTAATAAATTAAGAAACTGTTTGATTCTGGCATTTGTGAGGAAAATACTTTTTTCTTCACTGCCATGAATTATCTCAGAATAGTTTTTTAATGGAAATTATTAGCATGGTTGCCATTAAAAAATCAGCATTGGTCCAGCAATTACCACACAATCCCAAATGATGTAGTACAGGAAAATATATTTATCCCAGAGACAGTGTGTGGTAACTTATGGTAAAAGTTGCTTCTTTAGGAGCAGCCACCACAACTCCATCTGTTTTAGCTAAAATAACTGTCCAAGTGACCCCAATTTCAACTTTATGAGGCTCATATTAAGAGGGAATCTGAAGAAAATGAGCCAGAGTTTAGCTTCATGTCACTACTCACATTTTCAAGCTCTTTATCAAGTATCTCTTAAAAGTGTCCTGTATGCTAGAGCTCCGAATGCCTGTCTGTAAGTGATGGACTCATCTTTAAAGAAACAGATCCACTTAATGTGTCCAGCTACAAACATGAGCCTATTGGTGCATATGAACTAACATGTCACGCTGTGATTGATGTTTCCCTATTACTCTGCCAAAGTACATTAAGTTAAGCTCCTTTTCATCTCCACAAATAGTAGGGACTACAGATGGCCCTCATTTGTAATCCTCAGGAACTAGCACAACCGAGCAATGCGAGAGGCTGCTGGTACCCATTGCCTGCCTGAAACGGATTAGGGAGATTTCTGGATGGAGGAGCATTACAAGAATAAAGTAACATCACAAGTAATAACGGAAAGGAAGGGGTGCTGACAGTGGCTGCGTGCATTAGCAAACTGTGCAGACGACAATACTCTCTGAGCAGACACCCGTATTTGGTGGTGAGTATTTTAGCAGCGTGCACGACTCAAATCTGTGTATTCTTTGGCACTCGTCTCCCATGTGCCATGAGCAATGTGCACCATGAGAGGCCGCATCCACTGCTTTGGTGGCATTCTGGTCCCGCTGAAGCCCATGGCTAGCCTACTGACTTCAGTCGTGGCCAGGATTTCATCGTGGCCTGGAGCTTGTTGAGGTCCTGGGTGAGAGGCAGCAAAAGGAGTCTAAGGATTGCTGCGCACCTCTCAAAGTGTTTTTTTTCTCGGCAGTGTTTGCATAGGGAGCTTGGGTGACTTGGAGTTGGCCAGGCACCTCCTTTTTAAAGTTATACAAAACAAATCCCCTGAGGCTCTGCACTCAGGCTGTTTGCTGGAGGCTCCCAGCGTAGGTGTCATGGCTGCAGTCGGTCAAGGGAGCCGCACTCCGGCAGCCCTGGGAAGAGGAGCTCTAGCCACCCGCATCCCGCCTGGAGCTGGGACAGCCTTGCAGCCCACCTCAGGCGACGCAAAAAGGCCAGGAAACGAAATATCTGGGAAAGTGAGTGCTGAAAATGCTTTCCTCAGGTGGAGCTAATATCAGCCCTTGCAAGACACCTCCAAGGCATATTTTCTCAAAAGGCTATACTGTGTCAGCAAAGAGAGGAGAAAGGCCCTGTACCACCTTCACCGGGAGGGAGGGCCAGAGGCAGGCAGGGCCTGGGCTGCCAGACTCTTTGCTCAGGGCTGTACGCACCACACTGATTGAAGCCATTTTTGGACACGGTATATGTGTGCCTGCTCGCCAATAAACATGTCGTCTCGCTGTCCTCAGAGCACAAGTATGCAGGGTCCACATGGGCCAGGCCTCAGCTCCGGAGCCTGCCAGTGCTTTTGTGGGAAGAGCAGGGGGCTGGGAGGGGGACACGGATCTCCCTCTCCCGTGGGTATCATTTTACCTCATGTCAAAGCTATTTCCATCTCTCATGTAAAGGGAGCGCGTTGTAACACAGATGGTCTTCGCTTGACGCATATTACGAGAGTGAATTTATGTCGCTTCGCTTTTTAAAAGAAGAGAAAAAAGTGAAGAAAGCAAATGTGATGGTAGTTTTGAGTGAGGGATTTGCGAGGCGGGAGATGAGCTCCCGACCCGCCGGTGGCGGCCGTGGCTGTGAGCAGACAGTGCCGAGTGCGGTTCGAGGCCAGACAGGAAGGGAGCCCCGGCCTCCAGACGGCACGAGAGATAACGACGGTATTTCCAGACACCGTTATCGGCTCCAGCGAAGTGCTGGGACCAGCCAACGGACCTTCTCCAGGGAAAGCCGCACAAAACTCCTCGGAGGTCCGCGCTTAGCCGGGGGAACGAGGCTGGCATGGGTCTGGGCTCAGAAACTGCAGAGACAGGGATATCTGCATCTTTCACAGCGCTGCTGCCTTGCCAGTCTGACGCTTGCAGCCACCCAGAAGTCTGGCTGGGCTGGATCCTAGCCGTGTGACAGATGAACAGATACTGTTCTTCCACATTTTCACATGGTATAGTTAGTCCTGACTGACTGAGAGTGAGAACAGAAAGGTCCTTCTGAAGCTGGCGCCGACCTCTGGCGCTGCCTCGGTTTCTCTTCTGCACCACTCAGTGACGGCTCCATCAGTGCGATGTTGTGCTGCAGCCAGCTCCTAACACCCAACATTTTTGCCATGAAAGTCACCATCTGACATGAACTCCAGGTCTGGCTGCTCATCCCGGGTACTGCCACAGTAGCGTGCCTCCCGACATCCCTCCTTTCATCATGTTGACAGTCATCACCTTGCGTCTTCCTCACTCCTTTCTTGCCTCTCTGTGCAGAAAGAGATGCACCAATGCATGGGATTACCCAGGAACATCCCAGCCTTCCCCTCCCCATGTCTCACCCCAAGCAGGCCCACACAGCCTCTCTGTGTGTCCCCAAGGACAGGGAGCAGCTTCACGACATCTTGCAGCCCTGGGTGCGCTTCTCCTCATCCTGCACCCCCCTGGGATGCCCAAGGCCCTCAGCATCATGGTCACAGTTGACAGCTTCCCACCACCCTTCACCACCCACGTGTCTCCCTCTCCTGCCCCCATCACAAAGAGCCTCAAGACCAACTTTCAGGGAAGACAGGAGAGTTTGGAAGCTCCCTCTGGCCCCCAGGTGGAGAGACTGTGGGGGAAGAGGGAAAGGTGGGCAGGGGAGGGGGACGAGATGAAGTGGTGGGAGAATCTGGAGGCTGGGAGCACGGTCTGGGCAGAGGGTGACTCTGAGGTAAAGGGCTCTTCCCCCTTCATGCTAAATTGTGAATAGCTTTTCCTTTCCATAAAATAGCAAACTTCATAAAATTGCATAAATTTTCTTGTCAGAGCTCCAGTCTTGGATGTTGCATTCAATTTACTGACATATCTTTATCTTAATCCAGTTGAATTTAGATAAGACTTTTTTCATTATCTCTGCAGAACCGAGCATCTCATCCCAGAGCCAACTGCATTTTCCTCTAGAGTACAGCAGTTTGTTTAATAAAATACTTTTTTTAACAATCATATTTATAGGATTCCAATTAGGATGAGCTTGAAAATAATGATACAGTGCAAAGATAAATGCACTTGGGTGGTAACTAAGTATTGAATATCCAACATCAAAATACACCAGTGATGACACAGGCATGTAATTATACACATAAAGTATCCATATGCAAATTATTGACAGAATGTTATATTTGTGTGCATAAAAGCATGCTTCCTTCTCTTATCTGGAAAGGCTATAGGTTGAACTTCTGCATCTGCTTTTCAAAACAAAAAAGACTCCTGAAATGGAACTCATCAGTGCAGGATGGTCCATATTTCCAGGACAGGTGAAAAGGTAGTAAAACCAGAATTATTCACTTCTCTTAAATTTTAAGTTTTGCAAATACTTGGATGTTTCATATCTACAGAAAGAATATTCCCTTTCGGATACAAATAGCTTGATCCTGCAGCCACTCCATAACCATATGGAATGAAATTGAAAACAAAAGCCATTTTCATATTTGCTGTCAGTCTTCATTTAAAAGGTGGAGCTGAGTGAACCTTCCTGTTCACTTTCTCATGAACATTCCTGCGAATAAGGTTTTGTTTGCAATGGAGTCAAACAATTGTGGGCTTTCATGTGGGGCACAGTTGGTACTGATGTGGCCATGTTCACTCTCTGGGTTTTAAAGGACTGGGTGGAGAATCAAGCGTTTTAAGCTCTCCACCAGCAAAGACGTATGTAGGTACTTTACTGAAGAGAAGGACAAGAGTCTTGGAGAGGAACTACACAATATATTCCCAATAAGAAAACAAAACCTGTGGTCTGTGTTGGTATTAATGTGCAGTACTGAAGGAACTTGAAGGAACCACGTGGGATAACTTTTAAGAATATTATTTAATCTTGTTAACTCATTTCATTTATTGTATCTGCTAGGAAAAAAAAAGGGGGAACTTTCCCCCAGTATTTCCTTGTGTTACACAGAAGATGCAGTCCTGCTTTTCTAAACAGAAAGAATGTCACAAAAAAGGATCTGCTTTCTAGTTAGTCTCCTCAGAGGGGTTAGCTCCTGTGGTGCAGCACAGCCGTTCATTGCCACGAGATCCAAGGGCATCCTGGAAGGTGGCTGGGCCAAGGAGTCCAACCATGGTTAACTTTGGAGACCAAGGGACAACAACTCTTGCAAAGCACCAGGGGTATGTAGAGGCTAATGTTATTGGACTAGTAAGTTGTTTGCCATAAATCGAGTCAAACTTCCTTCATCACAAATTTTGTTCTGCTAAAAGAACCTAAAAAAATGTAAAACTATGTCATTTCCAATAGCACATAACTTCCATTTTTTATCAGTCAGTAGTTAACCTTTGGAATATTGTATGTTCACTGTGTGTCACTGTAGGAAAACAAACTTACCTTTGTAAATAGTGTTTTTAAAAAAAGTGGAGATGAGCAGTTCACGACAAAGTTACTGTAGCTCTATTAGAGTTCAACTTTTCCCCTTACTCTTTCTCTCTCTCTCTCCAGAAATCTGTTCTAGTTCAATGCATTTAAGTGGAGCCTGAATTTTTCTCTCCCAAATCTCTGTTTGTAAATCTCAAATGCTGACGTGAGCCCACAGTTTCTTCTCTTACCAAACGTGCCCTCTCCGTAGGACGCAGGGGGTCTTTCCAGGGGCTAGCACAGGATTTCACACAAATGAGCCAGCCTTTTGCATCCCAGTGCCTTATTCAGTTTCTGGATCATCTGCTCAGCGGCAGCATTTCAGCTGTTCATGGAGTTTTCTAGCATCCCGCAACCTTCATTGGGTGCGCCGAGGCTTTTATTTCATTGTCAGTTACCCCGCTATGCTGCCAATGACTGACGGCACACATATTCCCCCTGAGAGTGTGATGGACTGTGTATAGTTCACCAGGGACATCCTGGCAGTTTGTGAACCGATGCAGGAAATATTGTCAACTATGTGTTAGTGATATATCCCAGCTCTTCTCATGACTCATATCTTTAAAGTTTTTTCTTTCTATTCCAGCATTTGGTGATGACTGGAGCAAACCAAATCTGGTCATCGACCAATAAGGGTTTGTTTTAAAATATCCTAAGTTAACTAACTAATTTACTTTCAGAGGACCGACTGAGAAGTCATTTATCTAGCCCCTCTGATCATATCCTAACAGGGTGCTTAATTTACAGCTGATTCATCATCGTGCGTCTTTAAAAAGGTGATTCCCGGGAGTCCAGCTGCACAACGCAAGATGAAAATCAGCCGTGAGGAGCCACAGGAGGTGGAAGAGAGGGCACGAGTGACAGTGCTGCCTCGGAAAGGTGCTTCTTCTGCACCAAGGGGCAGCTCGGCCTCCCCATGCTCCTGGTCCCAGCCCTGCGCCCGGGCCTTGGCTGCGGCCGCCTGCCCCACTGCTGCCCCCGCCGCTGCGGTGCACCCACGCTCACATGCATCTTGCAGACAAATGCATCTTGCATGCTTATGCGTACATGCTTTGCACCCTCACACACACATCTTGCACGCTCACATCTCACACACACATCTCACAAGCTCACACTCACACACACATCTTGCACATCTGTTCCCAGCCTCCTTCCTGGCATGGTATCAGGCCTTTCTTCAACACCACCAAGAGAAAAACCTGACAGTGAAATGAAAGACCTTTGTCTCCTGCAAATCTTCTCTTTGGCATGTCAGGAGACAGTGCAGTGGGACAAAAAAACCTAATTAATTTCTTCTAATCAATCAACCTTTGCTAATGAAGCGTGAGCAGCTTTCTCTCTCCATGCCACTAAGATAAAACTTGATTTAACAACAGCTGATTTTACTGTTGCTTTACCGGTCACAACAAAACAAATCAGGAAAATAGATGTGATGATTGTTGAGCAGTTGCCCATCACCAGTGGGTGGGGAAACAAAAGCAGAAGCAGAACCCCTGGGTCCAGCCCGGGGCAGCGTCACCTTCACCAACGGCCCTTTGAGCCCATAGGTGCAGCACGGCACTGCCTGGTACCATTTTTACGAAATGTTGTGCTTTCCTGATCCCAAATGTCTATCTGCAGCAGGGAAGAGAGGCTGCCTACACAGCCTGGGCATCTCTGGGCAGAGGAAAGAAGCTACTTCTGAAGGAGCCCAGATCCTCAAACACAGATTGCTAAAGACGTTTTGGTTGTATTTTAATTGATGCTGGCTTCAGTGCAGTTAAGCAGCTAACTACCCGGAGGAATTGGGTTGATCCCATCCTGGCTATAAGATATCCTCCCACTTTTCCACTAGTTCATGTCTGGGTTGCGGCACTGTGGGGCAGGATCACCTCTGCCTGTGTGGGCAGCGCAGGTCCTCAGGCTTGGCTGGGGACTCTGGGTGTACCTACAGCCCAGAGAAAGGAGGTGTATCACCGTTACAAATACACTGCTTTCAAAACTGCCAGCTGCTCGCTGATACCTGCAGACAGCCACCAGCTCTTCAGTGCCAATTTGATGTATTTCTGATGGTTTAATTCAAATTATTAGTGAGTCAGAATGAACAGTACATGAAAAGATATCCCATAAACTGGGTGGCGGGCGAAAGAGAGAAAGCTCCAATATTTAGGTGACTGACCACCTTCTCACTCTCTTTCTGCCTTCTGGATAAGTCCTATTATCTGGACAAAGAGGGTGAATTTGGGCTTTTGACTGATATTATACCCTATTTTGTGAGCACAGATATTCCGTAAAAGGAGTCATTTACCAGGACACCATAAACCTGGTACAACTTGTTTGCTGGAATTCAAACTGACAGGTACTGTAGCTAGCTGCAACTTCCCAGCTACGTGTACAGTATCCTAGATCAGAGGAAAATCCACAAACCATGGAGAAGTGGTTAAAGCTATGATAATTGCTACAGTCCTGCATTTTCTACCGGCAATGAAATCAGCCTATAACTTCTGTATGGAAAGAATTATTCCATACCACTGTCCATTGTTCTGCATCATTACCAGGAAACAGGGTTATTACAAGATTGGGTCTCTTACGTTAACCCTGGAAAAGAAACGAGATACATTTTGTTTTTAAAATATATTAAAGAAAGAAGAAAGTAAATCCTTTCTGATCTGGTAAATTGCTACTGTACACGTTCATCGAAAAAGACTTTTTAAAGAACATTACAAGCATAACATGAACCAAGCAAAACCAAGAAAAATCAAAGTTAAGGCAGGCGCTGTGTGTTCAGCTAAACCAGGGATAGCATATTAAGTCTTTTCAAGAACACCAGAGCTAAGCTGCTCTGTGTAGCTCTGCTGGGGAGCAGCCACATCCATCACAGGCTGATAGCAACCACCAAGGATAACCCCAGCCATGGCTCAGAGAGCTCCTACTCTGCCAGTGCTGCGGGTGTCCCCTCGCTATATCACCTGCTCCAGCTCTGGTGGTGGCTCCCAACCTGCAGCAGTTCGGTGCCATGAAGATGCCAGCTCAGCACCTGCACCAAAACATCTCCATAACTCAGGAACCAAAGTCCCCTCCTGCAGGACACAACTGCAGCCAGAGCTGGGATCTATGTGGCTTTCCCAGCACTGGGTCAGGACTGCTGAAATGTGCCACTCTGATACACTAAAATCTGGGGAGTTTGATTAATTTTTTAACTTTTAGATAAATTATACCAGTAAATATCAGTAAACACATACTGTAGGTTTTACTATAGTATGCACTTATAGTTATACATCATTTGTTGTACTGTAAAAAATAAAACAAGTCAGTCAAGGTGACAGTCATTACACATGCTTTATTTTATAGAAGTGAAAAGATGACATTAAAAGAACACCACAAATAGGTCATTTTCAGCATCATTACCTCCCCGTGTGACGTTCTCGCTGGGGCAGGGGAGGAGATGGAGATGTTTCCAGGCTGTTCCATGTAACGCTTTTTTGATCCGCTCCAGTCATCATTTTCAGGTGCTTTTTCTGTTGTTGTTTACTGCATGGGAAGCAGATTTTCCCTCTCCTGCTACAAAGCCATAAAGAGGAAGGACCGCAAGGTCAGTAGACAAAAGCTTCCAGCCTCTCTCACCTAAGTGGCTGCTTGCTCATGTGCCTTGGGTCTTCCTGGCTTCTGCCAAACCTTTCTCATTGCCTGGAGAGGAACCATGGAGCAAGAAGGAGAGATGATTCCCACCAGACGACCAGAAATATGCTCCTCTTTCACTGCCTAGGCCCAAACCTGTCCCCAGGCAGGGCAGGAATGGGAAGCCAGGTCTTCATCACATGGACAAAACTGCCCTCACTTGTGTTGGGGCAGGAGGAAGTGCAGCAGGTCCAGAGGTTGCCCACCCTGCTTGCATGCATCTGAGTGCCGCGGGTGGACTTTGGAGACGGTGTGCTCTATTGCCTTTCCCAGGAGCCCTGCTGCTCCCCAGCCAGGTGGCATGGGCTCTCTTGCACGCAGCATGCGGCATCTTGCCCAGGTCTGTGGCTTGGCCCCAGGGCACGTAGCGGGAAGAGGGGGTTAGCCTGGGCAGTAGGAACACCCTTCTGGGTGCAGTATCCAAAAAGCGTGTGTCCCACCCGGCAGGTTCACACAGCCAGCCACATTTGCACATGTACACCCGGCAAACACGCTCTTCTAATACCTCCTTTCCTCTCACCCACTCCCCTGCCACCCCCATTGCCTGTGACTGTCTGTAGTTACTTAGATGTTGAATTAGAAGCATTTAAATATACTCTTTGATCCTCCACTAGAAATGGTAGCCCAACACATTTGACTGTTGGCAGATTGTGGGGACTGTATGTACAGGCCTGTAAAGCAAATATCTTTGGTTTTGTATAGAAACCCAGCTGTGCTCACGCACGTGCCATGGCACATGCTGCATTGAAGTGTGATGACAATCGCAACTGAAAACACAAGATGCTTTGAAGGCCCTGTAATTGAAGCAAAAGAAGAAAAGCCTGGGCTTAGAGCCCATAGTGATCAGTACCAGGCCATGCACTCAGCAGCAAACTGCCTTGTAACCGGCAGCATTTTACAGACTTTCTAATTGGCTTCCAGGGCTGGTGGCTGTTGCTTGTGCAGAATTGGAAATCAGAGCCATGGGGGGCCAACCGAGCAGCTGAGGTCTGTGCTGCCTGAGTTTGCCTGCAGCCGAGTGGCAGCAGAGGCGTCCCCAAGGGAGGTGAAGCAGGGGAAGGAGGGCTGGAAAGGGCAGGCCTCCATTTGCGGCTACTTGGGAAGGTGCCTTGCCACATCAGTGCCCTGCATCTCGGCCAAGGGAAGGGTGTTGTCTGCTGGTGGCCATGATTTCATTACATGCCTGTGCCTTTTTGAGGGGGTGACTTTTAATGGGAAGCCAACAGGCCGGTCCCACTGCTGGAGCCACCTGCGAGCCCCCGGCAGCCTCGGCTGGGATGTAATTGCTGTGCCACCAGCCAGCACAAGCCTGTGTAACAGGGCTTTTGCATTTCTTATCTTGCCTTATTTGGCTTTCCACAGATGAGTTTACTCTTGCCCTCTCCCTGTCTCTCTCTTTCTCTCTCTAAATACATGCCTGTACATACCCTATAAGTATATGTAGACCAAAACATACTCCTTTATGTAGTGTACTTGTGGTAGTGTTGGCTTATTTCCCTGGATTAAAGGACTACATGCTAAAGATTCCCATATATGCTTGAATATTCATGCAATCCTTTGGCAATTATTTACTGGCAGTCTGATGGGGTGGGTTTGATTTCCTGCTGGCAAAATTCGGTGTCACCAACTTAAACTTGCTGTCCAGAGACCCGGGAAACTAAATGCCTCATGTCAAGGAGCAGGAAGGACTAACCTCTCTACTTACCAGAGTTTACCAGGGCTTAAATAAAAGAGCTTTACAAGAAGAGCTGAAACAGAGAAGGGAAACACAATAAAGCATCAGCTTGGAAAATCTGGTGAATCTGCCCAGACTCAGAGAAAACTATGGGGAAAGTTGCTCTCCTGCACCTGAAATACGAGTGGATTCAGGGAAGATTACAGCATATTCCAAGCAAAGTAATCACACCCTTATGGCTTGGCAGAAAGGCCTGAGATATCTATGCTGCTATTTTTATTAGATTCAGCCTAACACTATCTTGCCAGATACTTGCTGCCATCAGTCGTTGTCTTCTCCACCACTTCCTCTCCACCACCCCCTCACTGTCCAAAAAAGTCCCAAAGTACTCCAGATCTTTTAAATAAGGGGCAGAAACATGACAGTGTCTCTTAGAGACATATCTGGGTGGTCAGACATTCCTTCCCAGAAACTCTCCCCCTTTCCTCACACTCACTGAGCCCAAATCTTGCTTTTCTTCCTACCTCTGCTGGCCCCTGGGGCTTCTGGGACACAAGCACTCCATTTCTCTCAACTTTTAAATGCAAAGACTTTTTACTAAAAAAATTCCCAAATTTGGTTGTGACTGGCAAAGAAATCCCAGCTAGTGTAGCTGGCTCCTCGCGCTCCTCCGCCACTGGAGGGGTCTGTCTGGAGCTCTCCTGGCTCAGCTATGCTTCTCCCTGTCCTGTCAACAGCCACCAGCACTGGGCTCTTGCCCTTTTAAGGCTCCCAGCCCCCAGTTTGTGCATATGCATGTGAATATATATATACACACACACACACAGACACACACAGGCATGCAGGGAACCCGTGGGAGAACTGAAGGAAACAGAGGATCCTCCCACTCCCCCCCACCTCGTGGGTGCACTGAATTCAGGAAACAGAATCATCATGTGAAGGACCCTAATAATAATTTTAAAAGACTAAATGAGGGACACTGCACAGAGCCTGTGTGATCGTCTAAGCTCACTTGCATTGTAAACTAAAGGCTCCCATGCCGTGGAGGGTCTCTGGGGGATCTCTGCATTGGGATGAGTCTCATTTTGAAGGTATGGCCAAGCTGTGCCATCTCTGAGGTTCAAGACCTGTCCAGAGAAACCCTGGCTGGCCCCAAGTTTGAAAACAACTCTGCTAGCTGGAGGTCTACTAAGCTGTGTCTTCATTAGCTGGCCCATAGCAGAAACCGTGAGGTGTCGTGGTTTAGGCCCAGCCGGCAACTAAGCACCATGTGGCTGCTCACTCACTCC
The DNA here is from genome assembly GCF_018139145.2 of Gymnogyps californianus. Classification (NCBI taxonomy): domain Eukaryota; kingdom Metazoa; phylum Chordata; class Aves; order Accipitriformes; family Cathartidae; genus Gymnogyps; species Gymnogyps californianus. The sequence continues at coordinate 180,912,252 of NC_059471.1, forward strand.
TCCCTCCTCGGTGGGATGGGGAGGAGAATCGGAAGAAACAGGTAAAACCTCATGGGTTGAGATAAGGACAGTTTAACAGGACAACACAAGGAGAGAAGAAGTAATAATAACAATAATACTAATAAAAGAATGTATAAAGCACAGTGAGTGATGCACAATGCAATTGCTCACCACCCAGAACCCGATGCTCAGCCCGTTCCAGAGCCGCGATCCCTCCTCCCCTGGGCCAGCTCCCCCAGTTGTATACTGAGCGTGACATCATATGGTATCGAATATCCCCTTGGCTAGTTCAGGTCAGCTGTCCTGGCTGTGCCGCCTCCCAGCTTCTTGTGAAAATTAACTCTGTCCCAGCCGAACCCAGGACACAAGGCTATGACAATTCTGACTGTTCAGTCACTGGAAAATAATACAGGACCAATTTTTTCCTGATATGTTTTCTACCCCTTTTTCAGAATAGTTTGAGGTCATGTGCCCAGTTTCATTGTTTCCCTTAAAAATACTAGTTCTATAAAAAAAATCAGTCTTAACTTGTCTCCATTTTCATAGAGCTTTTTTTATAATTAACAAGAACATTAAATCAAGAGAGCACTTGTTTAACATTTCAACACATTTTTGTCTGAAGTGATTCACTCAGCTCGTTTTCCTGGAAAAGGTGTTTTCTGGGCCTGTAATCCCCTAGGTATGTGTTTCGTCTTCCAATATTGAGCTGGTATGGACACATGGAAAGAAAATCTTATCTTGTTGAATAATACTTAATACCCTTTCCAGAAAAAACAATAATGATTTGGCACCTCTCCAGCTATTAATGCTTTATGAGTAACTAACTCCTCAATACGCAGAGTTTTCATCCTTCTTCTTCAGTACAGGAACAAAAAGTCCCAGGCACACGAGACAGGAACAAAAAGTCCCAGGCACACCAAGCATTTGCCAAGTTTCTCAAACACCACATCATCATGACTTCCATAGGTGCTCCCCGTAATAACAAAAATCGTGGTGTATTCTTTGGTATTTATGTACATATCTCATGTAATTTCATGAGCTTGCTTGCACTTTCTCTCTCTCTTTTGATTTTTACTTCAACGACAGGTAGGAACTCTATGCACAATACAGGGAATGTATTTAATACACAACACTTGTTCTCTCACGTGCAAGTGGTTTCTATAAAGAAACCATCCATCACTGCTATATAGTAAGCCACGTCTTTTTCTGAATGGTCTGTCCTTGTGAACCGACATATGTGGGGTTAAATAATATCCACTGTAAAACAGGGAATGTGCAAATACCGAAGTTACTCCTGGAAGAGTTATTAATTTGAGATAAAACTATTAAAAGTGCCCAGATAACTTATGAGTCCAAATCCCATTTTCAAAAGGAGGTGAGATCTAGAACAGTGAAAAGATGTAGATGCCTAACCAACATAAATAACCTAAACGCTAATGTGGCTGCCCCAGACTATATTTTAGATCTTCAGCCCTTCTCCTGTCCCATATGAGCTGCACACTCATACTTCTACCAGTGACATTCCCTGGGCTCGTACATATCCACAGGATCACCTCAGAGCTTTTGAAGATCATTCTTACTTCCTGCACAGGTTAGTCTCTTTGATATATCTCCCTTCTCCCACTGGTGACTGGTATGAGAACCACTACGAGTGTCCAAGACCCATAATGTGCTTCACTGCCCACCAAACCAACATGGTTCCTAACTAGTCAGGAACTGGGAATTGATTAATGGTGATATGTCAAAACCAATATGTTTCATGAAAATATTTTTGATTCTGGAAAGTTTTGCCGTCCCCAGACTGAAGCTTACTTGGCAGTCTTGTAGGCTTGGTGTCCCCTGGCAGCACCTGACAGGCAGCACAGCTCTGGGCCAAGAGCTGCAGCTCCCAGGCTCTGCTGCACAGCAGGGCACATGGCAGGTCTGGAGGCCCAAGAACGAATGGGACTGAGGCGTTTCTATGCACCACACGTCACAGGAGCAGTCCAGGGGATGCTGCGGAGTTGCCTCTGACACCATTGCACTTCAGACTTGCAGCCATCTGAGAAGGCAACCCCCTCCCATGATGAGCATATGTCTGCTGCATTTGGTTTCAGAAAAAGAGAAAAACAATGTTTTGAGCTTCCCAGAACAAAGTATTTTCAGCATTTCATTTCCACAGGAAAGGTAAAACTTTTTTAGGCTTTGTTCCAATCCAGAACGAAAACTGTCTGGAAATGTCAGGATTTCCCACAGAAAGAAAATGCCAAGTTTTGACCCACATTAGCCTTAAGTCACTTTTTTTAAAAACCCTTTTTTTAAATTTAATAATTCAGTCCCAGAGCATGGATTGCTAAATACTCTGTGGAAACTGTAGTTTCAAAGCCCTTGTTCCTTATGAGGATATTTCAAATTTCTGCACCCACATCCTTCACCTGGAAGTCGTCTCGTCTGTGTGTGTGTGTGTCCCCTCCATGATTGTGCGTTGTGGGGTATTTCTGTCCAAACGTGGAACTATGACAGGAAAGGGAACATCAGCCTATCTGTTTAAACTAGAATTAAATGAAATCATAATGAGCAATGTGTGACAAAAACATAATAATGTGCAAACAGAAAGGATCTAACTGTGTTTCTCCAGACACCAGAGGGAATTGGCTACATTTTTCCTGATAATATAGAAGGACGATATATAGTCAGGTCTTTTTGTATGCATGGGTTTCTTAATTTCTCCTAGCACGGAGCGTGGCTCCCTAGCTATTGGTGTGGGACCTGATCCTCTCCTGCTTGTTCAGGGACTCTCACTTGCTCCTGTGTAAAGCAGCCACGCGATGCTACTTAGGCTGCATGGGGTCATTTTATATCCACTTGCTACCTCCATGCGCAAGTCAGCCTGCTGGCCTGCTTAGAGAAGGGTGGCCGATGGGAAGTTAGAGAGTGACCGGAAAACTGGAATTATTAATTTCTAATGCTCTGAAAAAACACCAATTTTCAAAAACATAGAAGGCTAGAAATAAACAAGACATTACAAGCAAGCAAAATCCTTTCCATTTCAAACATTTCGCCTGAAATTTTGCACATTGTCCTTCAAGGTGGCAAAAAGCCCTGGCTTCTCCTGCCTTCCTTCTCCAGAGGTGGAAGAGGCCCAGCCCTGCAGAGGACAGCCTCACCCACTGGCATCCAGCGCCCTGCTCTGAGCAGTCACAGTGAGCTGCCATTCCCACTGGCCAGCGTGGACTCCAAACATCTCCTTTCCACCTCAGCTATATTCTCCACACTCCTTGTTCTGAATCCCTGTGTCGTGGTCTGCAAGATAAGAACCTGGAGATATAAATGCAGAAAAACTTCATCCCAGCTGAAGCTACAAAATTTTTCTTTCTTCTCCTTAATTCAGGAAACAGGGTATTCCATTGGAGGACATGAGTCTCACCTATTTATCATTGTTGTCTGGAGATAATCACATGCTTTCAGTAAAGAAGATCCAGATTCTTTTGTGGACCTTCCTAACAGGTCTTAACTCCCAGCTTCTTCATACCTGCAAGTGAGCAATTCTGCTTGCAATAAAAAATAATCTCCCAAGAGGACCTCTGATCTTAAAACAAATGCTGTTTAATTCACCACTCATTAGGAGTGTATCTGGATTGATTTATTGAGCACTTCTGACCCCAAATCTTTTGAACAGCATTCCTTCACGATTAAATAGGGAATGTATTTGGGCAACACTTCTGGCAGGCAGACTGGAAGAACACAAGTGATTCTTAAAAACATTCATATCATGTAACTTAATGAAAATATACTACATGTTGGCATGCACTTGGCCCAGACCAGAATGGATATGTTTTCCAGCTGAGGCTCAGGTAACTTCTGTAGTAAATATGGCCAGAACAATTCATTAATTATACATTTGTGGTTGTCCCACCTTTGTGTATTTTGGAAATATGCAGTCACATTCAATCAATCAGAAAAATGGCAATATCTTTGGGTCCAAAGGAAATCAATGTTTTTGGTAAGCACATGACAGTCTGTGGCAGCAGAAAGTATTATATCCTCTAGGGAATCAGTTTTGACTTGCCGCTTAATATTCAAAGAACAGAGAAACGGAAAAAACTATCCCGAAAGTCTTTTATAAGTAAGTGACTGGCTACAGACAAATGCTTTCTAGATGAGAAAAAACAAACTTTCTTGCTAGTTGTACCCAAGTAATTACAAGCATGAGGAGACTTGGCCTCTGTTCTTTGAGCATGTAAACAAAAAACTTTGAACCTTGCAATAAGAATCAAGAGTGCAAAATATAACCTCCTGCCATATGCCTCGCCATTCTCATTTGGCTGCAAAAGCAGGATGAAGCCATGGTTGCTGCATGGAATAGGCTGTTGGCTGCCTGCCTTGTTTGGCCAATGAAGGTATATGCAGTAAATCTGGTATGCGCCTTCCCTTCTCTTCTGGCTTCTGGTTAACAGTAGAGTGCACTGTTTGGCTTGTCTCTCCCTGCAGAGATCCAAGAGCAGAGAATTTGCCAGAATATTTGCATCTACATAAATCATTAAGAACAAATGTTGCTTTAGGTGCCACTGGAATGCTAAGCAATATGTCATCAGCTCTCATGACTTTATCAGAAGATGCCCAAAAAAGTGAGCTATTATCTTTAATCAGATCTTCTGTTTGCAGGAGACTAAAAAGTTGGGGAAAGGCTTGATTAGTGATTTTTCAGGATGTAGACTGGGATTATCCCAACTGACTTTAGGCACCTAACTGCCCAAATCAGATGCCTATTTCTGGTGGGCTCCCTCTGTGCTTAGCAGAGAGCGAGGGCTCCTTCAGACAGTGAACTAGATGACAGAAGGAGCATACAGTGATTAAAGTCCTGAATTAGGTGCCTGTTGCCCGAAGTTAGTAAGAACTGGGCAGAAAAGACCTACAATGTTGAACATGTGGCAACAGCAAGGATCTGACAGTACAAATAGAGGATTTTGCTGTGCGGTGTAGGCAGGTTCCTGTGAGCCTGCTCCATCTGGGACATGCAGAATCGAAGTTTTCCCAAAAAGGGGCACGCTGGGCTGGCTCCTCTGGCTGTTGCATCCAGTGTCAGAAGGGTCAGAGAGCAGCATCCCTTGCTCCATGAGCACCCGCATGGCTGGGAAGGGTCAGCTGGTGGGACAGGTATGCACATCTCCCCAGGCTTCCCTGCACGCAGGCTCCTGAAATGGGGTCAGGTTGTCCTCATCAAAACGTTGCTCCCAGGAGAGCTGACCCCTCCACAGGCAGCTCCCCAGAGCATCCCCATAGGATGAATTTGGGCATGGTCCCAGCTGCTTGCAGAGGTGGGCGCCATGAGGGGCAGCCCACGTTTCTGCAGTGGCCGGGGCGGGTGGCTGTGAAGCTGGCCGTGCTTCCAGTCCCACCGTGGCATGCCCTGTTCCAGTATGGTCAGCAGGCTCTCTCCTGAGACACGAGCAGGAGCCGCAGCAGAGAGGAATGGAAACTGCCCATCTCCATGCACTGTCTCACCCAGGGAACAGGACTTCCCTGTAGTGCAGGCGGGGGAGGAATCCTTCACTCAGTAGGACCTACACACCCGAGAGCAACACAAAGCCATTAATTACCTTGCACTGCTAACAACAGGTGACAGAAAAAGCTTTATATCTTACACCTGCTCGCTGAAAGCGCACGGAAAGTTTGTTCACTCTTCTGAGACCTTTCCAAGGGGCCACACAAGTGGCAAGCCGAATAAAGCCAGTTTCAGCCAGATCTGCCTTTCGCTTGGGCCTTCTGGATGAAAAAATATGTGGTACATGAAAGAGCTCTTTGAAGTGACTGATGTTGATGCTGCAGCGCATTTGGGCGAGTGCAGAGAATACCACGTCTGACGGTGTCAGGAGTCAGGGGGGCTCCTCCTCGCGCAGGGAGAAGCCGAGGATATCTGAGAGCTCTTTCTAATATACTATATATCTATATTTAAAAGACTGGGTAAATTTAGATTCTGCTGAAAAAGGAGAAGGGTTCGTGACACGGGGGTGAGGGAAGAACAGCATCTGCCGCTTTGCAGTGGTGCTGCGTCCTGTCTCGCAGCATGGCTGCAGCGTCGAGCCCACCTTTCGCTGGGTGGCTGCTACAAATTATTCTGACAGCGGGGTAGTTTTCTGACATTGGAAAATGTTCTCCACAGATGCCAGTGAGTGGATTTATTTTTAACCTAAAGAAAATTTGCGATCTAGGGTCTCCAGAGTAAAACATACAAGCACCTATGGTAGGTGGCAATTTTAACACCAATTCAAAGAGCTGCTAAATGACCTTTCTTCTCTTGGTGGTGAAACAATTCAGTGTGCTAGAGATGGAGTCTTCCACGTAGATTTGTTGTAAGGTAATTAGAAAGAAAGGGAAAAAGAGCATCATGAAAAACCAATAAAGAGAAAAACATGAACTTTGTGTCACGTCCAGAGCCACTGGAAAATCCACATCATAAAACAGACTGAGAGTTTGTGTAGTTGGTGGAACTTTCCTTGTGTTAGGGTATATTTTAAGCATTATTTAGAAAACAAATGTTTAGTGTCTCAGGCCAAAGGTGTAACAAAGAACAAAATCCAGTCTGCCTCCTCCCATCAGACCAACAGGCAACCATGTCACCACGCTGCCCCAGTGGACCCTCCAGGTGCTGCTCTGCTTGCTTTAGGACAAGCAGGTAGAAGAGGCCAGTGGCACTTTCTTCTGGGAGACCAAATGGTGCAGAGGATGGGAGCTGGGGTGACCTGGCAAGGTACCAGCAAAGGAGCAGGATGCTACTTGTGTGGGAAAATGGAAAAGCTGAAGAGTGATGGAGGTGCCTGAGGTCATCTTTGAGCCCCTTACCCCTGTCACCTTCCTATTTTAAAAAGGGAAAACTCTGGGGCCCAAAGCAACCTGAAGATGGATCCGATCTGTTCAGCTGGAAGCACTTCCCCGTTCATGAAGTCATGAATACTTCTCAAATATTCTGGTATGATTAAAAAGAGGAAATGCAAATACTTTATAAACTCTGGATTATGGGATTAGGCCCGTAACAGTTTTACTTGGCTTTATGGGCCCAATCCTGTCCCAGTGAACATGATGGGAGGTCAGTTATCAAGCCACAGGGGGCAAGATAAAGCTCTATATGAGTTGCTATTTTTCACTCTTAAAGTTAGTCTTATTGGGCCCAGCCCAACTTCAGCTGAAGTCAATGAAAAGACTCCTGCTGACTTTAATGGGAGTTGGATTGGCCCTATTGTCCTTTGTTGAGTAAAGTAATTTTAAAAGGTCAGGAGGTGAATTAAAAGAAAAAGAAACAACTACATCGATAAGCTTTATTCAACGTGCTCACCTTACAGAGAAGAAGTGTTGTCTTAGCTGGTGAGAGTAGTTCAAACTAGTCCTTGTAGACTCTGGCAAGGATAACAAAGTATGGTTTTACTAAAAAAAAACAAGTGGAAATGAAAATTGCTGACTTCCGATTTAATGATCTCCCAGTGGCTTCTATCTGCTCAATTTACAAATAAAACAGACACCAAAGTTAGAGCCTAATCTCAATGAAACCAACCTTGTGCTGGTGCAATTCCACTGACTTTAATGGATTTCTTCTTGATGCTTCAGTGGATTTCTTCTTGATTGACACTGGTGGGAGAGCTAAAATAAGTTGTTGTGTTTCTAATTGCTATGGCTACAGTTCGACTTGGACTATGGACATCTTGCTCTGCTTTCAGTACGGTCACTCCTCTACCTGCAGCTCAAGCAACCTGGTAGCCAACATGGCAGGAGAAAAATGAGGAGGATTAGTTAATGAATCTCTTGATGGTGTAAAAATGAGCGCAGGCGCAGCTGATTTTCCAAATGCTGCTCTTGGCTCTGAAGGACTAAGAAGATAAAAAGGAGAGAAAAACCTACAGCATGTTTTCCAGTTGTGCTGTGTGAACCTTCTGGCTTTTGACTTGCACTCTGGGTCCTCTCCAGCTCTAAAAAAGCAGACCACAGGTTTTATCACCATATTCAGCAGACAAAACTATCACATGAAAAGTTGCTATTTTTACACAATACCTTTTCAGAGTCCAGTAGCATCGTAAATTATAGACCCGTCTCCCTCAGAACAGCTCTCGTGCACTAGCTGTCGGAAGATGCTGTTGGCAATCAGCTTCACAAAATTTTTCTTTTCCAGATTATCCCTCTTCCAGGATGCGTTTTGGGATCCAAAGAGCATAAAACATGCTGAATTTCTTGGGAAATGGCTGAAGGAGTTTGGTTTTTATTTCTTTGCATTGTCCTTGCTAAATGTTTCATGCTGTGAAATTCAGATAGTCTTCTCTGATACAGGCAGTAGCAATAGGAAAATTAAAGTGTATCCCCCACCCCAATTTATTGCCGTTTTATGTATTTTAAAAAATCTCCACCAAGCTGAGATGAATCAGAGCCATCTTTCCAGCAGATGGTTAAAACTAAAGGGAGAGAAGGATGGCTTCATTGGGCTAATCCAAGAAAGAGAAAAGCCCTCTGAGCAGTTCCCTTTCCAGGCAGGTTAACAGCCCTGCGCTCAGCAGGTTCTGACCATCAATGAACTAACCCTTTCCTCCAACCTCGCCTCCCGCTAGGCAGGAATTCAATGCATGAGCAGAGGTCAGTGTTAATGCCATCTTGCTAAAGGCATCCAGCTTTCATTCACAAAACAAACCACTTTACTGGCTTCAGAGGGAAAAGGAAGTAACCCAGGAGAAAAAATGCGCAAAGATTTTCTGTTAAGTGAGAATCAGTTTACGGTATAATACCAGTCGCAAAAGGGTTGAATCAAACATTGATATATCTTTAAAGCAGCTTCTTAAGTGAGAATCAAGGAAAGATTATTTTGCCCATGTCTAAGCTTAATGGCACACTTTTACACAAATAAGATGAGAAACTACAGCTGCACTGAACACTTGTGCTGCCTGCTGCAGTTTACAGAACAAACATTTGGGATCTATCTGGCTAATCACGATATATTTTTCATGTGATCATCTGTTTATGCTTCTTTGGTTTATATTTCTTGGGACTGGGCTGCATGCCAAGGGGCTGGGGGCTGGAGTCGGCAAACACCCCCCCAGCCCCGCGGGACCCTCAGTGGGACCCTCAGCCACAGCTGCTCCAGCCCCACATGGGAAGAGGCCCCCCCCACTCCTCCTGCCCCCTGGCAGCCCATCCCTGAGGACGCAGCACGGTTGGAGCTACACAGCTTAACCCCTCCTTTTCTGCCCACAGACCTTCTTGCACTGGAGCCACGGACCAGGCACGCATATGTAAGGACATCCACATATGCTGTTTAGTGCACATTATAACCAAAAAAACTTTGCTTTTCCCCTCACCAGCCATTTTTAGGCAAGCCAAGATGTTCTGTTCTCTCAAATCTCTATCTAAAAGCACAAGCCCCAGACTGCTTAATATTCTGGGTGTTAAGGGAATTTCAGATCCCTGCAGTGGGACATATGTCTACAGAAACTCTTTGTAGTATTTGAGACTCTATGTAATATTTGAGTGGATTCAAATTTTCTCTCTCTTTTTACAATAGCAACATGAGAAAGCGCAAAGCCTCACATATCTGATGATTGCATGAGTGGGATTGGGGGGGATGATTATTTCAGTCTGATCTTTCTCCATTATTTTTTATTTAACTCTACATTCCTCAGTTCAGCTCCACTTAAACGAAAAGTAGAAACAAAACGAAGTGGCCCTTGTGTGAGGAACAGCACTTGGAAGAGACAGTCCCTGGGAGACCACAGGTGCTGGTGGCCTCGTTTTTATAGGACGACGACTGATATTCACCAGTGTCTGGAAACGCCAAGTCTATTCATATGAAAAATAAATCTCATGTGAAATACAGGCTTTCATGGATCATCTAGTAAAGGTGAACGTTTTTTATATCATATTGCACACTAGGAAATAAAAAGCAAACTGCACTGACAGGATGCATTGACAGTGCCCTTTCTACAGCAGATTTTTATGTGTTTTCCAGAGTCTTTAATTCTCTTACTTCAGAGTCCCTCTCGCTGTGGATTTATGACATGTTTCCTGCTGCCCTCCTCCTCATCTGTTCCCCCATCTCTCTTACTTGAACTACTTTAAAGTGACATGTTGACGCATATCCATGTGATGAAAGCGAGCGCATAGCTCCGGACCCGACAGAGCATGTTTCTTTGCAGCTTGGAGACCCTGGACCAGCCAACACACCCTGCCAACGTCTGAGTGCAAATGCAGTGGACAGGCAGAGAGACGCCCGCCTGGCGGGGAAAGGCCACGAACCGGGAGGTGGAAAGGCTTGGCGCACGTGGAGTAGTCAAGATATTGCTCTTTTTCAACCCCTTGGATGCCTACTTGGGGCTGCTGGGTGAGAAGTAAAACTCTTATTGCTATTAAGTCACAGCCTATGATGGCAGCAGTTTAACGGTCCCCTCTGGACTAGTTACCCTCTGGTAACTTCTGCTACCCACCATAGATGTACTCACCTTAAAAATCCAAAGCCACCCCACTGCCCACCAGCGCTGTCACCAGTGACACACATCCTCCCCTGCAGCCTCCCTCCTTGCCCTTCCTCTAAGCTGAGGCTGCACTCGTCTGCTTAACCTCGAGTAGAGGGCGAGCAAGGCCAGCATCCAGACCCAGGAGTGGAGGGTCTCCCCTGCACGGTCATGCATGTCTGCAAACTAAAGCAAGGACAGTGAGTTAAAGATTCCCCACTCTCAGCATTACTGTCTGACTGACCTCAGATGGTTCATAACTGCTTTTGTGCCTCAGTTTCCTCCTACATAAACGGTATGAGTCTATCTGTTCCTATAGCTTTTAATTTTCTTCCTTTCTCCCTGTGTTCCTCCCCAATCTTACAGATTCAGCTCAGTGCCCAAGAGCATTCGCATTTGCTAATGTTTTGAGATGAAATCATTCGAAACATGTTTTTAAGTCCTTCTGCTTCTCCATGCACTGTATCTCATAGAGTTGTGAGATCCTAGCACCAGGTCCAGACCCAAATATACCCAATATACTCCAAGCATACCAAATACTGCAGGAGATCACTGCCCTCTCCCCACCAGTGCTCATCGCCATTCCCTGCCTAACCCAGGGAATCCCCTTCCTTTGGTCCTCACTAAGAAATGCTTATCCTTAGGGCAGCCTCCCGGCTCTCTGCAAAAAGCGAAATGCCGAACACCTTTACAAATACAGTGCTTGTTAGTACCCCTTCCCGGGACGTCTGTTCCTGGGCAGCCTTTCCAAAGGATGTCTTGAGCAGCAGCGATCACTTGTCCCGCAGAAACAGCAGCACATGGCAACTTGCTGCCTTTGCCTTCTGCTGGGCAGAGGCTTTTTGGAGGATTTGCAATTTTAAGGGATGTGTTCATTTACCTTTGAAACGATGTGGCTGCTTCCTGCAGCTTTAAAGAGGCTGCACGTAGCCTGGCTACATCATTGTAGGGAAATTTCTTGTTCCTGGTCAGTACAACCATAAGTTAAATCTCAGGTGTTCTCTGCGTACATGTGGAGCTGCACCCAGAAAAGCTTTATGGTACCAGAGTCTTGAGTTTCTCTGCCCTAAAATCACCACATGCAGGATGCCAATGCTATGTAATGTTACAGCTATTAAGGCCCTTTTCGCTACCACTAGAGTAAAAAAAGAATATTTTCACCACAATGCTTTTAAAATATTTATGTGAAAATATATAGATCTGCTTTTTGATCTAGTTGTAAAAGCTCCTGCAAGAAGGTGTCTCTAAGGATATTAAAATTTTTCCACTGTTAGCATGACTCTTAGAGCTCACTATCTATTGAGATTAGCAAGAGGACAGGTTTTAAAGAGGGCCCTGTAAAATCATTACAAAAATTCAGAGCTGTGGGCTCATGCCCTTCCACACCTTTGCAAAGCACCGCGCGTTTGGATTAGTTCAAACATCTGCCACCTGGAATAAAAATATTCATTGATAAAAACAGTTCAAAGCAAGGCTTGCACAGAGCTCACCTGAGCCAACAGTGCCCAGCATCTTGCAGAATTACATTCCTCTCCTGGGTTGAAAGACAGTGCAAAGGACAAGGCAACCATGTTCTCACCCTGGCTCTTTGCAAACATGCATGAGATTGAGGGTCTAGGACGGGCAGAGTTACTGCAGGGCAAGCGAGGGTGAGCTTGCATGTGTACACATATGTACACACGCATGGGATGCCTGGGTAAGCTGCATGTGTTCACACTTGACGAGCAGCTGCCCAGGGCCATCTCGCTTAGCCTCCTCTCTCCCATCAAGGCTAGTGGTGGCCTCTTAAAGAACATTTGTCAGAAAGTTATCATTCTACTTCCACTATAGACTCCCAGCTCCCAGCAATAAATGGATTAAGTTATTCCTGAGCTCATGTTTGTGCCTGTATCACTGGTTTTAAATAGTACATACCTGTATTTCCATGATTTTGCCTAATCCCTTGGAATCATGTGTGCTTGTGCATCCCATAACATCCTGCAGCACTGAGTCCCACAGAGTAACTCCGTGTTGTACAGAAAGGTTCTGTCTCTTGCTCTCACTAAACCTCCTGCCTGGAAATTTCACTGGGTCCCTTCTAGTTCTTGTGCCATAAGAAACAGTGAACCGCTGTTCCCTATTCATCTTCTCAACATCATCTTTCTTACAGTAACCTGGTCATCTGGCAGGACACTTTCGACACAGACAAAGAAGCAAGGTTTGAGATTGTCGTGGTTTAACCCCAGCCAGCAGCTAAGCACCACGCAGCCGCTCGCTGGGGGAGAGAATCAGGAAAAAAACCTCGTGAGTTGAGATAAAGACAGTTTAATAGGACAGAAAGGAATGACAAACAATGATAATGATAATATACTATGACGATAGTAGTACTAAAAGAATTAAACTATACAAAGCAAGTGGTGCACAATGCAATTGCTCACCACTCGTTGACCGATGCCCAGTTAGTTCCCGAGCCGCGATCCCCCCTCCCAGCCAGCTCCCCCAGTTTATATACTGGGCATGATGTCATATGGTATGGAATAGCTCTTTGGCCAGTTTGGGTCAGCTGTCCTGGCGGTGTCCCCTCCCAGCTTCTTGTGCCCCTCCAGCCTTCTTGCTGGCTGGGCATGAGAAGCTGAAAAATCCTTGACTTTAGTATAAACACTACTTAGCAACAACTAAAAACATCAGTGTGTTATCAACATTATTTTCCTACTAAATCCAAAACACAGCACTATAGCAGCTACTAGGAAGAAAATTAACTCTGTCCTAGCCGAAACCAGGACAGAGATGGAAACAGTTAAAATCTCACTTTGACAGCTGCATACATGGCAAGCAGCCTGTTCATTTGGGAGTGTGAGAATGAAGCCTGCTGTACACAGGGAGGTGGGCATTTGTGTGATTTCTCAGTTTAGACCTGGTCCCCCCCAAGGGCACTGTTTGCCACCATTGCACCAGGTCTAAGGGGCTTTGGAGTAGCTTTTTGGGAAGGTTCCTTAACTCAAGTTAACCCACTGACCTAGAAAACACCAGTCCATTTCAATACTATAGCTTTGCTCTCAGCTCAGATCTGCGTGAATCGTGCTTGGAGTTCAGCACATTAGAAAACCAAAGAAATGGGAGTGAGCCAACCTCTAATTCCAGGGAAGTGTCACAGGAGTCCTGCCACCATCTAAAGTCATCTGCCTTCCAGCCCTCACCTCTAAGTTCACAGGCGCACTGTGCATAGAGCCTCTCCTCTCCCAACCCAGGACACGGCTGTGAGTACTCTGCTCTTGAGCTTCGGTCTTTGTCTTCTCTTGTCTTTTTCTATAGCATACTTATGCTACCAAAAGACCAAGGATAAACCTACTTTCAAAGGGACCCTGAAATTTGAGAGATGGACGGTCTGCCTGAAATCTCTGAAGTGCATCAAGGTGATTGTCACAGTTTCATGGGGTGAAGGCCTCTTCCATGCTTCTTGGCCAACTAAAGCTGGATACACATCTATTAACTCGGAGGGACAAATTTCTGAAGAGTTTTCTCATGTAGATAGCAGACTTTGTCTTTCCTGTGAGCACAGGATGGAGGCAAATGCTCACAAGGTGGATGCTGACATCCACCCAGGTTCATAAGTAACTATGGGCTACGCAAGGAGTGGGCTGGACCACTGGGGAGTTTATAGTGCAAATCTTTGCCCGGCTATGGCTTTCGGGAGTCCTTTTGTGACACGGCCCCCTCAAGGTGGCACCATCTTGATATGAATGACTGAAGCCAGAAGAATATTGAAGAGTTTTCACGTCATGTTCACCTGATACTATAGAGCTGGGATAAGTCTTGAGTGCATGTGTCTTGCTCCAACTCATGGAAGGGACACTCAGCTTTGCAGTCAATATCAGCTTTTCGTTCACTGGAGGCTTTCAAGATATCTTTCAAGATATTTTGCAAGCGTTAGAAGGGGTTTGTTAGCTATTTATATAGATGGGGAAAGAACAGCAGAGCGGTGAAGTTACATGCTACAGCATAGCGACTTGTCACTCCCATTAGGAGGTGACATGTTGTCCCCACCATCTCCTCCTCCAGTCCTCCCAGTCCCTGCTCCTCCTTCCCTCTGCACCCGGCTACCAGATCAAGTGCTCATCTCACCCCACTGTAAGTCAGTTCACCTCAGCAGTCCAAATTGCCCGCTTCTTTTTTGCTGGGTTAGTCTTCTGTGGCTTCAGAAAGCTAAACCAGCTCAACGCCGGTATAAAACTACCAGCATGAGGGAGCAGCAGGAGTGGGCGGATGGGGGCAGAAGGAGGGGTGCAGGACCAGCATCACCCAGCAACAGGCAGCCAGTGATGGGCCAGAGCCACACTCTTGTTTCACCCACCACCATTCCCATTCCCCTTTCCCCTCTCCCCTCTCCTCTCCTCTCCTCTCCTCTCCTCTCCTCTCCTCTCCTCTCCTCTCCTCTCCTCTCCTCTCCTCTCCTCTCCTCTCCTCTCCTCTCCTCTCCTCCCTCTCCTCTCCTCTCCTCCCTCTCCCCCTCCCTCCCTCCCCTCCCCTCCCTCCCCTCCTCTCCTCTCCTCTTTCCTCTCCTCTGACCATCCCTGGTTCATCATTCACCTCGCCCCCAGGACAGCAAGGAGAGCAAAGCATAGGGTCACAGAGCACACAGCACTGCGAAAGGGTTTGCAGGATAAGGCCCTCAGGCGTGAGAAGTGATCTTTTTGCCACATGCAGCTGAGCAGTCTCAAACAAACGTGCTCTGCAATATTGCTCATACAAATGGCACAGGGCTGCGGAGGCACGGAGGAACCATTTCTGCAATACGCTGTCAGCTGGTGAGAAACTGCAGGAAAGAAAATGCACAGCAGCTCCCAGCTGCCCTGGGCTACAGGCATCAAACCTACACAGAGCCTTGCTGACACTATATAATTGTCCACAAGTAGGGTAGTCTGAATGGCACCCTTTGAATCACAGCCTTTCATGTCTCTGGCAAATGGAAAAGCAGACATCGATAGATGATGAATATAGTGAGAATTGTATTCTAATTGGAAATAAGACGTATATTACCTTGTACTGGATCAAATAACACGAAGGATTAAAATGGCTGTGCTGAATAATTGAGATCCCAGTTGTATAATTTTTCCTATCATTTTAAAGTTATGCCACGGAACCAGCAATATTCCACTAATAAAAAAAGGTTGCTCATAAAAAGGAAAAATATCAAAGAGCCATCAGTGAATAGGAACATTAGAGAGAGAAGCAGAATTTTCCCTCTCCTCACCCTTTTGTGTGTGCAGGTAGTACTTTATAGGCTTTGATTCTTTTATAAAATTATAAACACAAAGAAATTAATGACGAGCAGCTAGTGTGCTCATACAAGCACATCAGATGTATCGTGATGCTGAAAATTTTCTCTTTACCTTTCCAGCTCCGTGACGCTGCGTGCACTTGTGGTGCTGTGCAACTAGAAAGAACTGGCAAGACTTGACTTGATAACCAGAGTAACAAACAGCTACATCCAGTTGTAAGCTGGGGGTTCAAAACAGAAATATTTATGGGGTTTAAGCCAACTCTATCTGAAGCGATCACTTTCTAAATCTAGGCGTGAGTAAACAGATTCCTTCCTACCGGGGCTGTTTGTCCCCAGTACCACACAAAGCAAGGAGCTGTAACCACAGGCACATTCGAAGTCTCTGTGTCGTATTACTAGTAGCTTGAAATTCAGACTACAGCCTCTTTTAAAAGATAGTATTTTTCCAGAAATGTTTATTTTAAGTTTAGAGCTGTTATTGTTATTTCTTCTCAGTGGTGTAAAAGTCCAGTTGGAAGAGTTTTCTTTCCTCTGCATTGAGGTTGAAAATTCCTGGAAAGCCATGACAATATTCAGCATTCATGATTACACAGACAGACATATTTCATGAAAATTGCATAGGCTTTTAATACAGGATTATGAATGAGCTCTAATGTTGAAATTATATTAGATTGAATTTCAGAACGTATTTAACATATTTCCATACAGCAACCTTGGGATGTCTTTTCAATAACAGTGATTATTACGGGCAGGCTGTTTTTTATGAAAACATTTGTTCAGGGTGGACAAGGCTTCCTGAAAAATGTTGTACATCTTTATGGCTGACATTTTAGTTGTTTTGAATTAACTTTTTTCACAGCCAGAATGAAATGTTTCACCATATAATTCTTCATGCATGTCTTCAAACAAACCTGGAGACTTTGCCGTGAATTTTCTAAACTGTAATACAATCTCGGGCATGAAAACACTTTGTGAGCTGGAGGTGAGCATTTTGTCCCAAGTTATCCTGTTACTCTCAAAATATAAATATTCTTAGCTAACGTCTGTCTTTTAAAAGCAGTGGTGGCCTCAGCTGATTCAAAGGCATCTCTCAGTATCATCTTGTAAACAATCCCAGGCTTACTCTTCTACAGGCCTCCTACAGCTGACTGCCCGGCCCACGGATCTTGATAAGGACAAGGTGTTTGACTGAGTGGAATAGAGTTCAGATTTTCCTTTGCATAATGGCAAACACATTGAGATTATGCATCGCCCAGGACAGCGTATGCGTTTGGAAAGCAGAAGTCGGCGACTCACCTTTGGGATCTGCCTGTCCGAGCAGTTTCCCTGCCTGTCCTCATGGCACGGCTCGAGGATGGTCCCCTGGACCAGTGGCTCAGCTCTGCCATTTTGCCCTTTTTTCCTCCCTTACAGAAAGCAGCAGAGTTCATATTCCTTCTTCTGGAACATCACTGGTTTAAAATGTAGTTAATTCGGAAATGTATCTACTAGGTAAGGCTCAAGGTAATGGAGCGTGCCTTTGGCAATTTATGTGGCTCTCTCCTGGGGTTGCTGGACTTGCTTCTCCATATTCTCCCGCTGCCATTAAGAGCACCTGGACTATTGCATTACACTGATGCTGCATCCTATTTGCCTCTCATTCACATTGGTGTCAATCGGAAGTAACGCTACAGAAAACACTTAGGTTTTACCAGTGTGAGGCACTGAAAGGCCTTCCCTCAGTCATTAGCAAGTTTGATAGCTCTCATTAGTCTAGTTTAGTCATTGGAGAAGAGAGATGTGTGTTTCCTACACTGGTGGCATAAACGCTCCCCTCACTTTTACACGGCTGGAAGAAATGTGTATTTTCAGGGCTAAAACAGTAATCCATTCAGAGTACGCGTCTAAAACCGACCCTATTTTATTCACCTCTCTTAAATGGTCAAAACTGTGTAACTGGATGCCACAGCCTCTATACTCCTAACACCTAATAGAGATTCTTTGAAGGGATGTTTTGAAGACATTTGAAATAGGAAGCTCTGTGCCCTATCCTCACTGCTGTTGTGAAACTCTAGGTGAGTCCACATAGATGTGGATTTTTATTGCAGTTTAACATTTCTAAACACCATTTTGCTGGTTAAGAATGGGCTGAATCATCTAAAATTGACTTTTATTTTTGCCCTCTAACTTGACCCACAGAATATATCTACTAATTAAATGTCAACAGGAAACAAATGTCTTCACAGAGGGAAAGTAGTTACCTATGGCAATTTTGGTTTGTGGTGAAAAAGCAAGGATGAAAAAAAATCCACATACAGAAAGTCACATACATTTTTAAACAGTGTTATAAACTCAGGCATGGCCACCCAGCTAGGGATGGAAATGGCTGGAGACACATGGTTTCTCCAGAGCGGATTCAGTAAGGTCTAGGAGACCATGCCTTCTCACTGTCCTCAGGTATGACAAGTCCTATACTCTTAGAAAGAGCAGGGTTGGCCAGTTAGCAAGGAGAAGCAAAGTTGTGCATCCCGCTCGACCAGCTTCAGCCCTGCGATGCAATTCAGAAGGGAAGCAAAACTGTATATAAAAGTGCCTCCATATGTACTAATAGTAGGAATCTTTCACACTGGTTTTTTTTTTTTCTTGCCACTCTATATCAGCTTCTCAAAGATTCATTTCTTCTGTTTTTCCGCTAATGGCCTAGAAGGAAACCTGGCTTGCAGAAATCTCCATAGCCTGAATAGTTGACCCAACTAACAGATGAAATAAAATACCCAAAGGGAAGAGGAAAACCTACCATCCCACATGGCATTCCTTGGTAGGAAAAGTGCTGCTCCACTATGACCAAAACGCTTTTAGATGCAACCCACTACTGGGCACTGTCTCAGCCTTTCAAGAAATCACTTTCCACTGTAAACATTGACTGCAGTCAATGCAAAATATTTATTCCTCTCATCTGAGGATCTCCCACATGCTTTGAGGTATTTGAGTTCATAAGTGAGAATACCAAATATTATTCCTGTTGCATGTACGTCAGTCAGTTCTTGGACGCTCTCCCTCTATGTCATGGTGTCAGTAAGGATGAGTGAAGCTGCCCTTTGGCCAGACTGCTGTTTGGTTTAAAACACTAGATTTGGGTGTTGCTAAAACCACCTCCCACCACTGCTGTCCTTGTTTTCCAAAGTAAACAGCCTCTGGCGTCTTGTGACCTGAACAGCCCCAAGTGTCTGACCCTGAAAAACAAAAAATATTTTATTTGAAAAGAAAAATCTGCAGTCTAAATTATTTGGGGCACTGCTTTCCTTCCTCAGCAGGATTCTGGAATGCCCAGACTTTGGTAGGAGCTGCTTACACGCCACAGACATACATGGGAACATATTTGCCCTCTAATGATATATTAGGCAATGGTTTTGAGTTGGCAGGCTACTAAAAGCCCTAGCCAAACAAAGATAAAATTGTAATTTATCAACAGAGAATACTGAATTCATGGTCACTGGTGACTGCTGGGACTGGTGGTAGCCCACAAAGCCGACGCTGACAACATAGAGACAACAAATTCTAGAGATTGCTTAGAATTTTCTCAGCTTTGGAAAAAAAACTGTTCGGATTTTTTTTTCCTAGAAACTGTTCAAACTAGGAACAAGATAAAATGATGACCTTTCTCAAAATCTTGTGCAACAGGGCTGAAGCAGCAAGGGTGTATGAACGCACTGTGATTGGAAGTATCTTCTGCAGCACGTGAAAAGGAAGGTGTGAAAATAGAGCAGTAACGATGCATGCAGAGAGGCAGCTGGGGGACGGACTCACTGAGGATCAGCAGTGCTGTGCTTCAGCTGGTACAGACCTTTCTTTCGAGAATTTTTTCCATGGTTTTCAGGATTCCTCTTCTTTGTACTAGTTATTTGGAGGAGTAGGGTTTTTCCAAAGGCATCCTATTCCCACAGAAAGTTTTTAATGGATCTTGAAAATATTTTATCTCAAGTATGTTGAGGAATCTTTCTCAGTAGACCTTAGTCCCTTCCATCCCCTCAGATTTATAGTAGCTTTGTTTCACTGAAGTCAGTGGTGTCAGATAGATATCAGAACAAAGTTAAGAATTGGGACCTATTTTTACAGGGTTTCACAAGCCTGTGTTATTTTAATTGTCCTGAGTTAAGTGTGCTCTCACAGCACCATGGTGGAAATCCATCTAATTTAAGATGATCGGGAAGGGCAAACAGCAAGGGGCAAAATGCAAATTCCTCTTTCCCCTTCCCTGCCCTCCACCCACCCTTCCATCTTCTGACTGCTCTCTGGATAGAAACTGACTGCTCTTACAGCGAGGAATTCAACCTCCTCACCAGTTGCAGCATCACTGAGGCTCTCAAGGATACTGCCACAGCGATTTCTGTGAACCGGTACCAGCACCAACTAATTTCACAAAAAAACAGTGAACAGCTAGGAAATCACCAGGGATGCTGGCTGTTACAGACCCAGGCCAAATGTGAAGTGGTGTTCTGGAGGTGAAAGGATCTCTACACCATTACAGACCTTCTAAGTTTCCCAGTCCCAGGGGTGTACTTTCATGGGAAGAAAAACCTGTTTCAGATCACGCCAGATATTTTCTGCACTGCCCAGCAGTTATACCTGAGGATGTTCTCCAGATGTTCGTGTTTGTATGAAACATTCAATAATAAAGTTGTAAACTAGAGGAGACAATACCCAGACTGCAAGAAGAAGGACTTTAGGGCGGCCTGGAAAAACGTGAAAATTAACTAGCCCACACACAAAATCAACTTGTCCGCTTTAATAGGACGATAAAGACGTATTTTATTTGCTTTTCCAAAAAACTGCTACTTTTCCCAGCAAGTGGGCACACACGATTTGTTACGGTTCTTATATTGCCAGTAGGTGATTGCTTGTATTTTGCAGAACGGATATTCCTTCCACCCGGGCAGACAAGAAGTGAGAAGTACGGGGTCTGAGACAAGGTGAAGCTGCAGTTCAGACAGTTTTTAGGCTACAGTGAAAAGGAAAAAATAATATACCATTGCCTGGAATGCCAGCTATTGAAAAACAAAAGAGAAGAAAATCCTTGCAGCAACTGAAAATGGAGGGGATGGAAGCAGACCTGTTGGATTAGGGCAGTAAAATTTCCTGGTTAAAAGAAGTTAGACCGCAGATATCATCTGTACTGAAACTATAAAGAGCACCAAAAGAGAATGCCCTGGCTAAGACATCTGCAGAGTGAAATATCTTCAGTGTTTGTAAGCTGTCTAACAAGAGGTGAATAAAACAGGAGTTTGAAACTGGAAGCCTTTTCTTTTTTCTTTTCTGGAACCGCTTCTCTTTTTCTGCTGCCCTATGTTGGCTAAGCGAAAGGTCTGAGAAGGCTGGCTACAAGTCCCAGCAGGTCTCTGGGGAAGGTTTCTGAGTGTACTATTCCTGCTTAATTTGGGCTGCTCAAGCAGGTCTTGATCCCAAAAACATGTGGACATAACTCAGACCTTTTTGCTTAGTGCATCTAATATTACACCAGTGGCCTGTATAAGGATTTCCGAACGTCACGTGCCTACACTGCTCGGTGTTTGGCTATTTCAGCGATTCACTGATTGGGGTGCATTTGGAAGTATTATCTCACTTTTTTTTAAAAAAGTGACTGTAAAAATAATACAGTTGCTGATTGCTGTCATGGCTTTGATCTGAAGAGTGTAGTCAGGCCGTGTGGTGTATCACTTCTCTTCATAACAAAGCGGGAGCAAGCCAGACTGGAATGCAGCTCTTCAAATATGCAGGATTAAACATTTTTGCAGGTTTATTGTGGGACCTGTAGGTGGCCTCATTTTAATAGTCAATAAACGAAGAACTATTAGTTCAGTTTGCCAATGAGCTAAGCAACATTTTGTCTTATTCTGCTGAATTTGGAAGCTGATGAATTTGCTTTGAAACTCTGAGCTAGGACCAGTAAAGTAGCCTGTATCATGTATTTCACATCCTCTCCCAGACCACAGGTGAAGGAGCAGAGGATTGCTAGCCATGCAGTGACATTAACCACAGACATTTTGTAACATACTGAACAATAAGAAAAAATAATATACATCACATATTCTGTTAGAGAAAGCCTAACCTCACGGCTTACCAAATTCAGCTGGGCAAATGGACTGCAAAACAAGGCTAAGTGAATTAAGACGGAGACCTTTTAGTACAATCAATAGAGTACCAACATCCACATCCGCGCTTGGCACCATGTCTGTGACAATGCGTTCTTCAGTGTCACCCCAATAGAAACGCTGGCTTATGATGTTGTCATATTTAACTGAGCCATTTTGGGGGTGAGGAAGAAGAGGAAATACAATGGAGCTTAGCTAGTGCCACAGAAAGCTCCACCTTTGTCAGCTGCTGAGAAGGCAATATGGTCTCATGCCTCAGGCTAGTACATTGGGCAGGTCTTATCCCGTGGGTCATTATTATCGCTATCTTGTGTTGGGCCACTGGAGGCAAGTTGTGCGCTTCAGTTTTATCTTGCCTTTTATCCTGAGAGATGACAGAGCCTTCAGACACCACTTACCTGCGAGTACAAATAAGAGGCTAATGCATTACTTCACAACAAGCTCCCTCTCCCTTCTTGGAGCAATGTCTTTGCTGCATAAATCCAGATGTCAGCCTACCACCATCCATGTGGGGAATACATGCTACAGCCACTGTGGTAAGGCCTCAGTTTTAACCAGTTCACATACACACGCTGTATTTTTTTTAGTGTATGAGAGCTGACAGAGCTTGTGAAAAAGGTTAAGGTGCCTTGAATATACGGAAGCCATATAGCTACAACGATAAGAGAATCACAAAGCGGTTCGTTAACTGGCCTCGTGTTGCTGATCCTGCTGCCACTGCTTCTCCTACCCTGTGGCCAGGGCACCCTGGGCAACAGCAGGAGCAGCAGGGAGAATGTCTCTTACTAGAAATTTCCCTGGTTCTGAAGTGGTGGGGTGTACATGTGTCTTAGGCACACACAACTGCATGCCATGCACTGCAAAACACAGTCTGCCTTGAGCTGGGCTGGAGCGCAGAGCCATCCCCCGTGTCTGCTGCCAGGCCAGCAGCAGCAAGAGGACCGCACACCTCTGAAGATCTGCCTTAGCACAGCACCTCTGGGTGCTGATGGACTGGCCGGGTTATGCTGGGAGTGGAGGGCAAAGCCACCACGGGGCGTCCAGCCCTGCCTCTCATTTTAGTGGGCACCAGTTAGCCCCTCATTTCAGAAATATCAAACTATTACAGTTCTGAGAGGGAACTACAGTGGACGGGTGGGAGGCAGAGGGCTACAAGGGATTAATTTTTGGACTAACAGGGATTATACTAAACTTGTAAAACAAGTCTTCAGTGTGTCATCTGTCCTAGGACACTCTGCAATGTTTGAGAACAATTAGCAAGTGGATTAATTTTGATGTAACTCTCTGGTTCCCACAAACACAAACATGGAAGCGGGTTTGAAAACAGCCTGCAACTTCTTCCCCTCCCTCGCACCTACCTTTTAAAACCCACTGCAGAGCTGACCTACCGAGTGGCATTAACCTGCTGCCCACGGGACATTCCAAACCTGTATCCTTGGAGATGAAACCTTGACAGAAACCAACTTTCCAGCCAATTTCCTTCACTGCATACTGAGCCCAGGCACCACAGGGCTCCTACGGCACGCCTGCGACTCACCACATCCCACACTGCATCTTTCGGAAGCGGCCAAAACTTCTGCTAAGTAAAAGTTGAGCCTTTCTCTAAACATTTCCCCTCTCTATTGGGCCTGAGTGCTTGCAATATTCTCTCAAAAGCAGGTAAGTG
Source organism: Gymnogyps californianus (assembly GCF_018139145.2). Classification (NCBI taxonomy): domain Eukaryota; kingdom Metazoa; phylum Chordata; class Aves; order Accipitriformes; family Cathartidae; genus Gymnogyps; species Gymnogyps californianus. Next base: position 180,935,769 of record NC_059471.1, read on the forward strand.
CAAGGACAGCTGGTACCCTGCAGTGCTGCACCCCTACCAGAAACCTGCTGGAGATAGTGCTGGATATATACTATTCACAGTAAGTTAAGGGAAAGCAAAGTAAAAGCAGTTCCCTAAGACGTGCTGCAGCTAGGGGCGCAAAAATCTGACATAAGAAGAGATAAATAAGGAAGGAGAACAGAATTATTTATAAAGAAATTTATTTTATATTTGTGTACAACAAATATATGAAAACAAATTTAATTTGAAAAATGTATATTCGATTTCTTAAAAGTATTGAACCCTCTTAAGGAAAGGTTTTAGTTATTAAAAAGGTACCGAAGGCTAAAATTATACTTGGATAATATATATGTGTGTACGTATATATATATAAAAAACATGTGCAATTTTATATATATATAGAGTATATATAAATAACATGTGTGACTTACATGATATTTTAAGGTATGCTATTTAAACATCTGAGTAACAATAGAGATATTATAAAATATAGTTTGCTATTTCTACACAGTTTGCATTCAGTTTTTATAAGCATCTAGACAGTGCAAAATTTAAACATACAGAAATATTCTCTTATTATTCTATACATTGTGCTCAGCTCCCAAGTTTCCTCTGTCATGATCATAACCAGACTGAACCAAATTTGGAGGGTTCAATTCTAGTCCTTACTAGCTTCTAAGAGCAATAAAAGGAAATCTGTCTTACCTTGCACTGCGGTATAGTCTGCGCACAAGAGAGAACAATGCATTTCCTATGTTAAATGGTCTAACTCCCAGAGATCACATACACCTCACCATATTGACTCATTTCATTGCACTCCATATCCTGCACAAATAAATCTCCTGTAGGACAGCATACATTACTGCGTACTGAAGTTTAAGTAATATATTTCTTTAACATAAGGCAGGAATATACTGAAATTTGATAACACTTAAATCCAACAGCAATCCGGAATTAAACCACATTTATGTACCACATTTTTATAGATGCTGCCTTTTTTATGTTTATGTCAGAAAATGTGGTAGAGAAAACCTACTTTTCTTCAAATAAAAGCAAGGTATAAAAGCAGTCCTTCTAGAAGAAATTGCTAAAAACCAATGGGACCAGGAGAAATTCGACTGCCTCGAAACACCAAAGGTCAGCCTGCACAACCTTTCCTGCAGCCGATGAGCAATTCCTTGCGTGACATCTGGGGGAATACTCATGTGAGTAGGTGCTCGCTACAGCACAGCCCGAGTGTTTTAGCTCTAAATATTCACCATCCTTATTTGCATCTATTTGGTGTTAAAGTATTGTATGCTTTTTTCATGTCTTTCTTATGTTGCTAAAAAAAGGCAATTCTGACCATTCCGTATGCTTCTACAGTAGCTATATTTTAACTGAAGGATGTTTGCACTTTAGATAATATGTTTATTATCACTGACATAAAAACCTCAATCCTGCTTCCATAAAAATCAGTGGTTGCTTTGCTCCTACTAGAAATAAAATTGGATCCAAATATGTTAATCACAAAGTTTGCTAATAAAAGTAAATACTATATTCATTAAGTCTCTCAATGCTTAAAGGCAAAGTGGTGTTAGCAAATACTGTATAGTATAGCTTAAAGAACAGTATTATGCACAATTCTAGACAAACCATTATTCAACAAAATCTAAAAGCAGCTGTGAAAAACGTCTTATGGGACAGCAAATTTTGCTACATGAAAATTTCTGGAGCTCTGACAGGTTTTTTTCAAATTCATTTCTTAAACCAACCCCCTCATTCATGTCCTACACCACAATTGCACAAATTAAAGGCTGTGGCCTTGTAGGCAGTATGCATCCAGACCAGCTAATCTTTAAAATTGGATACTTCAGCAGGGTCTCCCTCTTTCTGCTGCATTCATTCCTAAACTCTCTTTTAGCAGAAACTGTCGTGTTTCTGAATCATTGTAGCAATTGACAAGATAAAGAGCCTAGTGTCATCCCTCATCTACTTCATTTCTCAAGTTTATCTCTGCACTTGTCCATATAATTACCCCCTGCAGATTTCAACTTTAATTCAGATTTGAGTTACAGTTGCTGAACAGGCCTCACAAAAAGGCAAAGCCTCATTAGTAGCCCACAAAAGTGAGCCTTACTAGTTAAAACCTTGATTTAAATACCAAACAAAGGGGAAAAATAGATGCTGAGACAATGTTTACATCCTTTCAACCACACCCTTGAAATTTTGGCAGTAAATTAGCCAAAGGATGGGCTTTACATCTCATCCATCTCTCTCAGTTAGGAAGGAACAGCCATAACTACAAGTTTTTGCAGGGTGCGGCTGATGCTGGGAGATGGCTGAATACTTATGACCAAAGGCTGCATGCCTCGCAAGTCAGAACAAAGCAGAGATGTGCTAGGAATTCAGGATTTTCTTATGCCCAGAAGTTTCCTATAGACTGGAGATAAACACAAGTCCCATCTCCCACACAAAAAGGAAGAGTGTTCAAACCTAGAGTAACACAGCACTAAGAAGAAACTAATAACTAATGATGCCAAAGCCTCTTGATTTAAGGATTCTCCAAAGCAATCTCAAAGAAAAGAAAGGAAAAGAAAACCTGTGGAGTCAGTCAACACGTTTTTCAATCCAATTATATAGTAAATGCACCAGCAGGCAAGGCCTCAGTTCCAAAAAGGTGAGGAAGAAGAAGGATGGTGCAAAATGCTTTCATACATTTAAACATTCTTAGGATGTAAGAGAGCAGGCAACTTAGAAAACATTCCTTGTAAGCTGTGTGGGATCAGCGCAGTTTTCTGCAGGCTTTGCTTCATCCTACAGCTCAGCTTTGCCTGTTTGGGCAGGACTGGCGTTACCGCTGCCTTCTCCGGCGTTGTTTTTGTCTGCTGGCTTGAAAGATAACGAAGCAGAGTTTGTGCAGTACCGTTTGCCAGTTGGGCGAGGTCCATCGTCAAAAATATGCCCCAGGTGAGCACCACACTGAAACAAAATACAATAGAGTATCACTGTGTCTCTGTGCAGCTTGATGGCATCACTGTGGTGTTAAGCAATGACTAGCAGCCGCTTCCAAGAAAGCACATTGGTGCCTACATCGCCCTTTCAAGTGGGATTTACAACCTACATTTATTTGTGAGAGTGATCAAGGAAGATGATCTTCTGAGATACCACGGGTGCCTAAGACTTCAAGCCCAAATTTCCTGGGTGTTTCCCGTCGTGCCACTGCGTATGTTTGGTTGGGCCACTATTTCTGAGAAGCCGCCTGTCTCTGTAATGATCTCATGGCAGGAGCTCAGTTAAAAACACAGTGGTGAGGGCAGCACTGCCCACGTTTCACTTACTGTTGTAAGGATAGCTGTGTAAGAAAGGGGCAGTCTGAGCTCTGGGCTCTCCTCAGCCTGCAGCCATCTGCTAACACCCCTCGGTAAGAAAACACTAAACCCCTTGGTGATCCCAGCAAGGACCTAAAGCAGTGAAGATATTCTTTGGAGTATGCCCTCATACTCTTTTTTTTTTTTTTCTTTCCACAGCTTGGCACTCTTCTGAGCATCAGGGTCCTTCTGAGTGCACCTCTGCTCCTCACCCCTGGAGGGGATGGAGCTCATCCACTACTCATCTCATACTACTTTCTGTAGTATATAGGAGATAGGTACAGGTGACTGAAAAAGACCAGTAGTGAAGATATGTAAAATATTTCTGAATGAATAATCTTAACTGGGAGTAATTATAAATACGAATGATGCTGAATTTGTTTTCTGTAAGGAATATGAAACTACAGATGGTCTGTTGACACTTTTGTTCTGTACGAATCAGCCTCAGATACTTGGAGTGGTATTCAGGGTGAACACTACTCCTGTCTGTAAGAAAGGTAACAGTCCCTTGCTTTACAGAAGAGTACAATATTTTGAAGAAGCTGATCCAGTTGATCCTTATTCAAAAATCAGGATTACTGTCACTGCACATTATGGCTGACAACTTATCTGGATAATAAGAACTTCTTGTAATTAGTCACTTAAATTCCACAAGTTCATTTTTACAGCCTGCCACGAGAAATAAAAAAATAAAACCTTGCACTGGAGAAATATTTATCTTGAACAGGAAAGTCATGCTGCTTTACCAAAGAGCCTAGGCCTTTCAAGTCAATAGCTGATCTCAGTGAGAGCCGGAATGATGTAACTGAGATCACAGAGCTGCTCGTGGGCTTGCAGTCAGACAGCAAAAATTAAAGACTGCAAATTATTCTTAACATTTAATTAATTCATAGTATCCCAAACACATACAGGCAATACTGATTATTCCGAACTGTGAATGAGTTAGTGATGGCAAATCTCTACCCTGCAGTTAATGTGTTGCTAATGTTCTCCTGCTGTTGTGGCCTTTAATTCACCAAAGCAGTAGGAAGGGTGTCTGTAGAAGCAGGTAAAGTCTTGGCTTCAGGTTAAACTCTCTCAACAGACTGAGAGGCTGGGGGAGGCTCTCACACCAGCTAGCAGGGACAGAAACTCTTCTCGTTTAATGACAGCTGAAACAGTAATCCTCACTGACTCCGGGAGCAGGGCTGGTAGGCATGTGAAGCCTCAGTGCTCCCACCCGCCGGTCCCACCTGCGCAGCCACATCCCAGGGCAGGCTCCCCGCTCCTGGAGAAGTGTCGCTGAAACAGCCACGGCAGTCCAGCAAGGACCCCGATAACAAACGAGGGCACTCCTAGCCCATGGTATCAGCAGGATGAGCTCCCAGAGGCAATGGGAAAAGGCATGGATGACTTTGGGTTAAGCAGCAGCTGCTCGGCTTTGTAAGGAAGGAAGACAAGACATGGCAAATAAGGAAAAGGCAAAGGAAAGTTGCATGGGAACCAGAGAAGACAAAGCTTCAAGTCTTGTTCCTGAAAGATTGCTGTCTTGCCACCCTTTCCTCCATTCTCCACTGATTATTTTATTTCCTTTTCCTTTAGATTGAAGGCCTTTTTTAGGCAGTTTGGGCAGAAAATCTGAGCTGTTTGTCAGAGTGGGGTCTCTAACAATGAGGCATTTCACCTGATTATAAAGCTTTTCCATACCTTGGGAAAAAAAAATCTAAAAACCCTTAAGTGTCCCAGAGAGAGTATTTTTCTAAATGCTCAGCATCCTAATTAAATCATCTCATCTCAACTAAGAATGCTTCAAAACCTCCTGGCTAGAAGTGTTAAACAGATCTTTTCCAGATTAACATTTAACCAAAGATAAATCATTCCCTCTCCACTGGACAGAAACAGAACAAGAGAAACCATAGAGAGAAATGGTCTGCAGGAGTAATATACTCACATACAGGCTACAAAGACAATCTATCAAAAAGGTTTTCCTCGCAAAACCTGAGAAGCTGTGTGAGAGTCCAAGGTAGTCTCATTACACCTTCTTGTGATGGCAGAATCACACCAGGATTGGATTACTGCAAAATTTGTTACCTTTTGAGATTACCCCTCACCAAAAATTTATGTGGCGATTCTCTCTGTAGAGGACTCTATAACTCATCTGCCCTGAAAAGAGACGTAATTCAATCCTGTGTATCACAGTATAAGAAACCTGGCCCTCAGCTGAGAGTACAAAGGATGAATTGATTTTACTGTCCTCCCCACACATAATAGGTGCCAACCATTTTTCTAGGACATATATACATGTCTGCAAAGCCTCCCAAAAAGAAACAATCATCTGTTGCGGCCTTGCACATAAATATATGGGGCAGAATGCACTGGGACGGTGAAACGGTTAGAGTAAAGCATTTAAAGTATGTGTTTGGGAGCAGGAAAGGGGGGGTCACTGCTAACTGTCAGTATGCTTGGATCTCCCAAGCCTCCTGGTTCTAATATGCTGCTGGGAGGCACGGAAAGCAGCTTGCAGTCAGCTGCTGTAGCCGAGTCTGAGCTATCAATGTGCAAACAGTACTTCTGTGACTACAGAACGTTATTGATTTGTACAGGTACAAATAATAGCTAGGGACACCTCAGGGGAAGAGACTCTCGAGCAGGAAAGAGAAAAAAAAGAGAGATGCAACCAGTTTTACAGTATTCCTCAAATGCATTTGTAATTAACTTCTACCTGTCACTAATCATTGACCTTTTAAATACATCCAGGGTGATGTGTTTCCAAAAAACTGTAAAAGTTATTTCTAGGATAATCCCATGGATGTCTTTGATTAATATTACAGCAATTTTCCCCCAGTGTTTGCTTTCTGTAATGGAGAACATTAAAAGAGAGGTTTTTTATTCTCTCAGACAGGTGGAAGGACTTTTAAAGAAAAATCAACTACTTTTTCATCTGCAAAAGATTAATAAGGTTTTGGGTGTGGGAGAGGGTACTTCCCTCCAGTTCTACCAAGGCTTGCCATATCAATCCCACTGCTTTCCAGGCTGCAGTAAAACTGCGTTTTTTTGCAGCTGCATGTGTGATTCACATTCCTAGGGCTCCAAGGAGGGGAGGAAATGGTTTTGTTATGGATACACAATGCAGCGGTATTAACTGTGTTGAGCGGTGGCTGCAAAGATGCTCACCACTCCTCAAGCTATTTTCCTGCGTGACTTGATCATCTGTGGGATTACTGCCCCAGGAAGTTGGAGTAGCTGGTAGGAAGTTGCCATTGGATTATATAGCAACCTTGGTCAAATTTTTTTCTTAATGCTTTAAATTCAGTTTTTGGTTTTGCTTTAATTTTATGGTGTCTGCGTGTGACTGCTGCTAATACTGCTGGCCTCAGGTCTGCTAATGCTATTTTGTTTGGCAACAGGTAAACGACATTCCCAGATTCCTTGGCCTGACCACAGGCTGCCTTGGACTTCTCTCAGGTGAAACCAGGAGCTCTGGCCATCTCTTGAAGGGTGTCAGCAGATACAGGCTCAGCAGGTTGGCAGTATGCTGATTTTAGCACTATTCAGGCCTACTAAGCAGAGCTGAAGAGACTGGGTTGCTGTATTGGGTTTGCGTGGCAAGGTTTTGGTAGCAGGGGGACTACAGGGGTGGCTTCTGTGAGAAGCTGCTAGAAGCTTCCCCTATGTCCGACAGAGCCGATGCCAGCCGGCTCCAAGATGGACCCACTGCTGGCCAAGGCTGAGCCCATCAGCGACGGTGGTAGTGTCTCTGGGATAGCATATTTAAGAAGGGGAAAAAGTTACTGCGCAGCAGCAATTGCAGCCGGGGAGACGAGTGAGAATATGTGAGAACAACAACTCCCCAGACACCAAGGTCAGTGAAGGAGGAGGGGGAGGTGCTCCAGGCGCCGGAGCAGAGATTCCCCTGCAGCCCATGGTGAAGACCATGGTGAGGCAGGCTGTCCCGCTGCAGCCCATGGAGGTTAACAGTGGAGCAGATATCCACCTGCAGCCCGTGGAGGACCCCACACCAGAGCAGGTGGATGCCCAAAGGAGGCTGTGACCCTGTGGGAAGCCCGTGCTGGAGCAGGCTCCTGGCAGGACCTGTGGCCCCATGGAGAGAGGAGCCCACGCTGGAGCAGGTTTGCTGGCAGGACTTGTGACCCTGCAGGGGACCCACGCTGGAGCAGTCTGTTCCTGAAGGACTGCACCCCGTGGAAAGGACCCACGCTGGAGCAGTTCGTGAAGAACTGCTGCCTCTGGGAAGGACTGAGGTTGGAGAAGTTCGAGGAGGACTGTCTCCTGTGGGAGGGACCCCATGCTGGAGCAGGGGAAGAGTGTGAGGAGTCCTCCCCCTGAGGAGGAAGGAGCGGCAGAGATTACGTGTGATGAACTGACTGCAACCCCCATTCCCTGTCCTCCTGCGCCGCTCGGGGGGAGGAGGTAGAGAAAATCGGGAGTAAAGTTAAGCCCAGGAAGAAGGGGGGGTGGGGGGAAGGTGTTTTTAAGATTTGGTTTTATTTCTCATTATCCTACTCTGATTTGACTGGTAATAAATTATTTTTTTTTTCTCAAGTCGAGTCTGTTTTGCCTGTGACAGTAATCACTGAGTGATCTCCCTGTCCTTTATCTTGACCCATGAGCCTTTTGTTATATTTTCTCTCCCCTGTCCAGCTTAGGAGGGGAGCGATAGAGCAGCTTTGGTGGGCACCTGGCATCCAGCCAGGGTCAACCAACCACAGTTGCATTTTTGATTATGCCAGTAATCACTGGTGAAGCACGAGATTCCCAGTCTGCAGTCCTGTTGCTACCTCGCTAGGGAATTTAGGGAAATGGATGTTCCCAAAAAGTGTTAAATGGATCTTCTAAAGCATATCGCCAATGTAAAAACTACAGAATTATGTAGTACACATGACATACTAGCAGACATGCTGATTTGGCCATTAACATGTTGGGCCTACCCAGACTGAAGTTAATGGATTCTCCATAAAGACAATCTTGCCTCTTTTTGAGAAGCTTCTTAACTCACTCTGAGCATTTATGAATGAGGACTGACTGACCGACCAGTAAGGATCCATATCGTCAGGGATGAAATCAGTTATCCCTCCACCAATACTGTCTGGAAAGAGAACAGCAAATTATCACTGCCCAAATGAAGCCGCTGCTTCTCTCTGGAGGAGTTTGAGCACGTGGAGCTGGAGGACTGCAAGCTGCTGGGTATGTCTGCCCAACACCAACGCAGCAGCTTCTCCCTTTGCTAGGTAATGATTATGCCATTCCCTTCACAGAGAGGAAGGCAGCACAAAGGATGAGAGAAAGTAGAACAAGACAGATAACGGAAAATCTGGGCATGTTTTGAATGGCTACTGACTTCATTATTATGGCAGATGGGATTGTTTGAGGCAGCCATTAGGACTGCGCTGGGAATGAGTGTTGGGAATGAGTTAGCACGGCTGCACAGTAATGCACAGTGATGGAATCAGCACACAGACAGTTGCTCCACTGCTTTCGACTTCCCTCTCAACTGCTCACCTGTGGAGTCAGTTGGCCAGGCTCAGGCTCAGGAGATCCTTTGAAGGGACCCTCTTCAGGAAGACAATTTTTGTAGACTCAGCACTGAGTCCAACCATTTACATCTGCTCTGTTAAATCTGACACAAGACAACAGCGTGCATTCCAATGAGCCCTTTGTGCCTTCAGCTCGTTCCACCCAGCTGTTATACCTACGACCCATTATGCTCTCTCACAGTGATTACTATTTAATGGAACTGAAAGGTTTGCAAATCTTAGGGAAAGTACAGCACGTTGTAATGATTTTTGCAGCCTCTGCCATCAGAATGGTCTGTGTGTGCTATAAACTAACCTGACTGCAGGATATTTCAATCCGATGCATCCCATAGGAGAAATCATCGTTGAAAGTAATTGCATCAGGACTGATCACATCATAGAAGGAAGGCCAACCTGGAAAAGAGGAACAAGATAAGTAAGAAAAGAGGGTGTCTTCATGGCAGATGGCATTGTAAAAAGCAAGACAGAATCACACTTTGAAAAATGTTTATCTCACTCCAGAGCTTGGAAATAACTGAAATGGAGATTTTGGATCCTAAATCACTTAGGTACTTTGGAAAAATTCCCCCCTAAATACAAAGTTGTTTACAGGCAAGGACTAAGCTGCCACTAGCTGCCCATCTTCCATCTCAACAGAGATTCCTGCACTCCACCACAAGCAGTGGTAGCAGTTGAGCTCAGGCACGATGGTGGTTGCTCAGGTAAGCCAGATTCAGCCTCACCATCAGTTTAAAAAATGACAAATTTCACTCTGAAGACAGAGTGAACAGCGAGACTTTATGGAACACAAGTGGTTTTGCTTTTGCAGTGTAAAAGTACTTTAAAGAAGAGTTGGTAAGTTGCAATTTAGAGCCCCAAAACCTGCCTTAACCTTTGCCTTCACCAAGACACGGTCACACCCAGAAGGATGTGCTCAACTACTATTGTGTCTAATTTCAAAACAGTAATGAGTGCTTCAGATCGGCCACGGACAGGTGGAGTCATAACTATGCCTCTATTAGACACTAATAGATGGTTTGCACGTGGTCTGCATCCAGGACAAAACAATTGCACTCATGGACACGTATGTTCAACACAGCTGCTAGGTGAGCACTGAGCAGCATGACCTGACACCAGACGATGATGAGGTGTATACATGATCTACCAGTAATGGCCACTTATCATCTAAATAATGACCTTCCACTCTTTAACTAATCCATGCCAAGTCTCCCCCTCTCCACAACACAGGTAAAAAACAACGCAGGTCTATTCAGTGTCCCAGTAGATGCCCATTACACAGCTGTAACTTTTCAGCCATCCCTCAAAAACCTGTCATCATGTGCTCCATTTCCTGAAGCTGTGTTCCCACATAAGAATCTGATAGGCTTTAAGGTCATGTCAACATCTACCAGTGCCCGTGTGAAATCCCACCAGCTATCTGTCCTTCTCATTCAGTCTCTTGCCAAATATAACATGCACAGGCAGCTCTTGCTCTCTGTGTATGTCCTTGTTTTGGCTGGGATAGAGTCAATTCTCTTCCTAGTAGCTGGTATAGTGTTGTGTTTTGGATTTAGTATGAGAATAATGTTGATAACACACTGATGTTTTCAGTTGCTGCTAAGTAGTGCTTATCCTAAGTCAAGGATTTTGCAGTTTCCCATGCTCTGCCAGCAAGCAGGTGTACAAAAAGCTGTGAGGGAGCACAGCCAGGACAGCTGACCCAAACTAGCCAAAGGTGTATTCCATACCATGGAACGTCATGCCCAGTATATAAACTGGGGAGAGTTGACAAGGAGGGGTGGATCACTGCTCAGGGACTGGCTGAGCGTCAGTCAGTGGGTGGTGAGCAATTGCATTGTGCACCACTTGTCTTTCTTGGGTTATATTTCACTCTCTTTTTATCTTCCTTTTCATTACTATTATTATTACTATTATTATATTAGTAGTAGTAGTAATATTTTATTTTTTATCTCAATTATTAAACTGTTCTTATCTCAACCCATGAGTTTTACTTGTTTTCGATTCTCCTCCCCATTCCACTGGGGGCAGCAGGGGGAGGAGTGAGCAAGCAGCTGTGTGGTGCTAGTTGCTGGCTGGGGTTAAACCACGACAGTATATTACACATATGCCCACGTATACAGAACTTTCTTGTTTCTTCTTCTAGTGTCTGTTAAGCATTTGCTACTGATGATTTCATAAAATGACTTGCAATAAGCTATTAAGAAACACAGCAGCAGCTGTGAATCTCTGCATGCAGATGAATAAAGGATGTATACAGCTTCCCATAAGTAAAGTGAGTAAAATTTCCTATACAGCAAAAGGAGGTGTGCTATCAAGTTTTCTGAACGTGGGTAAAGGAAGTGTGTAAACTGGAAAAAAATCCGTATGTCTTCAGTTGTATCTTAAACCATTAAATATGGAAGAACACTTATTAGGATGCAAGCATAACAGGCATAAATTTTTAAGAAAGAAATGCTCAGAAATGCATTTCTCTTCCTTTTGGGAACACCCATATAGTAGCATTCCTAAGCCTGCAACCTGAAGGCATTGCAAGCCCCAAGTCCTATGCTCCCGGTGTGCCTACTACCGTCACAAGTGTTTCTACCCAGAACTCACTGCAGAAGTAAGTAGAGTCATTTTTTCCCCAAAAGTATTGCAAATGGAAGAGTTACAGGCAGCAGACAGACTGAGGAGCAAGAACTCTGAACAGGGAAAATATCCCACAAGACAGGAACTCAAAACAGTGCAGCAATGACAACCATAAAAAACCAATTTATAAATTCTTCCCCTCATGCAAAATATCCCTGCCAAACAAATACCTTCACAAACAGAAAAGGAATAAACATATGACAAGTTTTGCAAAAGGGGTTATCCTGTTGACAGAAAAATTGATGTCTCCTAATTGGTGGCTCCTTTCCAACACCATTTGTCACTTTCTTAGCTGGGCCTCTGTCTAACGAAAATTGAGGCCTTACATAGAGCTGGTCAGAATATTTTTAATGAAGCCTTTTTATTTTTTAAATTTAATAATTTTGCAAAACAGACATATCAGTTTGCCCTTGTGTGATGGCAGAGAAATTCCAAAGAGGGAGCTGTTTGGAACAACCAACTATCTGATCGTGTGAAAGCCTTTGGAGGAGGAACACTTCAGTGCTGCAGAAATTCTCAAAGACAACCCTGCCTCCTCCATAACAGCAATAAGGGGGAAGCTTCAAAGGCTGCTACACAGAGATTGAAGCAATCTGTGTCTTGCTGAGAAAATTATCTTGTGAGAAGGGTTTGGAGGAGACGTGTTTATGTCAGCTTTGACATTAAAGAAAGACCATCCATCCTCCTTTCTCCAGACTTTTCCTTTTGGTCTTCCCATTCACCACAGAAAAATTATTTGCTTTGGATGCACTCCATGCACTTTTAAAAAATGAAGTCATCTGAAACCTATATAAACAGGCAAGCTCCTCCTAAAGTAGCCTTTGTACCCAACTAGAGTGACTTCAGTTTAGGCTGTCAGTTCAAGATACATGTGACACATGTTCCAAAGGCTGCACCACTGCCACATATGGTCCCCAAGACAGGGCCTAGGAAACAGACTGTGCCTCCACAGTGTGGACTTCTAACTCTCAAGCCATCTCTTCCTGAGTGACATGGAGGGCCAGGCACCAGCATTACTGTGACAAACCAGTAACTCCATGAGGGTTGACTGAAAACTGAGCAAACCCTGCAACGGAAAAGGTCCTGAAGGGCACAGTGAGACACACTGTCACTCTGTTGACCTTGAGAGGAAGACAAGTGAACTGCTCATTGAGTTGATGAGCCAAACTCACGAGGAAAATCAATCCCCCTCTGCTGTCTCATTTCCTCTCTCCTGAGCTAAAGTGGAAAACCCATTTGATAGTTTGCTAAGCCTTCTCTGGCCATTTTCTCTACTTCAAAAGCTGCCAGGAACAAGCTGTAAGAAGCAGTCTGCGTGCCTGCACATCAGGCAACTCCCAGTGACGTAGAAAGCCAACCAGAACCCTGTGGACTCTTCATATGATCTTTCTGTCTTTGTAAGTGGTGAATGACCCAGCAGTGGCCTTCACTTTGCACGCCCCAGGCTACTTCTGCTGTCTCACTGGCTGCTGCTCTCCGCTCCTGTCCTCCTGAGCACCTGCCTTCTTCCCGTTGTAAGGCTCCAAAATGGCTGACTCGCTCTACATTTTAGACTGCTGTAAGCTGTGCATTACAGCTTCAGTCTGCCTTTGAAGGCTATCTGGCTACTTGGAAAGGGCATGATTCTGCAGGAATGGGGGGGAAGACGACCATTTTGGATCTCTTCTGCTTCTGCTGAGCTGAGAGAGAGAAACAGTAACCCTTAGCACTGCAGAGACTGAGCACTGGAGAAGACCCTTTGCAAACCCTGGTGCTGAGACTCAACCCTCCCCTGGTGATGGCTTTCTGTCAGGTCTAGCTCACCACATCTGATGGGCAGCAGGAGTGGGGCCGCTGTCTTTTGAAGGACGGTAAAACATAACAGCTAGGAAGAAATAGCTGCTGGAGGAAAGGGGCAAAGGGTAATTGCAGGAGACAAGATGGGAGTGGGGGGAGTCTCCCAGCTGAGTGAACAACTTCAAATGACATTTACACTTTTTTGTGTGTGTCTGTGAACAGCAGCTAAGATTTGTGAATACATCTACCCTTGAATGTAAAGTTTAGTTTGAGGGAGAGTATGACACATTAACAGTCAGCAATTTTTATCACATTATAGACATTTAAAATGGGCTCATTCTTATTTTCACAATTACTTTGCATCACACTGGCAATATAAAAGGGCTTTAAAATATGAGTCTGTTGTGTTTGTGCTCACTCTGATGACATGGGAGTCAGGCCGCTATGTCCTAAGGGCCAGTTTCTGGTATGTTAATAAGCCAGCCACGGAGATGAATAGTTTTTCAGATATATAGCAAGTAACCTTTCTTGGATCTACAATACACTAAATAAAGCAATGAAACTTTCTTCTGTCAAGTACTTCAGTGAAAACCACGTGTAAACTGAACATTACTGACAGATCTTTTCCGCTCCATCCTGCATGAGTAATAGAAAGGATCTTATGCTGCTGGGTGTCACACATACTGAGTCATGTCCCATTCTTCCTCCTTCTGGGATATCCCCTAAATATTTTGTAAAAGCTGCACAGCATTTCTAAAATTCACCCCACACCCCCTCACCAAAACTGAATCTTTTGTTTTTCATAATGGTCCCTATTCTGGCAAAGAAGAGACAGCGGTTCATGCCTCTTTGTCAAAGAATGCTTTCTTCAGAGCAGAGATGGCTTGGTACTGCCCTGGGCAGCAACAGTGAAGAACAGGGAGGAAGAGAAAGGTTGGCTTTGGTAACCTATGCTGGATGCTGCTTTTGCGGCCCTGGACACAGGGTTTCAAATCACTCAAAAGAGGCATCTTCTTTCTCACTTTCAGACCTCCTATTCAAGGCACCTGATTGAGTCCGTATTACTAACAGGCTGCCTAAGGCGGGCCCCTACACAGGCAGCTGGCACAAGGTGGGTATCACGACAACACAGGCAGTCAGCACACAGCAGTCCCAGACAGCTGACAAACTGAACAGTTCGTCTCCTCCTTAAATTGAGATGCCAAAGTAGTTGTAATGTCTGAGTAAGGCAGCGACAGCAAACATTGTGCCTACGGTCCAGCCCCCTTTGTGCATTCCTGGTAGAGATACGAAACCCCAGCAGGAGTAGATTGTTTCTTTCACATTAACCCAGGAAGTTCTAAAGCACCTTATCTCGTGGGCTACTCCAGGATTCTTTCTTGGGGCAATGCTGACCTCATGCAAAAAAAGAAAGACATTTTGTTCCCATAAACTTTTGGAAAGCAGTCCAGCTATTGATTGATTGATCAATTTTAGAAGCATCTCAAACCTCCTTACAGTTTTGCAAGTTTGCACACATTTTGTTGTAGTTAGATCTCCAGCTTCCTAATAAATGGATGCAAGCACTTAGACATCTAACTGTTAAAATATGAGTCTATAATTATTTGCAGAAGCAAAACGGCAGGCTGCTTTTGAAAATCAGGCCTGCTAGGCTATTTTTTCCCCTCTCCTGAACTAATATTCCCTTTGACATTTTTTTGAACAGCACAATTGCAACCCCAAAGCATCTAATGCTCTGACATTATTCCCATTTCATACACCTGCCGAATGGAGACCTCCACAGTTTTTCAATAACTGTGATGTCTGTAGTTATGTTTTTCATTTTAGATCCCAAAGAGATTAAGTTCAACCTGCATTTTATCATTCTTTGCTGTAATTATTCCAAGCATTTACCTCAGTGAGTTATTTACAGATAGAGAAGCAGGGGGAGATGGAAGATGTTAGAACTACCAAATGGCACCAGATGGAAAAGAGGACCTTGACCTGAAAAATACCTTGTTTCTCTGATGTGCTGTATTTTTAGAATTCTGATTCCCTTTTAACCTAATGCGGATTAATGAAAACCCAAAGGCTTTTTAAGGTAGAGTCTCATCATTTATCTTCACTGAGAAGCTATGTCTGTGTAAAAACATAAAGCATATAGGATTAAAAAAAGGTAATAAAGCTTCTGCTTTGAAACTGCTGTAAAGCTGAAGGGCCTTCACTTTTTTCTTTCTCACAGGTTTATTGAAACAGAATCTGAAAGACACAGGCATCCACAGCTGTAACTTCTCACATACAAGTTTAATGTAGAACTACAAAGTGACATATTGCTATTATGTAGAATGCCTGTGCAGAAACAGGGCTTTTTTTGGATAACATCCTGGGTTATTTTTCATAATATCTCCATGATGATGAACGCACAATAAATAATCTTACTTACAAATATTTTACCATCAGGTAACACTACTTTCAGTGGAGGTTCATCTAATTTACCCAAATGTAGCTAGAAACAGAATCAGGCACAGAAGCATTCTTGTTCACCAGCAAACGACTTTACATTAGATATGTATTCCACTGGAAAGAAAACAGTCGGTCCTTTCCAGCACCATCCAGATATAAGAAGGACGACATGGTACTTTTTTTCAGCAGAACATGCAGAGCGTCGGAGTGGTAGCTAGGTTGGCGGGGGCGGGGAGACAAAGCTTAATGACAAATTCAGACAAATGAAGCTTAATTTTGGAAGGAAAAGAAAGAGACGGCTTATCTCTTACATGCTACCTGTCTCTAAAAGCAAAGTTGGCCTACCACAGCAGGCAAATACCACTCTGACAGAACAGTGTGGGAAGGGAATTTTACAAAACAATTGAACTTCTAATAGCAGCTTTTATGAGACAATCGTCATCTGTTTTTTTCTTTATGTTTCTCACTTGGGAAATAAAAAAGTGAAAGCCATAAATAAAGGTGGTATTTGTTTTCTTCCACTACAGCACTCTGAGCATCAAAACAACTTACTATGAAACAGCATATGCAATCCAGATTTCTTTCTTTGTTAGTGGGAGGAGGTTATATTTGTTTAAAATGATTGTTAAGGGAGATCTGAAACTTTGCATCTACAATTTCATTTGACATCTGAATTTTTCAGAACAAGAGTGCCCCTGATGTCTCTTGAGCAATGAAAGCATGGGGCCTGCTCTCTTTAGCAATTAATAACTGTATCACAAAACCGCTATTGCCCTAGCTGCTTCCTTAGTCCTTTCACTGTGCTCTAAAATACTGCTAAATACAAGCTGGCTGTTTTAGAACCTTCCTCTGTAACACTCCTGACATCTCCAACGTCTGGGCTGCTGCTAAAATCAACAGGTAGGCAGGAGCTGGGATCTTCCTCAAGTCTTCTTACAAAGACTGAGTTACTAATGGTTTCTTTCTTGGTTCAGGTTCAACAAAACTACTGAACCTAACTCACTTCCTCCCAAAGGATGGGTTTCTTCCCTCATCTGAACAGTGTCTCTTGTTACTTTAAATCATGGCTAATGTTTTTAAAAATATATCTTACATATAAGTCAGCGGTAGATCTTCAGCATCAAAGGAACCAGCATCGTGTGAAGCAGCATAACCTTAAGCTATAATTTTAAAATGCCATCAAGAAATGTCTCAAATAGTTTTTAAAATTTACTGTTGACCTAGTAACCTCAGTCCAAAGCATTCAACTTCGAGTAAGTGTTTTTGTTTTCCTTCCAAAAGCAGTATTGATAAAACAAATGTATATATTGCAAAGTATCTTGCAGTCGGTATACCTATGAGTTATCTGTGCAATTCACTAAAATAACTGAAGCTTTCATATAGGATGAGTAAATCAGGATAGCAGAAGAGCTGGCAGGCCTTACGATGGAAGTGATTTGACAAAACTGGAATCCTAATGCAGTGTGTTCACAGAGAAAGCAAAAAAAACAGCAAATGCAACCTTGTAATAATCAGCATCTGGCACTGAAATGAATAGCAGTCACAGATGAAGTACATATTTGAAAAATTTGTCATGGGGTGTTTCAAGTAATGAACATCCACAATTTGTTTGTTGAAATATTTTCCTGTAGTATTGTTATGCATGTCTGGGAAATAAAGTTTGTAAAGAACAGCCAGAACTCAGTTACACACTAAAACTGAAACTACGGAGGTGGCATTCTGACAGAATTATTTTTAACTCAAAAAAAAGCAGCCTGTACTGTCTTCCTTTTGCAGTTATATTCCTTCTACTGAGCCTCCTTCTACAGTGCCTCCAGCACTGAGTGCTCTAGCAGACAAGCACTCTCCTCATTACAGCTGGACAAACAGGCTCTCATTGCAGTTGTAAAGTTCTGAAACAAGGGAAAGAGTTATTACACTGATTAAAACCAAAAAAAGACAAAGGCTCCCTTTCTTCTGTTTACTTTAGATATTGAATGAGATGTCTTGGTGAGGGAACTTGGTCACAAATAACTACGAAAAGACATAATTTTCTTGGCCATCAAGGAAAGCTTTTGTCAGGATTTGGGCCAAGACTGGGGCAGTTAGCAGATGGCAATGTCTGCCAAAGGTTGACAGAATAGAGTACTGAACAGCAGAGCGAAGACAGAGCCACAAACCACCAGGTCTGCTGTAAGGGCCATTTGGCCACAGGACAAGACTCTGCAGGAAGGTGGGGTATGGCTACTTCTGATGCCACCATGAAGCGGTGGAGAGCAAAACCCTCCTCTTCGCCCAACATTACAGCTTATCCACTAAGCTAGTCCTTAAAATAGATTCATTTCCAGAGGGGGATTTTCATCCTAGTGCAGGAACATCTCGTCATGAGCTACAGGCTTGTCAAGTCCTGCAAGGAACCTTGCCATGAAGCTCTGCTTCACCTGGGAATTGCAGAAGCTGCATTGCCCTCTGCCTAAGACTTTATCTCTACAACACACAGTTGAACACCGTGCTGTCACGCACAAAAGGATGCAACAGCTATAGGCACTGCAGAAAATCCTAAAAGAAGAAAAAAGGAATGATTTGCGGGCTTAGACTGTTTGGGGTTAGTGTTGGGTTTGGGGGGAGGTTTAAATCTTTTTAACAACCTCTTATGCAAACAAAAGGAGGTAGGTAATAATGCTGACTAGAAAATAAAGACCTTTCTTCACAGAAAAGCCTGACAAAAACAATATACATGTGCACACACACTCCCACACACTCCTTTTCCTTTAAGTTTTCTGTGGAAAACTTCAGCTGCACTTTGAAAACTTCTGAAAACTGAAACTATTGAAATGGAAAAGTTCATATTTCAGATTATAATGTTCACCTTCTGTTTTGCTTTCTGTTACGGTTTCTAAAGCAAAGCATGTCATTTCTGCTAAACCCCATATTTTCTTTCAAGAAAGATTTCAAAGGAAAACTTTTCACAGCCATACTATGTAGCCGGTGACACAGTCCAAGGAAAGAAACAGCAAACTACTTAAAAACGATCTCATGAGGAGCTGTTCTCCTTTAATGCTCTGCTGGGGGAAGCCCAGCTTGCCTCTGGAATCTCCTGAAGACTGAGCAAGCGCTAACATGGCTGCTGCACACATCAGCTCAGCACAGGTCTCTTACTTGCTCTGGTGCCTGTGCTGTTCCTTACATGACCGCGTTTTTGATTTCTTCTTTTTCTGCTGGATTAGCCTTCTATTATATTTTTTACTCGAATCAATAATTTAAACAAAACAAATGAACCGTACACAAACTGCGCAAGACATGGAAGTCATTTTCAACCTAAGCTAAGAGCATTTGTAATTAGGCACAGTACGAATGGTCACAGTGGAAGTCAATTATACTCACTACATGTTTTTGCAGACAAATAATACTGGCTTATAAACATCCAGCTCACTTCAGGGTCTTGTTTTCTTTTACGCTATTCTAGGTAAAGAAATACGTAAAAAGGAGTAATTGGCTTGGAAAAGAAACCTGATGCAATAAGCAAGAGGAGAAATGAGAGAAGATTTGGAGAGAATTAGCAAAAGGAAGTGGGCCAATGTGCAGGAGAAAACTGGAGAGAGGCAAGATGCTAGGAGTGGGCATGCAGTCCTCTAACAGATGCATTCAAGTATCTCAAGGAAAACTCTGTACTCATGGGGATTTGTCTCCATTACACAGTGCCTCCCACAGCACTAGGCTGGCTGTAGCTGCAATTCACATCGTCAGCTGTGGACACTCTTTGGATACTCTCTTCCGTAACACTGAGGGCTGCTTCATATTTGTGTTTCCCTGGGCTTCCTCCTCTGGGCCATTGAGATGTCCCACTGCCCAGGTGGAGCAGACCTCCCGACTCCACTGCTGGGGCACAGGCCACCAGCAGGTGCCCGTGCTCAGGATGCCCGTACAGCTGTCGGGCATGCCGGCTGCTCGGACCCTCTGAACGTGGAAAGGGGGTACCTCCCAGTTGAAAACCCTGGAGGGAGGAGGGAGAGGAAGAAGAGAAAGGAAGTGCCTGCAGGCCATGGCGTTTGAGGGAGAAGAGGATGTGTAACGTCCCCGCCGTTCTCCCCTTCCCGCTGCCTCCGGAAGGGCTCTTTGCGCCGAGGGTTAGGAAAGGCACCGGGCGGGAAGGAGCTCCGGCTGCAGAGACCGGCCCGGCCCGCAGGGAAAGCCCGTCCCGGGCGGGTGGGGGGAGCGGGGAGGCGCCCGCCCCAGGCCCGCCCGGGTGTTCCTCAGCGGCGGCTGCCGCCTCAGGGTGGGGGGAGCCCGGGAGGGCCCGGCGGCGCGGGCGGGAGCGGCGGCAGCGCATAGCCTTGTTCTTGTCTCCACCTGCTGATTTCATAAGCAAATATACTCGGGGAGAGTAACGTTACCAATAAATGCACGTGCCGGTTATTTTAAAGCTGTGTTTCGGGGCACCTATCTAGGAGCTCCAGCCGCAAACACCGTGAGCCGGGAGAGGAGAAAAGACACTAAAAGCGGAACGGGTGACCAGGTTTTTTTCTGCTTTTTCACCCAGACTTCTGGAAAACAAGCACGGTGCCATTCTGTCATCTGCTTCCTCCTGTTCAAAGACATTCAAAGGTACCACCGAGCTCCGACGACCGAGGGCAGCGCCATCATTTCGCACAGAGAGGGAAACGAAGGCAGACGAAGCTCTCGTGTAAGCAGGCGAGCTGGCACTACAGTCACTCGATACATTTCTGGAGCTCACATGTCAAAAAGCATCACCTTCAATTCACTGAACCCTTCAAAGAAGCACACACCAGGGCTCCAGCCTAACCTGGCTCTCACCCTCCTCAGAAAGGACTAAAAAAGGGCAGGGAAGGGATATACAAAGGCATTTCTCATCAACTGCTAAATGGTCCAATCCTAACCTTAGCTTCTCTGCTTTATAGCAAGTGAGTGATGAAAACCTGATGGGACAGGCTTGCAGGCTGCACTCTGAGCCATCGGGGTGCGTTTTCGGAATTGGATAAAAATATCCTGAAGTGGACACCTGGAAAGGGCATGGGCAGCACGGGGAAATACTGGCGGGAAAGGAAAAGTTTAAAAAGATTAAGAAAAATTTCTGATTAGAATTTTAAGAGGTGAAGTGCTGGCACGGGTCAGTTTTCCTGAAAAGCAGGAATCAGGCTCTGAGCTGGCTCCTCAGACACTATTTCGAGACCCCAAAAGCAGGGTCATTTAGAAAGCAACTTCTTCAAGGAGTCCAGCTAAAACTACAAAGACATAAAATTCCAGTCAGACACAGGAAATTCTTAGGGGAATACAAGAATTTTATGAGTCAGAAGATAAAAATCCCTCTGAATACCTAACTAGCTAATCTAATGAAGTAGTCACCAGGAAAGGAGTGTGATGAATCTGCATGTCAGGAAGGACAAATTTAAACAAACAGGAAATTGAACAACCTGAAGCTGTTTTCATTTTTACTCCCTGTGCCTTGCTCCTTTTTTTCTTTAAAGGTGCAAACCGAGTTGACAGCTGCAGAAGCTGCCATGTGGGTCTGAGGGGACCCATCATTTTAGATGAAGTCTCAATTTAAAATAAATTAATTGCCTGGCTTCCTTTAACAAGGTTGGGAAGTTGTTTATTTACAATTCATTATTTGCACTATTGTAGACCTTACAGGGCCCAGTGCAATCAAGCCACTAACCATTGCAAAGGAATACAGGGCAAGTCATTGATGTAAAGTTTACCACCTAAAATTTAGCTTCCTCCCTGGCAAGCAGAAGTGAGGCTAAACGCTTCCTATTAGATATTTTACCCATGCTAGTAGCTAGAGGGTTCAATCCTAAATGATAGCTAGTCCTGGTCCAGCTTCACATTGAGGTCCATGCTTAGCTTTTGACATGGAAAGTTGTCAGAGAGGTTTCCAGAGAGATCCTCACGCCCACAAGGGCCTTGACTTTAGGTACAAAGAATTTCAAGACCACCTGTGTGAAGCAATATTATACAGAATGTTACCTCCTCTCAGTCAAAGAGCCATGCATCGTCTAGACTCAAAAAAGAAGGGTTTTACATATGTATAGTATTGTGTCCTGGATGCCTTTTGTAAGGAATGAGGAGCTTTTTCAGTTTATAACCTTTTTATTAAAAATTCTCTCATTTAGGAAGTAAATTTTAGCAAATTGCACTTTGCCAAGATCATGTTAGAATTCCTAAAACTACAAAGATTGCTACTATTCTCACCATGTTGCTTCTATACTAAAATTAAGTTTGCATTAAAGCCCTTCTGTTACTTCGGTTTACTTCAGCTTGAAGGAAGTAAACCTATAGAGAAGCCAGATTTTTTTGTTTGTTTCAATAAGTTTTGTGATTTCAAATGTCTTCATTCCAGAATGGAAGAAAAGAAAAAGGGAAATTGTCTTTAAACAAGCTTTCGTCCAAAACTGGTCTTGGGTTAAGTAAAATGTTTCATCATACAAAAATTTCATTATATGAAAACAAAAAAACTTTATTCTAATTTTGACTTTTTTCCCCTTCATTTTATATTTCATACTAAAAATTTCAGCTAAAAAGTTGTGCTAAAATAATTTTGAGATGAAAAATGAAACCTTCATCCCCAAAAGACAAGCCACTGGTCTCTCAGCTTCCACGATCTAATGTGCTGTGGTAGACAGTATGTTAGGCATAGGCTGAACTGACTGCAAACTACTTTTATATAAATTTAGGACACTGCTTAGTTTCCTATCATCTGAACTGCCTGTCTGGATCCTCCTATTTGGGGTTGATTCTGGACTCCACTTAAAATACTAATTGTTTATATTAAACAGACAAGAGAATGTGTGATGTATTTTAACTGTCAAAAGTGTTGTGAACAGCAGCAGCTGGAAGAGGAATGTTTAATTCACTCCGTTACCCCCAAGCCTTTTAGAGTCCTGTATCAGCAGCTAAATCTTACTCTTGCAGGCAAGAGAAACAGAGTATGAAGGGGTAGCACTGCAAAGCTTCTACAGGAAAAAAAAAGGAGGAGTATTCAAAAGCCATAGCATTGTCATTATTAGGTCAAAATAGAGCATCACTACATCTACAACAGTATTAATGGATCTGTGAAAGCTGTGCACATTTTTGTGTGGAACAGCTCACATTTCGTGGCTCCTTTCTTGTGCTGGTTTACTCACGCTTAGCTGATGCCAGAGATGTGATGCAGGTAGTGATGGGAGATATTACTTGAACCATTTGCTATATGATACCCCTAAAAATAGGAATCTTGATACTATCAGCGGCTCATGTGGAGCTGTGAGTAAGGACAAGTTTCCTCCCCTACACAATTTATTCTCGCAGGGCATCTTAGACACATGCTTGGGACAGTTCCCCCCTGATAACTGTTGCAGCACAAGTTTGTGCTGGGACCAGTGGGGCCCAAAACAAGCGTTAAGAGCTGTTACTTGAGAGACTAATAAAGGCCTTGCTAAGTAACAAGATTAAGTTGTTTTCAACATTTATAAAAACTTCAAATTTTCAAAAGCAGAAAAAAAACCCAACCACAATTATACTATTTTGCATATTTCCTTTATGAAATCTTTTAAGTAAAACAGCAAATTAGCTGCACACAGACAAATGATCCTTCTAAAGTCAAGGGAAAGGAGGGTCTGAAACATTAAATAAAGAGATGCACGAACTTGAGCAAACTGCTGTAGTGCAGGTTTTCCTTGGGAGGCCTGACTTCTGCCATGTGGTTTGGGGTCTTTTTTTTAATGCCACATTTACAGAACGGATTTGGCACGCTCAGGAAAGGAACACCGCTTTTGTTCATCCCATCAGTCTTTTACTTGTCCAATTGCCACTGCTGTATTAGTAGGAAAAATAGACATAACAAGGTGTAAAATAATGCTGTGCATTCAAAGACAGCGCTGTACCTCATTTCACTTTAATATTTACTTCAAAAGTAAACTCTGCTGAAACCTTGCATAAATAGCGCCGAATGAGTTTGCAAGGTATTCTGAACTTACTGAAGCAAAGTTGATTCACACCTCATACACACAATTGCTTATTTTGTTCCTTACTGCCAAAACTTCTGCCAAGATAGCCCTGGGATGAAGCAAGTGGGGAGATACAGGTAGGTCAGGCTTGACTGGAAGAAGAATTCTTAACAAAACAGAAGTTAGCCAGCAGAAACATAGTCCACACCAACTGACAGTAAGCAAGAACAGCTAAGTTGAAAAGTAGCTGCAGGTAGAGATTTTAATAAGATTTTAATTTGATTTAATGCTTTTTACACCCTATGTGTCCAACTTCTCATTTTCAGCTTTTCCACTTTCTTTCTTCTTTCATTAGTTTTTTTCTTACGCTACAGGAAATATTTCTTTTCTTTTTCACTCAAAAAGGCAGTGAACTGGGTGTCTGAGCTTCCTCTCAGGCAGTGTGTGCTTGGGAGTGTGAAGTCACGGAACTGTAGCTTTGATTAGACTAGATTTTGGAAGGAGCTGTACAGAGATTTTGTTTATGTTTGAAAGATGGGTTTGTGGTTCATTCTAAAAGGAAAGTCTTACAGAGACTTTCACCAGAGAAGGCAAAATACAAAATCTTGACAAGGGCTCAGTAGGAAATCTTCCATAAAAACAGGTTTTTAAACAAAAGAAACACGAAATGCTTACTTGCTGGAAGCAAACGTTTTCATAGGGATGTCTCCATTTCACCAAAGACCCACTCAACCCAGAACAGAAGGCTCCCATGGGAGATGTATGGGAGGCTTCTGTTCTAATCAACTTCTAATATTTTGTATGCAAAGTGGAGAAGCTTTAGCAAGGCAGGCTTAGGGGAAGGTGTCATAAGATGGCTGAAGCAATCCATCAGCTTCCTGCCCTTATCTTGCCCCTGCTCTCAGTTGTCTTGGTCCTGCTGCTTCCTCATCATTCACCAGCTCTGGTGCTTATCCATTTGTGAGGAGAAAGTTCAATTCACTAAACCAGCAGAAAATTATTCAGCTTTTTTTCTGGGCTAGCAAGCTGAATCAGTTAACTGAGAGGTTAAACAACCACTGGAGGCAACACAAGGCAGAAGGTGAGAATACAGGGCAAGGGGTGTAAGGATGACTTACTATGATATCCCTGATTGATAAAACTCTACTGTTAGAATAAGGTAAACCTCTGAACTCAGCCTTGACACTATGTCTTTGCACTACTATCACAGAAACATGATTATAAGCTGACCATATGAACAACAGATTTGACTAAAAGGCTGCTTGAGGTCAGTGCCTTTATAATTCAAATAAGTCTGTAATCCCTCTGTTCCAAAGATCTCCTCTGTCTCAGCATTACAAAAGGCAAAGTATAGGAATTTAGAACTTAAAATAAATTACCTGGGTTGTTATCTGGGCTAAATCTTTTCTCAGAAAGCAGGTAGCAGAGGATGCACCTTCCAGGAGAGGGACTGAAACATACTGTACTTTTCATTCTCTAAGCATGCTGTGAGCACTTAAAAAACCAGATCACTCAAGAAAAGCTACAGTATGTCAGTTCCCAACCCTATCTTGGATATAACAAAATCTAACCTTTGACACCAAGCTACCCCAGTACTGATCCAACTCTATTCAACAAACTCAGACCTTTTTTTAAATGCTGCATAACTCCCCACAAGTACAATGTCTGTTTACTTAAGTTCTGAGCGGGCAAAGCGGATTTAGCAACATCGCAACAATGGAAGTTGCAGGGATGGGGAAGGGCTGAAATGCCAGAGGTTGCCGGAGGTTGCTGGGTTTTCCCTCTCTACCCTTCACATGTTCATCAGATTGCAACCAAAATAAAACACATTCTGGCTGCGGAGCGCTCTTAGCCTTAGCAGAAAAGGTCTGCTTTCGGTTGCCTAAAAGGGACTGTTCTCAGCTCAAACCTCCACTGAAATTTAAAGGGCATCTAGCACCCTGAACAGTTTGCAGTCAGCCCAAAAAAATCTTCGTGCACTCCCTGACTCTTCCCAGCTCCCCAGGAAGCTGAGGCATAGCCATAGTTTTAAATGCTCATGCTGTAATTGTATCATTCCAGGTGTTCTCAATAGGATTCCTTCCTACAAAACAACTAAAGAAGTAAAATACGGTCCAAATCTCCGCAGGAAAAGAACGGAGCCAACAGCACAATCAGTTTCTGAAAAATGACTTGGTTCCCATGCCACAAGCAACAGTCCATAAAGCATCTCACAGAAAACCCAAACAAGCCTTGCAGCTTCTGGCTTTAAAGCAAGAACTAGAGGACCTGAGGACCTCTGACCCACATTCCAAAATGGACCTTAAAAACGTACTTCGCTCCCTTGCAGGCAGCTTAATGACCTGCAGATTTTCAGTACAGGCCATACCTGATGTGAGCTTCAGAGCCATATCTGACATCAGCTTCAGAGCCTCACCTTCAACCAGATTAAAACGGTTGTACATTTTGACGTGAAACATGATGGTGTTTCATTTGCACAAGGCACCATCCCATTGATTTGGCGTATTTTTGAGGGGGGAGGTGGAGTGGGGAGGAGGAAGAATTCCTCCTCTGTTGTATTCAAAGCAGCCTCAGCAGCAATACTTTCAATATTCAACCTCTATACTTCAGTGTCCAGCACTGCTATCGCTAGGTGTAATAGTTGTTTCACACTGTTACTCCAAGTACCACATTTTTTAATCTACACCCTAAGAAATGTTAAGTCTAAAGTACTTGCAAAACTATGAATCGTTTTCTAGAAAGACCTGAAACAAACTGATCACCCTTTGGAGAGCTGTGTGTGCAATGACTGATCATCTCTATTGTTGGCATTCCCAGGGGTCACAGAGGGGTTCAGCTGCATTGTACCAGGGCAGCACCGAAAAGAAAGGCCGTCACAGCCAGCTGATTGTGCAATCTAGGAAACCAACCTGTGGCTGCCAGTAATTAAGCATCCAATTAAATGGGGCCTGAGTTTCGAGTTGATGGCAGGTTTGGGAATTTGTTTGTAGTTTCTTTCTAAATAATAAAACTGCCTTAAACTGCAGTCTCTAGGGGTCTAGAAAACTTTCTGACAATTTCTCAAATTTTGTAAAAATTTTGACAGGAAAAATTGGAGAATTTGGACAAAATTCAAATAGTTCAACTGTTTTCCACTCTTCGTTTTGAAAGCATACAGTTCAAGCCTTTGTTTGAAATGTTTCCTTTCCAATATCAATTTATGTTAAAAAATCTGAGGGGTATACAACCTGCCCCAGTTCAATACATTGAAAAAACCAAAATCTTTTATTTCTGCTTGCCAACTTAAAGCAAACTTTCCTGGACACACAAGTCCCCAGACTTGTTTCCTTATACAGGTTTGGTCCCCAAATAAAAAATCCTATTGTTCTCACAGTTCTAGCTGTGGCCACCCCAGCCTCTAGGACTAACTTTAGCCTCCTCTATTTGAACATTTTACCTCCTTCTACAGTAAGAATGTATAGCAAAGGCTATACATCCATCCAAGTATATAAACTGGGTGAGCAGGGCAATTTTATTTGCAGCTTTGTACTAGTATATCTTTCTGCTGTCCCTGTGTTTAACAATCTACTTTCCTATCCCTATCCCATGAGACTATTTTTCTTATTTTTTAATTCACTGATCTTTATTAGATCATTTAAATATTTGCATGGGCTTCAGTAAGTATCAGTTCATTTCCTGAGAGCCTAGCAGTCTTCACTCTTGCTTTGAATGTTTTTTAAATACCTGCTATCACTGCTGTAACTCTCTAATTCCCCATCATTCATTAGTTTTAAAACAGACTTGCACAAATAAACCATAACATTGAACTAATGAGATATGGGTGGGAAGTTTCTGTAAATACAGCCTGAATTAAAGGTAGAATGTCTGCATAACTTAGGTAATCTTATTCTTTACATTGCACTGAAGATAACACTGAATGCCCTTCGTTTATTCATCTTTATGAATTTGAAGAACACTCTG
Organism: Gymnogyps californianus; assembly: GCF_018139145.2. Taxonomy (NCBI): domain Eukaryota; kingdom Metazoa; phylum Chordata; class Aves; order Accipitriformes; family Cathartidae; genus Gymnogyps; species Gymnogyps californianus. The sequence continues at coordinate 180,963,384 of NC_059471.1, forward strand.
CCTTATTCTTTCAGCTTCTTTAACAGAGCACCTTTATGATTTTAAATATTAAGTAACACACTCCTATCCAAATGCTAAAGCAGAACTGCAGGCTGTAATACATTTGATTACTTAGGCGTTTTAATGTTATTGTCCACCTCCATCTGTGCAAGGTTTAAGCCTGGCACTGGCCAATACAGTTTATGAAAATTTCAAAAAATATGCAAGAACTATTGGCAGAGGAATGAAAGAAATATACTGTTACTGCTCGTACAAATTATGAGAAACTCATTAAAGCTCAATCACTTGTGGATAAGTAAAAACATTCTCAGAGGCAAAGTGCCAGTGGAAATCTCATGAGTTTCAGCTTCTGAAGTTTCCCAATAACCCCCTTCACTGTGGAAAGGAGGGTAGAGAGGGGAGGGATGGACAGAGTCTCTGAATGGTCCACCCCTTTCTTGATCTGATGAAGGAAGATCAGATCACCTTAAGGCCAAGGGCATTTAGATGAAGGTTTGTGTCCTCACTCCCACCCAGACACAGTCAAGTTGCCTTGCCATTCTGGGTGCCATACTAGCAGGCACCCTAAGTGAGTGACGACATGGGTCTCAAACTTGGACTTGTGCATAGTCTTCACAGGAGGTGGGGAAGTGGTCAGGTACTCACTCCCTCCTCCACAGAAACAGGAGCCCAGGAGGGGGCAGGTCCCACCGGGGAGTCTCACTGGTGGGTTACATGTTCTGGCCAGGAGTAGGTCCTTTGGGCACAGACCTTCCTTGTGTGAGAAAGCAAAGGGGAACATGAAAACTTATGTTAATGTATCATTAAAGAAATTACTTTTACAGAGACTAGAGCAAGGGAGTTAAGATTACAGTTCTGCTATGTACATTTCTCTGGGTTTTTAGGAGTGGGACTTACTTTTTATATGGTCTATACTGTGATGCCTGGAACCAAAGGAGTGAAAGCAGCTGCTGGCATAGCTTTCAACATCATGCTGTTCTTCAACAGTAAAATGCAGCCCTGTTTAATCATACTGCCACAATGACACAGATCCGGGTACGCCCGAGATATGCCATCATTGTGGGGCAAGGGGAGAGTCTCAGACAGGCAGATAGTAAAGAAAATAGAACGATTTAAAAAGAGAGCTCCTATAATTCTCTTCTTCAGCAAAGCCAGTTAACTGGGTAAGCGATGGCCAACGTAACTTCAGTTTGCCACAGTTTAACGCTAATACTAACTCATGACCTGAAGTCCAGCTCTGACAGTACTCTTTCAATCAGGGATTTCTTACTATCCTTGAAAGCAGGGAGGGGTGAAATTTCAGTGAAATGCTGTATCTTCCCCTCTTGCCTTTTAAACTTGTTTCCAGAGCCCTAATGACCTCAACACAGTATTTTATGCAGCAGATTTTTTATTCGCAAGCACATTTTTCCACCACTCTTCAACCTAAATATGTCTTAATCAGTTTCCAGATATTCTATCAGTGCTGACAATTGACATTCCAAATCCCACCCCTCTGCGAAGCTATATTCCTGGGACTCCGTTTAAATCCCTTAGAGTGTGTGGCAGGGGAAAAAAAAAAAAATCACTGACTCAAGGGGAGATAATAGTATGGAAGTGAGTATATGAGCACTTTCAAAAACCATAAATCTTACGGGTAAACACTTTTTTAATGAGAATATAAACAGGGGAATTCTGTTTTCATGACCACCTCCTTGAAAAGTAAGAGGGAGAAACAGAACGCTTCTGTTTCTGAATTTTAATGTTTTAAAAATACACCTTTCAGTTTTCGCATCTGCATTTATTGTGTCAGGTGTCCTTAACTTGGTGAGAATGGTTAACACAGACTAAAAGACTTTGACTTTCTAAAAGCTCAAGAATAGCGACATAAAATCAGCAAAATCTCTGCCTACTAAGCTTTTGGAAAATTTCACATGCTTTCTGAAACATGCCAAAGACCCGCTTAATATTTGGGCCCTGACTGAAGCTAAATTTAATATGTTTACAACATTTTTGATTCACTCTCATTACCCTTAGGCCATCTCTCTTTCAGTTACATATTTCTCTTCCTGCCTATGAATGGATGAACAGTGGTGAATGATCTATTTACAAAACACATTTTGTCAGCTTTTTCACATCTTACAATTCTTACTCATAATTCAAGAGAAAGAGAAGAAAATTGCTGCAGTTCTCTGGGGTAACGATAACTGGAGACACATAAGCAGATTTGGGTTTTTTGAACAACGGTAAGAAAACAAAAGGAAAATGAAAATGCATACAAGGAGAAACAACTTAAATAATCGCAGGGAAACTTGTCCTTTCCATAAATATGCTGCACCCAAGCTCTGTGTACAGGTGGTTTACTGACACCCAGCAGAAGAACTTGAGAGTAATTGTGTAGCTCTCCTCTTAAATATATGAATTTTTACCACTACGCCTCCACAGCAGCAGCTGTGGAAAGTGACTTGGGGATCACACCCACTTATCCCCAGCTCTCTGCACATCCATTCCAGATGGAGATAATCTCTCCCAACTTTAACCATCAAAGTTACATGCCTAACTCTAAAGTTGATGGGCACTCAAAAGGGTGATTCAGTGTACCCCCAGACAGACTTCTCCAGCAGAAGGGATGAACCCCTCTGAGGATGCTTATCTCTTCCAACTGACTCTGGATGAAGCTCAGAGGGCTATGTTAAGGGAGATGATAGTTACAGTTAGATAAGATGATCCCACTCCCCCTGATATGGTAATAGCTTGTATAAAATATCCCTCCAAATGAAATGCTACCATTTCTCCACAGACACACAGGGATTGTGTGAAAGCTAGACACAGAGATAACCTGAAAAGGATATTATGCAAATAATCAAAGCACCTCTGTTGCTACAGCTAGTAAAGAAGAGCAAAGACTAGTGCTAAATTAGATGTTCCATGGTTTATTCAGAACAACCAAACACTGAGACTATGGATTTTGTGCTCTTGATAGGCATGCTGTTTGGAGAAGGGTATACAGATCTAAGATTGTTCAGACACCTGGACCATGGCTGATGAAAAGGCTAGGACCACTTACTCTTTAAAGAACAATAGGCAGGCATGACAATGGTATACCAAACAACAGAGAATGGTAATTCAGCCCCCAATGGAAAACAAGGTTGCTAAGACTCCTTATCAGATCACACAGGTATGCAATTCTTTCCTTGCAGAAATACTTTCAGCCCTTGTAACTTAATTCACTGTTGTCTGGCTTAAGACCTGATCGTGCTGTCCTTACTCGCATAAAACTCAGTGCAAATTGTGTCTGACTTAAACTGGCAGCATTAGACCTCATTGGTGTTTTGACTTAGGACTTAATCCTAAGCAGATGGGTGTTCACGTGTACAGTGGCAGTTGCAGTGGTATGACACAAACTTGTCTACCATTACATCTTAAAGGCTGTGGTTGCCACTAAATTAAGTCAACAAAAGACAAATTAATGTTCTTTGCTTCATACTCAGATCAACACTGTAAAGATTTTGATGGTGATCACTGAACATTCCAGTTTGATTAAAAGCATCTTGCATTTTTCCCTTTACTTTTAGTACTACAAAACCTGAAATCAGTTTTGATAAGAGACTAAAATGTGAAATAGTAAAAGCTGACAGATCTTTCATATGGTTTCTTACTGGTCATAAATTTACAGCACTACATCAATGAAAGAAAAACATGGAATTTTAATCTTTATTGAATCTTCTGTCATTAAGAATTATCACTTGGCTAGTTTGTACAGTCTAGTGACGTGAAACAGGTCATTTTTTTCAAATAACAGATTTCCTCCAGTTTCAACTAATACTGTATGACATCATTCTCATCAGCTTGTACAGAAAAGATGTTAAGGGTTTTTTTCTCTTTGACAAATCCAGAGGGAAGAAACAAAACCAGCTTGCACCTCATTCTTATTCAAATTCATAACCCCATAAACCATGCTAATAAAAACAGAAGATGTGCAATGTTGGACAACATGTACTCAGCCACAAAAGATACTGTGCTTAATGAGACATTGCCTAAAACCAAAACAGGAAAATGCACTTTATGGTAGTGAGAAAATAATGAGAAATCCCAGAGGCTGATGAGGCTGGCAGTGTGGTGCTTGTCCCAATGGTTTTACACAGCTCTACATTTCCTCTGGGCTCAATTCAGGGCACAGCAGTGCCAAGCACCTCCAGATTGTCACAACTGAAATGATGCTATTGCTGTCTTAAGTTGTTGCTGTTCTTATTGAAGCTGTGGACTCCTCCCAGAGTGGGAAGGGAAAGCCAGGGCAGCTGAAGGAAAGCATCCTAAGCAATTCTTGAATAGGGAGTTGGGTTAGGTTAGGTTAGGTTTGGTTTGATTTGGTTTTACTGTGAAACTGGAAAGCCAACACGAAGCAGCTGCTAGACTCTGTGGATGAAAAAGTGGGAACACTCCTCAGCTGAGGAGCCACATTTTTCATCATCTTCCTCTGATTCAGTAGGGCATCACATGAACAGAACTTCCCTCCTCCACAAGAAGCCAAGTAGGAACTGGATTTTAGTATCTCACAGAGGCCACCTTGTGAGATAATCTCACTAATCTTGCCACCTTGCACTCTGCTCTCTCCTCCTTTGACCTTGTCTGTTTTCAAAGAGGCAGAATAAAAAGCGCTATGAGGAACAAGGGATGCCTTTTCATAGGACCATCGATGCAGTGGTCCACCCAAAGAAGGGTCTAGGAACTACTGAGTCAGCATTTGATTTCCCAGCACAGCCTTAGTCACTGCCTAAATCAAGAAAGGGCCCCAACCCAAGCTCCTCAGCTGCTTGGCCTCCAGCCAAATAAAAGATGAAAAATTTTGTTAGTCACCAGAAAAGAGAGCAAGAGGAATTTTCAGGTGAGTGGGAATGAATAAAAAGGGAATGGAAGTACTTAAGATCCTTTTGTGAACTTTCCTGAAGGGTGGAGACCTGCAGTGGAGACTCAACATGGACTTCTAGAATAAGCAAGGAGTTTACTGATTCAGAGTAAATTCAGGCATATTGGGAGGGAGATACAGCTTTAAAAGAGACTACTTTTTAAGGAGGGAAAAACAATTTGTCTTGAGAATGCATCAGATTGTACCAAATACACTACATATTAACAAATATCTTATTAGGATCTCTTCAGTATTCACAGGGCACTGTCTTTCTGATTTCACTTCCTTTTCCCTTCAAAATCGGTATTATTTCCACCACTATGTTAAGTATCATTCACATTTGCAAATACAAGTGGGTTTTTTTCAGAAATTAATGCATGGGTGAATGATCCTATGATAAACAGGTAAAAACCTGCTTTCTTAGACCCATATCACTGATAGGAATATTAGTCTTCAAGAGCTTTTGGAAGCTTTGTATTCTATAAGTATTTTCTGTCCTATATGCCTAAGCCCTCAGATCATATTTACATGTCATTTAAACTCCACTATTATTACATATTAGACTTTAACAAACAAATTCAGGCCTTTATCTATAGGCACAGTCATGCATTCTGCTGCAGAAATCATGTAGTTCAATTAGGTAAGAGATTCTGGCCCTGGGAAGACCATTTGCATGAATTGTATTTCTTCTGCACAGAACTGAGATCCCCTTGACACAAATTTTGTGGTATGGGAGACTGTGTAGGCAGAGTGAAAAACTCTGATTCAGTTGAATACATTTACCGTGCTGCCTTTTATATTGCTTTCCAGAGACTCTCTCTAACAGAACTTCATTTGCTCAGTCTAAAAGGAAACATTTTGTAAAGGCCACCCATGATTTGATTTATGGTGGACCTAAGAGTTGATCTCAACTGAGAAAGTGTTTCCACTGCACTAGGTCTTGGACATGCTCAATAGCAAGAGACAGCTCTTTCCCTGAAAAGCCTTGCAATGTAAACAAACCAGACATACAATGGGCAGGAGGAAAAAGGCATAGGGAAAAAGTACTTTGCCCAAGGTCACAGAGCTGTCAGACATGCTGGGACAGGGTACAGAATCAGCAGATGCCCATACAACATTAAAAATATGAAGCAGCCATCCAAATTATGTCCAAACGTGCCCATCCCATCTACCTATATACACCCAGATGGATGACGATAGTTTCTGCACCAGAAGATAGTAGAGACGTGAAGTGTTCTTGTATCCTACAGAATTCTTGTTTCCTGGCACCACACAGTGAACTAAACAGTGTCCCTCCTGTGTTGCCATTCTTCAAAACCTCTGCAGAAGTATGTACATGATGCACAATGCCGTAACGCTCCACTTACAAATGAATTATAGTTCAGCTTCCAAATTACAAAGCAGACAGGCAATTTTTTCCCCCCATTTCATGGTTTAAATGAATAGAGTACTAATAAAGCAATGAAACAATACAACTGACTTGAGCTGTACATGGTGTGGGTAAGTTGCATTTGAGCTATATAACCATCTCAATGAGCCACAGCTGTGACCAGAAACCTCCCTGCTTGTCCATTCTTGTGGCTTCTCTTGCACATACTCCATTTTTGGCCAATTAAATAGGACCATGGCAAAGTTAATTATCACAGTTAGTCTGTAATAGGGTTAATTTGACTGAATGAATTTTCATTTAAAAGGAACAGAAAAACTCTTTATGACGTTTGTAAGTGTAGGATAATTCAAGAGTATCACCAAAAATCTTCTACTTTGTCCACTGAACAAGACTGCAATGCAAGTAGCTCTTGAAAAGTAATTAGGTAGCCTTGCTCAGTAAAAAACTGCACAATGATTAACAGGTCTAAGCAAGAATCACAACATTTTTGTATTTAAGAAATCCAGCCCTCCAGAACAGTAAAGATGTTATGCTGCTGAATGTTGCTAACTTGAAAGAGCAATTTGCTGACTAACGATAGACTGACTCCCCAATAGACCAAACCTATCTGAAGCAGCTATACTTATGATGAATCAAAAATCCTCAGCCAATCTACTTTATAGTTTATAATTTAACTGAGTACCACAGTTTCCAATTCCATGTAATAAAACCATGATTTATATATTATTCATGTCTTCTCAGACTACTTCGGCCAAATTGTTTCTTAAAGACAGCCTTTTTTAGCTATTTACAGTGAAATAAAAAATAGAAAAGATTGTCTTTAGTACTTAGAAAGAAGGGTAAAAAATTTCTCCTAAATAAATCTGATGAATTTGCTTACATTAATGATAATAAAATGGAAAACCTAGATCTAAATATTTTCATTACAGGACCAATTTAAACACATTGCAAAATCCTGCTCAGCAAGATCCTCAGAGCAAGGCAAGAAAGAAGCAGCAATGATTATTAAAGTATATGTAAGACAAAAATAGAAAATTGTATTTGTCTTTGTTGATATTATATTCCTGGCTCCACGAGCAAGGCCCTTTAATGCACAGTTCTTACCACATGCCGACAGGCAGTGCTTCGTGCGGGAGCAGCACAGTGAGCATGTCTGCTAGCTCACAAGGGCAGAGCATCTTTAAGTAGCTGCCCTGTTAATGAGAACACAAACAGGATTTTTTGGAGGTAGGAATATATTATCCAAAAACCCCCGCAAAATAGAAATTACACAAATTATTCACACAGAAAGTTTTAAGGCTGTTGTGAGTCCGACCAAGGCTGCTGGCCTCCATTGGTAGACTCATGGATCTAGCTTATGGAACTGAACAGGCTTCCTATTAAAATACTTTGACAACTGAGAAGAATCATGCCAATGATAGCAAGGAATAGCCCAGCTCAGATAGAAATAAGATGAACAGAGAAAGTGGGAGGAAAAGACATCTGCAACTGCAAAGCCAGTATTAGAATTTGGAAAGTTATACATTTGGAGTTCTCTGGCAGCTGACTGCCTTCTTCAAAAATCCTAGATGAGCAAGCTTGCCTGCATGGTTACGACATTTTTAATCAGCCCTCCACAAATTAAAACATTTTTCTATATGTTGAAATAATTTGACCAACTTTTGCCATCCTTTACAAGAGATATAAGAGCAGGGCGACGGTCGGTTACTGCAGATCAGCGCTGTTACAAGCACATAGTTCACTGGGATGTACCAGTGAAATGTCCCAGCCATCTATACTCCAAGTCACATTGCAGTATGGCCCTGAAAACATTCAACAGATGGTTCAGCTTGCATCTGAATCTAAACGCTCATCTCGCTGCTGAACAAATATAACAGACGATGCTCTCCAACCATTGCATCCCTAACGATCTGCTCATAGAGTTGTTAATGCCAAGAACAAAATAGCATTGACAAGTAACGACAAGTAAGATAATCTGAGCTGCTGTTCTGTTTATGTAGTTGCTGTCTCCCACCGTCTCTCTGTGCCAGCTCATGCACCCTTTCAAGAATCCATACACTGGCGGTGGCCAGAGAGAAGGAAATAATTCCTCATAGTTGAAAGAGACTCTGGAGAGGTCATTTGCCTCATCCAAAAAGCTTTGGAGCATCCCTATTCTTCACTATCTCAGTTAATTTTGCCACTTTCCCCTGTTACAGACTCTGCAAGTAATCTTTTTATGCTTTTTAATCAAATACTCTGGTTGTAGGGTGACAGATGAATTTGTCAATATGATTTTATGAACACGAAATGTCTCTTCTCTCTATTTCTGAAACTACTCAGCCTTGCTAAGAAGAAATTAAGAATCGCTCTATCACAACCTGGATGAAGAAGCTGACATCAATAAAATTTAGGAATTGATTTGTTAATCTGTATTTAGATCTATGATCCAATCGGTCAATGGATGATATTACTAAGTACCCTGCTGCTTCAGGGACCTAAGGTTTCAGGCAATTTAAGTTTCTTTGGGGTTTCCCTAGTAGCAAGGGTCACTAAGAGACGCTCACTTTCAAGATGCCTTTTGGTTTTCATTTCTCTCTTACTCGGGCGAAGAGTTCCTTATGCTCTTAATAGTTGTACTGATGACTTTCATACAATGGGACTGATGACATGCTAGGGAAAATCAGGGCTGATAGCGAGAGTTTGGAAAGTCTATTGCTGAACATCTGGAAGTGTAGCCAAGAGGAATTTATGAGAGGAAAACATCTAACCACCCCCAACCTTATAATTTTCTTCAACTGTTCTCTAGCACCTATGCTGAATCATGTAGCCTAGCAAGTTAGTACATCATAGGGCCCACATTAAGGGAACGATACCAGTAAATACAAGAGGTGAGAAAGGAAAGGATGGGACCTTTGATGCGGATAGAGGGGTGGCAGCATTGTGCAGTGCTGAAGACATGCGGGTACACTCATTCTGGTGGAAAAAGCGATGTGCAGAGAGGAGAAATGACCTGCGGAGTCACTGGCTGACACTGTGAGTCCAGACAAGGCAGGCGAAGGAAATTCCAGGAACTGTCGGGGGCTCCTTGACTTGCTTTGTATTTGATTGCTGGGGCAGCAGGGATCCAACAAAAGCTTGTGTGTAGCTGTCCCTTAGGACAGCCTCTAGCTGCATGGGCAGCTATTATAGCTTAATTCCTGATACTAACTGGAATGTTTCCAAAGTATTGACACAAACAGTGATATAAAATCACATAGGTAATCTCTACATTTCATTTGATCTGTATAGAAGCAGGGAGACAGAAGAATGGGTTTTGGAGATGCATCTCTTTTTTTGAGAGAAGCGGGAAGCTGGCACAGCGAATGATGAAGAACACAGCTGAAGGCACTGTGTGCCCTTGGGCACTCCTCTCTCTTCTGCCAGTGCACAGATGCGTTTCTACAGCATGGTGCTTCCCCGACTGTCACTTTATTGCACCCTGCACTCTCTGACTTCCTCCATTCCACCGAGTGACACACATATAAAAGAGACTCCGCTGGAGGCCACGTGTTTTGTCCGGGGATTTGTCATTTCTTTCTAAACAGAACAAAACTCAAGTTTCTTCCCCTTCACGATTTCACTGCCAACACTATCACTTGAATATCACATGGCTCACCTCCCCAGTGACATGCAGGATACACCAAATGTTACAGGAGATGCCCCAAGAAGACTCCAGCCCTCCCGCTAGGCAGTAGGAAACTCACTGTTACCATTCTCTGGTGACCAGTGGGCATGCTGAGACAGTTGTCTGCATTTTCTATGCTTATTTTTCTATCACTAAAGTGGGATTAACAGTGTTCAGCAACAGCTTTTGAGACCTACAAATTCTTCCTGTTATGGAACAGCATCCTGAAGACCTATTTTTCTCTAAACTAAAAAAAATCTTTCATTAACTCATTATTCCAATATAATTCTTACATTCTTAAATTCTAAAATTTGCTAACCAAGCACATAGCACAATAAGCATTTTAGAAACTACCAAAATACTAATAATTAGAACAAAATTGTTTCAGCTGTGTTTTTTGTGGTTTACTTTGTTCCCTAACAAATTTTGAGAAAAAAAAAATATTTTTCTTACAAACTTTTTCGCTTTCAAGTACTTTTTTTGGAAAAAATCTATTTTCACTACCAGTGAAATTCATCATATTATGACAGGAAAGCAAAATTGTTTCATTTCATAAGATCTTCTAACAGCATGAAGCTAACCCCATGGTCTCTGAGACAGAAATTCTGCCAGCTATAGACTTATAAAGAATCAGCAGAGAAAAAGAAGTTTCTCAGATGGAACTGTTAGTCATGATATGAAGAATGTGTGTCCCCTACAGATGTTATAGCTATTTATATGATAAATCCCGATCATCACTATAGGAATTTTACAGCCTTCTTTTAAGTTAATGCTCAAGTTCAAATTAATCTTCTTTTGACAATGTTTGCCTAATATCTCAGTGTTGAACAACATTCCAAGGGTTACATTTACAGTGAGCCTACTGGGCACTTTTAAAGCTGTATTCCAGACTTTGTACTTGCTTCAGAAAGACTTCTTTTAATTCTTCAATGCTTCACAAATATTTCTAGGAAAGACAAGTACAGTAAGCATTGATAAATGCTTAACAAGGGCACATCTAGACTTGCAAGTTAACTGGAATTAACATTAGGGTTAATTTAGAGCACGCGACAGGTTGTAGAACAGCTCCCTGGAAGAAAATATTCATTCTAGAATAAAATTACCTCATTCTCACGTTCAACACTTGAACTGTTTTGAGTAACATGAGATAAATGAGAACAAAGCATGTTTGTTCCAGTTTGCGGGATCATTGGTTTACTCAGGAATCACAGTCTGGGGAATTCAAAACGAAATGAGGGATATGAAAATACCTTAAGGTGTCTCCAAGGAACTCAAGTTTGCATAAATATAGAGTCATTGGTGTCAAATGGCAGCAGCCCTTTTAAAACCAACGCTACATTTACACACTTCAAAGGCCCACATTATGCAGAACATGGTGCTACATAGGGCACTGCACCACCCCCATACCAGAGAAAGATTTTTTTATGAGGATGCCTCTCTGCTATCACCAACGCATCCTTCCACTCCCTGCCTACACCCTCCTGTTCACTCAGAGGCAGCAGGAGGTCTGGGCTTATTGTCTGGTTTTGGAAAGGGATGGCAAACTCTTTGGTGGGGAAACAAAAACAGTGATGTTTTATTTGGGTGATACGAGTTGACTTGATCTCAGTATCTCCACTTCTCTGCTCTCACATATTGGGAACAAAAGATAAACTCTAAGTGCTTGCACTATCTGACTATCAAGAAAAGCTTCTTGGTGGAAGAACTGAGTACTGTCCTTATAAAGGGAAGGCTGCTGTACTTTTCACAAAGGTTAGTGGTTTTTTCAGCCTTGGTGTTGCTGGCCATGACATGTGCTTTGAGGTTATGGAGTTTCTGTGATTTCTTTTTTCTTAAAATGCCATTTTAATTGTCTGCTTAATCTGTTTTTTCTACCATCTTTTAACATCTACCCTTGGTTGTTACCTGAAATCTGTGCTGAAAGAGGCAGCACTGACGAGACCGAGGTGTTAAGCCTCAGTAATTCTCAGTTCCAAGTACAGTATTTGGGGCAAAGAATAAAATGACACCAGGAGCCCAGGCTGGCTTGGCCAGCCGCACACATTGGCAATCCACAGTGGATCACCAGGTGAGGAGCCTTAAACACCTTGGGGGTGGCCAGGGTCCCATGACAGGAAAGCCTGAAACTATTCCAACCAAAGACTTCCCCAGGGATTTAGGAGATCACAAGCAGAAGATGAAAGTGAGGCTCTGCAGAAAAAGGAGGAATAAATCTAAGAAATTCCTCAGCCCCAGGCCTTCCCAAACTGTATCCCTGATGGTATACAAAGTACTTTGACGTTCATGGTACCTGCTGATGTTGGCACTCAGCAAAATAACATTAATCACCTGCTGCAGAGAATTCTGATGTGCATCCAGAGAATATTTAGGTGCAGCAAAAAAAGTGGAGACAGAGAAGATCTTGGGTCTTTTACTGCTCATTTACATTTATGTATTTTTTGTGTGGTCTCCTGTAAGTAGTCTTTACTTCCAAATCCTTTTGCAACCTCTGTGTGCTCTGTGCTCTTGGGGAGATAAAACTGCATCAGGCGTTCACAAGGCCAGAGCTCTGGCCTTGTAAGAATAATGCATAAGGAGTGCCTTCAGATGAGCAGGGCAGAGAGAGCAACTCTAGTCCTCTGGTCTTTGGGCAACCGGGCTTTCCAGCACCCCTGTGTGAGAAATAAGAGACAAACTGTGCCCAGAACATGGACCTAAGCTCAAGGAAAGCAAGCCTGTGGAGCCCACACAGATGAAGAGGAGACATTTAAAAGCTCATGCTCACCCTGCAGAGTCCAATCACAGAGGCCTGGTGACACCTACCGAGCAGGCGTTCGCCATAGCTGCGATGAGAGTGCCAAACTTTTATCCCTCCTCTGTGCTCCCTAAGAAATACCATCCCCCTGCCTTCACTGCCAAGGGGAGCAGCATGCAGAATAGTGCACCTAACAGGAGAGCTGCTTCAAAAGAGAGAGTCAGAAAACTGTTTGTAGCTTAATCCACCAAGCAAATCGAAGTTCTGCAGAGAGCATTTTCCCCTCAACAGAAAAGTGAGACATTTGACATTCTGCTCCACACCCTAGTTTTGGTGACTTTACTAAAAGAAAAGGGGTAATGGCAGACAATGTGTGAAGCTATCCCCCCATGTAAAACTGTTTTGTCAAGATCCAAGAAGCAATCTTAGCAGAGTTCATTCAAGCAATATTTAAAGCAAGTAACCTCAAACTCACAGACTAAAATCATAATAGAAGCAAGATGACTCAAGTATACAAGATGTAGGAATTGGCTATATAAATGTTTCCTGCTGTAGATTTCACTCCCATATAGTTCCAAAGATAAAATCTAGTGTGGAAAGAAAAAGCAACGCAATACCTCACATTTCAAACCCAAATCATGTTGTAACTGGGATAAAAGGAAACATGGTATTTCATAAATACTCTGATTAATATATTGTAAAATTTGTATCATTATAAGCAATTATAATCATTGCATTAAGCAAACCATATAGAAGATAACATTGGCCTAAATACAAAATTGCCATAATATCAGGTTTTCTGCTTAAAACAGTCTTTTTCATCTTAACAAAAAATGTATTTTGAATGACCTTTTCAGGCAATGGACATTTCAGCTAGTTTCAGGACAACAGCCTATTCTTAATTTACTATTGTTTAACTTTAAGGAACACCCAGGAATAGTTAACTGAATAAATAATAGTCTGGTATTAGGATCTCTGTTATTTCCCCAACTGTTCCCCTGTTTGCTGTCCTGTGTTTTCTGTCTTGTTAGATACACATTAACCTGCTAGACTGACCTTCACTTCCCTCCCAATCCCTACAACACATTAAAATTCTTTAAAAAGACAACTTGAGAGAGACTGCCTTTTGGTAAACCTCCTAAAGTGAGCTCTACAGCCTGGTCTGGCATGCGTTGTGTACATGCATCTGTCACGAAAATTTGATGACAAATCATCTGTTTCCTGACAGATAGGCTGCACTGACTTCAAATTCCCATGAAAAGTCTTTGTCCACCAGGAAGAAAAACATTCTCCTTTAAAGCAGTGATCATTCTCAAACTTCACTTCAATCCTCCATTTGCTTTAGTCTGTATTATCATTTATTTGTACTATAATTTTTCTGGATCTATTAAAGCCTGTTGCAAGATACATCTTTCTGATCATCTTTTGGGAAAATGTAGAGAGACAGGAACAAATGAAAGGAATGAAAGCAAATGTTTCACAGTAATAATGCTGTTTTCAGAGGGTGAGAAATGAAGATCCTTTTTAAGACTGACCTACCCCAGTTTGTTTAAAACTAAACTGAACTTGAACTGATAAACTACTCTTTTGAGATTAACCTGAATAGTGTACATTCAGCAAAACACTGTAAATCTAAACATACCTGAATTGGAGTCAAACTTTGTTTCTGACCTGCAAAAGAAAATAAAAAGATCATAAGTTACAAGAACTGCTTTATGCCATAAAAGCCATTTGTCAGACTGATCCCCTCCAGCAAATACCGTCTTTAACAAGACTGTCTACCTCTGTACATTAATATTTAATGCATTCAAGGGCATTTGAACCCAAATAATAACTATTACCTTTAATATTTTGGGTTTTTTTACAATGTAGAGTTACAAAGAAGATATTTTAAAAGACAAATCACAAAATGAATGCAGAAAATAGAATATAAATTTAAAACAGGATTAAATTATGTGCTGTGAATCATGGCACACAGTTGTTCCTATGAAATAAATATTGTTTTCATTCATTTTCATTTTTGAAAAGTCATTAAGAGGATTTAATTTATTCATGAATGTTTCCAATCTATTTTTGAAGCAGATACCGTTTCATTAATGTCATATGTATTGTATCCAATGATCTGTACTTAATTGTACAACATCCTAGGAGGGTTTTGTTTGCGTGTGTCTTCAATTTACTCACTCTGCACATAGGAATAAGTGGTTTGATTTTCTTAAAAGTGGAAAGCGGGGGGTGGGAGAGAGGGATAGAGGAAGGGAGCCAGACCTAAATTTTAACTTGTTTTAAAGTCTTTGCAAAAAGACAATGATGTGTGCATTATGCACCATTAGCTTTGGTCGTGCACTGCAGATTTTTCTCTCTCTAACAAGTAGTGTTTTCTTCTAAGGGCTTAGCATTTAGCAAATGAACCCTATAACCTGTATATTTAATAAAAGGAAGAAAAAAATTAGCCCTTGTGGGAACATCATGTTTCAGATATAGGTTAATAATACTTGTAAATGTAGAAGCCTTTGAAGATCTCAGTTCAACTGTGGGAAAACTTAAGTTGGGTAATTACTCTCAAGATGCTGCTGATGTGCTGTCAAGCAGAATTAACCCTATGACTAGGCCTATCTACACAATCTGCTATAAGACAGCATTGTCTATATCGAGCTCTCAAACCAATTAACGGGCATGTTCCAATCAGATTTATATTGCCCACTAACAATCAGTTGTACACATGGTCATGGCTGTCACAGCAGGACACAAGGTCTGACCAGCAGGAGACCTGTTAAAGGATGTTACGTTGGCAGCAAAATGCATTTCCCCAGAAATTCTAAGGAGGAAGTACAATGTCAGATCCTTTTACATTGCATCAAGGAGGTGATGTATTTTGGGAAGTTACAGTCCTTTTTTCAAAAATAAATGACTGAAGCTCAAGAACTAATTGCAGATTTTCTTCTTTTATTTTATGAGCTTGTACATGCAGGTACGTGTAGATGTATTTTACACGTTCTCTCTATATTTTATATAATTGGCATTGTAATCCCGTACCAAAGATCTATGCTATAGCAAACAAATATCAAATCAATCATGATTTAAAAAATGAACAAGTTCACACTATTAGTTACAGTTGAAGACATCAGAAAGGAAACAACTCCCTTCTCCCTTCCTGCTCATTCTCCACCTTCCCCCAGTGCTCACAATCTTTTATGTCTTAAATATAACTCTCAGGTGGTAAAAAGATGGAAGGGGAAAAACGTAACTTATCTTCCTAATTGGTACTTATAAAATATCACCAGAAGTACTGAACAAAGAAAGTATGTTGCTGAGATGCCTTCACGAATACCACCACCAATAACTGTCCAGGGTACCAGCCCATGCTGCTGTTTGGCAGTGTATTTCGGTTGGTATTTACGCCCAGCGGGATAAAGTCCCCACCTTGTGAAAAGAGCATGCTGGTAACTGGGGGGAATTCCACTGAGTTCCAGGTAAAGCCACTTACTCAGTATTTTACTTACAATATTCTCCTCAAGCTGCAGTATATCTGTCTAGACTGTTCTCTCTTGCTCATCACTGTATCAGCAACACCTCACTACCTACATAGTCAGAGACAACGTACGAATCTCACCCTCAGCGTCTGTTTATCTGCACAATCAACTTCTTGCTGCCTAAGTTCTAGACAGGTGGTGTTAGTTGGTCAGACAAAGACCCTGATTCTCAGCCTGCATGGCTTGGCATGGACGTATGCACTGCACCTTGCAGCACCAACAAACTGACCCAGGGGCCAAGATGGCAGAGAGTACATGGGCAGGAGGGTCACCAGGGTCAGTGGGCACTGTAATGAGTACCAAAGCTCCAAACAGTCATAAATTACTGGACAACAAATCACAAAACTGATATGGGGTGATAAATGAGTAGAACTTTTTCTGGCAACAGCAGAATAGCTATGAAAGAAAACACAACATGGGAGGTAGCACAAGGAGCCATCGAGAGGAGGAGGGTCACCTACGTTATGGCCACCATGTCACCTTGGGAAAACAATGCAAAATTTAGGACACAGTATTACAGAAATTGTTAGAGATCTTAGAAAGGAACAGAAAAAAGGGAGGAAAATAATGAAGCATCTTTGGCATTGCAAATAAGCAACAAGTAGCAGATGTGAGAGAAGCACTCCGCAAGAACACAAAGTCATCTTGACTGCCTGAAGGAATGACAAAGCTTCCAGCAATTTCAATGGAACCAGCACTTTTCCCCTAGATCTTACAGTATTTACATCCTTTTCTTGACAGCAAGCTAGACAAAGGTATCAGAAACTAGTTGCACATAGGTATTAAAAATATGCAACTAAAAAATGGCCAATAAATACGAAAAAATTAAATGCTGAGAGTATGTTCCAAAGGGATGTTCTGCTACACACAGAAATATTCACTCTGACTCCTTTATACTTTTAAAGCTACATTAACTAAAAGGAAAAACTTCTCTGTACGTTGTTATCATTGTACATACTCTCATATCCAACCTAAGCATCCTACCAGACAAGATGCACCTTACAGAGCCAGGCACTGACTTTACAAACTGTCTTTTATCATACCAAGAGGGGAAAAAAACCCACAACAAATGGAGAATAGCTTTGTGCATATTTTCTCTACTTTTGCCCCATAGGAGTACTCTGAAAGTCAGGGAATCATTCATAAACATCTTTGGAAAGGAGTCTATATGCATAAAGAGAGCAAGAGGGTATTTATAAAGTGCTTTCCATTTCCAACTGTTATATGACTCATACACACAACACATGGCAGTACAAATGCCAAGTAGCTCAACTACCAACACACAATATGCAAGGAAATGGTGAACTACCAGAAAGGTTTAGCTAAGGACAAGGTGCCGCAATACTTTTAAAGATCCCAGAAATAATTCAATTAAACACAAACAATAAAATATATGATGGTCACTTTATCTGTACTGCAAGGAGGCGCAGGATTTCGACCTGTTCCTTTTAAAAGGCACCGTAAACCAGATGCTCAGACTGCCAAGTACTGAGAAAGAGAGAGAAACAGAGTAATGATAATCACCATGTGGTCCTATAGTGTGAATGTTAAACTACTGCCTTCCAAAGTATAACTGAACTGCAATTGTTCAGTGCCACATACTACGGCGTGACCAGACACACTACAGCTGAAGCTAACACAGATCTGCTATTTGACAGTGAAGCAGGCTTTTGGCAAGGAGAGGGGAAAGAGGACTTGCTGCAGAACCTCTACGGTAGCGTTACAACTGCCTTTTTCTTTCAGCCTTCTCGATGAAGTCTTTAAGAGGTTTATTCGGGTTTTGTTGAAGCCCAACACTAGGAACAGCCTTTGAAAGCCCCACAGCTCTCTCAGAAAGCACCTGATGAAACCTCTGCAGTTCTAATCCTTTTGTTTTAACACTGAAGGAGTCATTGACTCCTCTTGGCTTTCTTACACCTTTGCATAGCAGTTTATACCAGGTTGTTCCTTTGCAAGGTTTTGCTTCAAGGATGCTAAACACAACATTGGTAGGGGCAGACATTCAAAATACTACTCCCGTCTGAAAACGTCTTTGATTGAATAAAGATCTGTTACAGTTGTAAAGATGATAGGTGCAGCATTGGTACATCTTCATTTTCAAAAAACTTTATTCCATATTGGCATGGGCAGTTTGCTGAAGAGACAAGGATCTAGCAGGCTCCTGATGCAATCCAAGCCGACCGATGTCCTGGCTCAGGTGACTGAGCAGAATAAAATCATTCCTCTCTCCTTCCCATTTGCCCCCAATAATACAGAAAGTTGGAGTATCAGCGTTCTTGGCTACAGCATTGCTAGCAAGCTAAAGAAGGCCAGGAGAGAAATGCTCAGTTGTGAACATGTCCCTGGACACTGTGTTGGCCCATATCATGCTCGTGCGAATTAGCACTCTCCTATACAGGACCTAGGCAAGTTGCAGGGGAGGCTCAGGCCAGACACCATTCCCCACAAGCAGGATGAACCAGGCCACTCCGTTTCAGAGGAGAGGAATTCAGGCTAACAAACACAGGCCATGTCTTGTCACTTGCCGTTAGGGCCAGAGAAGAGGCTTTTGTCCATTTTATTTACAAGTACAGACACAGCCCTTCTGAAAACGCAAACCATTACTTGGAAGCGGTCACTGATCTTACTCATGAGCCCAAGCTCCAAATAACAAGGCAAGCTTCCAGAAAGAAAAACGCAGCAGTATTCCAATGTAAAAATTAATACCTGATGTAATTACCTAGGAATTTATGAGACCCACACCATGAGGGAATTTGAGAAGCCCCTGAGCGTTAAGAACCAAGTAGTTCCTCAGGCAGCAGAAGAAGCAAAGCTGGGCTTGCTGCTGCGTTGTGGCCAGGGGACAGATCCTGTGGTGTCTAAAGTGGCAAAACTACTCACAGGTACTTCCCAGAGCTGGACATTCATAATGCCTCTCTCTCTTCCACCCTCATGTGGATTCTCTGTTATAATACAATAATATATATATTATTTACAATAATATTATCTGGTATAATCTAATAATATAGTTGAACTCTTGTTCAGGTCTCCCCTCAGAGAGGGCTTGAATATGATCTCTCTCCCGATTGCATGAAAGTTTTAAGAACTTAATATCTTTGAGGTTTAATAGCTACTTCCCTGCCAACTTTGGCTGAAATTGGCAAGTAGATTAAATGATACAGTTTCATTATTAGGAAAGGATTGACACACAGACAGCACGATGCTGTAAGCCTTATGTCCTTAGGAAGCCTGGTTAAAGGTATATTTTTAATCTCGCTTTCCTAGGCTACAGAAAAAAGATTGATTCCCTGTTGATGGATGCTGTGACAATTTCTGTTCTGCATATTGATGAAAAGTCAAATTCAAAAAGAGCATTTTAATATCATGTTAGTCAATGAGTAGTCTCTGGGTGAGTTCTGTCCAGAGTTTATTTTAATGTGAGAGTTATAAACAGATAAATATAGAAATCTACAGCTTCTGCAGTCATAATCTGTAACAATCCACCCTACCTGATTTTTACTTCAGGTACATACATACACACAGTAAAGCACAAGGAAGGTTAAGACCAGCTGAAAATTAGTTCTTCCAAGCAGGGTGACCGATGAACAGTCAATACAAAGCAGTGTGAATTTCAAACAGGGGAAATTATGTATCAGACTTAAAAGTTGATGAAGAATCCATTGAAATTTTACAGTGAAAATATCAATGAAATTCTTCAGTGGAAGTTATCTATATATCTCTAGGATTATGGAAATCTTTGCATTTATTTCCTTTTATTTCTAAGTACCTTCAACAAGGATTTGCAATTCAGCCATGCTCAGCAATAAGTAAATCAAAACAATTTCACGGGCTTGTCTCAATGAGACATTGAAATACTTAAAATGTTACATTTCAAGTCCCCTTTTCCTTCTTTTTTGAATCCTAACGCATTTATCCTAGGAAATCTACACCAATATTTGCCTTTTGGAAAGGATACTTGTTGAAATGTCCTCTGCCTAGCAAACAGTGAGATCCCTCATATTCCTGTACTTGTTTTCACTTCTGGAGATGGTATGACCCGGAGAACACAAGCAAAAGGAAATCTCATGCTTGCTGTTGTACTGGCTTGTAGCTGGCAGAATCATCCGACTTGCCCCTTGCGCAGCCAGTGACCTTGGCCTGCAGTAATTCAGACAGTGCCTTTTACTACATTTGCGGGCAGCAACCAGCTCAGTACAACAGAGCTGATCTACTGAAAAAACAAGACCAGGTGGCTTGTGGATCAAGGGAAAAAATGAGATGAAGTGTTTTTTGTTTTCCAAACTTGCTCTTGCTCTCCTAATACTTAACATAAAAATCTTTCCAGACTTCATTGCTTATATGAGGGCAGTGAAATGAACATTCAGCACCAGCCAAGAAGCTGCCAATTAGAGGATATTAAAAACTACCCATGAGTCGATTAGGAGTGCAGAATCATTTGCTATAATGACTGCAGCTCCTCTACACCACACTTGCCAAGCATCCAGTGAAAGGAGCCTTTCCCTGAGAGCCGCCCAGCAGTTCCACCCAAGGGCAGAATTGTACTGTTCTTGCTCCAAGGGGCTCTTGAGGACCAGGAGGAAAAAGTCCTGTTCCAAACCACCACAGAAATTAGTAATTGCCAGGTCAAGCTCCAGCGACGGCCCCATGCTACAGCTGTGATGATAAGCTATACACAGCTTAGCACATTTTCAGCATTCAGGTAGGATTAGATGTGGATTCAGCATTTAGGTACGTTCAGATGTGGAAGACGCCATGGGCTGTACTCACAAAGCAACTTTACTGCAGGGACTGCAGTAAATACGGCATTCATATTGATGGTCATCCTCAGAGGTGGATTAAACCTCCAGATTCTAGGTGGCTCTGAAGAAGACGAGCACTCTGCTATCTTGATGTTTGGTGAGATGATTAGGAGCGCGTAACAATTTGTCATCCAGCAGTGACACGGCAGACTCAAAACAATGGCTGGTTTCAACCAAAAAATGATGAAGCAAGAAGAAACCAATGCTCAATGATAACATCTTTACTCATTTTTAACCCCATCAGCCCTTTCTAGGGGACAGTCATAAAAAATTGCAGAAACTCTTGCAAGTTTTAAGATCCTCAGGCTTCCTGGAGCTACACAAGACCTAGTAAAAATCTGCGTTTGGATGAGAACTGTTTGGTAATACTGCCTGCTGATCGATTGAGCCAGCAGTGTGCCCAGGTGGCCAAGGCAGCCAATGGCATCCGGGCTTGTATCAGAAACAGTGTGGCCAGCAGGACGAGGGAAGTGATCGTCCCCCTGTACTCGGCACTGGTGAGGCTGCACCTCAAATACTGTGTTCAGTTTTGGGCCGCTCACTACAAGAAAGACATTGAGGTGCTGGAGCGTGTCCAAAGAAGGGCAACGAAGCTGGTGAAGGGTCTAGAGAACAAGTCTTATGAGGAACAGCTGAGGGAACTGGGGTTGTTTAGCCTGGAGAAAAGGAGGCTCAGGGGAGACCTTACCGCCCTCTACAACTACCTGAAAGGAGGTTGTAGTGAGGTGGGTGTTCGTCTCTTCTCCCAAGTAACAAGTGATAGGACAAGAGGAAATGGCATCAAGTTGCACCAGGGGAGGTTTAGATTGGATATGAGGAAAAATTTCTTCACTGAAAGGGTTGTCAAGGATTGGAGCAGGCTGCCCAGGGAAGTGGTTGAGTCACCTTCCCTGGAGGTATTTAAAAGACGTGTAGACGTGCCACTTAGGGACATGGTTTAGTGGTGGACTTGGCAGTGCTAGGTTAACGGTTGGACTCAGTGATCTTAAAGGTCTTTTCCAACCTAAACAATTCTATGATTCCATGATTCCTACACTGGCGAGAGCCAACTTACTCCAAACAAATGTTATTAAACAGAAGCTGCTGGTTTTGACAGTTTTGTGAGGAAACTAAGAGTCAGTCAGGGCAGATGAAGTTGCTCGAGTAGTTCTATTAGATCTTATTAGAGACGCTACAGCAGTTACTTCATATGGGCTCTCCTAGCCAGCCAGCCAGTGCTGATTTGTCATTTGGCCTGCTCAAAGGACATAAAGATTATTAAGAAAGCTTAAAGACCATTAATTAAGCATTCAGCACTGGGGCAAGGAAACTCCTTGTATAGATCTAGCCTGGGGACTGAAATCCTCCCTCGTGTTGTGAAGACAAGAGTGGTACAATGCTAACAGCACTGCAATATTGCCCAGCCACGCTTTGCTTTTCTCACGATTTGCTTTTGGATGTCTGAGAGATGTTGAGAAGACCTGACACAGTTCAACGAAAATCAAATGAAAACATGACATGAATAAGGGTGTTGCTATTTCTCCTAGTGCATGTTCAGAAGAGCCAACACCATTACCAAGAATTCCTTCCAGGAAGCAATAAAGGCAGCAGTGGGTGATTTATGAAGACTTGGCAATTCATTCCTTGGCCCTAAAAATTGGAAAATGACACAATAATAATATTTCTTTTTTTAAAAGGAAATCATTCTCCCAGGCTTCCCAGTTCCCATCTATACCACATCTTTCTCACACAGTCCTGCATATGGTAAAGGACATGACCGTGGTTTATTAAATATGGAATAGCTCCTCTCCTATGGCAATAGCATGAGTTGTGGATTTCACTCAGGTCTGTTCTAACCTCCTCTTGCCATGGCTGTGGACAGAATGGTATTTTTGCATAGTGTACAAGAAAATGCCTTGAAAAATTAAATTAGGTGCAATCTTGCAAATACACTTGGCCCTTAGGAAACGCTGAGGATTCAAGTGGCGTAGGTGGCTCTGTGAACTGATACAGAAACACACAACCTTGCTGCAGAGGCTGTCTAGCCACGATAAACATTGCTCACAAAAAACTAACACGAGCAGGTATAGCGGATAAGCATGAGGGTTTTTTCTTTGGCTGTTTTCTATCATCAGATCAATGTGCTGCATCGAGACATGCTCCAGCCACAGCAGGTGAGGTCCAGTGAAGGGGAAGCTGTGAAAAAACACCCTAGAGAAAGGTGGGGGGAGCAGGGCTGCTTCTTTTAGCATAAGCCTGCAGCTAGATTGGAGTAAGTGTAACACAAAACCACATAAGGGCTGGCTTGCAGAAAAGGAGGTCCTTGAGATTAGTTTATTGTCTCTCTCATTTATTGCTTTCTTTAGGCAGCTGTACTGGGATGTAGGAGACTGTCTGGTGTGAAAGTTCAGAGATGGAATAGTTAGATTCAACGGCATGACTATGGATTTTATGTGTGGGGCACCTTTGATTGTGGAAAAAGTTAAAGCATGTTCTCCATAAAGCTTGGGAGGTTTCTCATAACACTAGTACAAGTAGGTAGATGAAGAGATGTTAAATTCCTAATTGTTTCCTTTATCTTTCCTGTGATAGAGACAGAGTTCTGTTTTAAAGACGTACCAAAAACCAGGTCTTTCATCTGGAGTGTAAAATTCATGTGTTCCCTGACCTCG
Organism: Gymnogyps californianus; assembly: GCF_018139145.2. NCBI lineage: Eukaryota > Metazoa > Chordata > Aves > Accipitriformes > Cathartidae > Gymnogyps > Gymnogyps californianus. The sequence continues at coordinate 180,987,022 of NC_059471.1, forward strand.
TGTGTCACATGGTAATGAAACAACGTAAATCAGAAATGTTAAAAGTTGAAGTTTGTTAATATTCCTGCTGAAGCTCCAGTCTCTTTCCCAGTTAAACTGACAGGTCCATAGTCCAAATATATATATTTGAAGATTACAATGACACAAAGAAAAAAAAATTAACGGACACCCAATGAGAAAAAAATGTAAATGCAAGTTTCAGATGAATATCTGCAAATTAAAAAATAAAAAAACCTGCCACCACAAAACCAACTTGCATTTTAAATGGGGCAATGGACTTTCACTGTATTGTACTACTACCTTACTCCTAAGAAAATACTTTGGTGTTTTACACTCTGTGGGGAAAATTTAGTAAATAGCATACATTTTGCATTTTCTTATCTATGTTTCCTTCTCACTTTTTTAGCTGTCTGGGCTGAAGCACTCACCAAGATACAGGGAAGATATCTTCCTGTTTGACGAAGACATTATATACTAATATTTTGGGGTCAGTAAACAAAAGAAGATGGACCCCTATCAGCCTCTCCCTTTGTTCCCACCCTTGCCAGCCACTTCAGAACAACTGGCTGAATTCGATGTAGACCAGAGGTGGCAAGAGCTCACAAAGCAACACGAAGACTTTGGGGAGACTGGGCTAAGGCCAGTCCAGCCTTGGGACACAATCAGCAAGGTGTTTTTTTCAGGTGCCCACTGGCCTGGGATTTATTAAAAATAAAAAACAACTTCCCTCTTTCCCTCTCTCTCCTCCCATAAAATCCATGGGGAGTCTCAAAGAGAATCTGAAAACAGGGACATTTCCATATAGCTCATTTCACATAGAGAAATCCAACTCATTAACTCAAAAAAGTCAAGACTATGCCAAAGCATACTGCGCACTTGAGATAATCACAGGTAAGTCTCATATTGCAGTTTTTTCCCATATTAAATGGATTGTGAAAGCAACTGGAAACTAGTTCACATTCATTTATGTGAACTACTGCTGTCCAAATCTCACCCCACAAAAAACCCTACTCTTTCTCCAGCAGACGATAGAAAGGAAGCCAGTCTTGAAGGTAGAAGGTGAAATCCTGGCTCCATTGTATTCATTTGCCAAATCTGAATTGACTTCAACAGAGCCAGGATTTCCCCCATAAAGACTTAGCTATAGTAAGCAGGGGAATGTCTAAATGGCAGAGTAGAAAACCAGGTTATGGAGACTTCAGATCCCCACTTTGTACCCCGAAGCCAAGCGCCACAGTAACACGTGACATGAGAATATTGCCTTGGCTGAGTTCATAACGATCAGTTTTCCAACTCAAAAGATTCACGTTATTACTGAAGTTTCTGCAGGTAATCCTCCTAACAGAGGAATCAAACATCACAGAGATGAAGTGCTTCTTTCATCTTTACAGACAGCCTCTTGAGAACAACTATCACTGCCACATCTGGTGATTCTGGAGCTACATCAATTTTATTTTCCTTTGTAACTTATTACTGACCCAATTTTCTCTATTATTAGCGCTATCCTGACCATCCTGCTTCATGCTGCTGTAAAGGTACCTCTTCAAGTGAGAGGGACTGAGTCAGTGTGAACTGAGGAAAAAACAAGCAAAAAAATGAAATTCTTCATCAGAATGAACACAAGCAGCCAGAAATAAGAAAAAACACATAAACAACAACTGAATCCATGCAGAACAATGCAGTGATTGAGAGAATTCAGTCAGCACTGCTTTAGCACCAAATTTAGGGCCGTAATTCCCACAGTACTTCTAAAGAGCGTTTTTCATGCAAGACACGAAAGTTATTATTTCTTTCTTAATCCTTGCTTCAGTTCCTAAAGCAGCTCTCCATGTGTGTTAATTGGGATGGATGACAATTCAGTAAGTAATGCAATTTTCCTGGGTTTTGTTTTCTTAACTGCTTGAATTCCGAAAAAGGATCTACTTTTTTCTCCATTATCAGATACAATGCTGTAGCATGGATGCAGCATCGCCACCGGGGATCCAGATCTTAAAACTACCTGTGAGTAATGCTAACAGCCAAAACTCAGTATCTATCACCGCAGTGAAAGACTATTACAATTACTTGGCATGGCTGCATAAAAGAAAAGAAAAAAAAAGAATTACTACTTTTTTTCTGTCAAATTAGCTATTTTACCTGAATGTTATCTTACTATCATCTTATTTATTTACTAAAATTTTTTATCTTTAGTATAAGACTGATTTTACTATAGCATTATTATTTACATTGCTTCTCTTGTATCCCTTATCAATGTGAATTACTTAAATGATCTTATACAATTACATAAGTACTGTTATATACACAAGACTACAGGAGAACACAGCACATAAACTAAGAGACAGAAATCTCAAAACTATATTCAGCATACTCACTTGAATAAAGGAGTCCCACAAACAACACATTTGTATATTCCTTGAGCTTTATGATGTGTGTACTCCCCCTCAAAGGCACTGGGAAAACAACAACACTGCATTTTAAAAATAAATAAAGGAATTTGGGGTTTTTTTAATTATTACATTAGCTAAGACTTCAGAAAAATGTTACAGAAAAACCCCACAATTTAAAAGTTGGCAGTTGTTTTTTATTAAAGGCAGCAAATAAAGCAGGCACAGGAAAAGGGGAATGTCCTCATTAGTGTGCCTCAGGTGTTATGTATCATGCAAGAGGAAGCGAATTGTCCCACAGTTCAAAGGACAGAACAACAACAACAACAAAAAGGGAAAAACTGGAATCTTCCCCTATTTGGCAAGTGAAACATAAGTTTTTGTAAACACGGATTGTTTGACATGTAGCTCAACCTGACGCACTCCTCTAGGTCTGTCTGTAGGAAGTGTGTCAGTGGTGGGCTCAGCTGCTAAGGCAGAGGTGTGAAGCGCCTGGGTGCCTGCCGCCTGGGAGCTGTGAAGCCGTGGTGCTGGGTCAGGCCGCGATGGGCTGCTGGGGCGACAGAGGCATTGTAGCTGAAAATGAAATAATTGGTCCACGATTTCAAGCTGTGTGTGCCTTATATTTTTAGTTGAAAAGCAATATTACAGCTTTAAGGGAATATTTTTCTAAGTTAACAATCTAAAAGGCTAGGAGGTCATTCATCTAATACGAATCAGCTGCGCTAGCCCAACAAAAAGCCTATGTGCTCGGCAGCTTGTTTTTATTATCCTTTCACCCTTTTTATGAGGTCCAATTTTTTTTTATAAACAGGATTTTTAAGAATGACCTAATCTCCGATTGTTTGTGTGCATTAAATCACGTTGTTGGTCCCGTACACAAGAGCGAGGAGGGCCGGGGGGAAGGCAGGCCTCCCCGCAGAGGCCAACGTCCCCCTGCCCCTCCGGGGCTGCGGGAGGACGAAGGGGGCCAGGGGGGAGGTGGGGGGACCGTCCCCACCGTCCCCCCCCACCCCAGCAAATTCAGCCACCGGTACGCGCTGTCAGGAAGAGTGCTGCCGATTAACCGGGACCCCACATGCGGTGGAGAGCCCTTTCAGGTCATGAATGAAAACAAGCAGTTACATCATTAGTACGTTTGGAGCAGAGGTAAAGCCAGGGCCTTATGCCAAGCTCAGTGGTATAAATTAGACAACAAAAAATGGCTAGGCCTTGGCAAGTTACCTTCATGCTGGAATCAGCTGAGAGAGGGACTTTATTCACTAAAAACAGTCTTGGAAGCGAGTCCTTTTTTTTTTTACCTCCAGGACTCGGGGCTGGCTTCCAGCGACTAAAGCCATGTGAGGGCAGTTATTGAAAATTTTTGACATTCCAACCACAAATGAGCCAATAAATACCTTCTCCACATGTGCTTCAAAAAGAAATTGGAGTGGGGTGGAAAAGAACTAAATTATGCTACCTTCTTTCTGCAGCCAAAACGTCTATACTTACAATGGCCACCTTCAAAACTCCAGCCTCCTGGCACAGGGCCATTTCCCTCGTGGTTCTGCTTACTGCGATGTCTTCCAAAAAAAGTGTACCTAAACCGCTATTACTTCCACACATTTTGTAGTAAACTAAAAACAGACTCTAAACATGAGCCCGGTGACTTTATAAGACATGTAGCGTTCATTAAAAGAAAAAGTCACACAAGACCCCTGGCCTTGGCCCCTGGGCTGCAGATGCTTGTCTTTGCAGTGGTGTTAATTTGTAGGGGTTAGTAAACAAGTGCAGAAATCCTGGGGAAAAAAAAAACACCAAACTTGGTGGGGAAGGTGAGGAAGCACCAGTAAGAGGAGGGGGAGAAAAGAAAGATGCCTGTGTTTCGAGGACTGTGTTTCCTTCGTCCTGCCTTACCTTTCAGTCCCCTTCTCCTGAGTGACATGGTACTGCAAGGGTGTCAGCCGCTTCCTCAGCTCCTCCTGGGAAAAGACCACCTTACAGTCCTTTTTATCCCTACATGACCCTGCAAAGGGAGAGGATATGGGAGAAGGAGCCTTTTTAGCTTAAATCCTGAATAATTGCTTTGGCAGACGGCCACAGCATAGCTTCTGCATTCACTTGTCAATGACCAGACCGGTCCCTAATGCACAAAGAATGGCTCAGCTGAACTGCAGCTGATTATTTCTTCAAATCCAAGTTTAAAAAAGAATTTTGCTTGAGAGCCAGGTGATTCCACTGGAGCAGTGACAATGTGCTACAGCCAAAGCCCTTCAGTGTGTTATACACTAAACTGTTGCGCACACAATCATTCACAAGAAAGTAAAATTTTTCCGACCATTAAAAAAAAAAAAATCTGCAAAAAAACCGACTACAGCTGAAACGTTCTTTACAAGACATCTATATTGGAGACTCTTGGTAATGGGCATATGATGTTCAGCCACAACATCCAACAATTTCATTACCCTTTAAAGTACCTGAAAAACAATTCTAAATCTTTAGAATTCCAATAAGGTTGATTTAACTTCTAGTCGCATCCTCGTCCTTTTACTTTATAACATTAACCATTGTATTTTTTCACTGTTGAAGTACTAGAATAGGAGCCTTGAGGAGCAAGTAATTTCTTTATGCACAAAGCTGTACAAGGTTCAACAATAAACTTGTCGTAAAAATTAGGGTTGCTATTGAAATTACCCTCCTTTGAAAATTTCATCTTATGCTTTGCTTAGTTCACACAGAAAATCCAAGAAGTACATAAGGATTACTGTAAAAAAACATTTGTATAGTGCAAAAAATTCACAACACATCAGGAAAGAAAAAATAACAATAAGGTTGCTTTTGAGAATGAAAACTCCCAAAGTAGTAACAGAAATTGCCAAATATTCAAATAACTTTGATAATAGCTTGCAAAAATTAGCTGACAAACTACGGCAGGGAAAAAGCACTCTAATTATGACAGTAATTAAAATATGGTACAATTAGAAATAAACAGTCCCGACAAAAATATTTTTTGCTAGTAATGTATATACACTCATAAAAAGACCAATTGTGTTCCCAAAGTAGAGGGAACAGAACTACCCATCTGTATGTCATTTAGTACAGGAGAGGCAATGGCAGGTTTAAATTACATGGTATTGGATTGCAATTTCCTAACATTGGATGCTTTTCTGCTTTTTTACCTTGAGTCATTACTAAGGAGTGTTCATAAAAAGTAGCTTAAAGCACAGATGCTTGCAAATCATTTAAGAAAAGATGTTTCTTTCTTCCTCCCCCTCTTCTTTTCTCATTTTTTTAATGTGTGGGGGTGGGTGAATAGGGGAGAGAGAAAAAGAATAATGCTGTTGGTCACTACCGACTAACCCTAGGAAGTATTTTCAGGAAGAAGAAAGTAAAATTGAAAACATCTGATTGAAGTAAATAGTGCAAACATAAAAAGCTTTACTAGTGAAAGAAAGGTATTGAAAAGCGACTTTATTTCATAGATTAGAAATTACTTTTGATCTAAACATTCTCAAAAACAGATTGTTTTCCACTCTGAGCCATCTCATTAGCTGTGCTGCAGAGCCCTCGTTTTAATGGCAAGCTTTGAAAGAGCGCTGCTGTATGCCTTTGTTAGCTTCAATCTTATTTGGGAGAGGGATAAAGATTTCATTCCAGGTCTCTTTGTTTGTCTTTCAAGAACCACTAAAGCAGTATTCACACAAATTTTGCAGGAATGTGCCCTGTGCCATAGCTTACAAATTATTTGGTTTTGGTGCACTTAAAGGTCACCTTCCAAATTAGCAAAATTTTCCTACATCCTGGCTTTTCAACCTTAAATGTAAATATTGTTTCCTAACTGTAAGTGAGGTTTGTTCTTTATAACATTTGGTTGCTTATTTAAAGATGTCAAACGTTGGAGGTTTTTATTCTCCGAACGTGCAGGGCTCTAGGACTAATAAGTCTTTCAAAGTATAGCTAACGGGGAAAGGAAGCATATGCATTATATAAATAGCTATTGTTATGTTGCATTACGCAGCTCAGAAAGAAACTGTTTGAGAGACGGTCTTTCATCTATAATTTCAGTATTAAAAAGTAGTCTAGAGAGCAGCAAAGAATCTTACAAACCAACACCTCTTCACTTTTAAAAATATCTACCAATTATTTTTTTAAAAAATTCTATTTGCTCTTTAGATGTTGGAAAAAAGCAAACTAAGCATAACTTCACTTTGGAAAAAGTCAGAGAAAATATTGAATGTTTTAAAGAATGGTCAGTATTACCTCTTTACTCTCCTTGAATAATTTTTCATCTATTTTAGAAATTTAGTGTTCTTCAATCAATGGGCTCGCTACATGCACAGGAAAGTTTCTATATGCCACTTGATCCACGACATAGATCAGAAGTAGGAAGCGTGTTATAAAAGATTTTTTTCCCCATTGTTTTTAATAATTAACTGCGTGTTTTACAATACAGACAAGTACTTATGTCTACAGGGGAATTTTGCCAAACTGCGCTGGGGCAAACTGCAACCTATCCCAACAAAGGACTCTCCAGGTTTGCAATTTAATGGAGTATACATCAGCAAAAAGCTATAGTTGCACTACAAATCATAAAGGAAATCTCTTGGTCCAGCCCTCATCATTCAAGAACAGCCCTATTCAATTAATTGCACTTATTATTTAACTGCCAGCAAGAAAAAAATAGCTCGGTAAATTGACTGCACTATTTCCATATTGCCAAAGACCCACGGAGGTAAAGCAAGACTCACCCCTGACTGCAGAGGATGTAAGAATATGTTATCTGAAACAGGGCTAGCCTGCAAGCCTCAATAAAATGCAATGAATCCTAAAAAATAATGGATGAGATTCTAGGAATACAGTCCTTTGGTTAGGGAAAAAATTACATGCAAGAGGGACAAAAGCGCTCAACTTGCAGTACAAGAGTGGCTGCTCCCATTTTTTCAACTGTTCCTTTACGGCATATATGAGATGTCTGCTACATTCAAGCCAACTGTCTGTATCTTGGGAGGGGACAACATAAAGCTACACAAATATACGCCCAATATGAGAGAAACTGCCACTAGTAATGCAGCTGTTATCAAACTCATTATTAAAGCAGAGAATAAAGGTGCAGGCTGACCACCTTTCTTAGTCTGGTTCCCCAAAGAAGGGACCAGGTATGGGCTGTGCAAAGGGTTCCCATACAGGCAACAAACTTCTTCAGCAACTCGGGCATAAAGGCAGGCTCACAGTTCATTTGCAAATTATACAGTTCAAAGCAGAAGAGAAAAAAGGTCATCAGTTTTACAAATAGCATGACATCAGTGTGATTACATTAAAGGTGAGACTAAATTAAATACACTGTGAGAATAACAGAGTCTGGATTCATTGGATCTGTATTAGGACTCTGGATTGGATCTCACCTGTTCTTTGGAGGTGATGCTCTCAGCAATGACTTTTAGAAGAGCCCGGGACAGCTATGTTCCTAACTCCAGTTAGATCCCGCTGTTAGGAGAGGTGAACACCGGCCTACACGGGCAGACAAAATTCCCTTTACATTCCACTGCGGGATCGGAGGCCAGATTAAATCTCTCTAATCAGCGCACCTCGGTGCCTTTGTTGGGGTTGGTGCTCATTAGAAGAGCAGTGTGCAGGCAACTGTTCCACAAACAGGCACCAGCGTTTCCACTTGAGGCCACCTGCCTTCAGCCTTTTGCCAACAGTTACAGCAATGCTAAAAGCTGTTAAGATCCTGGAGCAGGATGGAAGGCTTTGCGAAGAAAAGGCCAGGCTCACAAATCGTAATGCATAAACATAAAAAAAAATGCTCAGGAGGGTGAAACAAACACCAACAGAAACCCTTTTGGAGCCTTCACGGCATTCCTGTGCTTAGGAATGTCTTTTCTGAAAAGCAACGCAACGCACGCTGCCATTTACTATTCATCCGCAGACTACGGGCATTTCAGAGTTCAGCTCTGGAGTCCTCCCCTGTACAAATGAAGTGAACAGAAAGTATCTTCTGGGTGTTGACCTGATAATGAAGACATTAAGCATCTCACCTCACACATAAATTCCAATTTCAATTGACCTTTTCAAATCTGTAGTTCATAATGCAGGCATGTGCCATTTCCTTCCATATAAGCAATCACAAGAAAACTAGCAATAAGATACGTCCAGACAGACGGACACAAGTTAGGAGACCATTACTCCTCACCACTCAGCCCTTCACCTGCTCCAGCGTGCCGGAGGGTGGCAATTAGTGTCTGACATGCCCTGAAATATGGTGGCACTTTGCCTGGTGGCTTTACGTCTTCAAACAGTCTTTTGAACTGTTCTAATGATTTTCTCTTATGTTTTGTTGCTTCCTATCACTGAAATTAACTCAACATTTCAACTGCGTGGAAGACACAGCATACATTTTCCCCCTTCTACGTATGCTTATGTTCCACTAGCATTAATGGACATTACAGTCATGCACTGAGCACGTACCATTAAGACTTCCTGAATTAAATACAGCAAGATCAAATGTTCCAGCAGAGCACAGCCATATAATAAATCGGGCTTCTAGTTTTCAGTACTACTTCTTTTAATATACCCAAGCAGTTTTTTAGGGGCCTTCCAGCACATTTTATTATTCATATACCACCCCAGTCCCAATCCTGCAATGTGACCTGTGTGGGCACACCCTTGGGAATACGCATAGCTCCAAAAACTACATAAGGGTCTACAAATGTACATCACATTCAGGATCTGGCTCTAAGTATACATCTCTCTGCTTCCCAAAGCCTGTCCCCTCACAAGTGGTTCATACCTTAGTCATCGATGGTAAATTATCTCAAACTGACGTTAAGAGGAATCCTGCAAGGTTAAAAAATATTTGCATACATTTCTTTAAATAAATATCCTTACATAGGCTATCACTAACACTCAGTATTATTAAAAGTGGAATCTGTCATTTTTATTATTTCAGATTTCATTTAGAGTTTATGCCTCTCGTTTACAGTTTTGTCTCTCTTTCTGCTTAGGAAAGGGCAAACGCACAACTCTCTCTTTCACTTCTGTTTAGTCTGTTCTCTGCCGCCTCTAGTCCGCAGCCTTGGGAGAACGCCGCAGTGTCCTCTCACTGCAAACAAGCCAGGAACTGCTCATCTAGTTTAAAAAAGAACTCTTGAAAATGCAAATCGATGCAAACAGTTCTATTGGCTTGTAAGTTGGAAAACACTGTTTTACAAAACCTGTATTTGACATGACAGATCTTTTTATAATCCCATCACAAGCCATTTTAAATTACCTAAGCATGCTGCTGACTAGGATAGATGCTGCAAAAGAACTCTGAAATGTTGGGAGGTCAAGTTTAAGTAAAATCCAAACTTCATCATTAAAAAAACCCTGTAAATGTTTTACACATTGAAAAACAGATCTGTGTTTCTTCTCTGAGGGATGGCTCCTTTGCTTTCTTGCTGTAGGTAGCCAACTCCCACCCGCTGTTGAAATACCATTTGCAGTTTCATGCAAGCATTAGGAGTAATGGGGCGAAGACCATTTCCACTATATTGTGCGTTGAAAATCCAAAAGCCAGGTACCAGGACAACAGTTACAATTTTGGGTCAAATGCCAGGTTCTATCTCAAAAGAACACCACCCAAAAATTAACTGTCTTTAAAAAAAATGATTTACTTAACACCCAGGAGGGTCACATGGCCACAAGGGAAAGGCAAGCCCCTTCTTTGCAAATATGCAAACTTCCCATGCAATCAAGTAACAGAGCTGTCACATTTATTTTTTCCACTTGGTCATCAGCATGGCCCATGTTTTATATAAATGTATATATTTTGAGTCACCGTCAGAGATCTCCCATGTAAGACAGCAAATTTCTCAAGCACTAAAAAAAAAATCCCCAAACTCCCAACTAATGCATCTCCTCTGTGCACTCGTTTTCTTTCCCAAAAAAGTGGTACTGGAACCCCAGTGGTCCCAGAACAGGCAGCATCTATGGGAATGGAAGCTGCCTTGTTGTTTCCGCAGGTCTGCAGGCGTCTTTGCGGGAGGTTACATGGCCCAGGTAGCCAGGCAAGCCAAAGAGACATTCCCTGGAAAAGAAATCTGAAGCTGCCTCCCCTCCCCGCGAATGTAAAAAACATTTAAGAAAAGATTGAAGTGTTTTGCGCAGTGGGGAAGGGGGAAAGAAAAGCAGCTCCATTTGTCCTCTCGAGGGATGTCTTCCTTATCTCACGTTAATGAAATAAATGTCACTACCAGCCACAATCTTGGTCTCACAACCTTGCCAAATTATAACCGCTGAGGACTCCACCACCACCCTGTGCTGGCCGGTGGAGGTGAAGGCAGCTTCCCCCAGGGCTTTTTGAGCTGTCATCTTCACCAGTACTGTAGCAGTGGCAGCATGTGGCTGCTCAGCAGAGGTTGGTGAATAGAAGCACCTTCAATTAAATGGAGCAAAAGCTCGTTACGTTATAAACTGCCACTTCTGTTACCCTTTCTGCTGAGATGGCCAAAGACAGAGTGCATGGGGCAGCTGACCTATTTGCCTTACTCTTGGATGCAAACCAGGCAAGACAAGATCAAGATCTATTGGTACAGCAGTGGAGGAGGGAACATTTATAATGATGGATTTCTCTTCCTCTCTTCCCTAACAGATAAAGAGACTTTTGTTTTGCTGATATGATCCTAGCACCTTTCACAGACACTACATTTGTTTAAATTAAAAACAAGAAAGGCGGAGACTCTGAGGACTCTGTATCTGGTCAGTAGATTTCTGTCAGAATCAATAAAAGGGTGCACAACATATGGAAAGGCATTTTATTAACAGCAGAATTAAGTTGAATTTAATAAGAGTGCTTTATGCTACCTTTTGCATTTAAAATATTTCAGTAAGCCATCAAAACAAGTTTATTCACACGGCTTTAATAAAGGTTTAACCCTGCAGCAGAAACAATGAAAAAGTCAGCATTTGCCAGCAGTTACCGCAGTGGTGTGTAGCTTATTGTGGCATTCAGGCTGTTGCTAAATCCTCCTGCTGCTTCCTCCACAATAGTGATGTGTGGCCTGTGAAGTGAGCACTCCGTTTCAAAAATCAAGGTGCCGCAATCTATACATGGGATGGGGGTGGAGGAAAGGAGCAGGGTTGGGGGAGGTCTTTCTTCTCCTCCAATTCCCCACAACAGCCCAGATCTAACCCCCTGCAAAACTCGGTCTGTCTCTAACTGTGCAGGAACCCTTTTAGCAAAGATGCAAGCAGGCACAGCCTGCTCCGTGGCCTTTCATCCCACATCTCCAAGCACTGAGGGACATACCCAGCACGAGGACAGGAAAAGCTGGAACCCGCTGTGCTCCAGCTATTGCTCTGCTATGGCCACCACGGAAAACACTGTAGCTCCCTCCCCTCTCAACCTGCTTCAGGACTAAAGGTAGAAAAACAGCCAAAAAGGTTAGTAACTGCCAACTTCTTTCCCTAGTGGGCCTTCTGGACTTCCCTATGTTTCTGTAAAATTCAGCCATGCTTTATGGGTCAGGAAGATGGAGTCAATCCCTATAAAAGGGCTTTAAGAGGACTCAGTCGAGCCCTTTCCCACTCTGCTCTCCTTGGGACTCCTTGACCTGGGCCAGAGCATTGAGCAGGGAGTTCTTACCTGTGGTGCACAAAGCTGCCAGTGTTGGACCCGGGCTGCCAGCAGCTACCGTCCCCCAAGAACCTCTCCTCCAGCTGGAGCAGGGGGCACCTCCGTACCCCAGCCACGCGCCCCTTCCCAGCACAGCTTCTTTCGAAGGAAATCACGAGATGAGACACATGTTTAGCTTGTAACTAAGAACAAACATTTTCTGCTTCTTAGCCATCTCTGGGACACAATTTCTCTCTACTCGTTTCCCTCCAAATCACGATCTGTGCTGTAGCAACCTGTGGTTAACCTAACAGCTAAGTTATGGTAACGTTCATGTCTCTGGTGCCCGACTCCCAGTTCACACTCTAGACCCATTCAATGTACCATCAAATTCCAAGCTCACACACCCCCTAAGTGACCCCCTGGATCATCTCCTCCATCACTTCCAAACATATTCTTACTGACTTTAGGGTTCACATTCCCATCTTGCACCTTTTCTTGCTTGCCCTCCCTCAGCTTAGCGAAATATAAAGTTTTTGTGTGCTGTCATTTCTCCTTTACATCACATTCTTCTCTGCAACCTTCATCATGTACTCCTCAGAGAAAGGACAAAGCCAGGGGTTGCTTTTAATTGAAGGGAAAAAAGTGAAGGCAGTCCTTAAAGGACTTCTCAGACCTCCTGTTATAAACAGACAGTCCAATAACTAAAAAAGTAGCTTTTCATGGGAAACTTTAAAACACAGAAACACCATTAGTGCTGAAACTTCATCTTTTCCATACCCAACTAAGCAGAAAACCCAGTAAGCCTGAGCTGCAGAAGGCACAGGAATGGAACGCAGGAAATTTATAGGCTCCCAGAATTAAAACATTCCTGCAAGAAAGGTAGAAATGGCTTGTGGTGGGTCCTTTATGGGAGCAGGAAGGGAATGCAAATGACCTTAAGAGATCCGTCAGGGAAGACATTAAGGAACTGGCTCTGTGCACAGTCTGGGAGCACAAGAAACGTCTCCTCATCCCTGTGCTGCTCAGAGCCAGAGTCACTGAGGAGCCTCCCCCCAGACGAGGCAGGGACGGGCACCTTCTATCGCGCAGATGAGGGAGAGGGCAAAACTCCGCCAGAACGAGGAGTTAAGAAGGGGGAAAAAACAGGGTACAAACCCTAAGGTACAAACAAAAGGGGTACATTAACAAAGGGTTGCTTTATGATCCCAAGTTTTGCAAGCATCAGGCACAATAAGAGTATTACTCCCAATGAGATATCTACAAATAAATTTCATTCTAAACTGTATTAAATAAGACATTCTAGACTGAATACTATTGTACAAAAGAAACATGTGTAAATACAGAATAACATCGAATATACTCCCATTAAGACAGCTATACACAAAGGTAATTTTTAAAACCCATTTTCAAGCCATTCCAAAAATATGATAATGTTATGCTCTCTTATGATAATACAGTGTTCTACTATCATATGACTAGGAGGCAGACATACACACAGACATTTATATAATAATGACACATGAACGGCTTCACATGCTATTTACTATTGTGCTCACATAGTGCTTGTTTTCAAGAGTCTTTTCAAGCATTTATCAAATTCCTCATAACTGCTGGGAGGTAGTAAACTAGGTAATTTGTAAGACTGTATTTTAAATTTTAAAATCTATTTTTGTTCCAAATTGATATTTGCTTTTTTTTAAATTTAGCTTCATAGAAATGAGTTTTAATTTTTGCCCCTCAACCAGTTCTGAGGAACAAGTACATCCAGCTGAGACCTTGTATGACATATTTAAACCCAGAGCAAATTTTTACATTCAAGATATAAACCCCAGAAAATAGGGATTTATAATGAAAACATTGACAGGCATTTAACCATAGCCATACTGGTGGTTTTTGCTATACAGCGTATCAGTCTTACTTTTATTTTCTTTCAGACCATGTGAACAGACATCTGTAATAGTACATCTTTGGCGATACACATTATGGAAAGCTATGGGAAAGTTATAACATACATTATGGAAATTACATCTCTGAACATAGAAACATACAATATGAAACGTTCAGACATACTTAAGTCACACAAAGTTTGATAGCAACTACGGTACTTTAAACACACAAGACTAAGGTCTTTTTTTTTTCGTTGTTAAAGCCAGATCTGGCAAACACTACGCACCCAGATAACTTCACTGACATGAGCAGTTTGAAAGTTCAGAGGGACAAATGGATATGAATAACTCATGTATGTAACTGCTTGCAAGATCTGCTCCTAAAAGTAATCCTTTATGTAAACAGATTACTACTAAAAATCCAATTTTGAGACCCAGTAATTTTCTGTTCACTAACTATTCATTTCAATTGTATGAAAAGACATTATACTGAAACTTGGAATTAACGAAGATTTAATAAAACAAGATATGAGAAACTATAGTATAGATATTTACTTAATAAAGACTTACACCATATGCCCAGCACCATCTTCATACAGATGTATTGTAGTTTAATCTAATCCTAGAAAAGTATGGTTTCCTACTAGTAGTTATTTTAGTAATTAAACACTTCACAACAATTTAATATTATCTAGGACTTTATTATTTCATACAGAAAAAAATCCCCTAAGTCTACCCCTGTAATTTCTTCATCATTACTTTTACTTAATTTCACAAGCACCATAATTTTCTTGGATCTACAGGAGAGGAAAAGCCAAATTATCTCTCTCATGCAAAAAATGTGATGTAAGCAGCACAACATGCAAAGTGTTAAAGAAATAAAGGATTTTTTTAAGAAATGAGAACCCATAACAATTAAAAGACACAGCAAAGCAAAATAAGCTATCTTTTTACTTTATAGCTTGGTGGTCTGCTACAGAAAACATATGTACATGGAATCTGTGTAATCATTACTTGTATCAGTTACTTGTTGGTATGCACTAAAGCAGCTGAAGTAGTTTTTACATTAAAAGTTTTGGGGGGGTTTGTTGTGGTTTGGTTTTTTTTAAGATTCAATTTCTGTGAACTAGATCCTGGCAAGCGCTGAGTGCATCCTACATTTCCAAAGAAATTTAGAGCATTCAACTCTACTAAAGCGGGCTCAAGGAGTGACACTTCTACATCACACGACAGACACAATGGAGCTGTAATCATTACTGGCAATGAAGAAACCTTGAACCAATGTGAAGGTAGATTGCGTACGAGCACAGATTGATGTGATTTTTCCCAATGGTCACGCTTTTCTTAAAATACTTGTAAATGTTCATAAGGTCTCAGGGTGTACTTTATGTATGAATGACTCCTAACTGGGAAGCTTTTCATATAGTGCTACATGTGCAAAACAGCATATGCTTAGTGCCATCTACTGGGAGTGCCTGCTTATACTCTGACTTTACCGTGTCGGCTATAAAAAATGTTACGGGCAAATTGTGCACTAGGTTTGCACACATTGAAACGTTTAGTCCTAACTTCAGACAAAAAAATATTTTTAAAATACAATTTGGAAGAACAGATCCACACTCCAGGTGCTAATATACAAACAGAAAAAGAGCAAGTAAAAACACTTCACTAGCACACCTGATCCAGTGTAGCTCGCACATGCTTACAAAACAGTGTTTCAAAGAAGAGACAGAAAGTCATCCCTATTCTAAGATACTTCCTAACGTTATTTCATTCATTTAACTTCTGGGAAAAAAAAAATCATTTATTTCTGATCTACAACTATAACTTCATATTAGAATAAATATTGCATTGTATTACTTTGTTCCTTACAGGAAGGACAGAGGTACCATTCCAAGCATAGAAACTGAAATGATACTTTCACTCAAGTCCTTGTCCTTCAAATATTTAACTGCGTGGAGTTTAAAACTGTGTTTGAAAGCCCAGTTTACAGCTCTGCCGGCACTTTGCTCCCTTACACTGAGCAGGCAGGGGTTCCAGAAGGTTAGAAAGTCTCCTTCCGTATGGAATTTGCCACTGAATTAAAGACCAAACTCCACACCATTCCAGATTTGGTGGGCACATAGCATGGTGGTATGGTTGCAGGGCTGCAATTCGCACAGAACTGGGTGGTGGGAAAAGTACTCACTCCAAGTGTTATGTTATAAAAAACTCATGAGAACTCGGGGTGTTTTCTGTATATTCAAAAGTTAAAGTCACAGTGCATTGTGGCATTTAAGCAGATGTTGGCTCTAGATCTCGTTCCCATGTTTAATTTGATACATGCTATACCATTTACTTGCAACCCCCTCAATACACCACACACACAAAAACCAAACCAAAGGCAAAGCAAGCCTACGTTAATTTATAAGCATCTGGGGAATTTAGATTACTCTTAAAATATGTGAGATATGTGATTGTATATTATTCCACTGTTAGCGGACAAATTTGGGTTTATTATATATAAATATCTATCTATATATTTCTATAAAGTAGCCAGTCAGTAGAACTCAATCTATTAATGTTTGCACACTTATGGATCAAAGGGACAGGAATAAACAGTAGTGTTATGAGCTTTTTATTCCAAAATGTGACTACTGGATTATGCCAGAAAAACGATTTGACAAAATAGCTAATGTAATGCTTTGCAAACAGGTATGCAATAGCAAAACCTCCCACAGGCTGTGTTTCTGGCTGACCCACTTTGAGATCTCCTTTTCAGAGCAGGAACAAAATGGCCAGAAGACCGAGTGCCCCCATTTTAAGGTAGACACCAGCAATATGAGCGCACATCAAAAGGTGCATAATGAGGGCTAAGGAAATTTGCTTACCCTATATTTTTAGGATTTTAAATCTGGCTCAGCAGCAAATATAACAGGAAACCAAGGTCAGGCTGACACAATGTGGGCTATTCTCTCTCTTCCTCAATATGTGTTTGCAGCTCCTATCTAGGTTAATGGGAGTTTTGTGCACACGTGGGGGAAAACAGAACACAAATGCTGCAAAAATTGGACTCAGATTTAGCTCAAATAAAGTGTGATCAGCTTTAGAAAAATCCATCAGCTTGAAAACTGATGCCTTATCACTGAAAAAATCTTTAAAACACCACCTCCATATGCTTGTTAAGACCAGCTCTGGGAAAAAGTGCTTGTAACATTTTGCACCCTTTCGAACCAGTTGTGAGTGTAGTACAAACACCCAAGCTGGTTCTTTTTTGATGCTTCAAATACTGA
The DNA here is from genome assembly GCF_018139145.2 of Gymnogyps californianus. Classification (NCBI taxonomy): domain Eukaryota; kingdom Metazoa; phylum Chordata; class Aves; order Accipitriformes; family Cathartidae; genus Gymnogyps; species Gymnogyps californianus. The sequence goes on from NC_059471.1 coordinate 181,004,141, forward strand.
TCAGCCAGGATTGTATCTTTTTTATTTGGGTGTCAAGAAAATTCCTAGTAACGTTCAAAATTAGCTCAGCGCAGCTTTTATTTTCTCCCACATAACCATGTACACTGACATTATTATGCAGACATTACAGATACTGTTGCTGTCTAAGTGAAACACAAAATACTTAGGTTCAAGGTTTTCATTATGTAACCAACCCATGGAGATGGGGGTCTTATGGCACCCTTCACAGACCTAATAGCCGAACCCAGACCTTACATGAAAAATGCAGCTGCATCTGGGCATTAAATTGCATGTTTCCATTTATTTATTTAGAGAAGTGTCACGTAACTAAAGAATATGCTGTCAGAGGAATGAAAGAATTAAGATTTAAATTCTGTACACTTTTTGTATATAATTTTCAGCGCAACATATTTGATTTATAAAAAAATGTAAAAAGGGACACATGGAGTGTAACTATAGTATACTGCTAAAGATTTTGGAAAATATTTTTAAGTCCTATGATTTAATAGCAATCAATACGCTACATTCTTTTATGCATCTATTTAAAAAAATTATAAATGGCATTTAATAAATTATTTTCAGTTTAATTCCACTGTTTTTGCCAAGAATGAGGAAAATAATATAAAATTTAAGAGAGAATATGTTGGACAAGGAAGTCAGACAGCATTTCCAAGCATTCTAAAATCTCACATATGAAAACCGTCACTCAAGCCCGTGACTTTTACCAAAAAAAAAAAGCAAACAAACTTCTGGTTCAAAGGAAAATTTAAACAAACCAGAGCAACCCATAGCACATCGTTTCCTGCAGCAGAGACACCCATTCCTAAAAGGACCTTCATTACGCATGACACAACAAGCAGCACCCATTCAACCTGAGGGAAGCCCACAGGCTCGCAGGGCCACTGGCTGGCTCTTTGTCACCAAATGCAGCAGGTTGAATGCAGACATCACTGTGATATCCTCACCAACAAAACCAGAGGCAAAGAACAGGGGCAAGAGCTGAGTAGGGAAGAAAAAGAAAAAAAAAAAAAAGAAAAAAAAAAGATGAGAACAAATTAAAACATCAAAAATGTTAAGATACATTCACAGAAAAAACAATGCTTACAATTTTATGAGACTACCACATGGGAGCACAATTCTAAATGCACTTTTCTTAGTACGTTTAGCCCGTTTCTGATGCCCCCCCCCCAACATTTTGATATATGTTACATAATATTCAGTGAAATAACTTCCTATGCTACCAAGTGAGAGGGAGGGGGCATTTTTATAGGAGGCATTCACAATAGCTGCTTTAGATACCCAACTGAGAGCAACTCAGGGTAGCAACTTATGTGGTCACAAGTGCAGAGGTACTAAGGGAGAAACCTCAGGACCTCAGCTAGACAGCAGGAATCCTGCTTTGAACACCCAGGAATGCCGAGCAGATCAAACGTGCAGGCTTTTTCTATTTATTTTATTTAAAACAAAATCACACTCCACAACATTTCTGAATGGTGAATGCTGGAAACCAGTCATCGCTAAAAATTGTTCTTTTGATGACTTGAGGAACGTGACATTTCATTGCAATAAACTTGCCAGATATCTTAAAATCACGACTTCTTTTTTTTAAAGGCAGGAAATAATTCGCATTGTAAGCTGTCCATGAGATATATTTAAACAATCTTCCGGCCAGTTTAAATATAGCAAACAGAGAGATGGCAGTCGCAAGATTTTATTTTAGAAGGATTTAATGCATGAACACTAATTGTTTCATTTACCCTGTGATGGGAAAGAGGAAACGCAGCTGCCTTATAGCCCAGCCATTCATAGCGGCAGCTCGCTTCAGAAGATTATGTGACATCGGGGACCAGAGCCAAGTCCCACCAAAGTCAATAACGAAGCTCTCATGGACTCTGGAAGCAGGATTAGGCCCCAGGTGGCTAATGAGCAGCAGGGCACGGCTCCCAGGCTCCTCCCAGGTGCCCTCGTTCTTTTTTGCGTGTGGCAGCACAAGAGCTGCAGGATGCAGGGTCCAGCAACGGCCCGGAGCAGGGGTTTGTCCCGGGCATTTCCCCAGCCGGGGAGAAGCTGACCACGGCCTCACCCTGGAGAGCAAGCACATAGTACCCAGCCATACGTATTACCAAACCACTCTGGAGTGTATCTGATGGAAACCTGCTTGCATTAACATGCCTGAACTCTGACTTATCCAAACTAAACTCGCTGCGAAACCCAAACATCTCCGTGCTGCTGGACGGCGGCAAACGGGGGGGGGGGGGAGGTGCGCGCTGCACGGCGGACAGCCCGAGAGAGCCATTACACAGAAATAAACATGTCATTGTCACGAGCGACTGCAGAGCTGCTTAAAAAGAAGAACAACACCCCTCCCGAGCAGACTACCGGCTAATAACAGACCGGAAGTCTGCACGTAGCCACGCTACAAGCGCGCAGTTTCCCTGCTGGCGCCCTTCCCCGGGCGGCGGGCAGCGCGGACGGACGGGACGGGACGGGACGGGAGCTCCCCGCAGCCGCCCGCCGCCCGCCGCCCTCAGCGCCCTGGCGGCGGGAAGCGCCGCCGCCCCGCCTCCCGGGCGGGGAACAAAGCCGCGCTCCGCCAGCAGCGGCACCGGGCGCCCCCCGCCGGCGGGCGGCCCGCACCGCTCCCCGCCTCCCGCCCGCGCAGGGCGGCGCCGCCTGGCGGCCTCGGCCCGGCACCGCTCGGCCCCCGCCGCGGCCCCGCCGTTACGCGGCGGCTGGCCGTCGGGTGCCCCGGCCGCCATTACACCTGGGCCACGGCCCGCCCCTGGCTTCCGCGGGGCTTCGTGAGCGCCTGGCTCCGCCGACACTCCCAGCAGCGTGACTTCTTCTGGAGCGGTTGTTTCAGACCCCCGAGTACCGATAGCCATTTTGGGGGTCAGCATGCCGAAGGGCAGACGGACAGACCGATCCCTACGTGGCGAGGTCTTTACTGACCCTGCCTATATGATCTCTTATACGTCTTTACGAAGCCTCCCAGTGCAGCCAGACACAGGCACCTGACGAGCACAGCGTAGAGGAGGACACACCACGTCACCTTCCCCTTGTGCAGCCCCTCGGCCCAACAGACGCGCTCCTCCATGGTCCTGGATTGACCTCCCAGACCAACACCACTTCCCTGCTCTCCTCTGTCTGGACCGTAACTCCCTCAAGTGTAAACAGTTTAAAGGAAATTATTTGAAATTCCCGAGGATTATAAAATAGATCCTGACCTCTTGAAAATGTCAAGTATTTCAGTGTTCACCAAAATGTTATTTAGTCTCAAGTATTCATAAAGACTCGGAGGATATATAAGTCCTGAAAGCCCAATAAAATATAACTGAGCGTTCATGAACGTACTTTATTGCAGTTAACATATTTTATTCTTTTATTGCTGACATTTTGATCACTATTTTTATTTACTCTGTACGTTCCAGCAATGCCCAGTAGTTTCAAGTAGCGGGGGAACCTCCTGGTGCTAGGTACTGTACGCACACAAACAAAACCCCTACTGCAGGGAGCTTACAGATCACAATAAGAACTGCTTGTAAAGAATCAGTAAAGAGAAGAGCAAAGTCAAACTCATTACAATTAACACATTTGGTTTGGAGGTGCTTCACCCCCGTCTGCCAATTCCATGGGTACAGAGAACAGGCTGAGGGAGAATGACGCTAACGTTGATGCGCCAGGTTAAGATCTTTCCGCTGCAACTTCTGCAGCAGATGCAAGCTTGGCCATAGCCTTCAACAGGTTCAGGAACTGGGTTTGTGTCTCAGATTTATTAAACAGGAACAGCCAGAGCACAACAAGAAACATGGGAAGAAAACACCATCCTGGAAATATCGTTGCGGGTGGTTTAAACTCCTGTGCTGTGCACACCCAGACCTTTCCAGGTTAAGCAAAGACCCCATGCTGGTGCTGGAGGCACCTGCCTCAGTCCCGAGGGAACCTAGCCCTGCCGGCACAGCACCCCACCTCGCCAGCGCTGGGGCCGAGTGGCCTGGGGACAGCGCAGTGCTAACGCGACTGTCGCATGCCTGAGCCGTGGCGAGTACTGCAGCGTTGCACTCCCACCACGCAGACTTGTCACCCCCCCATATCTTTATTACAGCACCGCAACATGCCACTTTTCTGGCGGGATAGATTCTACGTGAAGAGGTCAGAGCAAAACTCACAATCCAGGGAAGGGGATGATGCTTTTATACGTCACTTCTTGGTTTTGTTGTTTGGTGGGTTGGTTGTTTTGTTTTGTTTTTTTTTTTAAACACGTGCTGCTTGCTGCACTGCCTGCAACACCCAGGACACCGCTGGCTCCTCCACAGTTGTCCCCCAGTGTCACCAGACCTCTTGGAGCCCCTTCACTGCACTTCACTCTTTAACCTAGCACAACATGGGCCAGTGTGGATCTTTCATCTGTCTGGCTCTCATAAGATGGACACTATGCACAGAGATAGCTTGTAAATCTTACAGATCATACAAATATAGCAGTAACTGTGTCATTAGGTGGGCTTCAGGAGCCTTTTGCTAGGATGATACACATTGTAACTCCAGGAAAGCCTTCCTTTTAGGATGTTGATATCCTAACGTTGGCATATGTTTAAATACTGCCAGCTTTCAAGAGCTTCTATATTGTCAATTGCAAACGTTCAGAAATCACAAGTTTGGCCCCAAAGTAAGTATGATTTGTTAAAAAGTAACGTAGGGGGTCTGTCAAATTTGTCCTTTGGAGATTAAGAACTTTGTACGTACTCAGGTTATGTTTTCTCAACCTCTGTCTGCAACTAGAGAAATTTCTTTGGGGGAGGGACAACTTGAGAGATTAAATTCTGATATTATCACGTCTTGCTTTTAAGAGCCGTAAGGGAAACATCAAGGGTCTCGGGAGCTGATAACACTACTGGTTTAAGTTTTTCCATATTCAGTGTTTTTCCTGACAACTCAGGTCCAGAATTCCTAAAATTACATGAGAATCCCAGGTCTCACAAGAAAAGTTTTAGCCCTTTACAAGTAGATTAAAAAATAACAAAAATTCTTAAGGGAACAGTCGGGTTTTTTTCTTGCCCCAATAATGAGACCTTAATAATGTGAGGCTTCTACTTTTTTTCCAATTTTCCTCCCCCCACCCCCAAGTCTCTGGCCCCATTTGGAGGGCAGGAAACAATTAGAGATAGGTACACACTAGCCAGAGAGCCAGGCTCTTGTCAGGAATTTCTATGTCACTGGAAAAAGCAAAGAGCAAAAATTGCCACACTGGAGAAACCCAAACAACCAGAAGTTAGAAGACAGTAAAGGCCTGTGAGTCTGCTATACTCAAGTGTTACATTAACAGTTTAATTTTAATCAGTATTTGTTTTGTTAAGTTTCTCCAGTCCAGCAATGTTTAAACAGTTGTTTTGCAAAGGTTTTATTTATTTATTTTGACATAAATCAAACATAGAACCAAATGTTTCACTGATAAAGCTTAGTGGAATATTTAATATATACATTTATTCCAGCCTTAGCATTTGGATTTTTTTTTTTTTTTTAATTTGGCTTTTGCTCACCTAAAGCTGTTGCCAGTCAGACACAGCAGACAGAACAGAGGAACCACTGGGCGCTGCAGGAACAAAAAGTGCAGCCTAGAGAGAACCGCATGAGCAAGTATTTCAGTATATCATGGATTTCTGTGTCTAAACGGTTATTTACTCCCTAGTTATTTTCCCTTAACACATTCTCTGCTAACGCCAAAGCCCTTGGTCTCTCCTGCTCCCTGCATTGCACTTGGTAGTTTTTAGGGACTTTGCGGTAAATGTCTTAGGTTTGTCATGGTGTGTGCTAAGGTGAGGGTAAAGGCAATGTTTAATAGCTTATAAGGAGATGTTTAATGGGGTCTGATCCAATAACCATCACCAAGCTGCCAGCTGTGGCAGGAGACTGGAGTACAGGAAAACTTTTCAGCAGGGGGATGAGGACTGCCGGTTATTTATCGGAGAAAGAAGGGAAGAGTTCCAGTTCCCCTTCCAATACAAGATGATCTCTGGTCCTGAAACTAGCACCCTTTGCAGCACACAAAGTATTCTCCTCACACATGTATACCTCACTACCTGGGCTAACCATCCCTTCTGTCCTGGCCTTCCAACAGCCTGCTAGAACAATGAGGCGGCAGCCTTCAGCCCTCAAAAAACCACACATTCTGTGAATATGCATTTGTGCTTTATAATTGTATTTTTAGACAACTGCATGCTTCAATGCATTGTACTGTATTTGAAGCATTCAGCACAAAATTGTAAAGGTAATTGACAAAACCTTTGGAAATTCACCTTTAAAGAGAGATTTTAGGCTCTGGATTTTCATATGCTTGTACATCCATTGATAATGCAAACCAGGTGTCTTCACAAGTTCATGATTTGCTATTAAAATACCTTGCAAAAGCTCACTGTCTGATGAGAGTAAAATACTTTAATCATTAACAGCTAACAACATGTAGCAAAACATCATAAAGATAATTACAAATATAAGCTTCTCAAAGGCTTATTGAAGAGGCATAAAACATTCTAAAAGAAACTAATTGTGTTAGCCTTACAGGTCTACAAAAGTACTGTAGCATTTAATTTGCATGCTTCTCTGCATATATGTTTTTCCCCCCTCATACAATACTAGCTTCTCAGTTACAGCCACAGAAATCAGAAGTATTAGACCTGAACTCCTGCTTCACTTCTAACACTCTCAATTAAAGCATGTTCTCCATAGCTGTTTGTGCCGGAATGTGCGAACTGAATGGCAATCCAGTCTACTTTTAGGAAGTTTACATTGTGCCCTGATAAAAGAGGTAATTACTGCCATACCTCATAATATTTGAGTGGAAAACCAGGACACATCAAGCTTTAAACTTGAAGTTAGTACTACCATTAGAAAGGAGCCTGAACAGTGAAGTTCAAAACCTTTTTGCTTTCTTGAATTTTACATCTTCTCTTACACTGGATTTTGTTCTTAAACCCTTCCCATAGCAACTGAGTCTATTTATCATAGAACCTCAAACCTAAAATATACACCTTTCTGCAATACAGAACGCACAGTCTAACACATAAGAGATTTCCAAATATCAGTTTGGCTAACATATGCTTTAGGATACTGTCATATCCAGCTACAGATGTTTTAATGGCCCTTACTTACAGGAATGATCATTTGTGGAGGAAACAGAGAAGTGCTTAACTGAGGAGTATATTCAATGTTTCATAACGCAACCTATAGTGGTTGTCCATGCACCTGCACAGCAAGCAGGGCTGGAGGTGGGCACACCAAGCACAGCACGCACCGTGCCTGCTCAAGCTCGAGGGGTGCAGGAGGCCCTCCCCTGTCCCATGGCTTCCTCACGGTGCCCACAGGCCAGCCCTCCTTCTCCTGTGAAATGGGGTAATACAGCCCAGTCTATTAAAGTTACTGATATTATCTTTTTCATATTCTAGCTGGGAAGCTTCAGTAGCAGTATCTTCTACGTTCATCATTTTAACAGCTGGAGTAGGGGAGGAAAATGAAAAGTCTAAAGGTTGAGATCAGACAAAGAAATAGAAGAAAGCAGGAAAAGAAGATGAGGAAGGATCAGACAGCGTGGAAGCAATGCCCTCCCTATAGCAGGAATGTATATTCTCACCTGCTCACCCCGAGTCCCACTCTGTGATACACAGTGACAAGCAAAGCCTTAGGGACTAACCACCCTCCATATTCCATCCTTAGGCTGCATGTAAGTTTCCCACTGAGGTGAATCGGAGATCTTTTTAGGAGTGCAGCGTTTAGTCTGAGCTTTATTACGCAGACTGTGCTCCTCCATCTAAGAGAGATGAGATGATACCCACAATAGAGTTTAGATTACCGTGCAGGCTAAAACTATTATCTTTCCAATAAAATAACCATTAAAATCTTGGAAAATAAACCAGATTCTGCAACCTTTGCACACAATTCAGGCTAATTTCACTGATTTCAACTGTTGAAAAAAAATGTGCTAAGTAAGGAGGTAGGGCTTCATATGTCTGTGAGTTTGCATTTATATCAGAATGGTTATCCAGAACAGAAAAAAGATTTATACTTATAAAAGAAAAACACTACATCTGAGCAGAGAACAAAGAGCTATATTTAATTTTCATTTAATTACCGAATGCAGCTAACATTCTCTCTAGCATCAGCTGCCAAAGATGGGAAGCTCACAATCCCTTACAGGAATACCCCTTTTTGTACGCTGAACTGGCCACTGCATTGCTCCTCTCTCCAGCTAGTGAAAAACCAGTTTGGCAACAAAGAGGCTGGTGTGCTGGTGTAACTAAAGCCCAGAGGTGTGTCCAGGGACCAAATTAAAGTGAGAGGATAATCAAAACAAAGGGTTTTTTGAAGGTTGTACCCTCCTGAAAAGCGGGAAGGGGAAAAGCACATTAATGACTCCCTGTTCTGCAACTGCTCCCATGGAGGAGAGAACTGCGAGGCTGAATTCTCCTTATTTTACTGCTTAACATTTGCACACAGCAGGGCAACGGTACTGGTCCCCTCTGAACAGCCAAAGGGCATGGCCTCGTACAGTGGGGATGAAGAGGACATCCATGCTACACTGAATACAAGGGGAGGAGGGAGTTAGTTAATTCTCCTTTAAGTAATACAGAAGTTAAGAGGGTCCTTGCTCAAGGGACTCTGGCTTGGTCTTTAGGGAAGGGTGTAAAATTGAAGGAGATTTCATTAGTGTAGAGGCAAGACACTGCAAGCCTTGTGGGCAACGGATGAAATGGGAAGAGTGGAATTGCAAAGAGACAAGAAAAAGCAGAAAGACCCCAAGGAGAGGAAGAGACTAGACAAGTAAGGAGTCCCCAAGCCTGGCACAAAAGAGGATCCTTGGCTAAGGGCAGAAACCAGCGAGTCTCTGAGCCTTGCAAGCGCTCACACATCTGTCATTTGCAGATTGTTTCCCAATAGTTATGACTGGCAATACTTCCCAAGGGAGAGTAAATATAGGTCAATTGGGATTTTCCCCCTGTCCATTCCTGCTCCTCCCAGATCTGATGAATTAAAATAGCACTGAGCTACACTTGCGTTTTCCCTGACTTGGTAGCCTGCCAACATACAGCACATTCCTTTTACGGCAGTGAGTTTATAACTACAACGGTCATAAACTATTCTTAAATGGGTCTTTTCTGAGAATCACGATCCTTTCAACATCTTGAAAAATATCTAATCTTTTCCATTCCAGGCAGTCCTCTCCAGCACAGTGGTAAAGATTTAATTGCTTCTGGTGCTCAGATGATGAGATACAAGTGTTCTGGAAATAACCTTTTAATTTAACAATTCCTACTGGCAAGCCCGAAAGCTTTTTGCATTGCTCACCAATAAAGAATTCATTTTCAGTACTAAAAGAAAAAAACAGTTTTAAACCAAGTTTAAAAACTTCTGGGTTACTGCTGTGGATAGAGCTATCCAACAGGTACCCTAGCACTGAAGACGTGATACCTATTTTTACTATCAGGTCGATTTGAGTAGGTATGCTCTCCCTCTCCACCCATATTTGCCTTTGACAAGCTTACAAACACAGCAGAGCTAACAAGGTTTCTATTCTCTCTGTTTTTAATTCAAGACAAATCCCATGCATCATTTACCAGAAGGTGAAATACGACTTTTTTTTTAGCAGTGAACAGAAGCCCTTCAACAGGAATTTCTATTCTGCTTTTCTGAAACAACTTCATACTAGTTTTTACTTCTCAAAGAAAAAAAAAGACTAATTTTGAAAACTAAACAAATACATCATTTGGAATTGGAGTTCTTTTAAATTGTGTTACACAGTGCTCCGTAACTCAGCAGACTTCTTCTTCAGCTTACAAAGCTTATTTGCCTGGGTAACAATACACAATAGATATGTGATATGAACCATTTCTCTTAGGTAGAATATCTCATAAAAATGAAGCAAAGAGAAAGCCCCTGGCTGTGAACCGGTATGACTTAGCAGGCCTTCCAACCTTAAACACCAAAAAAGTACACTCTCTTGAAAAGAGCATTGTCTTACTCGTTCCTAAAATGAGATGAGTGAAAACCAGCCCTGCAGTAGTTCGCTGAGCGTGCACTCCTGTCGCGCACAGCACAGATGGGCTGCAGTGTGGGAGGTGTGAAGGAAGCTGCCACTTCTGCTGCACAGAGAAGCTAAATTCTGAAACATCACAGATGAGTTAAATTTGATGACCCTGTTTTATGAGGCACTGTAAGGAAACGTAGAAATGACACTTCCTAGTCCGCTGAAGGAGACAAGGTCCCTGAACACATCAGAGCTAAAAACAGTTGTGATTTCAGCTGTGGTTTTGGCCTCTGATTTAATGAGCTCTCAGAGTAAAATCTGTATCAGGGAATAAAAAACCCCAAAGAAACAACACTCCCTGCCACAGCAGCAAACTAAAGCATCCTCAATGCAGGATCAGATGCCATGGGGTTATTACAATGTATATAGGAAATTACCAACAAATTATCAGTAAGTCTACAGCCAGCAGATTTTTAAGATATTTAAAACTCTTTTAATTGAAAAAGTTGTTGGTGCTATTATCTATCTACATGTATATGCACATAATGTGCCTATAAACACTGCGCACCCTACTAGAAAAATAAACTTCTAGTGCAAAAGACACACATAGACCCACATCCTACCCAGACATCAGCCTGTGTCACTTCATTCACCTTTCAATTCTTCAGCACAAACCATTTGAAAGCTGAATTATCTCCCTGTATTTTTATAATTTACGACATGAGAAAATATAATTTTTAGATCAGACTGTGAACCAGACCTGAGTATCGTCTCATATTTTGTAAAAAAGGTTACAAGTGAAGCATAGGGTTTATAAAATTTAGCTATGATCTCTCTGTTAGCTAGTATAACTGCATTTCAGACCAATTCAGGTTGGTTGTTTCTTTTTTTATCATCCCAGCTACTAGAAAAGCATTTTTGAGTTAAAGACGACATAGCTGCCAATCTCTCCCCAGCAGTCTCCCTTACATGGAAATTTTCTACGTGGCTTTCTCTAAAAACCAATACCGCTCATCACCACAGAGAGGAGCCAGCTCCCCTTCATAAAGTTAGTTATTACACAGTCTCATGAGTTATCCTTCAAGCAACATCCTTCAAATAGCATCCTCAGTACACCGAAATCTATGCGTATGTCAACAGAATAAAAGCACTCTTTGAAAATGTACCTTTGATCACACAGATTGTGTCATGATGGTATGCAGAGCAACCTTATGAATATACAAGAAAATCTCAGCCTTTTATCCAAAAATAGTTTAAAAAAAATTATAGCATGAAGAAATTCTGATACGGCACAAAAACATAAAAGAATGGCTCACACACTGTAATAGTAACATTAACCATCCTAAAACCAAAGAACCTTTATGCAATTGAAAAAAAAAATTAAAAGAACATCTAATCCATACCAAAATAAAATTCCATCAAGTAAAACAGAAACTCCTAAGTCTTCCCTAGCCAGAGATGTACTTTTATTTTTATGAATAGCAGCAAGAAGACACTACAGCAAATAAGGAAAGAGTATTTATCTTTATACTTTAAATCTTCTTTGAACTTACAGTACAATGAGATGAGTTAATACTGAATGTCAGTGACTGAAAAGTGAGAGAGCAAAGAAAACTATTTATATCCTAAGAGCAATAAATTTGATTCAAATATAAAGATTATTTGATTTTAAACCACTGCCCAAGGTGGATCAATTTAACAAATACTTCTATTTAAATTTCTGTAAAACCATTTTCTTAAAACAAATCTTCACTTGGCTAGGCTATCATTAAGTATATTGATTAGCAAAAAATATATAACTTTACACAAAATTTTCTGCCATTATTTAATAACCAGGATTATACATACATCTACCTGTATTTAGGTAATTACAGGGATAAAAACATTTATTCAGGACTCTTCTTCCTTCTTACAAGAGAAAATGTCCAAAGACAAACTTTTTTTCAATGAAAAATGTTACTTGGAATCTGTGTGAGCTGAATTCTGATTTTCATTCCAGTGCAGTTTAAAAATGCACAAACATAGCATTTTATTTTTTTAAATTAGCTAAATATATTTACACTGGATGGGCAGCACAAGCGTCTGCACCTCTAGGCATCCTAAAGCTATTTTTCAATTCATGAACAAAATAAATTAATTCTAGCTAAATATATTACTTTAAAACCTGCTTTGATTATTTCCCTTCTCTTTAATTCTCCCTCAAGTGTCCAGAATGTGACGGTGTCTCTTCCACCTCTTTTAATTGACTGAAAATATTTACTAAACCTCACATTTTTTTCAATCCACATTTCCCAGCCCTAAATGCATTCAAAAGACAAAAATACTCATCCTATACCCGCCAGCTGGACTTCTAGCCAACAGTAACCATGCAAAACCTTTCTGCACAGCGAAAAGTACTTACCTTTGGAAAAAAACATAAATACTTTCTCCTGCTGTGTTATAGTGAGCATACGACAGGGCTAATATTGGAGTTACCTCCAGGGTCAGCTCCCATGGCCTCGGCCGTGAGCCACCTCCGGGCAGGGGCGATGCTGCCTGCCTGCTGATGTCAGGCCTGGCAGCAGCCCCGCAGTCCCGCATGGAGCCCCCCAGACGCACACGCCAGGACTGGCAGCAGCCCCACAGTCCCACGCGGAGCCCCCCCAGACGCACACGCCAGGGCTGGCAGCAGCCCGCAGGGCTGGCAGCAGCCCCGCAGTCCCGTGGAGCCCCCCCAGACGCACACGCCAGGGCTGGCAGCAGCCCCGCAGTCCCGTGCGAGCCCCCCCAGATGCACACGCCAGGGCTGGCAGCAGCCCCACAGTCCCGTGCGGAGCCCCCCCAGATGCACACGCCAGGGCTGGCAGCAGCCCCGCAGTCCCGCGTGGAGCCCCCCAGATGCACACGCCAGGGCTGGCAGCAGCCCCGCAGTCCCGCGTGGAGCCCCCCCAGACGCACACGCCAGGGCTGGCAGCAGCCCCGCAGTCCCGCGTGGAGCCCCCCCAGACGCACACGCCAGGGCTGGCAGCAGCCCCGCAGTCCCGCGTGGAGCCCCCCAGACACACGCCAGGCTTGCCCGTGCCGGTGCAGCTGGCTCACGGGGTAGGCACACCGCTCAGTTCAGCTCGTCTCGTTTGGAGGGTCACAGGGGGAACAATGCAGCCACCAAGTTCATTCTCCTCTTCCCTCAGCCTTTTGCTAGTTTCAAGGCTTTGTAGTTCAGCTTCCCATCTGGATCAATATTCTAAGATAAATTTGGATGTTTTCTTTGCGTAATCTGTTCTTAGAAGTGACATCTGTTCCACTTCCTTCAGCAGAGGCAGCAGCACGGCACCTGCAGGCAGCCCCCTCCTGCCAAAGCCTGCTGTCAGGAACTTCATTAAGCCTTGCCCCAAAATGCAGTTTCTGTCCTACTTGGACTTGCGCTCCAAAAAAGGAAATCCTACACTTAAAACATCGGGAGTCCCTCTTTGCCCTCTTGGTCCTGACATGTCACACCACTCTCACTGACACATTAGAAATTCCTCAGCAACTCAGCCATGCCCCCACGGCATCCTCAGTCCCCAGCACAGGACCATTCTTCTCCCACAGTTCACTTCAGCGCATCTCAGTGCTAAGCGTGCAAGCCTTCGGCACCCCTTATCAAAATAAAACGACAAAGGACGTACCAGCTCTATGTCCACCTTAAGGTTTTTTGAAACAGTAATTACTGGTCAGAATTCTGATATATTTGTTCGGTATGTTATTTTTATAGCATTGGTATCTATGTACAGAAAGATCCTCATTCTCTTACGTTTATATGTGTACTTAAATAGATATTCACAGATAGAACTTACCTAGATGTTTGGAAATTTTAGGTAGTTGCTAGGCAAAACAAATAAGAAAATTAATAAACCATAGCTACGATCAGTTAAGCCCATCTGCAAATCTCGCTATTTGTAACCCAATACAAAGAAAGCAACACACACAACAGATTATCAGGTTGGAAATAGGTTGACTGCCCAGATGACCTTCCACGGCAGTGTATTTGAGGGATTTTTATAAGAAACAAAGGTAATCATCTGAAGTAGTTGCAGTGACTAATTTCAAACCGTCGAAATCTGTTGCACAGACCTTCCTCTGCACACAAATTGTCAGTGGAGCACAACAGTCACTTGGATCTGTAATGAACTATCTTGTCAATGAAGCTGCTGAAGCTGCATTTTTTTTTGAGAGCACGCTTTATTAAAATCTATCAAGCTTTCCTTCTCACTCTTGGGAACTCACTTCAGGTACTTTAGCTGGATAAATATGTGACTGACTATCAGAAATTAGGCACACTAATGTTGAATCACTATGTTCCTCGGTTGACGGAGCTATCTTGCGCGTCTGCAACCTTTGTCTGAGGTTGCTCTTGCTCCTCTGACAGGTTAGGAAATTTATCCTACAGTGTTTGGGAAACCAGCTGGGGCAATCGTTCAGAAAAGAGCAAGCACCTTGGAGGATTTTTGAAAGGCTTTTACCTTTCCAAAAGCTCAGGAGTAAGCTGACAATGTCCATTTTTAAAAAGGGAGAAAATAGCGATTGGTGAACTCCATGGCCATAAGCCTACCTTCAACACCCGGAAAGCTTTTGAAACAAATTACTAAACAATCCATAAATAGGCAACTGAAAATTAGAAAGCAATAAGCCGCCAAGATGGACTTACCAAAATCTAACCCCATCAACCAACGTACTTTCCTTCTTTCCTTCTATTCTACAGGCAGGAGGAAAGCAGTAAATCCAACAGATGTCAAATATAAAATACTTTTTGACAGAGCAAACTGGAAAAACACCTTCCTTCTGGATCAAGATCCTATAACATGGGTGCAGAGCTGCTTGAAAAAAACACACTTGTTCAGCGCTTGTCCTACTGACTAGGGTCAAAACCCAGCACGTAGCCTTACTAAAACTGCAGAGACACCAACCTGCAAGGAGCATGAAGCACTCTAAAGAGCTGAGCAGAACTCAAGATGGTCTTAATAAATTGGAGAAATGGTCAAAAATCAGTAAGATGAAATTCAATACAACGAAGTACAAAGAACCACATTTGGACTTTAAAAGAAATCCTCAAAGGCACAAAACCAAAAGGAAGAATACCAGACCAGCAGCAGTACTGCAGAAAAGGATGTCAAGGTTACAGTGACAATAAATTGAACCAACGGTGTGAAACTATTAAAAAAAAAAAAAAAAAAGGGCAAGTGACCATCTGGACTTTATTAAAAAGAGAAGCATAATACATAATAGCAGGGGCTGGGGAGGAAATCTGTTCTCCTCAACAGCAGTGAGGTATCAGCTGGAATACCCTGCTGGTTTGGGGTGTACGACAGAGACAATTAAGGAAAGTCCAGAGGAGAAATTAAAAAAAAAAAAAAAAAAAGTGGTTCAGAAAACCAAATCCCTGCAAAAATTTTTTAAGAACTTTGTTTTTAGTCTACAAGAGTGACTGTGGAGATGGGATAATGCTCTGAAAAGCTGCATCTTGTCTTAAATAGCATTACATCACTCAGCTATTACACTGTCTATATTACTGTCATAGTTATTACTTGACTGTCATTAGATAAAAATGTACTACTCCGTAATTCGTATGTAACAGAGCAACAAAAAAGGCCTGTTTTCCCCCAGACAGCTACTGTATTTCACATTTTAAAGGACTTCACGGGCAGAGTCTTAGGGTCTTGCAAAGTATCTGTTGTAATCCTTCCCAGCATGGTTCAACAACTGCTAAAATAGTTCGGTACAATCCAGCACCTCTCTCAAGTTCAGAGGCAAGTCGCAAAGCTGCCTTGTGGTTTTGGATGAGGGATGCCAGGTTCTGTAGATTAGAAACCAGCAGCGTTGGGTGGGTCCCCTCCCGAGTGAGCCACTAATTTGCTACACAAGTCGGTGGAGATCTTGTCCCTTATGTGTGCTTGCTTTTAAGTAAAAGCCAGAGCACACAGAACAAGTATGTACACAGACAATTTGGTTTCTCTTTTCATAAGAGATGTTAAAAGGTGTGCTGTCAGCACAGGGTATTTTTCCACTGTATATACAAAAGACCTAGTGAAACACTGATTTTAATCCTGAAAAAAAATAGGAAAAAATGAGGATACAGTCTGAAAGTACAGTTCCCACAGCAAGCAGTTAAATACTAAGGCTTTGACCAACAGGGCTGATTTTCTTTTTCTGCAGCCATTCGAAAGCAGAGATGATAAAGCTACAGAAAATCCAAATCACTTTATTTGTGGAGTTTCTGAATTTGCATCTCAGGGCTTTAACTTCACATAGTTGGCTGATCCACCTCAACTTTTCCACCTGTCCCCAAGCTGGCAGCCTATGCATCTGTTCCTGTCTTACTCCCTTCTCTCCCTCCAACTCGTGCTATGGCTACTGACTGTGCCATTGGTGTGAAGGAGCAGAACCCTAACCAACCTGATCTACAAGCCTTGGTTTCAGCATCATTAACACTGGATCAGTGCACTGCTGGATCACTCACTAGTACAAATTCAACTTGAATTGGGTATAAGTCGTGACCGCTCGTCATCAGGACTCATAAGGAGGGATCTGCACTGGTTTTATGTCTAATGTCAAGCTTCCTCCCAGCAGCAGGATGGTGACAATCTCACCCAGGTGGCAAAGCCTGCTTGTACAAGTTAACCATTTTTCTTAGCCAATTTGAGCAAGTACAGTAACTTTACATCAAACCAACGCTTGCTCTTGAACCAGCTGCAGGAAACCCAACGCCAGACTCATGCTGTCAAACACTCGCTGCATGAACTGAAAGGGACATCCATGCGGCTCTCACCCCAGCCAATCCACCACACAGGTCCTCGAAGTGGTTAAAATCACCTACACTCTCCGTGCATGCAGCTGGAGGCACAGCCTCGCCTGTGGATTTCCCCGAGAACCACACACCAGGGAACAGAGAGGAATAAGAACAGGGCAATCCTTCAGCCAGACCGAACACTTTCTGGGCTGTTCTCTTTTGGCGACGACTGGCACAGATCACTTCCCCAGGAAGCTGCTAAAGTTCCTTGTGTTGATTTCCCCCCCCCCCCCCCATTTTCATTGTGCGGTCGGAGTGAAAGCGGTGGCATTTGGCAGCTACTTTCCATCAGCACCATTGTTATTCCCTGGTGGTAGGGATTTGTTTCACATCAGGTGAAACGGAAAGGCGTTGTCCCTGTTTGGAAGAACACAGAGTTAAAGAGACCCCTGGGGAAATACTTCCAAATGCCATGCACGATGTTACTCTTAAGATTTCTTGGATGTGGTAACACTTCCCAACAAGACAATGCGTTAGCACACTACGTACGTTTCGCTAAGCTGCTGCCCACATTTCAAAGAAATCATTAATCCCGACGTTCAGATGCCACTGAAAGGAAAGAGCGAACTGGGGAGCTCTGCAAAAGTCCCGTCCTTAGACTTCGTCTGTGCAACACTCAAAAACTGAATCATGTTTAAATGCAAAACTTACTGGAAAGATCATTTCCACTGCTCAGCCTAAATAAAGAAGTACTTATGCTATTAATCATATTACAAAACAATGCTAAACTCTAACTTAAGTCTCTGAAGACAGTGAAACCATGTTAGCACCTTATAAGTTTAAGCATTGTTCTTGCCTGTTTTGGGCTAGCATTGTTCAATTCCTCAGGTCTTAAAGTCCTTACTGAGAAAAGCCTCTTTATTCCCAGTACCAGTTGCTAGACTGTGTGGTTTTCAGATAATGCTATTGGAATTGAGGTTGCTAAATGAGAACCAGAAGGCTGGAGCTGAGCAGACAAATTATAATTTCCAATTACCTCATCATAAATGGGGTTCCTAAAGAATTCTTCTACCCTATTTTCAGACAAAACATAAGGATCACCATATTCACCAATTAAGGACACAAAAATCCCCGTTAAAACCCAGAATGACATTCTTCATCTTCTGGTAGAAGTTAATGATGCAATACGTGCTCCCTTCCTTTTCTTAAGTGGTTGGTTGGAAATTACTTTTAAAACACTGCTAGTTGGTTATACATTCACAAATTTCTACAAAGGAGGACTTAAATCTTTAGTTTTGTGCCTTTTTTTTTTTTAGCTAGTACATATTAATAATTAACTGAGAACCTAAGATCCTTCTGAGGCAAATGAAGTATCTGAAAAGATAAGACGACAATCCTACAGAAGCGACAAGAGTGAGGGAAGGGAAAGTTAACTTGTAGCCACTTCTTACCTCTATGAGACACTAAAAAAAAAAGCCCCAAAAGCTGGCAGGTTTTTTTGTTGTTATGTTTTAAAGACCTCTGGCTTGTATAGAGAAAGTAGCCTCTAAATTACTCCATGTATGGACACGATTATTCCAGAGCAAGAAACACCCTACTTCCATCTAGCCTTGGAGTCTGTTCCAAAATAAGCATACCAACTTCAGAGTTACTCAGGGAAAGATAAATCCATACCTGACTTTATTCTACAGTAATTCCTAAACACACCGTCATAAATACACCATGAATTTGAGGGTCCATTTTTCTGGAGGTCTTTTGGCTAAAGGAACCCTTAAACAAATCAGGGCTAGACCAAGCTATAATTAGGCTGATAGTTTATCCCACTTTCCCATCAGCTAAAGCCTCCACAGCTTAAGTTCATAGCCTGGATGCTGCCGAAAACTGCAGCTTTTAATGAAAAAGAATAGAAAGGGGAAAAGAGGGTCATATTCCCTACCTATGACTAATGTGAAGTTGCGTGTAGCTTAAGAGTTGCTTTGTAATGAGGACATACTCACTTGAATTATGCAGCTCAACAGAGCTATCTCAAAATTGGATGGCTTTACTGCATCGCTTGTAGCGATGCCAGTCAGATGCAGACAGGCAGACTTCTTAACCTTCTAGCTGAGAAGATTAAACGCTTAACAGAGTGATCTCTTCTCTGCCCCTTCTCCCTCCTATTCCCCCATCTTTTAAAATAAATAACAAAGAAATCTTTAACAATCCACCTAGAAGTGAAATTTCATTTTCTAGTATTTCTAATGTAATAAATAGGCTGGACCTCCAATGATACAGAAACAAGTATCATCTTACAAAGCTGACAAAATGTGAGTAGGTACACAAGATCCTCCCATACCTTCATAAATATCAGGGCAAAGGACCAAATATCTTCCTCATGTGCAAGTTTCCCTTATCGAACAGCTGTAAGGAATTCTTATGGTATGTACAAACATAAAAATCTGTATTAACCAAATCCCTGTGAGAGCGTATAACCACCACCACTTGGAAAAATAAGCAAGGTCATTCAGTCAAAAGATTTTATTTTTGTCTAGGATCAACTGCTTTATATGGCTTTGCTACCGAATATAGAAACATTACCCCATATACAAAGGCACTATTTTGAAAGATTGTGCTTTGGGGGGAAAAATAGAATTCTTTTTCCTCCTAAAAGATCTTTTCAAATGAGTATTATAAAGATCCAAGGAACGTCAGACAGGAAAAGGACCAACCAACCACATTCTGGACTGAACTATATATGGCTTAACTCCACTAACTTTAGTGGTTTTGAGAAATCAATGCAGAACTTTATTTAAAAAAAAAAACCACAACTTCTTTCACCTCAGAATTCTAGGATTATTTAGTAACTCTGGTTAAGCCATTCACCATACTTAATTCCCTAGATAAATTTTAAAAGACAATTAAGAAATACTGTTCTAAAATAAGCCATGTCTACAGCAAGGCAGGCGATTCTTTTAGAAACTATGAGAAAACGTCTGATTAAGATGACAAGCCACATGGAAACTACTTCCAGAATCAGACTTAAAGGGCACTGTTACCAACCAAATTTGGCAGACAAGGAGTCATGACGAACTCCAAAGGCATGCAGCAGCGCAATAAAAAGTTGGGAATCATCAGCAAATAAGACGGCAAGCACTTGTGTCAATTCAGCGAGGGCAAGAACATAAACAGGACAAATTCTAAGCATTAAACACTGGATTCAGACGAATGGCACTGTGCCATAGTGGGAGTGGAGCTGGCTCTTCCATTTACAGACCGCTTGCCATAAACAAGCCGTATCGGTAAGGCAAAGTATCTGCCTATTGCAGATATCTCATCCTGACATCTATCTTTCAAGAGAGCACAGTTTCAGAACCATTTTAATAGTAACGACGGGAAGCTTAAAAGAAAAGAACTAAAAGCATGACATATATAATGTAAGGCTCTATACTTTCCTAAAAGCTGTGTTTAAGGTCAGAACTCCAACAGAGATCTGACGTTTATCGCTAGATAACAGCAGGCATCTAGCCTTATCTGTAGATATCCATCGTTAGATTTCTAATACACAGTTATCCCTATTTAAGATCACTGCGCCTTCAGACAGTCTTTATGCTAAGGGGACAATGGCTGGAATTTCAGCTCAAGCAGAGAAGCCAGCATTTATAGCAAATTTGTCAAATATTACAGGAAGCTTAATTGAGTCTCATTCCTATTTCCAGGAATATTAAGATGCACCAAGTACAGCTACGTTAACTTGGAAATGGGACAGTAAGAAATAAATTATACTTTATTCTTTGCATCAACTATATTTGTCAGTAGCGTAACACAAAACAAACCCAGCGAGCGAGCACGCTAAGCTCCCTTAGAAAGATGCGACCAAATTCTGAAAGCGTATGTGAAGTTTAAGCTCTTTTTTTGACCAACGAAGCATAATTTACCGAGCAGGCGACCACAGCAGAACTGAACTAGTTACGCACTCGGTCAAGCGCTGCTTCACCAAGCCAACTATTTTGCTGTACATCCCAGAAACTCTTTACCTCGTTTCTGAGTCAGAAGCAGCAGCTACAGCAAAGGACACCCGGAGCCCGGGGTCTGCGCGCCGTGTCCGTGGGTTCAGGCGCTGCGGCGGTCACAGGGACGCCACAGCAGCACGGCCGGGATGAAGGGAGAGCAAACCCTGTCAGGGGCTCGCTCCGTGAAAGGGGGAGCAACCCGAGCACCGACCCCAGCCCCCCGCAGGGCCCGGGGGTGGGGGGGGTCCCCCTCAGCGGGGACCCGCTCCTCGCCCGCCCCCCGCCGCCACAGCCCTGTCAGGTGCGGGCTGGCCCGGCCCGACCCGGCCCCCCGCGCCGCCAGGGCCGCTCCTCCCCTCGTCCCCGCCGCAGCCCCCGGCCCGCCCTCCCCGCGGCGCGGCGGCAGGGGGCCGGCGGGGAGGCGGAGGGCCAGCCGCCCGCCGCGGCGGCGCGGCTCCTACCTGCGGCTCCTGCGGCGGCCGCCAGCGCCAGGCAGAGCGCGGAGAGGAGCGGCGGCGGCAGCGGCGGCGCAGCGCGCATGAGGAGAGGCCCAAGGGAGCGAGCGAGCGGCCCCGGCCCCCCCGCCCCCCGGGATCGCAGTGACGGGCCCGCCGCCCGGGGAGCATGACGGGAAATTCCTGGGCACCGGCGGCCAACGCCAAATATGAACATAGAGCCGGGGAGACACCCGCCGCCCGCCCGCCCTGCGCGGCACGGCCCGGCAGAGCGGGGAGGCGGCCGCCCCCGGCGCCGCTGCAGGGGGGGGGGGGGGGGGGGGGGGGGGGGGAGGGCGGCCTGCGCCCAGGCAGCCGGCGGGGACGGCCGGGACCCCGTCCCGTCCCGCCACTGCAGCACGCCCGAGCTCGCTGTCCTTTAATTTAAAGGGTGCGCTTCAGAAAAGGCCAACCGGGCAGCTTTTCGCCTTTTTAAAAACGATTTCCCTGCTGTTCCGAAGGGGGCGGGGGAGCCCCGGGCGCCCCTTGCCGAGAGGAGACGGCCCCGCCGCGGCCCTGACCTACCTGCGCGGCGCCAGCCGGGAGCGGGGGGTGCCAGCCTGGCGGCAGCCGCCGCCGCCGCCGCTCTGCGGGGCGCGATGCCTCCGGCCCACGGCTCCCACTTGCGGCCAGAAGCCGAGTGACTGGTCTAACTTTATCACAGGCAGCGAAATTAAGACAGCTCTTAATGCCCACCTTGCATAGCTTAAAAAAAGGGGGGGGGGGGGACACGGACAGAATTACAGCGACATTCCCCCTCCTCCCGCTCCCCTTCCACAGGGAAGTACTAAAAGTGAGCTGGGCAAATGCACGTAAATAACGGTTACCCTTCTTTCGTCCTCCTACCCCACAACCCTTCAAATACAAGTCGCCACTGAAACAATTTTAAAACGGCATAGTGTAAATGTAATGACAGAAAAAAAAGCCTATCAAAATCCCTTAGAAAAAGTCCTCAATCTCAAAATAGAAGAAATAAGCTGAAAATACAAGGCTAAGGCTCTTCACTTGTCATTTAACAGGTCAGACAACGTGGCCTCTCCACGAAATCGAGGTAATGCCTCGGCAACTCCCTGTGACAGACATTTAAGTGAAGCTGAGTTGTGTGCTTCAGCTCACAGTAGCACCTGTTCCGCTTCAAATCCTAACAAACATAAAAAGTTAGGTGGCTATGATGAATTAATCTCCCCCTTCACCCCCCAGATGAAAAAGACATCCAAGTACCTAGAAGGTGACACACATATAAAAACCCCTAATAAACCTTTAATTCGAGTTTGTTTTGGTTTTTTTGTTTGTTTTTACAGGACAGGGTGACAAATTACAACAAACATCTGATTTTTCTCAAATGTTCAGGTATTACACACATTCCCATCTGTCTTGCAGGAAGGGATATTGGTCAACTTAACAGTTTAAGGTAAAATAAGCTGCATAATAGTACATATTACAATAATAAAATGTACAGTGTTTACAAGAAATATATTTTAGAAGCAAGATAGATGCATTTGCATCGAGGCAACCTTTTAAAATGCCACAACTATTTTTACATTCACTCTTGCAACAGGTCACAAGATGGGGTCACTAAGGTCAGGTTAACAAATCACTATGATGCACATCAAATACAACAAAATTAGTTTATATACATATATATAATACATATACATGTATATTATACATATACATATATGTATATAGCAAAACTCATCAAAATCTACCAGACCTGGCACAATCCACTTACCCATCAAAAATATGTACTTGTCCTTGGTAAGTAGAATTCTGCATGGCTGATTATATATTATATATACTCATTCATTAGCATCTGAGACATAAAACTGAGGATTTAAAATTTTTCGGTTAACAAACTCTCCAATAATAAACATGGTGCCCACAAAAGCACAAAGGTAAGGCACAATAGGATTTTCTGTTGCAGAATAGTGTGCATCATGTTTACTTAACCATAAGAAAAACGTGCATTATTTGTGCAAGTTCATGCTGCAAATCCATCATATCTACAAAGTAAAGTGAGTTTCAGTAAAATTTGTGGGACTGGTGTGCTTCCAGTCTCACCTCCTACAGGATATTCAGCTGGATAATTAGATAAAATTGTTGTAGGAGTGGGGATTAGTAAAGCCAATAATCTTAGATTTGCAACTAAGCTTCTCAGCAACAATTTTGTACTTCTAGGTAAATGTTAGTAAATTTACAAGCTTGGAATCACAAGATTTACTGTCAGCTGTACTTCTAGTTCGCATCAGCCAAAATTGTTGCAAGGAAGTATGTACCTTTTAAAATTTTAACAGGTAACTGGTTCATTAAAACAAGTTATCATGTATTGGGAAAGTCACTTAATCCCAATGGTATTTTGTCACAGCCCCGGCAATTGTAATAATAAATACAGCTTTTCACAAAATATTTTTCCAGTATCTGCCAATTGCTTCTTTATTGCTCACAAATTTGAATTCATTACAATTGGTATCAGACCTTTCACACAAAATCATAGTCAGGTATTTTAATATAAAACCTATAAAAGATATTTAACCTGTATCTAACACGTCAAGGTATTTGGCCTCTTGTCATGGTACAGCCAAAACCATATAAAACATTAGGTTTTGAATAAAATAGGAAGCTTATTCACTGCTTCAATGCAGACATCCTCACAGAACACAACCATTTTTGCCACCACCAGCATTTACATTTATATACAAAACCTAGTACATCCGCATTCAGTTCGTTTTCCCCTCACACTTATATGCGACCACTAATGCCAGATTAACTTTCCCCATACCCTAGCTGCAGAAAAAGATTCTTATACAGCAACAAAAAACTAATATTGACTGAAAAAATTTTTTTAACTTATTCACCATCAGGAACTGTAGGTTGGTTGTTACAAAATACCCACAAGATTATTTCACAGGAAACTATGGAAATACAGGAAGTCGTCTTTTCTCCATGCTTTTGTATTATCAAAAACACTTCTTGGTGCAAAAATACAGTCACCACATCTGCAAATGTATAATGAATTCTGTATTCCTCATGCAAAACTTAAATGCATTGGTTTACTATAGCCCCGGAAAACTTCCTGAAGCAATTTTTTTCTTTTTCTTTTTTGTCAGCTCAGTATTACTGCCTCATTGCTAAGTCCCTTTGGAAACAAGATTTCTGGAACGTTCAAACTTTTATTTAATTCATTAAAGTATTACATACAAAAAGCACTAAAAAAGGAAGACGGCAGCCAAACAGGAAAATTCCTGTTGCAAGTAACAGTCCTAGCAGTTGTAGAAAGTCTTCTCAGGAACTTCCCTGAGAATTAGTTGTGCCTGTCCGAAGACGCAGATGTGACATAGAGTTCATGTGTTTGTTTGATGGCTTCAGTGGAGTGTTACAAGTAAGAGCCTGGGGAAATCGATGATGATACCGATCTAGTCGCAGGTATTTTACCGTTACCAGCTTTCCTAGGAGGCAGAGAAATAGGAAGAGAGAAACCTTCTCGTTCAGTATTATTACATTTTGTTTCAGGACATAATACACACAAACATGTCATTACACTGAAATTAGTTTACCAGGTGATGACTACTAAAAAGATCCAGTTTTTGTTACAGCTCAATACTTTAGATATAAAACATTTCACCATTTAAAAGAACTCCAACTGCACCCATCTTCTGTCATTTCCACCCATGTTTTGTTATAAACTCCCATTCCTTACCATCAAACCAAGAGCCATGTAATGCTTTGAAAGCCTTTCCAGCATACTCTGGAGAGAGACACTTGACATACACACAACCCTGCATTAAGAAAGAGAGGTTTTGGGGGTTTTTTTAAGTCCAACAGACAAGGATAAACAAAGCATTAAGATGTTACTGGAAAGACACTCACCTCACGTGAATTTTTGTCAACAGCAATATGAACAATTCCATCATTATCACTGCATTTCTCCAAGATTGCTTCTTGAATTGCTAGATGCCAGTGATCACCTATTTCCCTATGCAAACAATGAAAGATTTAATTAAGCACATAATTTTTTAAACATTCACAACAATCTCATCCTTCCCTACCGAGTTTGGTTTCTTTGTAACTTGACATCATTTTCTGGTAAATGCCTTTGGGACAGATTTAGTACTTTAGCTTTTGAATATTGAGTACATTGGGTCCTACAGTCCACTTTAGAAAATTCAACCCTAAGAATCAAAAGGGGGGGAGGGGGTTGTCCTCCCCTTCCAGCAGCCTGCCATCACCTTCCTGTCTGAAACTGCAAGCAGTCATAAACTCGTCTTCTCACACCTGCTCGGACAGGCTGGCCATTGTTCCGAGGAGAAGGCCGCTCCTAGGCTGTTCCTATTGCAGTGGAAGACAACAGCATAAAGGCCTCTGCGCCTTTGCTGTATCACCTCTGCTAGCAGCCACAGAAGCAACATTACATGTCAGGCTTCAGCAGGCTGAAGGAGCGTTTTAGCTATTCAGACACTGTTCGTCACTGAAATAGCTATTCACTATCCCAAACAAAGCATCAAATTGCATTTGTTCCATAGGGTACTGATAGAACATGCCAATCTAGATCCACAAATAGAAGTTACTAAAATCAGATTCCAATTTTGGGGGCTTTTCACAAAAAATTTTATTGTCAAGACTAATCACTCTTTAGGCACATCACTAGAGAAGACAGAAGTGTACGTATTTTTGTGAAGGTACTGCAGGAACTATCTGGTCCTAATAAAATAAATCTAAGCAGAGAGAAAACAATTTCAACAGCCTTAATACACCTTTAAGCCTGCCTGCATGGTCTTTACACAAAAAACAATGAACTTACTCTTTCAATAATACTATCAAGAGCTTTGGGTAGTTTTAAAGAGTTTTCTCTACAGAAGGCCAAAATTCTTGAAATATTTAATCTAGCTTCCTCCTTATTCATTAAAAAAACGTGGCGGAGGATGGAACGTACATCAGGAGGTTAACTGGTCAGGGATGTTACTTAAATCTGCCAAGCATGACACTAACACAACACTTGAGGGACTCTGACAACATGGAATGTCAGATTTGTTTCTGTCATTTGACCTTGATTGGTTAGAGGATGAGACTTTCCAGTTGATGTCCCTTACACAGGCAGATCATATATAAACAAGCAAACAAAAGTGGGAGAGGGACACAAGAGTGCAAAGAAGATCCAAGTGAAGGTCCTACTGGGAGAGAGACTTTCCAGTGGAAAACACCTACAATTTAAAACCCTGCAAAAGTTAGGAGAAGATGCACCCTACTCAGGTTGGAAGAAAAAAAAGTATTTTCTTTTTACTAGATAGCTCAAAATGAAGGGAATATACAAGTCTCCTTCCTCTTCTCTAACAGTGTAAACAACAATATTTTCTAAATAACATGCTGTGCTCAGGATGTTAGGGAAATAAAGCAATTCCAAGTTGCAAAAGCCAGGACCTTTAAAGGTCCCCTCCAACCCAAACTATTCTATGAAATCTTTGACTTTGGTGCATTCCCTCCCAGCCCAGGACTCATGTCCAGATTTTCTTGAGAAGCATGCTGTCATCAGCAGAAAGCCAGCTACCGTAAGAAGAGATCATATTGTTAAGAGTAGGCAATAATTTTTTATGCTGTGTATTCTTCCCAAATACTGAAGTCACTGCATTACTCCAAGTGCTCATTTCCTGTTTGCAAATCAAGCAGAAGTGCATTCTCAGTCTAGTCTGATTTTTGTCTTTTGCAGACTGGGACATGAAACACCATGAGTTATCAACTAACTTGGATTTCGCATAATTAAATAGGCTCCCAACAGGAATGACTTACCCTTCCCTGATCCTGCACATGTATGTTCCATTAGTGGTCAATATGAGTCTTGCAGGAATGCTACCCATGCTTTATGAATCATTGTTTTTACTGACTTAGTGGTAGATGCAGAAACGCTAAAACAGGCTTATCCAAATGATGCTTAAACCAATGTTTTAAAAAACAGGTTTGTGTCTGGCATAGTAAATGCCTAGAACATACACCCAAGTTTAAGTCTGCCGCTGTGGTCTGAGGGTTCACAATGTTCAGGTAAGTTTTCTGACTTGTGGCAGTAGAAAGATGATTATTTACTCTGATAGCATTGATAAATACAAATTAACTGGTATATTCCCCGGATGACTCTCAGGTCAAGAGAAAAGACCTCTGTTATGGATGGCTGCTTTTACCAGCTACTGGCATATTGTTGAAAAGTACTTAGTCATTCATTGTTAGTATACAATAGATTGACTTAAAGAGCAGCTAAAAACTAATTTTGTTAAACATACCTTGCACCCATGGCAAATGTCAAAACAGTATCTGCCAATCTAATCCCATACACTGGTAAATGCTGTGTTTCAGGTGGTCAGTGAAGGCATTCATCCCTTTCAGATCTGGGACAACAACATAAACCTCCTTCCTCTTTTGACACAAGCAGTTGAATAAAGTAGTTTGTCTTGCACTGAGGGTTCTGGGTTTGGTGTTTTTGTTTGGGTGGGTTTTTTTGTTTTGCTTTGTTTTTTTTAAGATTATTCCAAGGGTGTGATAAAAAGTACTTCCTTAAGCAGCAGTCCTCTGCAAGACAGCTCATGGAAGAGGACTGGGCTGGGGCGTGCAATATGGAATTGGATGAAGTATCCCACTACGACTATAATCCAGCAGTCCAGTAACGGAGCTAGGTCAACTTCCAAAAGAAAAGGTCTACAAAAAGTGAATGTATTACATGTTGCACTGTTCAAAATAGCTGACTGGACATAGACACTAAAGAGAAGTGTCAAAAGAGAACAACTCCTAGTTTATGAATTTTTTTTTTTTTTAATGCACTTGCTGGGCATAGACTGGGTCAGTACTGAAAAACACTGAATTTTACAGCAAAGATATAGCCTATAAAGGGAGACTGTTCTGACAAAAATAACATCTCAGTTACTCGTTCCATTAACAGCAGACATTTTGAATAGCTAATATTTTGAAACAATAAAGTAACCAATACAGCATACCAATAAATATTACAGTGAAGCTTCAGGAACGGATTTATTTCAGTACTACTCAGCCTAACCAATACAGCTCATGAAGTCTCCTTTGTAGCAAGGACAATAAGGACATTGATGTCGCCCAAAATTCTCAGTAAATCTCATCTTTTATTTCCTCCTCCTACAGGAGGATCAATTTGCCTCAAGAACAATGCCTAAAATTTCAGTCTTGCTCACCCTACTGCAACCTGAAAGTTATGAAAGAAGCCACAGTTGGGGTCTCTGCCCACGATGGTCATTAAGTCTTAAAGCCATTGAGAAAAAAGTTTTTAGAGTACTTCTCTACGCTAGGGATAACACTGTCCTCAGCTAAATTAGCTAACAGCTTTCCAATAAGGCAGGGAACTAAAGTAATTAAGTGTGGCTAGAAACAGAAGTGAAACAGAGCTGAAGAAATATATCCAAACTTTGCAATCACTTGTGTCCATACTCTGGTGCCCCCTTCCACTTCCTGTTATTCCCTATTCTAATCAATAGCTTTTATTTTCCACTCAACTTCTCATATTCTTCAGTCCCAATTAGCATCTCACTTTTACTCTGTAAGACAGTATAGCATCTTCATTTTTCCCTTATATAATCACATCAGGGAACAAATTACTTCAGAGGAGTTATTGGAATTCCTGTATCTCTTTGCACTGGACAAACCAGGCTTCAAAGATTAGAAAGGATTAGCTGGCATAACCTATGTGTTAGTCCCTGACTCCTAACATGATCTAGTCCACAGCCAATGGGGATATAACAGGATAGTGGAGTGGATGAAGTTTTAAAGGACTACAAAAAAATTATTCTTCCTTAACTCTGGGCACGTGAAACAAGGCTTGTTACTTATTCACACATGGTACGTACTTTAGAATTGTATCTTGAGCATTAGAAGCCAGTACTCTGCACTAATTTGTTTAAAACCTTCCCACTACAAAAATCCATTTGCTTCAAAACTAGGCAGTCACACTGCCATAAAGTAATAAATTATTTAAATTCAACCTTTTAAATGCAAACTGTGCAAGCTCTGTAACAGTCTAAATACTCGAGAATACTTAACAATACTTCAGAAACTTACAGTCTGTTGTTAGGCCACATGAGTCTCCCCTGTCAGCTGATACAATTGAACATTTACGAAATTAATTAATGGAGAAAGATTAGTCATCCCTCCAAGTAGTTTGACTAAGTGTCACACTCTTCAAGAAGTGACCCAAAGACACAAAGCAAGACAATGAACGACACAAGACAGTAAGATTATTTATGTCTTCTCATAGATGTTAAGAGGAAGATTTTTTTTTGTACAATCCATTTGTTTCTTTTAAGGTATTCATGTTTACTCACTTCTTCCAAACCCCTCTCAGAGGAAAGAAACGGACCCTTCCAAAAGAATACAGAAATACAGATAGATAACTGGTTTTACTTACATAACTGGATCAAACATATTGCGAATCTTTAGACACGGTGTCAAGCTGTTTGGTGGTGAATTTCTTCTATCTAGATGAAATGCTACAAAGAAAAATAAATTTATTTATTGACAGGCATAATACCATCTAGTTAACAAGTGTCAACTATATACATTAATACCTTTCTGGTTTTACTCAAAAGAATACTTTCCTTCATATGTGAAAAAGCTTCAAGCAAATTAAGTTCCCCACAGTCTTCTACTGCACTGAAGAAAGTGTACCATACTTAACTGAATTTTTTAGATTTACAACTTCTACATTTAAAAAGATAATGCACTCTCTTATATCCAGGCCACAATACATGGACGGAACTCAGGATATTTAAAAAATACCATATAGTTGAAGAGAAAGTATTTGCATTACATCTCCATGAAAAGACAGATATTCTTAACATCTGGAGAAAATTTTTGAAGCTGCAGGTTAACCATTCAGTTGTAACTGCCTGATGAATTTTCATTTCTTCCACTTTTGGGGCAATTTACTGCCCATCTGACTAAGAAATAGGGAGATGCTTAGATGGATGTTGTATTGCATCTGTATTGCAGTAACAGCTGTCAAGGAGCACTCTACAAGGATCGAGCTTTTCTAACCCTAAATGCTCTACATACATGATCAGAAGCTTGCAAAAGTCTGAAATGAAACACATCAGAGGATAAAACAGATGTAAGAAGAAAAATGGGAACTAAAAATAAAAGAGTAACTCTTTCAAAGCTGACCAATCCCAGAAATACATTCTGAAGTTCTAAAATAAATACTAACTTCTCTAAAGTTCACAAGCTCTACTTGTGGGAGTCACAACAGAAGACTGCACCACGAGAAAAGGAATAAAGGAGCACTTCAGATTCAGAAAAGTTAGTTCCATGCCTTAAGAAGGGCCAACAAAGCAGCAACCAAAATGGAAGGGGATAACCTGGTCAAACAACTTCCAAGGCTTGAAGGAAGTTTTACTTTGAAGACTTGAGTAGATGCAAGAGTTTAAACATAAGATTAAAAATCTCAACAAGACAAAATGATGTTCCAAACTGATATTAATGCTTCTCCTTTGCAATCCCTACTTTGGAAGTTTGACAGATTCAAGATGTTACATTCCAAGTGACAGAAGTCTCAGTTTTGGGCAGATGACACTACAGGTCTGTGCTTCTCACCGCTGACCTTTTAAAATAAAATCTTGCAAGTATATCCAAAATACATGAACACTGCTGCTCTTCTGTATGTCACCAAAACAGAAACCATGTCATGTAGAAGAAATTCAGCCATGTGGAAGACACTACAAGTGAAAGACAGGCACTAACCAAGACAAAATTCACTGCCTGCAGATATGGCATAGACAAAGTTGCTCCTTATCTAAATTTCTGAGGCAAAAAAAAAATACAATTACCAACTAGAAATTAGAAAAGGTGGCCTCCAAATCTAATATGGAACCTACCGTAAGTTCCCCAAATAACTAAAAATGTTCTTCTTAGAATATACACACACACAGTCCAAGTCACCAACACCTGTAACAACTGTCTGTTTTTTCTTGGGAATAGATTTCTAAATATGCTGGTGACACTGCATCTATCTCTGAGCTGCCTATAGTTTAAGGACAAGTCCTTTTTCAATAGCACATGGTTTTGTAAAGTTTTTTGCCCTTGATGAAAAATTATACATAGGGTATACAATAAAAACTTTACAGAACTAAGCAACATTGAAAAATAAATGGACTTACCTTACTCATGTAGGTTGGCTCCAGCAGATCAAGGGGGGGGTGAAATGTCACCAGCATATTGTACACTGGGGCACCACACCATACTGGAGAAGGTGATCTGGGGTGGCCTAGTCATGGACCTGGACCTGAAAAGGTGTGGGGTTGAGGAAATTATGTGCTGATTGTTAATAGCTAGGTTTATTCAGCACATGGTTTTAATCCAAGGATAAAGAATGGTGAGGTTATTTGCAGAGACCCTAGGCCCAGAGAATCAACATTTCTGCAAGCTGTTTATGAACTCCAAAAAACCCATACTGTTGTTTAAGGCAGCAGCTACACCATTGAGCTATGCAAAAGTAACTAAATGGGGAATTCACACTTTAGTGTAGATACCTATAGAAACCAAGCTTTGCCTGCTCCAATTTCTAATAATCTTCATGTCCTTTTGATTGGAAGATCTCAGGTGCTTGCAGAGATGACTTCAGCTAGAGCACACCACCAGCACAAAACTAATCTGCTACCAACTTAATGTAACATCATACTAGTAAAGCAAGTGTGCCAAGGGCAGTGCAGCATATGAAAATAAAGACGAATTCTGCTTTTTCTCAAAAATGTTTCAAAGTCATGGTAAATTAAAAGAAAGTTTTGCAACTTAGATAGAGCTTTTTATGTATAAGGAAAAAAAATGGCCACAGAAATCAGTGAGGTACAAAATTAATGCTAGCACAGTAATAGGCATTAAAATGTACACCAGAAATGGGACCAAAAGGGGAGGCTAGTGAAGACACAGGCAAGTTAAAAAATAATGCTGTACCTACACAGCAAAATTCAAAGTCGCGTAGTTAACAGGTGTCTCTTGAACTTCATTACACATCTATAACAATTAATTCTCCCCCTCCTCTCAAAAGAGCAAGTTTAAGTGACAAACCTATTCAGATTACTGTACTGATTATTTGAAAATTTACACTGGTGTGGAGCTTACAAAATATTCTCCTCACAATAAGGGCGTAAGCAGACATTCTTGCAGGACAACAGTCTAAGCAACACCATAATTAACTAAGCACCTCACATGCTATTTCTTTTCCTAAATAGGTCTCAACAGTAAGACTTACAAGGTGAGGCAGAGACGAAATAGGAAAGGAGAAGCACAACTTTGTGCAATAAGTCACTGACAAGAAAATTTTTAGGACTTTCATAAATTCCCCTTGGAGACTAGTGAGCACCTTCAAGAAAAGGAAGCCACTTTGTATTTCAATCATAACGTACTTGTTTTATTACCTTAAACTGAATATGACTGTATCATTCCAGATTCAAAGAACAGCAGCAGCTAAAAGCGTGTGCTTTCAACAATGTCTTTATCACTGTGACTGGAATATGCCTACGATGGAAGAAGTGACTCTTGTACAGACTTCAAAATGAACATCTAAGAAACTGTAGTACAGCTTTCTATACCTCTTGAATTACTACTGTATTATTGCTAAAGAGATTCCCCAGTATCACCACCATACATTATAAGACAGCCGAACAGATCTTTAGATGTGTATTTGATGCACCTGATAAGGTTGAAGACTTGCATCAAATATAGGTAACCAAGTTTCTGAAGAACAGATTTATTCATGTTAAGCCACAGATCACTAATTTATTAAGTACTAACCCTTCTTTATCAAAGGCAAGAACAAAAAGATAAAACATTTAGTTGAAAATGTTGAAGTTATGCACTTTCACACAATATGAGGTTCATCAGTAAACAGGAAAGATACTGACAAAGTACTCAATGTTACTAAGAGAGGAGAGAGTGGTTGACTTGGGGGTTTAATACAGTTAAGTTCAGCTACAGAAGACCAGCATGGGGTGGATACAGCATTTTACAACAAGCATAAAATCCAGAGTTTTCTGGCAATACTTAAGAATAGAGCTTTTGTTTTGTTTTTTTTAACATGGAGAAAGGATTATATTCTCACAAGCCGGGGAGGAGGGGTGTTATTCACAGAAGGTAACAGGTTATCTTCCACGCTGCAGGATGAAATATCACCCCAGATGATGTACTTCAGAGAACCTATTTATCTCATCTCCAGAGCTGTCAAGGAACTTTAGCTATTGCTGTTAGCTTAGCTACATTGGAGCACTGCCTACCTATTTTTCTTTAGAGCTCCAGTTATCAAAGGCATGATAGAATAATAGTATCTGTCCTTTCAAAAGCAAACTGAACACACTAGAAATGTATTTTTTTCCCCCCTTTAATTAAATTACACTTTGGCATGATCAAGATTCTTTTTCAATTGACAAGTCTCTTGTTAACTGTTTTCATAACATCACTCATATTTGTCCATCATCCTACAATGAGCTTACCTACCCTTTTTTTTTTTCCTCACAGATACATCTACTGTATCCAGTAGATAATATTTCAAATGAAGTACACCAGGCTTTATTCTGACCCAGTAAAAAAAAAAAATCCCAAACTGCCTGTCAAAACACAGGCTGCATCCTGAAGGACTGGACAAAATGCCACAGTGATGCTTGAACTCTAGATGCTAACAGACAGTAGAGCCTAGATCTTCATGCATGCTACAGGTCCCATATTTAAAATGCATGCTATCATCTACCACTATCCTAGTACACACTGACAGGTCAAGAGGCTTTCTTCTTCAATTGCACATACTCTAGGTAATGTGCTCTGCTACAAAGCACTACCAGATCTCAGAAGGTTAAAAAAATTGTGACCTTGAAATGTATTTACAAGATTCAAAACCAAGAATTCATTCAGATTTTATATGTACTGAGTTTGTTCAGGACCTAGCAGTCTTGAAGAGTATTTAGATTTATGAACTCCTATATTCAAACATCAAAACTGGAGGATGAACTTAATTCCAGTTGATTTATACTACCAAAAATGAAGAAAGTGACACATGCATATAGAATTCCTAACATCAGGAAAGAAACAGCTGTGCAAAAAGTATGAGACTTATGTAATGGAACTGTTTCCAATAGTTGTATGAAAACAAGGAACGCAAAATAGAAAGAGCCTTTGCATGTGAAAATTGCCTTTGCCTGCTGACTACCAAGATACACAGAGCCCAAATGACCTATGTCATTTCAGCCACCCCTATTTCCATGCCCTTCTGTTAGAGCCAAAGTCTGCCATTTCAATTCTTCAAAGATCTTTGCTGAACTACAAACATAACAAGAAAACTAGGAAAATTGCTATTAAAAGAACTGAAACAGGATAGACAATATATCCTATTCAATAGAAAGCACAGAGTCTTAAGTACATACTCTAGGCAACATACAGCTAAAAGCCACAGCTGAGAGATAAAGTTACTCTGTCCACATTCACAATATGCTAAAGTAGGTATCAGATGCTCAAATTCAGATGGTACCTCACAGTAGCTACTACAGTAGCTGTCTTTCTAGGAAGTTTTGGAAACTACTGTTCTGTTGAGAGTCTTGAATGTATATTCTGTGTAGCAAAGCAGCACCTGAGCTATTGCACGCTGAGAAGTCTTCCAGATGAAGGAAAATCCAGTCTGATTTCTAATACAGGACAGAACATTATGGAATGATTTATATTGCAATCAAACAGGACAAGAAAAACTGAGAGCAAATGAGTAGTAAATGAGAAATTCCAGGACTGGAGTGTCCTGTTTCACAGCCTGTATTGAACAATAAAGCTGAATCTTGTACGTAGTTTATAATACACAGAGCTTGCACAAGCTACGTTCAATTTAAGTGTTTGAAAATCGATCACGACAGTATTACAGAGATGGAACAGAGACAGCTGTTGATGAAACCCACCATTTCTGCACTGCACCTAAAGCACTTGCACATCCCTAATGGACAATGTCCTAGAAAGAAAAGGCTCTGTTAACTCCCATAATAAAGTTATTATTCACACCTTACTAACTAAAATTTTGAGAAACTGAAATAATGTAATACAGTTGTCACAGCAGAATGCCATGTTACTACTACGGCAAGACAATGACTGCAGAACCTCAAGCCTGCAGTAGTATTTGCAAGATATTTAAAAAAAAAAGCAGCCCTCATTTCCAATGAATGATTTAAAATGAGAAACGTAATGCTAAAACCAGTAGCATAACTTTGAGAAGTATATAATGATATCCCAACATAACATTTTGCATAGACAAGCAAGAAATGGGTCCCAAGACTACTAAGACCCTCATCAGATAACATGCCAAGTATCTGCAAATGTCTCAAAATATTTGGCTTTTCAAGTTGACAGAGAGGATTGTTCATTTTTGCTTTGAATTTACAGAAAAGCAAAATTTAAGACCCGAGGACTGAAAGCATACATAGAACTTATGAAAACATGCAAGTGGCCTGGGACAAAACCAGAATGTTAGAAGTACTTTTACTCAGGCGACCAAGCTTGCTACAGCATAAATGTTCCAGGCCACAAAGAAGCTCTTTCTGTCTGTCTTTGGAAAGGAAATAATCACATTGGAAGGAGCTACTTTAAACTGTACCCTCTTTTATAGGAAACAATAAAAACATTGTTTCTTACAAATAAAAATGTACACCAGTAAAAAGCAAAAGAAGGAAACCCATTACTACTTGCATTAGTTAAACTAAGACCAAAATTAGCATACTCCAGAAGAACATAGATGAGAGTCCAGTTGCTTGCCAGTGGGAATTTTTGTTTAAGTGAGACTAGGAAGAGCAGAAAATCTGCTTGTTTTTTAACTAGGCTTTTTTCAGCATCTAGTTCAATACCATAGAAGTAATGCATGAAACAATGTTGACAACATCCGATTTAAGTTGAACTAAAAACTGGAGAAACAACCGCTCCCTCCTCCCTCACCATCAAAATAAGCCAATGAGTTTATAAACTAGGATTCTGCACAGCATTTATTTCAGTCCCACTGGAGAGATAATATAGCATTACAGAAGAACATAAGGCAAGACAGACTCTTTTAAAGAGTCACAACATTTAAACAATTGGCAATTACGATTTCACTTTAAATATTTACCTTCACTCAGACATTGATAGAAATGACCATTCTTTTTTATTGCAACCCAGAATTCACGTCTTATAGTTTCAATTTTTCATTGACCCCCCCACAAAAACCCACTCCAAAAACTGAAGCTTATCATGAAGAAAAGCAGAAAGAAAAAGAACTAGGAAAAGATGACCTCTGCAGACAGACAACTGCAAACCCACTGGATTCTTGCCACTTGGCTCCATGATAAAGCTGAAAAGTGACAGACCACTGCAAAATCCACGTATGACAACAGCCTCCTCTATTAAAGCAAATGCTTTGCTACACCACAGAGCTTGAAATACAAATGCACAGTGTAGAAAAACATTTATGACAGAAAGGAAGTACTACTAGGAGATACTCAAAATCCATGTTCTGCTGACTGAGGAGTCTTTTGTCCCAGCAGTTTCCCTTTCAAAATAAACAGATTTCTCTTCCTCCAAACTCTGTCTTTAGGTACCTGACTGATAACTTAATAGTCGGAAACTCAAGTCTACAAGCTCCTATTTACCTGCTGTCAGATCCAACCAATTACATTACTTACAGTAAGTGTAAGGCATGTCAGAATTTGACCAACTAAAGAGTATTTTTTTTTTAAATTCATGAAAAGGAACAAGCAACTCATTTTGGCTACATGCCCTCTGCTATATTTCTGCAGTAGCTATAACAGAAAAGCTCATTTTTTCTTGAAAACAAGGCAGACACTGAATGCACAGAAAAAGTAAGTCTACTGAAAAACAAGATAATAGAGAAACAGCACTGACAGTTCATAAAAATACTTAAAGGTGTGAGAAAACAAGTCTTTCATGTTCAAGCAACAAAATACCATTTAGAAGTTAGAGGCAGAAATTAGAACAATTATATTTGCAAAATATAACTAAACTGCAATACCTTGGCCTTGCCACACTTTCGATGGTATTACTAAAATTTTGTCACATGCTGCAGAAGGTTGCATCCATTTCCAAACCAAGAACTCAGCACCACCTATTCTTCGTGTCTCTGTGTGAACTCTAGATTCGTTTGCTGCAAGAAAGTCAACTGCTCTATTCCAGACTTTCCTCATTTTCCTCCTTAAAAATTGAAGCAAGAATTACAAAGTTAGCATTATAACAACCTGCATAACTGACATCCAGCACATAAGAGAAATCTAATGTTTTTTTCCCCCCGCCTGTGTCAATAAGAATCTCCAAAATATTACACTATGCAACCTACTGAAATTAACTTAGTTAATCGACCAATTTATTTTTACTATTTTTCCTTACTTACACATAAGGAAATTCAGTACTTCTAGTGAGAACATACCTGTCCTGAGGTGGTATTAGAGAATCACGCACATGTAAAATAGGCATGTAAGGCTGCAAGTCTTTATTTTCAGAACATGCCTCGCTGTGACTTCTTAGAACATCTGAGGACACCATAAGAAATTCTGGTAACTACACAGTTCATGCAAACATTAAGAAAAATATCAATTCTGGCAATGAACAGCTACTCTGAAGACCCCTCCCAATTTCAGTAGTTAAGGTGTTTTTGGCATTTTGAAGCATTTTTCCTCCTAACCATGCTGAAGGCAAATCAAGAAAACTAACTACATACAGTGCCTCCAAGTACCCCAAATAACTTTGGAATAAAGGAAGAGTTCTTGCAGTTACTCTCGACTGGTACTTTTAACTGTTAGCAAAGACAGCCACCTTTGAAAATAAAGTGCTTTCCCCCCACCCCAACAAAACTTGATTTGCAAACAAAGGAGGTAGGAAAATGGTAAAAACAAGAAAACAGCTCCAATTTGCCTGTCATGTCTGTATTTGTGATGATTGCCATAGGTGAAAGTAATAAGACAATTTAAGTAAAAATGCAGCCCAAAACAAGGCTTAAAAACTACAACACAAACTATTGAAAACATTGTGGCTTCAAGTAGTAAGGCAGAATTTCAGAACTCAATTATGCATTCTATTTCAGTAACATAATTTCTGCTCAAAGTGACTAATTAAAAAGCTGCTTTTTCAATGAAAAGCCATTAAGGCTGGAATTGAGAGCTAACACACCTTTTAGGAGTGGATATTTTAGCTAAAGATAGCTGAAAAACCAGCTACAGAAAGCAACATGTCACCATACTTCTAGTCAACAAACATCGCATTTATATTTGTTTTCAACAGTAAGATAAATACCACCAAGTCAACAGGAATTAGTTATAGCCATGTTGATGTAATTCACAAATTACAATCTTTATACCAAAAGCTTTGATTAGGTTTAAAGGATGATGGGGGTTTTTTTAAAAAAAAAAAAACAAAAACACATGAACCACACATTTGACCAAGAACTCTAACAGCATGATGACTGACAACTAAACAGGCAGAAAACATAACTGAGTTAATGCCAGTACTTTATACAGAGCTGATACAGATACATCAGATGTGACTCAAGAAGCCATACCTATGATTTTTACCACCATATCATACATCTGCCTCGTTTCCTCTTCCTCTTTTGCCCAACGGTATTTCATGTAGTGCAAGACTCCCCAAACCATTGCTATACCTGCATTAAGACGTATAATACTCTTTAAATAGTATTAGAACATTGGTTATTTAACAAAGTTTAAAGCACATACTTCAGAAGTTGGCTGAACTAGCTAACATTTTGAAGTACTTTAAATTTCAAAGCTAGTGAAATACACTGTACTCACTGTCAATATTTTATATTTTTCTAACACAGCAACACAAACTCTTAAACTTTGAAGACCAGTTACCTTTAGAAAACATTTCATTGTTTTAACAGTAGCCTGGAATCCCATGACTGTGGTTTGAAATTTTATCCATTTGTGAAGAAAAATAGTAAAACAATTATCTTGGAAAAATTCAAAGTCATATCAAAAGTCACATAAACTGACAATTTAGAACATGTTAAGATTTAAAAATGCACAATATTCACTAACTCATAGACAAGTCACATGCTTTAGATATAGCGGTCAAAACTAATTAACTTGGACTGCTTCAGTTCAGCTACAGATTTGTATTTCTTGCAACAAAGTACTGTATGTTCTTTTTCTATTACTTTAAAGATTATTCCCAAAAAGGACAATCTAGTTAGGAAGGCCAGCAGCATATGCTGAAAATAAAAATCTTAGTCCTTCTTCTATCTCCGGCTGAGGGCACCACTACACCCGTGATCTCTTAACAATAAAAAACCCCACCACGCATACACAAATTATAGTTACATAGTTTGTTTCATATACCAGTGATGGTAAGGCAATGTTAACTGATACATCAGAGAGATTGAGGGACACCACTTTAGGCCAAAATGGGTGTTAGTTCATGACAATACATCTAACATTTATACAATGGTTTATTTCTGAAAAGGTGCTTCATATTAACCTTAATTACCAATGAGAAAGTTGAAACACAGAGCAATTTGCTCAGCATGACTGATGAGACCAGTGGTTGGCTTGGATACTGAGTTTCATCTCCGCACCCCAATTCAACCCTCATATTGACTATTATCAGAAAGACAGCAATCTGGGACAGTTCACCTTTGATACTTTTGGTTCATCAAAAAGCTAGTGAAGGAGGTCTCAAGTCTTCTGCTCATAAGCATGAGATTGTTAAGATATTGGGATAAACAATTTATTAAATATTCAATAGGTGCAAGAGATGAACTCCGCATCTTCAATATTTCTAACCAGCCACATGGAAAGGAGTGAAGTGTCTGCACTCAGCTGTACCATATTTTTATGCTGCATAGTTTTCAGTATGGTTAAGAATTAAACAAACTTGAAAGAATTCGAAACTTAACTAGAGAACTATCAAAGACTAAATGAATTAGTCTTACTGAAGGATTAGATCCATTTTCACAACATAGTCTTAGCGGTAAGAATCTTTGGTGACAACCATGTTGGTATCCAACTTTTCCTAAAACTAGGACAATCATCTTTTCTGTAGTTATGTTTCCAAAGTTCCTGGAACAACAATGAAATATCCCCAAAATTAAGGCTATGTCTTTTTATTGAGCATTTTGCTTTTCCAAATCAGTTCAAGCTGGAATTTTTGAAAGCCACAAGGTATTGCTTTGGCAGGGAACAAGACAAGAGTTCCCAAAGAATCAATATGTTCAGCTGACTACAGCAGCAGATGATAGCAACCAATGTGAAAATACAGTGGTGCAACAGAAGTTCAAAGCAAACTGCTTTGTAATCAAGATACTGATAGGAACTCCAAGTTTTATGGTTGACTAAAAACTTCCTCTAAACATGCTCTTTAATTTTCCCCATGCACTTACATAAATGCAAGTTATAACAAAAAAGTTTGATTTTTTTATTAACTTACCCAAAAGCAAGATT
The DNA here is from genome assembly GCF_018139145.2 of Gymnogyps californianus. NCBI lineage: Eukaryota > Metazoa > Chordata > Aves > Accipitriformes > Cathartidae > Gymnogyps > Gymnogyps californianus. The sequence goes on from NC_059471.1 coordinate 181,044,844, forward strand.
GATAATCTGTGAGTTACATTAACAAACGCACGGCGAAAACGACACCTGAAAGACATCTTTGGACTAGTGGATTCCAGATACTTCACATCTGTCACATTAGTGACATCAATCTCATTAGGGTCATTGCTGAGACACCTATTCAAAAATATACAGTATTTATGAAAAAGGATACATTCTGTTAGAAGAAATTAAGTTAAGAAATAAAGACCACTTACTTTATGCCAACATCTTCCCCACTATTCAAGATCCATTGTAATGCTGTGTTAAGTACACTTTCATATTCTGGATCTAAATTCTGTCAAAAGACAAATATTAATGAGTAGAAAAGTTATCATGCCACAATAAAATTCAGATACTGCACAGATTAGCAGCCAAAACTATGTGGTTTTGTTCTTGATTCTTCAGATTTTGCGTAAGTGTTCACTACACAAAGTAAATCTATACATGCTATGAGCAGCTATCAGACTTACTAGCATTCCTCAAATTAAGGACTGTTTGAAAAGTCAGCTGTATTCACTTTTTTATTAACAATTCTAACCTACAGCAAGAAAAAAATTATTCAGCCACTAGGCGGTGCTCCTTGAAAATCTACTTCAAGAGTAAAACTCAAACTAGATATAAACCCAGCTGAAAATGGGTCTTATGAAAGCAGTTCAGGTCTTTTTTTTTTAAAGCAGCTTGAGGAAAATAAATTTTAACTGATATTTTGCAAATAGTCCAGTGTTTGCAGTTCAAGAACTGATATTACTATATAGAAATTGACCTTTTTTTTTTTTATTAGTTGGTATCAACTATCATAGGAGAACATTCACTGCTATCTGAGCTAAGGCTGTCTCCATAGTTCACCTTGCATGTTCTTTTGCAGAAAAAGAAAAGCAAAAATGGAAGTTACTACTGTATTTGAAATTATACTCTCCAAAAAGATTTATCTCCATCTTTCCTTTGAACCTCACACAATGTAACTGGCCTAGAATTAAAGGATAAGCAGTTAAGAAAAAACAGTAACTGTTTTATTTTCACTTTGAGAGTAAAATATTAAAAGTTTCATCACTGAACACTGAAATTCTGCAAAGGAGTTATATTTATACTCTCAAAGTGAGGAACTGTAGGGTTAAATGAGACTTCGTACAAAGTAACAAATTTTCATATGAAACTTGAGCTTCTTATCAGAGCTAAAACAGTTGTTACGATAACTGTCATTCAGCACAATAGATAGGCAAGACCATCAGTTATCTGGCATCAACTTAATTTTTTCCAATGTACTCCCAAAATGCACTGGTTTTAACAGATATAGAATATCATTGCCAAACCATAAACCAGTGTTAGCAGCTTCTTCAGGATGCTCTTAACATTGCCCCTTTTTGTCTACTATGTAAACATTTGCCAAAATGTAAAATTTCTATACTTTTGTATATTAAAAGTCACATCAGCTTAACTCCCACCCATCCAATCAAAGAAATCTTATACTCTCAGCCTTTTAAAAGCTTCAGGTAGTTTTCCACTGAAGGGTACACCAACGTGGGCTAAAATAAACCCTACAGCTGTCAAGGCAAGAGTCATCTTTTATTTGGGGAGTGAGGCAGGGGAATGACAGCAGAGAGTGGGATTTCATAATACTGCACACCTATCAAATTAACAAAAAGGCCTTTTTTGACCATTTCTATTTAAAGCATCAATGAATGGTGTCTCCATACAGCTGCTGCCTGTCAGGCCTGCTGCACAGATCCACACGTCAACCTCTCCTCCCAAAGAAAGGAAGACAGTATCCTTTTCTACTAAGTCTCAAAACATAGTACAGTGATTTCTGGAGAAGATTCTAGAGATTTGAATTTCATAAGTTTATGATTTTTGTGTTGTTCAACTATCTCCATCAATTCAAATTATGCCCTGGTGTTTTAACTAAAGGGAAAAAACTGCATGCCATTGAAGTACTACTATCTACACTTCATTGCAAGTAAGCCAGTTTCTTTCACCTTCCCTCTCCCCCAAAACCTCGCTACATCCCCAAATAAAAATCCTGTTGCATGTGTTAGAGACATCAATTCCAAACATTTCCAAATAACATTCAATACTAAGTAAAATTTTAGTCAATATGCTAGATATGAAACCAGGCCTTACAAATTGTAACTTATACACATCTTATATACAACCAAGGAAAAATACCTCGTTTGCTTACTTTTAAATATGCAGCTGCCTCCTGGACGGTAAGATTTCTTTGAATAGAGCTGCCACATTCATGTTCCCCTGGTAAAATTAAACTTTTGTTTATTTGATCTACTTATTACTGCATTATATAAAATAAAATCACCTAAACACAAGCTTATGGTTAACACAATCTACACAAGCAGCGGTAGCTCAATAATTCTCACAAGTTCCACTAAAAATCTGGAAAAATCTCTGGACAAATTTCTCCTTCAAAAAAAGTTAAAAAACCTGAAGATTGTCACAGCTAATAATATGTACAAATCACATCAATACAACTTCATGTACTGCTCAGAAAGTATATTTTGGTATTTACACTGGAAGTAGAACAAAAGGTAGTATGAAGAACTATCAAAAGGACGTTACCATAAAACAGTTGCTGTACCCTGACTCAACTTCTTCCAAATAATTTACTGAAACATGTATTATCTTTCATACAGACCAAGTTAGTTCCAGTTGTAACATATCCATAAGAGTATTTCAGGCACTATGAAGTTACTACATTTTAGATTGGTCCAAATTATCACTGTAACTCATCGCCTTCCTGAACATACACAAAATCCCAGTATGGCCTGAAACTGATGGTTTTACCATCCTCCTAATTCTTTTGGAAAGTATGCAGAAGTAGTCAGGAAGTAGGGTTTTATATGCACAGTCAGTCCGCATAGCCTCGTGCCATCATCTTCCTGATTTTCTCTGCTAAACTGAAGGTACCTGACTAATGCAAAAAAATACGTAGTGACAGTCATACCAACAAAGTCACAGAGAAAAGAAAAGGGTCTAACACCAGTTTTATCTATCACTAGGCCATCATTTCTGAAGAACTGTCAGGGAGTGGCAAATCACTTTTTTCCCGATCTTTCTAAAAAAAAAAAAATCTTAGCATCTATAACTATGATTTTAGTGTGCCAAAACAACAAAATACTAAACAACAAATCCAGTCTTTCCCTGGCTCAGGGTTACGCCTGCCTTACCTTCCTGAATCTATGCCAAGCTGTATTATTCCCAAAGCCATAGCAAGGCTAGGAAAGTTTAAGATACTCATGCATACACAAAATATAAAACTTTGCTAATATTCTTACAAAGTATTTAAAGTTGGAATTACTCCACACTGAAATACCCTTTAAATGGAGCAACTTCAAGTATTAATTCCCTACACAAACGAGAACATTTGAGGCAATCTGAGCAAAAATTAGGTAATGCTAGCAAGTTATGGAGAAGCATCTTCATGTCTCATTCACAGTAGGAAGTTCCAAAGAAATAAGTGTTTCTATGAAGCAAAAGTCCTTCTCAGACTGCTAAAGCAAAGTTTTGTTCAATACATTTGAACAGATTTAAGTGAATTTGGCCTTGCAAGCACATCAGCATAACAGGGATGCTCTTCTCTTACTGTTGGGTTATAGAGAAATAGGAACACTGTTTTTAAGAGTGCTCTCATGCCACCTGGCCTAAAAGTGCTGCTGGAACTAAGCCAATGTGCCTGCGCATATTTTCAATCAAGCACTGAGCAGACAAGACACTGCTTTAAGTTTTTTCACTTGGTAATTAACATGCAACGTCTTAGACTTTCAAAGTGTCTGGGTCTACTGTAATAGCAAAACTACAGAGATCACTGGTGAAAATTGACACCACCTTTGCCAAAAAACATTCTGAATTTAGAAGTCAGCACCAGAACTGGAGTTATGGGCTATTCTTGTATGTAATTTAGGCAGACATTCTTTTTGTGCAGCATAAACTCTACAACCTGTAAGTTTACCTGTGTAATCATCAGTGATTTCATGTTTCAAGATTAGCAGACTTGGGATAACTATGTATCATACTCATACAGTCTCTGGTGTAAACATATTTTTTTAAATCTAAAACTGATGGAATAAATACAACAAAACCAAAATGTATCTCTGTAGAAGTCATATGCACAATTTCAATCAGGTATTAAGTTGTACGACATGAGCAAGTCTGATAGACATTCATCCATTTAAGCTTTTTTTATTGTTCAGTAAGACCGGAAGTCTTCCTGGGGTCTTTCTAATACAGAAAAAGCATGTCATTCATAATTTGACTGAACAAAACAGCTTGTGAGAGCAGGGGGATGAGACCCTTCTGTTTAGGAGCTTTTGTTTGGGTTTTTTTCGGGTTTTAATTACCTAGGCAAGCAGGAAAGCCCATTTATTAAATAAGAAAGAATAAAAAGGGTGAGGTTAATACACAGAAAAGAAAACAAACAAAACACACAAGCAGGAGACCAGATTGTGAAAAATGAATTCTTAAAAAAGTAGTTTCAGGATTCATTTTGCATTTTCAATCTTAGGAGAACACAGTATTACAAGAGGAAAGAAGCTCCCTTAGATGGGGGACTACTGGATTACTTTAGTAGTTTTAAATTCTAATCTTATTTGCCTTCTTCCAGGAATTACGTTTATGCAGTATGCAGCCAACACACTGACTTCACGGCTTCTGGTCTCATCTTCAAAAACCAGCAGACAGCTTCCTCACAGTTCTGCTTCTGAAATTTTTTTTCAGACTACACTCCCTCTGAACAAGTTTAACAGTTAAAAATGTCTTTGCTCCTAGGATTTGACAAGGTCTAAGGCCCATCAGTTCTAACTACCCTCATGCAATGCTGGGGGGCAAGGGGGGGATAAAATAAAAATCACTTTCATCTTGCCTCCCACTCTTGAAACAAGTAAGCTAATCAGAGTTACAGTTTCAGTCCTGTACAAAAAGCTGTTGGAGATGCAGTTTCTCATTCCAACCCATCTATTGCTGAGAACCATTTAACAGCTTTCCTCTGAGAAACTCATGAATTTGAAAGCCTGAAGAACGTTAAGCAATTCACAAGTCAGACAACCTTCTGTTTTACTGCAAACAGCAGGATATTCCTATATGCCATTTCAGTCACCGCTTTAGCTAATAGTTCTGCAAATGAAGGCTTACTTCGAATAACTTTGGTGCAATCATTAACCACTTGGCTTGGAAACCCACTTTCCACAGTCTGAGCCAAAAATGTTTCCCAACTGTTCCATTTGAGGCCCTATATCCAGGAATAAAACTGAAGCAGAGGCAAAAAAAAAAAAAACCACCACACTTTACACAGCTCTCCTGCAAGTTACATCTGAGCTCTTTGTAAACACTGCCCCTCTGTTAAAACGTCTATGGTGAGCTTACAGAAAGCATGGATCTTTGTGCTCAAACTTCTCTTGGGCACAGATCACTTCAATTTCAAGTCCAATCAGAGAACCATTCTACTTGCCTTTCTAGGGAGGCCAGAAGTAACACATCCCAGCAAGGATCACAAAATAACCTTTTAGCTTATGTTAGCGTACTTGGACAAGCCACATAAGAAGTTGTGTTGTCCTAGAAATACTAACAAAAAGCAACTAAAGCCTCAGTTCTAAAGAAATGTTTAAGTCTGTTCTCACAATTGCTTTCAATACAGAAAATAAGTCAGATCTGCTTTTCCATGCAGGCTAGAATATTTGAAACTGACTTTCATTTGGGCATTTAGCTTAATTTATGAGCTGCAGCATATACAGTTAACAGAAATATTCAGAATTTTAAAATATTTGCTTTACAATGTAAATCATTCTCTTAAGGTATCAGAACCAAAACCCAGTGGAAATCTAATACTTTAAGGAACACATGGATTTAGCACAGATCTCTAGCTTATAGCTTGATGTGATACAGTCAACCAATACAAAAAGCAAATGGTGTATAAAACATTTGTTTAGTGGGTCTCATGCTTACAGGTTACTTGCAGCAGGACACTAAAGTGGGTAGCTGAAGAAAAACAGGAGTAGACCAAGTGTTGTGAGAGCAAGTAAGAATGCCTGATCTCCCAAATGCAAATTCAACAGTTTAATAACACTGCAGAAAACCAGAACTTGCTAAATAGTCTTTAAATCACTGGTTGGAAACAGCACAATATCAATTACCTGAAGAACTAAAGATTAAGGAGAGTGACAGAACAGAGAGCCTGTGACAGCAATCAGATACAGTAGCTGACACTTGAAATCAATATTAAGTAATATCTACTGTTTTGCCAGGATTTTCTTCCAGCCATGGATTTATCAGTAAGCCTTATTACATATGGAAGTCTAATTCACCCCTGCATCTCAAAGGACCTGTGCTGCCCGTTAGCTCAGACGGAAGCCGTCTAAATCTGATAGATCATCACTCAGTGGAGAATGCCAAGCAAAAGAAACGTCTAACTAAATAACAATTCTTTATGTACAAGAAAGTAGGGTCATACCCATGGGTAGCTGGCCGCTTCTTGTGGATATAGTGGTTAGGTTTACTCATTTTGCAAGCCTGACTGAAAATGGATGTGATCTATTGAAGTCTCTCCATGAAAGACCAAGACATCCAATAATTAACATATGCCTGAAGGAAGTCTAATTAAAATAAAGCACATATTTTGGTTTAGGAGAAAGTGTTAGGCACTGAAATATATACTGTCTATAAAAAGTTGCTGCTTTGAAGAAAGGCTGAACCATTAGACAAGAACACAGGAACACAAACTTCAACTCAGAACTGGACAAGTAGATACTGCTTCTCCCTCTAGTTTCTTGTGAGTTAGGCATTACCACAGGTTTGGCAGACTAGTAATTCTGAGAACAGTGATGCATTAAAGGCAATATATTTTTATATAGGATAATTAAATCATTTTACATCATATCAGAGCACCACAGTACAGAATAGGCATCTACAGTTGCAACATAGTATATTAAGTCAAATAAAATTAACAAACTGTTACCCTGACTTTTTCTTCCTTCAAACAACTTTCAGTGTTTTACCTTCTAAAATAAAAGCCCCATCACTTACTCTCCAATTGAAGTTGAGAAGGCAAGAAACTAGCTCAGTAAAAATATAAGTCTAATAAAACAAAGAGGGCTAGAAACCAAATTCTGAAGTGACTATCTTCATGGTAGTCAAGATGTTGAATAAAGCTTAACAGAACAGACTACTGCAAGTTTCCAGCTGCCTTTTTAATATTAATAGTTATAACATGAACAAATGATTCATAGCCAAGTATGAAATGAGAGAAACTTTTCCAAGTATGTGACAGAGAGACCTGAAAAGCACCACTTTTAGTGAAACTACATTCCTTTACTTCTCTCTCTTTTGAAGTGGTGCACTGTGTACAAGATCAACACTTTTAAATCCTGCATCTCTCTAGCAGCTTTCTCTGTTCTATGACTTTTAAACAGCTTCCAGATATTGTGCCAGGTCTACATCAATATGGTATTCAAAAATGGACGGCAGACTTCTTCCTCTCATACCTTAAGAAACTTGGCGTTGAGGATAATTTCTGCCTAAGTACAGATGAATTAGGTCACTCTCCAGACTGTATGAAAGCTGCTGAGCAGCCAGGTAATCTTGCAATACAGTTTCAATTTGGGGGATCACCTAACCAGAAAGTATAGCTATATTTTTTGAAAGTACTGAAGATTCTCCTGGCCAGGAATAGACTAATAGAGATTAATGCACCTTTGAGACCTGGGGAAGAAAGCAGTCATCTTGGAGCATACAAATTCCTCTCATAAGGCAGACAGGTAAACATTTTTATAAGTGTACGTGCACATAAGCAAGCCCCAGCTAATACAGAAAACTCCCTTTCTTTCACAGATGTAGAAATGAGGTGCCAAACCTTTTTATCCAGGCAAGTACATTGTTTATTGTATGGCTACTGGAGGGCCAGATGACACACTGAGGGAACAGCCAGCTGTTATATTTTCTTTTCAAAAGAGGGAGAGAAGTAGCATAACCCATTACTTCCACTTCACACAAGTCAGTGCTCTACTGCACACAGCTGTGGGTCTTGTAAGACATTCCTACACACCACAAGTTGGCTACCCCGCACAGAAAAAAAAAATCTTTTGGCTCCAATGATTTATAGCACAGAATTATCTACTACCATCTATTAAGTATGAAATAGTTTGAAACAGATAAAAATGTAGCAAGATGTAATTGACCTGTGAAAGATTAACACTGCAAGGCATTCGCAGTCAGAAAGCAACAAAATGAAGACCAACTATTATTTTGCATGCACTCAGGTTAAACATCATTCTTTCACTATTTTGGGTTAAAGAATAATGTAAACAAGAAGAAATTTGTGGGTTTTGTCCAAACATCTATTTTATTCACTGCAGATATTGTAAATGCTCTGGAAACAAAAAGCTTCTGCAGGAAGATTACTCTTGCAATTTAAAGGTATTACAGAGCTGCTCAAATTTCTCACAGATTTCCTATACAGCTCTGACATATTAAATTGTCAGCCTCATATCTGACACAGAGTTGTTTCCACATTTTTTTGATGTTTGAGAAATGTCTGTAGCACCTGATAATAGTGGAAAAGCCTTCTTGGCTAAACTTGCTGTTGCAAAACAAATAGTTGGCACAAAGAACAGTAAGGCTTAACAAACAAAAAACCTGAACCACTGCCTCCTAAATGCATTATGGATTAAATAAGCAAGGATGATAAATAAATGGCTTAATAGTCATAAAATAGATTCTGCTGTAACTCACACTCACCAGATGCCAGAGTTATAAACACATTTACCATTTCCTGATTGTGATGTGTAAATGTCTATGCAGTTTAAAGCTGTGTTAATTATGACTCTCGGCAAAAACACTGTATTTTTTACTTTGAATATTCAATAATTAATACTAATCCTAAACACCATCTCTGACACATTACTATATACAGCACTTTTCATCACTATATAATTAGTATGGTTAAGTTGGACTATTTTGTCTAACAAGGCAATCTTGTTCAACCACTACTGTTGATTGTATTAGTAACCACTTTCTGATTGTTGCAAAATATTTTGTTTTTCAGACATTTTTCCACCACAGTGAAATAACTACCTTTAAAATAAATACATATTCCTCTCCACATACAGCATATTTAAACCTTTTAATGAAATCAGATTAATAAAGCATTAAGACATTAGATCAAAAACCATACAGGATCACAATATTCAACAACCTAACTTGTTACCTAAAAAAATTGCAACAAAAGGCGCTACACTGGTGAAAAAGCCAGTGTAAATGAACTAGAAATGGGATTTCTCGTTTCCCAAAATGGAACTCTGAACGGCTATCAGGGCCCGAGCAATACCAGTTGTTGCAAATCACTGAGCATAGACTTCTTTGTAGCTGTTGCCATAACACTCTTAGTCACAGTATTTTTAAAGTGTTACCTGCTACTTGTGCCAATTTATCATGAAGTGCATATAAGCTGTTCATCATGAGACTTATTTCATCTTCCTAGAATTAGAAAAACACATTAATGTTAAAACAAACATTCATAGAGATGTATTTTCTTCCATTTACCCCAAAAATCTTTATACACCATGAGGAAAAAAAATGGTTTTACACATACAGGTGGAAGGTGTAGTGTTTCACACATCAACAATGATGCAAGCAATAGATTTTGAATCAAAGTATTCACAATATAGATTTTTCAGATCTTGACAAACTAAACTAGATTGCAGCCTGGACTCTGATGGATCTGCCAGTTAAAACTGACAGCTCAAAAGGTTATTTTAATACTACTGAGAACACAATGCAATGACCCCAAAGAAGTTTGGTGTAGGGTTTTGGGTTTGGTTTTTTTTTGATAGCTACTATGTAAAAATAAAAGTTTTATTCTTAATAAATGTGCAGTGACACTTCATACCAGCCACACTAAAGTACTGTCTGGTCGTATTCCCACATAAAATTCATAGCAAAAAGTAAGATTTTTGCTGTCTAGCTTCAAACTACAGCAACTTAATTAAAAAAAAAAAACCCACCCAACAAAATAACCCAGAAAGCTGTGGACTATACAATCTTGTTGATACTTCCTGCATATCCCACTAGTATAAAAAGGCCTAATTCCCAAAACAAGCATGAATATGAGATGTCATACAATCATTACTTACAGGGGAGTTAAACTTATCAAGGTATTGCGCAATTTCATTGAAATAATATCCAGAAACATTTTATATTAGAAGGAATTATTCAAAACATGAAGATGAGGAACATGCAGTTGCATACACTGAGTACTAAAGGCCTTTTGAAAAAGCTGTGGTTTTTTTGAAGTTGGCTCTGACTCCTGGTGCAGAGTCAAATGGCTGAGATAAGACTAGAGCCTTTATTCAGAAAATATGCAAGGAAAGTCATTTTCCAGTTTGTGCATCTGATTATACTCACATTGAAAAAAACTAAATATATTTTAAGTTTCACTCCCTGATGCACCAGCACTGTCTGACATATTTGAATGCTCCAATTTTTTTCCATAAGAAAACTGCTACCAAAAAGTAGAATACTTCTTTCATTGAGCAAAGATTTGACAAATTAATTCCCACAGACAATATCAACAATTACCAGCATCACCTCTCCCTATTCTGGTCCTACAAAACCATCACTGAGATTAAATTTATATAGTTGGTACTTCTCAGGAAACTAACCAACCTTATTAACTTATTTCCTGGCTGGAAAATACTGGGCATGGCAGAAGAGGAAAATCAGTCCTCTACCACACGCACACACTAACAGCAGTACTCCAAGTTCCATTTATTTGCCAGTAGATACACCCATGACTTCACTAATAGCTACACTGAGACAGAAATGTGAAACATTTTTGTTACCAAATTTTTTTTTTTGTAAATTAATGGTCAGCCCACATAAAGGAAGGAACTGAACAGTATAACCTTCGTAGATAACAAACAATCAAGCATGGAGCAGGAGTGCTATGGAACAGTACACAAAAAACACAGAACATACAAAACAGGTTCTCAAGTTGTCAAGACCAGTGCACAAGATGCATTCTCTCTGCGCTACTAAACTCATTCTGAAAGAATCCTCAGAATTTACTCCACAAAATTAAGTTTGTTCAAAAGATTCAGAAACATTTTCTACCCAAGAAACTAGCCAAGGCTACCTACTTAAAATACACAATTATTCACTTTTGGAGAGCTCAATCCTAGACAAAAACAAACAGAAAAACCCACACAATTATCTTGCAATACTTGCTTATATATGCCTAGCAAAAGCAGATCACTATGTTTACAGTCCACCAGGCAGAAAGACCGAAGGTCAGAAGAGAGAACCACCAAAACGCATGCTGCGGAACTAAGAATAATACAGATACCATCAATGGTGATATCTCAAAAATGGTTATCCCGATATTCCAGTTGAAAGAGTGAATATAGAACGAGTAACAGAATAGAATCAAAGTGACAAAGACAAACTTTTTAATCCATTTTCTGAAGGAGGCTAACCCTTACTCTTCTATGGCACTAAATAACATCCTGGAGTTTCAAGTCAATCATCTCTTACCAGGTGTCCTTCCAAGGTTGAGAAGCCAAATGGTAACAGTAAGAGACAAACTGATAAATTTAGTCTCAAAACAACACAATTTTTCCTCATAGCTCTACAACACAAATTATGTAACATTTTCTTAGTATATAAAGCAACCAGCATGCCACAGCCAAATCTTGTAATCCTAGTTATATTGCCCAAAATGAAAAACAAAAAATTAAAACATTACAGTTGCAAGAAGTGCGTTCATCTCATGCAAAACATTCTGAAACTGCATCCTTCTGAACATATCTATATTTTTTTATACAATCACTTGACAGACTAAAATCTCAATATTAAGTGGTTTTACTTACTTCTATTTCTTGTAGTTCTTCACTGAAGGGATTCTTGACTGTCAAAAAAAGAAAAAAATTAATTCATTCTAGAGTCTGAAAATACTAAAAAGGTATACCAACACTGTAGCTTTATGACAACGCTGTAATCTTCAGATAAAAACAAAGTCCATATTATGACAAATAACAATTAGACAGCTACTAACCTTTGACTTAACTCCACATTTGAAAATGCACTATACTAGCAGATATATAAGATTCTGGTTTAACCTAAATGCAAATTTCACAGCTATTTCTATGCAAACAAAACCATGCCTGCCATTTCCCAAACTCTTGCTTTAACGACTCAACTGCACTGAAATAATAATTTGAAGGTTTTACATTTTTTAGTGTCTAGTTTAAAAAAAGCCAAACTACTTTTTTACTAAGCAATAATCCATACAACACAAAGCTCTACAACTTATCAGCATTTTCTGTTTTGACAAGAGTAATAGATAACACACTGAGAGCTCAGGTGAAAAGTGCAGTGTGACTAAATGACCATTCCTCCTTTCTAAATAAAACAGTTCCCACAACTCCTGAAAGCATAGGTGTATCTATTATATTCCTCCTGGCTACAAAAATACATTCTTCAAGGAAGAGAAGTTGAAATCAGACAAGTAATTTGTGCTATGCTTCCACTTAAGACCAGCCAGCTGGTAACTGAAAAGTTACCAAGGCAGGAAGCAATCACCATTAAAGCATATTGTCTTGCCTTTCTAAGCCACAAACTCATTTCACACACAATTTGAGCTTATACAGAAATTAGCAGTTCTACGTGCTATTCAAACAGAAAATGAAGCTTCTACTGACCATAGTTCACCAAGCACAAAAACAAAAGAACAAAGTATCCTGTGAAACCTGACACAAAATTGAAGGTCTAGGTTGTAATTGTCATCATACTGATGTTGACAGCACACCAAGAACAGGCAGCACTTGAAGGGGCACACTGCTCCATATACAGTTCTAAAAAAAGTAGACTTCTTCCAAAAGAAGAAAAAGAGTACTTTCCACTACTTCTAGGTCTGATGCATTTGCATAGAGAATCTGGAAGAAATCTCAGTCTGGGAAGAATTTTGTGCATTTTGAAATCCTGCAGTTCAACTTTCTATACCAAGGCACTGTAAAAGACAAGTACCATCTTAAATAGTGTCCAAAATACATAATTCCATTTACATGGTGTACTTACACCCGTCCCCCCACCCCAGATATTGCAGCTGTTTACACAGCATTTCTGCTTGCATCTGAAGGTAACTCAGCAACAGCCTCTGATAGTGCTAAGCAATTTGACTTCTTATAAGGCACTCCCATGCTGACCTCTAATAAGGCACTCCCAGGCATAAAGATATTCACAAAACATCAAGAGTTGCCTCCCCAACAGTCAGCTGATTGATAATATCTTGATTCCTGAACCATAACCATGATTAAGCTGATCAGTTAATTTAGTTATAAATGGGAAAGATAAATAAAGGTGGACACACTAGATCAAATTCATGGCAAGATTTCTCATTTAGGAGAAATGGGAGGATACAAAAGAAACTAAAGAGGCAACTTATAAATCGGGGTCCCCTAACCTTTGCCAAGTGTAATCGCATCTGGGAAAGTAACTGAAAAAAACAAAAATAAATTATTTGTAAAACAATGTAATTTTTATTACCTGCACAAACTTCCATAGCACTGTTGGCAGCAGCCCGACGCTGACCCACTTCACCTTATTTTTGAAAGGCAAGTTTGAAGCAGGAATGATTACCATTTCATTGTTCCTACATGTAGCAATGGTAAGGAACACATTTCTACAATTACAACCAATAAATGGTGTATAAAACAGTAGGGCAATGAAAATGCTTTCTGAGTAAAGACGAAAGCTTGACTGTCTGAAACTCTGCAAACAATGGTTTGTCCTGAGCTCAGAAGAAAATTAAGCGCGCTACCTACCCAATAGCAATAAGCACTTCAGCTTCCTCTGACACAGCAAACTGAAAAAAAAAAAAAAAAAAAATACAAAACCACCCAAACACAGGGACTGGTTTTCACAGACATCCAAATACTTGATTTAGACATCAAATTAATTAAAACTGACAGAAGCAGAAGATGTTCAAGCACACTCATAGACCAAGCCCTATACCACTTCATGATTTCATTCTATAGGTGCAAATTCTCAGACATTGCCTACTAGATCATCAAGCTACCAGCTTTACAAAGCTTCTATGTATTTCATTCATTAACTCAGCAGAACATTCCCAGTACACTAAACTTTTAATCTAAATAGCCTAAAATAGGATTAGAGAAACACAGCCAAGGCTCTAGATGACTGCCAACCTCCCAGTTTGATCATTAGTTATCCAGACAGGATAATTATGTAATTATGGTCTCTTCCCAAGGTCAATCTTACTGAGCATACATGAAATCTTGATTATATGGTTTTAGATTAGAGGGGGAGGGGAAGGGGGGGAGGAGGGATGAGACACAACAGCGTGTAGATTTCAGTATACCTGACAAACGTACTGATGAAAGCCATGGAACAAACACAAATGCAATACTTCCATGCCTGCAAAGATGCAAACTGAAAACTGTCAGCTGCAATTCTACATACGCTAGGACAGTGCAGCAACTAAGTGAAGGCAATGGTGTTGTTATACTCAGACTTTTCCAGCATCACAATCCCAATGTAAAGTCAATCTCACATGCGAGCAACTTCATATTTGGATAAATTAAAACATTGAATTTATGAAGCAATCCAGATGAGATGTCAATGTTTGCCTCTCCTTCACAAATACATAGTGGTTAACGTGACAAAAAAAAAACCTCTCCTCCAAAACTATCTATCACAAAAATTTAACAATCCTTGTAACTCATTATTTTAACTCACACTATAGGATTTCCATGAAATCCCTCCGTAGTTGGTGATTTTACAGCAACTTAGCCAGTAAGTGAGATACATTTATAAGATGTTAATATAGTTTAGGATGCCTGATACCTTAAGAGGCAAGTATGCTAAATGCAACTGCAGCAATTTATCAGCTGCACAGGCAATTAACAACTGTTAATCAATCTGCATATATTTACCACACAACCTTGATTAACTTGAGTTAATAAGGCCACTCCTTAACTACTTCAGTAATTCCTCTGTTCTGAATCCACCCTTCTTTCTTTTGTCCAGGATCTAAGCTCTTACCAAATCCTCCCACATCCAGCCACAGATGTAGTTTTCATCTACTCCAACGTGTCTAAGGTATTTCAATATATTATATCAACATCATTGGTTCAAAAGGTTTCTTGACAGTTCTTAAAATATGTGAGTATAGTTTTAAGAGTAACAATTTTTTGTTCTACCAAACTAAGCATTAATTTAATAACTAATTACTAATAGAAGAGTTTCTTACGTGAACATATCATACTTCCAAGGCTCCTCCTCAAAAAGGGTTCAAGACCTCTACCATACAGCAACAATTACAAGCCTTGAAAGTAGTCTATCAAGCTCATGTTTCTATGAGCTTCAAAGAACAAATTCTCATCTACTTATACCACAAAGCTGAAAACTATAGAGATAATTTCTAAAACAGGAATCTCCTGACTGTTGTCCCAGGTGGTCTTCTCTCCAGGTTAGCCAACCGACAACCACATCCACTGCCTTCAAAAAAGGAGGGTTGCAAGAAAATACCTGGACATGGTAATCTCATTATCCATTAGAACTCCCCAGACAGCAGCAAAACTGTGAGAAGCATGGCAGTTTTACCTGGCCACACGTGAATACTAGCTGCAGGATAAAAAAAGCAAGAGTATTTTCATGGAAGAAAAACCTCAAAAACTTGACAAACGGAACCATACCAACTCCCCCAAAACACTAATAGCTAAACATTCTGGCTGAAAGTTTGATACATTGGGAGAAGAGCTTTACTCTTGGCAGGGTGTAATGATAATAGGATTCTTTGGCCAGACATGGAAGGAAACAAAAAGTAAGCACACTAAGGGACATCATCTTCACATGAAACTTGATTTCAGAACAGGAAGGGATATGCTATTTAAATTCCATTTTTAAGAAGTGATCTTATTTAAATGCTAGTTAATCAAGAACAAGACAATAAGATTACCAAAAAGCCTGCAAAAGAAATCAAAGCAGCATAGAAATATTCTTCTGGTTAACTGAAAAGACTACTAATGACCCTTAGAAGTAACTAATTTACACATATTACTGTTGGGACAAGCTGTAAATGATGACTTACAGACTACTAGAATTCCTCAGAATAGCAGAACTGGTCAGTCTCATATAACAAAAAGTCACCAAAACAAAGCTAAGGGTCATAGCACAGCTCCAAAGCATTCCAGCCAAAGCTGTCAACACAAATGCACATACCAAGCCATCTCACAGAGATGCTCAATTTTTGGAGTACAAGTGCAGTCAATGTCAACATACAAGGTTAATTTTTGCTAGAATACAGAAGCTTTCATCTTTAAAGTAACAATAAAACCACTCGTCACCACCACCACCCATTTTCCTCCCTAATACATTGGTAACAATTGCAGACAGACACAGTTATTTACGACGGTTTAGTCTTCTTCACTAAGACAAACAGGGAGCACAAAGCAGGGTTTCTTGTCTTTTTCAAAGCATGGTCAAACAGATACGAATTTGCAGCCTAACTGCAGACACTCATGAACACACAAGTCAGCTTTTATAGAGTCTTAATGGTACAAGTTCCAAAGACTGACATAGCTTCACAGGCAGTCATACCTAGAACGAAGACACACACAAATAAAAACACCTTTGCTTAGGACATAAGCTAGAACCATATCACTAACATGCTACCAAAATAAGGGATTCGGTTACCTTCTGGTCACCAAATTAGGATGCCAAAAAGTAGCTAATCCTTCCACTACAGCTATCTCCTAGATGCTGTGGTACCTTGCCCTGAACAGTATTACCATTCTTGCAGTTTCAGTATTCAATACACTTCAGATAACATCAAAACTGAAGCATGAAGGAACAGTCACACCAGGACAAACCAAGGATTCAACTAGCCCAGAATCCTGCCTCCAGCAGTAGCAAGAAGTTTTACTCTTTCCAGACACACCTGTCCCTAACTGGAGGGGGCAAATCAACAGAACAGTGGCAAAAATGAGTGTCAGAGCATAAGAATATAAAGTATATGCTGATACTTCAACAGAATATTCTCCCAGTCAAAAAAATTTGCACCTCAGAAGCTTCCTGAGACAGAAGTGGCTGGCTATTTTTTTCTTTTTTCCTAAATTATCAACTCCAATGTATTTTTCCCTACCAATTTGTCTAGTCCCACATTAACTCCAAGCAAGCTTTTAGCTTCAGCAACATACGGCCACAAAGAGCTCCACAACCTAAACGTGCATGTGTGAAAAACCAGTTTCTCTGCTTACTCTGAACTTGCCACTTGTTAACTTGAGAAACTCCTCCTTGTATTAGAGGAGACAGTGAGTAATCAGACTGTATTCACCCTCTCCATAATACCCATGCCTTTACTTCATTCCTCAGTCTTTCCCTCGGTCCTCACGCTTCCACACTCAAGTGTCCTATTCCTCCTTGCTATGAAAGCCATACTATGCTTTTCATCATATTACTACTCTCTGAACCTTTCTGCAGCCCTGCTATGTCCTTTCTGAGGTTGGGGACCAGAGCTGGACACTATTCAAAATAAAGGAGCACCATAGATTATCAGTGCCATACTGATATTCCCAAATATATCCTCTCAAATACACTTTGTTCTCAATTCCCTTCCTAAAAAATAGAAAATCCTACCATTGTGTTTCCTTCTCGAACACTACTGAATATTAAGCTAACATTTTTAACAGAATCATTGTAATGCCATAATCTATTTCTGAATGTACACATAATTTGATTTTATAAATGAAAAAGCAACTTTCCAATGCAACTTTAAGGAGCCGTAAAGCCACAGCTGCAGAAACAAGAATGATCCCAATTAATCTGTAAGCACTTAATTTCTCAATGTGATGATACCAAAAGTGCCAAATACCATCCACACAAGGATTCAGAGACTGTACACTGCAACACACACTTCCAAGCTAGCAACTTCTGCAGAAGCAAGAATGTTCCTCCCTGCAAACAGAAAAGTACTTTTCTCCTCCCCACCCACAATGTCACAAGCAGACTAATCCCAAAACAGCAACAGTATTTTTTCCAGAATTTGTCCTGTAAAGGTGTGTTCATTAAGTGGATAACCTAACGTTGTCCATTAGAATTTTTTCTTCATTAAAAAAAAAAAAACCAACAACATTAGCTGGATAATGTATTGTTAACAGAGGAAGCAACAATACTAGAAGCACTGCTATCTGAAATGGGCCTTTACCCAGCCTTTTTCTACATGACCTTGGAAACAAGTTCTCAATTTTACAATCCAAGTACTTTCAACATCAACTAACAGATCTGTAACTTTTTTTTCGGTAAGTCTGGGGTCAAGTACTGATTCCACCCAGTGACATACTGTGTATGTGTCAAGGACAATTCTAAAACATTTTCTCTTAAAGCTCCTAAACCTTAAAATGCCAGAAAACAAGCAAACAAACAAGTTATTACAGGAAATAAGTTATGCCAGAGCTCCATCTTTCAAACAGCTTAAATAAAATAATCCTGCCTTTATTTTCCCTCTCTGCAATTACTCAACACTCAAAACAAATGAGCAGCTTTGCATGACCTCCATCTCCAGATTACACTAATTCAGGTAGAAACCACTTTGAATCAGTAGGCTAAATCTCTGTGCTTTGATATTAACACAACAAATCATACATCAAGCTGAGCAATTCCTTCACTACAGATTATCTTTGTGTGCTTTGGAAAAAGTTTTTATATTTCTAAATCAGTACACCGTTACAGTTTGAATAGTCCCTGGCCATGCCAATTTTGAACAGCAGCACAGTCTGCCACAAGGATTAGAGAATTCTAAAAGCAGCTGAATCTTTCCTTAACATCAAGTAAGTTTTCCAACTGCCTCAGTTTAGACAGCTTTTATTGATAATTTTTCCCCAATATCATTTGAATTCTTTCTGATTGTGAATAGGTGATATAAGGGTTGATGATACAACCAAACTATTTCATAATCACTTTTTTTTTTTACAAAACCCTCCTCTAAAAGAATTAGAACTATTATATTTGTGATAGAAAATGTGTCTGAACTGAAATGTCTATCAGCCCTGAAAACAGCAGTCTTCATTACTTTAGGTAAAAGGGTGGGAAATACCAGAATTTCTCTTTGGAGTTCTTCACTGCTTCTTAAAAAAACCTCTCCGTATTTTAGCTGTATCACCCTTTCTAGAAATGCTCAGATCTACTCCTGCCTATTTAAATACTGGTTAGAATAGACCTGAATGTTGAAAGATGCTCTTAAGAGAGTCATGTCAATTCGGTCCCTATTTAAGAGAGACTAGTGTTTCAGGAGAGCTTGTCATCAGATTATTCAGTTTCACTAGAGTAAAAATACTATTTTCATTCTAGTAATTGTATTAATGATTGAAAACCTAGAAACCATAAGTTTTGTGCTTAAAGTAAAATATTTTAATATGTGTAGTGTCTGTAGATATCCCAGTACTGCAAAACTGAAACAGAATAGTTGGCTGTAAGTCAATTCATAAGAACGTCACCTTCTTTAAGCAAAAAGCCTTATAAAATAAATCCAGAACTGAAGCAGTTGCCAAGACATCAGAGCTGACTTCACAGGAAGTTTTCACTATATTATTGCCACATTCACTCCCTGAACACTGCTGCCAGCTAGAATCTACTGTACTGAAGTGCTCATTTCAAACAGACCTGATACCTCAGACTAACACCTGCAAATATTAACAAAGAGACTGCCTTTCCTTCTTCCTGGTCTCCTAACTATCACCATCAACGACAGCAAGACTCAGGGAAGAAAAAAAAAAAAAACACAAAACCCTACAGAGCTATAGTACAGACACCACTTGTTTCAAAAGGAAGAATGTGCAACCTGCCTGTGTGTATGAAAAAAGCGTGAACATTCCCTTTTTCTACTAGAAGACCCTGTGAAAATAACTGTATGCAACAGATGAAGGAACAAGTAAATGAGCCCAAACAAGAACCAATACAGCCACACCAAGAAACAGAACAAGCTTTAGAACAGCACTATCAGCAAGAAAACAATACTGCATTTTAATTCCCCAATTCCACAGACAGATGAGAAATTTGGGCAGAAAAGATTCGAGCAGTGTTTCATACCCCTAACTCGGGGGGGGGGGGGGGGGGGGGGGGGGGCTGGTGGGGTGTCATCAGAAGTAGGAAGTGCCAGTCACCAAACACTCCAGACAATAATTCCAGCTGCTACACCCACCCAGAAACAGGTCTTCACCCCAAATTCTATCTCCTCTATGCCTACATTAATCTCAATGAAGCATACTCAGTACAAGGGCAGACTTAAGCAAGACCACATTAAGCTGCTAGATTATTTACAAAATCGTTTTTCATGATCTGTATTTGTGGAAAGCTAGAACAATTCTTACAATAAAGTATCCTCTTCTCCAGTTTTATTTCTACCAGTGTAAGGAAATGTTTTATAGCAACAGAATTTGCACACACACTTTTACATTATATTACAAAACATATTATATTTCAATGAAGAAACAGCTGTCTGTGTTCTATTAGGAAAAATGGCTCAGGAGAAGTGCATTTGCCATGCATTGTAAAAATTAGGTAATACTACATTCCTTGCACACACATGCACACAGTCTCCATCATAGGCTAGTGTTTATATGTAGGAAAAAAAACCCAACACACTAAGACTGCTTTTATCAGCAGTTGCAAAACATTACCAGGAGAAACGTTAGACTTCAGACACCTACCAGCATTTTACAACGGGTAGAGAATACCTTCACTTGCAAGAGAATCAGAATATGCTTCTGTAATAGCTCTTCTTCCTTCTTCTGTGCTCCCTCTCAAATATTTTAGCTCCTTATACTTTACAAGGTCAAAAAGCACCCCCGACTTCAATAAATGAACACAAATTAAAAAAACCCAAAGATATTCAGAAGCAGGGGAAACTCCACATTGAAAACATGACAGCACAAGCAGCTCAATGTTAAATTAGGAAGTGGTCTGCTTTACTCAAACTCAAAAGTTCAAGATGGAAAGCAAACTCATAAAGCAAGTGTTACTAAAACAAAGAAGGTTTAATAATCAATGGGAATCTACAATTAAATATTAAATCTACTGTCACTCTGCCAAGGGGCCCAGTCTGGATAGAAACACTCCTGTGGTCTCATACAAGCAGGAAGGATTCCTGTCTTGAAGAGTTTCCAATGTAAAAATACCCAGTTATAACCTCTTCTTCCAGATAGACTTCAGTTACAAAGTATTAGTAATGTACTGTAATAGTATGAACAGTTTACAGCATCCAAAGATAACATTCAAATGGAGAGCACTGACAGGAGACCTCTTAAGAGACCCTCAATCATGAGAGCAAAGACATTAACAAAGTCAAGATAAAGATCACAGAGATTTCTCATATTTAAAACTGGGGTTCTGCTGTGCCTCTGTCCTTTTAACCATTCAGCACACATTGGTCTATCACTGCTTGCTGCACTAAGAGCAGCAGAACTGCTGAACAATGATCAAGACTGAACACGGCAGTAAAACTGAGAATAGGTGTCCTAGTGTATCCTAGGGAGAAAAAAGAGCTTACTCTATGCAGGACATAGAGGCAGCTGCTAGCAGGTCTCTTGTCATGACAAAGATGAGCTTTCACAGAGGAAGCAGCAGCCAGCTTACCAGAAGTATCCATATTAGCTAAATAGAAGAAGGCAAACTGCCCACCACGTATAGCAGAAGTTTGCAGAGCTCAAAACCAGGATGAGCTCAGCAGTAATTCAAGACACACCACCACTTGACTGGAAATGAATAAAAGTAGGCAATATTCAGTAACTTCCATTTTTACTCAGCTGGACTAAGACTCTGAAGAGTTGGCTAACCTTCCAGGCTGTCTACCATACCAGCTGCATTTGTTTGATAGCATAAACTGGCTGGTTCAAACAAAAATTATCTGAAGGGAACAACTGGACTACCACACAGCCATACATCACCATTATCCTTATATATATACCTTGTCATTGGCTCCTATGTGCAGCTGAAGAGTCTGCTTTAACTAGGACTTCCAATATTGTTATCATAATTGTTTATTAAACAGGTTACACCTATTAGTTAAAGGGTTATGTTATCAGCTCACGGATTAAGCTGATGAATCTTCTAGCAGTACTGTGTGCAATTCTCCTGATACAGGTGGATCTAGAGAGCATAAAGAACCTACCTTGGCAAGAAACTGATCTGCCATACAGAAACAGCAAAAAAAACAGGATGGAAAGGAAGAACAAGTGACTCTTACCGAGATCTCAAACACTGGGGACAATAAAACCTTACCACACCATTGGCTATTTGTAAATACATGAGAACTCTGTAGTATCTAAGTCACTACATAGTAGTACAAAGTTAGGTGCTTGAACTATAAAACAAAGTTTACAAAACAAGATCTTAACTCTCCTTCCTCAAACCATTTCTCTCATGCTTAAGGAAGCATAGCTGGCGATATAGATAGTAGTCTGATGCCAAGGTTTGTGTAAGAAGCTCAGTACATTCCCATCTCCTGAATGGAAAAGAACATCACATGCTAATTCATTCCCTTACAGAAGGGACAGGCAGACTCTATTTGGCCTTTGGTCCTCAAATCACCAGGGCAGTTCCTTCCCAGGGCTGCTACCTTCACATGATTCCCCTCCGCAGTTTGCTCTCCCTCCAAAGGAATGACTTTAATACCACACGTCCTATACAGAAGAATAAAACAAGTCTGGATTTAACATCCCACTGTTTTTTTTCCCCCTACTTCACGTGCACTTGTACTCAATCTGCACATTTTTGTTGTTAGTTCATAAGCAGCACCTTTAGCTGAAGGTCAAGAGGAAAAAACAGTATTTAAAGTTATAAATCAAAAAACACATTAGCCACTGCATTGTCCAGTTCCAAAGTACACAGACACATTAGTGCTCAATATAAACAAGCTAAAAAAGAAGTCTACTGCATTTCTGCAGGGAGTACCACCTTTGATGGAAGTCAAACTTAACAGACACTGGTCATAATACACCTAGGATCACCAAGTCTGTGCATATACACCTGCCCATTCTGAATGAGCAAGCTCTCAGGAGTACTTAAAAGGCTGGTATTTCTGGTTTTCAATGAGAAATGAGAAACTACTAGCTCAAGGGACGCTGTACAGACAGTACAACAGTATGGCTCTTTCAGACGTTCTCAGCACTCCATTTTATTTTTTTCTGAGTTTATATCAAAATGAACATGTGTTTGCTATTATATACAAAATATAAAGTACCCAAACATGAATATATCCTTTAGATACAGCTCAGATTCCTCATTTCCCACAGTGATTTAGGAACACCTTTATCCAAAGCTGCTTTTGCATAAGCAGTACTTCACATGCTTACAGATAAGAGAAACAAAACCCAAAAATAAGTAGAGAGACTAGTTCCTTCTCCAGAAGGAAATCTGAATCTCTAACCTCATTTTCTCAGCTAGACAAAGTCTCCCCAGGACACCATAAAGTTCCTTCGACCAAAAAAAAAAAAAAAAAACAAAAAACCCAAACCAAAAAAAAAACACCAAAAAAGAGAGAGCACACCTTTTCAGGTTTTTCCTTGAAATATACTATGCCTCTCACCTCCAGAAGCTTCCTTGGATCATACATCAGGTGCAGACCAATACAGAAAAAGACTAGGATGAACCTGACATGATACTCTCCTTTTCAAGATCCCACCAAAGAATTTCATAAATCATTTTGTCTTATTTACAAAGTAATTGTAAACTATTTCCAAAAAATTTGCAAGAATGAGAAACAGCACAAGCAAGACTGCCAGACTGGCCCTGCCCCAATAATTCGGTTTGACTGTGGATTTCCATAGCCTGAAAGAGGCCTCTCAGGGGTTTGTCACATATGCACCACCCAGTCTGTCACTCAACAAAATTAACAAATACCCTCTTTGGTTGTCTGAAGCATGACACCTGAAAAAAAAAAACCAAACAGCCAACTAAACTTTTAAATATAGGTCAAATGCCAGAGACTAACAGAAAATTTCATGATGAATCTTCTACCATTTCCCAGAAAATATCCTGGGAATTAAAAAAAAAAAAAAAAAAAAAACACAAACCCACACACCACAACCAAGAGCTGTTTCAGGCAACACTAACAAAAAACAAACAAACAAAAATCACACATCTACCTTTTGATATTTGAAACCCCTCATTCACAGTAAATGCTCCATTGCTCAATATCTATTGACAGGTTTCAGATTAGTTCTAGCTAGACTTCTGTTCTCTATGACCAACAATATCTATGCATTCAGATAAAAATTTTATGAAGTTGTGCTGTGAGATATGGGAATACTGGACATGAGGGGCTCATGTTGTGCAGCTTGATACTGAACAGACACCAGGATAAGTATTACTGAATGAGTGTGCTGTGGAATGTTTTATTGTACAACTACATGGTGAGATGATGAGTATTGAGGGGACAGATGGTTACAGTGAGCGGCTTTGATATGCATCCTATTGAAAACATCCAAAAGCTAACATAAGCAGTCATGAAGTCAATGGACAGTCTGAGGCTTCTCCAATAAGCAATTCAGAGATTGAACTGACCTTCAAAGAAACACTTTTCTGTGGAGAAAAGGAAAATTAAGATCTAGATGTGGCCTTAAAATCTAGTCTGGAATAACACTACATTTATCCAACTCATCCCAGCAGTCCTCTCATGATGAAGTTGTGTTCAGTAGACTGCCTAGCAAGGACAGGCTGATGCTGCATTTACCCAAGACACCATGAGTCCAAGTATAAAAGTTTCTTACTTTTTCAACAAAGAAAAGGTTAAGGGAATGTGACCTGTATATAAACCCTGTATTAAGACTTAAGTGAATAAAGGCAGTATGAAGGAAGTCTTAGTATGTATATAAAGCAATCACTTTCTAAAAAGCCGTCTTCCATTTTTTTAATTAAATGGCCTTCTCTAAGACAGAAAAAGTGGCCTAGGAATTGGTCTACAATCCTTCATTTATGAACAAACCTATTTCTTAATTATCTAGTACAGCATCACTAGAATTCAATGGATCTTGTAGACTACTTAGTAAGTTTTAATGCCACTTAATCCAGTGTTAGACCTCTCTTTTTAAGCCCCTACCTCTTCTCCTCCCCACATTAAACAGCCTTCTACATCAATTCAGTCTGTCACTCAGAGTTCACTTAAAGCAGCTAAAGAAATTCAAGACTAAAAAGACACCTTTATTTAAGATACCGGTGTTACAATATGACCCTCAGTAAGCAGAAAATTTCATCCTTTCCTCTGCAAAAAGACTTCATCTCTGCAAAACAAGACATAACAGCACATCTCCTCCAACAAACTAGGCCCAACAGGCACATCACATTTGCCTGTTTCACATTTAGCACACATCCACACTCACTTGCTCCCTACCCTCTCAGCCTCCACAGTAGACTGTAAACACACAGCAGAAAAGAGAAACAGCACTAAATAACATTGTGGGAAGTACAGCACAGTAGGACTCAACATCAGACATTATAAACTGGAACAAACCTTCTACGCAGAAGGAACCTATATGACATCAGCTTTAAGTTGTGCAGTGGTTCTTTGATCTATCCTTGCATCCATCAGTATGCTTCTTTCCATCAGTAAGACTGCCCCTTTTCCAAGTTTTTCTAAATCAGAATTCCTCAGTGGACAGAAGCCATCAAGGTTACTTTGATCAGTTGCAGAGTTACACCGTGTCCTCATTTATTATAATCACAGCAAAGGCGTTGCCACCTTCTCCCACAACTCTAGACCTACCAGCAGCAACAGCAGGAGCCAAGAAAGGAAAAGTAAGGACAAAGATACTATTACTGAAATTCTTGGCAAACATGCGAGTTCCCGAAATCTTCTTAATATACCTTGATTTCACAATCCCTTAACCAGTCAACTTACTGCCTTCAACCTACCACAAATCACAACAGACAACTAATTTTACCAGAGAATACAAACACCCACAAGAACTTTAAAGGTGTAAGGAATATATGCCTCATGATTACAATGGACTCTGTGCTTCTCCACAGCACTGGACCAGCACTTTCATTAACAAAAACTGAGGTACTTGCTTAATTTACTTGCCTAAGCTTTTTTGTTAAATGACCAAACAACTTTCTCAAACAGCAGCTCTGGCCTGTTCACATGTTCATACTATTTCTGAAGCATAAGTCTAGAAGCATGACAGGGATCAGTTCAGTAGGACTCTAGCACTCCTGCCAGCTTAGCTGGGTAAGCAATCACACCAAAGTTTTGTGACCTCCTACTCCCAGATGAAACAGATGTCAACAGGAGTTAAATGTACGTGATTTTTTAGAAACACAATTGGTCCCCAGGAATAGAAAGACTGCAGGCCTGATTCTCCTCTCATACTGGGATACTTGAAGATTATGAAACAGTGCAAAGTGGAGCTCTTACAATGCTGAATTTAAGTCCTTGGGTATCATGGGCTCTTCCTTAAAATATTTCAACTGCATCCATTATTGCTGTATGCATCTGTCCTAAGCAGAAAGAAATCTGTGCTGCACTTGAAGAATGCTATTAGCATTGGCAGAGGTTCTTAACGGAAGAAACACAAGTTTGCTTTTTGCTTTCCCACTCCTTTCCAGTCTGCAATGCTTTATAAACATGGAAAAGTTGCAACCAGATCTGCTTTTAGATCCTAGATCACCCTTAATTTTCTCACATCAGAAACCAAATTTTCTTTTGAGGAAAAACTACCATGCACTATGGAACGGAGTGCAAACTTTCCATTATTTTTTGATACCTAGTGAAAACAGATCCTGCCAGAGCTCTTCTGCATCCCTGCTCCACATGCAAGTAATTTTAGATCCCATTTCCCATGACTGACTTTACAAAAAAAGCATAGAATACAACAGTAACATTGAAAAAACACCATTGTAAGGATATCTAAATTCATGGCATAAGTAAAGTTTTGTGCGCGTCTGCAAACAGCAGCCCATTTAAGGTATGAATGCCAAGTTAGTTCTAAATATTCTGAACAAAGTATCAAACACCGCTATCTCTTTAAAAACAGGAATTCTGAAGGTGCATCATTTTTGTTTCAAGTACTGATGAGCAATTTTCATATTTATAATTAATATTACAGATCTGCTGCAAAGGTAGACTGTTTATTATCCTTTAGGAAGGATTTGACATTGTCAGCTAAGATGAACTATTTTGCACTGTGTAACAATTATTTGGACTTTCCTGGGTACAAGTCCTCGCCAAATTTGTTCCTCATTTTTCAGAGTTATTTCTGATATACCATACGAAAGACTAGAGTTTAAAAATTTCAAGAATCCTAAGGAAATTTAACTATTCTGCCTGGCTTTAGCTTATGAAGGCAGCCTAGGGTTTTTTTGATCTACTGATCTTGATCCAAAACTCACCAAACCACAGAAGTGAGATCAGCTACAAGAGAGATTAGTCTTTAAGATGCACATCAGGATTTTCTTTTGTATCGCCTAGAAGAGAAATACTTGCTAACTAGAGTTTAAAGCAATACACAGAAAGTGAAACACAGCTATATGCTAATATGTCAATAGAAGAAGTTGTTATATCGTCAAATACAAGTCAGAGTATCACCTGCAAAGCACAAGCAACGTTAATAGCCACACAACACAGGAACTCTCAAAATTTTTGAATTTTGCTTCCTCCCTTTACTATCTCCTCTTCTACAAATATTTCTTATCCAAAATTAATTTTCTTCCATTGAAGCCAACACTGTCAAGAAGACAGACTCTTCTGAGAAGGTTATCTTAGAAGGCAAGTAGATTTGTAACAGTTACCTGTGAAATACCACAGCACTTTAATAGTAATTTGCAGGCCTGTGAGCGTAACAGTCATCTTCTTGTCTTTCATACAGCAAGTCTAACTTCTTAACAATGACATTCCCTGCATAAAATTCCATAGAAGTTTTAACACCTGAGAGATTTAGAAGTCGAGAACAAAGGAATGTCAACGGAATAGAATTAACCTCTTAGAATTGTGATTTGCATAAGCTTCCACCTGCAGTATACACAACTGCTAAGTGTCCCTGAATTAACATTTCAAAAACACAAGTTGTAGCAAATATAGTAAGGATCATCCTCCTAACAGTTGTTTTGTAACAAGTATCATAGAAAGACCAAACTTACTAGCAAGAGATGTCACTTTCAAAAGCCTCTCCTAATAAGAACATAAGATTTTAAACAAGACCTACCATAAAGTTTCAAGATTACTTGTTGTTGTTTTTTTGCCACATCAGCTACTCCCCAGGCAAAGTACTGGAGCAGAAACAGCAAGAGTAACTTAAATGCAACCGATTTCAGATTACAACCTTAAACAGCACCTGTACTAGTGCCCTCATCTTTCAGAAAGTAAACCAGACCTGAAAGCAACATCTACTGATCTGATATCGTTATCAACTTTCCATGAAAAATAACTTTAGAACTAACTCCCAGGAGCAGCCACTTGAGATGCTCAGAATAACATCACAAAACAAAACCAAAAGTTGGAAGAGAGACCCAACTCTTCAGGGTTTGAAGAACCCTAGGAAGTAGAAAAAAGTCAAATCTACCATTTTCCTGACAAAACACTATGCTGGTTTGGCAAGAAGTTGATACAATTCCATGGTATTTTGAAGGCAGGTGCAAGCAAAACACGCTTTACAGCAAGAGCCACGTGAATGAGGTTACCAGCACCAAGCCCAAACTGCTCTTTCTTTTCACATACAAAGCTGTCAGAGATAGCAAGCACAATATGCGCTTATGCATTAGTTGGTCTTTTATGTAAGCTTAAAGAGTAGTTTAATTTCAATGGTTTCAGATGCTTCAGGAAAAGCCCCATAGATATTTATCTGCACTTTAGACAGCTAAATGCATAACAACCTTACCTCAAGCGACCATATGTAGGTTAGATATGGAAGAATTAGCCCAATTCCAATTTGTCTTCGAACATTTTATGCCGCATATGTGGAAAAACTAAAGCACTTCATAGCTATTTCAGAGCTCTGAATAAGAAATCATTTGAACACTATGCATGATGTAAGTGACAAGCCTCTTCTGAAGTTTTCTGCTTACCACTTCCTATCTATATTATTCTACCTGGCCTAAATTCAACCCCAACACCTAGTTTTAAGCCTCCCCCATTACACACACTTCCTCTGTTCTCAGATTACAGCCTGACAAATATTAGAAGTCCTGGTATTGAGTGTACTTGCTGATAAATATATTTCAATGTCACACACATAATATCACTTTATTTTGATTGAATTTCATTTTAGGTAATGAACAATTAAGACAACCAACATTAAGCTCATTGTGCATCATTCCCTGCAAAGTTAAAATAAGAAGCCACCCAAATATACAAATAATTGCCTTTTTTGTTTTCTCACAGTAACTATGATAATTATGGAGATGGGTATAGTGCAACTCCACTGAATCCTAAAACCTTTTATGATATAGTTTGAAGTTGAAAATAACTGACTTTTCCCCCAATCAAATCACTCTCAGCCAACAGAATCTTACCTACAGTCAGCTAAAAGACAAAAAAACTCAGTATCCAATCACCTAACTGAAAAGTTGTTTCTTGAGATACACTATTTTTTAATAAAAATGTATGAATCAGTTCTGCTTCTATCAAGAAAACAGACCCACACAAGCATGAGCCAAAGGACTCAGATGATGTTTAAGCTGATGAAAGCATCTAACAGAAGACAGTACTTCCCCTTCCCAGTAGCAATCAGTCTTTATTGGCCTGTCTTGTCTGTTCTTGCCTGTTCTACAGACGTACCATATTTTTGTTGCACGGGCTCATTTGAGAAGTAATAATTTAGTGAGCACGTGCTGAGCGTATGGGCTAGGTAATTCCCTGCTCATTCCCACATTACTTAAAAGAAGCATCCTGCTCCTCTTTCTATCAAAGGAGCTAGCCACGAAACCTGCTGTTTGCTTCTTCCAATGGGCCCTATTCCCTCTTGTTCCCATTTGTTATGTTGCAAAGCCAGGGGCTGTGAGGAAGGAGGACAGACGAAACATGAGTGCCACTGCCAGAACAATTCTTCAGGAAATCCACTTTCAGGAGTTCCACTGAAAAGAGAACAAAAAGGAACAGGCCAAGAACTGGCTTAATAGAACTACCAAGCAACACTGGGCTACCAGACCATTGGCTGGGCAGCCTAACCTAAGCAAAAGGGCAGAAGAGAACAATTTTCCCTGTATATCAGTTCCAGCTGCATTAACTTATTAAGAGGAATATATTCAACACAGTGATCCCACATGCTCTACAGGAAAGTTCACACATTCAAAACGAAGTTTTTCCAAGACAAAAAGTTCAGAGTGGATTTCTTTTCACAGTATTACTGCTATCTGCGTAGCCGAGACATTCAGCTTTATCAATCAGCATGGCAGGCAAGTTTTAACTCAACTGCTGAATTTGACAGTCAGAAAGTTCACCCCAGTAGGCTGACAGACCTTCTCCCCTATTAAAATCATCAGATTTCAAGACTAGGGAAAAAAAAAAAATCTAATACATGTTAGTAGAATTACACAGCTTATCAGTACATAAGAAAATTTATGTATGTCTCTAGCAGTTATGGCCAGAAGTTAACCACAGAATATGAGTAGTCCCAACAGTCCCACTATATTGTATCTAATTTTAGTCCACCTGCGTATGTTCACTGCCTTCCCAAAAAACAAGACTGAATAGTAGTTAAGAGCCACGTGGACAGCAATGAAATCATTGCAAATGCTGAAGTCCTTGCTGCCACTGTCCTTCCTAAACACTAAATCCTTTACTCCCCCTCCCAAAGAGCGCAAAACAGAATTAAGAACTATTCTGCTACCATAATGTAATGAATAACGTTCGAAAGGAAAAAAAAAAGAAAAAAAAAAAACAGCCCACACTGCCATTTCTGCCCTGTAACATCTAGCAGATCCCAATCTAACAGTGGGATCACTCCTTACAAGGTACTGTATACATGCCCACACATGAGTATGTAAATCCTCTACTATCTATACAAAGAAATATAAGCACGTGCATACACCCCACATGCCTTCCTCAATCATTTCAAGAAAAAAGCAAGTCCCCAAGGACCTTCTAATACTCTCACGTCCCAAAACTAGCTTTTTGAACAATTTTTCATTGCTCCTGATGACAAATTAAGACAGCAATGGCATGACTTTTCTTTCTGATGTTAGAATCTCCGCCGTCCACTTCAGAGCAGCCAAGAATTGAATTAGCATGAATACCACCCTTAGGTGGTACGTTTCCATTTTCGTATGCTTTGTGAATAGAAAATGGTAATTTCTAAATCCATTCCAAGAAGTTACTTTCACACATTAAAGAAGCTCCCAAGTAATTCAGGATTAAAGAAAGAATGCTCTGAAATTCAAACTAAAGCACACCAGTATTTCATGTATAAACATACGCTCAAGCAAATTTAGAAAAAAAGTACTTATTAGAAAACAATACACAATAGAGCCAGCACTCACTGCACAAAGTTTGTTGTAGTGTGTAACATCATCTCAACCTAGCATCCTTTTCTAGCCTCAGTACACATAAATGAAAACAACCTGCTTTATTACCAAACAACTACAGTCAAATTTTAGCCCTGCAGGAATCCCAGGTATCTAAATGTGCATGATTATTTCTGTGAGATTAGCATAAAGCCTTACCTCATCAATTCTCTATTAACCATGTATCTGCTATATTGAACAAAACACATAAAATTGCTTTGTGAACAAAACATCCTAGAAAACAAGGTATCAACAGATTACAGCAAGGAATGCCAGGATTTTAGTTTATCCTCAAATGTCTTGCAAGCTTATTATACCAGCTTGCAAGGTACATACTTAAAGAGAGACAACTTCTCTGTGCTCCATCCTATATAGAAAGATTATACCAAGGTGGAACCCAGAACTGCTCAGTAAGGGATGTCTGGGAACGCAAAGATGAATTAACAGTTGTACATCCAGTTGCAGAAAGAAACTGCTCTTACCCTTCACCTAATACTTACTGTTGGCTCCCACATCCTCAGCTACTCCAGAACCTCTCATTCTCAGGTATGTGAATCCCAGTATCAGAAAGAACAAGCATGCAGCAGTTAAGAGGAACATGGACAGGTAATGTGCACTGAAGCCTCCAGTGGTGGATACCTCCTCTCTTTTGAACTGTTGGAGAAGCTCCTCCTCGGGCTCCGAGAGATTCTTCTTGTAGGTGTTTTTCAGGTAGGTATGATTTGAACCCGTATGATTGGAGTGGTTGAGTCTAAGGGAGGAGGTGGTTCCACCCGGGGGAAGGCTATTAGTAGCTGAATAGATCCTGGATTCAACATTATAGCTACCAGCAGCACCGCTGAGAACATGATTATTGGTCGCTTTCCTAATGGTGCCTGGAGGGTCAGTGATTTTACCGCTGTCCACGTCCGTGAGCTGTGGTGGCAGCAACAATACCGTAGGGGATTTCTTAGGTAGGCCAATGCGGTATCTGGGGCCGGGAGGACTAGAGTCCAGATTTTCACATCCTCCTCCTCCTCCCCCCCCCTCCGCCGCCTCCTCCTCCTCCTGATTTCTGCCCCTGTCTAGACTCCCGGCAGCAGCCGCCTCCGCCGCCGCCGCCCTGTCATTCGTTACGACTACACCAGCACCACAGCCTCCGCCAGCCCTTTCTTGGCCCGTCTCCATCACGCCAGCGCCGGCTGCAGCGCATTTGCTTGTTATGAATGGAGCAGGAGACTTGCTGAGGCTCCGTCTGGGCCGGCGAACTGCAGGCTCCTCCTTCGGTACCTGCTGCTTGGCCCTCGCCCCCGCCGCCTCCTCCTCCTCCGAGTCAGAGTACTTGTCCCTGCTGCCGCCGTAGGAGAGGAGCCGGTTACCGTTCACGGTCCGGTTCTTCCACCGCTGCTGCTCGCTCTCCTCCTCCTCCTCCTCTTCGTCGTCCTCCTCCCCTCCTTCCTCGTCGCCGTCCCCGGGCTCCCTCACACCCTGAGCCGCCGCCGGTCTCCTGGCCGCCGCCCCCCACCAGGCGTTGGGCTTCCGCCTGGCCGCCTCCTCCGGGGGGAGCTGATACTCACGCCGCCGGCGCCGTGGGGGGCGGCGGGCCTCAGGCCGCGGAAGAGGGGTGAAGCCCGCTCCCTCCTGCTGCTGCCGCCGCCGGCGCCGGCCTGGCTCCGGGGACTGGTTTCCACATCCGACTCGTCCGAGCTGAAGCCCAGCAGCACTTTGCCGCCCCCGGCAGGGGGTGCTGCGCGGCTCCGGCTGCTCCCGGCGGCAGCCCCGGGGAGGTAGGGGTGCTCGGCGCCGACCAGCCGCGCGCCCACGCCCGGGGCCGCTCGCCCGGGGCCGCCGCCGCCGCCCGCCGCCGCTCCGGCCCCCGTGTTATTGTTGTTGCTGTTCCGGGTCTTGTTGGCGCCGCTGCGGGCCCCAGCCCGCTCATCCTCGCGCAGCTTCTTCAGCTTCTTCAGGTAGACGGGCCGGGTGCTCTCGGTGACCGGCCCCGGGGAGAAGCCGAAGCGCCTCAGCTCCGAGAAGAGCTCCTCGTCCGTCAGCTGCGCGGCCGTCGCCATTTTCCGCTCCCCCGCCGCCGCGGCGTTTCCTACCCACGCGCCGCGCCGCGCTCCGCGCCGGAACTGACGCGTGCGCACTCGGCTGTGGCCTAGACCTGCCTGTCACCCCGCGGGCGCCGCCCGCCGGGGCCAGACGGGTGGGGGGGAGGGGGGGGGAAGGCGGGGCCGCGCGGCGCCGGCGGCCCCTCCCCCACCCCGCCGCCCAGCAACGGCCGGCGCGCGGGGGCTGGCGCCGGCGCGCGCGCCGCCTCGAGCCGCCCCTGCGAGAGACGCCGGCCCCCCCCCCCGCCCGCCCTCCGCGCGGGGCCGGTGCGGGGGCGGCCCCCCCGATCCCCCTCCGCCGCCGGCTTTGGGGCGAGGGTTTTGAGGCGGGGATCGCGCCGCGGCGGGCGGCGGTTGGGGGCGCGGAGGGCACCCCCGAGCGGGCGGCGGCCCGCAGCTGCGCGCGGCGGCGGTGGGAGGTGTTTTCGCCGGTGGTCGGGAGGTTCGCGGCGTACGTACCCCCGGCGGGCCTGGGGACGCCGAGCTCGGAGGTGCGGGAGCGAGAGGCGGCGAGGGTTGCCGGCGGTCGCTTTTGGAGCTGGAAGGGCAGAGCTAATCGGGAAGGCGCTACTTCGTGCGCGCCTGTAAGTTAAAAACGGGATTGCTGGCTGAATGTCTGATTGCTTGGGGATAACCGGCAGTGAGAAGTGTCAGACCGAACGTCAGACATCTTTTGACACCATTCCCAGGTTACAAATTTAGCCTGACAATGGCTGAAGAAATCCAGAGAGCCCACGTGGGCACCTTTCTTGGGCCCTTCCCCAAGGTGGCAGGCAGTGTGCTCGCTTCCACTGGTGTGCTGGGTGATCTTTTTCAGAAGTCCGGCGTTAGGACATCGCCGCTGTGAGGAGACAGATGAAGTGTAACGGCATGAGCGCTCTGGGAAGCTGCAGCCTCACTGTCAGTGGCTGAGCACCACCCTCATTAAGTTTGCAATTGCCTGGATGTGGTTTGCTCTTTTCTTTGGGAAAATACAGTCTTTCAAATATGTTACAGTTGAAACTATCTGTGTGGCTATATCCAGAAATGTGTACTTGTCAAAATGATTGCGCCAATATAAAGAGATGTCATACTGGCATTTCTCAGAGCATGAGGTGTGTGCTGGCCCTTCTGGATTGGCCCTTTGGCCACAGAACCTCATGTGGAGCCTTCAAAATCTCCTTCTGACCTGCGTGTCTCTATCTGTCCACCCTGAAAGACGAAACCCTGGGCTTACCTACTGCTTATCACATTATAGATGCAGGAGGCTGAGTTTCCATTTTAACCTAACTCTGACTGGCCTTACAACACCATGCGCAGAAGTGGTCCAGAAACAAGATCCAACTGCAGGAACAGTTGTACGTTCCCCCTCACAGTCTGCTGCAGTGAGGGTATTGTGGATGTGCCCTGCTAATGTCAAAACTGAAGTTGCTAATCTTGTTATTGAGGAACATTTGCAGAGCAGGAGTTAAGGTAGCTGTGAGGCAGCTATGTGCTGAAGATCAAGCCAAGTCTACAGAGCTAGAAGACTGGCTTGAAGCCATCGTTCATGATGATGATGATGATGATGGTGAGTGGTGATGATTAACCCCTGTACCCCACCCTCCATTTCTGACCAACCACACCTGGGAATTGCAGAACCTGTCCTATTGTTCATCTAAGCCTCCTTTAACACAACTCTTCTGAGGCTGGGAAGCACTACACAAGGATCTGTATTACTGGTGTGCTGTACATGGCACCGCTGCGCACAGCCTCCTCCTCGTTTCCCTGGCAGAGGAGCCGTTTCACATACAGCAGTACTGTGCATTGGAGCAATGCACAGAACTCCCATCTGTAAGGAAGGTTACACTCGACCTGAACTCCGTTGCACATTAAACCGCTAACATAAATGCACTTGCTCTGACCCATCTCCCAATCTATAGTAGCCAATTGATATCCCAAATGCCATGAGAAATCCTTCCGACATTCCACTACTCGTCCTCGGTGAGAAGCAACCCACACCTTCCACCAGCTATTTGGGATACGTGTTTGAATATGCCCCTCCACGTTCAGTGCTTACCTCCGGCTGCCTATGACACCGGCAAAACCAAGAGCAGTCAGTCCCAGACCAGATAGCATTCTGACAAGCGCACTTCTGGCTAGCACCTGCTTGGGCACCTTCCTTCTGTTAGAAGAATGTATACTGTCCTACAAGAGTTGAAGATCCTGTGATCTTACCAGTGCAACTCATGTTCTGTCTATTACGGCAAGGCCATGAGTTAGTTTATAAAACTGTTTACTTAGCAGCAGGAGGGCAGTAAATACTACAAATTGTTAACAATTGAATCATCTCCTGCAAAACTATAGCATGTAGATATACAGAGCAGCTGACTGAAAAGTCTGCATATTCCAAGTCATGCTTTAAAATCTGTGTACCAAAATATTTTGAAGTGTTTCAAAAATATGTCTTCTGGGTGATACTGAGGTAAGGATACTTCCACTACCAATCCAAAATCTCCACATTTCTTTAATGGTATACCTTAGTATCAATAATATCAATGCCTCATTAGTATCAATACTTCCATGTATTAAATTTTTAAGTAGATACTGAAAGTAGATACTTTTTTAAAGGTAAATGTTGACTGCAGGGAGTGTGGAGACTGTTCTTCATTGGGAAATAACTGGTGGTTGTTTTTTGAATAAGACATTTTGGGTTATATTTTCCCTCTCATCCTTAAAGGACTGGTATTCTCAGGAAACTGCCTGTTCTTCCATTGGATGAAAAGGTGTTCTGGAAATTAGCAACTATACTTCTGTTGACCTCATTGAACTGGCATTTGAAGTTGTATCTTAATACTTCTTTTACCTTTCTTTCCTGATTCCAAGTTTGTGTGACGTTTATGCATTTTTGTAAGTTCTTAGAATCTGTGAATGACAGTTGCCTTTCTAGGGTTATCATGTGTCTTACTGCAACTTCCTCTAGCAACTAATGCAACCCAGTCTCTATACAACTCCTTGTTGCCTAGCTGAAGCATT
Source organism: Gymnogyps californianus (assembly GCF_018139145.2). Classification (NCBI taxonomy): domain Eukaryota; kingdom Metazoa; phylum Chordata; class Aves; order Accipitriformes; family Cathartidae; genus Gymnogyps; species Gymnogyps californianus. The sequence continues at coordinate 181,081,428 of NC_059471.1, forward strand.
TAGAAATCATGAGTCACATCTTAAAGAAATATGATCCTCTTGTAAAACTCTCAATATTGTAAATGCTGGTGTCTTTCTATTTACCTTTTGATTTTTGAGCCTTAAGGTATGCTCAAATCACATTCACATTCCCTTAGAAATGTGATGTTAATGCATGTGACTGTTAGGGAAGAGTAGGAATGTGCCTTTCCTTTCTTTTTTAATAAAAGTGGAGATTGTCACACAATCACAGAACTCCAGGAACTAGACAGTATGCATAGGAAGAAATCACTCTTCACTGTGAAAACAAACTGTATTAATCTATTTTTAAACATATTTACTCTGGTTTATCCAGTTGTTTCAAATACTACATGATGAACATGAAATAACTTTCTGCTTATAAAACTGAATGGGCTTTTTACTAAGAAAACTAATTTTTAAATATTACAGTTGCTGCCACCATGCTAGTTCTGTGTGAACACTCACTTGCACGTCCCTCTTTTTAAGTTCTTATTTCTCCTGCTTGCAACTTCCATGCAAGTTTTTGTAATGAGAGTGAATCCATCTTTGTTAAAGTTAACAGTGGTGTAGTGGTAATGATATGTACCATTTGTTTATGTATTGACCATGCCGTTCTGCATGTGAGCCTGTATGTTGTGCTGATACATCTTTTGCTGATACGCTTTTCTTTCCTGAGGGCATCCTATTAATGTTCAAAAGGCTTAGGCTGTCTCTTGCCTTTGCATTGCTGCTTATTTGTGGCTAAGATATGGACACCCGCAAGGTATCTAATGCTCACACTTCCCGTTTGGTGCTGGACTGTTTGCATATTGCAACAGCGTGAGCACAGTGTGGTAGATACCCAACGTCCCGCAAAGAGGCCATGTGTTTCCAGATTACAGTTCTTGCCCAAGTGTCCCACAGTAGTTCCACTCCCACAAAGTGTGATGACCTGCTATGACTGTGCAGTTCTTGTCACTAAAAGTGAACCATCTTAGTTCATAAGTCTGAGACTTCATAAGGCAAGAATCCCCTCCTGCATTTAATACTTTGCCTTTTATATAACCTATACTGATCCATAGAATAGCGTGTTCTCAATTGGGCATTCATCCCTGATCAGGTCATATAATTCCTGGCTCAATTTATTATGTCTGTATTCCTGGGCACTGGCCATTTTAATGGGACGGTTGGAGGCATTACTGCTGACTCTGTATGTTGAAAAAAAATCCACAAAGCAGAACTCCAAATCCTTAAGACTGGCTTAAAAAAAAGTATTTATTTAAAAAGGAGAGTTTATTTATGTATGAGCCTTTCACTAAAATTTGCTTTATGTGTTCAGTTCTTTTCTCAGGAACCAGAATGGCTAGGTGTATTTATTTTAAAACCTGAACCCGAGCTGTCCAACTCCCCAGGAACTGAGCTTAAAGAATGCCAGCTATCAGAAGACAAGAGATTTCATGACAAAGTGTGACAAAGAGATAATAAGGAAAAAAAGCTAATAGGAAAACAAATAACAATAGAGACAAGGGCTTTAGGAATAAAACAAAGAAATAATAGTGGCTAAAAGCTGATGTTTATTATGGTAGTCAATTTTTACCTTCCAGCCTCTTTTTTTTCAGGAAGCTACCAGAAACATTGCAGTTACAGAGAGGCAGATGTATGAAATCACAAATGCAGATGAATGGTTGAGAGGCCCATCCTGAAGCTATTCAGAAAGAATGGATAAATCTCGTAAGTAGGACGGTATCAAAATGTCACTCAGCTGTTGGTCCCTAAAACCTTCTTGCCCTGTTATCTTATGTCTCCGAGTAGTTGTTGCTAGAAGACTACTGCATGCTGTAATAGACGATTCTAAGTGGGTGACAAATCACTTGTGTAATTCATTCTCTAAAGCACTGCAGTAGATTACATCCAGAGTATTTTGTTTAAATTTGAAAAGGAAAAAGTGAAGCTGAGCTTGGTAGTCAGGCAGAGCATTTTTCATATTGGTTCACTACTCTTAACATACAGAAACTCTGGCTAGATAAAACACGTATTTGCCACCCGGAATTGGTGGAGGTACTTCTACATATATATAATGCCCTACCAGCACAGTTGTGGCCAAAAGTCATGGCAATACACTATTCTGGCTTTTAAGCATCTACTTTCCTATTATTAGGTATCTCTTGCAAGTATTTTCAAGGTCTAAGGAATGATAAAAACTAGAGATGCATCCTTAACCTCAGGAGAATACTGGGAAGGGATCCTGTCTGTCTGAAATCAACAGAACCTTGAGAACCTGGAGATGCCTGATTTCCTGCATTCCTGTACCTTTCTTACTTAAGGAAATACCTGTGAGCACCATGCAGGATGCAGACATGGTGACTACACCTGATGAGACTTTTTTGTGATGTCCTAAACAACCTTTAATATGAGTGTAGGCATGGCACTCTAGCCTGGGACCTTGATAGTGTTTGGCGGCAACGTGAAGAGCTGTGTAGACATAGCCCCAGAGAGCTCAGTTTACAATTACATTCCTGACTTTGATCCAAGGCTAATGTCTTGAAAACTTACATTTATTTCATTCATCTAATAAAGTTTAAAAGAAGAGCCATTATTCATGGAACATTTTCATATAAGGCTAATTGTGTAATGCATTTCTTGTGCCACGAAGCTCTAATTTCAGTTTATTCAATGAATAAGCAGAGTATAAATACATACAATAGACAAAAATAATCAAATCAAAGAAGTTCAGAATAGGCCCACCATTCTGCTTTCTGTCCATGTCATTAGGCTGCTGCAAAGCACTAAATTCAGTGTGTTCCAAACAATTATTGGTATTACTATCTATGCTTGTTTAGCACTTGGAGATCTAACCCATTTTCATCGCTGTCTTGTATCTGGCACTGTGCAAACACAGGAGAAGATATTCCCTGTCTCTTGAGTACACACTTGCCTCCATTACCTCCCACCTGAACTGCAGGCAAGATACATAAGCAGGAAGCCAGCAGCCCTTAGAAAATCCCAGGTTCCTACAGAAAGCACTTGTGCATCTCAGCAGCGCAGACTGCCAGAAGCATCTCGGTCTCTCCTGCTCTCAGCTTCTTACTGAGTGTTGAATCGATCCTTTTGTTGCGAGTGCTCAGTGGTGTGGGCCTGGCATATTTAAAAGATTTCCTTAAGCTGTGCAATTTCCACTATCAATAACTCCTCTCACCTAGAAAATTTGTCCCATAGAGGAAGGAAGAACTTCCATAAGAACCGCTTACAGACAATGGGAACAAAGTCCAACTGGCCCTGAGGATTACCATTTCCTACTCCAAGTACATGCCGCATTTGTAGAACTTTGTTTTCTCTCGTAAAAATGGAGTACATTTAGGGAGTGTTCACAACAACTAATTTTTGGCCTACAGGTAAGTTATCCACATCTCCATCTAAAGGGATGCTTGGTCCTACCCGAACCAGGCTTCTGTGGCACACATCATGGGAGTCTCTAGCATGCACCACACACACCGGTTGTCTGCCACATGTAGATGTCATCGTATTCAGTTTCCCTCTGTGAGAAAGATGCGCTGAAAGTTTTCCTTCAACACTGTTTAGCTGTCCTCCCCAAACTATGCTGCTAATGGCTTCTGCCCTGTTGCTTCAGCTTCTACTCTGTGGGGTATGACATGGCAGCAAGCCCAACATTGGGACACATTCATCTTTCAAAGGTGCTGAACTCAATATGCCCGGTCACTCAGCAGGGTACTGCTGTTCCGAAGGTTTTGGCAGTGTATGGCAGAAAGGCACAGGTTTCACCGCTTTGAAAGGCATCTAAGGTGTCTGTCCTCTGCTCAGGAAAATGTGGCTATAACCCCAATACACATTCTCCCTCTACTATTCCTCTTAGGTTGACCCAAATGTAAGCAAAGTAAAGTGTTCTTCAGAGCCAAGCGTCCTTTGTCAACACTGCTGAGCATCTTGGTTGGAGAATGGAGCTAGGGATGCCAAGAAACTGATGCCCTGGCCCCACAATAATGTCCTCCAGTTATGGGGCCTTTTGTTCTTAACTCTGCATGCTCATTACAGACCAGAGATCTGCCTCTCCTCTTCTATGTCAGACTTCATATGAAGTCTGGATCCTTCAAGTCCAGGGTGTACCGTGTAGCATCCTGTCCAAAGGTGTTATTTAGTTTCTCAGACCAGAGACACATCTGAAAAGCCACTCTTGGTTATTGTACCTGACCTGAAAAAAAGATGGCCTTCACCTTGCTGAACTTGCATTAGAACTGCAATCCTTTTACTGTAAACTGTTGAACCAGCTCCAATATTACTTCTGGGAAATCCTCCAGCAGCAAAGCCCTAGTCCTCTCCCTGCATAGCCAGACAAGAGCAATGCTTTCTGCCAGCTCTCCAGCTCACTTCTCCATGCCTCTATGACTGAGGTTGAGCTAGAGTGAAACACCTCCCTTTTCTTGTAGAAAAGAAGCATAACAAGGAAAAAAAACACACCGAAATGAAAAAGGGAGAAGACACAGTAGAAATAGGAGAAAGAGTATCAAAAAGAAGTAAGGAAAGTAAAAAGAATAGAAGAAAGCAGAGGGAACAGCAGGAAGTAGTAATAGCAAAACACACAACAAATTTAGAGCCAGATACTGAAATGACTGCTTTGTACCACATGAGGCTTTGTAGGACAGTGCAGAGGTGTTCTTACGAGGAATGCTAGAGGAAATGTTTGGAAGAGATTTATGTGCATATGGGATGAGGTAGGGTAGGGGAAAGAAGGTGGTTTTTTCAGCTATTCATCCACACTGCATAGGGAGCAGTAGGTGGAGGAGTGAACTCTCCTCTCATCCGCACCACATCATCTGGAGTGCAGACAGTTGTACTCCAGATGTCCATGGAAAAAGAAAATAGTATTTGCAAAGCTGAAGAACTGGGGGCCCATAGCACACAGGTAACATACCCTCTGAGCAACAAAATAGAGGCTCCTCTAACTTACCACTTTCTATCATCTATGGACACAGGTTTCCCCTGGCTAAAACTAGTCCTTGTGAAAACTTTCTGGAAAAAAATAAACACAGCAGGAAAAATAAATATTACTTAATATAACAGTGCACTGAACAAAAAATTCTCCCCTGCAAAGAACCTGTGAGAAAGAATGAACCATCCATGTATATGGCCGATATATTAGTGGAGAGTTTTCAGCCAGTTGTGATCTCAAAAAAAAGCTTAAATGAAACATGCACTTCAGTGTTAGCAGAATGAAGAACCCAAATGACTCACCTAAGGTCATAAAGAAGACTGTGGCAGAGCTGTAAACTGAGTTAATGTCATGAGGGCACCAGGCAGGAAATGAAGAGCTGTGTTCTTTGCTCTTGGCTCTGCCACTGACTTGCCATGTGGCAAATCGCTTCCTCTTCAGGTGACTCAGTTTCTCCCATAGGCAAATGGAAATAATGATTCATCTTTGTAAAAATCCTTTAAGAATGAAGATGGAAAATGTTACAGAAGAGCGAAGTAGGAATTCCATTCCAGTGCTCTCCCCAGCCCATCCTTTGTCCTCTTCTTGCTGGATTTTTTGCAGAATGATGTCTTTGTTACTGAGTGGTATTTTGTTAGAGATAATAAAGCTGCAAATTATATAGCAAAAGCATGTTAATGAATTAAATGCCGGATGACTTCTATTGTATGCTATAAACAAACAGTAGATGTGCTAAAAGAAAATTATCTGTGTTGCAGCGTCAGTCAGGCAAAAAATGAAATGCCAGTTCGCTACTCAATCTGGAGAAAAAAACAGTATGTGACTATGTAATTTAAAAAGTTGTCATAATATAAGCAGAAACAAGGTGGGCATATATTATTAGACCCTTAGAGGTGTGCTGAAACAGGTGCAGATGAATGAGAACTGAATGAGAACATGTTAGATCATAAAAGGAAGATTATAATTTTAAAGTCAACAACCTTGTTTACAGCAGAAATAAGAAAACATACAGCAGTTGAGGTAAGGCACTATAAGAGGACAAAAAGGACTACAGGCCTTACTTTTTGGGTTGGTACCCAGGGAAACTGAATTAACTCTGCTACAAGCTTCAAGAAGTAAAATGAGGAAGACAGGCAAACCAAAGTTTTCAAATGAGCCTTTTGTAATGTATTCCTTATCTTCCAAGTGTCCAAGTTCAGATGTACATAAGACCAGTTTTTAGAAATGCTAATCATTCACAAATCTAAGTGAAATCAATTGGAAAACCATCTAGAAAAATATAGGAGGGAAACTTTTCCAGCTAAGATCTATGGTAGCTGTTATTAATTACTTGAATGAAAGTTTTCAATATCATACATGCACATTTGCAACCTAGTGTACACCTGCTATTTGTTATAACCATATGAAAATGTACAAACAGCCAATTAGCCAGCTGTATCTTATATTGACCAAGATGGTACCTTCAAATTAATGCTTAAATCTACATTTTATATATGCAGCTGAACATACATAATTTAGAAATGATATTTCAATTTTATTTATAAAATGTTTTAAACCCTCTGGCATTGAGAATATTGTGCAATCTCAGTAAAAACAATATCCAATAGGTCTTAAACATAATTTTGTTTTTGCTCTTAGCCACACAAGTTTTCCATGCTCCTTTATCCTAAGCTCAAGGACAACTCCGTGCCCATTCTTAGATACATCTGGACCTATTTTGATCATCTGAAAGAATATAAATATATGTATGAAGATGAATTGTTGCATGACAACAGTAGTTGCTTCAATTGCTTCCATATATTTTGCATTACGCTGTGATCTGTATTTTATATCACTGCCTTGTAATTTGGCTTTAGCTTTCTTTTATAACATATCTTTGCTTTCGATGGCTATTTTACTGACTCTCTGGAGCATTTCCTATTTAAATTATCATTTACTGAAGCCATGCTTTAGGACCTATTACTCCTTACTCCTTCCCCTAAGAAACATTTTACTATGCACAGTTCAGCATTTTTTACATCATTTTACATCATTCACATTGACATTGTGTTGGCTGTACAAGTTCCCTCATTTGTTCTGTTAACTGTGGAAGTCTGGGCCCTTTTAAATCTCTCTGCAGTTGTCATTAGGATTTTCTGAAGAACTCATGCCAGACAAAAGTCTCTAAAAACATGTTGTAGATAATGTATACATTTTAACGCTCTCATTATCCATCCGTTGCTCTCAGAATTCGTGTTTTACTTCCAACTTTTCCATAATCTCACGTTATTTCTTCTCCTTTTGCCATCTGGTAATGCTATAGTACTGTAACTTATGTAATGAATGGATTGCTGAGGATACATACAAATTCCAGATAATCCATCACTTCCTTCACTGAATCTCTTCCTTCTATGAGTTTCTATATTGGATGTATTTGTCTTAGCATACCCACTCTGCTTCGCCTGTTTGGTACTCACTGTGGGGTACTCAGTACTACATGAACTATGTGATTCAAGAACATGCTGTGTGTAATGGAGAACATTAACCTATTAACAAACATGCTACGAGGTTGCTATTCTCACTCTGCTTCAGGTGCTGCCTGTGTAGTTTGGAACCAAAAAGGCTCTTGCTTGTTCTCTACAATCTACCACTTGTGTAAAAATATTTCTGGGTTCTGGCTATTGAGCAAACACCCTTCTCCAGGAATTAATATGACAAAGAGAAATCCCAGTGTCGAGGTCTCTAAGCAGTATAGTCCTCTTGTATGTCACTCAGGTAGCCACTGTCACTACCTGCCATAGACATGAACCCAGAAGTCCTCTGGAATGCCTACTGCTTTCAGTAAAAAGGCAGCACCAGCCTTCTGCAGAGATTCGGAAGTCTCTTATTTTCTCAGAATACCCTATTTTAATTAGCTAATTTTCAGAGGTGTCATTGAGTAAATATGGAAGAACTTTAATGCAATTAAAAAGATTTGTAATTACTGTGTTTAATACCAGGCATGTCATATTCTCTTGCTGATTGGATCCTCTCATAGTTTTTGAATTTGCCAACACCCTGTCCTTCTACATCTGTTGCTGCATTTCTTCTCTCAGCTTTCTTCCCTGCATGTCGAGGATTACAACCCTTGGCGTTCAGTTCCTCAGCTTCTTTACCTGTCATTACCAAAGGGACTGAAAAGCCTTTGCCCTCAGTCCAGATGTTTTGATTCTCGGTACCTACTCCCACACGAAAACCACCTCTTAGTCTGCCCCATGCAGAGGCAGCTGAAAGTCAACGAAGATTTTATTCCCTCCTGTGTGAGAAATTAGGCTTAGCAAGTGTAATAAACATTACCAGTTAGAAAACAGAAAGTGCAACTTGAATGCCCAGGGAACAGAGAAATTAAAACTTCAGTGGTAGAAAATAATTTGCTGGGGAAGAAATATTCCACAATTAGAGAATGTAAGAGGCCCTAATTATAAGTTCATTATTTTCATGATATAGTCTTCTGTTGTTTCAGATCACCTCAGTGTGTTAATTTTTTCCTCTATCTAGCTTTATAGCTTAATATATTTCACTTATTTCTAAATGATGCTATGTTACACAGCTTCCCTTGTATTGGGACATGTCGGTATACCTTTGCCTACTTGCCATGTAAGCAGAACTGCCACATGTCCTATCTTCTGCTAAGAAGTGGATTTTGAATGGAGCTCCTACAAAGCACTCCTTCCAGGTTTCCCATGTGCAAGCTCCCATCTCTCTGGCTGCATGGTAAGGAAAGCAGCAAAACTAAGGAATTCAAGGGGTTTTGCTCCAAGGAGAAAAGTAACTGTATTCCCTTTTCTGTAAAAACATGGCCAATAGGCTGCGTTAAAAAAAAAAATAGTGACAGGAAGGAAAGAGCTGACAAATGAGCAGCTCCCCACAGTGTCGTACTCCTGACACCACCTAAAATCCACACACGTGAAATGCAGGGTCCAGGCGGTCCTGCTCCGAACATGAACTGCTTGATGTTCTGTTGTATCTCCTGATGCTGTCAGGAGAGCTGTGCGGTATGGTGGCGCGGGGGCCCGGGGCGATGCCTCAGCAGCAGCTGCACAGTCGTTCCAGCAAGATGGCGGTGTCGAAGACATATAATGAGACAGAAATTCTGGCCCCATTAGGTCAACGGCAGTTTTACCACTGACTTTATTTAGTCTAGGATGGCATCCCGTGTGCCTGACTCATATTCTACTGAAACTCTGAACTGAGTATGAGGACCCTGCCCTGCCCACCCTTGCTCTTCTGTTTCCTTCCCAGTTCCAGCATGGGGAAGGTTTGAACTGGGAGATGAATGGGGCCATGCTCCCCTTTCTTTAGCACTGTTCAAAGTACTGTGTAGCTTCTCATATAGCACGTCTGGATCCAGCTCTGTGTAGTGTACAAAGGCAGCAGGAGAACACAGTTGAATGGCTGCGCTTCAAAAATCACATGATTTTTGGATTATTTTGTTCTCCCATGCAGTTTGATGCCAGAGGGGAACATATGGCCCAAAGTGATTTTTTCCCACTGTACAATTCACAGATTCTTTACCATATGTGAGGCATTATTTCATGCTATGGCATCTATAATCCCTACCATGTCTGTTCTTCCCTACCACAGGGTGAACAATATAAATTTTATCTTTCTGCTCCTAAGGCACTGTCACTCTGATGGTCTTTTCAGACATTGGCTATAGTTTTCCAAGAATGTTCCTAAAAGATTTTGATGTGCTTTTTGATTATTTCCCTGAGAAATTGTAATGGTATCTTTAGTTTTAACTTTGATTCTGTAAGCGCTTAAAGCTTTCTTGCTAGGCAAGTCACAGACCACTTGATCAGTTATCAAAGAAGCTTGCATGATCCCATAGTCGCAGAATTTGAGCTTTTAATCTCCAGTGTATGACATACATACACATCAAAGGCTTTGTGGGCAGCCACATTCAGCAACAAATCATACAGCTCTCATGCATTTCATTCCTTGTCAGTGAGCAATATTTATCAAATCTGCCCATTATCTCCTCCAATAGATGTAGATGTTAAACCTTCTGAAGCTGATGTTGCAGGTAAGTAACTTTCATAAAAGAGATTGCTTCCTTTGGTACAATACAAGAATAATTTTGTAAAGGATGAATTTCTGTCAGCTGTTATTCATGTTCTCTGTCATTTCTAAGGTAGAAACTTAATGGCATCCACTCTTTTCTCCTTCTTCCCTTTTATTTTTTACTTTGCTAAGATCTTCTAGCTTTCTCTCTAAAACCCCACTAAATTCAGGGTTGCTTAGCGTACAACAGTGTCCACTAGAGTGGAAAAAATAAATCCCAGTACCTCTTCATAAGATCCAAGAAGATTTGTCCCAAACGGACATAAGTAACTGAGACTGCCGAAAAAGAGCTAAAAGAGAGTTAGTTTTTGCAGAAATGGGATAATGAACAGTACTAGCAATCTCAGAGGGTACTGAATGTAACACAGACTGGATTACTACAGTTTGCATCTCATGACTGATTGATTTTCTGTCTGAGAAGGTGTAATCTTCAACTCAAGTTCCCCCTGCATTTGGGGACATCTAGGGAAAAGTAATTCTATTATATGTAATAATGTGTGAGGACAGACTGCACTTCTGTCAGAGAGAGACATTTAGAGGATGTCTCTTTTTTCCTGCTCTACTACTAACTACTTGCAATAAGATATTAAATACACTTTGAGACCCATACTTACCTGTCAAAATTGGTAGAAATAAAACAATGTTCTCAAGAAAAAACAATGGCGTGGCCTTGTGAATGGCACTTGCCAACATATTGCTGAAAAGAGTATTGCAAAGGTAACGAGTAGCCAGAGAAAGAGAAGAAGAACGACCAGGAGCATGGAAGAGAACTGATATAAAGAGAAAGCAAGGACGTGCACTGTAGGGAAGGGACAAGCAGCTCGAGTCATTATAATATTTAGAGCACTAAGTAGTGGAAAGCAGAAGGGTAAGGGTTTCCTTAGTCTGCAAACCAAGGGAATGCTCATGGAAAATAAAACAAGGCAATTCAAAACCGGGAGGAGATTTCCCCTTCGCCCCCAGAATGGCCAGTTAGACTCTGGAATTCATTGTGCCTGAGAAGAGCTAAAACCAGTGCCCGAAACAGCCTGGCAGTCTCCTGGCAGCCTCCAGCGCTGCTGGAAGGTGAGACCCTGCGGTGGCCCTGGCCGGCGCTGCGGGCCGGCGTCCTGGTGCTCCACTTAATGCCGCCGTGGCTGCGAGAAGTGCTGAGCTCAAGCCCTGAGCCGGAGCATCCCCTGGGCGATCTTTGTTCCCATGAAAGCAAGGCGAACAGCTGCCCTTTGTCTCGCTCCAGAAATCCATCCTAGTAAACAGAATGACACTATTAAACAGGATTTTTGCTTCTTCTGCTGAAGAAGCAGCATGGGCCACCAGACCCTGGACCACCCGCCTAAGCTAAGGCTGCCATTACTAGGCAATGTTCCATCCTCTCTCAAACGGCGCAGGACAGAATACCTTGGTGAGGCGGTAATGTTCTCCTCATTCGCTAAAAAGTACTACAGAAGTTTCATAAATGCAAGCAATAGAAGGAAACTCGTATAAATAGTTTTATATATATGTATTTCAAGATAAAGTTTTAATTATTTCTGAGAATGTTTCACAACTAAATGCTGCAATGCAACTTGGATAAATTCATGTAATTTTTAAGTCTAATTGCTAATCTTGTAAATAGGAAAGGTACAATGAATTATGTTAATACTAAACTAATGTAACTATTTAGTATGTTTTTCAGTTGTTTTAAGGACATATAATTTTCATGACATATATATTTTTCAATGAAAAATTCGATAATCAAGATTTGAGAAAACTGAAACAACTAAAAACATACTTGCATGGGAATAATTTCTAAATATGCAATAAACCAAAAAAAAAGGTCTACTTTGTTTAAAATTACTTTGGTCTGATAGTTTTGAAACAAGTATTCACATCTCACAGTCAAACACAAAATCAGTTTCAGAAATGGAATGTGCAACTTGAAGCAAAGTTAGAAGTCATGTCACCAGGAGAAAGAGGTGGGAACTGATGCCTTCAGGTTAATAGCAATGATCAATTTTGAGATTGATAAAATAGTTAGTGTGCCCTGTTCCTTTTAAAGATGAAATCATTAAAGTCTAAATTTAACCTACTAAAATAATGAAAATTACAATAAAAATTAATTAAATTAAAGCAGTGTGATTTGCTACTGCAGTTTAAAAGAAGGTTAGATCTGCTTTTTTAAAAGCTGAGAAATGGCACACAAGTTATAAAAAATCCCCAGCATTTAAAACATTGCAAATTCAATGATTCAAAAACTTTTAAAACTCCCAGAATGAAGAGTGTGCATGTGACACATGTTCATGCATCATAAGGTGGTAGCTAATAATACAGTTGCAGAAAACAAATAATGCCTACTTGATACTTCATTTTCTCCAAACTCTTCATCATCTGGCCTTGATCTTCTCTGCTATACTATCTTTTTTAAAGACAGAACTATAAATTTTTGCACCACCTCTGGGATAACCTACCTGGATTCTGGGATTCTGCAGACAAGACTGAGGATCTGATGTCAGGCACTCTGAAATGACGAACAAAAGTTGGTGATCACCTGGGGGAAAGAATGAAGTAACTTGCCTATTGCCACATAGGAATGTGACAGAAACAAGGACATCTCTCTCTAACTTCTTCAGCGATGTGATCATTTTTACTTCTGCAAACTCCTGTCTCATTTGCTATACTTTTCAACTTCAGAAACAAACGAGGCAACGGCTCGAAAAATAATTAGCTTCTTTGGTACCCAGCCTGGTTCAAAGCCAGACTAATTCCGTGCTCTCCAACATTGTAGGAAAAGAAACAGAGCAGATAATGAACTCTATCACAAGCGATATAAAGTAGGAGACCTCTCCTGCCTCTAGAGTGTGTGATGTTACAACCTTCAGAGTGTTGCTGTAACATAGTTTTTGATGCTACAATATAGAGTATGTTCGAAAATAAATAATGGGAATGTTATATTGAGAGTAACTGAAGGTGGAGTCTTTGATTTCCCATTTGAAATTTCAGAAACTTCAACGTATTCCAATTCCAGCAAAACTGATTTTTCTAATAAAAATAGTTCCATGATTTTTCTTTTTCCTTGCCAGCTCTTAATGCCAGTTGTTTTGGCCTAACCAGCAAGAATTTAAGGAGATCTAATTCCCAATGAATAAACTTTGTTTCTGCTGAAACTGGCAGGAATTTTGTGATTCAGTGAATAAACCCAGTGAAGGCTGAGCACTTCTGAAAATCCTGCTGCAATTTGGCATCTTCTTCCTTATTTAAGTTGTGCAGGTGTTAGTTATTATCTACAAATGTTCACCACAAAGAAACAAATAAATAAAATATATATTTACTATTTCTGTACACCTGAGGTGGAGCAGCATGTGTAACCTTTGGAATGAAAATTATCGCCTCAGGCCATATTTATGCCGATTACTGTTATTATTTATGCGTTTTTCTCCTCTTTTTATATTACTCGTAACTGATGATCAAAGGGCATCAGGCACTGACTTCCATATCCCTCCCTAGATATATCATCATTCAAACCATCCATTCATTAATTCATTCCAAGGCTGTCATCAGGGGGATGCTGTCAGTTGCAATGAATGTCAGAGCAGGCCACAAATACACTATATATGCATTCCTATGGAAGTTAGTGGATCTTGAAGCCACATTCACAATGTATTTCTGTTTTCATGTATGTTTTCCATTTCATTAAACAAAGAACCGCAAAGTGTTCTCTTTTCCAAGTATATTCCAATCCACACTCTCCATAGTGCTCTCAACTCACTTAAAAAGTGACTATTATTCCCTGAAATATGTCAAGTAAGTTAGGAGAAAGAGACATTTAAATAAGGGATCGAGAAGAAACATAACAAGCTTTTACCCAGATCTTCACGTTGAATGCAAGCAGGCAGTATGAACACAAGCTTTGCAAACCATATCCTCAATGAATCTCATCGTGGTACAATCCTACAACAGAGAGAAACTTGGGAGAACAGACACTGCAGCACAACAGGCCAGTCTCAGCACTAACCAGGGCTCACCTAAGCCTTGGTAGATGTTGGAGAAGAGACACACGGTGTGCAAACACAAAGAGAGGTGTACATGGGCTAGGATCGTCTGTAGCTACAAATACATACCCACTGAACAGTATTTCAGTCACTACTTACTACTTATTTGTGCAGAAAGTAAGCTGATTGCTACTGCATTTTTTACTCAGGAGTGTTTACATTGCACCATCACAGTTTCAGAAATGATGTTCCAGGGTTATTACTTGGCAATTAAATTCTCTTCCTTTGCTAGATCTTAAGAAAGCCCCTTTAAGTGATAAATAACAATGTAAAGCATTGTATTAGAATATACAAAATTCTTACCTATATTAAGGTCCCATTTTAACCTCTTTCTAAAAGCTTTATAGTTCAGATATTGGTTTTCCCCACTACACTTCTCTTTAGTCACAAACTTAAAATTGCTTGTATATTTTGAAGCTAAGAAAAATTAATCATCTTTAATTCTTGAAATCAAAATATTTTTCTGCTGTCTAAAATCAAATCCATTAGCAGTAAATTTCCAAAATGATTAATAGCTGTTCTCTTCCACGTATCTCAAACCTCCACATGATACAGCTTTATTTGGCACGGGTTTTTTTTGGAACACCTGTTGAAAGCTAATCTCTCTACCCGCTTATCAGATTATTCAAGAAGGACCCTGACGACCCAGCCTGCGGGATAAGACCCCCATCACGCTGCCGGAGCGGGGGGGGAGCGGTGGGGGGGCGGCGGGAACAGCGGAAAAGCCGCTCCCGGCACGGGGAAAGCAAAGGGGGAGCTGTTGCAGCGCCCGCCGCAGTGAGCAGCCCCCCCCCCGCCGCCACCGCCCCGGGGCTTGCAGGGGCCGGCTGCGGCCGGCAGAGGGCGCCCTCGCACCGGCAGTCTCCCGGGGTCCCCCGGGTCCGCCCGCCCCCCCGCGGGGGAGCCGCTTTCCCGGAGTGGGCGGGGGCAAGGGGAACGGACCGGCTCAGTGCTTTCAGCAGGCGGGAAGCGTCAATTCGAGAGCAGCCTCACCCGCAGTCACCCTTCTAACCGTGTAGCTAGTCAGTTGGGGTAAGCACAGGCGAGTGTGTATGATAAACAACATTCTACACAAAATAAATAATAATTAATAGTAAAAATAAGAAATAATCGCCGTTATCTAATAAGCGTCTAGAGGTGGGGCATTTCTGTTAGAGTACGTACCCTGACTCCGGCTTTTGGAGCCTAAGCTTTTCCGGCTGGGCAAGTTACCAGGGAGCCACCTGAGGATTTAGGAGAACGGTATTCCAGCCTACGTTTGCCCGCAAATGTGTTTCTCGGGTAAACTTGTGCAAGTCACTCCCTCCCCGTGTCCCAGCTCCCCACCCGTAAAATGCAGTGTGGCTGGGAGCAAAGGTATTTGGAAGTGTTGGGAGGTGCACAGGTGCCTTACATGTACTTGTATACAGAAAATTTAGAGATGTCGTTTTAATGTTCTACTTCATAATTACAGGTTATTTATGAACGTATGCGTATATATACACATACACACAATACGTAAGTGTGTGTGTTTCTCTCTGGTACGCACGTGTGCTGTTCTGGGAAACCTGACAATAAAATCTTGAGCAGACAGAACGACAGAAATGAGGGAGAGGTACCTACTCCAGGACAGGGACAGCGAATTAGTGAAGGGGTCCATCGATGGCGGCAGAAGATTCCTCAGAAGGAGATGCAGGAAAACTCACAGCAGAGCATGTCAGTGGGAGAGCGAGGTTATTTCATGTGTTGAACCATGAACTTTTTGCTGAAGAAAATCACCATTACCAGTTTGGCTATGCTTTTCGGACGTGAAAAAGAAAAATAATGACACAGCTCAGTACCTTTTCCCCGTGTGTAAACTGGCAAACTCCACTCGAATAGATCTATCTGGAAAAGCAAGACCATTTCATGTTGTTTCCCATGACCCAAAGAATTCTGTTTCAGGCAGTTAATCCAGAGGTAACTTTTGCAGTCACACTAACAGGATGGGATGGAGCAGAACAGCATCCAAGGCAGCATGCACAGGCAGAAAATACCCTCCAGCTCCTTCCAGAACATTACAGATAGAAACTTACGGGTTTTAGTGAAACTTTATCTATCCTGGTTAGTTTTAGCTTTTAAAAAAAGGTTTGCTTTTTTTGTTATGAAAGAATCCAGAAAATTTAGAAACAGTATTTTTTATTCCTTTAAAAGGCATGACTCTGTTTAAATAACTTTTTGAATAGAAAATTCTTTCAGCTTTACTAAGTTTCTCCATCAAGCCCGTTCCAGTTTCCGTGTAAACGGCAACATTTCAGTGTTTTTCAGAGTCTCCACTGTTCTTGAGACCTTTGGACAAACGCAAGGCGAGAGCCTTTTTCTCTCTTGAGCACACAGTCGCACCCACTGCGCAGTTCCCTAGGGCCGGGAAGAGCTGTGCCCGCTGCACCCTCCGGCTGACGGCTCGCTCTGCGGCCTGACCTGCCAGGGCGGGTGGGTGCCTTGCCCAGCTTCGCTGGGTCCCACTGGGAGCCTCTACCCAACTGCACCCACGTGCCACTTCGGCGACGCTTCCCCAACCCCTAACGCAAACACCACGTGTGCCCGGTGACCGCTGCATACGAACGCAGCTCCTTCATGGGGACGCGAGTCTCTTTGGTGATGCTTTTCTGACTGCGGCGGTGCCCTCGTGATTGCCGGGGTGCCGACGGTGCCCCTGCGGGGTGAACACCGGCAGAGGGGCGGGACACGCGGCACCTCGTGCGCAGCATGTGGCGGGCACGGCCACCCTGTGGCACGTCTCCCGTGACGGAGGAGGTGCGGCTCACGCACCGTTGTCCCGGCACTCGTCTGTGCCTGTGCGGGAGCGGGCGGCCACCTGAAGCCCGGGGGGAGCGGAGGGCTGACTGCCTAGCTACACCGTCGCCACGCGTTGCACCGTCGGGTAGCCGCCCTCCGCAGCGGGGGAAGGAGCGCGCCCGGAGGAGCTGGCAAGCACCAAGCCCCTCGCTGCCCGCAGGAAGCCGTGCGACGGCGCCCGCCGCCCTCCCCGTGCCCGCCCCGCCCCGCGCCCCCCTCCCGCCGCCGCCGCCGCCGGGGCCGCCCCGCGCCTGTGGGCGCGCAGCGGCAGAGGGCAGGCGCGGCGGCCGGAGCGGCAGCGGCAGCCGGCGAGCCCCGGGCGGGCGGTGCGCGGAGCATGGCCCCGGCGGGGCGGCTGTGCGCCGCGCTGCTCTGCGGCGCCCTCAGCCTCTGCAGCCTGCGGGCCGCGCCGCGGCAGCCCGACACGCTCTACATGTGGATCGACGCCCAGCAAGCGCGGGTCCTCATCGGTAAGCGGGGCCGCTCCCCCGGCCGGCTGCCGCGGCGGGGGTGGCCGAGCGGCGGGCGGGAGCCCTGCGCGGAGCGGAACCCGGCCCGGCGGGGCTCGGCGGAGCTTGCCGCCCATCGCGGCCCTTTGCCTTTCGCAGGCTTCGAGGAGGATATTCTGATCGTGTCCGAGGGGAAGATGGCCCCGTTCACCCACGACTTCAGGAAAGCCCAGCAGAGGATGCCCGCCATCCCCGTCGGTATCCACGCCATGAACTTCACCTGGCAGGCAACGGGACGGGTAGGTGCAGAGACGGGGCCGGGGCGGGGGCGGCTCTTTAAACCCGGGCAGGTGGCTCGGCTGTGGAATAGTTGAGGAAACCCTCGCCGAGGCGTGCCAGGGCGGCCCCGGGTGTGGGTCGCCTGCCGTCGTGCCCCTCGCCGGACCCGCGTGGGCAGCGCCTCAAACCCCCGCGTCCCGCGGGGTGCCGGGGCGCGGGCGGGCTCGGGCGGCTGGGAAGGCGGGAGGCAAAGGGCGGTGAGGAGGGCTCGGGGAGCAGCGAGAAACGCGGCCGGATCGCTGGGAAGGCGCGTTTGAAGGTGGGGTTGTAAAGTGCGTGGGAGAGCCGGGTGTCTCGGGCACTGGAGAACCCGGCAGGCCGGTGAGGCGGGAGCAGACAGCCGGAGCTCACGAGGAAGACACCGGTTGCCTTGACTTTTAATAAAGTTTCACCTGACAGAAGTTATGTGGATGCAATTTTCTGTCAACTTTCTTTAGCTTATGGACATATACTACAGGTTATTCATTGAGCTCTATTTACTACATCTGCACGCTTAATTTGTAGCTCTGGTAAATAGTAATTCTCTTCCGCAGACTTAATTTTACCAAGTTTAATTGCAAAACCACGTAAATCTGCAGTGTATTGAATCCGTTTGGATTCTTTTGTTGAAAAGATAAGAATGCGTGACATATTTTCCTGAAGAAACATATGCATGATTTGACACACTGACAACATATGTTAAATTTGCATAAAGCTGAAACACAGCATACGTTATCATGGATACAGAAAAAAAAATCATTGTAACATAAAAATTATGGATAAAATTAATTCATTTTTACAATGCTGAACATTGACTTTATACAATAAAGAGCTTGGTAAAGATGAAACAATACTTACCTTCAAATATTCAGTGAAAATTGGTTGTATAATTCAGCTAATTGCAGCTTCACAAATTTGGTTGTGGTTTTCGTTGTTTTAAAATATTCTTTCTAACTACAGGACTTGTTTGGCTTTGAGGTGTTGTCTGAGGCCCTTGTAATTTTTTCCTATCCTCACAAAGCCTTTGAGTTTAGGAAATGCTTCACCTGCTCTTTTAGAGAGGGAGGAGAATGTGGAGAGACAAAACTTACTCACAAAGGCTAAGTGACTTGCTCAAGGTCTTTGGCGTTCCAGTCCAGCTTTACAGAGAAAACAACTTTGTACACCAAGGGTTGGCATTTAAATACCTAGAAATAATTAGTGTGTTTTGGGACTATATTTCCTGCTCCATTTCTCTGCCAGCTTCGGTTGCTGTCCATGATAAAACTACCTCTTTTTGGAGAGGAGGATTGAGATGTTAGACTGAACCCTGTCCTCCTTCTCTTGTCCTTCTTTCTCGTGCTCTCCTGTCCCTCCTTTGCTGCCTACAGGTAGCTCATGAGGAAAAGATGATTGTAACACTGATTTCAGTGGGAAGAGTCACAGGCTTAAAGACAGCATAGACAAATGTTCCCCTTGATGCAACTTGCAGGATGAAATCCCTTCTGAGCAGCAGCAGCAAAGCTGTTTAACCCATTATTCCTCCTCCTCTTTGCTGAATTGCTGAATTCCTGTTAGACAAAACATAATTAGTAAGTGAAATACCTAAATGATTAAAGTAACATCACTGCACTACTCTGTTCCTAGAACAGTGTGTTAACTTTCAGATATTTATGGGTCAAACAAGTGTTAAAACTGAGAGACTCTGCATGTGGAGATTTTATAATCCCATCTAGCTACTCCTTACAAGTTCATCTGTGTGTACAGTCAATATAAACATTGGCATGCCAGTTTTACAGCTGTGGATATTTAGATACTTATGCAGGTCTGCAGATGAAGAGCAGGATTTCAACCAGCCACCTAAGCTAAGGAAGGAGTTTCAACCCCCTAGTGTTTTAGGAGTTGGGGAAAAAATGAACATACTTAAAATCCTAGAGAAAATGTCTACTTTTTGGTATCACAAACAAAACAAGGGTTTTGCATCCCTTAGAGATGTTTGAGTACAGCTGCCTGTTACTTACAGTTCTTGTCATCCTCTGTGGAAACCAGGGCACTTACTGTCCGTATGCCACCCAGCCCTTTACATGATGAGAAGGGGCAGGAAAAAACATGAGTATTTCTTCTGTAGCCCATAGGGCAACAACATCATTGCCCACAGTAGTGTTGCAAAGAGAAGTAGGATAAAAGTTATTTGTGGCAAAAGAACACAGTTTCTCCACAATTTCCAATATTTTATGGGGGGAAGAAATGAGTAAATTTTAACAGTTTTTTTCAGTGTTCTGTTTCGTTTTTAAGTATACGTGTTCTTAGAAGTTTCCATTGACATGTCCAGGAAAGTAGTAAATACTTGCTACCTTTATTCTGGCAGAATACTTTTTTCTGGGAATTTCCTAAGTCAGGGAAGAGGAAGTGGGAAGGGGAAGGGAGGGGAGGGGAGGAGAGGAGAGGAGAGAAGAGAAGAGAAGGAGAGGAAGGAAAGGAAAGGAGGAGAAGAGGAAAGGGGAGAAGAGAGGCAAGAAAGGAAGAAGGAAAAGAAATGGAAACTAGTACTCTTTGAAAGAAGAAAGGCATTCAAGATATTGAAGTACTGGACTGCTTTCTGTAAAACAACTGTTAACTAGCATACAGTTGTCTCCTGTTTGGTAAAGCTGAAATAATTTCTTCTGTGAATCTTGTATCTTGAGCCTTACAGACCTCTTAACCTTGTATCCCATTTGAGATTTGAAGGTGTTTCTCTAGGGCTTCAAGGTTTGGGGGGCTGTCAGTAGTATATGCCACAGCCTCTAGCAGTAGCTAGACCCTTTTTGGGTCTACGGATATCAGACTTCTCCTGAGTAGGTACAGGAAATCCTGTCTATGTCCTTACATGGTTCCTAGCCCTGATATCAACGAGACAGGGGAGTGAGAGAGCGGCTGGGTGGGTGCTTGGCAGCCAGCCAAGGTCAACCCACCACACCTAGGATCTCCAACAGGGTAGAGCTAAGTCTCTCCTGACATGCACCTTGCATCCCTGTTTACACCTGTGGAAAGTGGGTATAAATATCCTGTGGGTAGATTCCATCTACCTGCTCCTGGGATAAATAATGATCCAAGTTATAGCTGAGTAAATAATCCAGCCCGGGGAGTGGCAATACTTCTCAGTCCTGCACTGCTGCGTATGACCATATTCTAATTCAAAAATGTCTGTTGAAAGGAACATTTTAAGGACTAGATCATACCTGTATTCTGTGTAAACTGAAGTGGTAAAAACCCACTACCTTGAGATGTTATGTTTCTAATACGGTGGCCTTTGTGCCCTGGGTCCATTTTATGTGGAAAAGAGTTTGTGTGGTAAATAAACAATTAAAGCCATTTTCACTAGAAAACATTAACCAAAGAAAAGCATTAGTTGCTTTTAGTCCTTAGTCCATTAGTTCTAATTAATTATTAGGAAATATTAGGAGAAACCCAAAATTTAAGGGTCTGAAGGTGCTGAATACCTACTTTTTCTGGTGAAGTCAGGATGAGCCAGAGGTTATGAGGAGGCTAGAGTACTGCGGAACAGGATTGTTATGTTTTTATGCACTTTATGCTTTTACCTGTGAATTTAAACATAAGACTACAGATGTCATGTTCTCTTTAGAAAAAATGTAATCTGGGTAAATTGGTAGTGACAAAGATTGTTCCTTGATTTGAAAGGTTTAAAAAAGCAAAAATCAGTGGTAATATATAACATACAGTAGGCATCTGTGTAACCACTAGAGCTCACTGGTGTGCTTCTTGCTCTTATTCTGTATGGGTTTTGTGAAAGAAAGAATAATGACTTTTGGAGGTCTTGTCCTCTGGGGAAGGTTGTGCTTAAAGACTTCCCAATGAGAGAGGAATAGACCCTCTTATGCTAACTAATGCTGCAGCATGTTTCACTATGTATGTCCACTGGTGGAAGGTACCAAAGATTGCAGTGTTAACATCATCTCTACAGCGTTTAGGAACTTACGACAGGTATCTAAGCTCCAAATCCACAAAAAAACCAATATATATGCTTAAATTTCAGTGGGAATTCTGACAGCAATAAAATTAAGTTCATATGTGAGTGAGTATTGGTGGGAGAGAACCGTATAAAAAAAAAAGTTGATCAGTGCACAAGACGCAAGTGCTCGGTGACAGAACAGCAGCCTTCATAGACGGGAGATGAAAAAAGAAACCAAAAAGGAAGTTTTGTTCTGTAGCAGTCTCTGGTCAGATCCACAGAAACAATCAGTCTGGGCCACAGCCTGCCCAGGCTGCTTTCTTCCTTTCAGGTATGGCAGAAGTGTTTGGGGTCAGATGAATTATTGTAGCAGCTTGCTTCCTGCTCCCAGCTGTCATGAGTACCCCACGGCTCCTCTCCTGTTGCAGGGTTGAATGCGTGCCCATGACGTGACATCTGAATACTCAGTCCTGTGCTGGTGCAGGAATGGAATACGGCCCATGTGACTGGAGGATGCATGTGTATATCTCATGGTGCATGGATATCGCACGTATATTGCGTGCTAAAGATATATCCAGCCTTGTGCTGCTGGATGCATGCCATTCTGTGATATGGCAGTGGTGGTTCTGCGCTGTGACAGGAGATGTGCATGTGTGTACAAGGGGATCAAGTGCTGGGGAAAGGTCTTTGGTCTGGGAGTGATTCTGGTTACAGGAGCACAAGTGTCAGGAGATAAGGGGGCATCCCAGCATGTAGTCCTCGGGGCCTTTAAAAGAGGCGATTGGACCTGTCCCTAACCCTAAAAGGCTGGGTTACTTCTGATCAAAGTGTTGTTGATAACCTTGAGTAAAGCAAAAAGATGCCCACCTCTTAAGAAGAGGGATGTATGTCATCAGTGCATTTTCTAGCATCATTTCTATATTGTAAAGTGGAGCTTAGGAACAGTATATAATTACAGCTCCTGGAGGCTAGTTCTGATCTCAGCAATGTGACCATCAGCCCCAAATAGCTCAATTGATTTCTCTGGAATTACTTTATATTGCTGAGACGTAGCCTGACTGTGAAGATAAAATGGAATATCCAGCTATGCCAGGAGAAGTTTTGTTTCCTTGCCCAGAGGAAAGCTAACAGACTACCAATGTTAAGGCATTACTGATGCAATAGGGTGCTCCATTCAAACATCACTATTTATTTCCCTGATAAACTGAAAGAAAACAAAAACCAGTGAATTTCAAAACATTTAACTCTTCAAAGGAAACTTTTCTTCAAAGAAACTGCTGAACTTTTTGTAAATATCTTATTCATACCCAGTGATTACAGTGATGCTTTTCAGCTTAAAAAATGTCTCATACGCACAATTTAGGGTTTTTTTCCAACAAAAGTATGGCTGTTCTGGAAGTTTGGTCAAGGCAATCGCATAAACTCACACTCTTGGGATTTACAGTAGTACCTTCACTGCGGTTTCATGTCACCAAACAGAGGAAATACTTTGTTTTCTGACCTCTGTACTGAAATTTCCATGTGGAATGTGAAGATGTTTACATACTGTGAGCATGATTTTTAGACAGGGGGTTCTCATATCAAGAGCACAGCTCCAAACCTTTAATATTTAGATTCTGCTCAGCTGTGGTATTTTGCGTCTCAGTGTTGTAGACATGCCAGCAGGGATCAAAGTAATGCTGTAGAGATCCCACTTTCTTAGTAAAGCAGGCATGTGCCAGCCATCTGTTGTATCTGCTGATAGAAAACAGCAGTAAAGTTTCTCAAAGTTTTGCCAAGAAGAAAAGGGGGCGATTTATTGCTCAGCAGAGATGAGTTACAAGGCACCTTGTAGTGTAAGCTACATCTGGTTTCCATAGTAATTTACATGGTATATGTGTAAACTACACAATTACTCTTTTTACACAGCAGTGTAAAGCTGCGTTAAATAAACCGTTCTTCAAGATTTTCATTGTTTATCCTTTCTATAACTATTCTAATACATTTTTAACACAAAAGCTTAAGTAATAAAATATTTTCACTACTTTTACAGTAGTAGCTGCATTGTACAACATAACTGTTGAAAAGCACTGGAACTAACAGGACACCCCAAGCTTCAAGACTATATTTTATGAAAACGTACAGATTTCTCTCCCCATGTTACTAACAGTTTTTCTGAAATGTAAAATCCAGGCTGTGTTGCTTTCCTCTTCTTTGTGGAAGTGAAAATGTTTTCTGTCAACTTCACCTCTTTTTTACGGACAGTTTCCCAAGTATGTTCTTAGTGGTCTAAAGTTAATGCCATTGCAAGTAATGCCGTGGAGTAAAAAGTAAGAACTAACCAGAATGAGAACTAACTGGAAGAGTTTTTAATGTATTTAACTTCTTCTATTGGTATCACACTTTCCAAAGAGGTTTTTCTGGGTAGCTACAAGTATGAATGACTTGCTTCTAGCCAAGTGAATTAAGTACATATAAAACAAATGTAAGAAACCACCCTCTTCCTAGGGCACGCACATATGTAAGGAATATGGTGTGACCCAGAGCTTTCAAAACAGTGATATGTAGTAGGTACTTGCACCATGTTGAACAGAATTTTAAGTATTTTATACCTTAGCTCAGAACAATGAGTTCCTGATTAGTATTTTTAAAGCTTTCAAGAAAATGCATCTCAAAACCTTTTTTGTTTTACCTTCCTGTGGCTTTACACTTGGCTTGCCAGGGTTTGTTCTTCTTTTATTTTCCTTTTTGTGTACAAATTCCACCTTGTGAAAGATGCTACTTTACTTCTATTAGTCTCTTTTATTCTGCTGTTCAACCATGTTGGACTTTTTGTTTTGCTGGGGTTTTTTTGTTTGCTTGTTTGCTTTTTAACTGTTTATTTGTGGCCAAACTCTTCACTACATCAGACTGTAGCCCAGACATGGTGGAAAGTGCAATCACCCAAAATGCACAGCAAAGAACGGACAGTTGCATTGCAATATTTAGTCTTTCCATAACAAAACACAGTGTTCTTTGCAGTGAATTATATGTATAAAATGTAGCAGGTGTCTGTTGCTGCATGTGTGTGTTTCAGTAAAAGTAGAAGATAGCTTTATTGGTGTTTTCTGTTACGTAAATGGCTTTTTTGAAAATTGTAAATGGAAGAAACACAAAATCAATCACGTTTTGGATAGGTTGTTGAATGCACAGTTAACTTGGCATTTTTTCCCTTCTATTTGGTTTGTGGAGACTGACATTTTGAAATCTTAATTGTAATAAACTATGATTGTAATAAAACATATGTAATAATGTAATAAAAGACTGGCTCTTATACAAAATAAAGTTGAGATCCGTGTACAAAAAGCACCTGGGCTATCTGTGACACTTTGAGCTGAGCTAATTGTATGAAGTAACAGAAGTCCTGCTCAATGAGTACGCATGCATTGAGATCAGATGTGGTTTGCCCTTGGGTGGCACCCTGGCAGATGATGTGTGTGAGCTGACAGTCCTACAGGGCCTCTGCTTGTGTCACTGGTCCTCCCAATCTCTAACGAGACCTGTCAGCCTGTAGAAGAACCTGCAGAAGATTCGTATCTTTCCTTACACTTACTTCATAGAAGAAAGAGCTAACTAGGGAAAAACAGACATATCCTCAAACTTCTGTGAGGACATCTGTTCCCATCCCTTCATACCCCTTCCCTGGACTCACTCCAGTATGTCCATGTCTCTCTTGCACTGGGGAGCCCAGCTCTCCAGGTGTGTCTCACCAGTGCTGAGCAGAGGGGAAGATCAGCTCCCTCGACCTGCTGGCAACGCTCTGCCTGATGCAGCCCAGGAGGCTGTTGGTCGTCTTTGCCACAAGGGAACAATCCTGGCTCACGGTCAACTTGGTGTCCACCAGGACCCCCAGATACTTTTCTGCCAAGCTGTTTTGCAGCTGCTTGGCCCCCAGCATGTACTGATGCATGGGGTTGCTCCTTCCCAGGTGCAGGACTTTGCACTTCCCCTTGTTGAACTTCATGAGGCTCCTGTCAGCCCGTTCCTCCAGCCTGTTGAGGTCCCTCTGG
The DNA here is from genome assembly GCF_018139145.2 of Gymnogyps californianus. NCBI lineage: Eukaryota > Metazoa > Chordata > Aves > Accipitriformes > Cathartidae > Gymnogyps > Gymnogyps californianus. The sequence goes on from NC_059471.1 coordinate 181,107,002, forward strand.
ATGGCAGCACGACCTTCTGGTCTATCAGCCACTCCTCCCAGTCTTGTATCATCTGCCAACTTGCTGAGGGTGCACTGTCACAATGTCCAGGTCATTAATGAAGATGTTAAACGGTATGAAACCTAGTATCAGCCCCTGAGGTATACCACTAGTGACTGGCCTCCAGCTGGACTTCGTGCTGCTGCTGATAACCCACTGAGCCTGGCAGTGCAGCAGTCCACCTCACTTATGTAAATTCCACTTCCTCACTTCTTCTGTGGGGATGTTGTGGGAGACAGGGCTGAAAGCCTTACTAAAGTCAAGGTAAACAAAATCCAGTGCTCTCCTCTCATCCCCCAAGCCAGCCACTAACACAAAATGGGCTAGGCAGGAACACAAAACTGAGACTGGCTTGTACAATCACAGCGAAGCAGCAAACAGAAATCTGCCTCAGAAAAAGTAATATAAATAAAGCAAAGACAGTGATACTGTTGTACAGAGGGACTGAGAAGACTTTAGCCAGCTATGATACCTGAAATCCACCATAGTATGTGAATTCATAGTCCATTCATAGAAGACCACTTAGCTGCACAAAAATGCGGAGGAGGAGTTACCTGGCAAGTCTGTCTGACTTGGAGAAGAGGCACATGTGGAATGGAAATGCCATAGTAAAGGCATACAAAGATTTGAGGTGGATCTTTTTCAGCCAAACAACAAGAAAACCCCTGGATTTTTTGCATCTAGTATGAAAGTTCTGTTTTGCAACCAACTGGTGGAATCCAGCTTGTTTGGCTATACAAGGAAAAGTGGGCAATTACCTTCCAGCTGCTTCAGCACTTGCTGCCATCACTGCCAAATACTTCAATAAATAACTTAGAGACCAAACACTGCTTTCAGAGCTGGTCCCACAAATCCTCTGAAGTTGCCCCTTAGCCTGGATAACCAGCTAGCTAAACCCAACCAATCCTAAAGGAAATAAATATGCCTGACATCAAACCTGGCAATCTCCCAGCCTCAGGTTTTGGCCCATCACCAGGGAAAACAAACTCCCCAAAGAGCAGCCCACTAATGAGAAGACCTGTCACCAGCTCTGAGCACTGAAGCACAGAAAGGAGTAGCAAGAGCAGCAGAGCGAGCCTTCGCAATGATGGCTGGCCAGGGGAGGAGAGGGCAGGCTCTTGGACCATCCTGACCATCAGAGAACAAGTTCAGAGCTTTCAGTACTGCAATTATGAACCTATTTTTTCTGAGAACATGAGGAAGACGTGGAGAGATCACAAGTTGTTGATGAGCAGGAGAAGATAGGCTCTCCCTGCAATGTTTTCTACTTCCTCTCAACTTGCAAATGTGTGAATATTGATATAGTCAATGGGAATCTGAGACTAAAAACCACATAGGCAAATAATCAAGTCCACTGAACACCTTCAGTAAGGAGTACAAGTACCAACTTCAGCCTGTTCCTTTTAAACTGCAGTAAACACTGCTTTCATTTTTCCAAGTCTGAGCCTTAGCCAGTTCTCTTTCTTGCAGAGGTTCTGGGAAATAAATTGAACTGTTGAAACAGAGTCCATTTGAGTGACCAGGTTGAAGCAAATTTATTTTTCCCTTGTGAAGCCACAGACACATCAAATAGCTGCAAGCAGCCATGTGCCTGCAGTATTCCACACAGGGACCTTCAGGGAGAACAGGCAGGTTGCACAGCAGAGCACACCAGCATCTGCCAGAGAGGAAGGAGAGGCAAAATACAGTTACCCAGGTCTGTAATGACAAGCAACAGATGAAATGCATAGCCATATTAAGGTTGGGAAGTAACTTACTAGCAGGGCATGTTGACCATTACCTTAGCTGATTTATTTTTTTTGTTTGTGCTGGGTTTTTTTTTATCTCCTTCATTCCAGTTTTGCACAGGAACAACTATTCAGATTGCGTATCATGGTCAGATTTCTGTATTGGCAAAGGAGAGTAGCTGAAAGCTTATGACCCAACATGCTGCTCCCCTCCAGTCAGAGCTGTGACATGTTGGCATTAGGTACAGGGTGGAGAAGCTTATACTGTCCCTTACAGACAGAAATTAGAGGCCTTCATCACATCAAGAACCTCTTGGGTTTCACATTGTTACTTGACATAACAGTAGGTTTCCTTTCATGGGACAAAGTCTGCGCCTTATCCTGCCCACTAATGGAGTTCACATTCGAATTGTATCAGTGTGAATATCCTGTGTAGTTAATGGACTCTTTTTAATTGTCCTGCCAAACATTTGCAGTCAAGTAAACTTCATAATTTATATAGTTGGTGCCATGATGCCACTGTTACTATGATTTGTTTAGACAGCAATTAATTGAAACCTAACAGTAGAATTACGAGATTTAAAACATTCTTAAGTATTTAACTTATTTATATAAGACCTTTATTCATCCAAAAGTAAGGTTTTCTCATCCTGTAAATACAATCAAGCAGTATAAGTTCATTCAATTAAATTAATGGGGAAATATTTAAAAGGTTGAGGAATCTGAAAGTTTGCTGGCAGGAGGAATGGTTACCTGGAGGTATAGAGCTCGCAGCCTCTGCAAGTTCTTGTGAAATCTCTCTTTCTCCACCTCTTCCCAGTCCCAACAACTCCAACAGAAACTTCTGTCTCTATGTTCATATAAGTTTCTTGTCCCTCTCTGCAAAGATTGAGGTAACTGCAGTAAGGTCTTTCCCCCCTTCTTGGTTTAGAGCAGGTGATGGAGCGTACCCAGGTTCTTCAGGATTTCTTCCCTTCCCCAGGCCAGAGGTCTCATGAAGAGTGGGAAGCAGAAAGCCAGTTTTGTGAGAGATGGAAAGAAAGGGGTGGCCATTGCCCTTCCGTGAAAGTGATATTGTGAGATTCTTCCTTCTCCTTTATAACCACTCCACATCAAAACAGAAGAGGATCCCGAAACTAACCCTCTCTGCTCTGAGGAGTTGTGCCAGTCTCCTGCTTGGGCTATGTCTGGTTATTCCACCCAGGAGAGGGGAAGGTGGAGGAAGCAGCCAGTCTGCAGAGACTTCCGTAAGCGTAGTGAGACATAGAAAGGAGAGCTGGAGCTTTTCTTATAACCTGAGCAGAATTTCTTGAACTGATATTCAATTATGAGAATTTGCAGCACTGTTTCACACATTATTATTATGCCTTGACAACAAATCTGGTTTTGCTACCCTAGCCACATTCACAGGACAGTTTAAATGCATAAGCATCTACTCTGACGATAATCAAGCAGCAGAGATGTTTAGGTGAAGCTTGCTTTTTATCTCTGATTACAGACTTCCAGATAAGCCAGATTTAGTAATGGTATACTTAAATTAGTTCCTGTGATAAAGTCTAAGTTATATTTCTGGCAAGCACAAGATGAGCTACTGACCACTCTCAATGCATAGAAAATATTTGAAGACATTTCTTTGAAAAAGCAAAAAGCCTTCAATTAAAATTTGTACAACCTGCATGTTGAAAACTCAACCATTAACTAAACGTACCTTTCAGTATATCACGGAAAATGGACCTTCTAACTGGGGTCTGTTGTTCACCTTTGTCCTTCAGCAGTATGTTAATAGCCTACAGATAAATCATAATTTTTCTGAAAACAGATTTCTACTGCTTTAAAAATCTGCATTTGAAAACATATGTGGATATTTGCATATGAGCAGCATGGTTTGGGCTTGAGAGTTTTTTCCATACACATTTCCCCAAAAAACATTTCTAATGAATCTTGTGGTCAGCAAGTTGTGGCATTCCCATTTCTGCCACCCCTAATTCATATGCATCTCAGTATATTAAATACAGTTGAAGGGTTACAACAACAAACTATTACATTAAGGTAGTTGGCCTTCACGTGCAAGCATATTTTCCCTAGACCCCTGCATGTCTTGTACTGCACAGCTTGCAACTGTGCGGTTGACTGTGTATCTGCATATTAATGTGTCCAGTTGACTTAATGGGCCAGATTTGCAAAGGCTACTCAGTGTTTGTAGCAGCCATTCACTCTGAGGAAACCTGCAGGACTTCAGCACCAGTTCTTTGGTTGTGTAAGATTCAAAGTTACAGAAGAAGCTGCATGATGTTGTGTCTCATAGATTAGTATGGGCTCATGTACTTAATGAGGTTTTAATGTCCTGTAAAAACAGAGACAGAGTTAAGTCTGTACATACAGCATTATTCACTGGTATTTCCTGATTTTTGACTGTTTAACTGGATACCGTAAGACTTCTTGAAACTTTTTTTAATTAACACAAGTGGTTTTTGTACAGCATTTCCTCTGTTTCCTTAAAAAAAAAAAAAAAATGGAAAGGTAGAAAGGATTAGGAAAAAACCCACTTTTTGTTCCTCAGAGATTTAAAAGTTTGAAAACAGTTTGCATGTTGCATAAACTTAATCCCATTGTCTAGACAGCAGCGCGTCTCTTCACTCTGAGCGGAGCAGAGACGGGATCTCCTTCCCCGCACACCGGGGAGGGTGGGGGAGAGTCCCTCTTCCGAGCAGAGCTGAAGGGAGCAGCTTGTGGGGCGTCTGCCTCAGCTGCAGCGCTCCCGAGCTGTGCTTGCATGGTCCTTCCCTGGTACATCTTAGGAGATCCGCAGGAGGGAGCCCATATGCTGTGTGCACCGCTGCAGCGGCAAAGGCTGCTGGAGGAGCGTCAGGCTCACTCGATTCGGGAGTGCCCGTGTTCCCGTCTGGCTTGCCTGAGCACCTCATGCGCAAAAGCAGCAGAGCATGGGCCTCACCTTTGCACCAGAAGAGCATCGTCCTTAGCGGAGACAGCTCATACCCTGACCAGTGGATTTCCTCACTGGCAAACTGTATGTATGGTTGGTATGACCACAGAAGCCTCCTGGTGCAGCGTCCTTGTCCAGTCTCTTCTGTAAGACTCTGTACAACGTTTTCCTAAGATGTGGCAAGACAGCCACTTGAAAACAGATGTGCAACCTATCCTCAATTCAGCTGCCCAGCACACCTAAGTGGCATGCCACAGTCGGAAAGGCGGCACTTGGCATGTGTCTCACTTTCCTGAGAGGTGTGTCATATTCCATTTAAAGAGTACAGCTCCCTGGTCACGTTTCAGAAACGTGTTTGTAATCCGGTATTGCTCCAAAGAAACCTGTTAACACGAACTGCCTCAAGCTTGAAAACATGACAAACCTGAGTCAACTTGAATTATTCCGGGTGTATAACCTTAGTGAACAATAGCAAGATATTTCTGAGGGTGGGATCATGTGTTTGGATTTTTCGTTTTTCTCAAAGATAAAAAGCCTTGTGTCCACATGACGGCTCTGGCAGGGCCATCAGAAATGCACATGGCCTATCTGGGTGCAGGCTCTGTTGGTTTCAGCAGTGCGTTGGAGGAACCATTTTCTCACTGATGATTCTCAGCTTAGCTGCTTCCCCACACCAGGATAATGAAATTTGATGTCTGCCAGCGGCATGGGAACAATTCACCTCACTTCCAGTGCCATTCCACAATAGCTTCAGCCAGGCTAGCCGCTGACACCGTCCCATCTTCTTTCCCATCCCTGGTCACACATTTCCATTCTCTTTTTTGTGCCAGTGCTGATGTGGCTGCTCAGGGAGCTGCTCTGGCTGAAAACTAGCCCTGCAGAAAGCAGTGACTGATTTTTAACTTGATCTGCTGTCTTGGTTAGCTCATCACATGGCCCCGTCTGAAGTGGTCTGCCTTGAGCTGCCCTGGTGCAGTCCCCGTACTGCGAGCTACAGAAAATGTGGCAAATCAAATCAAAACAGAGAAACAACTCCCAAATCCCAAGAGTGTTCTAACCGGCAGAAATTCAAGCAGAACCAAACAAAATTGACTCAGCTGGCTGGTATCACAGCGAGTCCCACTGCAGATGACAGGGAGGGTTTGACCCACAGGCTGCTGTGCCGAGCACTGCATTTCTGTGCCCTGTAGTGATGCAGAGAGCAGACCTGACAGCTCAGCAAGGTTTGCAGTGCAGGACGTCATTCTGCTCCAGTGTTTCTTTCTTCCTGAAAGTACCGTGGACCACACTCAGCCCAGAGCTACTCACTTCATTTAGTCAATAAAAGGCTGGTTTGGAGGATCTGGAGAACCTCCAGCAGCCGTTGACTCCAGCAGAAGTTAGGGGTTGTCAGCACATCTGGGTTGTGTTGAGTGACAAAAAGGACAATTTGGCCTCGGTCTGCAAGAGCAGACCAGATTTACCGTAGCTGTGCGTCAAGGAATAAATTACATCTCCGATCTTAGCAAAGCTCTTTAATCCCAAATGGGGCAGTTATCTCAAAGCAGAGTATAGACTTCTGTTGTCATCAGACTCCTGCTGTTTCTTCATCAGAGGTGAATTTGGGCTTGGAGAGGTCCACACATTTGTGTCTGAAGCTGAACTGTGCCACTGGCATTTTCTCTAATGAAAATGAGGTTAGGGTCTCTGCAAAGCATTCTTCTGGGGAACTTTGAGCTGCTGGCCCTCTCTGTCAGGATTTATACTGACAGATGATAGATCACATTATCCAGAGTAAAAAAAAAAAAACAGAAGGATGTAGCTTTCCCAAAATAAACTTCATACCTTTCTGAGTAGGACTCATTCCTGCAAGTGTGTGCAATGGGTTCGTCTGGAAGCTCAACTTGACCCTGACTGGCATAACTCTTCCTAATTGCTTTCATCTTCCTCGAATGGAGGATTGCCCTGTTCATGCCAGCACTGCCTATATCAGAACACTACTTTTGTCTTTCACTAAGTTCATCTGCACAAAACTTTTAACCTCGGAAGTGCCAGGACCATTTCTTAATCCCATTGAAGAAAGGGACTGTAGCAGAAGGAGAAAAAAGGAAAACCAGCATGGCTCTTTGCCATGTTCATCATTTGAATCCCCTCTAAAGAAAGATTGTGACAAGAAGAAGGGGAAGGCAAAAAGGACAGGCCTTGAAGAGTAGGAAGGGATTGGCACACTAGCAGTGGCTACGGGCACAAGGAAGACATTTTTGATGAGAGGATTTCTCCAAATTACTGTTGCTAAAACTGAGTGAAATGATACCAAGTGCAGAGAACTGTCTGTGTTCAGCAGCGCAGCCCATGTGCCGCAGTGAAATTCAGGACTCGCCGCCTCTCTGGGGTGTGACTTTGCTAGCAAAACAGCATGGAGAAAGTCAGCAGAGTCCAGGCCACGTGAAGATGCCTACACTGTGAATAGACTCCGTTTGCACCCAGGGAGAGAGAGAAAGGCAGTTCAAGACAGCAGGTAAATCAGATTCTGGCTGGGCTGAATTTTCTTCTGCAAGTGCTGGTCTGTCTCCTCTGAGTGTACAGGAAATCGAGGATGAGCTGGCTTTAAAGAATGCTGGGATTTAAATGCTGGCATTTAAATGCTGGGGAATACATTGGACCGTTCTGGACCTTAACTCAAAAGACTGGACCCTGTGAGACTGGTACTGTAATCCAGGGATGAAGCTGTGCAGACCCTGCCTATGGAAACAGGCTGGAAGACAGAAAAGCGGTTTGTAGAAACTGTTCAGTTTCTCATCAGAAACTGGGGATTAGAATACTTCCCTGCTTTACTATGAAGATAACTCCATCTTGCTGTGAAAAATTCAGAGTATAGTTACAGAGGACAGAACTATATGGAGGCCTGTGTGGTAAGTGGAAATATTACAGTAATATATGTCCACATGGCGGGGTCTTGTCTCAGTAGACAAATCGCTGTGATTTCAGGTACAACAGCAAACGCACAAGTTCCTTTTCAGATACATTGATCAAACATTCTATTTAAATAACGAATTTAGTTCTTCTTTCACGGCAGTATCTAGAATTTGCTTTGGTCAATGGCAGCCTGTAAAACAAGAACAAAATTACTCTGGATATTCACAAAAAAAATAATTTGAAAAATCCATGCAGCAGATGTTAAGAGAGAGCAGTGTTAAGGAAGTCTTTCTAACAACCAGTCAGGGAAGAGTTGGATTTTTTTCAAAACCTTTTCACCATAACTTTTAAACACTCGTTTGCTTGGAATACAAGGCTAAAGACCGTTATCTACTGAGCAGTAAATAAAGAAACTCTCACTCAGAGGTGCTGCAAACTTTCTGTCACTTGGGTATACAAAAGTGGAAGCGTCCCCCTTTGAGACCCTAGAAGGACTCCAGTCTGACAGAAGCTGCTGTGAGATTTCATAACTTTTGAGAAAGTTCATTGCTTACATTTTGGGGAGAGATATTTATTATACAGAAGTGCCAGTTAAAGCCAAGATTGAAACACATGGACTCAATAAAGGCCCAATTATGTGACCTTTGCTGTTTGCCACGCTTTTAACTTGTGTAAGTTATTGATTACACTTTCATGAGATCATAATCAGAAGGTTGTTCTTTGGTAATGGTGTGCTAGAGGAGCTTTATCCTCAACTTCAAAGCTGTCCTGTGAGGCTTAAGAACAAAGGGTTGGAAGTTTGAAGCACAGCCAAAATGAATCTGTGTGCGTTAGCCATGTTTACCACCACGCAAGAAGTGGAATAGCCTATTCTTCAGCTGTGAACTTTCTCTCGTCACGTCAGATGAGCCACCATCTCTAAGGTTTACATTTGTGCTTTTAAAAGTATTCTGTTTAATTGAATGTAGTGTCTGCTCAGATCTCCATCATAACTAGGCTAAATGCTCGTTAGTGCAATCATTTTCCTAATTGTAAAGTTTTTATTGAAATTATTTGACATTCTCTGAAAAGAATTTTCAGGCTAATTTATTAATTATAAATAAATCTATCCAGAGCCTGAAGCTGCAAACAGTCTGTAATCTATGTAAAGATGCACTCCCAGGACGAGCCAGCCAAGGTTTTGACTCATTTTTCAAGCTGTGAGGGGAAGAAAATAACCTCACAGTTTATTCTCAATGTAGATAGAGCCACACAGGTGTGTTGCAGGTGCCAGTAGTAGACCTGTACAGCATTGTTTTGCTAGGAACTAACCTGATGAGACGGTATTTTAGTTTTTTTCTCTAAGGAGCAGTAATAATTTCCCCCTTTTTTATTAGCCTTAGGAAATTGGCATTTTGAACATCCCTGATCATGAAATCTCCTCTGGAGAGAGCACTGATATTTTGCTGAGTGACAAAAGAATGAATTAGCCTTTGCTGTGCTGGAACAAGAAATAACTTTTCAGGAGAACAGCTTTTACCAATTCTTAAGATGCCAGAACGATATGTTTCATTAAATATTTGAAGATAATGAAGGCTTGTGTATCTTTTACCTTTTTTAGTCAGAACTCTTAATGCTCTTTCTCTTCTTGGTGTATTGCTTGCTTCTCTCCCCTTCCCCAAAGCAGAGTTATCTAATTTTCATCTGTAAGACATAGGAGAAAACAATTTAAAGGAAACTTGTGCACCAAGTATACATTCCAGCCTGATTCATGCTGAGAAATATAATTCCTTGCCAGAGATTTTCAAGATGTAATTAACTGTGCATGTTTGTCAAAACCCTAATCATTTTGTCTCCTTTTAGCTTAATTTTCTCAAAAGTAACTCTAGTGAAGCAGTAATAAAATACGTTACAGAAAATCTGTTAAACAAGAAAACATCTAAATGTGGAGAGTTGTGCTCTCTTGCTTTCTCTTTTGTTTCCGAATAAAGCAAGGTAGAGAAGGAGTGAGAAACTCCAAGACTTTCCCCAACGAGGAGCTGTAAATTTGTTGTGACTCTTTTTTAAGAAATCCTGCATGCCACATGCCTTTGTATCAGTGTACTTGTACTTACCTGGAAATTGCTGTGGATCTGTTTGCCCGTATGCTGCTTTCCAAGGCTTTAGCCTTGTGGAATGGCCCCACCGTCCCCTTTGCAGATACCTACTGCATCAGGGGATTGATTCTGATCTAGACCAAAATCGTATTTTCATTAGCAGGCTAATGATGGACAGGAATGTGCAATAGGCATTTATCTGGCCCTCTGTTTCAGGTAGCCTGCTTTTCCTGTGCATGAGGAGGAGTTTCAAAGTTAACACTCTGCTGGTGTACTTGGATTTTTCTTTTTCACTGGTGTCCCTCTCGAACCCCGCTCTTTCTGCCAAGCCCTTCAGCTTCCAGCCTCAGCTTGGTTTCAAATGACCTTTTCAAATGCTAGAGAACTTCCAGAGCTCAAGGTCTGGTGAGAGAAAATACAAGCTCAAAATTACCAAGTAGCCGCCCTGTTTCCCATGTCTCCCAAAGAGCAGACAACTCCCAGAAACTCAATTGCTAAATATAATCCAAATCTATTACTTTGTGGCCTCACCAAGCTTCTTCACAGTGATTTCTTCGTATTACTTATCTTTACAGAAATTATTTTCTCATTACTTGGAGGAAAGGCTAATGTATTCTGTCCATCTCTCCTGTGCAAAGCATTCTTGGAAGGCTGCAGTGTCACCTTTCAAAATCTGGGGCTCTTTTTGATAGCAACCAAGAAATTTCTCTTTTCCAGCTTTCTGAATCATTCTGTTGGAGGATCTGATCTGCCATCCACACTCACATGCCACAGGAGACATTAAGCACCAGTTAGTCATCTTCCATTGACAAAATCAGAGAGGTTTTGTGCCATTCTTCTTCTAAAACCATCAAAACCACGAGTGGTTATTGTTGAAAGTTGCATGCAGGGATTCACTCTGTTGTTAAAAAAGTCTTCCTCCTTGTGCATGGATTTTCTTCAATCTGCCACAGTTTTCTTAACATGAAGAAAGCAGGCATAAAACAGGCTCCGCAGAGTTGTGTGCATTTCACCACAGCATTGTGTAATTAACACTGTCACATAATGTATTTTTCTTTGAGATTGCCCATTTTGCTGAATTCTAATTTGGATCCTTCTTTTTTAGAAATACCAAAATATCTCTATTTTTCCTTTTGTGTGCATCTTTGCTTTTGTTAATCCTGCTGCTTCGGTTCATTCCCATACCGTTAGCAGCTGGTACTGGAAAATGGGCAGATTATCCTGTCTTCTGTGTAAACTGGTTTTCTCAGAGTGTGTTTCTGTATCACTTCATATTGTTAAGCATGCCTCCCACTTTGGGACTACTTTTTGAGGCTGATGGCAAGTCTCTCTGAGTGTCACACTGAGGTGCAAAGAATGGTTTACCTGCTCTGTGACAGGATCAATTAACAGGTAAAGCAAAGCTGCATTCCCTAGCAGAAAAATAAAACCTTGTACGCAGGCAGTTTTTTATCATCTGCTTGTCTAAGGAGGCATCATTATGTTGTTCATTACAGCGGTGTCTAGACTGCACCACAGTAACAAAATGTGCTGCTGATATACATACTCATACCCTGGCCAGACTCCTTGAATAGCCTGGTACTCGCAGTACAGCTACGGCCTCCCCTCTGTTGAAATTCGTCTCATTTTGCTTCATGCTTCATCTTGGAACATAGACGGACCAACTTCTCTGACCTAATGCAGTTAATATCTTGGAGAAGCAATGGTCCATGCTGTAAACACCTAACAAACACATACATTGCCTCACTTTGTGATTTTATTTATGGCATATGCAGCTGTGAGCATCTGCTATGGATAATGCATGCTAGAATCTTCTAGTGTGTACATAGCCAGAAATATCCATGGATCTGGGATAAGAAGGAACTTTTTTGCTGAGTTTCTTTCTTTAAATGTAGAAAATTGGCGTTAGGGTATATTTGTCATTTAATTTATAACAGAATAGAACATTCTGCACTGATCTCTTTAAAATAATGAGAAGAAAATATAGTTAATTTCTTACATCTACTTGCAAAGCTAACACACATTCTCTTTGTTAGAAAGGCTGCAGATTTCATTAGGTTATTGAGCTGTGACATACAACAGTTTAAGCTACTCTGCTTTGCTTCAGGTATTACCATTACTTCTAATCCTACATCTTTCACGTAAAATGAAGAAAACATAAAGCACATTCCTGTGAATGCTTTGATTAAATATGAAACAAAAACAAGGTAGGCACAACATGGCATCTGAGTGATAAGAAAACTCTTAATGCCGTAGATCTTGTACTGAGGAGTGGAGTTCTGTAGGAATTTTAAGTGTATATCATTTAAAACCAAACTGCCGACAGATGTTTGTTACAATACTTGTTAGAGGGCTTGGTTATTTTTATAACCTTTTAAATTCCTCTGATTTATAGAAAACAGCCATTTAAAGTCCATAAAAGTTAATCCTGACCATGGAATTATTTGCCTAAAACGAAATTTCCTCCCTTTGCTGAGGGCTTTGCCCACATGGGGAACTGTTAAAGGGCAGCTGTGCGGGCTACCTGCTGCCTGAAGGCACCGAGTCCCCAGACTGTTCGCACAAGGTCTGCAGGGGCCCTTGCCTCAGTTTCTGAGGGTCTCAAACAAAATCTTTATGCAAAAGTAAAGCATATTCTTCCTTGGGTGCTTCCTGAAGTCAAGCCAAAACCAAAAAGTCTTCTGTGCATGCAGAGTGTGCAATTGTCAAAGATCAACAATTTATCTCAAACCCCGTTTCCTCCATCACCTCTGACAACACCATTCCTCTAAGATTTAGCTTCAGTATCCAAATTTTGCCCCTCACATACCAGACAGTTCATAGGATGGCTTAAAAAAAAAAAAGTCACGAGAAAGTTTTTATAATGGAAAAGGGATTACAGATTATGGGTTTTTCCCCTTTATCTCTCAACAATATCCAAAGAAATTTTGTTCTCACTACCAGGTCACTCACAATGGCCACTTGCAGCACAAATTATGGTAGTCACTAGACAATATTTTAATTGCACAGACCTATCTCTTCAATTAACCATCATGACTAAATTTCATGCTAGGCTGGAGCATGGTAAATATTTGCTGAGAGCACGTTGTTTGCTTTTCAGTCATGATGATTAATGCAAGTTAATTGGCGATCAACTCAAATTACAGCAGGACAATACTGGAGACTTGATGTAGAGATTGTGTCAAGACAGATTTTTTTCCAAATAGATAGGATTTATGGCAGCCAAATCTTGTTTCAGATTCACAAATTTGAGGAGTTAAACTACTCTGCTCCACTGTGCAGCCTCTCTAGACTATGATTTTTGTATATAATTTTTGTATCAAAATTTAAGCAACTCAGCCCAGCATGTGTGATTTGCAAACATACTCTGCAGCACATGGCTTCATAACTTTGAGGTCACGCTAGCTGGATCTACCTAAGGTGTTTCAGCTCTTCTTAGATACTATCATTTCAAGAAGTTCAGTTTCTGTCAACTCAGCTGATGTACAAACCTTTGTACAGGAATGGTGAGAGCAGGTATCTCCCCCCCAGTGCAATGCATGGCTTTCCTCCTGAGCAGCCTGTTGCTTGTGCAATGTCTCTTCCCATCTTTTTAACTTGTGAGCACAACGTACTCCTGCCTCAGGCACTAATCACTGCTACGCCTCTACTCTGGTTAGAGGAATTCCTTCCGTGAAAGGCGGTGAGTATTGTGGCTCATGCAGCAGTCGGTCCCCTTTCCCACAGCGAACTTTCTTTTTGTCTTTGTCCTTAGGCATCGTTTCAACTCTAGAAAATGGGATTCCAGTTCCTTTCCTACAAATCAGGGCTCTGGCTCACAAGCTGACCTGCTACAACAGGATAGCTGGAATGGAAATATGGGAGTGGAGCTATTTGGTCTAGTTACCAGTTGTTGTTTACTAGAATAGTAAGAACATAATGTTTTAATATCCCAACCCATTATGACCTGGTTTAGATATAACCAAACATCAAAGCTAACCAATGAGAAACAGACAGTACAGCATTGACTCACTCACTGTACTGTTCTATAGATGTGTAGAGACATATAATTATTTTTCTGAACCAAAGTCTTATTTGAAAACAAAAATGTTCACAATCTGACTTTATGGCTTGTTTTCATATTTTGGCATGGTATATTGTATTGGAAAAAAATGTCTTTAATTAAAAGCAGCCTTTTGAACATTACCCCAGACTTCAATTTTCATCTCCTGTTTTACTGCTTCTCTCCATGTCCCCTCTCCCTCCCACATATACTCCATGTGTTTAACCCCCCCTTAAAAACTTTCATTGCTTCCTTCCCTATTGTTTTGTGAGTCCTCCTCTGAGGTCTCTGCGCCTACACAACACCCTCTGAAGACTGTCCGTACGGGGTGTAGCCCCTGCATGCTGTTTGGGGTCCCCTTGCTGTCCCCACAGAGCGAGTGGATGTGCTGCCAGGGCTGATCAGGAATTTCGTAACGACCTTTCTACCCAGCTCATGAGTGCTTTGCTGGTGTCACCGGGAGCTAAAGGGAGATGGTCTCTCACACGCTGCTGGGGCTTCTGCTCAAGTTAGCAGAGCAGAACATCACAGAAGGGCTGAGGCTGATCTGAGACCAGACAGTCTGATCTCAAGATGATCTAGTCTAACTCTCTGCACAAGCAGAGTCACCTAGAGCTGCTTGCCCAGGACTGTGTTGAGTTGGGTTTTAAATACCTTCGCAGATGGAAGCTCCACAACCTGTCTGGGCAACCTGTGCCAGTGCTCAGTCACCCACTCACTAAAAAGGTGTTTTCTCAGGTTCAGATGGAGTTTTCAGTATTGTGCCCATTGCCTCCTGACCTGTCACTGGGCACCACCGAGCAGAGCCTAGCTCCACCTTCTTTACACCCCATCAACTATTTATACACATTGATTAGATTGCCCTTCAGCCTTCTCCAGGCTGAATGGTCCCAGCTCTCTCAGCCTCCCCTTGGATGTCAGACGCTCCAGTTCCTTGATCATCTTTGTGGCCCTTCACTGGTCTCACTCCAGTAAGTTCACATCTTCCTGGTACTAGGGAGCCAGGATATTACAGGAGAAAAAGGACAGTATTCTGGCTAAGGACATTGACTGCCATCTTGTAGACATAAATTAACTACCATTTATCAGCCCAAAGTTCTTATAAAATTTTGGCTTTAATCTCTCTTTGTTTCACTATTTTAGCTAAAAAGCAGACATAACAATACTGTCTACTATCAATGAGTTGCTGGATGAAGACACATTTTTGCCAGTGCCCATGCTAAGGTCTCAAGTGCTTTTCTGAGAGCAACAGGTACAATTACCTGTGATCCCTCATATGCTTCAGGGTAAATGAGAAGCCAGACTTTAGGGAAAAGGTTCATTTCCACTTGCTCTGCACACCTGCAGCTGTGCCATTGACAGGAGCGGAAGTCTCCAGTGACTTGCTAAGATGCATACATCTCAGGTGTACATGGTGCGTACAGCTATGCTGCAGACACATGACGTCACTTTGCGTCAAATATGAAGAAATATTGAACAGATGGCTCAACAGAGAGGCCAGGGTCCCATGGAAGAAAGTACCAAAGTCTACAATCTGTGCCACAATGCAGGTGCATACCAGGAGCAGGATGAAGATAGCGGAAAGCAGTTTTTAAATCATGCCAACACCTTTTGAGGATCGCCACAACAAATCATTTACGTTGTGATTAATAATGACTGACATGAAGCCAACACTGTAGGAAAGCTCTCAGCTCCACCCTTGGAACAATTTAATGAACTGAGGTTGAACAAGGCAGTGTCAGAGCTGTAAGCAAGATATGTGTCCTAGCATGGCACTCCAGTAATGTGGCTATTCGTTGCTCAGTACTGTTTCCCCATGACAATGTGCCGTGCTGTGCAAATCAACCAAGAGCAAGCTCGGATATTCTCACGCCACAGTTGGTATCATGCATGTAAGCATGTTCTTTAAGCTGCGCTCGTGGTACAAGCAGGTCATCCAGGCTCACCAGTCAGTTCCAGGAGGATTCTGCCCAAAAAACAGCTTTAAGAATTAGCTTACTGTTCATACATTTTTTTGTGGTCTGCCAGATAAAAGGTGTGGGTTGTAAAAAATGTCTTCTCTGTATAACATTTGTTCACATGTATGCATGCCATTTCCCTCGCTGTTATGCTGCGTCCTGATTACTGTATGGTCACTTGCAATCTCTGAAATAAGAAGAAATTATCTGAAAATTATGCTTATGTGAAGAAGCACTCAGGGAAATAATAGAAACAAATCCAGTGAATGGCATAATGAAAAGTATAGTATTTTTCTGCTGTAGTTTATATGCTAAATAGTTTGGTTCTTTGAATGCAATTAAAATACATATTGATTTTTCATTTATTTTGTCATAGGCTGAGTACTTCTACGAGTTCCTGTCTTTGCGCTCTTTGGATAAAGGCATAATGGCTGATCCAACTATAAATATCCCTCTGCTTGGAACAGTTCCTCATAAAGCATCAGGTTTGTGCTGTTGATATTATAAATTGTGTTCCTGTAAAAAATATTCCACAGCCAGTAAAGTCTAAATATTTTATTATGAATTGCAGTTCTGAAGCTTATTGCTAAAGAAATGCTTGCCGCAGTGCTTGACACTGAACAGTTTGTGGGTGCCTTGCCTGACTACAGCAGCATATTTTGTCTGAGCCAAGTTGCACGAAGCTTTTATGTGTAGATAAATCAGCAGAAACTTGTGCAAAATTGTTGCATAAAATTCATGTGAATGAATACTATTACTTAAGTTGTGCAACTTTTGGAAAACAAAATCTTTGATCACTATAAGGAATAGTTATCAAATTATTCTGTTTCTCAGAGGTTGCAGTTTGTGGACATCTTACTTTCAGTTGGGGTCAGCTATTGTCATCAGGCATTCAGCTTAAAGACGTAAGTTCTAGTTTAGGATATTATCATTTACCACTTTTCCCTTAGTTGTACATTCTCAGTCCTTCACTGGAGCTTATAGCTCCACAGCAGAGGCTGAGCCCAAGCCAACGTGAATGCTCCAGAAGCACCACAGTGCACAGTGAGCCAGGTGGAGTAAAAAAGCTTTCCATGAGAGATTATCGAATCCACTTTGCTCTGAAGTGGATGAATAACAGTTTACGTGATCTGTTTCGGGGCTAATATGTGGTAGTCTCTGGCAGAAAGGTAGAAGCGTACATCTGGGTGACAGTAGTGTCTTAGTGATCATGGTTTCATGATCAGCCATAGCCAACCTAAGACCACGTGGTATAAAACGGGAAAGAAATGAGAAATGGAACAGGAGGGTGGGGCTGCAAGTGGAGCACTGATATACAGGTTTACATCTTTGACCAGTCTTTCTCTTCTCTTTTTCAATGTATAAATTCTGAAAATTTGTGTTTGATATCCTCCATTTTTGGCTTGTAGTGGAATGGCGTTGAAGTAATGTTGCAGCACAGCTTTTTGCTGTGGCACCTGGAATTTGACATTAATGACTGGTCTCTCCATTCAGTGTGGATTGAATGAGTGGTATTGAAAATGGATTTGGGTGAAGAGTGCTATAATATTTGTACTATAATTGCTGCAATTTAATTGGTTGCAAGCCTGATAAATTGTCAAGCAAAGACATTTAAAAGTAACTAAAAAGTCACAAAGGCAAAGTTCTTGTTAAGCATTATTTCCACCTCCATATAAAGCAGGTGAGATGCGTGGGAAGCTCTGCACTCAGCATCCTCTAATATAAGTTAATTTCTTCTTTAATTTTTAACTATCTAGAAAGGCTAGACCAAAATGACCCCCTTCTGACTGTGTTTAGGAAAGCATAATCTACAAGTGCAGGGAGGCCAGAGATGTGATCTCAGTTCCAGCAGAAGGTCTGTTAACCATCATGATGGGAGGTCTGATTAAAGCCAAAAAGGACTTACCCTGTTTGCAGCACTGGTGCCTTAGTTCCAAGACTAATACGGGCATGTCCATGGTGTTTCCTTATGTGGATCAGGTGCAGTGCATCACTGCGCTTGGTATATATAAGCTGTATTTAAGTCCTGTTTGGCATTATAGTGAGCGATTGATAATCAGTACACGTACAGTATTTGAAGCATGTACACTATTTAACAGTGAGCCACTAGTATGATGGTGGTTTTTTTACACTGCCTGCTATCTGGCCAAAATTAACTAAGTAGCCTTAAATAAATACATGCTATAAAAGTAGTGAATGTTTGCTACTTTGTAGTTATTTCTATAATTTTTATGTTCGCAAAACAGTTCTGACAAATCTAATCTAGTTTGCCTGGATCTATTGCATTACCAAGTCATTTTTCTACACATTTGCATGTCAGAAGAAATTAAATCACAAGCTTGTATTTAGTAACAAATCAACGGTAGCAAGTTATTTCTTGAAAAAGCATTTTAGCCCAAAAGATTACACTAAAGACAATTAAGGAGGAATAAAAGAGGAAAGACAGCAATATTAAACATGAGAGTGGGAAACAAGAATGAGGATTAACAATTAGATATCTTACTCAGAGGTAGCTGAACCCAGTGGTCTTGTCAAAATCAGTGGACTTTTAAAACGTCGTTGAGGATATCTGCCTGCCACCAATAAAGCATAAAGATGGCTTTAGTGCTTTAGGACCTGCCTAGCCTGTATTTTGTCTTATGGCCAATGGTGGCCATAAGAAGACCTGTGGAAGAGCAAAAGGAGGGCAGGCATATGTGATACTTCTGTTTACCGTCTCAGCTCTGACTAGCTTCAGCTTGGAGGATTTCCTGAGTCTTAAGTGATTTGCCTTTTTTATAACCCCACATGGGTTACAGATCTCTCTTTCCAGTACTTGTCCAGGCTCTCCTTGAGTCCATATTATCTTCTGGTATCTCCAGTTGCTTTGGCAAGAAGTTCACTACTTCCCATTGCATGAAGATCCCCCTCCTGTTGTTTCAAGTCTGGCTGTGACAGCTTCATCTGATGGGCACTAGTCCTTGTACTGCTAGAGACAACAGTCAATCCATACTGTTGGTTCTATCCATGCCAGTCATGATTTTGTAAATGTCTATTATGCCCCCCCTAATTTTTCTCTTTGCCAGGCTGAAGAGTCGCAACCTACTCAATTGCTCCTCATTGGATGCAGCCTTGTTGTCCTTCTGTCAGCTTTCTCTAATTCAGTATATCCTTCATGAGATGAGGTATCAAATTCTCCTCGAATTTAAATTAGATTTAAATCACTTAGGTTCCTTAGACTCATTTGAAAATCCCATCCCCAAATCCCAGGATTGCTACCTGATTCAGTGCTCACAACCCGGGTATTGTTACGCCTAGACACATGGTAAGGTGTTAAGAAGGCTGGAGAAGATGCCTTTCAGTGAGAGCTTAAAGAGCTAAGACTATTCAGCTTGTCCAAAAGAAGATGTTTGAGAGGAGTGTGAGTACCTGTCCAATGAGAAGAGGCTGGCTGCTCATTTCACAGGGGAAAGCCTACAAAGATCCGGTGGCTCAAACTGAGGTCAGCAAGTTCAAAACGAAGTCACATGTTGTTGGTAGTGGCAGTGATTAATGTCTTGAACACCACACTGAGGAAAGTAAAACCAGCTATTGGTCTGTGCCCAGAAGAAATGTAGTGGCCTGTGACTGAGAAGGAGCTGGCCCCCTAAGCGACCTGAGCCGGCTCCTCCTGTCCCTGTCTGCACCAGTCAGCGCAGTGCCGTGCCGGTGCCACTGGTACAAGCTGACGTGCCTGGGCTGCTGGCACAGCGCTGCTTCATGCATTTCGTGCAGCCCCTCCAGCCCACTGGCCAGGCTGAGGACACCTCCTCTGCCTGCCTGCTGCTGGTGTTGACATGTTAAAACATAGGTGCTGAGCAACCAAAGGCGCTGAAACTCTGTCCAGGCTTGGTGGGAGAAACTGGTGCCTTCTCTGAGTGCAGCAGCATCTCTGCTCACTCTGCCATGCTGGTAGAGAGGGACAGTGGGCTGCAGGGCTGTGCATGGACTCCCACTCTTCTCCAGACCCTGCATGCCTGCTTCTACTGGGATTGGTAATTCAGAGATGTCCCTTAAGCAATCCCACCCCTAAGACTGTAGGTGGCTTTTGCATATTAGCTAAGTGGGTAAATTCCCTGCAATCTTGAAGAGCTGTGCAGACACACAGGAGTTACTCTCAACCTGCCTCTACTGGAGAAAATTTAGGGAACCTTGGTTTCCTGAGCAGAAGGAAAAGGCATGAGCTCCCAGACAAAAGGGATTAAATTTGCATCCTCCATATCCCAGGAGACCATTCTAATTATCAGCTAAAATTAAATTAGATATAAATCACTAGGTTTCCTTAGGTTCCTTCTCAAATTAGTTAAGTTTTCCTCACTCCTGCTAGAGCCGTCTGCTCTGCAGCCCTGGGTGCAAGCGCTCCAGAGGAGGCAGAAATATAAATGTACAGGAAAGGCAATTCTGTGGCCTGGTAGTGGGATGATGGCTAGCAGAGACAAGTCCTGAGCTGTGATTCCCTTTCCTTGTTTTTAGCCAGTGATGGGCAAATGTAAATTGCATCCTGAATTTGGGAAGCAGGGACCAGACCTGAGGTTTGCCCTGCCACAGCCCTGCTCAGCACTTCGGTAGCCCACGGGAGCTCACAGCCATGGTTCTGGATGCAAGGGACTTTTGCTCTGTGCTTTGTTTTGACTGTAGTACTGTTGGTGCGTGCTTAGCATTATTCAAACAGGCATAAAAAGGCAGGGATTCAGGCAGAGTTTAGGGACTTTATTTCAGCTCTGAACCACCACAGAGCTCAGCCAGGATCCAGGTGCTCATTGTTCACAGGAGGGTCCTTTACTGCATTTCTGTGTGCCTAGGAGTTCAGACATATGAGAAGTCCAAAAACACGGATGCTTCCAGGTTGGGGAGTGCTGGAATAAGGGGTTTCTGACCTGTCCCCTCAGACTTTGGCCCTAAGAGATGCATTCCTGGTCTTTGCCCTAGGCATTTAAACCCACAGCCAAATCTCAGGGGAGTTCAGGGGTTTGCTACCAATTCGATGAAGTCTAGATATGACTACAGTGCCATCATTAAACTTCTGCCATATCTTCTTCCTCCCTATTGCAATTTGCTCAGCTGTCACACATATCCCAGTACAAGCACTGATTTCCTGCACTTGCGCTGTTAGAAGGTTGCTACAGTTTAAGAAGTTCACTGCATTTAAACTGTATTTCATCCACTATAGGAGTTTCCTTCTTACCACATGGTTACATGCTTTTTGTAACTGTCTTTTAAAAGATTGATGTAAAAAAGTGCTTCAACAATTAAATTGCTTTATAATGAAAACTGCAACAGACCTTTCAGTCTGTAGGACTTACCAGAAGCAGAATGTGTTTCAGCAATAAATTATTCTATATTATACCAAGGCAACAAATAACAAAAATGGCCCAATTATGACTTGCAAAATTTTTTATAACAAGCAATTTAAAACAAACCAAATGTAGGGCTGTTAGCTCAATATTTGGTTCTGAAATCTCAGGCCAGCTTCGGAAGAAAGGAATAAACAATTTCTATTAGCTGGATCTAACTTATAAAGCAGCTAAGAAGAACCAATTTTGAAGAGATAAGATTGTTTCATCTGAAGATTATTTAAGATCACTTGTGACAATCACAGTGGAGCATTTCATAGCTCTGAGGTATTGGGCTTGCTTCCTCATTAAAATACTCCAGATTTACTGGCCTTAATTATTTACTTAAACTCCTCATAGTTCAAAAGTGTTTGAATACTTTTCCTGGAAGGGCAATCTCCAAATATCGCTACACTTAACAAGTTCTGTTGGAGTGATGTGTCTATATCTTCTTTTTAAATATTTGCACCCATGATCTTATTTATCAAGTGTACCATCTTGCCAGCACTTTATGAAGTAAGTTTTGATTAAATCAGTATCTTATTTAAGTATTAATCGCAATATCCCAACCAGCAAAACATATCTAAAATAACTTTTTTTCCAAAATGTGTAAGATGTTTTTGCAGAAGTCGTACAAGAGCCTGCAGAACTTAGACTCAGAAGTGATCAGCTCAGCTTAGAAAATTAAATGTAGGCTTCCAGCTTGTTTTGGTGTATCCTTAGATACCTCCACATGAGTAATTGCGTCGTCTGCAAGCAAAAGTATGTTTGTGTTAAGATCACTGTCTGTGCTGTAGGCTGTTGGGGTTATGTCAGTAAATGAGCACAGGCTCATCTCCTGTGCTGTTGTACTTCCAGTCCTGGAGCCGCCTATGAATAAGGTGATCTGTGTATCTCTGTGTTGCAGGTTTTCATCAATGGCATTACTCTGAAGCTTAATTATAAACATTATCTATATTTTTTGGTATTTTGATGTATGCTTTTATATGTATATAGATATATATGCATGTAAATATAAAAATTATTGTTATTATTCTCCTTCAAGTCGTTCAGGTTGGATTTCCTTGCCTTGGAAAACAAGATGGGGTCGCTGCATTTGAAGTGAACGTGATCATAATGAATTCAGAAGGCAATATTATTCTTCAGACCCCTCAGAACGCCATCTTCTTTAAAACCTGTCAGCAAGGTAACACTAAAGAGAACATGCCGGAATACTGTTAGACCAGGTCACCTAACTTTCTTATGTTTCATTGAGCATAAGGACTGGAGAAGATGGAAATAATGTGGTCACACAATGTGTAGCAATGGTGGTGAATGCCAGGCTGTTGTGGCTCTGTCTATGGGTTTGCTGTTCATTTACTACGTGTTTACTAACCCTTTTCTTACTGTCAACTCTGCCTCCCTTAGCAGACTGGGTTGGAGGCATTTCTCCTCCTGTTCACTGCTCATCACATCAAGGACATCATTGATAGAAATGTATCATATGAGAAGCACCTGTTAGCAAATGATTTGAGGTGCTTGGAGGAGAGCTAGTCCTGTGAAAACAAGCTGAGGCTAACATTTCCAGAAATGGCACATAATTTGGAGAACTGAACTTCTGGGATCTGTAGTGGGGACACTGACTTCAATTAATACTGTTTGGTGCCTTAGTTCAACAGTTCCTTAAATATCAACTTGCACATCCAAACCGAATGCAAAAATCCTAAATCAGAAAATTTCTGCAGAAGTTGGCTTTACCTTCTCTGGAGCTCAGGTGGCAACCTCTTGGGTTTGGATACGGGTAAGGTGGTGGAAGCTGGTCCTCAATACTTGCAGTCATCAAGCAGTAAACACACACAGGATGCGCTGGTAGAAGAAGGGCGCCATGAAGTTATTGCAGTGTTTACTTGGAAAGGAGGGAACCTGTTTAATCAACCAATCTATGAACCATAAACACTATGTAATAAGACTTTCTGGATTAATTTGATACTAAACAAACAACTATAATTATCACTTTAAACTGAGGCTGTGGAAATTGAAAAATCAGTATGTAAGATAAGGCAGTTATGCCATGTCATATGCAATTGTATCAAATTAACCCATGACAGGGCTGACGTACAAAGAGTGAGATTTTTATTCTTCTCCTATTAAATCTTTGTTCCCAGTCCCACACTTTCTTCTCTGTGCTCTTTTCTCTGAGCTAATTGGCTGTAGTGTGGCTTCAAAGAGCGAGCAGCAGGAGCAGGAGCTGTTTATTCTTTGAAACCTCACTACACCTAAATAGAAAAGCTGCTTGTCTCCTTTGAAGCCTTGCTGCTGCCAATTAGCCCAGGGAAAGTGGAGGAGGGGGAGAAGAAGTGGGCAGAGAAACAGGAAGGAAAATGGGGACTTAATGGAAGCAAAATCAATCAGTTCTCATGTATGAAGTTGTGTGTCTGATGTAAATACAACACAAAACGTTTGCTATCTTTTTATTTTCAGTTCAGTTCAAAGATACTGAACTTAATAAACTTTGGAAATAGTGTTGAGGTAATCTAATAGGGACAGCAGAGTTACAGGTCTGTGTTGTGGAAAAATGTGGCTTAAAAAGAGGGCTCCAAACTCAGTTTAGTAGTAGCATTCATCCAAGTTATCATTTCTGTGCTATTAGTTGTTGTTGTTGTTGTTGTTACCATTTTGATATGAGATGTAATATTTAACAATTTAGCAGTATTACATCATATGGCCTCTCAGGAAGGCTGGGGGTGATTATTGTCCCAGTCCTTTGTTCCCGGAGCCAGCTGAGAGACACAAGGATGATTTTCCAAATGCTAGAGGTTGGCAGAGGAGGAGTTTTCTCACCTCATCTCTTCCAGCACGTACTGGGATAACTCCCATTCCTGCCCTCTGTCTGGTAAGGTGGACACCACAGTGTTTTGGGACAGATCCTGAGAAGGATGAGAATGTCCTTACCCGTTGGTGTTAGAGTAGGGATGAGTTTCCTTCCTCTGAAAGACATCGTTCGTGGCGAGGAGCTCCGATTCCTCCTGCCGGGGCCCTGGTCACTGTTTCCAGTCGTTCTTGGCCATGCAGAAGGGCCCCTGCCAGAGGAAGTGAGGGGAGCGAGGGAGCAATTTTGTGGGAGAGGAGAGGATTTGTTCTGGCTAAGAGGTGGCCACACAAAAAATTATGTTTTCCTATTTTTCTGTTTGAAATGGTATGTATTTAAGCATGCATTTTCTGTAATGAATAGCAGCTCTGCATTTGGGTACAAAGAGAGAAGCATTTCCAGAAGGAGTCCTAGAGTACAGTGTTGGAAAACAATAAGACCAAAAAGCCTTTACCACTATTACTACTGCTGCAAACAGCTTTACTTTTAAAGCAACACTTTTTGCTTCATACATCTGTGGCCTTGGATAGATGAGCATTTAAAATACACCTTTCTTCCTCTCTCTTTCCTGTTTGTTTGGCAGTTGTACACAATATCCAGCCACCTGGCCAGTACATCAGATTTTCTTTTCTGTTGCTTAGTCTCAGAGTTACCCTTCGCATCCCACTGAATAGAGAGCTATTACATGAGTGCAGCAGAATACTGCGCGTAGTTATAGCAGCCATCGTTTCCTGTGGCTCTAATCAGCTATTAGATGCATTTTCAAAAACAGAAGTTTATTTGTGTATGAGTCTAACTAACAGGTATGTCACCTGACTCAAATATTAGAAGAAGGGAGAATCATTCAAATTTTTTATGTCCAGGATTATGTTTTCCTCTGTATTAATAGGAGTTACAGTTTAAAGAATCTCTGTGGGCTGCAAAAATCTCTCAGGCAATCTGACCCTCCTGAATTTATAGACATCCTGCTGTTCCTTGCCGCTTTAAACAAGTGCACCTTAAAGGCTATAACTGCTTCAGTTTGAACTCAGGTATTATTCAGTTGGGAATCAGCGTGAATCAATGGTACATCTTTACAGCCTAGGATGGGTAGGTGCCAGCACTTCCTGATGAGGCAATGGAAAAGAAGTAAGGATGCTGTTGGCAGGTGTTGTCAGTCTCGTATATTTACAGCACTGTTACACTAAAGGAAAAAAAAAAAAAGATGTGATGGCAACATTACAGCCAATTGCTGTCTAATAGATGGCCTTCGAGTTTGGGTTGAGGCCTATCAGTCTACCTCAGAGTTTTTGAACCTCGTCACTCGGAGTGTCACGCAGCGTACCATCAAGATGAGAAGGTCATGCCTACTCTGCTAAAGCTGCCCTGTGGCCCTGGTGCCACCGATCACTAGTGATGTTAAATTTTTCCAATGGGAGTAGGCAGGCTCTCCTGCCTGCCTTCTTCTCTTGAAAGATCTGGGAAGGTATTTTTGAGTAATCGTTTTTCTCCCCAGCAGTCATGTTTTCATGGGGTTCCATAGGGTTTGATTTAGTTTGCCTCTTGTTCAAGGGATTCTGGTGTTTTGAGGATGGTGGTGGTACCCAGAGGTATTTCTTGTCCTTGTATAATCCAGCCAGTGTTGCCAAATGCTTTTACCAGTGTTTGATCAATAGTTGAGATATGAATAAGAGTTGGATGATGATATAGGACTATTGTGCAGAAATGCTTTCATCTTCCTTTCTAGCCTTCTTTCATTTAGCCTTGAAGCTGACTCTTTCATTTGAATACAGATTTCATCACTTTGTTACCTCAGTAGTAACAGATGTCGTAATTAATGCAATGCAAGTTGCAGCGCAGTCTACTTAAGGCTCTAGAAATTGAAACCGGTCATGCATACTGAGGGCAGGTTTAACCAGCGATGCAAGTCCTGCACTGAGCTGCCTGCTTGTTTCTGCGCAGAGGAGAAAGTGCTGGATTGAGCAGAGCATCCACATTGCTCGTGCACTTACAGAACAGCAGAGCAATGGAAATGCACAGTCTGTCAACAAGCACATCGTGCGTTTGAACACGTGATGAAACCTCTACTTGTAGACTAGCAAAAAAGAAACTAATTTCTCTTGAGGAGATCTTAGCTGAACTTCCATTTCTGTCAGCATTTGCCTGTCTGTCAGCAAATATTTTTACTGTTATGTCAAAGGAATATATTGATCCTACCGAGAGTTGGCTTACAGCTGAAGCATGTAATATTCAGTTAAGATTGTTGTTATATTTTATGAAGCGGAGTGTCCAGGAGGATGCAGAAATGGAGGATTTTGCAACAAAAGACATGTCTGTGAATGTCCAGATGGATTTTACGGGCCTCACTGTGAGAAAGGTAATTTTAAAAAAATCTTCTCAACTGTCTTCTTTACTCTAATCTCAACAAAGCTGTAGCTACTGCACTGTAGCCTCTCCTAAAAATAAGAATGGCCTATTCTGAAGATTTCATATATTTTGAGTCCACACATGTAAGCGAATTACTATTATCATCCATGGTCTAGTGGAAACATTAATTGCTTACAAAAAAAATGTTTTCTCTCTAAGAGATTGCTTTTAACGCAAACTGATACAATAGTTATGTAATCCTTAATCACAGGGAATCCATCTGGCAAAAAGATTAAATAAAATTCTTCTGCTAATGAGGACTAGCTGGGAAACAAAGCACAGGACTTTAGTTATTCTGCATTTGTTTATTTGGAGATAAGATCTAATTTGGAGGCAGGCTGACAACGAAGATGGGAAGATGAAGGAAAGAGTCTCCTTTTCCCTTCCATTAGTGACTAATAGCCCCAAATGACATTTCCAGCAGTGAAGGACCAGGAAATTGGTGTGACTTGGCGAGGAAACTAGCTCTTCTTCCTGTCTCTTCCTTCCGCCTCCCCCAGTGACAGACCCTCCCCGGGGTGACTTGAGATGGAGCAAACCATCCCCATGGGCAACCTATTCCAATGCCATCCTTCACTCCCAGACGCTCTGGCTACATCCAAAGTATTAAGTACAAGGGATCAGGGACTGTTCTCTGGCCTGGAGGCCAGCTGGCACAGCGCAGCTTACATTTGTATGTTTAATAAACTCTCTTACCCTCCAAAAACCCTGCTCCAGACTCCCTGCCAGAAGGAGCCCGTGGCCACTGCTCGCCCCAGGGCCGTGCCTGGGAGGGTTTGCCGATCAGCCGGGGACAAAGCCGTGCCAGGAACGGCACCAATAATTTCAAAAGATGGATGATCCTGTGACCCCACTTGGCCCCGTGCCTGGGTGCTGTTTAACTCACTAGTATGGACCCAACCTCGCTGCATGTACTAATTGTGGGCGACCACGAAATGAAGCATTGCCCCCTGACATGCCTCCCTGGAAGAGCCTTGTGGGGTGGCCACAACTGCAGAGAAGTCTTGGGAGAGCACAGGGGCTCTGGAGAAGGTTCACGGGGAGCATGCAGGACAGTTTGGCCACCAAACCAGGCCAGGCGGTAGGCTTCCCTAGCCTAAATTAGGTAGCTGTGCTTATGCTCAGGTATGCAGAAGGAGAAGGGAGGGTTCATTGTAAAGCCTGCCTGAGAACCCCACTGAATTACTGACACCTCTCAGCGCAGCCCCTAAAAGAGACAGTTCTGTCTGCAGAGCTGAGGCACCAGCTGCAGCACCGGAGTCCAGTTATAGAGAGGACTGGTCTGGGGGGACTTCAAATATTCAGAGGGTGTAGGTGGGCACTTTGCTCTCCCCTGTTTGGAATTAAACTGTACAAGAGGCAATTTCTGCTTACATATGGAACCAGATTTGAACTTAATTTAATCTTCACTTTTTTAGAAACAGTATATAAAAATTGCCAGATGCAAACCAGAGATGTAATTGATTTAACCCACTAACAAAGACGCTTTGCAAAGGTGACATTACATTTAGCAGAAGGAAAAGTAGTTTAAGGAATCAGTGTGCTGTGTATTTAAATAGCCAGTTGCTATCACACCAGCGACGTTTTTTTCTGTTCTTCCTGCTCCTCAGCGCTGTGTGCTCCTCGCTGCATGAACGGTGGGCTCTGCATTACACCTGGCCTCTGCATCTGTCCCCCCGGGTTCTACGGCATCAACTGCGACAAAGGTAACTGCCGGCTAAAACCCCCCAGGCTCCATATGCAGCAGCCTCTCTTTATTCACCTGTGTTAGTTTCCCTCTAGGAGTGGATTTTGGAAGGTCAGGAAAGTGATGAAGCAAGTAAGTTTTAAAAGTTTTGTGATTGTTCGAATAGATGCTCTAGCACAACCTGGCAGCTGCTGGAAGAGTGTAGGGATTTGCAGCTGGATGTGCAGGCATCCATATACGCCAGCTGTGTGAAGGGTAATTTAGATAATCGCTTTAGTTGATTCACTGAAATCTGTGGGACCTACCACAAAATTCACTTTCTGGCCTAGGAAAAAAAATTATCTCTATTTGAACTCTAGTATCCTGGAGTAAAATTAGTTTTAGTAATTATTTAGTACATTAATTTGCTGCATGTGGACACATGAAAAAATAAGCAGGCTATTCATTTTTTGTTGCTGCTTTGTGACTCAGGAAGGATAAAAAGGAACAATCAGTTGTTCAGAACAGTAATTTGGAACAGTCCAGGCTACCACGTAGAAAAAAAAAAGTAGTTTCCTGCAGAAATATAACTGACCTGCTCATGGCAGAGCAGATTACAGAACATCACGTAAAACAGAACATAACTTAGTAAAGACTAAGTGCAAAAGGTCCTAGCTGACTTTCCAGCAAAATAATGGGAACCTTCCTAGGCCTTTAGGTATGCTTGCACAAACTGTTGTTGTCAATGTCCTTCTGACTTGTATCTAGTCCTTGATGAGACTTTTACCACATTTAAGAAATGTTTCGAAAGTGCACTGTAATGAAATGCTCCCAATGTCTTGAAGGATTAATGTGAATCCCAGCTGTTTGGTGAAAAGTCACGTCTAATACTATGTAAGTAATTTGGCAGGTGAGAGACACAGCATTTGCCTCTGTGTCACCACACAGCAAAAACTTATAAAGGTTTCTTTCTAGTGAAGGCATTAATTAAGAACTGTAGTGAAGTATCCTCTTGTAGAAGAAACTTCCAGTCCTAGGTTGTGCTTCTTTTATCAGACACTGGCGGTTTCAATAGCAATAGTGACTTGATCCTTCAAGAAGCTTTACATGTGAGGATTGATAAAGATGTAACACAACCTGTCCTCAGGGATCTCATTGCTGTATTGTTCCCTTGTGTCTTTCTATATTGACTTGTGTGTGTTCCCATGTAAAGCATTACGTAGGAAAAACTGGATTTCAGTCTTCCTTTGTAAACCAGATGAAAAGATGTTAATGCAACTTTTTTAAACTTACTCAATGTTTATTTATGATGAGCAGCAGAAAACATTAAGGCCAAGTCAGACTGAGTTCATATTAGTGACTTAGTTCATTCCTGTTTTATTTGTTTCAGCAAACTGTACGACAACCTGTTTCAATGGAGGAACGTGTTTCTATCTGGGAAAATGCATTTGTCCTTCAGGCTATGAAGGAGACCAATGTGAAATTAGTGAGTAGCATCTCCGTGTGCTTGCTTTCACGTACGTCAACTTCTTCTAGTGTCAGTGTCTGAATGATGATGTGAAACCTGCCTCTGCTGGGATGCCTCCAAATGAGTTTCCTGATAAGTTTGACTCGTTGCTAGACCACCTCATCCCCTACCTTGTTCTGTTTTTACTAGTAACTGGGCTTGGTAACAACCTTCAAGCCGTAAGTATGCAAGCAATACTCCGTGGCAGACAGAAGTGCTGCTGTGCCAAGCCCACGTGGAGCAGCTATTTTCAAATGTTACGGCAATTTGCACTTGGGCACAGCAGATTAGGTTTGAGCCCGCACCTCTGAAAGGGCTACTGTAAGTTGGGAATGAAAGGGTTTGGGGCAAAGGGAGGACTGAACCGTAAGAGCTGAGAGCTTTCATGTAACATACTAAGTTGCACTCACATGGCAACTTGAAAATCTGTGTCACAAACATCAAAAGACTTGCTATTTTCAGAAGTTTAGCATCAAAGTAATTGAAAATATTTTAGCTCGTGGTTGATCTAAGTGTGCTGTGTAAAGCTCGGGGTGGAGATATGGCTAGGTTGGAACAGACCTGGGAGGTCAGCTCTCAAGTATTTGAACTCACTAAAAGAAGGGTTTTCTCACAGCTCTGTTAAATTAGATTAATTCTATAGTTCCCCACACTTGAATAGAGTATGAGCATTTCGGTTTTGAGAATGTACACCTGGGTCGTTCTTTCTGGGCTTAAAGCTTCTAACAGGACACTGTGCGAGGAGCTTCCCCTGCTGTAAATAATCTCACCAATGTTCCCCAGCACCTTCACAGGAGCACGGAGAGCAGCATTTGGCCTGGGATACTTAAGAGCTGATTTCTTAATATGCATCAGTAGAGACAGGCTCTTCTCACAGTCATTAGATTTGTATCATCAAATACTTTGGAAACACATGGAAATAAACTCTAACATGCAGTCAGCCAATACAGAACAATAAATTAATTACTGTGCAAAGAAAGACCACAGATACCGTAAAACCTACATTTTACTCAGTATTTATGTGTAGATAAACAGTAGATGTATGTAAATGTTTTGCCATATGTCTATGCATTACAAGGCATTTTGCAACTGCTTTTTACCTCATCAAAACTTGAGCCAAACAGAAGCAGCAAAGCTTTATTTTTATTAAATTAATAAAGATTGCCCTTTGATATAAATTCGGATCAGATGTCAGCAAGAACAACAGTGTGGGTTTCCATGGAATTTACCTTTCCTTACAACAAGTTCAAATTTGACACTCTGACAGAACCCCATTCTTTTCTTCAATCTCCAGGAAGTCAACTTTGTTGATACTTCTCAGATGATGAATAAGGTTTGGTTCAAAGTTTGAGAAGCATGTATTTTATGTCAGTGGTGTTTTTTTGAGGAGAATTCTTAGAACTGATATTACAGCATGTATAATTAAGGGTAATCCATTTAATTTATCTGTCTGAGGGGCTCAAGCTCATTGTTGTCTACTGCTGCTTGGGATAGGTGCAACTGACTTTCGCTTCTTGCAAAGGCTTACCTGTGCAACTCAAATTAAATTAATTAAAATACAGGCAGTAAACTAGTTCCTGTATAAAAGAAAGAAAAAAAATTTCGGGATCACAATATGCTAAGAGCTAAACTGGGATCATGTCGATGAGAGCAAGGAAAGCTATGCACTTGCCTTGGCTTTTGTAAAGCTGGGACAGCAATTGTTAGACAGTGATTGATGGCTGCTACCACCTCTGGGCACTGCACCAGTGCCAGCACAACAGTGGAAGACTGCAAGAAATGCTAGACAAGGCTTAGAAACACCAGAAGAGAAACACAACTCAGTCTCTTTTCTTAGATCCGGGGCCAGCTACATTGAGTCATGGGGGTCTTGAAATAACAAGGGCAGAAAACCTTTCAACAGGCAGAAAGCCATCTTCTGAAAACCGCAAAGTTATTTTTCTTTTTTTTAATATTGTTTAAAGATTTTGAGTGCTTGTCTAATAGTTGAATCACTCTGTAAGACTCCTGGGAAATGTACTGGACCCAGTCTACAATACTAACAAGCATTCACAGTGTTCCAGATTTTTTCTAGCTATAGTTATGCATTGTCTCTAATTAGTGTTTCAGTTTGAGTCCAGAGAGTTTTATTTTGTTTTGGATTCCTCCCCCGTTTGCCACCAACTGTTTTGTTGCTTTTTTCCATTTCTCAGTCAGTAACGGAGAGTTATCACTCTTTCCTTCATTCTGTGAAAATACCTTAGTCCAAAGTTAATGGAGCTGTGCTGAGCCAAATGCTTGCCTTATGCAACTCTGTGGAAGTCAGTATCACACCCCTTGACCCGTATTCTCCAGAGTTACTTCAAGAACTAGGAAAATTCGTGGATTTCCTTAGCATTGCTCCTTTCAGTCATTAATTACTTGGGATCCAAATGTTTGCAACTTAGAATACCTAAAGGTTTCCTCTCCAGAGGCTCCTGTGGGGAAATTGTGCTTTTGCAGAAACTCTCCTTAGCACAGATTGTTCTGTCATCTGGTTATGAAGCTTGCTTCAGGGCTATTAAAATAATTATGCACATTAGGAACAAATGTTTCTTTTATATTGATGATACACACATGCATCACAGAAGTCTGCCGGGGTTGAGAGCTGAGCAGGCACTGCCTGGGGTATTGAGCTCCCAAGGGGGCAGTCTGTGATCATGAGATGAGTGCATTTGCTGAGGTTTTCAGCAGAGCAAGCCAGTGTTAATGCTTAAATTATCATGTGCAGGTCTCAGTTAACATCCTTTTTAAAAAAAGAAGGAAAGGAAAGGAAGCAGTTTGCTGCCTCAGGTTCCAGTTTTTGTTTGCTCACAGATTCAGGTAAATATTAGTGCTGAATCTAGGAAGGGCTTTTTTTTCCTCTTTTCTGAAGAATTTAGAAAATGTTGTGGGATTAGAAAAGATGAAAAAAGGTTTTGGACAACAGTGAGAAAAGCTGCACTGGTACATATGGCCACCAAGGAGGCAAGGGACTGAGGGTGTAGTTCCTGGTGAGCCGAGAGTGCCCAGGGACGTGGCAGTGAGCCTCCCTCGGCCTGGGGGTGACCTACCTCATGGGCGCTGTGCTTGCCCTTCCTAGAGACAAGTGGAGATTTAATTAGTTCAATAACGCAGACAAATTCTAACAAGGGATTGACAGTCTGGTGATAGGAGACTTGACGTTAAGTTTGAGGAAGGCCCTTGGTGTGAGTCAGGCCCTGCACGAACTTGAGTGTGGATCTCCTCCACCAACGTGGACCTCCTCTATCTCAGGTGAGTCAGGGCCAAACAAACCTTCCTACAACAGTGCCATCAGACCCAGCCTCTTCCTTTGGCAAAATGTGAACGTGAGGGAAAGTAATTTCCAGACCAAAAGCCTTGAAAAATGCCTGCCAGTTCTAATTACTGTTACCGAAGATGCTCTGTTCTTTGCAAACAGGAAAGAAGGGCATGCTTTTTTAATGCGCCTTTAGTTTCTGAGCTGTGGTGTGGAACAGCCCTTGTTGCACCATCCACAGCATCGTAGTGCTCCACAGCCTCTTGTTACAAGCTGACAGGCCCAGCCAATCTATTTATTGTCTGCAAGTAGCGGCCATACCTGTCAGTTCCTGAGCATCCTATTGCTTAAAATCTCTCTCCGATGCCACCAGATTTTCTTCTGCTTGTGCCCCCTGGGTATGGATCCCACTCTTGGCAAATATGAAGTCTGGACAGTGCTGCCTCCCACACGAAGGGTGAGGAGAGCAGGAGGCAATACTGACCGGTCGCACGGGGGACTCTGCAGAGTCCGAGTGGCACAAATCCGGGCAAAAGCTGCATGGACACACAGGCTTTGGCCATGCCAAATTATTGTCATATTTTCAAAGCAGAAGAACGCATATAAATTGGAAGCACAGACTTGCAACAGAGTCTTCCTGATGGATCCATAGTGCACACTCTTACACCAGCATCCGATGAGTTTTTCGGGTAGAAGGCAGGTTTCTCAGACACTTGTCTCCAGTAAATGCAGGGGATTAAGACCATTGTTTTTGTGTTTTCAATTTCTAGGTAAATGCCATCAGCCCTGTCGAAATGGAGGCAAATGTACTGGTAAGAATAAATGCAAGTGCTCCAAAGGCTACCAGGGAGACCTGTGTTCAAAGCGTAAGTACCAAAGCCACTCCATTGGTCCTTGTTGTAGGAGCATCAAGCCAGCTGTACAGTTTCTTTTTACATAATGTCAGCACTAATTGTTTGTTGTCAAAGTATTTCAAGTTAATTTACTTTCTGGACATACAGCATACACCAGACTTAAGGGAATTATGAAACCAGAAATGTTTTTTTTACAAAAGCCTCCCCATGGTGTCTTCTGTACGCTGAGTTTCTGTAAAACAGCAATGTGTCAGCTGAGTAATAGCAGTTTAGTAATAGAGAAATGCTTAATAAAATGTCAATACATTGCAATGTTAAAATTCAACGGGAGCACTTTGTGAGAGGGATGCTGGGGGCTACCCTCCTTCTCCCGCTGCTTCTGGTGGACGCTCAGCTCTGCTGTTCGATCTGCTTCTTTCTGCCAGAGACTGAGCCAGATGTTGCAGGTGAAGGGGGGAGTGAACTGTTTCAGGGCTCTGCACACAGTCAGTGCAAAGGCACAGATTTACTGTGAGAGCCCCAGCCCGTGCCAGGACCAACCCATCGTGAGGAACAGCAGGGAAAGCAAATATGCAACTGTTTCTGGATGAAATGTCAAGAGGTCAGGCATATGTGCTCGCTTTCTTACAGCTGTCTGCGAACCTGGCTGTGGCCTGTACGGCACCTGTGCTGAGCCCAACAAGTGCCAGTGCAAAGAAGGCTGGCATGGGAGACACTGCAATAAAAGTAAGTGAGAAACAAACCCCAAGAGTCCATATTGGGGGTCTTACACATCCGATGCTATACAGAAATGACTGCTTCAAGAGCCTTTCCAGCATCATTAATGATACCGCACTCCATTTTTTCTAACCTTTAATCCAAACAATAAAACAAGGATTTTCAGTACTCCATAATTTTAACTATGTAAAAAAACCTCAGAATCGTTTGAAAGTGTTTTACCAAGATCACCCTTGTATTAGAAATTCCAGAATCTGCTATCAACCAGATTTCTAGATGACCTTGCATGTCTTCCACCCATAGTATGGAAGGGATCTAAAGTCCTTCAGTACTCCTCAGTAATGTCAGCTAGCTTTAAAATGTTGGGTAGGCATTTTTAGAAGTAAAACTCTGTCAGGTTTTAAAGCTGATTAAAACTTAGAAAAAATGAAATGTCCTTTAGAAACTTTGGGGAAAACTTGAAGAGTTATGCAAGATCTGTGCTTACCGACTTCAGAGTTTTCTCCTCCTCTTCCCATCCATGCTCCACAGACTACAAAATATATTGTCCCAAAGCAAAGTTAAAGTCCTCAAAATGAATTTCTGTTGTGCTTATTGGTCCATTTGACACCTATTGAAGCAACTGGTCATTTCACCGGGTTTAAAATAGCACTATAAAGTTATTTTAAATACAATTGAATATATCCAGTAAGAACTTCAGTTTTAATTTTATATTTCATGTGCAACAGTGCTGTAACAGCAGATCTTCAAGAGACATTCTGTACATCCTCCCATGAGGTATTAATGTTTATCACTGTTAGCTAACAATTCACATTTAGTGTTTTAAGTGTCAATAATAAAAAAGTTGAAAAATTTTGCAGCTATAAAACCCACCAGTTAGCCATAAGAAATGTGAACCTTACATTGCAGCATCAACTGAATGTTCGTTTTTATTAAATGCTGTTGATGCCTGTGATTTGTATCACATTAAAATGTACTAGAATAAACATAGTTGTTTCATTAAAAAATGAGTATTATCTAACTGAAATGGATTTTGCTGTGAAAATTAGGTTTGGGGAGTCCACTTTTCTGCTGTTAGTTAGTGGACCTGTGTTTAAGTATTCATGCCATTCTCTGAAGGAGAAATACCATTAATATAAATTATGGTTAGAAAAAAGGTACATGGAAATGAACCAATATGAACGTCAATTCGTAAGTTCAATATGAACTTCCTGTCATACTCTTCTTATAAAGAACTCAGCAAGTGAAAAAAAATATGTACTATGGGTGACCATCCCCAAAGAAGTAATTACCTGTGCAACAAAACCAAAACTCATAACAACTGCCTTATTATGAGGAGTCAATAGTCACACATTATTGTCAGCTCCAAGGTTTTCCAGCCTTCATTACTTGGAGTTTGGGTACAGTCCTGCTGTGTTTAGCACTGCAAAAATCTCTTTGTATTCAGCAAAGAAACTGAGAATAGGCCATTTGGGTACAATTCACCCCCATTTTAAGTGCCCATGTAGGGCTTAAATTGCACATACAAGTGCATGCACTCCAGTTCACACTTTTCAACTAAAACCAAACATCTCCTGATCTTGAGAGGAGATTTATAGTTTATTTGAAAGACTTGCTTCATACTCCATCAAATGAATGGCTCCTCGGTAAAGCTGTTTTCTTAAAAAGAAGGGATTAAAAAAATTGAATGGGGGACTCAGTTTTTCAAAGTCATTTCCATGAGCTTTTAGTAATGAGATGGGTAAATGGAACTATAAAAAATTACAACATAATACTTTGAATTCCATTTTTATTGTTCATTTTCATTTTCCACAACAAAGCAGCTCTGCTAAGCCTGTTTCAGACTGCTTTTTCCCCCCCAGGTGTTTATTGTCGCTGCTGTTCTTTCTCTTTGCATTCAGCCATAAACCAAAGCCAAGCTCAGGTAGCTGGCGCAGATTCTCCCCGGGGGATGCTTACACCCCTCTTTAGAGCCCATCACCGGCAGATCAGCATGACTCTCACCCACCTGGCGTGGGCTGTGCACACGTGAACCCGGGGCTGAGTGACAGCCTGGGCGTGCTGATGGTCCCCTGGGCTCCCTGGCGAGGCGAGAGCATCCTTCCGTCTGGCAGCACCTCGTCCATCCCAGGGGGGCACAGAGAGGGGCGAGAGCTTTCATAAGGCATAGCAAAATCCTTTGTTCAAACAGGGGAGACTGTTTCCACTTGAAATATTAGCCGTGGATCACGAGCCTGCTTCTGTGGTTTCTTTTCTCTTGAACTGGATAATTTTCCAGGGCACGGAGCCAGCGGTCTGAGCGCCCTGAGGCCAGCAGGCAGCAAGCACAGGCAGCACACGCCTTTGCCGAAAAGGGCCGAGGAGAGGCATGTTCCACCCGAATCCAATTATATCTGGTGAACTCCAACATCTGAAATGGTTCGTGTTACACAAAGTTCATAGCCTTCATTAACCTCTCATGGATTGAATGTTAAAACGCTGTTCATTACAGTTAAGATTACTGGCTGGAATTTTATTAGCTTCATTATAAACCACTGAGCTGATATTTACTATTCCTTTTAAGTTTTATAAATACTTCTATAGCATGATTATATAGGCTTCTTCTTTCAGTGCTTTGGATGGCATTTTGTACTATACTTCAGTTACGTTTAAACTTCCTTTTTTGATTATATAGCTGCAAATATTTTCCAAAAATTAAGTAACAATATTCAAGCAGAAAACCTTGTAGATGCTAACCTGAATCATTTCAATGATTACAGATTTAATTTGCCTAAGACAAAAGAAAGGTGCATTTTACAATTTTGCTATTGTGTATTAAGACTTTTCCCTAAGAAAAATAAATAAAATTAATAGGTTGCCTAATTTAAAAACTGAATAACTCAGTGTTATTTTTGGCCTTACAGTTTTGCAAAGTACTGTGTATTAAAAATACACTGCAGTGGTGCCATTTAACCAACGTAATATATTGTAAACAAAGTAGAACTATAATGTATGAACTTTCTGCATTGGCTTGAAGCAATATAATATATTGTAAACAAAACAGCTCTTATGTAATAAACTTTTTATACTGATGGTTATGTATAAAATAAAGATGCTGCTTTAGTTTTTCGAGTACTGCTCTGTGTGGCCTGCTGCGGTCTCATCAGTGCTGGGCTGGGACGATGGCTTTTCTAGAGCACCCTCATAAACCAGTGGCACAGTGGGGTTGGTTTCCCTGTCTCTGCTTTTAGCCCCACAGCTCTTAAAAATATTTCAGAAGAGCAACTTCTTCTTGTGCCTTTGCAAAGGAGGGGATAGCACCGAAGGCCAGGTGTTTCTCTCCCTGTATTTGCCCTCCACCACATCCTCCTTTTCCCCCCTGCACTGCCAGCCGGCCATGCCAAGCTGGTGTGCCCTGTTCGTGGTGCCTCTGGTACCCGGGGTATTCTTCTCAGAGCCTCTGTCCAAGCAGGTAATAGTCCAGCCATGGTGACGTTTCCCGTTCAAGGGTGATGCTCCCGTGTCATGTTGTGTTCAGACTGTAGAAGGTTTGGGTGCAGCCTCTTGCGACAGTCAAGGGCCATGCAGTTTGTAATGTGCTGTGGCTAGGAAGCAATGAAAACGGTTTCTGTCTGCGCTGAAGAACAATATCCACTTCAACAAATGATTACTGACCCTTGCTATGCTGCAGTTCTGGGAACCTTATTATCTGGGAGATAAATAAAAAAATAAATAAATAACACATTATTTGGGGCACAAAGTTAATCTTAATGAGTGAGAGGTTTTGAGTTACAAAGGAAAAAGTCTAGTTTATTAACCTGACCGTGCTGGTCTTATTTAGTCAACGGACCCATAGGCCAAGTAAAAAGACTTGCTTTGGCCAGAAAGAGGGAGGACAGCTCTCTAAGGATCCATTTTTACGTTGTCCTTCAGTGGGTCTGTAGATGCTGCCCAGCAAGCCCGATCCGACAGGAGACCAACCCCCCATCACCATGCATGGCTGCAGCCCTCTGGATCCAGTGCAGGGAGAAATGTGGCTGGGGAAGCAGGGGCAGGGCCAGGCCAGCTCTCCGTTACACCCGGAGCGATAACGAGAAACAGCCTGAACAAGGTGGTTTGGCCGCTTGCCTGCTATCCTCCTCTGGGATGGCAGTAAAACAGCTCAGGTTTGCTGAAGAAGGAGCTTTCTTAGCGTGGCTGTGTAACAGCTATGGCTGGTGGGCTCCAAAGTGGTGGTCCCCCAGCCCTCAGGCTCATGTCTCCTGTGGGACCCCTGGCACCTCTCTGACCTGCTGGGGGACTGGGAGGAGCCTGGGGCATGGGGGCCTCGGGTGGCAAAATACCAGCTACTGGTGTGAGCTGGGCTTTTCCCCTCACTGGGGCCAGCAAAGGGGGCTGTGGGGCAGGAAAGGAGCTCAGCCTCTGCCCTCAGTCTGTGCTCTCCCAAAAGCACCCTCTTCGAATTGAAAGAAGATGGAAAACAGGGACCCTGAAGCACAGGAGAAGACACTTGGGTGATGAAAACCCAGGGGAGGTGTTGAGGAAGGAAACATTTTTTGAGATTTTCCTTAAAAGCAATGAAAGAAGGAGATTAATATTAGGCTGAGGTTAAATGCGTAGCTGCTCTGTATCTCCAGGGATGCCCCAGGAGCTGTTTATAAACAGGGATGTCACATTTGCTAGCTTTTTGCTCTTTCTGTAGCAAAGATTGGCTTAAGTGATTGGTCACACGCTACAGGAAAAAGCACAGAAACTTCTTACTTAGAATTCCTCAGATATTTTGGCTGAACTTTTTCTGCTCCTGTCAATTTCTTAGAAAGTGCTTCCTCAAAAATAGCAAGTGTATTCTTTTATATGGAGTGATTTATTTTGCTACTTGTTCCAAAGACACTAAATGCTGCTTCGTTTTCAGAGTTTCACCACTGATTTTTTGAAAGATCATTAATCATGAGAAGAATATGGTCGGAAAGGTTACGAAAGGAAAAAATATTCCTCAAAGCGCACACTGTAACACAACTCTTTTTCTTAAATAACATCAACTTTCTACACGTAAATTTTCCACCACTTTGCCTTTAATGCCAGTGTGAGCACAAAGTTTCCTGTGTAGAGGCAGCCCCCATGTCAGAGAAGTCTTAAGTCAAAGTCCGTGATATCTGACAATGCTAAAAGAAGACATTTATTCCTCAGAAAAAGTCAGATAGAAAGTTGGAAGCCATTTTGCGATTAGAAAATAAACTACAGAATTTATCATGCCCTCTCACTGGACAGGGAAAGGGAAAAACAAATGTGTGGGAAAAACAAATGTATGTGCCATAGATGAAAATCAGTTAAAGAAAAATAACAAGAAAAGTCAAAATACCAATCATCTACTACAATAGGTCAGCAGAAACTGCCTTTTCAACAACATTTGTAAAGTTTGTAGTTAGCCAGAGCAAGATGCCAAACGTTGCACTTGTGAGTGGCAGCTATGAAATGATTAAAACTGGTAAAAGAACATAAAATATTAAATCACTATAGCTCTATCCCAGAAATCCCAATTTAAGCAACTGACAAAATTATAGCTTTACAAAGGGCTTCTAGTAGTGCTCAGTAACTTGAATATCTAATATTGGCGTCCTGCTATGTCCAGGTGTGCACAACAGTTCAAAGGACAAATACATAAGGCACAGAAAGAAAGCAGAGACAGACACCCTAAAGGCAAACTGCCTTCTTTGTACCACTGCCACTAGCGAACCGATGCACACGGGTTTTTTGGGAAATTTACAGTTTAGGTTAGTATCCCCTTAACTCCGGCTATGCCGCTTGATTTCAAATATATCACTTTTAATGCCTCTTCACTTGATTCTTTGGGAGCTGAAGAGAATTTGGGCCTTTTCTTGTTTGTGCTATGCATGAATTAGCAGCATAACTTCCTTACCACCTGCAAAGCAAGCTGTGTGGCTGTGCCGCTGGGGTAGCAGGGGGCTGGCACCGCCATGCACACTGGGTGCCCATGCACACCAGGTGCCCATGCACACCGGGTGACGCTCACGGGGTGTCTCTGACCGGGAGGCAGCGCTGGCTGCCGGGACCCAGTACACTCTCCTCATGTGGTTTGAACGCATGGTCCAGTTGTTCTTCTTCCAGCTTCAGCTGCATTTCAAGGAATATTGAAGTAAAAAAATGATAAAGAAAAAAATACAAAGCTGTTCCAGATGACTCGCTGCCTGTCAGATTCAAACTCCAAAAGCCAGGCTCAAAGCTTTGGCCAGACCTAGTGGTATTAGTTCAAACACTGCAGCTTTGTTTCTGGTGGACAGATTTGTTACCTTGCCCTCCCTCTCACTTCTCTACATCACCTGTTCTACCGAGTTTGACCACTATGGAAAAAATTCCTACTTGTAGATACTAAGGGGAGATCTGGCAGCAGCAGAGCAGGAGCTGCCTGAAAAGGCCTGAAGTTATGCCAGGATTTCTCCGGTGCCTGCCCTGTTCACAGCACTGGATCGGGGGGTGTCGAGGCATCGCTCGGAGCCACAGCTAAAATCCCACATCCTACTAAATCCCACAGGTCTTGCAGTGTGAGTATGACTTCATGTTCAGTGAGGTGACAAGGTGCTACGATCAGCCAAGCCATACCCAAACCTTAGGTCATGATTAGACCAGCAACACACTCTCCAGCTCTAAACTGTGCCAGCAAGGTTTGCTCACATGATGCTTTAAAAGAAAAAGCAACTAGTTAAAAAAAACTCTCAAGTGAAGTGAGTCCCAGTTGTTGTTGTTTATTTTTTCTTGCAGCTCTCTGATGTGATGGCTGCTGAGCTACAGGCCAGTAATTTGTTTGTGGCTCCCAGCACCCAGCTCCTGCTGGAGAACAGCTAATTGCACACTCCTTGGTGCCTGGCTGGAGGCAGCTGCCCAGCCCGGCTGTGCAAGTTCACCGACACTCAACAGCGATGCAAAGCTGAACTGGGCACAGAACAAACAGGTTAGGAGAACAGCAGGGTTTGGAAAATGCATTAACCCCCCCCCCATATTTTTGGCTTAGAACAACATATTCTATTATTTATACTAGTAACAGAAATTGCATTTTAATCCCTTTCCACATAGCCCATCAGAGGACAGGAACAGCTTTGTTGCACAAATCTTTCCATGGAAATGTGAATTTTTCAGAGGGTTTAGCACACATACCCTGTCTGGCCAAGCCACAGCTCATAAGCAGTTCAGATGCTTAAGAGGGACATCCTCACAAGTCCTTTCTAACACTTTCTTTCCTGGTGTATCCTGGGAGGATCTTATGGCTGGGGAGGTAGGATAGGCCAGTCTGTGCTTTAAGCATATACTTTGCAGAAGGGACCTCTCCTCCAACCTGGTCTACAGGGATAAGCTCAAATGTCAGGCACACTTGGTGACCAGCTGCTTCTGGGCACATGTGCCCCAAAATGACAGAGGAGCTGTGAAACTTGGTGCTGGCTTCAGTACCTGGCCTTGCTGGTACTACCTGGGGACAGCCTGGGCAGAGGAGGAGGTGAGGCTGCCGGCAGCAAATGGGGCCCCACAGTACCCCAAAAGAGAAACACCTCTTTAATAGCTTGCTTTTCTTTAGAACCATTTAAATATTTGTCAAGGTGTCTAAATCAAAAGCCTAAATGTCCCAGGAGAAGGAAAAAGGACTGTGCTCAAAAGAAGCTGTGATTCCAAAACATGTTTCAGCTATTTGAAGTCCAAGTGGATTTTATTGGGTGAATGAGGTGCCAGCTTGAACTTGCAGTGACACTGTTCACACTGTCTGTTGGCTCAACACGCCCCACTGTGCCTGAAAAGCAGAACATGAAACCAGTGTGTCATGCAAACAGCAGTTCCAGTGAGTACACCGCCCCGTAAACCCACTCAGCACAATGATGGGTTTTCAGATACCTTCCTTCTGGGTCCCTGCTTATGCAGTTCCCGTGTGTAATGGACATGACGGGGGAGTAGCACACTGACTACTTGTACTGAAGAGCTAAATGGTTGCAAAATCATACTGCAGGTCGATGTTTCTTGTACCACTGGGTTTTGCAAAGATACATTTGATTTGAGTCATACCTCCATCTTTGCCTCCTCCTGCTCTGCCCAACGTGGCATCCTATCTGCCTGCACTTCCAGAAACAAACCCTGCAGCATCTGCAGCACAGTCCTTGAGCGAGTGCTTCCTAATACAGCCCACCCATTGCATCTGCAGGATTAAGGATACAGATCCAGAGTCACTGCACCCAGGCACCACTCTTCCCCAGGCTCCTTCTAGCCATGCCCACTCTACACATGCAGACCCCTCGCTTTTGGGGTGGCATCTTTGGCTTGCAAGAAAGGCCCTCCTACCCATCGCCCTGCCCATGCTGTGCCCTGGGTTACAACTTTTTCTGTGTAAAACCTTGCACTGAAAGAACATAAGTTGCGTTGTAAAGTCAAACACTCAGAGCAGCCAGAGCCAGTTGGCTCTCTAAACCCTACGCAGCTCCCCCCAGCAGGCAGGTATATGCCCCAGTGTTGTCCCTGCTATACGAGGACCCCTGTGTCCCTGAAGGCTGCCAACTTCTGCCTGTGCACACTGTGACAGTGCAGCTCCTCAGGCCTCTCCATGGTCTTCTGCCTGCAGCCTGCCCTGCAGGGCTTCCCTGCATGCTGTCCACACTCCCCTCTCTGGGGTGTTCACAACCACTCTAGGACAAACAGATACATATTCTTTGTCTCCTCCCGTCTTCCCCATCAGTTTCATGAGAATCATCTCATGAAACTGATAAGGGTCTAGAAAAAAATTAAGGACATCATTGTTGAGTGCCCAACTGTTCATTATTGCTGACTTACCATCCACAATAGCATACCCAGTTTCTTCCTTTCACTTCATGTTTCCTAGTTTCCATTCCATTTCCATTTCATTACAGCTCTTCCTATGAGCAGTTCCAATAAAAGTCAGAAACTTGCTCATCACATACAAAGTGCTTGGTGCACTCTTCCTAAGCCAGTCATGTGCCAATACACGTCCCTTCATCAGTGTCCTCCAGTTGTTCTGCTTCCTGCCTGTCCAGCGACCCCAAC
This sequence comes from Gymnogyps californianus, assembly GCF_018139145.2. Lineage (NCBI taxonomy): Eukaryota > Metazoa > Chordata > Aves > Accipitriformes > Cathartidae > Gymnogyps > Gymnogyps californianus. The sequence goes on from NC_059471.1 coordinate 181,150,341, forward strand.
GAGCCTCACACATAGGCAAGGACCAGTGGGACTCCATTAATTCTCCGGCAGGCAGTATTTGGAAAGGCCACCCCACACTGTTTATACCTCGTGCATCACATTTCAGCATCTTCTGTGTTATCCATCACGCCTAGCTTGCAGGAGCTGTGCCCAAACGGAGCCTGCCATGACCATGGGCTGGCATTTTCCCTAGTCCTCATAGTACTGATTACCAGACTTTTTTGGACAAACTTGGCTACTATGTGAACTCCTATGTGAACTGGCTTGCTTCAAATTAGGCTAATCCAGCTGAAAGTCAGAGTGCTCAATTAAAGTCCTGGCTGTTTTCAGCATGCAAAATTTCACGCTTCAGCAAGAGGGTGGTCGCTGTGGGTACCACCTCTCCCCTGGTCTATCTGGAGAGTGACTGCCACACCTATACATCTCCCAGATGGTGCCACTATTAAAAAAGTTAAGTGAATGCTCAGCACAATTCATGTAAATTTTTTAAACCACTTTATTATGTAAAGGAGTAAAGATTTCTCCCCTTTTACAGTTACAGACACAATAAAGAGGGTATTTTCTGAACCAGAAACTTGGTATTGACTGTCCTGCTCCACTTTATTTATCACATATAAGACAGTGATACAGTAGCGATAGTTCCACCTCCAAGGCATATTCTTAGAAGGAATCAACTGTGTTTGAAATGCAGCTGAAATGCTGACCTAGTCTGACGCTTTTCCCCACTCCAAAAATTACCAGAGCTCCTGAGTATTTCAGATGTCACAAGATATACCGATCCACTTAACAATGAGGTGTGAGGGTTTTCCAGGGAGAGGTGGATTTGGGATTTGTATTCATTTCTGTGTACCTTTGAGATCAGTGGGAGTAGGAACTTCCCCAAGCCCAGAGGAACCCCGCCAGCTGGTGCTGGGGTAAGGGCAGCAACCCCAGGTGAGGTGGGTGCGCTGACCCTCTGGAAGAAAATGCGTCTTTGTTGCCACCAAGGAGCTGAAACTGGGATCACCATAAGCCCTGTGGGTCTCTCCAGCTATTCCTGAACATCCTTACAATGTATGATTTAGTAACATAGAATCACAGAATCACAGAATGGTTTGGGTTGGAAGGGACCTTTAAAGGTCATCTAGTCCAACCCCCCTGCCATGGGCAGGGACATCTTTGCTAGATCAGGTTGCTCAAAGCCCCGTCCAACCTGACTTTGAACACTGCCAGGGATGGGGCATCCACAACTTCTCTGGGCAACCTGTTTCAGTGCCTCGTACCCTCATTGTAAGAAATGTCTTCCTTATATCCAATCTAAACCTACCCTCTTTCAGCTTAAAACTATTGCCCCTTGTCCTGTCACTACAGGACCTGGTAAAAAAGTTCTCTCCATCTTTCTTCTAAGCCCCCTTTATATATTGAAAGGCCGCAATAAGGTCTCCTTGGAGCCTTCTCTTCTCCAGGCCGAACAACCCCAGCTCTCCCAGCCTTTCATCAAATATTTGATTTAGGTTTTTCCCCTCCACTACTACTCTCTTCTTTGGTTTGAGTTAAAACTCAGTAACTTCAAATAAACAAACAAGCAAACAAACAAAAAGTCAAATAGACTCCAAGTAACTGAAAATCCACAAGAATTGCATTTGTTCAGAATTCCCCACTTTTGGCCTGTTTGGAGGAGCCATTCAATACTGCGGTAACACCGTGTCTAACTCCGCACTCGTCCCTGGCAGTACAATAGTACTACAATGTTTTGAACACCTTGTGGACCACCCACAAGCAAGAGGAGCAGCAATCATGTGGCTGGCAGAATGCCCTGGATGCAACGTTTCCTTGGGGATTTAGAGGACAATAAGACAATAGTTTGTTGGTTAGTATTTTGACTGAAACAGGTTTTGATCACTCAGACAAGTCTGTTCTGCTTGAGAGAGAGCAGTCGGACACAAATGAGTAACACAAACATCTAAGTAAAACGGGTGGGCTGTTAAGTACAGAAAGTACCTGAAAAGAGCCATGAAAGTAGTTAAATATTTAGATTCCTGCTCACTTTTTAAGTGGATTTGACATATCCTCATGCAACAGCTCTAACTACGCTGCAGTACTCTAGTATGCATCGCAAAGGTTGTTCTGGAAGAGTTTAAGATAAAAGAAAAAGATCTGCTGAACACAACATCTTGATGGAGAGAGGAATGTAAAATCCCACATTTCTTTTTAACTCTGCTTTCTCTCCTAGCAAAAACCATTCCTTTTGTATGTGTCCCCTTCAGCATCCCAGAAAATAGAGAGGGAAGAATTACAAGGAAAAAAGTAGCTAATTGGGAGGTATGCTTTGTGCATCGTACCCAGCACAAAAAGTAAGGTCCCTAAAAGAAAAGCCAGTGAATGCCCCTTGGAAATGAAGAGGGGGGAGAATCTTTTAAAAACCTTGCAAGCGATTTACAGTAGTTATAACCTCATCCGTTATTAATGCCACCTTCCTACCCACTGTGTAACATTCCACTCAGGCTTCCTCCTCTTATAAACAGACAGTGATACAACAGTGTTATTTCATATCTCTGAAGTTGTTATTAGAGGCAAATAATTTTGCTGTGAAAATGGAGTGCAGCTATAAAGCTGCTGCCTCACTGCTTTGGATCTGAAAACGCAGTTACATGGCACGAACTTAACTTGACTCTTTCATGGGATGTATTTGGAGCCTAGAAGTAACTGCTGCTGAATGCGTGAGGGTTTGTTTGACTTTCAGGCCATTCTGGGTCAGCTGTGTTAGCCAAGCCCTGGAGATTGTCCCAGGCTCAGGGGCATCTTGAGCTGTTTGATCCTGCCTGCTTTTCCCAGTTTAGCAGAGCTGTCCCAGCTGAGTTACCTATCAAAGTACAGAGGGGAGCCGCCATGAGGAGCTGACAGTGGCTCTCTTCCCTTTCAGACAATACTGAATCATCACTCACATGAAAGGGCAAGAGAGGACCTTGCAGTGATGTTGATGTAATTTTCTATGACAGACAGAATTAAAGATCTTAATCAGATGTTGTTATTAAAGAGGTGTAGCACTAGTTCCAGAAAAAAAAGAGTCTGCTTCCAGTATTCGTATTTCAAAAGAGATCTTGGAAAATATATGAGAATTGAGAAGAAAGTGGCAAGAGCTATTCAGAATTGTGGAAAAGCGTGTCGCAGAGTGAGAGGCTTTGAACACAATTCAGGATGACTGGCTGAGCTGCCCAAATCGCTCACTGCCGCTAGAAGAGAGATCTTTCCTTCACCCCATGCACCATCCTCACCAGAAAAAAAGCAGTTTTCTGCTGGATAAGTGAGCTCAACCAGCTCTCCAGCAGATCAGCAGAAGGGAGGAGATCTTTAAAAGGTATCCCAGCCACAGTCTTCAGCTACTTGCAGAACCAACTCCCTTTTACAAAAATGCCCACTGGGGCTGAAAAATTGAATCTGAAGAAATTTCAGACTGAATCCAGGGTACCCATTATTAACAGTGCATTAAGTTACTGTTAGGTTTTACCTGTGACTGCAGCAGGTTCTTCATCACCTGAGTCTTAAAAGCAGGACCTTCTAAAAGATACACTATTAGCTAAAAATGAAGTTACAGGCTTCATGCAGAAATGGCAAGACAAGGTTCTGGTTCCTTCCACACTATGATCACCTAGTCTAAGCTTTTATCTAATAGCTTATTCTGGTCTTAAACATACAAAATGGTGAATAACCCCAGAACTAAGGCCAAATCCTCCTGCAGGTATTGCATTCCTGAGTGCCTTCCTACAGCTTCACTCCAGAGGTGGATGAAGCTTATTAGTGACAGAAGTCACAGCTAGGTGCTGTTCATACACCGATATTTGGTCTGTAAGAGGCACATTACGACTTTAGCTAGTGACAAAGCAAAGAATTCAAGGCCATGTCAAACCCTAAAATGTATAATTTCAGAAGATCTGCGGCTTTTTTATTTCCTTCCTTGCTCCTGAAGTACATTTTTAATTGTCCCATGGCAACTGTTTCTCCTCACCCTGTTGTTATGTGAGAATTGGGGTTTTTAAAAGCTGTTGTGAAGGAGTTTTGAGAAAAACTTCAAAAATTCACACCATTTAAAGATCAGGAACAGAGAAAAGTTCATAAGAAGGACAAAGAATAGCAGCATGCCTGTGATACGAGCCTTTGTAGAAGCAGCTACTCACAAAAGCCCCACAGCAGAATGAACGTCTCGGTACATTTCAAATGAAGTGTTTTTACAGATACAGTCACAGCCATGTGGCCTTCACTTTTCTGGGTACCAAGTGTGGGTCACAGTGGGTTATGTGATTGCTCCTGCGTATCTTTGCACATTTGGTTTTGCAGCGCTGGCCAAACTCCACCCTGGACAAGTGTTGCCTTCATTTGCTGGCAGATTGTTCAAGGGATCTTTTTGTGCGAGTGACAGCTGAAAGGCATTAAACTGTACAGTAAATCATTTAACTGGAGCCTAGAATGTGTGAACATCGAACCACAAGCTCTGACAGAAGAAAATCAGAATTTATTTTGTGTTTTGAACAGTTTTAACATTAATGGCCTGGTTTAACCACATATAACAAGCATAATCTGTTCAGTTTTCAGCAAGGTCTTCAACGGGATATTGTATACCTCTGTGGTGGTTTCCTCTAATTATTTGAGGTTTCTTACTTGGGAATTTTGTTGTTAAAATGAATTTTCTTCTCTTGAAAGGTGGCAGAATGCTAGCTGGGGAAGACAAAGTCTGCCCATACCACAGTTCAGCAGGGGCAGGAGCAAACCTTGCACACTTCCCCTGATCCCACAGTGCAGGAATGAAGGATGAAGAAAGACAATCTGGGATGAACAGCAAAAAACCTGTGACACTCCTCACGCTCGTACTTGAATTCTCCACATCTTGGGGAGAGTCTGCTTTTTTTCCTTCTGGGTCCCAAGATGTACTTCCTTTTGACAGTTTTATTTAAATAAAAATACATTCTTATGGGGAAAAAAAGTTGGGTTTGACAAATCAGCATTTTCTGCAAGAGCCATTTCATCGAAAACTCCGAAGTCACTCTATTCAGAAAGTATCCTCATCCAGCATCCAGTCTGTTTGGCCTAGTATAAACTCAAAAATATAAGCCATATTCTGAAGTCAAAGAAGGGGACCAAGCCAAGGAGAAAGCCCAAGGCTGAAGGAAAGCGAGCTCTGTGCAGGCAGAAGACAGCTGTTAAAGGGAGACCTGCTGGGGCCATCCTGGGAGCTGCGAGCGGACATCGCTGCTGGCAGGAGGGACAACAGGCACTTGCTGATTTACCCTGGCACTGAAACGCCAATTAGTTATTATAGCCACTAACAGCTTTGCACCCAAATTCAGCCCAGCTTTTCACTTGCACAGCCATCAGAGAGAAAGCCTTGCTTTGTGGGGACATCGGTGTGCTGTAGCCAGCCTAGGGCTTGGAAAGAGGTGATGGCATCGATGCTGGAGCATCCAGCCACCCGCTTGCCCACCAAGCTGGACTCCCCAGGACCTCCTGCCGCAGGAGGAGATACCGCACTCACAAATGGCCAGCGCTGTGCAGAGGTATGCCTGTCTGTCCAGGAAAGGTGCTCACAGCCACCAGGCTGCCTGTCTCCTCTGCTGGCCTTGCCCTCTCCGGCCATCTGTCCATTTCTTGGCTGCATTTCTACTAGCTTCTGAGCAGACAGAGCCTGTTCACAGTCACCAGGATACCAAACCGCTGGGCTTAGTGACATTAGGAACCAACTCCCAAACTACAACAAAACCCACAGAAACCATATGTCCCCAAGACACCACCTGAGGAGAGAGTCTCATGGGCACAACAGAGCCAATGTGACCCTGCTCCAGGGGCCCCGAGTCTCTGCCGTCACCTTCACCTTCTCCACCTTCTTCTTGCAGCTGGACCCATTAGTACAGCAGAGTAAGCAGAGGCCTTGGTTCCACATTACTACTCATTTCACCAGAGCCAGGGCATGCGTATCGCTATTGTTCCTTCCAGCAGCTACCCTCCGACGGACAGACGGTCGGTCCCACCACGCTCCCAACGCTCACTGGGTGACGGCTGCAGCAGCATTGCCCACAGCACCCTGCCACCCTTGCTGGGTTCTCCAGCAGTCCCGACCCCTAGGAAAGACACTCCAAGTGCTGCCACATTGCAGAGCAGAAGAGCAGAAGGACTCAGTGTGTGTGTGTCTTTGGTCCCGCAAGGCACTGCCAGGCCACCCCGCCGCCGTTCGGGGCTCCCGTGATGGTGGAGTTTCAGCCTTTTCAACTCCCGGCAGTTTGGATGCCTCCTGTGTTTGAAGCTGCTGGAACCACATCAAACAGCCACGAGCAAAGAATGCCGTCGAAGGATTTATTCAGCCTGGATATGAGTGTTGCTGATGGGAGAGAATGGAACAACAAAGATTTCTCAGCTACCATTGTGATCTACCCATTTTAAAAAAAAAAAAAAAAAAAAAATATATATATATATATATATAAAAGAAAGGTTCCTTTTGCTGTCAAAACCATTTGGCTGAGCATTTTACTGCAGACCCTGAGCAAGTTGCAAATTGCCTGGCTTACATAAATACCTCTACCATCAGTGGGCCTTTGCAGAAGGAAAATGTTTATAATTGAGTAGTAAACCTTACTAAGTGACAATCATGAGATACAATACATTTTTAAAAAGCCAAGTGTCAGACTTTTGAATTGAAAACCTACAACTGGAAATACAGATTCCAAAACAATAAGTAGATTAAAACATTACTGTAATTAAATTAGTTTCGCACTGGTATAGTAATGCATCTGTGTACAAAAGGTAATAAATTGTAACTTTTTCTACTTAGGGAAGCTGCTTTTTAATAACAATCATTTTTCTTAATTCTTTTTTCCATACTTTATTCCAGATTCAGGGAAGAACATCAGTCCAACATATTTTCATCTTTATGTTATGTTTAGTGCATTCAAGAGAGATCAAAAGCCCAGTCCACAAGCACTTTTGCACTAACTAAATATACCTATTTTAAAAAAGTTTGTGCATTAAACCAGTGCAACTTCCCCTTCCCTCTTCCTATCTAATCCCAGTTACATGTCTTTAAACTGGGCATTTCCACTGCCTTCTCATGCTGGTCTTTTACAAGAACAGGAGCTATCCAGGGAGATCTGGACCCCTCTGTAGGGCTTTTCACAGTCATTGGTACTGCCCCTGCTTTAGCAGTGTGTTCCATTACTACTGATGTTAAGCAACATCAGCTTTTTCCCTTCCTTGCTTTTGTTCTTCCTTGTTTGTTGCCATTACAATGCGTGTACCTAAAGGGAAGGTATAGAGAAGATGGAGCCAGACTCTTCCAGGGGGTGCACAGCAACACAAAAAGAAGCAGCAGACATAAGCCGCAACAAAGGATATTCCAATTCAGTAAAAGGGGGAAAAAAGGATGGGACCATTGGAATGGTCAAACACTGGACCAGATGTTCAGGGAAGGTATGGAGTCTTCATCCTTGAGGGTGTTCACACATGCCCAGACACAGCCCTGTGCAGCCTGATGCAGCTCCCAGCTGGCCCTGCTCTGAGCAGGGGTTTGGACCAGGTGATCTTCTGAGGTGCCTCCCAACCTGAATTATGATTCTGTAATGGCCCTTAATGAGGGGACACAGACAGATATGTCTGGGATCTGTAATAAGATCACAGACAGGTATGCACTGTACCTACTGTCTATGTGCTAGTTCCACACATCATGTGGAGATAGGTTTGAGACAACAGATAAAACCATCCATGTCAGACAAGTCCGACAGGAGCGATTCCCTCAGAGCTGTTTTGTTTTTTAAAGATACATCACAGTTCAGTTCAGTTCTTGGGATACACAAACATGACCTATAGTGCTCAAACCAAAACTTTTTTTCCATATCCGTACCTGAATATATCTAGAATTTGAAACAATTTAGCCCCTCGGATGTGCATGTCCAAAAGACATCCTTTATTGGATACCTTTGCATTTATAAACAGCATTGTAAGTTTAAGGCACAATTTGACCATGATTTGCCATGCTCTGCAATAGTCATAATCTCATCTGTCCTTAATGACCTGCTTCATACACAGCCATACTTTGCAAAGGCCATAATCCTTGGGCAGTTTCCTCAGGGTCTGTTGCCATCTTCCCTGCTGGACACTGGGTCAGGGCAGGAAAAGGGTGAAAGTGGATGGAGATAAGACCAAGGTGAGATAGTAGAGCAAAAAAATTTGCCTACCAAAACGTGTAACACTTAAATTTTGTTTAAAAAAGGGACAGGTGCGATCAAGGGTTGCTGGCTTGGCATTTTTTTTCCCCTCAGCACCGAAAGAAATGTCCAAGCAGGACTGTCCTTGGAAGGGGAAGAGCAGCAACGAATTAATGAGAAGACAGACAGGAACCTGAAACACCGCCCCAAACCCTCCTGCCTTTCCCTCTGACTGGTGGCCACTTACCTCTCATTTCCCCACACAGCACACAAAGCAAATATCCTCTCCTTGCAGTGCTTTCTTTCCGGCTGGTGAGAGCCACGGTACGAAAATACCTAAGTTTCAGTTAGTATTTCATGCTAGTTTGGAAATACGTCAGGGTGTTTTGTGTGTATAATATAAATACCTCCCACTGCAATTAGTCTCTGCTACTGGGAGAGGAACAGGCTGCATCAACATTGCTTTTCTGCTAAAGTGCCGCTGTAGTTTCAGTTCATCCTACAAATGTGGCATTGTGTCCTAAAATTACATTACTAATTACAGCTAATACTCCCAAGCCCAGATGAATGCAACTTTGATCTGAGTAGCACCCCTACGCAATCCCTCTGGCATGCAAATGGCAATTACACAACAGGGCTCAAATACAGCTTGAAAGCAAAGATGTAAGGCCAATTTATTTGGTGCCCCTAGACTAAACAAGGTGCTTATTCCAGTGCCAGATTATGATTGACCGAGATTTACTCACAAAACATTTCCCACTGAGAATGTGCGACAAACTGCAATTATTAGTAGCCCAGTTGGTTTAAAAGAAAAAAAAAAAGTCCATCTTTAGCTGCAATTTTGGCTGGGCTGCCTAACAGAAATTGACTGCCAACTACAGCAGCAGAGCAGGCTGGAGGGAGTAGGTGTGGGGGTACGAAAACCAGAACAAGACAGGTTTGGGGGATGGCAAGGAACAACAGGAAGGAAAGAAAGAGAGAGACGAGAGAAAGAGAGAGAGAATATAGTTGAAAGGGACAAGGAAAAAGGAGAAAGTAAGAGAGGTTAAAAGAATATAAGGACACAGAAAGCAAGCATGGAAAAGAGAAAAACAGATGTGAGAAAATGAAGGAAATTGAGAAAGAAAACAGAGTAGAGAGGTCAAAAAATAAAAAAGAAGGACTAGCCAAAGATAGTTCCCTTGAACAGTTGCCAAAGACTAGCTCACTAGGGCAAGAGCTGGACCACGTGCTTTCAGCTTTTGGAAGGAGTCAGTTTAGGCTTCTTCTGCTGCAATCAAGCACGTGAAATCCCCATTTCTCATATTAAACAGCTGCAGGCATGAGTTCAAGAGCAGAGCTCTCCTCAGCACAGCTAGAAGAGAAAGCACTTGCCACGTGGCACCTAGTCCTAGATGCTTTGTGTGCAAGCTCTGCCACAAAAACCTGACTGAAAAAAGACTTCGATTAGGAAAAAAGAAATGTAGGGTCAGTAATTTAGCAGTACCCTGTGACAGCACTAGAGAGCTGCAAAACAGGCACACACATTTCATTAACAGGTATGTAGCAGTTATAGTCTGGGGAAAAAAAAATTTCGAAGGAACAGAACTTTTTCACTGCACAAAAGCAGACATAAGCTTTTCTGCACACTTCAGAGTTACAAGAGAGGGTCACAAGCCAAAACAAAAGGTTCCTTTTTATTGTCAGCGAGGAAGTAAGTCATCCCAAACTTTTGTTTGATATATCAGAACAGAGCTGAGGTGGATAAGAAAAACTGACATTTAATTGCAAAAAAACCAAAGTAATCTGAAACCATTTACTCATTTGAAGAGACACCAAAAAATGGATTTAGAAGATATAAATGTGGTCTTGCATCTTTTTAAGGAAAAAAAAAGAACCCTAGGCCAACAACACAAACAAAGAGCAATTATGTCAGAAAGACTGAAGTGAACAAAATAGACAGATAAATTCTGTTTGCCTTAACATGGAGAGTGATGCAAAGCCAGCACCTTACTTCTTAACTCTGATTTACTCTTTCTTTTAATTCAAATCTTATTTCTGTGATTTAACATACACATTTAAATACACAAAGATAAAGTCTGTGGCTTTCAAACAAAATACAGCCTTAACCCATTTGAACATTGATTGAAAGGTACATAAAATTCTCATTTGCAGTAAGAAAAGTAATACAGATAGCACAAAAATCTTGATGAAATTCAGGCTGAGCAGAAGACATTTCAGTAGCAACTAAATGACTTTTTAAAGCAGGAGTTAGGGACTAAACTTTGCAGGAGTATAAAATCCTTCTGATGACTCACCCTAAGCTTATCTACTGAAATCCTGCATAAATATTCAAGGTAATTACTACATAATCACTAAGTCATGCTGGCATGTGGGCCTAGTTTGTTTTAAGAGAGATGAAAAATGTGAATTGTCTCTTCAAGCAAGAGATCAGGGCAGGAAACCCTAGGGGAAGGAGTTCAGGTTCTTATTTGCGTGCATGACTGTTTTCAAGTTAAATCAATCAAGTCAAGCTCACAGAGCAGGTCTGACTGCACAATAACCTGTCTTCTCTCAGTTCTTTGGAGCAGTAAGTAGGGTTTCTATCTATTTCAATCCTCACTCAGAACATTCTTTTCTTGTAATTGTTTAAAAAGAAAACACCACAAACAAACCAAAACAACAAGAAATAATTTGAACACCTTAATAACAGAATTCCTGAAGTCAAAGGTTTCCTTCCATAAACTTATGTAGAATTTACAAGATCGAAGAAACCATATACCTTTAAGCCATAATCTTACAAGGCACCCTTTACAACCGTGGGTCTAGACTCAGCAGGGCTGTGCTTGTATTAGCTGGTTTTAAGGCATCCATCACAGACAGCAGGTAAGTGTGTACATCAGACTTTGCCAAATGGGTCTCACCTATATGATTTAAACCCTGTCTCCCTTCCCTTGCTGTTCTAAAAAACCTTGCTAAAAAAAGCAGCATAGGCTTTTAGCTCACTTTTTCCCCTGAATGAAGAGCCACCATAGGAGTTAATGTACTAAACTGAGTCCGTTATAGCAAAATCAAACAACATTGTTCTGCACGTGTTGACTTCGCCACGCACTGAAATTTTAATAAGAACAGGATGACTGTGGTGATGGCACTGAACTCAAGAGCACTGAGTTCGGTTCTCTGCTCTCATGCAAACTTGGATAGTGTGCTTTGGCAAGGAACTTAGTAAATCTCCATCTGTAAGACAAGGGTAATAATTGACTCAGATTTGTCCATTCAGGTCTTGAACAAGCAAATCCTCAAAGCCTGTGACATCCTATGTGCGGGCAGTCATGAAGACACTAGACAGCTGGAAGGTCAGAGTTTGACTGAAAACTGTTCTGAGAAGCACCTCTCTTCTGAAGTAAGGCACCCAGGACAACAGGACTACAACGTCAATAACAAACACTGCATTCTGTGGTCTTTTCCTGAGCCAAAGCAAATGTTCCTGCAAAATATGCAATTAACAAGATGCTAAAATTGTTCTGCGGCTATGAAAGTGCTCAGAAACATTCATTTTTAGCTCTCAAATTATTTGGGTAGACTTTTCAAGGGACTGCATAAACACAGTCATTGTCAGCTTCAGATTGGTGTGCCACCTTATTCCTATGGCTGTAAATCTCCTGAAACGTTTAGATTCCCTCTCGTTAGCACTGGCAAAGCAGTCAAGATATTGTCCTCAGCTTCACAGCTGCACAGAGCTCCGAGATCCAGCCAAAGCCCAGAAAGTCTAAAAGGGGCAGGGGAGGGGTGGTGGGCGCCCAGGCTGTGCAGGGGTCCCACAGCATGTGGAATGAGCGCTGGTGGCTGCTCAGTGCCATACAAACAGCCTTGGGACCAGAGACTACAGGACGAGACACTTAATTTCAGGATGAGACACTTAATTTCAGCTGCTGAGGAAGGAATTAACTGAGCACCTAAATTTGGGGTTAAAGGCTAGATGCATAACAGATTTAGGATGGGATCTGTGAAGTGAATATAGTGCTTGGCACCCAAGACTCAAGCACCTTCCTAACTGAGTAGGATTCATGGAGCTCTATGTATTCCTTCCTGAGCCTAAAACTGAGTACCTCAGGACATCAGAAAGATGAGAGGAGATGCTTTACTGATCCCCAGGTAAATCGTAAGTGCTTGGAAAAGCACTTGGATTGTTTTTATGGATTTCACCTGTATGCATCCAGTTCTGAGGCTTGCAGCCACCCAAGCCGCAGAGTTCAGCAGGCTGCACTAGGTGTTCATGCCTTCTGTGGGGCAGCTGGTCTCCAGCTCTGTGGCTAACACAGACACCTGCGGATGCCTTTTCCAGTGCCTTTTCTAAGGACTCCTATCCAGCGAATGTTTCACATAAAATACAGGACCGGGGTTAGGAAAGATACGCAAGCCCTGGGACTGTCTCCTCCCAGTGAAGGCCCAGGTCACCAGCCTACCCACGCTTTTCCTACATCATTGTTTCTTGAATTACTTGTTGTATCGTGACCTGGCTTCGCAGATCTCTAATCTTCAGGTAAGCACTCTAACCATCACATTTTATAGTAATGAGGAAAGACAGCAGCAAGCGTTTTTTGGAAACCATGGGTTTAAGCAGCTCTGGCACCTCAACTGAAAGAAATGACTTTTTACCCTATGTATGTGAATGAAACTACTTCACAAAACCCGAAGTGATGAGGAGGTTTATGTTTGCTGCATTTAGCCTCCTGGCCCGCATGCTAGCTACTGTAGCTCTTCTTCTGAGGGTCCTGGACATCTTCTCAGATGTTTAGATCAAAGCTTAGCTTTGTTCATGGATGTAGTCATACACCCAGAACTGCCTGGTGCCAGGCTGGAAGTCCCAGCAGGTTCTCCGGGAATGATCCAATGCAAAGTCCTGCTGAGCCACACATAAACTCCTTTTAAAACCCAGCTATTGTTCCAGCACATAATTCATCTTTTGCCACGCCTTTTTGTGTCTATCTGGGGACTCCTGAGAATAATGCTTCTAGAAAAGAAAGAGCAGAAGCTCCAAATTTTCTCCAGGTCCCTGGGAATTTCTCCTGTAATTTAGTTCTTCCTCTAGGGTGAGAAGTCCCTCTCTGCTCATATGTGCATATGATAAACACATGGATGGCTAGGGAAAAGGGCTTAGCTTTCCTTCCTCTTAAATCACTTTTTCAGTCATCTTTTCACAGAACATAAAGAAGTTTATTTTTATCTCCCCTTTAAAACTCAAATCCAGTGGGACATCATGCAAGATGCAGCTTTGCTAAAAAATTGGTGGAAGGGGTTTCTCTGTGGAGAAGAAAGCTTTTGCACATAGTGGTTTTCTTCCATCTCTCCCCCACCCTTTCCAATCTATACCAATTATTCAGTCCCGGAAAATACCAAGACTTTTATTTGGTTGTTCTTGCTTCCCGCTTGATCCGGGTCCTGTCAGCTATTTCCTGACAACTGCCTTGCAAAAGGCCACCTGGCCCAGCTGTGGCCAATTCAGAACTAATAACCAACCAAAGGAGTTACGGCGGCTTGACGGGAATCGTTCCTGACTGCTGTGCTCTACAACACACCCAGCTGCACCCGGGGTTTACTGTAGCCCGCTCTCCTACCACAAGAGTGTTTGAGAATAAGACTGTTCAAAAATAAACGAGTGGTCCCTTAGGCACCAAAGCTGTAGAGCAGATTCTGCCCTCCGCTGCCTGCATGGGGTTTGGGTGAAAAAGAGACTTAACGTTGGCTCCCTGCGACCATTTTCAGTCGGTGACATCAGCTGAGGTGGGATACGTCTCTGAACTGGGAAAGGGCAGAAGAAATCAGAGGTGGCCAGGTGGCCTGCCTGGGGAGAGAGGAAGAGGCATTCCTGAAGTACCATGACAGCAGCTTACATGTAGGCAAGATATTTTTTTTCTCTGTTAAACTAGCTATGTCCAAACTACTCCCATTCTCAGTGGAGAACATAGCAACAGATACTAGAGTTTTTCAATTTTTTTTTTCTTTATGAGAGGTAACAATTCTATAAAAATCTTTCCAACTTCAAAGCCAATGCAACAAACCCTGCTTTGGCTTTGTGATTAAGACGTGGAAGAAACAAGGTCACGGCTAAGAGGCAGAGTGTTTGCAAGGGGAGCAAAATGATGCTATGTGGACGGCCATGCAGTAGGAATTAGGGAAGTGGCTGTGCGTGAAATGTTCAAACCTGCTTCAGGACAAGGCAGGAAATATTTGAGAAACCAGCAATTGCAGATCCTTGGTTTGTGTTCAAATCATCCCTGATTTTTTGAATTAATTTTGTAATCAGGGGAAAGTGAAGGGAAGGGAAGGGAAGGGAAGGAAGGGAAGGGAAGGGAAGGGAAGGGAAGGGACAAGACCTTGTTACCTGCAGCAGGGGCTCTTGCTGATAGCACACAGCAGAGAGAAGACATGTTCCTTGCCTCGGGCTATAGTGAGGTTGGAACATCTAATAGTGGCAGCAGTGCTTCTTTTATAAGTAATGATCAAAATTGGAAGGTGTGGCAGCTCTACCTTTTTGTCAACAATTGTGGGGGGGGGTGTCCCACCTTTGCGAACCTAACATTACTTTTTATAGCCGCAGCTGCTGACTCGGCAGAGTAGCTAAGCATTAGTGTCCGGCGTGGAGGCACTGGGAACAAGAAGATGCACCCATTTGGTCTGTTTATTTTGAAACCTTCCTCATTATTATTGTTTTTGTGGGTTCAAGTACTGTAGGCCTGTCAGGAGATAAAGAGGCCTTTCCTGGCTGCTGAAGCCAGTCTCCAACATCTGCCCTGTCCAGAGGGAAGAAGAAAAAGCCACCACAATTGTTAGGTATTTACTAGTATGTTTAGGCAATGAGATCAGAGTGGTCAAGCCGAAGAAAAGTTTGCTCAGTTCTGATTAAGAGAACCAAAAACCTTCTGGCATATAGGTTTTCATCTTACAGTAAATCAAAGGAGTCTCTCATGAACAAAGCCCTTTTCAGATTTTACAAACCATAAAACACTCCAGTGGGTGTTTACTTGTAAATGACAAAAGGAACGACATGCAGATTTCGCAGTACATTGGAAAACACTGGTCAGAAGTTAGTTTATATTTAAAAGCAGTTATTGTAAACTCGATTGTATAACATGCTGATCTTTAACAGCAAACATCTGCTTATTCCTCTCAGACATTTATTTTCCCACTTTTCTTCTAACAAAATGTTTTGAATACTGGGTCATGAAAGCATCTCCATGCCGTGTTCAATCTGCATGCACATAAAGTCAATGTGTGAGCATTTTCCTGGGACATCGCATGAAAGTTCATGTGGTTTTACCACCAACAATCTACTCCAGAGCTGAGAGATATGTCTGCCACACAACGTAGGTAAACAGAGCTTCATTTTCATGTCTGCGCTTCAAAAGGCTATTCTTTAAACCATTCCAAGTTGTCTGTAACCTTTGGAATATTGTCTACGATGGAAAAATTATGAGAAACATTTGCTTCCAGACCTGGCTCTCTAAGGCTGAAAATCAACAGCACACATTGATTGCAGGCAAAAGTGACCAGCCAGGATGTGCACAGGATAGACATTGTCACTGGGTTGCATATCTGAAGACCAAGGGTTTAAATGTCCATACTAGCAAATGCTCTTGTCACCTTCTGTGATGGTGATGGTAGGTTCAAAACTCTAATTAATCTGACAAGCCCCACTAAAACCTGGAAAATAGAGCAAAGCCCAAGTAGGGCTTTTCCTTCCCATAATTAGGTCGAGAACTTGGAGCTATCTATCTGGCGGGTGTAATTGTGGTGTCTTTAAATTAAAAACAAACAAACAAAACACAAACAAACAAACAAAACACAAACAAACTGTAGGGAAATCGCCCTTTGCAAATATTACTCGATCCCTTTACCGACCATTCTTGATTTCAGCTGGAGGTATTTAGGCTGCATTAGGATTAAGATACTGTGCTGTTCAGAAGAGAAACCTGCAGTAGCTCTTCAGCAGCTGTGGGAGCTGGGAACGTAGGAAAAGCAACATGTTTAGTCCTGGAGGCAGGAGGAGGAGGAGGTGCCTCGTGTTGCTCAACAGCGATGTGAATGGGTGAGTAGATGCTGCGGCCAGGGGAGGCCCTTCCAGCCGCCAGCCACAGGAATGGCTGCAGGCAGGGCTCTCCGCAGCTCGGTGCCCCGTGCCAGGTCGGTTTGGGCACCGCACTGAAAATAAGAAAATAGCGGCATCCCTACTGACTTATCCCTGGGGAGAGGACAAGGAACAAGTGTGACTGCCATCAATAGATGGTAGGTCTCATCTCGTTCGATGTTAGGCAGTGAGTTAAATTTATGCTGGCCACCACATGTTCCCTCTCTCATCAGTGGAGCCTGTTGCTGGAATGACTGCTTTGTTTGTTTGTTTGTTTGTTTGTTTGTTTGTTTAGGATGGGGAGAGTCATGCTGTGGAAGTCCCTGTTTCTCTCCTTTAGTTAGAGATAGCGTCTAGAAGACTCTCTCATCTACAAACATCTACACTGGGTAGATGAGATCCTTCTGAAGCAAATGGTCAGGAAGGGCAAGCTCAGAGTGTTTGGGTGACTCGGCTAGGAACCTAACCATACCTTTCTAGCAGGTATGAATCATGTGGCTGGGGAGGGCTCAAATATTTCTGGGAAACCACAGGTTTGGGGTTTTACTTAAAAACAAGTAGCAAAAGAGTCATTATGCAATGCTTATTCTCTGGTCTGCATCATCACTGGTGTGTATCATGGCATTCACCCCAGCAGTCCCATTTTCTAATGGACTGTGGTGGGCTGACCCTGGCTGGGTGCCAGGGTCCCACCAAAGCTGCTCTATCACTCCCCTCCTAAGCTGGACAGGGCAGAGAAAGTATAACAGAAGGCTCATGGGTCAAGATAAAGGACAGGGAGAGATCACTCAGCAATTACTGTCATGGGCAAAAAAGACTTGGCTTGGGAAAATTAATTTAATTTATTACGAATCAAAATCAGAGTAGGGTAATGAGAAATAAAACCAAATTTTAAAACAGCTTCCCCCCACCCCTCCTTTCTTCCCAGGCTCAACTTTACTCCCGATTTTCTCTACCTCTTCCCCGCCAGCAGCACAGGGGGACAGGGAACGGGGGTTGCGATCAGTTCATCACACATCATAATCTCTGCCGCTCCTTCCTCCTCAGGGGCAGGACTCCTCACACTCTTCCCCTGCTCCAGCATGGGGTCCCTCCCACAGGAGACAGTCCTCCTCGAACTTCTCCAACGTGAGTCCTTCCCACAGGCTGCAGTTCTTCACGAACTGCTCCAGCGTGGGTCCTTTCCACGGGGTGCGGTCCTTCAAGAACAGACTGCTCCAGCGTGGGTCCCCTGCAGGGTCACAAGTCCTGCCAGCAAACCTGCTCCAGCGTGGGCTCCTCTCTCCATGGGGCCACAGGTCCTGCCAGGAGCCTGCTCCAGCATGGGCTTCCCACAGGGTCGCAGCCTCCTTTGGGCATCCATCTGCTCCGGCGTGGGGTCCTTCAGGGTCTGCATGTGGATATCTGCTCCACCGTGGACCTCCATGGGCTGCAGGGG
Organism: Gymnogyps californianus; assembly: GCF_018139145.2. Lineage (NCBI taxonomy): Eukaryota > Metazoa > Chordata > Aves > Accipitriformes > Cathartidae > Gymnogyps > Gymnogyps californianus. The sequence goes on from NC_059471.1 coordinate 181,168,051, forward strand.
GACAGCCTGCCTCACCATGGTCTTCACCACGGGCTGCAGGGGAATCTCTGCTCCAGTGCCTGGAGCACCTCCTCCCCCTCCTTCTTCACTGACCTTGGTGTCTGGGGAGTTGTTGTTCTCACATATTCTCACTCGTCTCCCCGGCTGCAATTGCTGCCGTGCAGTAACTTTTTCCCCTTCTTAAATATGCTATCCCAGAGGCACTACCACCGTCGCTGATGGGCTCAGCCTTGGCCAGCAGCGGGTCCGTCTTGGAGCCGGCTGGCATTGGCTCTGTCGGACATAGGGGAAGCTTCTAGCAGCTTCTCACAGAAGCCACCCCTGTAGCCCCCCCCGCTACCAAAACCTTGCCATGCAAACCCAATACAACGGAGACACTGAATGGTATAAGTAGTGGAGGAGGTGCAAAATTAAGGCAAAGGGACTGATGGAAGGACAGGCCTGGGAGCTGCTGGTGTGCGTGTTAGCTGAGGAGGCAGAGTACTCTTGGATAGGGTCCTGGAGCAGGGGGGCTTCCACTTCTTCCCAGCAACTGCCTAAACTACATTTCTCTGCAGTACATTTCACTTAAAAACAGCTAGGTGAGAGGCAGGGTGGAGATAAAGCATCCTGCTTGATGGCGTTTTTCTGAAGCACTGCACTGTGGAGAGGAGGAAAGAGGAGCTACAGGATGATGGGATTAAGATCAAATACGGAGGGAGAGGACTTTCCTTTTCTCCTACCAGCCCTATAGCTGGGAGGGTTTCTCTTCTCATCTTTGAGACAAGGATCGCACAAGGGTTGCATCCTGCAGGTGCCCTCTTATGCTTTCACCTGCTCAGACAACAAAAGCTCTGGCCTTGCAAAGGTGTGGATTCCTCAGGACACAGGAAGGTACATTTTGCAAATCTACCTAGGCGTTTATTTTCCACTGCCTGCCTGCATACTTAGCTTCATAGCATCTTTAAAAACCTGACCCCACAGGAATTAAATCTTTTTTTTAGGGCTTAATATCTTGCCAGTCTGCTAGATGGAATCATTTGATACTAACTCATGTGCCCAGAGCTGTGACAATATTGAAGCCAAGAAGTTAAATGACAAGTTAAGGAGATGATTTTTTTTCAAAGGAGTCGTGGCACTGAAATCTATCTGTCATCCAAAGCTGGAACTCAGGAAAAGTCCAGAAGGGCAGAAAAAGTTCTGTCCTGCTGCAGAACACCCTCTGCTCTTTCAGGCATAATTTTTCGATCAGAGACCCTCTTGAACAAAAAACATGGCAGGTTTCCAGTAGGATAAACACACCTGATCCTAGTTATTTATAGATAGCCACACAACTGCAGCTCAATTATTGAGGGCTGATGGAGCCCTCACAACCCTCTCTGAAGTTCATGGCAGATGAAGGTAATCAACCTTTTTGAAAATCTGGACATGTTTATCCCCTAAACCTCAGAGGCAGCTACCTGGAACCCGGTTAACACTACGCGGAGTCACAGTAAACTAAAATCAAGAAGTAGCATTCGTGGGTGTTATGACAAGACTTTGCTGCCTAGTCTGGGAGGACAGTTTTTCACCCCTAAATAGATATAGCCAAGTTCTAGAGACAATTGGGCATTTAATTTCCTGTAGAAATCAGTGCAGTTAAACATCTGAACACATATGTGGACCCGGCACAGAGATATATGAAGAATTTCTTTATCTGGGTAAAAATCCTGAGGGTCTCCAGTAGATTAAAAAGCAGCCTCAGGCTTCCAGGCTGATGCTGTGCACTGCACTGGCCTTTACTCAACCCCACCACCAGGAAACTTTAAGGCAAGGGTGTTGCCACCGCTTCCTAAACAGAGAGGACAAGTGTCCTTCTGACTGGCAAGATGTGACAAACAAAGTCTGAAGATATTACAAGCCATAAAAGCAAACCCGAGGAACCTAAGTCAGATACCTCCACTGGAGCAACCTCTGTATGCCGTCTAACACATTTATTCTTACAACAGCCCTTCTGAAGTTGAAAAGAACCTTATTATTTCCATTTATGCAGACAAGGCAAGGCAAAGTGATTTCCTGAAATACTGACTCTTGAGGCAGCATGTGAAGATCCTGGTCCCCCTTGGCACCCTCTGTAGTCAGTGAACAGCAGAGCACCTGAACTGATCTTGCCTCGGTGTTTGGAAGTACCTGTCTCCCTTCATCAGTAATGCTGGGGGTGGACAAGGAACCGCTCGAATTAGCACTAGAAATCTAATGGGTTCGGCTTCTCCTCTGTTGAATTTCATTCAGGCCAGATTCTGTGGCAAATCACTCAGCCTATGTGTTCACCAGCATTAGGCAGCACCTTAACTGCTAAGCCATTCTTGCTTTCTAGAGAGAACATCAGCCAGAGCAATATGAATGTAGAGCGACAGGGTTCACTAAAGCTGCATTTTTTTAGGAGGCAAAACCAGGACATATCCAGAGTTGTTTCTCAGGGGCTTAAATTTCTCTTAGCTCTAATGTTGCATCACAGAGAAGTCTACTACAGCATGGGGTACAGAAGATGCAAACCTCACCTGTACAGGTTTTTCAGATCTATTTGCTATGAGTAATGTCAGCTGTTGTACTTCTTTCTAGTGTTTTTTGATGACACTAAACCTTGAAATTTTCGTATTCCCAGTAGAAAAACTCCAACGCTTATCTTCTCAGTTGCAAGTACTTTTTTAAGACTAAGTGGTAACCAAACGCACATAAATCTGAGCCCTGACTGGATATTCTTAATATAAAAACAATTCCCACTGATGTCAGTGAAAGTCTATGTCTGTCAGCAAGACTGGACACTGCTAAGCAGATGACATGGTTAGCCTCAAATGTAACTCTGATCTTGCCATTCACATTAGTGTACTTGTGCCCGTATCTTGTGCAGTCTTGACAGACAGGTATCTGAGCCCATCCAAGGGTATCATTGCAGGTTTAAGATTAAAATATCTATTTTAGCTGTAGTGCCCCAGCTGAGACTGAGACTTTGTTAAGTGATGTACAAACACATAGTCAAAGAACTGATGTCTGAAGTCCATGGCAGCACGCCATGAACCTGGAAAAAATGTGAAACAGCTTTCTTCTAGCTCATGCACCTCACAGAAACCACACTATGGAGAAAATTCTACACCTGGGTCTCATCTTGACACAGCCAACATGCAGATGAGGTACCTACCTAAACTGAAGTTAAGAAGCGGTCTACACTCATCAGTTTAAATGGAGCAAGAAAATCCCTTCTCAGATGAAGGTACGCACTAACTCAACCAGCGAAGGTCTTTGTCTCTGCAGATTGACCCACTTCATGTCCTCCTCCATGAGGACCCAGCTCATCAGTCTTATTTTTCTGCTGCATTCTGATGTCTTCTTGCATCTGTGCCATACCGGTGCATGATCCTGATGGCTCTCCCTCCTTCCACAACACCCAGGGTTCAGCTACAATGTAAATGTAATGAGACTACTGTCGTTAGCACAAGTTATTTGTTGCTACTTGTTATGGAAAAAGTCTCATAGCTAAACATAGCTTGAAAGTTTGAAGAACAACTTGTTTGTGAATAGAGAGAAATGTAAATATGTAAACAAAGAACGGGATAAAATATGTGATCACAAAAGTTAATTCTGAAAAGGTTTCTTGCTCTTGCTTGACTTTCTAGGTGACCACCAGATTAAGAATACATGTTGTAACATTTAGAAAACACACACTGGGGATGGAGAAGGTTTTCCATTTGTTTGTTCTGTCTGTTAAAATTATACTGTAGTTTCTGAATCATAAATCATGGAGTGGAGCTGGAGCTGTATCAGCTGTAGTACACAACCTCCCTCCTGCACATAAATTCCCTTTAATCCATTTGTACCCTATGGCGGAGTTAATACGTCCACCTGCGTATTCTCCAGTCGGTAAACACAGAGCAGGTGAAATCAGGAGGAAATTTAAATGAGATCAAAAGATACATTCAAAAGAAGGGCTTAAGCCATCTGGAATCCCTCAGAGCTGCCAGTCACATGAACGAGACCCGCTGGCATCCTAAGTGGAATTTCTTGCTTCCCTTTCTTCTGGAGCTGGAGGAAGTTCAAATGAACACTGGGCTAACAGTTGGCACTTTCTTTGTGAGGAGGCTCATTGTTCCGAGAGGTGAGGTCAGGCGCAGGTTTCAAGGACACCCAGATTCAGACCCTGAAAGGTTGCTGCTTTTGTTTAGGGAGCTCTTCAACACAGAAAAAAAAGTGGATTACTCCCTGTTTTTCCATTGTTCCTTAATATACTTTGACTCATCCTACGTCTTTCTTTAACTGAAGCAGAACAAATCTAGGAAGGCCACAGGAAAATTTGTTTGGCTTTTTGTTTGGAAAGTCTCTTTATGTAAAAGAAGCAAAAGAAACAAAATCATCCCCAAGCCTTTGATTTCAGAGAAACTGGTCTGGCTACATGGTAAGTAAAGAAGCTATGGACTGCCCTGCTATGATTGGAATAATGTGTGCAATTCCATGACAGAATGAACAGGATTAGAAATCTAAAGTAAACAAATACACATCTTTAGTCCTAAAGTCAGAACTGCAATTACAGGGAGCCACATACTTCAAACAAACATCCAACAACATTTACTTATCAGGAAGGAACACTGTGCTCCTCTTCTCCTCTCCCCAGGCTTTCAAAACAGGGTTGGCAAAGGGATGCTTAATGCAACATATTTAACACATTCAAAAATGGTTTCAGTTCTATCCTTTAGGTGAACTGAATATCTCGAACTTTGTCTCAAGCACTGCATTCGGAAAGATGCACTCCTGGGAAACAGGGACACTTCATTACAGAAGCTACTGGGAATGTATTCCATGGGGGCATTTTTTGTTTGGGGGAAGGAGCAGGACAGTTCGCAGAAGTCTTGGGTAGAAGGGGAGTTGGCTGTTCCTGATGGACTGCCAAAGGATGGCAGGGGCATTTTCAAGCGTGTTTGTCTTTTTATTTAGCTGCTGAGACACCCCAAATCCAAGATAGATCTTCTTAGGTACTTCTATGCTGAATTTCTGAATATCTGAATGGGCCTGCATTTGCCCCAAAATTTACCCCTCTTTCATGCTGCCTGGAAGCGAGACACCCCCCTCCACCCCCCACGTGCATCTCTTAGAGATAACCCAAGCTGGTATATCCCTAGACTATGGCCAGGAGAGGCATAGCTGGGTCTATATCTGTTCAGCCAGTGCCTACAAGACCTACCACAGTGCTTGGTGATGGCGGTACGTGGCTAATGCTGAATCCAACACTGTGCTCCAAAAGGCAATGCAGAACACAGAGGCATCATGATGGTGTGGGCACGCAGAACAGGGTCTCGAAATACAGCCCTCTAGCCTGCTCCTGAGGAGAGTGTAGATGTAGTCTTTAGTCTGTATTTATTTTGGCCTCAGTATATAAAGGCTCATATTTGCATGGGATATTAGAAAATATTTCATTATAACAGTGTCTCTGAAGTGGAGACCACATTTTGGAAGCGCTCATAAAGCAAAGCAAAGTAAAAAAATTCTTCCATGTCTCCAGGAGAGACTTAAATACACACATTTCTATCGTAACTGAAGCCCACAATAACCTGTGTGTGCTGAGCAGTGTTTCATAGCCTAGGAAGTAATAATTTCAGTTTTAGAAACCCAGGAAGACTGTATCAACCACACACATTCCTAGAAAACAGATACCTTCCTCTTCAGAATGCATGTTATAAATCCAGATAGACTTTCACTAGAGCATACAAACATATCCTTCAGCAGCAGACTGAATTTAAAAAAAAACAACTTGCTGCTTTAAAATGCCTCCTATTCTACAGGACTCTTTTTTGGTTTTAAATAGAAAAGCTATATGCACTAGTGGCGTTCAGCTGGCAGTTCAGAACTTGTCTTGCTGAAAACAAAGAACTTGCTAGAAAAGCAAGTCCTTCAGCAAGTTCTCTAGTTCCCACTACTAAAAACATGGATATGTACGAGTAATTGTAAAAAGAATGGACTACATCCTCTGATGTTCTGTAAAAGATAAAATAGTAAAAATTTAGAATTAAAGGGGGAATAAACAATGTTTGAGTTAATAAACAAGGAGCCCGTGAAGCAGTGGAGTGCTTGCAGCAGGAGCAATCAGCCATAGCTGGGTGGAAACTGTAACAGGTAAAATGCATTTGAGCAAGGCCAAGGTTAGATGCTGTAGGTGGAACCCAAACACTGGTACAAATCATGCATCGATTCTTTAGTGCTCTCTTGCTCACTGAGACATAACAGTCCTTCCTTTTTCAGGACTTTAATATTTTTAACTTCAGTGTTTAATGTTAAGAAGGTTATAAATTTTTTGTTCTCTCCTTTTTGCCATGAGAGGAGGAGGTCCACTGGTTGCAGCTCAGATTTCACTGCCATGTGAGAAACTCACCCTTCATGCAGTCTGAGGTGGGCAGGAAGGGAACGACAGAACGAGGTCAGGGAAGTAAAGGAGATAGAAGCCTGAGAAGCACTAGGTAGTCTTAAGATCCCCCTTGAGTGAAAGGTGCTCTTAGGATCTTTGGGGGGCATGGACTTTATGGGGGGCATGGACTTTATGGAAAATACCCTATAGAAAAGCCAGAAGAGTGGGATGCCAGCTCAAGGGAGACAAGAGGTTATTTTGTGATTGTTTGGACACTGACACCTCGGACAGGGCAGGTGTCACCCTGGATGTGCAACTACTCCCCACCCTTTTCTGAAGTGGATATATAGAAAGCTTGGTTTCTGAAAACCCAGGAGAGAAAATTAACTCAGACACTCTGCCAAAGATCACTTAGACTGGTTCTCCCCACCCCATGGGCCCACAGCCAAACAGCTCAGTGTTTCAGAAAAAGAAGCAGCTCTTTCCCATTTTTTCCCCACTCTTCTGCTGTCCCCGAACAGATGCTGCACTTCCCGATTGTCACTAGGTTTGGTGCTTGTTGCACTGATCTGTGATCTTAGTTAACTTACTAATGCAGCTAAAAAACAGTGTGTTTGCTGGGTTAGTGAGTTGTTGCAATTCACAGATGTGTCTGTCAGATTCCAGGGTGGGTGTTAAAGAGGGGTAAACGGATGGACAAGAAAATAATGAGACAGACTCACAGAATCACAGAAGGGCTGAGGTTGGAAGGGACCTGTGGAGGCCATCTGGTCCAAGCCCCTGCTCAAGCAGGGCCACCTACAGCTGGTTGTCCAGGACCACGTCCAAATGGCTTCTGATTATCTCTAAGGACAAGAACTCCACAACCTCCCTGGGCAACCTGTGCCAGTGCTTGGTCACCCTTGCAGTAAAAAAGTGTTTCGTGATGTTCAGATGGAGCCCCCTCCGCTTCAGTTTGTGCCCATGGCCTCTTGTCCTGTCCCTGGGCACCATTGAAAAGAGCCTGGCTCTGTCCTCTATGCACCCTCCCTTCAGGTATTTATATACATTGTTGTGATCCCCCGTGGTCTTTCTCTTCTCTAGGCTAATGTGTTGGGTTGACCCCAGCCGGCAGCCAAGCACCCACACAGCCACTTGGTCACTCCCCTCTCCCAAGGGATGGGGAGAAAATAGAAGGAAGACAAGAAGACTTGTGGATCGAGATAAAGATGGTTTAATAAGTGAAGCACACGCTGCACACCCAAGCAAAGCAAAATAAGGACTGTATTCACTACATCCCGCCAGCCTCCTCCTGATAAGCAGGGCCTCAGCATGCGTGATGGTTACTTGGGAAGACAAACACCGTAACCATGAACGTCCCTGCTCCTCCTCCTTTCTTTGACATCTTATTGCTGAGCATGACATTGTATGGCAGGAAATATTCCTGTGGCCAGTTTGGGGATCTCTCCCTGCTGTCCTGTCCCAGCTGTGTCATCTCCCAATGTCTTGCCCACCCCCAGCCTACTGGCTGTGGGGGCAGAGTGGGAAAAAAAGAAAGCCTTGACACTGGGCAAGCACTGCTGAGCAGTAGCCAAAACACTGCTGTATTATCAACACTGATTTAGTCACAAATCCAACACACAGCAGTATACGGGCTGCTATGAAGAAAATTAACTCCATCCCAGCCAGACCCAGTACAGCTAAACAGTCTCAGCTCTCTCAGCCTTTCCTCATAGGAGAGATGCTCAAAACATCTTCATGGCCCTTTGCTGAACCTGCTCCAGTATGTCCATGTCTCTCTTGTACTGGGGAGCCCAGGACTGGACCCAGCACTCCAGGTGTGTCTCACCAGGGCTGAGCAGAGGGGAAGGATCACCTCCCTCGACCTGCTGGCAACGCTTTGCCTGATGCAGCCCAGGAGGCTGTTGGCCTTCTCTGCCACAAGGGCACATTGCTGCCTCATGGTCAACTTGGTGTCCACCAGGACCCCCAGGTACTTCTCTGCAAAGCTGTTTTCCAGCTGGTCAGCCCCCAGCACATACCAGTGCCTGGGGTTTGTAAAACAGCCACCCAAGGTGGCCTAACGAGAGACACGGTACTGCAGTTATTCCTCTAGTGGGAGCGGGAGGGCTCATAATTTTTAAACAAAAGAAAAAAAATAACTGTCCCAGATACCTTGCTGGATACTTTCTGCATATGAGGAGATGGTGACTGTGTTTAAAATGGAAACTTATTCACAATTTCTGTCAGGGATGTAGAGAGCAGACTTATAGCTCCTGGCTAGACACTGTGTCCACAGAGGATTCAACCTACCAGTAGCACTAAGGTTCTCTCTCTTTCAATAACTTCAGAGGATTTTTGCCAGTTAGAGATCCTGAAAGTCAATCTCTTTGTGTCTAGCATGTTTTGCTTTGTACAAGCTAATCCAGACACCTACAAAAGTATATCAGGCTTTGCTGGCTATTGAAAAACTTCATGCCTGATTTTCATGAGGTGTGGATGGTTAGAAAATGTTTTATATTGTGTCTAATTGATGCTATGTCCATGGCAAAAGAACTCAAGTTTTGGTGAAGTCAGAGGTTTGAATGGTGGTTGACTCCTACAGGACCTATCTGCAATATTCAGGAAGGAGAAAACAAGGGTTTCAAGGATCTTATGCTGCAAATATGAGTTTTTCCTTCATTTCTGAGAATCATAAGCAACATCTGAGTTCAAGTATTACATTCAACATGGGAAGGACTTATATTTAGCCCTCCTGTTGACACAGAGGCCATTCACAGAAGTAGGAGGTAGTGGTAGCTTAGGAGCCAGCGATCATGATTTCATTACCTTTGTTCTGTGTAACTAGAACAGAGTCCAAACCAGTAAACTATATACATCCTTGGGGCTTGAAAAGGGCCAACTTTCTACCAAGCTGAAAACAATTGACTGAAGTCAGTTGGGAGATGACTCTAAAAAGAAAAATGTTAATTAGGAGATATTTAAGAATATTTCACTAGATGCTAAGAAAGCCACAATACCACAACTGGGAAAGAAGGCTGTGCTGGTTACAAAATAACCTGACTTAGAAGGAGAGCAAAATAAGCTAAAAACATTTAAAAAAAAAAAAAAAAGAAGAAATGAATGAAAGGATGAGTTGATAACAATGAATACAGATTAGGAACTATGAACTGTAAAAAGCTAATAAAAGAAACAAAGACACACAGGTAGAATTTTATGGCTGGCATGTCTAAGAACAAAAAAAGGACTTTCCTTAATAGATCAAAACAGAGGAGAAGCCTTACGATGGTGCTGGTTTATTACTGAAGAGAAGTGGTGGTGTTGCTGCTGTAGAGAACAGTGATTTATTCTGTATTTGGGAAGAGAGCCCGTGGAAAGCAACAGTTTCCCAACGCCTTCACAAAACACATTTGACCTTGAAGACTTAAATCCTCCCCTATCTAGACTTTAATCCTCCCATATCTTTTCTTGTCTCTGTTTTCCCTTTCTACACTTAACCAGTCATGCTCGATTCTTTTCCGCTTTCTACCTCAGTCTCATGACATAGGCTGCTGACAGGAAAGCAAAACACAAGGCTAACTCCTTGCCTTACTCATGCAGCCTTCATATAGCTTTCCTGCCTTCAGACGACTCGGCTGAGTTTAGCCAGCACCCTTCCGAAAGAAAGCTTAAGCCCTCGGCAAGTGGCTGCTGACACCATTTCTTGCCCAGCTTCAAGTGATGCCAGGAGAGCCACTAGAGTTCCCCGGATCCATTTGTCCTTTCCCTGACCATGTGGGATGTATATCCCCCTTTGGAGAAGGTACTTTAATTAATACTGATCCAGATAGGCTAGCAGAAAACAGATCCTGCTGCAATTTTTTAGACCTCAAGGCTGTAAGGCCACTATGTTGCTTTATATTACTAATGACTGGTTAAGGTGTCGTACCAGTGCCAAGGGAACATGGCAGTGCATAAGTGAATTGGAAACTGGATAAATTAGATGTAAATGAAGGTGGAAGGATCACTCTCAAATGACTCTCCAGTACTACAAGGTCCTGTACTCAACCCTGCTCTAGTTAACGCTTTTTCAGCGATGACTAAAGGAAAGAAAATGGGAGACAGAGAGTCTCAGAAACCACACAGACACCAAGAGGCATTATCTGAGTCCCGCAGGCAGTAGCTAGATCTTATCTCCTCTGCCAGTCAGTGTTGTGGGTACTGTTCCTTCCCGTAAAATCCTGTAGGAATCTGGGTTTCCAAATCTCCTAAACCCCGAGTTCCTCATTTATGTGGCACAGCACAATTCACAGGGCAGATGAGGGGAAAAAAAGCCTGTTCGGCTGACGGGACAGGACCTCCCCAGGACACATCCGCAGGGCTGGACCTCACGCAGAGCTCAGCCACAGGGCTTCTCATGCTCCCTTGGCAGAGAACACAGGTTTGACCCCAGTTTCTTGCACCTTATAAGATTGCGCCCTACAGCTGGGGCACAGGCTGCTCTGAAGTGGGCTTCTCTCAGCCTCTCCTGTTGAAAGAGTTTCTATTTGCTTAAGTTAATTATGTATTTGTTCAGACAGGACTGAAAGCATGGAGATTCAGAGATGAGCTGTGAGAACAACTAAAGGCTATCTGCAGTTAGATTAAGGCAGGGAAAGCTGAAATTGTATGTACGTACCTCCATAGGTACATCTGCTATTGGAAGGTGCTTCTCTTCTGAGACGATGTTAGGGATTTCCATTTAAATAAATACAGAAAATAAGGCCCACTATCCTATTAGCATGACTGCCGTCATCTGAAACGATTGTCCATCTCTGCAAATCAGGCTTTGCAGAAGAACAGCGCTGGCTGGATTTCCCCCTGTGGTCTGCTGTAGTTCAAAGGGAGAGGCCCTATGACTATGTTAGACAGAGAATCAGACAAGATTATCACAGTGGTCTATTCTAGTCTTATCACATATGGTGGAGGATAACAAACAATTCACCTAGTGTTACCTCGCACTGAAGTAACTCCCCACATTTTTTTTAACATTTTTTAGATTTGTAGATTTGCAAGCTCCTACATATTTTACACTCAGAAATATTCCCAGCTATTCTCAGCTTCCCCAGGCAATCTCCCTTCCCTTCTCTCTCTGGCTTCCCCACTTGTTCTTCCAAGGAAAATGTCCTTCATCCATTTTTTTGTTAAAGCTTTGAAATTTGGAAAGAGCAGATAAAAGAAAAAATATCCTTGAGTTTGGACTAAACCAACCAGAAAACTGAACAGAGCTTTGCCAGGAATATTGGACAATTTAAATAGATGACCTAGCTGGAGGCGCAGGGTGACAAGAAAGGTAAATAACATGGCTGTCTCTCTCCTTTTCAGTTCTTTAAGTTGGATTTGTAAGTCACCAAATTATAAAGAAAGCATTTCTGAAATTTTGGAGGGAATAAGGGAAGGAGAACTGTCAAGACAAGTTAATTATTTACACTTTCACAACACCAAAGGGGTTCAAAGCAGTTAACCTGGATTAAACACACAAAACAATCATTGCTTTAAACTCACAAAACCACAGCCCACGGACAAAATCCAAATCAGACATGCTATGAACAGAATAGTAAGAGAATGGTAAGCACCATCCCAGAAATACATGGACTATATAAACTCTGCTGACACGTAGCAGTGACCCAGTAAAGACCCTTCCTTGAAAAGGGTCTTCTTGGGCTGACAGTCACTAGGGTCTTTTTTGGTGGGGGAGAGATTTTTAATGGCATTCTACACTTCTGGCACCTTCACAACTGTTGTTTGCTGCAGCGGAAGTTCTCTCTCAAGAATGAAAAATTTGGCTGGTTTTTAAAACCTTAGGGATGGAGAGTAACAGAAGTGGGTCAATAAGCTGCATGACTAAGCCTGACCTCCCTTTTCAGTTACAGATGGACTTACTCATGTGGAAATGTCGTGACTACATAACAGCCACAATGCTCATTAACGTTTAACAAAGAGTAAAGAATACTTCATTCATGCCGCTGGCATCATTTCCGTAGTCTCAAGGACATTGAAAGCATGAAGCAAAATTCTCGTCTTCATTTCATATGATGATCCCTACTCAAGTACTTTCCTTTTCTACCGTGCCTGAAACTCCCCTTGAAATCAGCAGGGAATATCTGCCTCATAAGAGACATAGTCAAAATCTCATGACAAAATCTGCATCCTCTGGTGGATAATTCACCAGAGACAATTTTGCCCTTAAGTCCTCAAATATCCTGGTCTTCCTATGACTACAACAGTTTTATGACAAGGAAGGATCTTCATTTGTTCCAATGAAGAACTTTCAACTGCATTTTAAAGAAAAAGTGGAAACATTACAAAAAAAAGCACTATGGGGATGAGAAACTATCTAAGCTGAGGGAAATGAGTTAAAGCTAGAAAAGAAATAAACCTGCAACATTCCATTTTTAGAAAACTGCACACAAGGTACATGTCAAAGGGCAGGGATTAGAACAACAGATCTGTGCCAAGACGTGCTCAGGAGAAGTAAGTTTATTCACATAAGATACAGGTCCATCCAGATACTGTGAAATGGCAGAAGATTATAACTAACATGCCAGAAGCATGACTGAATGCAGAACTCTCAGAGATGGGGCACATCTTACCATAAACTAAATTATGTGTTTTTCAAAAGTAAATAAACATATATAAAATTGATAGTTCCAGCTTTAGTACCCGAGCAACAAAATGTATAATTAATCAGACACTGGAAGGAACAAAATCCCACAGTTATTACAGAATTGTAAAAGTCTCTAAAAGACAGTGCCACTTATGGACACTAGAGGTTACCAGCTTGTACCCAAGAGGAATCTTTTTTGTTTTGAATTGGTTGTTTTTAAAGAAAAGAAACAATTTTTATGGTTGTATGTGAGCCTGGAGATGACGGTGGCTGGGTTCAGCTTCTTGTTGGCTTTGGCATACTGTGCTGTACTAAGCAAGTCAATTAACTTCACTATGCCTGCGTCTCTCAAATGATAAAACATCAGTAACTTCTAGCTGTGCAGCCTTCAGACTGTACTGCAAATTCTTTGGTTGTAATTTACTATCAATATCAGGCTTGCCATAATGAGACGCCAATTTTGTTAATCCTTTTTGATGCCATAGTATACTATAGCTAGAGCAATAACAGTAAGGATAGCAATCATGGTATACAGAGATCTATACGCTCTCCAGCTGTGCAATTCATTCGTTAACAAAACAAAAAAAGACTGTTCAATTTTTTTATTTTTTTTTTTTTTACTTTTAGAGTAGCTGAGGTAATACTAATAACCATGAGTAACCCACTTGGTGATGACTGCTGGTGATTAAAAAGACCCTGAAACAACCTTTCTAGCAGATAACCCTCCAGGAATATCTATCTCTACAAGAGGCATGGATTAAAATACAACAGCCCATAAAACATTCTGGTAAAGACTAGTTATAGCAGCTGATTAATGAGACGACTGACTAAGTAATAGTGTTAACAGGGTGAGTGACCTTCCTCCATCTGTCAGGAGCTATTTCCTTCAATGTTTTTATCCTATCTATTGTTCTGTTATACACTAGTTATGCAATATTTAATTAAGTATTTAATTATAGGTTTCTACCCACAGCTACCACTAATGATAATGCCAAAGAATGACACAAGGTTGTGGAGGAGCTGAGATGGACACGGAAGAGAAGAGCTAGAAACAGAGAACTGGGAGAAAAGCTCATGGGTAGAAAACATGAAAGCGAGAGCTCCAGAGAACGTGGAGTTTGCTGCAAACGCAGCGGACGCCTTTAGGGGTTCAACCAAGAACGAGAGCTCCACCCCTGCCAGGATGCAACAGGAGAAACAGGAAGAGAAAGGAGTGGAAAATAGCGAATTTTTGAATGATTCAGGGTCAGAGGGAAGAGATTTAATGATAGAACATAAATTCATTAGAACAGCCGTATTGCGTTAACCCAGGGGTTCCCCTGGCCCAGCCTATGACACTGGCCAGAGATGCTGAGGAAAGAGTTTAAGAACAGGGTAAATACAGTGATATTCTCCTGGTGTATTCTCCAAGTGACCAGCAGCCCTGGAGACAAAGGTGATGTCTTCCAGCTAGAGAAAGTGAGCCTACCTACAGGCTCTGTTATAGAGATTTTAATAGCATTGTACTCCTAGAAAGAATAAAACTTTCAGAAGATATCTGTTTTGTAAGGGATAGAAACACTAAGTTTTTATCTGAATCTGAGCTTTTGAATCAAATGTGCGTGATGGGAATTACAATGGGAATCAGAGAACAACACCCTCTCCAAAAAAAAGGTTTGCTCGGGGGGCCTGACTTAACCTTGGGAAAAGCCATTTGTAATTGCAAAATCATACTGCCAGCTCCCCTTTTTTTTTTACAAGTATTAGAGCTCTGTGCAGCCGTACGGAGACCTTCCCCCGTGTAGCTCTTCAGCTTTCCTACACAGAGCTCTGTGACTGCCAGATAAAGGGATTTTGCTCGTCAGCTCGGTTATGTTTTTCCATTTAGCTCTCAACAGCAGCACACGATAGTCAAATTTCTTCTTAACTTTCTCCTGTTTAGCACTCTGGTCACAGACTTAAACCTGATGTGGTGAATCAGGGTGGCCCAACGGCAGCTGCCACTGGGGCTGGATGCCAGTTTTGGGACACCCGCTCTCCACAGGCTATGTTATTAATGGTGGCGGTTCCTGGCTGGCTGGCTGCCGATGGGATGCTCCTTCCCCACAAATCCTCTGCCTTTCCCCGTTGTCCTGTTCAGCCTCCCACAGCTGCTGCTGTGCTGTCTAGGTCATGGGTCTAAGCCACTACAGGATGTTGTCAGGATAAAGCCAGGGAGGCAGATTTCCTGTACTTCAGCCTTCAAAACATATTCTCTGGTGAGAACATACAGAAAATGCAGGAAAAGGAGGCACTTTCCTGCTAGGGCAGCGTTCCCAGCCTCAGGAGCAGCTCCCCACCTCCTCCAAAGAGAACAGCAGCGGCGTAGATGAAGGCATCCCACAGCCCAGTTGTCATAGCTGAAGAGCTGGGCAGAACCCACAGCTCAAGCTGGAAACTTGGCCTGATTTAGAGGTACACTATGCACAGGGAGGATGGGCAAGGGGCACCTTGCTCTCATGTCTCAGCTCCTTTCAATAGGCCCAAGGATCTTCCAAACACTAAGGGAAGAAGGAATCCATCCTTATTCAGCTGAGACCACCATTTGAAGGCAGCTAAGGACCTAAGGTGACATTCTCTTCCCATCCTGAGGTGGCCTTAACTTAAAACAAGAGCCTGTGGTGCAAGCAAACTAAAAATCTGCGTCGTGGCAACATTGCATGCGTTTTCAAAAGCCAAAAAGAGAGCCTGGCAATATGTCCCAGACAACATACTCATATTGCAACACTTATTCTGAGAGTAATAACTTAAGGGTTAGAGCGTACAAGGCATTCTCCACCCCAGTCCTTCTCTGCATGGGAGTAGTGAGAAAAACAACATGAAGAATACATTTCATCTGTAATGATCTACATATGTGAATGGCAGAGCTTGAAAATCATGTGGGCACATGTTCCGTCTGACAGAAAAGCAAGCAGGACTTACTCTCTGTTCTGTGACCCTGGATGGAGTTTAAAAGCTGGTGAATAATCAAGATGCAACTTAGCAATCCCATTTCCAATTAGTCAGTCCATTGTGCAAGAAAATGAGAAGATAAAAGAAGGAATTCCATTTTAGTTCTACACTTATGTGATGGCTCTTTTCACCATCATCGAAGTACCTTCATCAAAGCTTTCCATATTCTCCAACAGGACCTCAAAGCAAAACACACTTCTGAAAGAAAAATAACTGTATTTCACTCACTCACTATTCGCATAGTCAGTTTTGCCTGCAGCAAAGTCCCAGTGCCTCCATCTTCTCTGAGCAGCAGTGAAACAGCAGTGGTGAAATACACTGACAGTGAGTGATTTTAACTTGCAACTAGTTCTGCAGCAGTGTTAGCTGTGTAGTAATTCCCTCGTATGACTTGTATTTTACTGGAGGCGTTCCAGCGAGTGCCAAAATATAGTCTCAGGTATGTACTTCACCTGTTTTCTAAGATAGGGAGGCAGAGCGCAGGTCACTGTACAGGAGAGGAAAAGAAAAGCCATGCCCACCCCAAGCCTCCCCAAGCTGGAGCCTTGCTCCCACCTTCCTTCAAGCTTCTGCAGTTTCTGGCTCATCTTACTCTGAGAAAAGTTGGCTTCACGAGGCAGGTCATTTATTTGCTGCTGTGAATTTGAATAACCACTACTCTCTCTATTCTGAAGGACAGCAGCGTTTTTCATGTCAAAATGCTAAGAAATCACACATCGAGCCTCCAAAAGCACCCAGATTCAAAATAGAGATAACAACTTTGGGAGAACTTTTTCCCTTCTGATGTCCAAACTTCTGGCAAAAACCTTCTTAAACCTAAGAGAGCTAGAAACACAGTGTTCTCCTTTTAGTTTTGTAAAGAAAACTCAGGGAGGGGTTTGGGGTTTTTTTCTGTATAGCCTGATATTAGCAGCTAAGCCTCCAAAAAAAAGACCAGAGAAATCCCCCACTGACTCAATATCTAGCTGGGAGAGCTTGTAACACAGGAGAAAGACCCAAAAAAAAAAAAAAAATCGATGAGGAGAAAAATAGACATGAAGAAAAAAAAAGGAAAGTTGTGGCTGGTTCGTAACAGGAGTGTAGGTGTCAAAAACGGCCTTGTTCATCACCAGATGGTGCACTCAGGTCCCCGCAGCGTACTGGAACAGAGATAAATCATTCAGCTCTTTCTGTAATTTCGCCTGGAAGCCTGGAGACACATCACAGATCTTGTGCAAGAGTAAGAAGAAATAAATATGAAACGGAAAGCTGGATAAATGAAACATCACATCCAGGTCAGGTACCATTTTACCAGCTCTAGAAAATGCTCTTGATCTATTTGGGGATGAAAGAAGGAGGGAAAAAGGCAGGGAGGAAGGGAGACAAGATGAGGCAGGCAGGTAGGCATACAAGAGGGAAGGAAGGAAGGAAGGATGGAAGGAGGGAAGGAAAGAAGGAATAGAAAATTTTCAGTTTGCCAGCTTTAACTGGTGGTGGCACCAACCTGTTTGCCATGGAGACACTGCGGGAGAGCGTAAGTCAAACCCAGGACATTTGTTTATGAGGTAACTCTTTTCTGGGAGACCAATAACAGCTTATGGCATCAATAGTCAGCACCAACGACACTGTATGGTAACCTGCTAGCAGGTGAGCATGGTAAAAAAAAAAATCACCTGCCCATACAAACTGTTCCGATTCACTTTTTTCCTGATACTGAACTTCAGCAAATACCAACCTTGCATGTGCTTGTAGTGCTCTGGTCCCTCTAACGTATCATCGAGGGCTGCACACTGCTTCAGAGACCAGAGACCATCGCTTTCTCTGCAGGCTGCTGCTTGAGGTGTCGTCACTTTGTACACCGAGAGGGGAATGGTTAAAGCAAGCTTATTATTACTTGAATTCAACTAGCAGTCAATGCTCACCATACAGATTGGCAATGGCTGTAATATAACGAATATAACAGCTAAATGCCTGATGCACTGTGTGTCCTTGAAGAAAAAAGGTATACAAAAATCTGTATATTCAAAATATAGACTAGAAAAAAAAAATATCTTCTTGTACTCCCTCTCTTATCTATCCATGCTGTCCTTCCCAAGTCCCATCTCGGAATCAGTACTGACTTCAGCTCAAAGTACAGTCAGTCTTTCCCTTAGCCAAAGGTGCCCAGCTGTCATTTCTGTACTCACTGGCAAATAGAAACAGAGAAGCAAGTTGGGAAATGACACAGGAGATTATTACGGGTTATCCTTAATATAGAATGTATATTTAAATTACATCATTGGTATCTTTCAACCTGTTTTCATTAATCTAAGGAAATAAGCCCCAGGTTGAGATTATTCCCTGCACAGGGCTCCATCCTCTTTTTACATAATTACTGCATAATGTAAAATCTAACCGCACGCAGGTGCTGGGCTCCAGGTCTCCCTCGTCCGTATGAGTGGCCAAATCTCTAGGACAGAGTTTTTCCACTCTTCATGATTTGCAGCCTTTCCAGTGAATGCACAGACCCATCTATAGCTATTTTTTAAACAGGACTATTGCCTGTAACTTTAGAAGAGGTCAATGCCTTCCTCCCCGTTCATCCTTATGAAGCCACAGCCCATAGGACGAAACCCATGCATCCTATGTAGATGGCACAGAGCCATGTCCCCACATCCTGGAACTTGACTTTGCATCTGCGGTGTCACCACCTCAACAGGAGGCACAGAAAATGCCCCCATGTGCCCTAAAATAGACAACACCCAACAGTGAAGACACTCGTTCATCAAGAGGAGAACTGTTGGTTGGAACTGTTCAGGCTCAAGGACTCTGGTCATGGCCATCACTGGCCATACAAGGAAAAAACAAATTCTGAGGATAAAAGTAATGCCTTTCTTTGAAGCATATCTTGAAATGGAGATTAAAAGCAATCAGTTGCTGAATTTCCCCAGACATTGTTGGACTAACCACACTTGGTCAGAGCTGGAAATGACCACGGTATCTAGGCACATCTTGATTTCATGACCAAAATTAGTCCATTTCTGGCTCTGCCCAGGCACATCAAGATTTGTCCTGTGCTGAAATTCATCATCAAATGGCAAGTAGCAGCTGCAGGTGTGCCAGCCAAATCTCAGGGTTAATTAGAGTCAGTTTTTCAGCTTGATTTGACTACATTTTTGCTCACATTTGAATTAGTCAAGGGACACAGAGATGACATAAGCAAAGGCAGAGCTCTAGGTGCTCTGGGCGTGCTGAAGCCAAACAGGGAAATTTCACAGAGCACCAAGGGCCTCTGTTGCTGTGCAGTAGCTGAGCAAGGGTTGTGTTTCTTTTTAAGCATCTTAATAACATCTTGGTCCTGTTTTAAGAGCCTAAGTCCTTAAATGGATCTAGGATGTTTGTTTTTCAACTGACCTGCACTCAACTGGTGCTTTTTTCTTGGCAGCTGGTGCACATTCAGTCAGGCTGTGTCAAGCCTGTGTGTTGCTGCATGTGTCTGGTCACGAAGATTTGGAGAGCACGCTCCTGAAAAATTGAACTGTAAATCTAAGGCTCATCTCATTTTGCTAGGATGCTGGCAATGGCTGTGTCTGGGACACGCACAGACCTGAGAAGTCAGTACTGATTGCTGAGGACAGGCAGGTGGACTGCAAATTCCAGCTTTCAGCAGAGGCAAGTAATTCTTCAAGGCACAGGATCCACATGTGAGAGACCTGATCGTGGTTTTTCTTCAAAGTCCAGAAACTTGAAACACTCACGGGTTCAATAGCAAGGTCTCCAGGGCAGGGCAGCAAGCTGGCAAGTACCTGAGAGGAGGTACTCATTAGTTTAGCTATGTTTTGTTTTTACAGAAGTTTGACAAAAAGATTTTTTTTCTTTCAACCGTCAGCACGGAACAGCTCAGCTCCAGTATTTATGACAGAAATATCTCAGCTGATTCATAACTGGCAGTATCCAGTTGTCATTGCTGACCCACTCTTAAACAAAACAAGTCTCTACAAGGCACCCAGCCTTGTAGGCACTCTACCAAGCTTCCTTCACCTGCCTGCCACCTGAATTGTGTTTGCCAGTTCGTCCTCCGGAGAGAAAATGTATTATACCACTAACTAAGAAAGAGCCTTTAGAGTGTTTCAGTGTACTGCTATGGGCACTGTTTCCAAAGATACACCGTTAGGCTGTCTCTGTACATTGGGATCACTGCTCAAGGTTAGCAAGCTTACTAAGAGGAGTCAAATAGAGCAGACAGACTGCAATGTGAAATTAAAGGTGAATGGCCTGGAAACTGCTCCACGTCTGATCGAAAATGAAAAAAAAAAAGGAAACACTAAGCTACGCCTGTATTCCCCTTCACAGGAATTGCAGCATAATTGTGTTTGCATGGAGCACCAGTGGCATCTAGTGACTGCATCTGGAAGATCACCACGAATTGATACGGACACAGACAGACACGGCGCAGACTGAGGCCAGGGGATACATCACTGACCTGCTGGTGGTGATGGCTGCCAACCCGGTCTAACCTCTAGCAGTTAGCAATATTGCATCTTCGTGGTCAGATATTTTAGCACTTTTGCAGAAGATGCTATCATGTCTTGCAAACTGCAACAGTGAAATCTCCCCACCAACCCTCTGTCCGTCACACCAGCCTGGAGATTCAGCAGCAGTGTGGGACAGCTTGCCTCTCACACGATGGCAGAAGAAGCGTCTCTTTGGCATGAGTGGAACAAACACTTTCCAGTCTGGATGGAAACCAGTGACCCAGTGCTGGCTAGTGGAGATGGAGAACGTGTCAGGCAACACAAGTCATCTGTCCCTCTGCCAAGCAGACAATAGTCCTTCTGTTCCCGCTGGAGAAAGGCCTCTTCTCCAAGAGCGCTGGGGACCAGACAGTGAGCAGTATTGTTGCAGCTGGGTGAAAAGTTTACTAGTGCAGGGGAAACAGTATAAAAAATTATCATACACAGTAATCTGGAGTTCAAAAGGGCATGATGTCTAATGCAACTGACTGGTAGTGTGAGAACAGGCAGAAGACGAGCAGGTTTACAGCTGTATTTTGGTACAGGTAAAACAGCAATAGACCCACATTTATTTAAAAAAAAAGAAACCCAGTTTCATGAAAAGATGCCATTAGGATAGTAAGGAAAGCTGCAATTATAAGTCCCAGTTATGAAACAATTGTAAGATTTCTGACACCACTTTTGGTGCCTGGAACTACAAGTTCACACCTCGTAAGGCTTTGCTCAGCTCTCCTCTCCCTGAGCGCGCGTGACTGATTGCAGGCGAGCTGTAAATCACTGGCCTTTCAAAGTTTTAACATTGGACTCCTATACCTATGCTGGATGGTTGCTAGAGACCTTACTTACTTTCCTAAGAATAAACTTGCTTCCTTTTTGCTGGCCAACCCCCTTCCCTCCACAGATGTCCTTACGGTGTATCTGCACTGACTGGCTCCTGCCCTGAACTCTGGGCTGGTGTTCGTACCTGTGTGTCATTTGGAGAAGCCACCGGAGCCGTTAGGAAGGGAAAGCAAGGTATGTGCATGCATGCAGCAGAGGAGCCATTATGGGCAGTGAGTAGCAGGAGCAGAGCAACACCATTGTGTGTGTCCAAATAGGGCTGAAAAACTGGTCAGGAACTACTGCCTGTGTGTCCTTCATCACTGCCTGGGCTGTGTGAAGCGCTGGACCCAGGTTTTCAGCCATGTCTGACTCTCTGAAGGCCTGTGAGGCTTTCCAGCCTGTTCCCACCTCCTGCCCCTTTGGAGGATCCCTCCAGGCCAGTCCTGTGGCGTCTCCCCGGCAAGGGGAGGCCAGTCAGCCTGGGGGGGAGGAACCACCATGTGGCTTGAAGTGCAAGCGGAGCCCGCAGCAGGAATCACAGCGACAGCTACTGTTTCAGGCTCACATTTTCTGATGTTTATTATTCTTTTCATTCCTGGCCATTATTATTCTTTTCATGTGAAGGAGGAAATTTTGCTACTGAACCACTGTTTGTGGTCCCTGCTGTGCATGCAGCTGCCCAGATCAGCATGCCGCTGGTTTGCTGTGGATGAGCTGCTGGCCTGAGCCACTGGCCTGGCCATCCACCTCACCTCTGTGTGATGTGCACAACCCAGACAAAATCAGATGACTGCCCCAAGGCAAGGCTGTCTCTGGATGCGCTGTGTTCCTACAGGACTCCTTTCTTACGCGTTTCCAACCATTAGTGGTCAAAGAAAAGATGCTGGGCTCAGCCGACCAGCATGGCTATCCTTATCATCTTCCTGAAAACTCTCGTCAAACACACAGTCAATGAACGCAAGCAAGAGTTGGGAGTCCACAAAGGGAAAGCACAAGCCAAATGTAGAAAGGAACAGTTGCAGAAACTATTGAGTGCTGCGATGCAGAAAGCACCCCTGTCTCTCCCGCTCCAGTATTCAAAAAATGAGGCGTGGCTCAAAAAATTGCCCCGTGTCACCAACAATTATAAAATATCAGAAAACCAACAAGTGATAATGAAAAACTGTACACACCCTTGAGAGAAGGAGAGAGCGAGCAACATATCAAGTAGCAGCCCTTTACCAGACCAGTAGGGCTGCTGCTGACAAGCCAGACGCGGAGGATTACAGCCCAAGCGCTGCTGTGGGTTGAGCGGTGCGTACATCCACCAGATCCCCTGCAAACTGGTGCAAGCTGTGCTCTGAGCACACACAGCCTTACAAAGCCTTTGGGCTGAGCTAGCAAGCCAGCTCCGCATTGCGGAGCTGCAGATAGCACGCTGAGCTTCACCCTGGCTTGCACGGCCACGTCCGTCCAGCAATGGCCTGGCACACCTGCCAGTTAGCAACACTTACTAGCCTAGTTTTGGGGCAGTGTCATCATAGCTACACCCTCCTTGCAGAGCTGGCTCAGAGCACAGGCCAAGAGAAGTCAGGTGTGCCAGAAATGACAGCACGTATTTTACCCTGGCTGGGATTCGAGCGTTCGCTCCCTTTTCGATGGCTCACTGTGCGAACCGAGCCGCAGTGAACCGCATCGGAGGGCTCTCCGCTGGCGTCTCCCCCCTGCCGGGGTAGGCTGGGAGCAACCACTGGGCTACCAAGTGGGTGGACAATGACATCACGGGATGTGGCTCCTCGCTGGCATCAGGCAAGTCCATGATCACTTTGAACACACGAAGGATGGGCAGGGAGCAGCATGTCATGGATCTGATTCTTTGATTTATTGTTTATAAACAACCAACCTAAAAAGAAGCACAGGCACAGAGGACTTTGCTTTCCCTCAAAACTTCTTGCACCTTTTGCCTGGATGGGTTGCTCCTTCCCTCCTCCCAACCTCTCCATCCACACGCATCGCCTCCCACGCCACCACCACGCCTGTCTGCTTATTTGTGGTAAGCCAGTGTGGTTTGATACAGTTTTATCAGAAAAAGACTTGGAAACATTTGTGGTTCTTTTTAAACCTGCGGTGAGCCAGTAAGTGCTGTATGCCGCTTGTAGGATGAAGCACAGCTGAAACAGCATCCTCCAGCCTGGGGGAGGCTGGGCCCAAGCATTGGCTAGCCTGACATGGTCTTACGCTGCAAACCACTTCTGTGTCCTAAATCGTGTTCAGTATCTCGTGTCAGTCAAGTCAGCTTGTGCAGGCCCTGAAGGCTCTTCAGTGGGGAAGGATGTGCAGAAGATACCCTTCACACGTGTGCTTTCCTGCAGTGCGCTAGATCCACCCTTCCCACACATGACCCTCCCAGAGTACATGTTCCCAAGGATGCTGTCACCAACGCAGAGGTGTCCAAACACAGCAGTTCCCGGCTGCTTGAGAAACCAGTCACCCGATCGGTCCCTGCTGGCTGATGACACATGGGCTGAAGGTGCTCATCTGGGACAACTGCTCATCTCAAATCACTCGCAGGGCTCCATGACGACCCCCTGCCTTGAACGAATCTTCCGCCAACAAAAAGCGAGTAAAACTGGAGCAAGCAAAGCATTGACAAGGACAGGGATCCATCAGGATGGATTTTTGTCTCTTCATGCTTCAGTGGAGCTGGTGTCAGATGATGACATTGGCTCCCTGCCACTCAGCCAGGTGTGACTGCTGCCTGTGGACGGGCACCGGGTAACTCACTGCAAGAAGGTCAAGGAAAACTACAGAGCAGTGAAACCACCCACCTTATTTCTGTATGAACAATTTCACATGGTTTAAAACACATGTTGTGGAGGTTTGAAAAGATTTGAAGTCTCTCTTGAATTTTGAACATGAACTTTTACACTGGTATTTCCAATTCAGGTAAAGGGCTGCATTTTATTTTTGCTTGAAATAACTTTTTGTTGCCTTTCTAGCAACAGCTTATGTTCTTTTGAACAGATTCTGGTAGGATTTTTGTTAAGTATACAAAATTATATTTTCCCTAGCTGCATTTGTGGATGAAATCAACTGTTTGCTGCCTGCAATTCTGAAAAACTGATTTCTACCATCTACCATTTTAACCCCCAAAGTGTAGGCAATTTTGAATAATCTCAGAATAGCTTTGGACCTGTTTCCACTTGCAGGACTGTAAGTGTCCTCAAAAGGGAATCAAATGCCCATCCCTTGAAAGCTTCCATTTGATGATGGTGAAACACATTCTCAGAAATAAAAGTCAATCTGATCCTAATAAAATACTTTCTCAAAAAAAGACTCGAGGAGTTTACAAAAACCCCAACAAACAGAAAGGTCATTTAGTCGTGTAGAAGAGAGCATTAGTACAAGGAGGCCTCAAGGAGAACAAAATGCAGAGGTTTATGGAGCAGAGACTCCCACCATCATGCTTCCCAACGTCCCCAGTGTGCAATGCCACTCTTCCAAGCACAGCTCCATCACCAGACCCCATTTGCTGAAGGGATTCTTTAGGGAAAAAAAATTGGAAACTCCTCTGGAGTTTCCTGGTTCTCTGGACCTCGTCTTAATGTTCCACCTCAGTACCAAGTGATGAAGTTGCTTTTGCTGTATGTTCAACAGGCAGATTTCAGGTAGAGAGCGGACATCCTTTGAGGTACTGAACAGCTAAAATGACATTCAATTTTCTCATCTAGCAGTACTTAAAGAAAATTTCCTGCAGCAATCAAACTAATGCACTGAGTTGCTGTGGTTCCTTCATCTCAATCCTAACAGTCCAAGTAGAGTACAAGACCCTCGGAGCATGCTCATCAATTATTGATTACGTCTGAATGGCTAGAACTAGTATTTTATTGGCATTTCTTTCCCTAGACCAATATCCACGCAAAGCTTGCTAACTTTCCTTTCCTTAATCACATCTTAACGTGCTGAAAATTCATGCACTTGCAACATTTTAGCAGTTTTTGCAGAATGATAGTCCTTTTATTTTCACTGGTTCAGTACACAGCCGTGTGATACACTGAAGCTAAGAAAAATTGGGGAAAATGATTCACAGTAAAATTTTGAGAAGTCCATTTCTTCTAAATCAAGGCAGAAACGATTCTCATACAGTCCACGATCAGTGACCAAATTCTACATTATTTTAAATTAGCGCTATAAATAATCATTCATGACAATACCACTATAACCTGAAAATAAGGCAGGGGCAAGATCTGATCTACATCTGTTTTATATTTGTAGTGTTCATACTTGTATATTATTTTATATGCATATGCTTGTATAAAACAACAATGAAATAAAACTGTCCCCACAACAATAAACAGGGTATATTGTACAGCTTATAAGTTATGGTATACAGTAAAATTGATATCACATCCTATAGGTTATGGGATACATTAATAAATAGACAATGATATATTAATTCGCAAATTTAACAAAGAATTTTAAAAGAGCAAGTAAGATATTACATACAATGGGGCTGATTCATCATTACTGCTTTTACGCCAGTTTAAAATAATGGCACCTTCACGTCATGGGAAACTTAGAAGCAGTAAGGTAATGAATCGCAGTCAATACAAACAATTCGGCAGAGCTGTAACGTTTTAAGAGCAACCTGAATTTCTTGGAGTTTGAGTGCTTGATTTTGCAACCCTGAAGTTGAATTATCCACATTTAGTTTCTCTGCCTGCCTGTTTAATATATAGAGGAAAAAAACCCCGTACTTCTCTTACGGTATTCACCAGCTTTGCTTTTTGATTTGGAAGTAAATACTCAGCTTATCGCTTTGCCACTGCTCTTTCACACCAAACCAGAACCAAGCCATGGAAGCCCATGGCAGTCCCATGGGTCTATCCCACTTACATAGTGGCTGATGTGTAGGCTTTTAATGGTAAGTGGCACCCTAAGTATCTAATCACTCTATTTATAGAATTTAAAACCCTAAACTGCTTTGGAACATTCATATACTTTACCTATTTTTTTTTACTTCATTAAATATGATTTAATTACAAGTCTGTAATCTAGGTAATAGCTTTTAAATCCACTGAAGCCAAGATGTGCCATAATATTCATACAACTACACATATAGTTGTACCTAATTCCTAATTTTGCAGTGCTGCAACTCTCCAGCAGTAAGTAACAGAAACGTATGTATGTACATATGTAACAGAAAAGGAGCAAAGCAGTGTTGTGGACAGACTGATGTCTG
Organism: Gymnogyps californianus; assembly: GCF_018139145.2. Classification (NCBI taxonomy): domain Eukaryota; kingdom Metazoa; phylum Chordata; class Aves; order Accipitriformes; family Cathartidae; genus Gymnogyps; species Gymnogyps californianus. Next base: position 181,194,489 of record NC_059471.1, read on the forward strand.
CTATTCTCATGCTCACTGATTACATTTATATTAAAAACAGTATCAGCAGAGGACTGCTGTGGGAAGAGAAGCACAAAATGCTGCTCAAGAATGTCTGAAGCCAGATGGCTGGTAGGTAAGTGGTAATGTCGGACCCAAAGTGATATTTTTGATTGCTAGAGCTGCTTGTGCTTCTGTTAGTCATGGCTCCTCCAGCTACGCACAGAGCATGATGATGAGGTCTAACGGGGAAGCTGTGTAACAGTCATAAAAACTGTTATACCTGTCTGCTGCACCAGACAATTTGTCCTTCGAGCTTTGAAAGAGACAGGAGGCAGCCATGGGGGGCTGAGGGGTTAAAGGCAGCTGGTGATTTTACGTCTGAGTTAGATTTAAAAGAAACAGTATGCTTCACACTGCAAATCAATGTTTATTTTACCACAGAACCATCAGAATCGACAATAGGGTGCCAGAGTGCATCTTCACTAATCTATCCCATAACAACATGGGAGCACAATTTTCAAAGACACATATTTATATATCTGGTAACCACTTTTGTCCCCATCACTTTAAAGATTAGAAACACTTTGGGACACACATACACATGCACACAATAAAAAAAAAAAAAAAGAGCAATACAAATTTTTTGTTGCTATCAGAAATAGAAAGTGCCAGGTAGTACATCATCGTTTCCTGGTCCCACTGTTGCCACTGGCAGACTTACTGAAACTTCTGCTCATTTGTGGGAAGTGTACAGTTGGCGTTCTTTCAGTGGGGCCATACAGCCCTAAATTCCTGGCTGTAGCTGACTTTCGAAGAGGCTTGACGCTGGGAAAAGGATTGAAGACCTGCGGCTTCGGGTTCCCAGGCTGGGGAGATTTAGCCAGGTTTCCGCTGTCACTGGATGAACTGGAGGACTCTGATAAACGTGGCTGGCCAGACTGATGGGTTGTTGACTCAGCATCGGTTTTGTTATCTGAGGTGAGTTCCAGTGCTTCCAGTTTTAGCTGAACCACTGACATGTTTGTACTGCTGTCTGTAGAGACTGGCTCAGATGACTGCCGGTCAGCTTTTCGAGTAGTCCTGTCATCCAAACCACCCCCTTCTCCTTCTCCAAAGTCAGAATGTTTGGAAGTCTCCTCCTTTGCAGCAGGACTATTTGTTTTACAGCTCTCGCTCTGCTCATCTATTAGTCCTATGGTATCCCCGTAGCCCAGCTGGCCTTTGGCCCTAGCAATATTCTTTCGATGAACTCGTATGTGAGTGCGCCACGGAGAGTTCAGTTTTGTTTTAAGATCTTCTTGGGGAATGGGAGACATCTTCCCTGTAGCATGACTTGGGATGTGAATAACAGCATTTTTGAGAGACCTGTTATTCAATTTCATCTTCTTTCCTAAAAGGAGGTGGTTTATCACTGGGGAATGGTTTACCTGAGAAGGGAGGAGGCTGGTAACTGGCCCTTTGTCTGAAAAAGTTTAAAAGAAATACAGTATTGTTAAAGAACAAAACAAATTAATGTTCTAAGGATCCACCATGAAATTTGATGCCTTTCTTGAGGTATAGCAAAGGTTTGTAGGACTGCTATTTAAAAAAAAAAAAAAAAAAAAAAAAAAAAAAAATCACTGAATTTCTGTTACATCTTGGAGTCGAACACAGAGCTGTAACTTCTATAATAAAGATTTCCTGTCCTCCCTCCCTGCCTCCTTACCTATGGGTAAGTCCTGAGCCAGGAATACCATGAAAATAAGTCATAACAAAAATAGCTTCTCGATTTTTGGAACTGCACTGTAACTGATAGTTTAACATTAATATTGGTTTCTGATCTTTCCCCTCTCCTTCACTTCTCTTCCAACCATGAGAGGCAATTCAGTCCCTATACGAGGTCAGCCAAGCCTCTCTATGATGCTCATGTGACTGGAAAATGAACCAATGTATTTTTAATGGACACACCACACCAACTCTTTTCTATTAGGTCCTCTTATTAAACCAGAGCAGTAGACTCAGAATTAGGTAATTAGATGACAGTTTGATTAAACCACAAACCCAGCCCCGCATCATGATTAGTAAGATTAGAAAGGTTTGTGTTTGAGGGGTGGGGGTTGGCAATCCTTGGGAGTCAACATTTTACTGTTTGCACTGTTTCTGCTGGCTACAGCCTTTGTTCAAAGCACATACTTTGGCAATATTTTAGAAAAAAAAAATTTCCTTACAAATGATGTTAATGTTAATGCAAAATTGCAGCTCTATGTATTCAAATGCTCCTGCTAGGACAAGTTCAGACAATCTAGAAGAGGAATAAAAATTCTCCACAGTGACCCATCTGCATGGTTCAATGCTGACTTAGAAAGATGACACTTAAGTGGGGAGGAATGAGTGGGGTGGGCTGTGTTCAGCTTGCACACCCACTAAAACCTTCAGCTGCGCTGTTCACGCTAACCCCCACGTTGTCGAGTTTGCCAATTGGGGAAATACACTCCGTGACACGGATTGCTAAATAACGGACTGATGTCCAGCTCAATCCTCACAGCAGTATCATTATGGCTAGGTAAACTGTCAGCCACAATGGAACACCTAAGCTAGCTCTTCAGCTGCGTAATTTGCCATGCCCAGATGAACTCAGAGGAGTTAGGATAATATGGACCAGCTAGGAATCTACCTGCCACTTGGTCTGAAGTGTACTCATCTCCTCATCTCACTTTTTCCAGTGCATCAGTATGTCAACTCCAAGAGTGCCAAAGATTTAAAGTTTTTAATCAGAGATATCAACACAATGCACCCAGATAGCAAAGACACTTTTAAATACCATTGTTCAGCTGGTCCCTGGGACCTAAAAAAATCCCAGGGTCGTCATCTTCAGATCCTGACAAAAGAAGAAAAAACATCACCTTCTCATTTACAATCTGTCTGTACGAAGTGGTACCCACTTTACTACTAACGTGTTTTATATTCCATCAGTCTCTCTTGTTTTGTCTATTTGGTTAAATGTAAAAGAATGTTATTTGCCTTGTCTCCTATGATGAAGTTAGCTTGTAATAAATCAGTAAATGAAGCATGTTTTGATATGTTACCTGCTCTGATATACACATGGTGAACCTGCTGTTGCTGCTTCTTCTTTATTCTGGAATATTGCTTTTTCAGTGCATTAATATCAGTGGTCATACGCTCCATCATCATGCTGTTAAAAGCAGCATGATACTCGCTTCGGCAAGAGTCTATTGCTCCTGGACTTAATTCTGCAATGTTACTGGAACCCAGACTTTGTTCTTCATTCTGATCTGCACAGAGCGGGAATAAAGTGGAGATGAGGAGTAAATTGGCATACTCAAGAGTTCCGCAGATAATCTACAAGGGAAGTCTATGTCTGATTCCTATCATCTTATTTAGTTGTAGTCTTCAATTAAAAATTTATTATAATATGCATATTTAACAAAGCTGCACTACTTATAAGAAGTAGTATTACATTTCTAGAACTACTGCTTAAAAGCAGCAAGAGTTTGAGGGGAGTTTAAAGAGTACAAAAGTGAATTAACATAACAACGCAAAGTTACAAGCACAGTTCTTCAATTACCTAAAAGTACATGAAGCCATCACTAAAGTAATTCAGAAACTGACTATTAAAGACACCCAGTTGGTCAAAGAGGAGGCTAACAATGCAAGTTACAAAATACATTACAGTCGAGCAGTCATGAAATTAAACAACCGACCAAGTGATACCCGCAAGAAGCATCAAGAAACAGTTATAGCACCACAGGGAGAAAGCTGCTAGTAGCAACAAAAGGGATAGGCGCAGAGCAGCTGAGGATCAGGCAACTTGAGAGCGTCTCTGATCAACAGCTGCAGAGCAACAGCAGCAGTGCCATTTATTTTCACAGCTGTTTCTGATGCACCACCAAACTGGCACTCCAGGGTCAAGGGGATAATTCTTTTTCAAGGGATGTTTGTTTGTCTTTGGCTTAGTTTGCAACAGCAGTTTGATGTTCCGACTAAGTGCTAGCTTGAAGCAGCAGGTAGAGACTTACAGTCCCTCAGGAAAGGAAAAAACAAAACACCACAGCAATCAGGAGGAAAATTGCAGCTTATAGGTCTCAGCAAAACCAAGCCACAGGAATGATGATGTGTAATCAGATAACAGTGACTGCTACATCAGTCTGGGTTTTTTTGGGGGGAAGGTAGGGGTGGTTTGGGGACAAATAACTATAGCCTCTCCCAGAATATCATAAAATCACTGTTGATCCAGTACCATTTTGTAAAGGCTGCTGCAAGTTAACAAATGATCTGCTTTTCCTGTATGGATCAGAATTTTGTTCTGCTTGTAGAGCTTGTACAGGTGAACATACAATTCTGTCAGAAAGTTTATTTCAATGTGGAGGGATTTGAAAAACAGAGACATTTTGTCAGAACACCCTAAACCATACCGAATTTTTTAAAGAATGTGAATATACTCAAAAACATACAACAGTCTGAAGGTTTGGCCAAAAGGGCGGTGAAATGACCTGCAGAATTCACTCACTGCTGATAGGTTCCAATATTAGAACCATGCATATGCTAATGAAGGTCAAGATTATTTATTACAGGTACACTCTTCAGAAAATGCTGCCTACCTAACAGCTTTCTTGGAAATAAGCACGGATTTAGGGTGGACTTTTTTCCACACATGTGCTTTTTTTTTTGTGGGTGGGCAACACTATGGGGTTGGTTTTTTAACCATTACTGTAGCCAAATCCGTAACTCACACTGTCATTTATTGTATACATACAGCCTTCAAACTTCACTTTGAAGATATCTTCATGGACCACAGAGCAAGTCACGTGGTACCTGCTGTAATCTCTACGTGAATATAAAATACAATTTTCATAGCAGCTTTCACAGAGGAAGCTACAGACTATTTCTGCAAGGTCATGCAGATTTAACTACATTTTCCAAAATGAACAAAAGCACTTTTACCTTTCATCTGTTTTTGGTATTTTTGGAGCTCTGGTGCCAAAAACCCACTTAATGGTCCAAGACAGCCAATTGCATTGGCAATTGAGTCTTCATCATCTAGGTCATTCTCCTCATCACTGTCTCTGGTTCTGCCTAGCCTTCTGTCAAATGAGAACATAAGAGAAATAAGAAAGAGACATTCTTAAATATGATCATTACCAAACATCTTCATCATCTTTAAGAGCATACAAGGAAGGATGCCACCTGCCTTTTCACTATCTGTGTAGGGTAAAAAATAACCCTATATGCCATAAGCAGTGCATTTCAAACTTACCCTGAAAGTGAAGTTGATTTTACTGCTGCAGGGAAAGGAGTAATGTTGTACGTGTATTTCTCCCTTAATTCTGCCAGTTGCGGGAAGGGAAACTGAGCCATGGTATAAACAGTCTGGGGGGGGAAAAAAGCAGCTTTTAAATTTTTCGCTTTAACTAACAGTCCCACAAAAGATTTCTCCATGAACAGACTTTCACAGTCTTGAAGGATTAAAGGCTGCACATTCTCATGCGCTGTAAGAAAATGGAAATGGTCTAGTTTTATGATTCAGTCAGTATTTCCTGTAAGAAAAATAAAGACTGACTCACTAGAAAAATACATGGTTCAGAGAAAAAAAAAAAAAAAAATTGAACTGATAACATGAGATGCAGGGTCCTTTTCCACTCCTATACCTATTTAATAATCATTGTCAATCCTCTCCTTGCACACCGGAAATCCTCCTCCTCCAATTATGATTTCACTTAGATGAATGCATCATTGAGGTTTTGGGGATCTTCCAGAAGACCTACATTTCTGCTCAAGTATCCAACAAGGTATTGACACTAGCATAGATAGGAAGGAGCAGATCCTCACTTGATGTGGACTGTTAACAGATCTGTTACTTCACCTGAGCAGCCCCAAGAGCTTGTGTGAAGGAAATTACTTCAACACAAAAGTTACAGCCAAAGAGGAAGGAGCCAACATTACCCAGCTAACTTTTCTCCTCTCAGTTTCTGGTTTTGATTGGTTTTTTGTGGGTTTTTTCTGGGGGGTGGGGGTGGTTTTTTTGAAGAAATTTGTTCTATGGCAAACAAAGAAACCTCTCTGCAACTCTCTGAACTCAAGATGTAGTCCCTAGAACTTAAAACAAGGCCATAAAAAAAACTCTAATACATTTTATTTACTTCAATACTCAAAGATAAATAGTTGCAAATGCATTTGCTTTCAGCATTATTTTTGCTTTAAGTCATTTTGTAATAACAGAATGTGTGTCACCAGCCAATCTGGCATAAAGACACATCATATTCATTGCAGTATCACTGCTGATTTGTTCCTATCTATTTTAGTTGCCTTTTTTTCCCCTGGTTTTGTACACTTACAACTGATCAGGACTTTCAAATAACTGACATACAATTCATTGGGAGTCTCAATGTCAGAAGTAAAAAGAAAAAATAGGCAAAATATCATTTCTCATAGTTTCTCTGAAATATTATAGCTTTTCCCCATCTTGAAAATTAAATGCCTTCTGAAAGACAGCAACATAAAAATTTCTCATTAGCTATGACAGGAAATCTTCACTTATATATTTTTTTTCCTGTGCTATTAAGTAAGTGACATTTTCATCTGAAGGCCAACGGCCTCAATTAAGATAAAAGGAAATTTTGAACAATTTCTACATAATCCATTCTTGAACCATGCCTTGTCTGTGCTAAATACACTAAGGAAAACTGCAAACGTGAATTCAGTACTAAACCTTTCCTGACAGAAGAAGAAGGAAAAAAAAAATCTTTCACTAACGGCAATGATGCAAGCAATGAGGAGCAGGAAGGAGACTCCCGGCTGGATCAGGCACAGGGTAATAGCGCAGCTCAGCAGGCTTCTGCGTGAAAATGCTTTTACAGTTCGAGCCATGCACAGACTCTAAGGCAAGAAGGATGCCCACAAAAACCCAGAGCATGAACTGAAGCTTTGCCACTCCATGAAACTACAATGCTACTGTGGAAGACAAGTATTCTCTAGGGCCTGAACAGCGATATCCCGGCAGTCTACCAGACGAAGGAATTTTATGATCTGGAGAAAGACCTACCTCCGGCCCAACGTGTCTGCCTGTTTGTTTGATCTCCACCACACTTTCCTGGGTTTTTTTTCCCCATATGTCTCAACTCTCTCCCTTCACAGAGAAGGAGGTGTGTCTGGAATTTATTTCTACTCTTTATGTCAACAGCCTTTTCAGGTAACTTGTTCCATATGCTAGTTACCCTTTAAGTGAAGCAGTCGACTCAGAGTCCTCCATTTACTCCTTGCACCTACTGTTTTAGATTATGCTTTTAGCTTTCGCCTGTCTCCAATCTGTGTCTCTTCCAGATCCTGTGCAATTTCTTTCATTTAGCATACACATTTTTAGCTTAATTACTCGTTATCAGATTATAACTGGAGGCCTCGCTTGCCACCTTGCTAAGAGATCCACAAACAAATTTTATACTGATGCAAGTTCCACTGGAAATTAAAAAAATATTGTCAATCAACACCTGTGATCTTCTCACAGCAATGCTTCAGAGTCAAAGCATCCTGTTCCTAGTTTGTACACAGCCTTGCATGCCATTTGGTTAATTCTGGTGAAACTGTGCCAAAGGGAAACAGCCTACACATACAAAGCATGATGCAGCCACACTTCTTATTTATGGCCATAAGGGACAGATTCTGGGATCAAGAAAAGAGATAAGAAAAAAACCCCCTCTCTTCTCACCTTAAATCAGTAGCATTTGTCAATCCTTTGCCTTACCCTAAAAATGCAAAGCCATCTACACCCTCAGCAGAACACCATACAGAAGGTGATGGGCTGTGGCTTCCAAAAGAGTGTAAGCAGTTTTGCAGACAGCTCAAACACACTTATCTCAAGAGCCGCCCCACACTGGTTTGAGGCTCTTTTCTCTTTTTACTTTCACTAAGAAAAAAAACAAACAAAAAGCAAAAGCAAAAACAAACCCAAAAGAAAACAGACAAAGTGCTACTCAAGTAGAAAGTTAACAGTGAATACCATCAAATCAGGGTAACTGTCTATGGAAGATAGTCTAAAATGCCAGGGTACTACAGAGGGATTAATCCCTGTTCCCCTCCACTACAGTAAACACACAGGGATGCCCCTCCTTTTCCTGTTTGCTTCTCATCTCCCCTACGCTGCAATACAAACAGAATTAGTTTAGCTGCTTATAAAAATGCTCGCTTTCTGAGAAGGCATGAAAGCATGTACTCAATCTAGCACATGCTGTTTAGAACATCTGCAGATACCTGGCGTACAGCCTTCTGTCTCTGTGTTAGAACCAAAGTTTATTAATAGGCCAATAAAATGACATTACTGAATAACATACTTGTTTAACTTCTAGTCCTGAATACATACCCAGTCTAGCATCTGATGTGTACAGCACTCACCCTTTATCTACCTAAACTGTTCAATCTGAAAAAGGAGGAAGCTGTAGGCTTGCTTGCTCCTCCAATCCCTCCATGCTCTCCTCAGCACAACATTTTAAGAACTCTTGCCATGCAAGGGCTAAATCTGCAAAAGCTTTAAGCCCTCAATCCTAGGTATATGTACTGTCTACATGGGAGGGAGGGAGGCATTTTTAATTATAAACTTGCACCAACTATACATGCTGGTGGAGAGAATGAGGACAAGAGTCCTCTGATCTACTTTAGACATCTGCTCTGTCAACACCTGCCCCTGAAGGATCAGCAGCACCTCCCTCCTCGAATTCCCAAAGGATGCAGGCCTTTTAGAGCACAATTTGTTTTCTAGGGGCGGAGAAGTGCCTGTTACTCTTCACTGGCTTAAGTGAGCCTAGACAGGTAGTACAGATGTAAATGTAAGTGTCGTGCAAGTCTAAAGAAAAGTGAGATGATTGCCACCAGCAACCTTTACTGAAATGTGTAGGGAAGGCAGAGTAGGATATTAATCCTTTCCTGCAGTATGATACTAGTCCTTGAGGCACCTTGTAAAAAGTATTAGATGTAAATTCACCGTTCCGATTTTGATTAGGGGAAAAAAAGAGAAAAGAAAAAAAAAAGAACATTTTGAAAACAAAGCAGTCTAAACATTCATCTCTGGCCGACTCCTCTGAAAAAGCCTAAAGCAATTTTAAAAAGTGTCTTCAAGCAGCCTGGAACCTTTTATTAATGCAATGGTTCATATTTCTTTAGTTTTTTCTCCAACACAGAGAAAATTGTTCAAATGTAGCAGCCAGAAACATGGTGGCATTCATATACCCCAACGGTAAACTTTTGTGGTGCCTAATTCTGTCCACTTATGGTAAAGAGAGCCTAGAGCGAACACCTTAGATGGAGACAGCTACACTGCCAGTGCCTGCCTTTGACTTGAAGAATGCTATCTAAACTATAGCGCGGTTTCTTCAACTGAGAGGACACACATAAACCAAACACACTGCTTCTCTATGCAGAAAACTTAAACCTGTCCCATTCTCCATATCAATAGCAATGCTATCCTACCTGAATGCTCCTGTCAGTGTCACAAAATACACGTGTACACTATGAATACACGTATACTTTGCACCAAGTGCTTATTTTTTGCTGAAGCTCTAAAAGACTGCTAATTTAGTATACTTGTAATTCCAACAGTTAAAAAACCAAGCAGATTTTTCCATCCCTCCAACCAGTAAGTTACCTATACTTTATTTTCTATTACACACAACGGTGAAGAAAGAAATCCACAGTCACTAAAGCCCACTTCAGCCTTCCCAACATTATTCTTTGTCACAAATGCCACATCTTGATTTTGTACTACACTTGAGACCAGGAACTGAAACACAATGAATATGAGAAGGCGTCAGCTTGTGCCACCCTCCTCACGAATCCTCAATATTTGAACTGTCTTGTGAGAAACCGTAACACTTATTCAAAAAGCGTGCGAGTACCTCTGACCAGCTGCATTTCCATTTTTGAAGCAAAACAAAGCCACAGTGCTCACTTCTCCCATTCCTAGAGCTCCCTCATCAGATCAAACAACAACAATAACAAAAATAAAAAATCTGAAATTAATCCTTTACTTCAGGGCAGTATTTTACCAGACTAGGGAAGTGTATTATCCCAGACAGTCAGTAAGTTTTGCTTCCAATAATGGGTAACAGAAGTCACCTGCTAACTACTGTTAATAAACTCATGCAACTTCATAGACTGAGACTGACTTTTTTCCTTCCCCTAACACAGGTAAAAAATTTCAGGTGAATTACGTGCTCTGTATTTGCACCCATTTAATCACCATGCTCTAACTCATCAGAAGCAAAGTTGCAGAACTGTAGCATGAAGTCTTTGTAAAACATCTAAGTAGACAACACCTCAAGGATATCACAAAAAGAAGTGGAAGTGCAAATCAATAAAATTGTATCTGCAATACTAAAGGCCCTTTCCTTTTCCAGAACAATGTGGACCTTTGTTCTCATACAATGACGTATGCTTTAAGAATTCAGGGACTGCAGTTATCTACAAATGTCTTTGTTTATAGTTTACTGATGACTGTTCATGGCTTTTTTTTAAATTATGAAGGATATTTTTTTTCCCTTCTCACTTGATAAACTCGTCTCCCACAGTGTCTGCAGAATGAAAAGGACACAGTGTAATAAATAACTGACCAAAACATAAAAATAAAACAAAAGAACACCCTAAAAATTATGACTACTAAAAGATTCTACGTCTTACTTGCATAAATCCAATTCGGCATTATATCACAACAAACTTGCAGCTGTCAACATACAACCAATTTTTATCAAATGGAGCCTAGTGGTTCTCTATACTTAACATATAAGATAAGATCTTAGCTTTAACTGCAGGTCATCTATTTGTTTCATTGACATGCTAGCTCAACTCAGTTATCTTAAACTTTTATTCTTGGGAGAGTTCAGGTTTCTGCAGTATCTGAACAAAAATGTAATTTGTTAGAAATCAGCACCTGAAGGATGCACAGAAAACACAAACAATAACTATATCACAATTACTCACCTGCATGAGTTCATTGCTGTCAATCAGACTGTCTTCCAGCATCTCCTGGGTCAGCTTGCCCATGGTACTGTAAAACTCATCTGCAGTTTCACAACATTCTATTTGCCTACATCAAAATACATGTTATTTTTTTTATTTTACATATGATTATACACCTCCAAACCAAAACTGAACTTTCCGTCATCATAAAGTATGTGCTTCCATTAGTCACCTTAATCTTAAGTTTATTGCAATCCTCCTTACACTTCCGAATAATAAAACTGTGCACATCACATTGGAAATTCTGGTGCAGTAAAAGGATGTACTGAGCACAGCTTACTGTCCTGGCTGCTCACAATAAAGGATTCATGCATGTCCAGACAGGTTATTCCCTCTGCCCCTTTCACTTCTACAACATGACAATCAATAAATCCTGCCTCCTACTAGCATAAGGGACATCTCCCATCAGCTCAAAAAGGGAGCATAAAGATTTCTTGACTGCCTCATCACCCATTCTTCACTATGCACCGAACAGCTGAATTCACTGGTTGAACTGTCTTTTTGTCAGACGGGAACATATTCGCTGGCCAGAAAACATTCTGGTAGAGTAAACTAAGTATAGGTGTATTTATATATGTCATTGTATTCAAAAAAGCTGAGCTCACATAATACAGAATGAAGGCAAATTCACTCATATCCTGCATATTTGCGAATGCTACTTCTAAATCAGAGATGCAGACTTTTTTGTTTGTTTTGGGGTTTTTTGTTTTGGTGGTGTGGGGTTTTTTGTTTTGTTTTGGGTTGGGGGGGTCACTTGGTTTTTTTTCCCCACTTTTCTTTAAATTTCTAAAAACACAGAATCACCCACAGAGTGTGAGCTAGAGGAAGAGAAATATGAGTAATATGCTTTTGTGAGTTACTGTTCTACATACATCAGGGTCAGCCGCTAAACATCCTCTCCCGTCAAGTGAAAAATGTGTTTTACTTCTATCCCAAACAAGTGCACTGCTGGCTACATGTTGTAGCCTCCCCTGTAAAATACAGCTGCTGGAATGATCAAAAAAGTACACTGCCTTTTTTCTTAAGGATTAGAAGAGGAAGCTTCCCTTAATCTTCAGTGTCTATAGGGAACAACCATTGAACTATGAAACTCCTACTGAAATCTTAACACAGGTTACCTAAAAGAATGATTAAGTAGTTTAAAAAAAAAAAAAAAAAAAAAAGTAGAAACAATGGGTATGTAGCCAATTATCACAAACTTACTGCTTACCTTCCCTGATACCTTCAGTCTCTCATGACCTCCACATACTGCTTTCTCTACTGCACCTATTTTTAACCTCCCTATTTCTTCAGTCTCCCGCAAAACAGAAGTGTGATTGAACCACCCACATTTTAGGAAAAGCACTTCTCACCCCATTTTCATGTCTAGAAAGATAGTCTCGAGAAGTATGAAGATCATGAGACTATGATCACCGTGTTTCAGGCCCCACTTCTTTAAATCCCTCCTGTTCTATTTCTAGTGGAGAAGGAAGAGGAACAAAGATCACAGTCTTCTCCCAGCAAAAACATAGTGCCCGATCTTTTACTTCCTCATCTCATTTGATATCATTAATCACAAACTTACTGTATTTCAATTCTTGTTCAGTTTTAGTGACTCATTGTCTTCTGGATGTCTGGTTATCCCACCAGTGTCCCTTTCTGTTAATTGCCCCCAAATCTGCCAGATCTTCTCCCATTCCCCACAAACAACAGTTACAGGTGTACAGTGTGATCAGATTATTCTTTTGGACATATTCTTATAGATTTCTTCATTCTGTTCCTTCCAGTTTTTATAAAACACATTTCATTTTTTCTTTAAGTTTTATAGTAAAATCTTCTGTCCTGGTTTCGGGTTTTCGGTCAGAAACCAGGACATCTTCAAAGCAGTGACTTTCTTTTTTATCATGTTATGAGTTGGAACATTTGTAATTACAGCTTTTAAGTGCACAGAGACCCACTGCAATAGGACCTTTTATCTAAAGGTATGGTACAAAATAACAAAGCACAATGGGACTACACATAGCTTAATCCTAATGCAAATGATTCATGCAAGTTTCATTCATGAACTGAACAAAAAAAGCTCTTAGGAAATTATTATTCTAATTATTATTCTTCAGATTAAAAATTAAATATACTAAACAAAATCTCTTACAATGCTACTGGCCTGCAGTGCTAATTTATTCAGAAAGAAAAAAGAAGTGAAACCTCCAAGGACAGAGCTGAACATAAATCCCAGTGGTTCAGTCTCAGGGAAAAAAGGAAGGTGAGTGTTGATAGGCATCACAAGAAAAGTTTGATGCAGCTGCTGATGCCAGCTGAACTAACATCTGCTCGACCTGTCAGAGCTCACACCTCCCACTGAAGTCAGTGACAAAACTCGTTTCTCCAGGAGCACTATACACTCTTTGGAATGCAAATATTTGCTATGACAACAGAGGAGTTCAGAAGAACTAATCATCTCTTGTGGTTTGTCCTATGTGGTGAGTTTCCAAGGCCATAAAGGACTATAATAGAAACTTGGCTAGAAGCAGAGAATTTCAGGAAAATTTGTTTGCAGGCCTTAACAGAAAAGAACCATGTAACACTAAATCATTCTCTTAGTAATACTGAAATCTTTTCTTAGGTATAGCCAATGGGCTCAAATCCTTAAGTCTCCTTAAGTGAAAATAAGGGAATTAACATCCCCAGCTTCAGCTATCAAATTAAATTAGCTAGTCACCCTCAAGCCTCTCTGTTTGTCTTTCCACAGAGTATTTACCAGCTCCCTCAGAGGTCTATGTTCTGGAAAGTCCAACCAACCTTTTAGCATAGCATGAAGACATAATACACAGACAACACAAACAAGTTGAGACATTTCCTGCAGCAAGGGTCCATTAATTATCACACCCATTCTGACACCATGTCAGAAGCACATGTTTTTGGGGAAGCCACAGAGACACTTTGTGTAGCTTTTTCAAAGCAGAATCATTCTCCTGAAAGATCGCATCTTGTTTAGAATTGAGAACACGCTCTTCAGAACAACGTAAGTTACACACATTGCTCATACTGAAAAGAAAAATCAGACAAAAATGACCACTTACTCTCCCAACTTTGCCCAGATAGCCAAAGCTACTCTCAGTATAATTTCAGAGCCTTCAAAGAATACTGAATCCCAGATCTTCAGAACTGTATGATTAGGCAGGCAAGTGGCAAAGAGGGTCAGAAACCACTGCATTGTGAAGACATTTGTAAGTGGGGGTTCGTAGCCTCCTGGAATTAAAAAAAAAAAAAAAAAAAAAAAAGCTTAAAGTAATTGTAATTTACTGTTATTTTACAAGGAGTATAAACTGCATACTGAAATCCACCAGACATTCTAGTACCTTTGTTATTGCTCAAAACTTACTTAGCCTGCAGCTGTCCAAAGATAAGCTGAGAAAAAGACCGATGGAAAAAATGACATACTTAGTCACCCTTCATTCTGCTGCACTGCAAAAAGCTCTAAGCAGCAGCATTGGTTTTGGACTGTATAAACCTTGGAAAACACCACCACACTTTTTTTTTTCCCTTGTATCAGAAAGATTGCTTTTCCTTCCCCAAAGCCATATGAGCTAAAAACTTTTATTAAAAAAAAAAACCAAAAAACCAAACCACAAACTAAAAAACCCCCAAAAACTTCATTTCTTCAGAAACTAATAGCATAAGAAGTCTTTACCTACATGAAGGTGAAGATGACTGTCTCTGTAAAGTCTTATCTATTGTTTTAATATCCTGATGCACTGCCAGCTTAGCAAAGTGACTGTGACACATTCAGTTTTCCTTTTGGCTTGTTAAGTTTCAAACAAGATTTAGTATTTCAGCCTGAAACACTGAAGTTTAGCTTTCTTGTTATGCTCAGAGAAGACTTTGTGCATCCTAGTATCAACTGATGCACTGAAGGCCATGACCAAAGAGGCTGCTGCCTGAGAAAACACTTTCAAACAGCAAATACTTCCTTGCTACCCTTTCTTTGTTTTCATACAGTTTGGGTACAGTCACAGTCTATTTACATGGAACATGGTAGCAGATCTTTTCTAAGATGGAACTCAGGGTGCACTTAGCTTCCAGACTGAACAAAACCTCAACCAACCAACAACAAAAAACCCACCCTCCTCAAAACACTCCCAAACAGAAGAGCTGTATCTTGTTTAAAAAAAAAGGAAAAGTCTGGAGGGAATGCTATACCAGGGGGAAAAGGGGGGGGGGGGCGGAAATCACACTGCAAAGCCAGTTTTCAGGTAGCAACCCAAGAAGTTCTTCTGAGTTTTGCACGGGTGTATTGCTAAGGATCCAGGTGAAGCAATACTAACCAGCCACCATTGGCTCTCACATTGTAACTGCCCAGAACAGCTATGTAAGCTAGCAACTACAAGAAGCAACAGTAGGACAGGTATCTTGAGCTCAGGCAAGAAACAACCTTTTCAAGGTAGCCTTTGTACTAAGCTGTGTGTTACAGCGTTGTCACTCCATACATTTGATATCCTTGTCAACACGATTCTGCTGCAGTTAGTGGTGGGACCAAATTATTTCCCCTTATTTTCCGCAAAGCGCCACCTATTTATGTTTAAGGTTATCAATAATGGAAACTGTCATCTTTCACCTTAACAATTTAAAATACATATTCTAAGCAATAAACTCATGTAAACACTTAAAAGACTGTATTTTTAGACCAGTGCTCAGATGAAACAATAGCAAAAAGGAATTTAATAGCATTTTCTGTTGAATCTACCTCCAGTTTCTCTGTTAGCAGCTCTTTGTAAGGTGTCTAAGTGCTGGGACAGTTCAGGAAGCTTCATTCGTAAAAGATCTCGGAAAACAGCCATATCCACAGAGAGAGCGCGGAGATTATTGACAAAATAGCTATCAGGAAGCACCTTATCAATTAGGTAAATCATGATCTGTGGGGAAAACAAAATATAATCATGTAGGACTTACAGAGCCAGTTATTTTCTAGGAATAACAGAAAAAAAATATAGGATTTTTAAAGTTCCCTGTTCACTAAAGAATGGCTTGGAGCCAGTGGCAACACATGCCTCTGGTATCTCCATTTATATGGGGAGAAAACATTATCATTTTAAGCATCCACAGGTACTCTAGGTATCCACAAGCAATCAAGGTGCAAAGGCCTCTTGAAGCTGTCCAGAATTTATGAACCATTAATGACCGAAATCAATGTCACAGTAAGCTATGCCCAAATTGGAAGCATTACTCAAAAGGCAACTTTTGGCACTTCTGATGCTGTACGTGTTTATGAGATTCTCCACACTGTTGGAAAGTTCCACTGTCCCTTCTCTGGTTGTTAACTGCCACAACTAGAAGACTGATCTTCCAAATCATCTTTTTTCCCCTCTCCAAGATGCAAGATACCGTTCTTTAAAAAACATTCTCCACACGTTTTACTGTGATGTGTTACCGTGTGCTGCACTTCATCTTGTCACTTTAAAAGGTGCTAAATTAAGCAGCATGAGACATTTTAAATAGACATCTGTTTCAAGTGAGATAGCTCAACGACATGGGTGGTAATGTATTAACTGGATACTGTCAAACTTTTGAGAATGAACAAATGCAACAAAGAAATAGGCAGAAGTTGATGTATATCATCAGCCCAACAGAAGATGCTGACCTTCACTTCAGGATCTTTTACAATCTCTACGGCCACTCTACAAACCATATCCAGAGAGCCTGCACGCAGTCATCCCGTCTGTTTCAACTCTCCATTACTCCTTTGTTAAAACTTCAAACAAGCACCCTTATCATCTCTTTCATACAGCCTCTAATGCTTGAGAGGAGCATGGCACCTTCATACACAGGAGACAATCCTCCTTCCAATCCCTCTCTTTTCATAAGATGCCCACAAAAATAGCTTGGCAGACACTGGACTTCCAAGAGCACCACCTTACATAGTCTTACTGCTTCCTTTTCTCTCCCAGCTGCTTGTGACCGCATACTACCACTTGTCCTTGCAAGGTTTTTTCGGGTAATAACAGTCTTCTGTTCCATGTTTTAGAGCATGTAGATCAGTAGTCAATACAGGCAAATCAATAGCTTTTATACATTTTCGATTTTTTTTTGTTGTTTGTTTTTGTTAAGTTTTAAGGATTGAAAGGAAATAGGTGATCAAAACATGGCACTCAAGTAAGTTGGAGTCTCATATTTTGTCAGATGCATTCCCTGTCCTTTGCTGAATACTGGGACACTTCATTGTCTTATAAAAATATGCTTTCTTTTGTTCAGATATATTTCAACCAAAGGAAGAATAACTTAATATAGCAACATTAACTTACAACCATGCTATTTCATTAATTTCTTATGACATAAGCCATAAATCTCTACCTTAAAGAAACCATTTCATAAAGGCTTTTGCTCCCTTCCCACTGAGTGGTATTACTTCAGAAATCTCAGATATGTGAGAGCATAGGAAAGAACAGAAATCTTTTTGCAACACTGAAGTCCATTCTGTTTCACTGACGTGAATTGTTTTGAGAATGCTTTTTTAAAAAAGCAGCTTCACATATTTACCAGTTTGCAGTAGATACTTTCTTCATGACACGTCTCTACATATTTACGTTTATTATTTGATTTTGTAATATTTCCCCACAATAATATGCAGGAAAAATTGTTTACGTTTCAGTACCTATGAGACTTTTATGCGTACTTTGATAGCTTCTACACATGCAAGCTGTGATTTTCTTGCTTACCATAACTTCAGTCGGCTAACTTTGAGGTGTCTTCAGGGATTTAACTTAAACATGCTTACCTTAACTAGTGAAGGGACTCAAGCATCCCTGGCTGGGCATTCACTGACGCTACCATGTTGGGTCCTGTGCTGTTAAAGCCCCATGGTATCAGTAGTACCAGCTGTTTCCCAGCCTCTGGGAGACACTTCCCAGACACAGAGCTTTTGTTTAGAACATCCTTCCCAGAAAGGGCACCTGACTGGTGAGCCCTGAGAATGCCCTTGCTCTCTTAACTCCTAGACTCTGCAATAATCCAAACATAGGTTCCCCATAGCTCCAATCCTGAGGGCAACTTTACAGGCAACAGCCTCTGCAGCTGTTCCAAAGTTACTCATCACTTGCTTTAGACAGCACAATGACTACAACAATGAAACAGCCACATCCTAACCCCCAATTCTTTTTGGTTTTTTCCCTGTTTTGTTTTGGTGTCCCCCCCCCCCCCCCCTTCCCTTTTCCCTCTCTCTTCTGGGGAAATTCCAACCCTGCAAAGCCCATGCACTAAGCTTGGAAAAGAAATTACTTTATTTTCCATTCTTATTTTTGCCAGGTAAGACCCATTTTGGTGCTAACAGCCTTAAGTGCTTTACCTCCCCAGGGCAGTCTGGTGCCATTCCATTGTATCCTTAGCACAAGGTGCCTGACACTGCTCACAGTAAAAGACAATCCAATAATGTAAGGATGCACACAGTTCTTATAATCAATTTGGACTTAATAAACCTTGGGCAATTGTATTTCCTATATTATCATAATGTGTTTAGGAGCTTCTGGACAGTATAAGATCACAATAAAATATGACAAACTACAGTTAAAAATACTGAGGAAATTTTTAGCAAGAATTATTGAAAGGAAATTTTACTCTGATATAAAGTAGGTATAATATGATATTTTCTTCCTATTACAGGCAGCTCTCTAGAATGAAGTATTAAATACCAGCTAGATGGACTCTACTACCACAAGCTTTATATTTTAGGAGCAATGAGTGAATTTAAATATTTACCATATTTAAATCATTGTCTAAGGCAAAACAAACAGCTCAGTATCTCAAGAGTCACGGTCACCTTTTACTAATTTGACCCCAACTCACACATATGAGCAAGTTCACTTAAGGAAATTTGCACATGACCTTGGCAAACCTTAAATCACTTCCTGTAGTAAACTGTATTTCCATTTTCTGGCATATTATACATTTCATGAAGCTTTCTTTTAATTAGAATAGAAAAGGTCTAAAAAAATAAAACACTGTATGACTAATGTAGCCCAGAAAGTAGCTTCAAAGGAATTTACTTTCATTTAAAATATTTATTCTGTGTTTTCCTAGAATTTGCTTTAAAGTGCAGCAGATTTATTAACTGCCTTGCATGCTACTGCCACACGAGGTTGATAATGGAATCTGAAGGTTTCAGCTACCTATGGTGTTTGAAAGCAGATTTGGAATTATGGGATAAGATATTCTAAAGTCAGTAGCAGTGTTCCCATTTATTTTTATTACGGCCAAGCCCTCATTTGTTTCTGTTTGAAAAAAAATTTAACAGTGATAACATTTAAACTGTTAATTTTAGCTCAGACAGGATAACAAACAATCTGCAGATATAAATTGGTTAACTCCTTTGAGTCCTGCTCTTTTAGGCTGTCTACAAAATTCACACACTGGTTTATTCTAAAGTTCACTAACTAAAAGCAATCTTGAACATTTGGAAAAAAAAATATTTTACTCACTTTCAGGGCATCCCCTTCATTGCCCTCCATTACTTCCAGAATAAGTGCAGCTAGTATGTTAAATCCTTGACAATAGCCAACAGATTTATTCCACCTGGCATAAGCCAGCAAAACACGTTTTAATACCACTCGATCTTGCTCTGCCTCCTGGCCACAGTAAGAACTGCAACCAGTTCGATGAAGGTCCTTTGAAGAAGGGAAAAAAAAAAAAAAAAAAAGACAAGGTCAGACAGAAAAGATGTGCATTTTCCTTCCCCCTTTAGTTCTTCTGCCTGTCCCAGTTTTCCTTCCACCTCCACCCTCCCAATACATACTCCCAAAGTTGATGACAATGTTTCTTTTTTAATCTGTAAACCTTTAGCTTACTGAAGAGAAGTAGGTTCAGTAAGCTTTTAAGTAAACAAGTTACCTAAAAAGATGTTCATATGAAGTTGTCACAGAAGATATTAACAGATATCTAGGTTTCAAAGAGGCAAGCCATGACAGCTGCTTAATTGAACAAAGAAGAGCAACAGTTTTTATCGAAGTATAAAAGAACTACTAGGCAACTAAGTTTTCAAAACAAAAAAAACCAGAAACAGTGTCCTTGAGATTCACGCGATTTATAAGTGAAAGGCAAAACATGTATGACAATGTTTAATATTTCAGAAGCAGTATCTATAAGCTTAAATTACCAGGTACAGATGACAATTGTAATAATCAGGAACACAAAGTATTTTGCTCCGCATACTCTAATTAAGGTGACTATAGAACACAATCTCTCCTAAATAGATTAATACCTCCTAAATAGGTAGACTAATATTTAAGTCACCACAGCAATACAAATCTATTAAGCTCTTCCCTAAAACTGCCCACTGCTTTAAATATTAAACGTTAATTAGCTGAGAAATATACATAGACAAAGGTGTTTCACTCCTGTAAAATAACTGAAAAATGCTCAGTTGCTATATTATAAAACATACTTTTTAATCCCAGCAAACATTTGTGTTTATTTATAGAGAAGACCAAAAAAAAAAACAACCCCACTTATGTTCCTTTTTCTCCAGTAAACTCCAGTATTTCTTTTAATATAAAAAAGTAGAAATTGAGCAAAAAAATCAGTAATAGCAATTTTTTTCCCAGCTAACACTAACCAGACCAGTGCAGAAGGAGGACCAAAGAAGCCAAAGAAATAATTTTGGTGGGCCAAAGGGAATTAAGATGTAATTTTTGCCAAAGCAGTTGCAGAGAACAATAAATCCAAACTCCATCTATTAAAAAAAAAATTCAACTTTTCATTAAAGAATTAAAATAAAATAACAAATTAGCTGGCTACCTTTACTATCTGGATGCCCATAGAGTCATCATCTGGATTACTTCTTTCATTGAATGTGAAACGCATGGTTTTATCCCAGTCAATGGCTATACTGTGTAAGTACTGATCAGCTAGGGTCAGCCAAACCTAGAAATACACAAAGCAAGTCAACAAAATGAATTATTTCTCAGATAAAATATGAACAGTTTTGATATATACCGTTAGATGAACCTCATCAGCTTCACCCATACGTGATCTGCTGTCAGATTTGAAATATGCAGAAGAGGACTATATCTAAAACAATTTTTGCACAATTAAAGTAATACTTTGCTCCCTAAAACAGAAAGGAAGGAAACAGCATTAAGTGTCCAGAACTGCTTACAAAGATTCAAGTCCATTGTCAGAAACAGAATCCACAGGGGCCCTCCAAGACAGAAGCACACTCTCCTGCAAGGACGCTCCTTGTCAGTTCAGCCCTTCTAACCTCATAACCAACAAGGAGTTTTATAAAAAGGTAACATTGCTGCAGGCTTTCCTCAAACTCAACCATGGATCCTGGAAACCCAACAAAAGAAATCTAGTGGTGCTTCTCTACCAGAGGTCTCTTCTGATCGACTTTGCAGAAGAAATAACATCTAGTATTTACCATTTGGGATTGATCTGAAAGTATCACTTGGATCAGAGTAACTTACTCTTACAAGAGAGCTTCCTAAACTGTTGGTGCTACCAGGAGTTCTGAAAACAAACATTTTGACTATTTTTAAAGCCTAATAATTACCAGAGCAGAGTTATGCATGTGTATCTATGACAAAGGCTGGACCTTTACTAAACATTTGAAAAGTTCCTGAACCATGAAAGACACGTGACAGATCATACAATGACAACAAGTAACAATAAAGGATCTTTCTCTTCAGGAAACTGAAAGAAATCATGAAAGCAAATTGGTTGAGTTTTATATCAGCCGTTAACTCACTCAAGCGAGAAAAGCAATTCAGACACTTCCCACAGATTTAAACACTTAGATAGTTGCATGATGAAGGAATTTATAGACAGCTCCCAGAATCTCATGTTTTCTGCATTTAAATGTCCCTTCCCACACTTTTGCAAAGCCACCCATGCAGAGGAATACCGCTGTTCTGCCTCCTGGCCGCCTTTGGCACTGCTGACATCCTACTGATGTTGTTTGACTGGATTCTTTATCTCTGCCAGCCCCAGAAAACAAATGTCACATGCCACAGCAATAATGCAGATGTCACCCTGCTCCTTATGCTGCCAGCAAAGGAGGGAATCAGCATGCTGCCAACACAAAATGCTTCCTTTATTTTGTTATCAATCTTAAAATCATTGGGAAACCAGGGAATGGCAGGGAAAAGACCACATCCCTTTTCTAAACACTACTTCTTTGGTTAGCATCACGTGGTCAAGTGTGAGCAAACACAGAAATGGGCAGAATGAGAAGGAAAAGACAGAGATCTGAGTTGGATGATGTGGCAGAGCATACCCCCAGCAAGTCTGCTGATGACACAAAACGGGGAGGAGTGGCTGATAAGCCCAAGGGCACCTTGACAGGCTGGAGAAATGGGCTGACAAGAACCTCATGAAGTTCAACAAGGAGAAGTGCAAAGTCCTGCACCTGGGGAGGAACAACCCCAGGCACCAGTATATGCTGGGGACCACCCAGTTGGAAAACAGCTTTGCAGAGAAGGAGCTGGAGGTCCTGGTGGACACCAAGTTCACCATGAGGCAGCAATGTGCCCTTGTGGCAAAGGTGGCCAACAGCCTCCTGGGCTGCATCAGGCAGAGCACTGCCCGCAGGCTGAAGGAGGTGATCCCCTCTGCTCAGCACTGGTGAGACACACCTGGAGTGCTGGGTCCAGTCCTAGGCTCCCCAGTACAAGAGAGATACAGAGCTACTAAAGAGAGTCCAGCAAGGGGCCACTAAGAGGATTAAGGGACTGGAGCATCTCTCCTATGAGGACAGGCTGAGAGAGCTGGGACTGTTCAGCCTGGAGAAGAGAAGGCTCATAGGGGATCTTATCAATTTATATAAATACCTGAAGGGAGGGTACAAAGAGGACGGAGCCAGGCTCTTTTCAGTGGTGCCCACTGACAGGACCAGCGACAATGGGCACAAACTGAAACACAGGAGGTTCCATCTGAATATCAGGAAACACTTTTTTACTGTGAGGGTGACAGAGCACTAACACAGATTGCCCAGAGAGGTTGTGGAGTCTCTTTCCTTGGAGATACTCAAAAGCCATCTGGACACAGTCCTGGGCAACCAGCTGTAGGTGGCCCTGCTTGGGCAGGGAGCTTGGACCAGATGGCCTCCAGAGGTCCCTTCCAACCTCAACCATTCTATGATTCTGTGATCTCTGCCACTTATGTACCACAGAGAAGTGTTGGAGAGACTTACTGGAGTGTGGGAAAAGAACATTTCAGGAAAGAAAAAAGGCTGTCAGATGGATATGACGACTCACTGGAGCTGTAGATTAAGAATAAAATCATAGTGGTGTGAGGAAAACGATGCCACTGCAAGTCTTCCGTTTCCTTCCCCTCTGATTTGTAAAGAGGAACAGTTCGGTTTGGAAAGATAGCAAAAAGAAAACAGGAAAAGGAAATTCATCTGATGCATCAAAAATATATGGAACTACATATATTTTATAAAGCTTTGAAAATATTCTTTTTTTAAAGCTGAGATCGTGTGACTCAGTTTTATAGAAAAGATGAATAGACATGCCTTTTCTTAGGCTAGGGAACTTCAAACGTTGTTGAAGAAAGCAATAAAGTAAGTTCAGCAAAATCCCACTGGACCCTTTCCTACAACACTAACTCAGTGCAATTTCCCATTAATAGCGCACTCCACCATTCTACATCACTCCTGACTCTGAACTTCCCTAATTTAGGCAATCTGCCTTTCCCCCATCAAACGTTTCTATGAGCGTTCTTGTCAGCACTAGCATCTATCAACTCCACCTTCGTAAGTATGACAGCCTACACTGGAGATTTGCTCTCCTTTCAGTTGATCTTCAGCTGCGGGGGCAGCTTCACCAGTGCAATTCCTTGAGACTGACAGAATGAAGCAATAACGTGCACCAGAATAAGTTACCTAATTCTCAAGCAGAAAGAGCCCAGCTATCGAAAACACCATCTTTACCTGTCTCCTCAGTCTCTCCAGCTGCCCTGTGAGGTTATCACTGAAGAATGTAAACTAGGAAAAATCCCCGGTACAACTTAAACTTAAAACTTCCAAGCATTTGTTAAAAAACACTGATAATATTGATGGCATTCACCTCTTCTGACAAACCCCCAGGCAAAATGTCCCACAAAGTGTACAGGTCTACCTACCTTTCTCCGCCATTCTTTCGGTATGCCTGTTGGCAATCTGGCCACTGCTTTGAGTGCATCATGCCACTAAAAGCAAAAGCATCCAAAAACGTATAAAATCCACCATTGGTTTAATGCAACATTTACAACACTGCAGACGTGCACATTAATTTCATTTTACTGCACACATTTCAGAGTTTAACTGCTTAATCCACTCACAGGGAAAATATAGACTAATGATATAACAAGAATGTAATATTCTAGGGCACAAAGACTTATGAGATATCTGAGTAAACAATGAAAGCCTACTGCATTTTCGAAATACTAATGGAACAGCTCTTGATGTAATTGCAAATAATATGCTGATATTATGATGACAGACGCACTTTTGAACTAGGGCAAGTACCTTGATTGAAGAGAACCCCGTCCTTCATAAACTCAAGAGAAAAATGAATCCAATTACCTGCTGAAAACCATTTTGACCTAAAGATGGTTCAAGAGTGAACTTCAATTTTGTATCAACCCCTAGAAACAAAAAGAAAAAAAATAATCATGGTCATTAGTTTCATTTAGCTCAGAAGGAAAAAAAACAAACCGCACACAACTGAAATAAAAACACAAGATTTCAGCTACATGTTTCAACAACTACATTTCAACCTGTTTCTGTGAATTCTTGTCTTCACAGTGGATTCAAGGCACTTGTTAAGAAGTACATGGACAAAATGTTTTTAAAATGCAGTAATACCCTCTTTACTCCAATGATGTAGTTCAGCACAACTCATTTCACTAAAAATCATGTAGTTCACTATTCTACAAACTATATTTGTACATTGCAAACTATCATATGCATCCACAGGAAAAAAAAAATATACAAATAGTTTCTTTCCATCTATTTCTTGACATTAAGTCACTCAAAACTCATTTCTAAGTTTGGAGTGCTAAAATTATTTTCCTGCTCAGAATCTCACATTTTTTATAATTCCTCAGAACATAAAGCACATTTGGTCAGTATCCTCATTCAAGCTTAGATCTTATTTTGGCCATATAAGCAAATTATTTTGTTATAAAGCACGCCTGCTAATAGTCTATGAAATACAATATTACATAAAATACTAGGATCTCAAGTTTGGCCTACGCTGTATCCTGATTGTGGCACTGGAGTATGCCATAACACGAAGAACAGTAACACTTTTAATTTGCTTCATATCCCACGTTTTGAACGTACAAGTCTTCGGTCCTTCAAATGCCGCTGTCCAGAGCTCAGGTGCTGAACACCGCAGCACATTCCCTCCCTCAAGTCTTCTGGCATAAAGAATAAAGCCTTTCTTTATTTTTCCTCCATAATTCAATACGATGTTTTGCCCCATATTTAAAACTATGTTATGCATAGCTTCTTGTCTTTCTAGAATATCAAGCCAAACATTTTTTAAATATATATTTTAACAGCCATATATATATTAAAAGAAACAGGTTTTAATCCTGCAAGGTTTTAAGTATACAAAATCCATGCTAATCAACTCACCAGTAATACTCAGTGCTTTGGAGGACTAAGCCTGCGAGTCTGACAGAAACCCAGACTGTAGTGGCATTTGCTAGTTATGGAATGTAAAATGCCTTTCAGCATTCACATACTGAAGTGGTGATAAGTAATTTAAAAGCCTTACTGCCTGATAAATATCAAAACCTTCTCCTTCAAGGCTTCCCCCCCCGCCCTTTGGTGAGGGGAGAGGGAAGAGAAAGAAAGAAAATTCACACAAAACACAGTATTGTTTAGAATTTTAGCATTTTAGAATTGCATCACTGAGACCTGGGGATCGGTGCTTTCATTTCCCTGCTTCAGATTTAAAAGACATGCTTGTCAGATCTAGAAAAATAAAAGCTTCAAACCATAATAGAAATCTCTTGAAAAACATTAAAGGATTAACAGTTATTCCTGGAAGTAACTGTTTATTAGTATTCTTCCCCATAACTCCACGTCACTCAGCAGGGACTCCTAATAGATAAATCTCTTCATAATAATTCAAAGCAATGTAACAATGCCAGTAACCTACTAAGATGAAATTGTATCACATTTGCTGTAAATGCAAAAAAGTGAGTCTTATTCCCAAGCAATCTAGTGGTAAGTACTGGAAAACCCTAATACATACAAAAAGATATCATGACCAAGAAGTCCTTTTGTTAAGATAACAGATATTGACATATTATCTAACACTGCCTTATAGCAAAGAAGCAATAGCCTTCCAAAATAATCACGTATTCATTTCCAACTCAGCAGCCAAATATTAATCACCTCACAATTTTCTAAGACTTAAAAGATCCCAGTAACAACTTCTCTTTGTCTTATAAGCTTTCTAAGAAAGATGCAAGAAAGACAGCTAAGCCTGCAAAAGATCAAGCACAGTAAAATATAACCTCAGAGTAAGGCAAAATGTACCTATCATTTACATGAACATCATGATCAGTGAGCTCACACAGGGGCCCAGCTAGCTGTCTCTCTTGATTAAATGAGACTGAAATGAGACCCTTTGTCCTGGTTTCGGCTGGGATAGAGTTAATTTTCTTCCTAGTAGCTGGTATAGTGCAGTGGTTTGGATTTAGTAGGAAAAGAATGTCGACAACACACTGATGTTCTTAGTTGTTGCTAAGTAGTGTTTATACTAAGTCAAGGATTTTTCAGCTTCTCTTGCCCAGCCAGCAAGAAGGCTGGAGGGGCACAAGAAGCTGGGAGGGGACACAGCCAGGACAGCTGACCCAAACTGGCCAAAGGAATATTCCATACCATATAACATCATGCCCAGTATATAAACTGGGGGGAGTTGGCCGGGAGGGGCGGATCACTGCTCAGGAGCTAACTGGGCATTCGTCAGCGAGTGGTGAGCAACTGCATTGTCCATCACTTGTTTGGTATATTTTAATTTTTTTAGTATTATTATTGTCATATTATTATTATCATTATTATTATTTTTCTTCCTTTCTGTCCTATTAAACTGTCTTTATCTCAGCCCACGAGTTTTGGGATTTTTTTTTCTATTCTCTCCCCCATCCCACTGGGTGGGGGGAGTGAGTGACTGGCTGCGTGGTGCTTAGTTGCTGGCTGGGGTTAAACCACAATACCCTTGAACCTCCATCTACAAAAGTTTATTAAATCATGGCAGACAATTAAGACAAGTGTGAAAATTACTAGAAATTAGAATAACATCATGTGGTAACACCACACTACATGGCACGCTCTCTTCAGTATGGCAAGGAACCTCTCTGTCAGGCCATGCACTGTAACCTCTTGTAGAAGCCATGGACCCTGTGTTCCTTTATTTGTTCCCAGTTAGAAATATTCCCAAAATCAAATTATGTGATGGTTTTGTCACAGGGGAGGGGAAGAGCCATGGGGAATGACCAAAAAAATTACAGCCTCATTCAATAAAAATAGAGCAAGTAAGCAAGTAAAAAAAAGCTGCAACACAAACAGTACGGACAGAACAAGGAAAGGCTATACCCACCCAGGAACTTCGCGGGGCACCTGCAGGAAGGCCACCAGCAAGCTGGGAGCAGCATCTCATTGCCTGTTACTTATTTCTGGCACAAGAACTATCTTGCTATGTGCAGTTTCTGCACTCTTCACCGAATTTGTCCTTGGACTTCAGAGCTTCAAGGAAATTAATGCCTATCCCTATTCCAGCCCCTCTTGGTTTCCCAAACCTTCCTATCTCCATCATTCCGCTTTTCCTAACAAATCTCCCACCCCTGCACATACTACTTTTTTTTTTTTTGCACTCAGTCCTGTCATTTTCATCCTGTCCACTTTTGCCTGGATCATGACCAGCCTTTCCCCAGGGCCTTCTTCCACATACAGTCTTTTCTCCCTTACACTTCCATCGTCTGCTACATCTTACCAGCAACTCCCTTTAATTCTGCATTCAGTTGCCTTCTCCCCACAAACTTACTTAGATTTCCCGATAGCTTCTTCCCCCCCTCAGTACCCCACACCCATCCAACCCTACCACAGACCTTCTGCACCCATTTTCACTGGATTTTCCCTTTTTTGTCAATCCTCCATCTCTGAGCCACATTCCTCTCCATTACGTAAACACATGCTCTTTGCAGAAAAGACCCCTTGGGGCCTTATCAGAACTTTTCTTCCCAGCTCCTCCGCATGGAGAGCCTGGCAGAAATGTACCATATACACAGCAATAGTTTCTACTCTCAGGGACTGTAAGCGCTGTCAGTACAACTCAGCCCTTTTACATCAAGCCAGCCAGGCTATAGTGTCATTTGACATATTAAGTATCACCTCCAGTTCATAGACCTTCAACTGATGCTTCACACCTAAAAAGCATATTAACTCATGTAAGCGGCAATGTGTTCGGAACACATATGAATTATTAGCTCCACAAATACAAGCACACACAAAGGTACATAAGTTTGGGACCAGTCAAATTTCTGAAGGGTAGGGGAATGCCAAAATAAGGCCTGTTCAATGCCCTTGCAACCAGGTCATCAAAAGCCACTGCAGAAAAGCTATTTTAAAAAGAGAAGAAAAAAAAAGAAACCTGAAACCACACATAACCCAGTCCCGTTAGCTTTTCCATGTAAAATACACAACAACTCCTGACAACAAAAGGCTGTAAGAGGGAAGATTATACCCCTAGGATTCCCAAACCCTAGCAGTCTTCCACTGCATGACCAAAACGTAGCACAGGACCACATAAAGAGGCACAAGAGGGGAGAAAAACATTGTGGTCAGCCAAGTACCTGGGTGAAGGAATCAAATCCCCACTCCTCAGCAACATTAAACAAAAGGATGGGGCAAAGTCTGGGATTTCTTTCAGAAATACTAAACCAGAAAAAAAACATAGGAAGATGATCTGTTCTGATGCACATAGGTGAGCTATAAAGCCATAGCTTCAAACTTAGAAAGCACATCATGGTAGGTTCTTGGCTGTACTTAAAAGCAGCTGTTGAAACCTCTCCCATGGAAGGTCAATAAATATTTTATCGAAAACGAACGAGGAAAAAGGCCTAAAGCAGCTTTGTGTGCAGTGGGAGTCCAAACTTGGGGAAAAAAGTGGCAACGTAAACTACCACCTTATTGTTGCTTGTTGTTTCAGGAAGATTCTTAGCCTTGCTTTGTAATTTATCTCTAAATGTAGGTTTTCATCTGCAAAATGAGAAATAAAAGTAACATTCTCAGTAACTCTGCATGAAATCACTTTTGTCAGGAGCCAGAGCTCACTGGGATGTATCAAAGGGCATCGAAAATCCACAGTCTACAGAAACTTCTCAATACAAACAGACAGCTGATACAGACACTAAGAAAATCTGAAGGAAACTTCATTCAGCTTATTTTTTAAGGGCTCATTAGGTGCCTTGTCTCTATTACTCTATGAAAGCATACATCCTGAATGACCTTATTGTATTTACTTACATATGAACAATATGGAAACCCCAACCCAGTGGGATTTCCTAGCTTTAAGACTATGGCATTCGTGGTTACACCTCCAATCGTCTCCCCTGGTCTTTGTGGGAGTGCAAGTAAAAGAATGTCATTATTCAGATAACATCAGTACCTGGGATACTAGAAGACTACTGTAGGAGCGGGGTCTGTGAGAATTACAAGTCAGGAAATCTCCTTGATAACAGCAACCCCATAAACCTATACCAGAATATATCTGAGACCTTATTAATAATAGCATCCGAAACTCACGTCAAACACAGAAGCAGTCAGCATTGTGTGCTTGATGCACAGACAGCTAGTACAATGGGAAACTGAATCTTACAGATTTCTATGCACTCTACGTTTCAGCAGACCTCAGGCTTGCATGTTTTGTAAATGCCTAGGATTAGGCAACAGATCAACAACATTTCAGCTGCAAGTGACAGTTCTAACATTGTAAATTGAATTTAAATTTCCAATACTTCATAAAAAAACCCAAATTATCCAAAATTTTGATGGCAGGCAACTAGAATCTAGCATTCAGTAATGATCACCCATCAGTGCTTCTGCTGAGAGCCCACCTCCCTGGAGCAAACACACGTTGTTGGCTGACCACCAGGTCCTTAAAAGACTTTGGTGCTGAAGCAGGATCCAGAAAAAAATAGCCGCAGAGCCGATGCCTTCCCTCGTAGGAAAGGCATGGTTGCGAATTTAGACAACACCCTACCGCAGACAAAGGCTGGGCGGGAGGAGGGGTCTCCAGCAAGTCAAGAGTTAGCAGGTTTCGCGGGAAAGGTCTGGTGGGGCCGAGGGGAGACCGCAGGGCCCCGGCGGCTCGGCCATGCGGGGGGTGACGGGGAGAGGCTGGCGGAAAGCAGCGGCGCCGCGGCCCGAGGGGAGAGGGGAGGGGAGGGAGACAGCAGGGACCGGGCACAGCCAAACGGCACAAAAGCGCTGCGAGGCGGCGACGCCGGGCGGGAGGAGCGGGGAAAGGAGACGGGAGAGCTAAAGAGCGCAGCCGGGATCCGCCGGGTGGGGAAAGCAGGAGGAACCCCCCGCTGAAGAGGGCAGCGCGCTGCCTCCCCGCAGGGCCCGCGGACGCCTCCGGCCTCCCGCCTGGAGCCGGCCTGGCTCCCCGCCGGGGCAGCCTCGCCCCCGCCGCTGGTGCCTCCGCCCGCTCGCCAGCCCGAGGCGACCTCGCAGGCCCCGCTCGCCAGCCCACCCCCGCGACGCCGGCCCAGCCCGGGCGGGACCCTCGCCGCCTCGGCCGCCGCGCTCCGTACGCCCCGCCGCGCCTCAGGCCGCGACCACGGCGCCTCACGCAGGCCGGGCCCCACCGAGGCTGCCCGCGCCGCAGCGCCGGCCGACGAAGCGCGGCCATTTGCCTCGGGTCGGTGCCGGCCGCCGCCCCCGGGGCGCAGCCCCTCCGACCCCCGCCGCGCCTACCCGCGGCCCTCATCGCCCTCCGGGGCCGCGTCCTCCTCGCCGAGCCACCCCCGCGGGGAGGGGGCGGCCCGGGCCCCGGTCGCTCCCCCGCTCCCCGCTAAGCCGCTTACGGGATTGCAGCCGCCACCTCGCCGCCCAGCCGGGGGGGGAGCGGGTTACCTGGCTCCAAGGTGCAGAGCAGGCGCGGCGCCGTCCGGGAGATGCAGCTGCGCTTCTTGAGGACGTTGCTGAGGATGGTGCCCACGCCGCCGCCCGAGCTCTGCCGCTTCAGGCATCGCCCCCCGCGCCGCAGCGAGCCCGTCAGCCTGTCCTGCCGCATGGCAGCCCCGGCCCGCCGCCCCGCCGGGCGCTCGCTGCCAGCAGTACCCGAAAGCTCGCCCTAGGGCGGCGGGGCGGGGGGCATGGCCGGGCGGGGTGCCCCCGGCCGGGCTGCGCGGCAGCGGCTCTCCTGGCTAGCGGGGATCTGCACTGCAGAGACAGCAAAGTCGAAGTGCGGGAGAGAAGAGGGAGGACAAGGAGAGGAGAAATGAAAAAAAAAAAGGGGGGGGGGGGGGAGAAAAGAGAGGAGGAAAAAAAAAAAAAAAAGAAAAAAGGAGTTGCTCCCGCCCACAATCCTAGCATCACTGCCTGAATAAACCAGCAGCCTCTCCTCCTCCTCCTCCAGCACCACCTGGGATGCAGCAGGCGAAGGGGAGCAGGAGCTCTGGTTAGAAATAAAGGGAGCCCGGGCAGAAGTAGTGCGGCTCAGCGGTGGCAAAGGGCTCCAGGACAGCAGCACAGCCCCCAGGCTGCACAGAGATCACCCAACACATGCAATACTGACGCATCTCACTTGATGCCTGTTAAGAGGGTGCAATACTGAAATTTCTGCCGAGAATGAAATGAGCTAAACATGCAGCAAAGAGACTTCTCACGTGGGATTCTGGCCTACAGCTGGACATGTATAGATAGTCCTGCTGCCCCTTTCAGAAAGCTGTCCTGGGAAGGAGTCCCACAAGCACTACTGGACCATGGAGCAAGGGGAGAGCGAAGAATGTTACAGCACTTCAATGCTAGAGTGGGCTGGGGTCAGGTCCTGTGGCCAGAGCTGCTCAGGGACAGCCCCAGCAGCAGCAAGAGCAAGTGGGCTGCACGGTTTCTGTGTTTCTGACTCTCCAGCACAGAGACTTTGAACATCCTCAACTAAAATAACAGCCTTTTCTATGAATCTAAACTGCAACTGCACTTATTACTAATGACGTGCCATGCACTAAATAGTTAAAAGAAGCTATTCAACAGCATTTTATTAGATGCATTTTCCAGTGCTATTTGACCTAACAGCATCTTAAAAGGGTTTGATACAGAATTTCAAACTAGTGGTTTGACTGACAAGAAGGAAAAGTATTTGGAAATAATGATAGCTTTTACGATCTAAACCACTCAGCGTTTCTGTGGAAGGAGAGCAGATTTATCACACCACATTAGTCAGGCTCAAAGACTAAGCTACCAGAAGTCTGAGTCTACCTGCCAACACCTGTAGCTTTGAAACAACAATTTGCTCCTTTATTAAAAGGATGTTTTTCTCAGCCACATTACAAAGATAGGAGAAAACTGGCAACACATAAGCAGTGAAGCCAATTATATAAAAGATACACAATATAAAACACAGAAGCAAGCCTTTTTTTAAGATCAGTTATTGCTATCTTTAGAAGTTACTGTTAAGTTTTCAGAGAAGTGTGATTTTGATCATGCCTCTTCGGTTTTGGAGAAAAGTCACTACATTTGAGCTGCTAGCTTGCACTATGAATAGATAATTAAGTCTGTGTGTCGGTGGTTCTTTTTTTAACAAAGGTGACACTTCCCTGCTGATGTAGATGATGCAAATCACTTTATTTCAGTGCCAGCTGGAGATGATGATTTAGTGGTTAAAGCATCAAATTTGAAATGAATTAATCTCCCTAGGTGTACAGATTGTACCAATGGGACTGTAACAGAAACATTTAAATACAGAAATAACCATGTCATCTCTCTAATATTATTCTCCTCTTCCTTGAGCACCATACACAAATAGCACCGCATTGTTCTTGGGTCATTTCAAGACTGGCTAACCCAACACCACATGCCATTGCCTAGAGTCTCAGGAGCCATAGCCAAAGTTTCAGGAACCACTCATTATCCATACAGTGAGAATCAGTCATCCCACTAAATTGAACATAATCATATGTTACCTTCAATTTTTAAACAATTAGAAATCAGCTCTAAGACATCACTTTAACTGATGAGGATAACCAGCTCTTGAAGTGAGAATTTGGTGTCCTCATTATTGCTATTTCTCCTACTTGTCATCTTGTCACTCTATAAGAAAACTGGAAACAATCAGGACAATCATTCTGTGGTTTGGGACATGGCTACTTCCAAGGACCAGCATACCATTAAGGAGCTTTCCCGCATGCCAGCCAATTAGCGCAACATTACTCTTAAGAAAAAAATGCAAAAGTGAACTTCTGGAGACAAAATGAAGCAGCCAAGCCATACTAATGCGCTTGATGACTCACTGGATCATTAGCACAAATGGATTTTAGAGACACGGATAAGCCTCCCATTAAGCATACATATACATATCTTAAGGGCAAGAACCTAGCTTCTAAAAAAGTGGATGGCATTGGGTTTTAACCACTGATCAGGCAAAGCCTCCAATTTGCCTGTGGCAAGACGTGTTCTGCAACACTCCCTGGACTTGCAGACATCTAAGCATGACACTGCATGTCAGCAGCTTGCATAAATTTGCCGTATTCACCACTGTTAAGCTGTAAATAGTCTTCAGCAACGGGGAAGTTTCAGACAAATCACCATAGTTCCAAGCTGGTAAAAACGCAACAAATTTGAACTCAAAGATGTCACCAGCCATCATGAATCTAATTTGATCCACCAGCGCAGAGAGGTCTGACCATGTCCACAAGTCCTCACCTGCAATTACTGACAAGACAGATGACGCTCAGAAAGGATTTGAAAAAATAAAAATAAAAATAAAATCAAAGCATTTTTGCTAGCCCAAATATTTCAGCTCCAGATATTTTGTAATAATCAACCTGAGGCTTCGCTTTCCCCCCCTCATAGTTCATTTATTCCCTCCCACACAACAGAGTCACTTTCTGAAAAACTTTACCTCCTCATTTGGTATCTCTTTGCAGTCTTACCACCACCTGCTAACCATGCCTTTTTAAGGCCAGAGCATACTTCGTAAGAAATACTAGTTCACATGTATAACTTGCTCAATTGTTACAATCGGCTTTATGGTGATCGATCCTATGATCACTGTCAGGTTTTGACATACAGAAACCAACTCCGTTTACCTTAAACCTCCCCGTTCATCAGCCCGCTTCTGTCTGCACTGGGACAATGAGGTGAAATAAAGGCAGCTAGACAGGGAGAATGAGCACAAGCAGATGGGGCAGTGACGGGAACAGCAGCAGAAATGGGGCCACAGACCGATCGATCTCGCTTTCAAAGAGGAGGACACATTTGTTTGAATGGAGCTTTAACCACCCAAACCCAGGATTACTGGAAGGCACAGTTCACTGGTTCTCTTCTGATGTGTGCAAAGAAGACTGAATGTAATCAAAAGACTAAAAATGGTAAGACATCTTCAGTTGGGTCACTATTTCATGAACTCCACATCCTCCTCTTTATTTCACAGAAAAGTGTACAGACCTCCTGTAATTCTGATTCACATCACAACATCCAGTAAAATGGTGAAAGTTTGGGGAGAAAGCTTGTTTGCCACGCTTCTGGACACCTGTGTTAGCAAAAATACTTAAAGCAACATGTACCCATGAAAAAATATATTGTAATAAACATATTGTATGATAATATTGTAATATGTTTCATCACAAAGAATTTTAGAAATTACTTTTAGGCAGCATCACTACACCGGCTGCGGATACAGCAAATATCAGAAAGAAATATATATCAACAGGATGAGGGGAAAAAGCGTATTGCAACCACAAGGCAAAGCCTACTGTATCGACTACATCATAGGGCCATTGTCTGCTAAGCCCCAGAGTTCCATATCCTACCTTTAAGAGCCCACAAAATGTAACCAGAAAATGTAACCCCATTACTACTTGGCTTCAAACAGCTCTACAGAAATTAGCAAATCAAGACATTTTAAATCTGTACCAACACATGTTCTGATGTGCATTCTAGTTCATCATGAGCTTCAAAAGATTTCACTTTCAAATTGTAGTGTATAAGAGAAAACACATGGAATGAAATATGTCCACTTTGGAAGGAAGAAAGGATAAGGCAGTTTGAGATTCTCCCAGGAGGCAAAACTATTTTAAATACATTTAGCCCATTAAACCATCTTGACCACCGGAGCACAAAATTCCTATCCTACCCAGTTCTACGTGTGTTCTATTATTAAACATCCCCTCCGCCAAAACCAGCCCCACTTCCTTCTGCTTGATCCTAAAAGCCTAAAACCAAGCATGACCCACCTGGAGTTTCACACTCCTCCAACGCACAAGATGGAGCCACCTCTGAGAGCTTGAAAAGAGGCCTCTGGCTTGTTGGGTCTTTGACACCGAAGAGGCACAGGTGCCCGCAAGGTGGCACAGCCCAGCACTCCTCCCACCTCAGCCTGCAAGTAGAGCATCACCTCCCGCATTGCCAGTACTGCTCTACAGGCTCTGTTACTGACTTGCTAGCTCAGACGCTGCAGGCGAGCAGATGCTCTGATCTACCAGCTAGCTGTAACTATTGTGCGCACCACCAAGCACAGGGCCTGTAGCACTGTTTCGCATAGTCACAGTTGCATGAGCACATGAGGAGGGAGTCTATGGGTAAGAGTGGACAGATCTGTGTTACACAGGAGAAACATGATTTTGGACTAACAGATTCAGTTCTGCCACCAAGCTGGTCTCTGTTCTCAGACAAGTAATCCAGGGTTGTCTTTATTGGACAAGGGATAGTTCCAGAACCAACACAAAAATGAAGCTTTTCTACTGTATTTGTGCCTAGAGAAGGTTCATTTTACGCACTTTCAACAAGAAGCGCTCAGGAAAATGGTGCAGTGTGTTGACACACCACAGTCTCATCAACACAGCATGAATATTTTAAACTTTTCCATTGCATTAGTCATCATTTGTATCACTTTGTACATAAATGTCACAAAAGAGGTCAGGACCTCACTGTGTCCTATATTAGATATCACAGACAAAAAGAGCAGAGCCAATCCTTGCCTACAAAGGTATTCAGCACAAATATAACAACACAATGGACAGGAAATAACATCTATGATTTTCAGAAACAGAGAATCAAGATTTAAATGATTAGTCTCAGGAAGCGTGCAGCAGAGCTGAGAAACAAATCCAAACAAGCTCAATTCTAGTCCAATGCTTCCTCTTCCTTTAGACTTCAGGCACATAGCCTTCTTTCTTACTTCCCCCTTCAAAAAATGACAACACAGTAAGTAGTCTTTAACACAACCTCTTCTTGAAGGAAGCCCTAAAACAGTACACTTGTTCTTGCAGGGTTTAAGATAAACAGAGGATCTGGGGAATTCTCTCACTAGAGAGTGCTCTCTGGCCATGGGGCTTTGTTTATAGCCAAGATGTCTGAAAGAGAATATTGCCTGCACATTGTTTAGCTGCATCTATTGAGCACTAATCTAGAGAACATCGTTAAAATAGCACTGCTTAGTGTAGTGTATAGCTTTCCACAGCAAATTAAGCTACAAGACTATTATTCCTGTAAGAAGCTCACAACTGTATATACACTACACGATCCTTCAGCTTATCACAATCAGATTCAGCCAAGAGAGAACTTCAGACTCAAGATTCTTTGTTATGATCTTCAGGGTTTTTTTTTGTCATTCTCCCCCTTCCCTCCCATACACACTATCCACTCCTGCCTTCCGTACTACACATGTTAGGACAGGATTGATGAGAAAAGAGAAAAGAGAAGGTGCCTTCAATAGAGCCAGGTCTCCTTGACCCCAACATCACCTGCCCACAAACGTGTGTTGTAATTTATCTTTTGGGAGTGATGGACAGTTACACCTAGTAAGTGTATTTACAAGTTGAATAATATTCATAATCATATTGCTTCTTGAAACTTTTGGCAGATACAATACACCCTGAGAAGTATGCCAAACGTTTCCAGCATCAGTGAAAACACTTGAAATATCATACATCTGTAATGAAGGCATCTGTAAATCAGTTGTGAAAGCAGTTTCTAGCAGTTTACAGCACAATGGGGTGGAGCTGTGATGACCAGTTTCCCATCTAGGGAGGCACCACATTTGTAGGCAGTGAATCAGTGCAAGTAAGGCTGACTGCAGTCCCTCAATTTGTAGGTTGTTCTTAGAATGGCACAAGATGCTTATGCAATCGGATCACGTAGGTGAGAATATGAAAGCCCTCAAAAGCATCACAGGTTGCTAAAACAGAAGTACAGACGTGCCTGTAACTCCCTTGAACCTGCCTATAACCCCTCTCCATTTGTAAATACATAGCTATTTCCATGAACGAGGGAGGTGTAGAAAGACTTGACATCTGTACAGTACCAGGGCTAAGGCTAGCAACAGCAGAACTGCATGTACCTGTCTCCCAGACCTACACTCAATCCAGTAGAGCATGAAGCCCCTATTTTCCTGAGTTCTTTAGAAAACCACTCAGCAGTAAGCTACACGCTTTTCTTAAACCTCTCTCTACAACACAATCACATTGAAAGCTAGGAATACGTTAATATTCAAATGCTTTACATCACAAATTATTAACTCTCTGTCACCAACTCTCACTATCACACCATTAAAAAGCTAATATTCTGCAGCATCTGGAGCTTCTAGGTCAAACTGGTTTTGGGGATAGAAGAATTAAATTTGCTGATAATTCAGCAACACTGAGCACACAAGTCACAGCAACCAGTGCCAATGGGCTGGGTACAAAGGGTGGCCTATTTCACTCCAGGCCCATCAC
The DNA here is from genome assembly GCF_018139145.2 of Gymnogyps californianus. Classification (NCBI taxonomy): domain Eukaryota; kingdom Metazoa; phylum Chordata; class Aves; order Accipitriformes; family Cathartidae; genus Gymnogyps; species Gymnogyps californianus. The sequence goes on from NC_059471.1 coordinate 181,232,373, forward strand.
TGGGAATTGACTGTTCACAGAGCTTAACAGGAGAGAATTGAAAGAATTCCTGAAAAGTAGAAACCGACTCACGTTTTTTAAACATCATGCACCACAGATCAGAGGCACCTCAAATATTTCCGAAGGAAAAAAAAAAAATCTACTCTGACATTACAAAACATGCGATGTGGAAACCTTTATCTTAACATAGGCTTCGATGGCTGCACTGAAAGGACAAGGCAGAGATTTAACTCGGAACTATCCATGCAGGAAACAAAAAGGGGCTTAAATATAATATTGCTTGATCACAAGACAGAAGTAAGTTAGTTCCCCTTATTATGCCAGTAAGAGAGAACAAAAAACTCGCACAACTAAGTACGCCTGATATTCTATTAAAGCTATTTGTATTCACTGCAGTGCCCATAAATCCTAATTCTAGGCTGCAGCATTATTGCAGTAGGTGCTGTACAAGCACAGCAAAAAACAGACTGCCTGCTTTAAAAGAAAGAAACAAGAGAAAAGAAAACACATTAGCATACGGAGGAGCACAGGGAGATGATATTGGAAAGCATGGTGGACAGTAGTCTTAATATAAGAACAACTATTGTGTTTCTGTAGGCTTCATGGCAAAGATGAGTACCAAGGGACACACATGAAGGCATAAGGTCAGTAAGAGGGCTGAGGGATTAGGTTTTAATCAACTCAAGTTCAACATGGCTAAACATCTACAAGGAATACCAACATGGGGGGAAATTGAGAAGGTGCTTGTTTTAAAATAAGTGTGGGATGGAGGTAGGAGGCATGAGCTAACCTTGAATACTGAGTATGAAATGACAAGGATGTGACAACAGAGAAGAGTAGGTTGTGAAGAGCTTTGGATATTAAAGCAATAAGAGCAAGGCATTGACTAGATCTACAATGACCATAAGGGAAGCATAGGCACCTAGCGCTCATGTGAACACCTATGTACAAACATTAAAACATGTGTGTTAATTGCAAGCTGAAGTCCACTGCTACATTTAATTCTTTGTACATATATATGTTGTCTTCCAAAAGGACAAAAGCACACCCAGCAAAAAAAGAGTTTGCAGAAGCTTTCTCTGTCCCAAGTGCTTCCAACAAGCTCTTAATCAGAGAAAAATGATAGATAAGTATGTGGATGGATCTTCTCATGTTGTGAAATTGGGGGGGTGGGGGGGTGGAATTCAACAACAGCATCCAAGTTTCTTACTTTTTTTTTTTTTCTAATTTGGTTCACCCGTATAAACAAACTCTAACATTATAGTTGCCATTTGAGGAGCACCGTGATCTGTATTGTCCTGATGAAGAAAATAAAAGAAAGGCGGGGGGCAAGGAGTCAATTTATTCTACTTGTTGCCTTCATGTGCCGACTATAACAATAAAGCAGATCATACACAGTTACATTAAGCAGATAGTTGCATCTCATGAGCAAGGTAAAAGACATGTCATGCAAGGACTGTGAAAGTAAAAATATATTTTAACTGCTGTAGTAACCAGTAGCATGAAGTCTAGAGTTAACAACTGGAATAAAAGTCATAGCAATGCTTACATGCTCGATAAAATATACAGAGAGGACCTTTTAAATTAAATACAAAGTAACGAACTGAAACGATGTCTCAGAGAGCAAATGCCCTTTTTTTGTCAGAGAAATTAACTGTCTCTACTGAAGCACAGAATTAAAAATATTTTTTGGTAAGGAACATATTAAGAAGAAAAATCGCTGAAGAGGCCTACATAAAAATATTGCTGAAAAGCATGATTATAAAAATTAAGAAATGTTCCCTAACCTTGCTAAACAATATGAAGTAAATGCATGACCTGGCCAGTATTCACACCCCAGAATCCTGCTTAAATGCTACATGGTCATTTTAAAAAAACCAAATTGCCAAGTCAGCAGAAAAACTAATGCAATATATGAAAAAAGAATTCTGACAGGTATGATTTGTAGGCATGCTTAAGATAATATTTGCAGAAGAACAGAGGTCATAGCAGATTGCAGTCTCCCAGCTCTAAAACTGAGCTGCTCTTCCTTTATTAGAATCTGATTATTTGCTTAGCACCTAGCATAGAAATTGAATTTTACAATGTGGATTGCCAGCTTCATTGGTCTGAACTGCTATTTCAGAAACAGCAAGATATTAATCTCCCCAACATAATTAAAGAAAGCAAAACCACCCTATGTCCCCAAGACAAGATTTTTCCACAGACAGAACACTTTCAAAGATCTTAGACTAAAAAGTAATTGCCAAAGTTAGAAAAATGACTAAACACCAAACACCTTTGCTTTGGGCCAGGAAGCACTATGGAAATGGGACCATGTTTATACATAAAAGTTTTTATATGTTGTTTAGTACTTATTTGCAGTAATGCTAAGGACATCCATCAAAGACTAAGCTCAGGCTGTACAAGGCTTTCATTAGACACGTAGCAAAGAGACAGGTTGTTCCTGCACTGCCCAAGGATACGAGAGTCCTGCTTTCAGCACGGATCCTCCCTCTCCCAGTAGGCATGGCCTCTGCGGACAGAGCTCTGTTACACAGGAATGGAAACAAAACCCTTTCTAGGGTTGGGGAGGGGAATGGGGTTCACTCCAAGAGAAGCTCATATAAGCCCCATATTGCTCTTGGAACCACACATCTTGATCAGTCAATACAGAAGTCCTCCACCACCACTCCAGTTCTTTGATCACTTATACATTGGTTCCCATTTGCAGATGCCACTAGTTCTGTCAAGAAACGGAAACTTCCCCATGAAGTTTTGCATGTACGAGAAGCTACTGCAACCCCAAGTCCTCCAGACCACACAATTCCCTTCATCTCCCATGTGGGCCATAGCTTCACAGAGCACATTCTGCAAGTGTTGGAAAAGGAAGCAGCTAACAAAGCAAACGAAGCTCAAACTACCACCTCCCCTTCCTGAAAAAAAGTACGTACGTTAGTCATTTAAGCAAGTTTGACACAGAGACAGTTTTTATGCTGAAGTTCGTGAGTAAGATGAAGAGGAGAAAATAGGTATCAGTCACGACAACATTACTACTCCAAGCTTTTTTACTCAACAGTTAAATGACAAAATTTAAGTTCATAACCCACTCTAACAGGACAAGTTTATTGAACTGAACGTGTTTAGGATTAATCAAAGGCTCATTTAGTAGTGAAGCCCTGAGCCATTAAAATTGATTTTCAACAGGTACACCACCACACAAGCATGGGTTTTGGTAACAGCAAAGCTCCGATTGTTTATTTACTACTGCGTAGCTTGGGACAACTCACTTCAGTCCTCTGAACATGTGCTGCTTCTACCAGCCTTCAAGTAGTCTTGCCTCATTAAAAGTTTGTTTTTCAGAGAGCCTTGTACCATGTGTTTGTCCAGTGACCAGCTCTTTAGGTTCCTGACTTCACTGGGCCTCTCTAGGCATTACTATAAATATTAGTAATATTTAATTCCTTAAATTAGTATTCTTTTTTAAAAAAGATCAGCTATGCACATTGATTACCTCCCCATTCTGACTTCCTTTAGTCTCACTGGATAACTATTTTTCCTTCAGAATCTAAGGCCCAATAGCTATTGCTGTCAACGACCATTGGATGAGATAAGAAATTAGCAGTATCATACTGAACCCCCCCCCAAAAAAAACCCCAAAACCCCACATTAAACTGTTAGCTATCAATGATGCCCAATCCAACCCAAGAACCAAAAACAGTTGATGCTCTGTATTTTGGCCATATGTATTGTATGGATGGCAGGGAAAACATATTGATCAGTACCAGGTTGCTGTGATTTAAGGGTGGTAACTATAATTTATAGGGAACTAAATTTAGAAGCTGTTTCATTGCTGGCAAAACATAGCAAAAGGTTTCCAATTTTTACTAAGAAAGAGATATAAATGATAGGTTTGTGTCACCTTCTTTTTAGAAGTGTTCTAGTAAGATGATGTAACGTGGAGATGGAACATGGACTTGACTTCCTCGGCAAATTTCAAGGGTATGTGAGGAGCACTCATTTACTGCTCAGTAAGTCAAATTCAGGTTATTAACAGCTTCAAGGAGAAAACCATTTTAAAATCTGAGGTTCTCGTTTAACTCTTCCTCCAGAGCTGCTCCAGCATAGAATTATAAGCAGGACTATTGATCCAAACAGGCTAAGTTCACAGCCCAGTCTTCTAGCATCTTGTTTTTAAATGTCAAGCTTATCTCACGAAGCTGCAGAAACATAGCTGCTAGCCCTGCCTGATGCTCCATAAATCAGTCTATTCCTAGCACTAATTATCCCAAGCAGCTGTTATCCTCCATTTGATCTTCAGTATCCGGGAAATCTTTTCTTCAAAGACTAACTCAACCGAAGAATGTTTAGCATGTGCCATATTCGGAGATAAAATGCATCTATGTTACTTAAAGGCCATGTACCCCGTTGGGCATTTTCAGTGAAGCCCCATTAACCCTCCTACAAGTTCAAAATGGTAAAAAAAAAAAAAAAGCAGCATTTCATTAGGAAAAAGAACACCACAGTTACTTGTACTGAAATGTAATCCCCAGAAGAATAAGAGGAGGTAGACAAGTGTGAAAGACTATGCATACAATCTAATTGCACAACTTTTTCTCTCAGGCTGTTTCCACATCCAAGAGCTTGTCAGAGAAAGATTAAAGATTGCAATGACATGGTATTATAGTTATGCAGCTCACACAGCCACCCCTGCTGTGAGCTTATACACACAAATAAACCCTTACATCTTGATTGTCCCACATTTGCCATACATGTCATGGCTTTTCACTACCTGCAGGAGTCAGAGCAGGATCTGCCATCGGTTCAGAAGTGTCTAAAGGATTTGTGAAATACAAATGCACTCAGGTGCACTTCTCGCACATCACTCCTTCACATGTGGCTTTTGGCAGCACTGGCTGTACAGCCAGCTTCCTCGCAAATTCCCAGTTAACGCAATGAACTCCTAGGTTATACCCTGGATGCTGACAAAACCTCACAGCAAAGTGCATGACTACTTTCGCACGCAGACCTGCGGGCTGAGCCCTTTGCTCAGCTGGGCCGTGCACCCCACTCCTCCCTCCCCGGCCAACATTCGCCCTGCCCCAGGCAGACGCACTGGGCTGGAGCAGGATGAGCTCAGTTTCACACTTTTCCTGAACCTATGCGGAAATCAGCACCTCACCTCATTTAACCACAATAATCCCAGGGTGACTAAATAAAAGCCTTGCTTTTCCAGTTTTTCAGGGAACTATTAGACCGATCAAACTTTACCACTGATCAGGTATCCATCTGAATAGCTGCAAATGAGCAGAGGGAACAGTGGTGTCTGACAGCTATTTCTGATGTCATGACTGACAGGGACTGTAGACGGAGAACCGGCTGTTCTGACTGTTGCTGTCAGCAAACAGCAGCATCCTTCCTTCGGGTAACTGCATGCCTCCTCAGTTCGAGCTGATCAAATCCCACCTTCCAAAGTTACTGCAGTACAGAGAAATAAAATAGCACTGGTTTGAGAACCACTTTGCTCAGGCAAATTAGTATATAAGTACTACAAGTATTACTTGATAAGTAATCCAAAAAAACCACACACACAATAATCTATCACAATAATCTATCACATTAATCCCTATTTCTAATACTTGGGAAGTATTTTATGTAACAAGTACTTTCCAATACAGCAACTTTTCATGGCACAGCTGTTGTGAAAAGTGTAATTCAGTGCACTCAAAACTCTACATGCATCACAAAACTAATCCTGCGAGGTCAGCTACCACTTTGCAACAGCAACAAGATTACAGTTACACAGAAGAATACAGAGAAGAAGCCAAGCAGTCAACCTCCAAGTTGTATGCATACCCAAAATAAACAATCTCAGGTGTAGCCCTAACTCAACCATTTCACTGTTGTCACAGCTGCTAGCATGCTGACAAAGAATATTCACAACATCCTATACCAAATGTTGCAGGACAAGAATTTGGTAGCCATTCTGCAATCTATACATTCCTATACTGAACAATCTGCATTTTCTGTTGCAAACTGGGCCTAGATTCAGCAGCCAGATTATTGCTTACAGAAGGATTTACAGAATTTACTGTTCAGTTCCATGATAAGCAATGAAGTACTTATTCTGCAAGAATAATTGTTTATATTGTAACTACATTCAGCTGTTACTATCCCATCAAGTTTCTACATAATAAAAAAAATACTGTAGAACTATTTATTTGGGAGGGAGGGAGGGAAAGGAAGAAAGAAAACTAGTTGTAGTTACATCAGCAGTGACCAATGCTCTCACCACCTCAGGTGACCATTACAGGGTGCCCCTTTCACCTTAGCAGCTGAGGCCAACTACAGAACATGCCTACAGGACACAATTTAGACAGGTTAACTCAGCCCCACTTCACCCTCACCCCAGATGTCTGTCATTTCCCAGGACAAGTATTCAAAGCAGGGGGAGAAGGAAGGATGCAGGGGTATGGCTCTGAATTTCACAGGGCCCACAGCTTATGCAGAAGTGGGACACCACAGCTGGTTGATCAGGGTCTCCCAGGTCTCACCACACTCCTTTGGGTGGAAGGCCTGGTATCTCCCAAACAGTAAATCACTGTACTCAGCAGCCACTTGCTTCTGTGTGAGGCACATTTGGGGCTACGTTTGAGGCTCAACAGGCAGAGGAGAACAGGCAGCTGAAGGCGCTCTCCTCTCAGAGAGAGGTGCCTGAGGTCAGCTGCTCATTTTGCTCAGCTTCCACCTACCCCTGAACCCCTGGCATCTCTTTTTCCTGGGAAAATCCCACCCCTCCAGAGACAGCAGCTCACTGAACTGGAAAAGGAGCAGCAGCAGTGAGCCAAGAGGTAGCAGCTCCCTCAAGGAGCTAATGGTCCCTTAGTCAGCAGGCTCCACGCTGTCCCCAGGAATTTACCAACAGCAGTGACCCCAACTCTGAATGCAGCCAATTTCCTATTAGGAGTAGCAGTGGAATGATAATTAAAAGAAAAAATTGTCAGTCAGGTATATTCTTATACCCCCTGCTGATATTGAGCACTGCCCAGTGTTGCTTGAAACTGTAAGTACCTAGATCCTGAACAGACTCCCAGGGTTTGTAACAAAAGCAATCCTACCTCTGGATCCTGCCACTAGTCGAAACAGCTGCCAAGACAGTTTGCTTAGTTAAATCCTGAAGAACATAGCTGAAGGAGCCCATGATAAAAGCCATTTTCGAGAACTGCACAAGTTTTAGCCAATGATGGAATATGAGATGGCATTTGTTCGGAGGGGGCAGGGAGGTATTTTCGATGGAGGTAAGACACTTCAGCAGTGAGAGTTAGGGACAAAGCAGCATAGTATGAAGTATGTGACACAGAAAAGTAAGGATTCATATAATCCCTTGAGATGCAGAATGAAAATATATGGCTTAGGAATGCATGTTGGCTCCTCAGCTCCCTAGATCAGCCTGGCAATCCCAGTGTTGAGCCGCCAGGGAGTGAGCTGCAGAGATGGCTGGCTGCATGTTCCCAATAAGATCTCAGTAACAAAGGTGGTTGGAACAACTTTAATGGAGAGCTCTGCCATAAAATACCAGCTTGTGGAGAGCAAAGTCCTTCACAGCAGAATGTTATCTTTGATGAAAACATATTTCCAAATGCTATAAGCATAATTTTGACTCTTTTTAGGATTAAACATTTTAACATCTTACTTGAAAATGGCTCATTACATAACATGAAAAAGGGTGAGGTGTCAAAATCTGAACAAAGCATTTTTAGTTCAAAATGTAAGCTTTCAGAATCTTGCTTCATAAGCAGTTGACTTTTGTGAGTGGGTGTTTTATTTCATGCTGGAACAAGATATTTTAGTTGCTGTATTCTCAAAGCAGAATTTCCCTCAAAGTGAGGATTCCAGGTTCTGTACTGCTCTAAGCACAAGTTCTTGCCATCTTTTGAATCTGATATTCTGCAGTGGCATGGACCACAAGAACTTTTCAGTCGAGATATGACCAAATCAGAGAGCAAATCCAGCCTCTTTCTTTTTAGGAAAAAGAAAAAAAATATTATCTCCTTTTTAACACCAGAAAAGGAAAGAAATTTTACTTCATTTTGGGAGTCGAGAAACTGAAATTAGCCCCAAAGTGGCCTCTGAGAGATACCAAATCTGTACAATCACACAATTTGCCAAGTTTGTAAGGAAACTGATTGGACAGTTTGCCAATTTAGAATTTATATTACAGCTTTGTTTTTACAGCTGAGAATATCAGCAAGAGAAGATGGCAGTCAGCTGAAATATTTTGAATTAGCCAGCCAAGGGCTTCTGTGGACTCACACACCAGTCAGCTTTCTGGGGCTAGCACAGACCATCCTGAAGAGCTTGCTGGAGACAATGAAGTGGGGTGGTCTCTCCCTGTAGGGCTTACCAATGCTACTGCTCATCAAGTGACCAAAGATGTCAAAATTCATTACCTATAAGATCCATGCTCTGTATGCACATCCCATCAGCACAATTACACTTTAAGTCTGGGAACTTAGTTGATAGTTCTCTAGAAGAATATCCCATGAGAGGCAATGGAGCAGCACAGTGCTGTACCAGATTTTTACTGCCTTGCTGCTCTGTTAAACTACTTCACCTCACACTGCTTCCTTGAGTCTCAGCATTCTGGCTGCACCGCTCAAAGACCACTTCCAAGAACATATTCTCATCAAAAGAAAGTAACCATGGAATTCACTACCTAAAAACTCCCCAGGATTATTCAGTTAGTGATTAGTTGTCAGGCTTTAACACAGAGATGGCACTTTTCATGTGGATAACTTCCAAAGCTGCATAAAATATTATGACAGTAAACTCACAATGGCATTTAAAAACAAAAATCGTTGCCCTTGCAAAGCATCAACATCTTGTTCAGTGTTCCACACTGCTGGTGATAACACTCACTTTTCTCTTCTTTCTCCCAGACTCACTAACAGATATCCAGAATACACAATCTAATTTACATTAACAAATACTAAACACGACACACACGTACTCATTGAAACATATCTTCATGACCTGGTGCACAGCAATGAATGATGCTGTTGGCAGTCCTTCTCCTCCAAGCCTAGTGTAAAAGGAAAGTAAACCTTCTCAGTCCCATTGCAATGGAATAAGCTTTCAGATTTCCCAGAATCTTGGCTGGCTGAAGCTGAATGAAATATGATAATCAAACGGCATTTAATTTTATATTCACCAGTATAGGTGGCTCTTTTGAAGGGTTCTCCAGTAATATTTTTAAGCATCACACAATTTATTAATAATGCTGGATAACAATGAACAAGTCAGTTAAGATCACACTTACATCTACAGTCATTTTACCTTGTGCACAGCCCATACCCAAGGGACTGGCAGGTGAACTTCACCATCCAGATCAAAAGAACTGCTGCCGAGTGGCCCAATGCAGCTTATGGGCCAAGCACACAGCGACCATCCCCACTGAGCCAAGCTCCAGAATCCCTAAATACAGATTCTCTCCTTTTCTAACTGTCCCATTACTTCACTCCTTGCAAACCAGCACAGGACATAGAATGGATTACAAAATCCTTGCTAACCAACCCTCAGCCCACCTCCACATCTTGAGTCATAAGTAACAGAGAAAGCCTTCACTCCATGCAGCATAGCTAACAGCAGTAATTAAAAATCAATAGCAATATTCTATTTATTTACACATGTATTGCTACAAGTAGGCAACTGACTGTAAAGAAAATTCAGCCTTTGGCAACAGTTTAAACAAACAACTTAAGATGACTATGACATTTTCAAGCTCATGATTCTGTTTCGTTCCATTTCCCTCTCCCCATCAAAAGGCTTCAAAGGACAAAAGAGCAGGTAGAACTAAATTAAGAACGATTCATTACGAAAAACAAGTAGCCACAAGCAACTTTTCTTAGTTCAACAACTCTTGCATTTCAAAAAAGCCACAGCATCAATTTAAAGGATCAAATTCATTAGCACCCACCAAGGGTAGAGACTAGTCATGTAACCAAGCACACAAATACAGATGAGGTAACAGGAGAGCTACTGAGCTGAAACATGCAGCCAATTGAGTCATTTGAGGATGACTCACATGAAATCAGACTCCATAAGAAGTAAACCTCCTATTTTAACCACACCAAAGGAGGAATGTACTTTTGATAGATCAATTAAATAGTTATTGCTATAAAAAGTTACTGAAGCAGATTCATCTGGCTTCAAACATCAGAGCTACTGAGTTAAATCTAAAATGTATTAGACCAACACCTCGAAAATGAGACATGGTTTTCTAAATGAATGACCTGTTTCACATCCACTTGGAAATCTAAATTAGAGTTGGAGGTGAACACAGCAAGTACATGATAGTCTCTCTTTTAATTGCAAATGCAACACTGGAAATTGCACAGACATTAATATTTTTAATACAGAACATCCTCCTCTAATATGTATTTCAGACGTTAAAGTGACGAACATGAAAAGCAAATACAAGCTTAAGATTTGGCCCCTAATTTATAACAATGCAGATGGGGGGGGGGGGGGGGGGAGGGCAAAATTTCCACAGTAGCAGCATTCACTGATTAACTCAATTCTTCATAAAGAAGAAAAAATTAAACAAGAGCAACTGAGGTGTTCCACGTTAAAGCATATTTATACAACTGCAAGAGTACATCAAACTACTGGGAAGTGAGTGGGAAAATACAGATAAGCCACATGGATCATTTGACCTGCATGAATTATTACACATGTACGCAAGTGTTTGCCCCGTGTTACGAGACATCTGATCCAGAGTGACAATCATAGAATCATAGAATACCAGGTTGGAAGGGACCTCAAGGATCATCTGGTCCAACCTTTCTTCGCAAAAGCACGGTCTAGACAAGATGGCCCAGCACCCTGTCCCGCTGAATCTTAAAAGTGTCCAATGTTGGGGAATCCACCACTTCCCTCGGGAGATTATTCCAATGGCTGATTGTTCTTATTGTGAAAAATTTTCCTCTCCTCCAAGAACTTTATGAAGTTCAAGTTCAATCAAATCAATATTAGCTGTGTTAACAGTCCACAGTATATTGTATTAAAGCTGTTCTTACACCTTTAATCAAACTTTCATCCTATGAACTAAAATTTGTGAATGTCTGCCTTGGTTTTACAACAAATGTTGAGGGAAGAGGAGGGATGGAGAAAACAGGTGAGTAGATAATTAGTGCATGCAGGAAAAAGACAAGGAAGACGATATGAAAGAGACCAAAAACAACGTGAAGAAAACTCAGAGTCAGGGAGTAGTCTGACTGAGAGCCAGTGGTAGACACTGCAGGATAGACAAGACGTAGAGAGGGGAAAAATGGAACAGGGCTGAGAAGTCCAATATTTAAAGACTAGGATCAAGTGAGGAAAGCTAATAAAGAGTTAGGAAGGGGAAAAAAAAGTGGAAGATGGGACAGGACACACAGATGCAGCAGAACTGAAGCTAAAGAGAAACTTGGGAGGGAGGGAGTAAGGAGAGAGAAAACAGAAGTTTCATCTAGATGTGTGAGTACTTTTGCATATCTAAGTTGCACTTATCCAGAGACACCTGATAATGGTGATCTTGCCCAGTCCTCTCCTAACCAACTCATAAAACTACAACATCAGGCAAGGCTTTCCCACTTTCCTGTGAGAGAGTTCCATACCCTGTGGGGAGAGTTGATGCTACAGAGACAGTAACACATTCTCAGAAGCTGAGGAGACTTCATAGCCCAGTCTTCTACCAGGAAACTCTGTCCATCCCCTGGGAACACACAGGGTACCAATCTGTGCCCAGATGATGCCAGTTTGTGTTGGCTTTCTATCCAGTTAAGATGCACTCAGAGATCACAAGTGTTGCTAATAAATACACACATAAACCTCTGAATTTCTGTAGTTGGACTCCAAAACATTCTGCTCACTCAGTCAGGAGCTTCTGAATAACCTCCACAGCCATGTGGGAATTAATGATCTCAGTTATAATTAAGCCACCATTTGTCACCATTTTTCAACTACTTCATATATGGAACCTAATACTTCCTTTGTGAACAACATTTATTTGACAGCCTGACTTTAAATCTTTTCGTCCAATAATTGCCTGACCACATTTATAAAGCACTCCCCTTCATGTTTAAGGAAAGGATATGAAAGCCATCAACCCATGAAAACCAGAGATACACCTCTATCTCTGCACAAAATAAAATATTCTGTCTCCCTCTACTGGCTCTGCATTAAATCAAACCAGGAGGAGAAAAACTAGAAAGCGAATGTTTATTGTTATCTTAGAGAATTCTATACAGGAGTCAATGCTGAAATAGCAGAATACTACTACTTATCTTTAATCGTAGTTTCTAAACAAGTATTGTAACGGAGAATACTAAAGAGTCTTTCTGAACACAGCACAAGACCCATTTAAAGTTATTATAGGTACATAGCACCATAGCTACATAGCACCAAATTAATGATCTCTTTGTGAAATTTTCTACTAAAATTATTTCTCCATTAAAAATACAACAGAATATTAATGAACTTTCTGTTAATATAACTTCAGCTTATTTTATATTGAATCAGATTTAAGCATTCCTGCTTGCTTCCAGCCAGACTGAGTTACAATTGAGCTGGATGATTTTACTTATAAATAATTTATAGATAATACATGCTTTTTTTTTCCCCCCCCAAATTAAAGTGACAGGCAATCAAAATTTGGGATTCAAGGAACTTCTGGTTTGCAATTTGATTGGTCAAAATACATTTAGCAATATAAGCAAGCTGTCACTATATAAAATACAAGAAGAGAGAAAAGAATGAGATGTCTTTTGCATATTCTTTAGATGATAACTGCAAAACCTTGATTTATTTTTTACTGAATTCTGCTTTTCTCAAATGATATAATTAAGCGCATAAAGCACTCTGCTTTCTAAGATGGATTTGAAATAGTTCACAATGCTACAGAACAAACTTATATCTTGTTACTCCAAATAAGTCAAAATCACAAGAGAAACGTGTGCCTAGAAGCCATGTTTGCCATCAGGCCATCACTGTGATTTCTCTCTTACTGCTCTTCTTCACTGGCGTATTTTATTTAAATTCGGGTAAAAAAGTGTTATTAAAATGAAACTGGTCAGTCATATATCTTACAAACTAGAAGTACAGCACAGTGTACTGCTTTTAGCATGTATCCAACAGAACAATTTATCCTCCCTCAACAGAGCCATAGCCATTCACGCTTCTGACCAAAATGCATTTCACTCTGCAGTCAATTTTGGTTTTTATGGTAATACCCATTTGTGTTGGGTTTGTGTAGCAGGGGAGGGGCTCAAGGGGTGGCTCCTATGAGAAGGTGCTAGAAGCTTCCCCGGCTCCAAACTCAGACCCGCCTCTGATCAAGGCCGAGTCCATCAGCGACGGTGGTAGCGCCTCCGTGACAGCATATTTAAGAAGCAGGGGGGGAAAGACTCCTGTGGTGTGAGTGTAAGATGGAGGAGGAAGAAGAAGAGGAGCTACAGTAAAAAAAGAGCAGGAGAGGAAGACGACGACAAAAGAAGAAGAAGAGGAGTTCCAGTGACGAGAGGATTGGGATGTGAGAGGAACAACTACACGCACACACTGAGGTCAGTGAAGAAGGAGAGGGAGGAGGTGCGCCGGAGCAGATTCCCCTGCAGCCCGTGGTGAGACGGCAGGCTGTCCCCCGGCAGCCCATGGAGGTTAACGGTGGAGCAGAGATTCCCCTGCAGCCCATGAAGGACCCCACGCCAGAGCAGGTGGCTGGGCCTGGAGAAGGCCGTGACTCTGTGGGAAAGCCCACGCTGGAGCAGTTCATGGAGGACTGCAGTGCGTGGAAAGGACTTGAGTTGGAGAAACTCATGGAGGGCTGACCCCCATGGGAGGGACCCCACGCTGGAGCAGGGGAAGACTGTGAGGAGCCCTCCCCCTGAGGAGGAAGGAGCAGCAGAGACAATGTGGGATGAACTGACTGCAACCCCCATTCTTGTCCCCCTGTGCCACTAGGGGGAGGAGGTAGAGGAATGGGGAGCAAAGCTGAGCCCAGGAAGAAGGCAGGGGTGGGGGGAAGGTGTGTTTCTAAGATATGGTTCTATTTCTCATCATCCTACTCCGATTTGGTTGTTAACAAATTAAACTGGTTTATTTTTCCCCAGATCGAGTCTGTTTTGCCTGTGACCATAAGCAGTGAGTGATCCCTCCCTGTCCTTGTCTCAACCCACAAGCTTTTTGTTGTATTTTCTCCTCCCCATCCCACTGTGGGGAGGAGTGAGCAAGCGGCTGCGTGGTGCTTTGTGGCCTGCTGGGCTTAAACCACGACACTATTTGTATGCAAAACATACATCATCTACCAGGGATAAGGGCCAACAGCATGAGAAACGCAGTAAGCTATGAAGTTGTCCCTGGCGACTGTTCCTCCACATCTACTCTATCCACTCTGGAGCTCAAATGCTGCAGGCGCTGTGCTAGGTATTGGTGGTCCTGAATCACAAGCAAGCCAGACATGGGCTTCCAAAGCTGCCAGAGGGCCATGCCTCTTCTGTGCATTGAGCAGAGACCAAGAGCCAGCACAGGTCAAAGACTGATCAGTGGATGGCTCCCTGTGTGGTCTGCAAAACTTGCAGATGCTGAACTTTCAGATACTGAACATATACAGTTTTAAGCATACAGGTTTTTTAAGCAGTACCTGTTTTTTCCTCTGTAGAAGCAGACTAAAGCATGATAGACATTTCATCAGAAAATAAGGGATCAAATTTATCAGCCCTGTAATTTCCTAACTGAAGTTACCACTAGGAGTGAATTTGCCAGGTGGTATTCAAAGTATTCACAAAGCCAGAATTAAGCATCAAGACAGAATTTCCATCTTTTCCTGAAACAGTATTTGTTTGCAATTGGTCTGTACAGACTGCTTAAAGGTAGCATTCAAACACCTGAATGTGAACTTAAGGTTAATTTAAAACTATAGTTCTACCTCTACATAGAGATTTCACTATATGTGGAGGAAAAAGATTCTCAGTGCGCAATAGTATAAACATACCATGAAACTCTATAATTAGTTGAAGAATCACTTATATTTTGAAATGTTAGAATCAATGATAATGCAACTCCAAGACATTTTAATTTGCACTAAAAACACACTTTAAAAGGAAAAATATTTTAACAACTTTTCCATACTTACTTGATTTTAGTACTACAGGATATCATAATGTTAATGCTGTACATGAAAGCACATTATAAAGCTTTATGGCACAGAACATTATATTGATGAAAGTATATACTTTCATCAGAAAAACCCGGAACAACGGAAACTTCTACAAATTAATAATAATGTTTTGAATATTTAAAAATGAGAGGGTAGTCTACAGAAAATCTAGTTTCCAAGGGCTTTAGTGAGCAGAAAAACTCTCTCATGTTTTGGGGTGGAGGGGGAGGTGCGTGTTTTTTAATGTTCCATCACATTAACTGTTCTTTTTTTAAAGTTAAAAAAGGAGAAAATAGATCATTCCACTGTTAACATAACAATTTTGCTCAGACTTCAGGACTTAACTACATACTCAGCAGCTGCACCTCTCAAGCTACTCTAAGCAATCATCTTCTCCTGGGCACCCACTTCTACCACCCTCTGCAGAAACTGGAAACTGTTACAGAAAAGAAAAAAGGAATTATCTTACCGGATCACCTCTCCAGTTTGATTCATTATATCCCACACAGGGGTTCCTACTACTACACAGGAAATAGTACAAAGGCAAGAATAAACAGTTGGAGGAAAGACAACCAGTTGTGCCTGCCTTTGGACAGCTGTTGATCAAATATTGCCTCAAAGGCACGATTACCAGGAAATTTAAAGTTGTATATCATACAACAAAAGCTTATTCCTGCATTCTCTGTATAGTGCTAGTACATTTATACTGAGCAATAAAAATACAGTCTCTATCTATTCCAAAGCAACTGAAGTTACCAGGAGTCACTCAACAAATCCCAGTGGCTTTGGATTAGATCTTAGAGCAAGAAATAACTAAGTTTTTGGTGCTCTGGAATACATACATCTGGATTTTCAGAAATATAAGCTGAAAATTAACACTAGGTAAACATGCTATATTTATAATAAAAATATCTCACTTGAAGAGATGTAATATACAAACCTACACACAGTCTTCAAAAACCTGCATGCACATGCATGGATATTAGGCAATAAACTGCATTACTTTAAAACTTCAGCTATCTCAGCTGTTACTAGCATATTTTAAACATAACGCTCCATTAATTTAAGTGTAAAATGGTACCTGAAATTTGTAAAAACACATTCATATTTAGGATGAAATCCTATATCCCTTTCAGTCAATAGGTTTTTACCTAACAAATGAGGTCAGGATGCTCAGAGCTTCAGAACTTATAGTCAAATCCTCTAAATACTTAAACACGTGCAAAATTCAAGTAGTCTCATTTAAAAGGAGACTACAGTATATATGCTTAAGTGTTAATGGCACTGAGGACTCAATTATCAAGCTGATGTTGAGAAAGAAAAAGAGTAGGTGAGAAGAAGAAATATGCCTACGCACTGCATGACAGCCAAGAACTTTCATGCTAGGTTTAAGTAAAACAAAGGAACACTTCTAAATGCTTAAAAATTAAGTTTCACAGTAATAGACAAACCCTTAACTAGACTGCATTAGCACATGACACTACAGTAAAATTCTTCCAATAAAATTTTTACATGCACCTCAACGCTCCTACAGGCATTTTTGTGAAAAGACCATGCTTTATTTACTGTACCTGAACATTTCTGTACCTGTCACGCTGCATGTTAATGAAAAAACAAGACAGGGAACATTAGGTTATTTTCACATGTCCTTTCTAAAGGTATAATTTCTATTTATTTTTACATACAACATTACATGCAGTTTCAGTTTAGCAGAACTAACAAAAGCACTTCAGCCTATCCTTAGATGACAACTTTGCCAAGTCAAATAAAAAGTTTTCACTGAGCTGGAAGAAAAGAGTAAACAACTAAAGAGCAACATTTCTCCTCTTTCCCGTGCACCCTCTCTGAAACCTCAAAAACACAGGTGCTGATAAAGAGGTCTGAGGGAAATAGGTTTGTTTTTACTAATAGTCCTCATCTGGAATCGACTTGATAGAAAGGAGTTACGCACTACTAACAGTGCTCTGGGAAGACAACTGCATATGCCGTCTACAGTTTCCAGTGAGAAGAATTTCCACTTCTAGCCATCTCCCTTATAACCATATGAAGGCACACAGTTAAACACAGCATTCACACCAAAAAATTTAACTCGGGCTTTCTGTGAATTAAAGCTGAAAAAGCCTGGCAGACAACCTACAGTAACGGTGCCACACCAATACACAAAGCTGAGGCTATGGCAGCATACCTAGTCGAGCTAGTTGAACTTTGCCTGTTTCCAGGTGCCACTGACATCACTGGAAGCCAGTCATATCTAAGGAATAGCATAGCCTGGCCTCTTGATTTTAAATCAAGTGCAAGGGCTTAATTGAAATGCTGCCCACATTAATGAAATACACTACTTATACTAGCACACATGTACACAGAAAGTACTTAATGTATACAGAAAGTACTTACATCGTTTCTGGGAAACCGCCTGTAAACAAGCTGTGACAATATCGCAGTTCTTCTGGACTTTATGTACAAGCCTGTCTTTCTGCTTCAGAAGACGAAGCAACTTTGCTGATTGAACAGAAATTCTGTAATTCAGTTCTCGTTTTATAGTTGTTAATTCATCAACATCTGCCAATAAGCAGAGAAAATAACTTCAGTACAGGACAAAACATTCACAAACAGCTTATTGTAGTTGACATGCAAAGGGACTTGCCCCATGGACATTTACATATACAAACTTTCAATAAACTGCAAGTTCTATTGACTGGGATAATTCCCAATTATAAATATTCTCAGGATCTGAGCCAAAGTCTTTAATTTTCTTTTAGGCTAAGTACTTCAACTTATTGCACAGCATATGAATCTTAATAATTGTACAGTTATAAATTGGAAACATCGTGACAGATGTAGCCAGAATATACCTATAGTAGTGCAACCAGGGGGTAAATTTTAAATACAGTACCTTCCAGAAGCTGCCTGTGGAAAATGTGCATGGGGAATGAGCAAATGGTAACAGACAAAGGAATATGTTCAAGAAGCTGCCTGCAAAGCTAGAATGCAACTGGAGGATGAGCTCTAAGTGGGAAACTCTTTCCACTAAGATGCAAACTAGGTGGCTTCAGTCATGGCCTCAACTATTTCCACTGGTCAGTCACAGTGCCACCAGACCCCCTTAGTTCACCAAAATGTCTCAGCTTACTTCTAATATTCCTGTTGTCCCCCATGTGGTGATCTTCAGGTCAAGGAGAAAAGAGTTGTTGGGGAGATGTCTTAAGTCCATTAGGTTTTTTTGAGTCCTCTGCTCTGTTCTCAGAGGCACACCCCACCAGTGAAAGCTTGGGTCTTGCCTATCACATGCTGACCTCTTCAGCTCTTCCCTGTAATAGGCTGGTACAGCTTGCCACCAGCATCTAAACAGCTGTCTGTTCCCTGCTGCCAAGTTTTCAAATCCTATCACTTTTAATCCAACCATGCCTCCCTGATGCTAGAAGAAAAATCGATCAAAAAAAATCCATACTTTGGTAACCTGATCCAATGAGAAAAATATTTATGCATTCAGGAAAAGCTACTATTAGTGGGATGGTAAACAGCTCAGCTCATACAGCAAAACTTTTCCAGTAATTCTAGAGAGCTTAAAGAAAAGGACAAATTATGACAATCAATCATGGGATAGTGAAGAGCAAGGTATGACTGCAAGGGAGGGGAGCCACTGGTAAAACAGTTCTGTATTTTATAGACACTACCCTGTTTCAGCACGTGTTGCTCAGCTGGAACTCCCAATCACTGGTACCAGGCAAGGTGATTTAAAACTACATCTATGGATTTTGAGAGCACAAAAATTAAGTTGTATTCCTACTGACTTGTATAGTCACCATAGAAGCACTGAGTTGAATTTTATTCTTTCCCACTCATGCCAGTTAGCTGTCCCTGTAAAAACAATTAACTTTGCAGCAAAATTAATGAGCTTAAATTCTACAAAATACATTCCCAAACAAGCAAATTTCTTGTTGAGTCCCAGATTGCCACAGGACACAGAAAAGAACTTGAGCTACATCCTGTAACATCAGAAGGCATATGGTCTCATTAAGAAGCCAAACACGGAAGCAGAAAGCTGTTTGCATAGGTCTGAAAAACAGGCACGGTTATTCACCTCTTGCTTTTTTTCCTTGTCAAAAACAAGAATGATTTAACATCAGGAGACAAGAGGCCTTTGTACAGCCCGCCTCATTGGGTCAACTTGGAGTTGCAAGTCTCGTTCTTTCACAAACAGGCAGTGTTGTGGCTACCTAGCTTTCATAAGAATTCTTTGATAGTTTCATTTAGATTTTGGTTAGTTGACTATTGCATTTACATTTTTTTATTACACCTTTTTTTTTTGTGGAAGACATGCTTACCTGCAAATAAGCTTTACAATTGTCAGGTTTAGTTTAAGTCCACTAGAACTAAAAAGACCTGAAAAAACCAACTACCTCTTATGACACAGTATGTGTAGCATAAGAAAAAAAGGGACTTAGCTTAAAAAAAAAGGAAAGAAAAGGAAAAGAAAACTGGTCATTGATTCATTACTGTAAGTGAAGAAAAGCACTCAATTACAAAAGCTTGTGCAGTCTGTCACAGAAACTCGAGTAGCAGGTGACCCCATTTTTGTTCCTACGGCACCTAAAACGAAGGAGGGAGGGAACAGCACACGAGGCCTTGGTTTGAAGGAGATACCACCTAACTATGCACGGGAAGCTTCTGGGAGAGATGGCCATGCATAAAGGCTGCTATAACAAATGAAGGAGGATACACACATACATATACATGCGCGTGTAGGTGCGCGTAGGCACGGAGGCAGGAGAGAGGGGACTATAACCTTTAAGCGGGACTTCCCTGCAGGCACAGAGGAGGAAAGCGAGGCGACAGGGGCAGCTCCCAGCCCAGGCGGAGCGGTGGCAGCGGGGAGGCGCAGCCCCGCTGGCTGCAGCCCGGGGCGGCGGGCAGGGCAGCGCAGGGCAGGGCAAGGCAGAGCAGAGCAGGGCAGGCGGGGCGGGCTGTACCTTTCAGCCGCAGGTACTTGACCTGGCTCGGCCGCTGCTGCAGCTCCCGGAGGACGCGGGAGCGGGCGCTGCCCGAGGGGGCGGCCGCCTCAGCGGCGCTGTAGAGCTCGGTGAGCAGCCCGCTCACCAGCGACGAGGTGCGGCTGGACCGGCCGCTGCCAGGACCGTCCTCATCCTCCTCTTCCTCCTCGGCCAGGCTGTCGGCGCTGCTGCCCGCCCTGCCGCCCGGGCCAGGCTCCCCCACCTCCATCTTCCGCAGCCGCCCGGTAGCGCCGAGTTCCGGGCTCGGCCCGTTCCACAGAGAGATGCGGGGGGGGAGGGGGGGGCGGGCAGGGGAAGAGGGCGGGAGAGCCCAGGCCGGCGGGACGCTCCCCCACAGGCAGGAATGCCGCGCCCGGCTCCACTCCCTCCCCGCGCACCGCGCGGCGTGGTAGAGGCCGGCGGCGGGGGGCGGCGGGGCGGGAGTTGCACCTGCTGAGGGGCGGGGAGGGCGGCCTCGCCTCGCCTCGCCACGGTAAGCCCCGGGGCCGGTCACCGGCGCGGTGCGGCTGCCACAAAGGTCACCCCCGTCCTGCCGTCTGTCCCGCTCCCGCTCCCTCGCTGGTGCGCGGGGCAGCCCCGAGCGGCCGTCTGGTTCTGTTAACGCCCTGCGCCTTCTCAGAGGAAGGCCGAGACAAGGGCGCACGGAAACGTAGGGCATAGCTTCAGTGATGTAACCGTGAGACTGTAGTTATGCTGCTGTAAGTCACCGTAAAACAACATGAAAATCAGCGTTGATGATAGGGTTTGTACGGCCACCAGAGCTGGCTGCACCTGCGGTTTGGCTGGGGGAGCTGTGTCGCTACCGCACCGTGTGATGCCCGGAGCCTGTGCGCCGCGCTGAGTAACGCCGCTGCTGCGGCGGCCTCCTCCCCCAGACCTGCCTCGGCGCACCGCCTGCCTGCAGCAGGACAGCCCTGCGCACCCACCGGCCACGGCCACTGAGCCCGCTCCAGCTCCCGGGCTGCGGTTGTCGTGGGTGTCTGAAGCGCCCAGCGCTCCCCGTGCCCCCGCCGTGCTCCTTGACTGTTTCTGCCTTCTGTTTTTTCTCCATATTGGTAAAACATTTTCCTTCAAGCCGAGGATTAACTGGCTGGGACACACGGAGGCGATGGACACGCTGCCAGCAGGCCCGACATACGCTGCCGGACCGATGGGGCCAGCTTTGCAGCGTCGGCTGATTAACGTCAGGAATTCGGTAGCAAAACGCAGTTATTTTACAACCAAAAAGAACCCTCTCAGAACGAAACGCCGTGCTCTCCGCCGTCATAGGTGCCCGCGGCGGCGGGCAGCTCGTACGGACAGCAGCAGGGGCGGCATGAGGCAGAACGGCGGCGACGGACGGCGAGGGCGAGACCCCCGCCCGAGGGACCGCCCCCCGCTCCCGCCCCCATGGCAACGGCTTCCCCCAGGCGCGGGCAGTGGGCGGGGCAACGCCGGAGGGGGCGGGGGCAGCCGGCGGCGCCGGGGAGGGCGGGGAGCAGGCGGGGCCGAGGGGGCGGGGCCGCTCCCCGCCGCGGCGGCCGCCCGGGACACGTGACACACCGCCCCCCCGCCGCTCTCCAGGGTCATATGCCGGGGGCGGGGCGGGCTCGTGTGCAGCTCCTCGGGGCTTCGCTCTCGGCCGCGTCGAGTCTCGTCGCGTCGCGGGGTCGAGCGGCACCGACTTCGTCCCTCCGTCCGGCGGCTCGCCTGCCCGCTCGTCCCCGCCGCTGCGCCATGTCCCCCGCTGCGGTGGTCCGGGGGCTGGCGCTGGCCGCGCTGCTGGTGCTGAGCCCGGCGGGGGCAGCCCGGCAGGCGCGGAGGCCCAACGTGGTGCTCATCCTCACCGACGACCAGGACGTCTGCCTGGGCGGCATGGTAACCCCGCGGCTCCCCCGGCCTCCCCTCGGCCTCCTGCGCACCCCGCCGCCAGGCCGGCCGGCCGGGGCGCGCCGCCGTGGGCCCGTCCGTGAGGGAAGCGGGAGGCGCCGGGTTGTGCGTGGGGGCCGGTGGGAGCGTTGCGAGAGGCCTCGCCCTTCCCGAGGGGGTGCTCGCCGCCCGCCCGCCGAGGTTGCGTAGCCTGGCTGCGGGCTGGGGAGACCGGGAGAGGGTGGAGAGGGCACGGCGTGAGGTGAGGGTCGCTCCGGCCGCTGAGGAGCGGCGGCCTGGGCCTGGGGTGACAAACGGCGCAGCCAGGGCCCAGCCTACAGCCGGGGACGGGGTCTCTCTCTCTGCGGCCTCAGGCCGAGTTGCCCCGCTAAGGGAGCGTCATGGTGGGCTTCCTCGGGTGAGCAAAGCTTCTCTGGGAAGCCACCGAGGCTCAAGTGGGTCGAGGCTGGGGCTTCTCCAGCGCAGCCTCTGCAGCTGCAGGTAGTCCCTGAAAAGTCTCCCGTACTTCAGCTCTCTTGGGCTGACTTGCGTAACCGCTGCGGTCACACGAGGCCCTAGCGAAAAGGCAGTCTGAGTGGCTTGCCTGGGTAATGCCTAAAAACTGTGGTGATGGGCCTTCTTTCAGGTAGTCATATGAATGCTCCCCTACTTTACCTAGCATCCTTATGTTTTTAGCTGATTTCCTTTTGGTACCTTTTCTCCAGACCCCCCTAAAGAAGACTAATGCTCTCATTGCACAGATGGGAATAACCTTCCAAAATGCAGTAAGTGTTTACATCAACTCTTTGAACTTCTGAGGTGTGTGCGTTTGTGTAGTTTGTATCTTAGGTCATCTAAGGTCTCAAAACTGGTAATAGTTTTATGAAGTCTGTACATATGTGTGTGGATTTTTAAAATTCAATCTCTAACTACTTTTAGGTCTCAAAATGAATATAGCTCAAGGTCATGCTCAGACTCTGAGAGGGAAAGTTTCACTTCCTAAAAGTACTTGTGCTAACTTCCTTAAGCTGTATAGTGAAACTGAGTAATCTGAATATTTTTATTACAAACTGAGAAGCATCAGAAGAAGCTATTTAAAACTTTCAGCTTCATGCATGCTGAAAACCCGCTTCGCTCTTTTCATATTCTAATGTATTGCCGTGGCTAAAACAATGGAGTGAATCAACTGGCAAACAGTATTTTAATGGGTACTTGCTACTGTATAAGAACCACATCTAATCTGGGGGGGTTGAAGGGCATATGCTGCAGAAACCTAAAACCGGTTTCATGTGTAGCTTTTCACTAGTGAAAATACTTGGGATGTAGTTCTGTGTGTCCAGAAAGAAGTACGCTTTAATGTTGGTGAACATTTTAATCAACCTATTAGCTGATATTTCAAAACCGTAAATTTTGAGGAAAAATTGTTTTATAACGTCAATCTTGTATCTCTTCATCCTGTCTTTCCAGTATGTTCCCAGTGCACTTTGCTGTCCCAGTCGAGCTAGCATTTTAACAGGAAAATATCCACATAATCATCATGTTGTCAATAACACTCTGGAGGGAAACTGTAGCAGCAAGTTATGGCAGAAGATTCAAGAACCATACACCTTCCCAGCGCTGCTCAAAACTATGTGTGGTTATCAAACATTCTTTGCTGGAAAGTATTTGAATGAGGTATTTTGTGCTTATTTTTTTACTGTGACACAGTTCATTTGCATTTGTCCACCTTTCTAAAACATTGAGTGATTTTTATATTTGTAGCTGGTGGTGGGTCCCCGAAATGTTTAAAACGGTGTTACTTGGATGAACAGTTCTCTTTCCTGAGATGGGATAAATACGATGCAAAGTTCAAATCTTTAACTTAACTTGGTTAAAATCAGGTTCTGTAGGTGCCTGAACATTTTTAAAAGTTAATTTTGAAAGGATGATGGAATCCAAAGGCTTTTTTAGTATGTTCAGATGTGTTAAAAATCATCATCTCTAAAAATTAATGACCAGGGGAAATGGATAGATGATTGGCATGTGGTATTGAAGAACACCATCAAGCCAGTGCCACACCAGGCATGATGTTAGAATAACGTTAAAGAAAAAAATTGGTTTGTCTCAATATTCCTGACTGATATATCCCCGTGAATCAGAGGACTATTTTCTTTTTAGCAGTTAATATGGTATTTTAAATATTGAACGTCCACTGAGGCAAATTCATTGGGAGAACAGGTTATCGGAGCTCTTTACAGAGGTTACCCAACACTTTATTGTTGTATCACTTGCGTGTGTGCGCTTTTGTTTTTTTCTGTTTTTAACTAAGCTGTGGTTTGTAGTCGTTTATGGTAAGATGTAAAACTCAGCTCTAAGATCAGGTGTTCCTGTTGTGTGATGGAGTTCTATTTGGAGTTGTATGAGTTACAGGGTTCTTAACAGCATTATTTTCTTTGCATCCCTTGGTGGAAAATGTTGGTGGTATAATAGAATAATAGAACATGAATTTTCATAGCCAGGTAGAAATTTGTTTCTGCTGATGTTACTGAGGCAGCTAGGGGAAGGGAAACTTGTCTGGCTTCCTCTGAGCATCCCTTGAGTCAGCACCATCTCCTGTCCCTGCAGTTAGGCGAGCCATGTAGATGGGAGAGGGCAGCCCTGAGAAAACCCGTTGTGTTGCTCTAAGGCACCCTCTGTTTTGAGTTTGGCACTGATTCAGCAGCTACTTTCCTTTTCTTGCTGGCTTAAAGGCTAGTTGTAGATTATTTGGCACTGAGGTGACAAGAGGCTAGCATTGCTTAAAGTTCGTACTGCCTTTTGGGGGAGGATGATGGAAGGTGTTGATCTATGCGAAATTTTCTTTAGTATCTTGTGAACTGTTATCACAAAGCCTAAGAGTGTCTTGTTGCATGTGTGTTTTGATCACCTCTCATTACCTGATGATGTACTGTATGTTCTCCAGGATATCTGCGTATTTTCTTGTGCAGAGTACAACAGGGAATAAAATTTAAATTTTATTGGTGAATGCCAAGCTTTCAGTTGCTGTCTTTCTAGTTATTTAATCCCAGTTTCTTTAACAGGCTATACATGTGTTTTTATATGCGTATGTGCTTGTTTTTTTCCATTCTGAAATTGAATTTGGCTTAATGCGGTTTCTGACTAGTGTTGAATAAAGCACATGAATATGAAACATAATTTCTAGCTTTTATTCATCATAATTGAAACTGTGAGTCATGGTCTGTCTTTTTTCAGTATGGAGCAGAGGATGCAGGAGGAATAGGTCATGTCCCTCCTGGATGGAGTTTTTGGTATGCTTTGGTATGTGACCATTCTTTTTTTAAAATACTTAATTTCAGTTGCTTTGTAATCCAACTCCTGTTCTAACTTTGGTCATGAAAGAGCAGGCAAAGAACATCTAACAACTTAATGCAAATTTTCTTCCCCTTTTTTCTGTATTGCGTATCAGATCCTTGCCTTTCACAAAGGCTGCTCCTCCTAAGGTCCCTGGGGAAAACCCTGACTTACAAAGCCAAAGCAGTGTGAGATAGCACTAAAATAAGTTTTGTTGTGGAGACCAGTTCTGAGAATTCTTGCCGTGTCCTTAAGACAAATGCTTATAACCTGTTTGACAAATGCTTGTTGGCAGCTCGTTGTGATCATTTCAAGTAATCAATGTACATGTTACTTTGTATAAATATGCATGTGACTCTTCTTTTTCACAGGAGAAAAATTCAAAGTACTACAACTATACTCTTTCAGTAAATGGCAAAGCACGAAGGCATGGTGAAAACTACAGTGTAGATTATCTGACAGATGTACTGGTAAGAAATTTTGCAACACGTATGTTACAGAAGCTGCTTATGACCAGATAATGCCTCATGCTGGGGGCTTGGGGAACGGTGGGGATGATAATTTGTTAGGCTGTATTAGTTCATAAATACATGATTGTGCTGTCGTGATGGTGGGTGGGCATTAATCAGCAGAGCAAGATTCTGGGTATATTTAGAAATGACAAGTTTGTGTGTACAAGCTGTGGAGAGGAAAGGGATTCCAACTGCCCATTTGCTAGCCAGTAGCCTCACTGAGAGGTTAATACTGACTGCTATGGTGCATGAGGAACATGATGCATGTAGGCATTGTACTGGTCTTTTTTGATCCTTCAGCAGCTCGTAAGCATTTTGACCAACAGGTCATTGCTGCATAAACCTCTTACACTGCTGTATCAATAGGTAACACACCACAAGTATTACGATTTTCAATGTGTTGCATTGCACCTTCTGCCTGTAGTTACCAAATATGTATTCAGGATTTCAGAGCTAGTGTTTGAGTTGAATTCACTTCATGGGCAGTGCACAGGAGTAAATTGCTTATGCAAAGTTCCTGTGTTGCTTGATGTGATGCACAAGCTTTCTTGTCCTGACTAGGGACATCTGGGTACTTAAGACTGGTATTAAGAATCTCAACATCTGGATCTGTCTACTGCAGTCCTGACATGTTGCAGTTTAAGCTCCTAATAAAATCTAAGTTGACTAGCTCTGTGAGTTTACCTACATCATACTGGTTTCTGAACCAGGTTTTTGAACTTCACACAGTTCTTATCCTCCCTTAACTCTGTTGTCATATAACTGAAGTCCAGCCCTACTTGCTTAGAGGTACAACTTAGGAGGAAGGAAGAGGAGGGAATTCCTAGTGTGTTGTTTCTTCTAGAGAAAGAAAAGGATATCCAAAATGGGGTGTATTAATCAGACAGGAAAGAAAATGTTGCAAGATTTGAATAGCGAAGAACTCATCTGTGAGTAATACCTTTTGAAGCTTTAATTTCAAAGGCTGACCAAGGGAAGGCCAAAATGGAACTCAACCTCTTCTAACTTGCTACTTGAAATTGTGTATAGGTTGAAATGAAAATCAAAGTGCCGTGAAGTGGCGTGGGTGAGTGGAGTTTGGCACTGTCCTTCACTAGAGCTGCTGGCTTCACCAGCAGAAATATGGTACCCCTTATAAACTAGGAGCTTGCTACAGAATAAGCATACGCTGTAGACAGTGGGGCTGAAAAATTTTTTCAGAACTATTGCTATTTCTGAAGACAATTGAAACTGCTAAACTGGGATCTGTTAGGCAGGAGATGGCATCCGAGAGCCTCAGAAAGACTCAGACTGTTAAAGAAAGCTCCAGTTTTACTTGATGAAAACTGAGTTTAGGTGGATTTTGTTGATACTTGGAACAGGCACAAACTTTTGATGAGCTTTCCAGGTCTAAATAATGCAAAGGTCTCAAGTAGAAAGCTGTTCAGAGGTGTGGGACAAATGATTTGTTTAACATGAACACTTGGGATTTTTTTATCACAAGCTGCTGTTCTGGACACTTGTAGATGAGCAAGCAATAAGTTTCTGAAATAGTTTAAATGTTCCCAGTACTACCAAGCTCTAAGTAAGTTAAGGATATCTGGTTTGGATTTTTCAAATACTTGCTGTTTTCCTTTGGAGGTATGACTTTTCTTCTCCAACAAAACTGTTCACAGGCCAACATGTCATTGGACTTCTTGGAGTGTAAATCTAATTTTGAACCTTTCTTTATGATGATCTCAACCCCAGCACCGCACTCCCCTTGGACGGCTGCTCCACAGTATACAAAGAGTTTTCAGAATGTCAGTGCACCAAGAAACAGCAATTTTAATATACATGGAAAGGTAAGCTAACTAGCAAGAATCTGTATAGGTTATTCTACTAGTTTGTGAGAGCAGTAGGCAATGACCCTGACGTGCATGTTAAGTTTAAACAGTGAGAAGGATAGGCTAATACCATGACTACTGGTTGTTTAGTTATGTTAATCAGCCTGTCAGGGTAAGACACCTTTATTGTGACTTTGAGATATTTGCATACCAATATGTTGTAAATAAAAAAATGTCGTGGCAAAAATGATAAGGCAGTACAATGGAATTATGATTGATAAATGGAAAAAAGTTAATTCCTTGTCCAATTTCCGGACTGTTCTGTAGCTCTTAAAATGTTCTTTCATTGCTCTCAGTATGTTCAGGAGCACACACAGGTAGTGTGCTATGCAAAGGCTCAGGTGAAGAACAGCGAGAGCCCTGTCTTCCTACGCACATCTGCTCGTGTGGATGGGTGGTCCATTACTTGAGCTTGTGGCAAAGCTGCCCCTAAGTGACAAGCATATCAGACTAATCAGAGGACTTTGTGAAATCATGAACCACAGGGTCCAGGGTCGCTAAGGACTTTGAGAACTTGCCTTTCATTTGTTGAAAAAACACGTAACCAGAATTGCTGAGCCTAATGTTACAAACTCACAGACATCCTTGTGACAGGGCAGTACCTTCCACTGCCAGTAAACTTGGCCAAATATGGTCTAGCTCAGACTAATCCGCTGTGACTTACTCTGCCAATAAGTGAAAGTGAAAGTCACAAACAGTTAATCCGGTGAGATATTTAACTTACGAAGCTTTGTATTTTTGATTCATTTAGTTTAAAATACAGTACTCACTACCGTTCAGTGTTCAACTGATTCACTTCAAGATTTGCTCCTAATCTTAGGCATTTAGGCAATGTTATCTCTTAGTCTTATCTGGAGCCCAGTGATACCTCTTCTAAGGTCACTGTGACTCATGTAGTACAGGGTGAAACTTGTTTTTCGCTGAGGATTGTAGCTTGCAAAATGACCATATGCTTAGCAGCGTGATATAAAAACATGAATGATAAGGGGAGAAAAGGGCTGCAGGCAGTAATAAATACTTTAGCCCAACCTGTTAAGTTTTGAACTAGGGAGTGGGAATCAGACTGGGTTTTTTTTTCCTCCATAAAAGGCTCCCTAACGTTGTCTTAGACTCCATTACTGTAATAACTGAATGCTTTTAAAATAGCCAGAAATAACTTGACCAGCCAAGTCAGCAGCTAGCCAAAAAATACAGCGTAGTAGTTCCCTTATGTAAAGCAAAAGCTCTGCATATGCCTACATAACACAAAGCAAAAGGACAGACTTACTTAATGTTTGGTAGTTAATATCTGTGGGTACAGCAGTTCTACTAGGTTTCACAATAGGAACAGACTAGCATTACCCTTCTTCCTAGACACAATAGCTACGATCATTAACCGTGTGCATTTCTGTAATTGGCAGTGTTGTGGTCTTGAAGCCTAACTCTTCTTTCAGCTTCACTGTTTTCTAGGGCAAGCACAATTCCTCCAATAGCAATGAACATGTGCGTAGGTTCAGACCCTGAAGTCATTGGTGTTGTAATGCCTGCTAGACAGTCTTGCACTGTACAGTCTCGATTCCTAAATTAATGTTGCCTAGCTTCCTTATACAGTATGTGGGCAAGGGGTACTAAAAAGGAGCCATCTAGGCAGAAGCTCTGCATGAAAAATAGGAGTTAAGCTGTTGTCAGACTCTGGCCAGTGATGCGCACTTTAACTTCTGCTTAGGATCCTCAGCTATGAACTATATCACATGATGGGTGGCTGTCTGGTTTCCCAATCAGGACTATTGATAGCCCAGATGAGTGGTTTATCTAAGCTGTTCTGAGAGAGAAGCTGATTAAGATACGTGTTGGGTATTTCTCTTGCATGCATTGTTTTTCCTGCAAAATCAGAGCACAGCTGTGTTCAGATTCTGCTGGCAAGATATAGTATGCTGTCTCAAGATCTCCTAAAATTTCTTTAAGAATGGGACATAGGGAGGCAGCAGAATTGGTGGACAGCTTTGTATGTAACCGGTGAAAGAGACTTGACAGGGAAGCAGATTTGAGGACTCTGAGTCAGTGTGAAGTTTATTGAAATCCACAAAGGTGTTTAGGCACTGCGTGAAGTTTTTGAAACTTCAGAGAAGGGTAGGAAGAACAAAATACTCCAGAAAAGAGAAGGATTCTACTGCACTAGGTGACTTACCTGCCTGAGTTAGCCAGCATGGTTGTGCCTTACGGAAGGCCTCTGCTAAGCCCACCTCTTGTGAAAGGTGGCTGGTGCGCAGGTGACATTGCCAGCTCCTTTGTTCTCTGAAGAACTTCTGCTGAGCTACGGATGGGGTTTGTGATGTTTTTCCTAACTTTTTCCTCTCTCAACCAACACGCAAGTCCTAGACGTTTGGTCTTGATTATGCTGTGTTTTCTTGTTGAGATAGACTGAGTGCCTCTCCAGAGAATTGTTATACAACTATTGAAAAAGAGAAATCAGAATACAACTGCATTAAAATAAACTGGACATGATACTAAGTCTCTATGCCAAAAATTTTTCCTTCAGTCGGCAAGAACAGAAACCAGGGGAACTGAATAATTGCAGGAGATATGAGTCACTTCATTGTGAGTCCCTAAAGCCTGAGCCCGTTCAGAGTCATTCACTTGTGACAGGAGGGAAACTGCGTAACGAGAGGCTCTACAGAGGGGAGTGACCAACTAAATACAGGCTCAAGCTGAGGGTGATGAGTGGGTCATCTCTGACCTACTAAATGAAAAACTGTAAAGCTGCATTGACATGACTTTCTCCTTTATTCTGCTCTCCACTAATACTAACCTTCAGGTTGTTCACAACAGACCTTCCCCTGTATTTGTACAGCAGCTGACCCGGTTCAGACTGGTGCTTCAGGCTGTGGGAGTATCACTTTTCATATGAGTTAGATCATCTCCATTACTTTGGGGGGGATGGGTGAGGGGAGAAAGGGAGGGGCTGTTTCTGAAAGTTGGGGATGCAGCTGGGAGAATCAATAACGCTTCAGCTAAAGAAATGCCCTTGTTCTGGAGTCAAAAAATCCAAATAAAATGGTAATGTTTCTGCTCCTCTCAGTAGTCTCCAGCCCTGAGTTCATAGGCTACCAAGAATCTGATAGTGGCACCATTACAAATCTTTGTCCTCACCTGTCCGTACATTAGGTAGTCCTAATTGCTTTTGATGCAGGAGTTTCTCCTGACCTCTCTACTATGTTAGGATGCTCACCAATCTTGGTCCCAAAAGAACCTCACTTTGACGACCAAGTCCAATTGTACAATGCTGCTCAATCCTTCAGATTTTTTTCATCAGACCTGTCTTGGGCTATCAGACTTCTATCTCTGGGAGAGCCTTCCCTAGCTCCTTTCACAAATTGCTTCCCTGAACTGCTTTGAAAAGATCCACAGCTATTTTCTTCTCACCAAGGGCTGAGCATGATGGAGCTGTAATATATTCTACTCTTGCAACTTAGATTTTACATGAACCAAGAGGGAAAACTGGAGTTGGGTCAGTTTGATAGCATCGCCTGGCTATTTCACAGGAATCGTGGATGTTTCACTCTAAACAATGTTTCTGTTTTAATTGGTCTAAGAAAGGTTTAAAAGCTGGTACTTCCCTCCTACGCTAATCTTTTTGTCTTTTTTTTTCTTTAGAACAAGCACTGGCTAATTCGACAAGCAAAGACTCCAATGACTAACTCTTCAATACAGTTTCTTGATGATGCTTATAGAAAGCGGTAAGGATTTTTTTGTTGCTTAAGATTTCTACTCAGAACTTCTATTGTTTTTTAAAAAAAAACAGGTATTTTTTTAAAAGGGTTTTAATAAGTCCAACAATAGATGTCAAATTACCTGTGTTCTGTGGCATCTGTCTCGGCAGACCTGACTTTCTGTATACTTTTTGCAAAGAAACTTCTTATTAACTTCAGAAATATTTTGCTCCCAAATGCTGACATCATTTATCATAAAAAAGACCAATCATGCTCAGTGTCTCTACTGCTTCTTTCTCAGTGCACAGCAGGTTTTCATAAAAAAAAAAATGGCCTTACCTTCTACTTCACTTGAATTGCAGATTCTTAGATGATGTACATCAAATGCGATTGATTTATCTGCCAGCTAATCTGATGTATTAACCTTGGCTCTCAGTCTGTGGTTTTTTTACATGGGAATACCTGACTGGCCAAGGCGGGTGCTTGATTCCTTTTTATAAAAGGGGATGTGGGCAGTAATGTGAAGATACAGCTTGTTCCCTCTTTTTTTAATAGAAAGGAAGGGTATTTGTTTACACTGTAGGTGTATTTTCTTTAAAAGCTCTGAAACAAACGTTAGCTTAACTTTAAGTGTTAAACTCCATTTTGAGCGGTTGTCAGGCATTAGCTTGTCACTTTGGAGATGGGAAACCAAGTTTTTTTCAGGCTCTTGCTTTATAAAACGAAGGTAAAATTATGCAACAAAATCTTAAATTAAGCCTGGAGACAACAGGATCCAAGAATTGAATAACTCTAGTTAATTCAGCATAATACTAGTCTGTGGAGGCTTGTTATTGACTTATCAGAAGCAGTCACTTCTCTCAATGGCAAACCCCATGACAAAGGAAAGAATAACTTGTAGCTGTTCGAGGCTTGAGATACACTGGAATAATGGACCCCGATATTACATGAGTAATACAAAATCCTGATGTAGTTTTCAAGCAGAAAGGATCCCATATAGGCAATTATATTCATGGCAGTCTTGTATTTTAATATTAAAAACTACATATAAAGAACTAATAACAAGTGACCTTGCAGGAGATAACTCTGACTCTTTGCCACCGTGTTGCTTCAAAGTTGGTCTTGACTGTCTCCAGATAAGAAGTAATCGGCATTTTGACGTCTTTCTCAGACACTACAGAATAAAATCAACAAGAACTGAAGACAAACAGTCTATTTCTATCTTAAACTGCAGCCTCAAAAAATACAGTGTAGTAATCTATGCAGTTTGTTTTCAGAATTTGCAAGCAAAATAATCCACTTACAGTGCATACACTGTTGACTTGAAGCAGAATACGAATGCCCTACGTGCAGTCAGAATTATTTTAAATTTTTCATACTCTAATATGAATTACTTTGTTTCTGTATAGGTGGCAAACTCTGCTGTCAGTAGATGACCTGATAGAGAAACTAGTGAAGAAACTGGAACTGAATGGAGAATTAGACAACACGTACATCTTTTACACATCAGACAATGGCTTCCACACTGGTAAAATTTTCACTGCTTACTGAACATTTGTAGAAGATCCAGGAATCGCATAATATTTCACCCTCATGACCACTCCAGAAAATGGGAACAGCAGCTGTGGAAAACTGTAGACATGAAAAGTACTGATTTGAGTTGCAAAACAGTCTGGAGTTGCAGTGTGGGGTGTTTGGGGATTTTACTGTTTGGCTGCAGTTTTTAGCATTAATCTCTACCACTGTATCCTTATATATATAAAACTAGGACAGAAATGGAGGAAGGGTCTCTGTGTTCTGTAGGAAGAGTTGCCATGAAAGAGTTAACCAGTAAAAATCTGTCCAAGAAAGACCTGTCTGTATCATGTTGTACAACTAAAAATGCAGTATATCTAAGCTGTTAAACTTTGTAAGATACAGCTTATGCTTTGAAGCTGTCTCTTCCTATCCTCCACTTTGTTCATGTAGTTCAGGTTAAGAACCTCTTCTGACTTAAAAAATTGGCTGCTGGAAATTATGTAACACAAGACTCTTAAAGTTAAATGGCTTCTTGTTTTATGGTTTTTTCCTTTTTCTATTGTATAGGCCAGTTTTCTTTGCCAATAGACAAACGGCAGCTGTATGAGTTTGATATCAAAGTTCCATTGCTAGTTCGAGGACCAGGGATAAAACCAAATCAGACAAACAAGGTAAGAAAGAAGTGAAATCAGAGTACGGATTTACTTTTAATATTGTTTCACAGTTATCAACTTCAGGTAATAATTTATCCTCCTGCATATATATGTATCAATGAAATGAAATATTTGGAGTCATAGAAAGTGCAAAGACATTCTAAAAAGCTGTGTGCTCTTGCTTGAATCAGTAAATTTAAGTAATTGCAGGCTACAAAAGTAAACAAAGTGTGAAGCTCACTTTCCAAAGACCCTACCATTGCTTTTGAATGTTACAGGGTCCATTAGCCTATAAAGATGAAATTAAGTAGTGTTTAGGTGTACCTAAAATTACAAGTACTTAAAATATAGAAGTCTCATTATTAAATCTGTCAGGTTCTGGTCTTCTGAAGTAAGTTTTCCTCACCCTGCAGATGCTTGTTGCAAATATTGATTTGGGTCCCACTATTCTGGATATCGCGGGGTATGACTTGAATAAGACCCAGATGGATGGGATGTCACTATTGCCGCTGTTGGTAAGTAGACAGACAGGGATAGTAACCAGTAATTCTTGCAGTGAATTCTTCAAAGTGAATACTACTTCCTTTGATAGACTAGGTCGACTCATAACCCAGATTCTTCCCTTGATGTCATTTTCACATGGGATGTTCATAGCTTAGTGAAAAAAGCAGGTATCTTGTTTAAATGCAGATGTATATTCATAAGCTGTACAACTTTGTGGTCATTTTGTAATAGAAAGTTGTGTCATCCTTTGGCTAATCTTGCCCTTTGTAATAATTCCTGTTTTGAAGGCTATATGTTGTTTCCACCTTGCATCCTCCCTCCCCTTTTCCTTAGGATTTCTCAGCATAGACATAGGAGAAGAGCAGACTGTTCTTACCTAAATCTTTGGTTTGCCTCAATTTTCAGTAGCTAGTGTTTCCCCCTAAACGCTGGAAAAAATGCATGTGGTTTTATAAAGTAAACCTGACCTTTCCCATAAGCGAGCAGAAGCCTATTTAAATAAAGCTGCTTGCAGTTGATCCTTTTAGGTTTAATTAAATTTAGTCTATAAATTGAAGGCAGCTTACTTGGAAATGTAGGAGATCATCCAGATTTAAAACAGTGCTTTGCTTTTAAAACCTTGTATCCAAACGTTAAGCTGTTCTTTAGACAGAAGCAGGTAAAAGGCATCTAGTTTAAACTCTGATGGAATCAAAACTGTGAAACTTATTGTTTTGCTGTATATGCCTGTGATGGTGCTGTATATTAACTTCAAACTTCCCTCTCCCTCTGTTTTAAAATGCAACTACAAACAGAAAAGCTTAAAACTTAGTTGCTTCTTAAAGCTGTTTATCTTTTCTTATGCCAAGGGTATCTTTTTCCATCTGTTGCAGTGGTCTGATATAAACCAAAGAGAAACTGCCTCATTAAAGAGATCTTGTCTGTAGTATAGCAGTATCTGGCCGTGTGGCTCCTATTTGGTATTACTGCGTGATTCTTTATAAATTGAAGATAGTACTTTAAACCCTCACAAGAAGGTGTACTAATATTTTTGGAGTTGGATCCTTGTCTTTGAGTTACACAAGACATTCTAACCTAAGGCTAAATTTAAGACTGACTCAAACTAGGGACCACGACTCAAACTGCCTTGTAAGCAGTGGGCAGAGTTAGTGTTATACCAGGCATGGAGAATTTCTTCTCTTTCACAGTGCAGTGGATACTAAGTCATGTTAACCTCTTGTCCTAGAGAGGAGACAAAAAAGTGACATGGAGATCAGACTTCTTGGTGGAGTACCAAGGAGAAGGATACAATGGCAGCGATCCTACCTGTCCTGGCCTAGGACCTGGAGTCACAGTAAGCAAGACAAGATCTGTTAATATTAGAAAATAGCTGATGAATTAAACCTGTTTGCTGTATGGACTAACTCGGTTCTATAAGTAAGCTCCCAGTGTCTTGGTAAGTAGGAGCTAGCTCTGTAGGTCCTGTGCAGCATTTAAGAATCAGAGGAAGACATCCAGCCATGCAGAACTGATGTGTCCTTATGACCGTACAGAACACAGTCACCCTTCCAGTGGGAATCTATAGGGCCTCAGGGCTGCAGAAATATGCAGGAAGGTGTGGGCTTGGCAAAGTGGGTGGCAGCGACATCATGTTCTTTCTAAATTTCCAGTGACCTTGTCACACAAGTCTTATCTGGGACTATTAAGTCACTAGCTACTTCCTGAATCAAAGAAGGTTTGCTTTAAGTAAAGCATCCCATTGGTGTTGGTTTTAGTAGTGTGTGTTGTGCTGTTCTCTTCAGTGTATGTACATTAGCTTCCCAGACAAAATGCACTTAATCACAGTGAGTTTAATAACAACACGTTCTCAAATTTAGAAGAGCTGAGTTTTTGCTTAAAATCCCTACTGGAGACTTGCATGTGTTAGACTAAGATCCTGGTGTTCATCAGTTAACTGCAGTTGGCTTGAGCTGGTATAGACTCTAGGAAAAGGATTGCTAGTTCATCTTTTTTTTGCTGCTCTGAAGTTTTGTTCACTGCTGACTTCACAGCACTGCTTCCCAGACTGTGTCTGTGAAGATGCCTATAACAACACATATGCTTGTGTAAGGACGCTGTCAACTTCCTGGGATCTGCAGTACTGTGAATTTGATGACCGGGAGGTAAGTCTCTGTCTGACTAGCAGATGTCAACTGTTCACAACTGTGCGAGTGACTGTCTGCACTCTTATCTGCTCTCAAGGTTTCCATAAAGTACTCTGAAAATCAGACTAGCATTGCTTGCAGGATAAGCAGTGAAGTATTTATCTACTGCTGAGACTGTTTGACCAAAACTCTCGTGGGGTTCTGGGAAGAAAAAAAAAAAGGGGGGGCGGGAGGGGAGTGAGGAAGGGACAATAGCCTAAACTATGATTATCCCCTTCTGGTATCACCTAACAGCCTCATGGGGAGCTGTGCTGGGGCTGGGTTCAGTTCTCTGTCGTACCGTAATTCCATGGGGCAGAGTCTTCTGTAAGACAAATTTTCTGTTACGCTGTACCTCTGCTGTTCTTATGTTCAGCTGCAACTCTTTTCCGTGGGAAGAACTGAGATCGCAGGCTAATCATTTCTATTGCTCACTTGTTTACCTGGCAAAACAAGTATTTAAGTTACAACTGTGAGAAAGGTCTCTAACCTTATCGTAAGTTGTTTGGGTATAAGGAACATAATGTCCCCCCTTCAGAAATTGTTCAAATCTCACTAGTGGAGCACCCGCTGTATGCACAAAACTTGGTGTGTTACAGGGCTGATCTTTACTTGTGCCCATTTGCACACAGTTGCTCTAGAGAGCATGTTGGGTTTGAGGCAGTGTCCTGGTTTCAGCTGGGATAAAGGCAATTTTCTTCTTAGTAGCTGGTATAGTGTTATGTTTTGGATTTAGTGTGAGAATAATGTTGATAACACACTGATGTTTTAGGATAAGCACTACTTAGCAACAACTAAGTTAAGGATTTTCAGTTTCCCATGCTCTGCCAGCTGGGAGGGAGCACAGCCAGGACAGCTGACCTGAACTAGCCAAAGGGGTGTTCCATACCATGGAACGTCATGCCCAGTATATAAACGGGGGAGTTGGCCGGGAGGGGCGGATCGCTGCTCAGGCATCTGTCAGCAGGTGGTGAGCAATTGCATTGTGCATCACTGGTTTTTTTTCTTTTTTTCTCTTATTTTTTTGTTATTCCTTTTCATTACAATTATTATTATATTTCATTATTACTATTGTTAGTATTATATTTTACTTTAGTTATTAAACCGTTCTTATCTCAGCCCACGAGTTCTACCTTTTTTCCCCGATTCTCCTCCCCATCCCACTGGGAGCAGTGGGGAGTGAGGGAGCAGCTGCGTGGTGCTTAGCTGCTGGCTGGGGTTAAACCATGACAGGCAACGGGGTCACAAATCTAATAAACTGCATTGTCAGCAGATGTGCAATAAATGCATAAACAGCAAGTATCCCCAGTTATCATGCCACCACACAAAACATTTTCTGGTAGTCTACAATGAACAACTTAAACCAGGGGAGTAAATCCCACAAGATAGTAAGAAAGACTGTGTAGGAGACCAAGATGCTGATTAGCAGACCCTGTCCCTCATTTTTCCACTTTCTGACAATTTATGATGAAGTTAAATGAGTGTTGCACCTTTCTCTGTAAAAGTAGACTCCAAAGTTGATCTGATAATACACTTCATGTCACTTTTTTTTTCCAGAAAGAAGGTATGGCTGTGGCATTTTTGGGTCACTCAGCTTACCTGGGTCAGCTAAATTAAGACTAACAGTATTGGGAAGATGCAGCAATGTGGCTTTTAAAACCTTGCAGTGAACCTTACAAGAAAGCTTGCAACCAAAGTCTGTCTGGATGCATCTTTATCTAAGTTAGACACAACCCAGCCAGTTTTAATCAACATCATCTGCAATCAGGCCTCCTACTCTAGCACAGACAAAACCTCAGCTGAATTCTTGAGATATGTTTGACTAGTATTTGTCCCACAGAATGGTTTAGAGATTTAATGTACCAAAAAACAAATCTGCCCTAAAATCCTCCAGACAAACCTTCTCAAAGCACACAAAAAACCTTCTCAAAGCATGCGCGCACAAAAAAGCTTTCTTGTATTCAGGTTATATAGCATACTTGTATTCAGCATATTTTGTACACGTAGTCAAGACACCTCTCTGAGTTTGACAGCTGGAAGTACCTGATGAGCATGTAATGGTGGTGTGATGGTCATGAAATTGTGTATTTTGAGATCCACTAATGAAAAGACAGCCAGCTTAGCCATGGCCTCTTGCTGTGGTCTTACAGTCACGAGACAGGTTCCATTTCTGTATTAGAAAAAAATCTGCGGTGTAGCAGGTACTTTAGGTGGAAGTAAAAACTTTCCCAACAATACTGTACTATCGCAAACTTTAGCTTTACCTACACAGTCCTGTCTTTGACCACTTAGCCGCATGGCTAAATATAGCTTATGTGTGGGGATGCTGCAGTGTAGTTGAAAATAACATATGCTGCCATAAAGTGTTCTTCCCAAATAATATGATTAAATGTTAATTAGCATTTAGGACTTAATACAGTGCAGGAACTTTCTTCTACAGGTGTTTGTGGAAGTGTATAACTTGACTGCAGATCCACACCAGATCAATAACATTGCTAAAACAATTGATCAAGAAATTCTAGAAAAGATGAACTATCGATTAATGATGCTGCAGTCCTGTTCAGGAGCAACTTGCCGTACACCAGGTGTCTTCGATCCCGGGTAAACACTGATTCAACTCATTATTGTAATACTTTTAAATATAACTATGTATTTTTAAAATTAAGCTTTTATAGAGGGTATTTGTGATGGAATATAATATTACTGACATACATATTGTTGTTTAATAGAGATGCTTTCTTGATGCTTCTATTTTTTAATGTTTAATCTCTATTTTAATTTAACCTACCAAATATAACTTGATGGTATTAATACTACTACTTTAATCTTGTCAGCCACTGTTGACTTAGAATAGCTGAAGCTTACAGCTGTGCTGAGTAGTCAGAGATGAGTGACCTCAGGTTTGCCCACAAACAAGGAAAAGCTCTGCAGGTGTCTGTAGGCAGGCATTTTCCAAATACTTGCTCTGATTGTTCCTGGAGATGCTGTTAGCAAAGAATGTTTCCTGTGGGACCTAAGCTGTATGTATTAGTCAGCTGTTGTAAGTAAATAGCACTTCTTTCTTACCTCAAAATTCAGTCAGTAATCATTTGGAGCGAAGCCTTTAAGCACTATTTAAAATGTCCTTACAGTTGTGCTACATAAGTTTGTAATTTGAGGCAGCAAAGCTTTCTGTTAGAATGCATCTCCTGAATGCTTAATGTTACACATGCCAATATGCTGTCGGTATGTTGTAGCTAGTATTTATTTCTTTGGAGACTATCAACTCCTTAGTTGCGCATCGTTATAATTCATCTGTTGTAATATGTGGAGAGATTGTCCCTACTGCATACTGTTAAGAAAGTGACTATTCATGTAGCCTTGTACCAGAGCTGTTCTAGACATAAGCTATTTCTAGAAGTGTGGGTCATTGTGGGCTAACTGTAGCTCACACAGACTCTGTTCCTTTCTATAGGTACAGGTTTGACCCACGGCTCATGTTCAGCAATCATGGTGTTCGGGCTCGGAGGTTTTCTGCACAGTCCCTATAAGGCACTTCAGAGCCTCTTGCAATCAGCTCCTACTGACCAGTTTCTCCAGTGACTGCAGCAGGTCTGTCTCTGTAACTCTCGTTGATCGCAGCTGGAAGACTTTTCATGGGCTATTCAAACCCTGTT
Organism: Gymnogyps californianus; assembly: GCF_018139145.2. Lineage (NCBI taxonomy): Eukaryota > Metazoa > Chordata > Aves > Accipitriformes > Cathartidae > Gymnogyps > Gymnogyps californianus. The sequence continues at coordinate 181,272,294 of NC_059471.1, forward strand.
TGGAAGAAAAACCCTTGTCTTTAGCTGGTTGCCTTGTGCAATATGTATATTTTACAGCTGAACTCTAACTCTGAATCATTAGACACAGCTAATCTGTCTTGCTCAGATAGTTGATTACCACCTTTGTCTTTCAAGTACCTTTTCATATCACAGGCACAGAGGTGAACCTATGCCTATGAATCTGAACAGTTTATTTTGTTCTAAAAATCAATAAATGCATATTTGAGTCGGGTTAGATAGGCAGGTGCTATTGCACAGTAATGCTCACCCACATTGTGTCATAGACTTTCTTAAAAGCTATGTTTAATTATAGGTTTCCTGTATCAAGCTCAAAGCTGTTAATGACAATAGCAAACTAGCCCAAAATAGTGTAGGAAGGCATTAGTCAAAACTGTAGGAACTGACTAGCAAGTGTCTTGTGCAGAATTAAAATCCTTATGCTAAATATTCTCTTTAAACGAGACCACTTCAAACGAGACCAATGAATTTGGTAGGACAGCTTTGGTAGCTTGCAAACAAGAATGTAATTTCAACCTCCTCCAGTTTGAAATGCTGGAATGGGTTACTGAGTACTACTGAAAAAAATCTTAGGGTTTAATATAGGCTTCCTAGCGAGTTAAACAAGAGTGAGACTAACAAGTATTCAAATAAGTGTGCCTGTGTTTTGAGCTAACTCAAGTCTGTTTTAATACATGAACAGAAGTAATACTAAAAAAAAAAAATACAAAAAAACCAGGGCACCACAGTAGTTCATCTGTCTCTAACCTTCAAATGTCTTGAATTGTCTAACATCTTATGTTGATTAGATTCTTGAAGGTAAATTATTTTGAAGGCAAACTAGCTAAAAATAAATAAATCATTGCTCACTAGAAGTTAGGCTAAGAGGGCATTTTAGGCAGTTTAAGTGCTTCATACAGTGTTGCTGTTTGGTTGAGACATAACTACTCAGAACCTGCAGTAAGTGGCCTTCACACCAAAGGACTGCATGTCAGATGTCTGACTGCAGTACGTTATCACTTGGTTTCCCTTTGGAAGGGGGGTGATGTCTTTTCAACCTTCTGATTAGGCTTATCTGAAATGTAGCCATCACTTGCACCCAAACTTGAGTATCTTTCTAAATCTTGAAAAACACCCAAACTTGCATTAGCATATGACTTCTGTATAGATTCATTGGCAAAACACCTAGAAACACTGAATTGTGCATCTTTTGCCCACAAGCCACATGAACTTGTCTTGCAAATCAGCTGTTTTATCGGGCAAGATAATTGTTCCCTTGTCAAACAAACTGTGGCACAACTATTTAGTTTTCAGTTAGTTATTTCAGATCTTTTACCCAAATAGAGAGCATGATGATTTCAACTTCTGTCACATAAAACCTTCTACTAAGTAATCATTAAGTAGGCAACAAAGTGTGACTCTTTCAAAACTGTGAAGGTGCATACCCCGGTGCACAGATCCACAAACTGGATACAGGCAATGCTACAATAAGATAAGTTGAACTTTCTTGGCTTTTAATTCTGAAGCACAGAAGTTGTCCTTCCTGTAGCTTAGAGTTGCAAACTTTTGTGGTGGTCTACAGGTTAGATTTTATAGAGCTTTTGTCTCAAATCTAACTCGTTGTTTCAGATCTCTAGAGTGACCAAATATTTGGAGAAAAAAAATTGCTTGAAAGGTAACTTTTCAGCTGGAGCATCTGTATAAATGCAGAGGTTTTTGGATATTCAAACTACTTGGTTCAAATACTCAGGACTTTTTCCTCCACTGCAACTGTAGCTTTATCCTGTTTTTTGTTTCTCAAGCCTTAGTGTTGCCCATCAATATCCTTCAGACTCTGTTTTGTCTTTAAAAACAAAACCAAAGTTGTTTTCATGCTCTCAAGCATTTTCTTGCAAACTGAGCTAAACCTAATGTTCATTTACATAGTGTTTTGCTCAGATAATTCTAGGAACTTAGACTTGTTCTTTTGTTTAAACTTTATTTTGGTAGCTGTGTGGAGGCTAGCGTGAATACATTGATTGCTGCACATTAAACCCTCAACAGTTCTATTGAATCTAGGTCATATGTCAAGTTTCTACTTGAGTTAAGTGTCAGTGCAAGTAATGTGGGTTATGATGTTGCTTCTTAATAGAAAAGAAACTTTGTTATGACACAGATGTGTAACTAACTCTCTCTCTTCTTAAAGTGATCTTAAGCCATAACAAGGCAATTTTCTTTTGAATGATTTACTTTTTGCCTAATAATAATATGAAAGTTGACAGAATTGATACAGATTATTCAATGTGTGACCAGATGTTTTATCCAAATTAACACCCTTGCTATCTGCACACACCTGTAAAGCATTTTGTAACTAGGCTCAATAACTTACACACTCACTGTCAGAGAACCACACTATACCTGAAATCTGTCATAGGTAGAAAATGTTGTATTGAATTGAAATTCAGAATGAAATTAGTCAGTCCTTACTTAACCAGAATAGCGGTTCAGGAAAATATCTGCTTCACTCCCACTTTTGATAAAGACTTAAGAACTGTTCAGCAAAAGCATGTAGTTGAAGGAGGAACAGGAATCAACAGCTGCCTGCCTGCTGTTGCTTTTACAGGAGTTTGTCACTTGTCTGGTGTCTATTTCCATGAAGCAGTTAATTCTGAGTATTTTTACAGCCTTGAATGAACAGTGTTAATTCTTAGCCCTGATGATTAAAAAAAACCACTATGAAGGAACTTCGACTTTTATGGAGATGTAATTCCCAACCAAGTGATTTTAAAACTAAATGGTCTTCCTGGATATTCCATTTCATATGCTATTTGGCCATGGCTCTATCTGTACCTTGTTACTGAAGGCATTGGTGTTAAATGAAAGGGCCTTACCAGTAGAGTTTTAAATGAAAGGGCCTTACTGGTACAGAGTTGGGTTTAGGTAAAACGCGATTTTTTTATTTTTTTTTTTAAATCATAATTATCAAAAGCAGAGCTGTGAACTTTAATGATCTGATCTGGTAAAGTAGATGCTATACAGGGAGAAATACAGTTAATAACTTTATTACATTATCCTAAATCAAAAAACATTCAGTATCATCGCTTCAGCATAAGGCAATAAGGCTGGTAAACTGGGCTTCTTCATTTTGAGGAATAAAGCTGTAACAGGGACACATACATGCAAACACACACTCAAAGCAGGTATAATACCTTTTCAATCAAGTTAAATTTAAGACTGATTCTACAAGCTAAATACAATATTTCATCATAATGAAACAGCTGTCATTTATTGTGATTCAGTTAAAATTAATTTTGTTTGTATTTCTCTGTATGTATGTGAGCATACTTTGCTGTAGCATGTTGTGAGCATACTTAACTTCTGCTGTTTTGAACGTTTGTTTAGAAAGTGCCCTTCCAGAGGACCCTGTTCACTGCTGCACTTTTGGGGAAAGAAAAATAAACTGCCTATCAAACTTCCTATCTTTCTGTTACTGAACTCCAGTTAAACCTTTCCACAGGATCAAGCTGTGCCATACTTCTAAAGACTGAATTCCTAATTTATAAGCCTGTTCTCTGCTTACTGCCCTGCTACCTAACAATGGCCACTAGTGAACTTTTCTATGGTCACAGGGAACCTTATGTACAGCGTCTAGCAAGACAACACGTGACTACTTTGCACCAGGAAGAAACACTGAGGTGAGAGAACAAATTTAAATGCAAGCTGTACTTGCTGATATTTCCTCAGAAACTGATGTAGTTGAATAGATGGAAAACTTTAACAAAAGAGACAATGGAGAAACTGCTGTTCATAATTAAAAGCAGTATGTTCTGCCTCTGGGAAAGAGGAAGAATAAAATCCTACATAAAGCTTTTTCCAAAATGGGAACTGTGAGCAACAGTAAGATATGTGCTACTTACCTCAATCCCTGTTACAGAGTTGAATTCCGTGGATGATTCTCTGCAACTGTTTAAAAATATACACATAACTATTTTCTGAACTAGAGGGCAAGGTGATTTGGTACCTTTAACCTATTTAAGTCTGAGGCTTTCACAAGCTTCTAAAACAAGTATTTCTGCATTGTATTTTAATTTCTGCTTAACCATGTGGTATCAGTTTTGTTTCTCCTTCAGTGATGTAGCAGGCTTCCATTAAGTAGAGAAAAATATTTAACAGCTGCTTGAAACAACACTGCTATCTTTCTTTTGATGCTCCAGCTCATGAAAACTATAAACTTTACTGTAGCACCACAAGAAAGGGCAGCTCTGTATTACCTAGATACACCTTCCCGTTGTGCTCAAAGACATCACTGACAGCCCAAGTGACACTACCATCAGGGTCATGGAAGCTTGCCACAATGTCTCCTTTGTCGTTAATTTCTAAGAACAAGCCATGTTTGTGAAGAAAAATGCTGTAGAATGACAAAGGAGTCACCTGTTTTAGAAAAAGAAATACACAGTGTTAAGACTTCATTCAAGGGGTGGGGGGCAGAATTCCATGACTAGAAAGAAATGGCAATGCTACTATATTGCTTTCCAGATGTTGCTCTAGTCAGATTCAGCTGTCACTTAATCTTTTGATAATATCCACTGGACTGTGTCTAAAGCTGGCAGTCCAGTAATTGCTCACTAATCTTAAAGTACAGTCAGTGCCTACTTAAGAAGGTGTGGAAGTTGTTTGAACTTATTCCAGCTGCCAAAAGCCACCCATTTTCTAAAAACAGGACTAAGAGGGACTTGATGGAACACAACTGAATCACCCACTTCAGTGTTTTTCCTGGGCAAGTTCTAGGGAAAAGGCAGCATGGTTCCTAGAAAAAGTAGCATGGTTAATCATGACCAGCTCCATAACTCTTGCTTGGCAAGAATGACTTTGCAGAGTTTGATTCCTATAGCAATATCCTCGTATTTTCTGTAAAGAGTTCTTCACCTGCCTTGACAATGTCATGCTGCTATAAACAATGGGCTGAGAGCTTGCAACTATGGACTACTTTTGTCAATACTGATTTTTCTACTTTATAAATGGGTTCTTGGTATTATCACAACAGTAAAAGTGGTGTGTTTTACTATGTAAAAAAGAAACCAATCCTCAAATGTTCCAGAAAAATCAAAGTTAGTATGTGTCGCTATGCTGGCTGGTAAAGATAAAGCAGTCTCTTGTGTTTCCTAATGAAGGATAACAAGTTCTTTCGTACTTAAGAAATTAACATTTTTGTGACTCTGGTAGTTAATACTACACAGTGTCAGTTACCTTTGCAATAAATCTCTTCAGGAATGGATATGGTCCTAAAGCATCCAGAAAAGGAGAAAAGAAACTAGGAAAGCGAGTAGTAGATATTCCAACTCTGTATAAGCCTGTTTTTGATAATCTGATGTTGTCTGGATACCCAGGCAGGTTGTCCACAAAAACTTCTTTTTTTCCTGCATTAGCTCCGCTCACCCAATACCTGCAAAAAGGGAATTTTACCTATGAGTTATAGTGGCTCCTGCAAAATACAGCAAGCTTAATAGCATAGAAGATCCATCGTTTTGATTCATGCAAGGAATTTTTCAAAATACAGAAAAGGACTCTGCAGGAAGTAGTAAATGCAAAGAGGTACTAAACTTGAGTAACGATGATGAGTCAAAAAACTCATGTTTCTGCCTGTAACATAAACAGTACCTCCCTGGTTCTAGTCAAAAAATCTATTCATAGAAAATGTGCCTGTTTGTTAAATTAAAACTAATATTAAATTTGGCTTTAGAACTTCCATGAAATAGAAAACTGTTAAAACACTGACTCCCTTTAAAATGGGAAAAATGGGGTGTTACGCTAATCATGATAATCATGCAGTGACACTTGTCCTGAGGTCTGTTGTAACTGTAATAATGGAGTCATCAGGATAATTGTAATTGAGTCTGAGGGAATTAGGGCCCAATGTATCAGTAAATCGGTATAAAAGACATGCGGCAGTGGGAAGAGCAACTGTTAATCTCTACCTAGAATTAACTAAAACCTGTGACTCTTGCAATAGAAAAAAGTAATTTAGGCTAAGTTTCCAATAGCAACCCGATTAACTGCACATCTTCAGTTTACATTTTTAGAAAAGTAAGGAAAAACGGAAAAGTAAGAACATGAAAATCATGTCTACAAATTGATTAAAAACATGTAATATAAATTAACATGTAATATTTTATATCTAGGAGGAGAATGATGTTTAACATACCGTATGATTCTACATATGCTGGTTTCTGCTATTAATATGTAATCTTCATGGGGAGACAGGGCAATCCCATTTGCCATGTACAAGCCACTCAGCACCGTTCTTCCTGTTCTTGTTACAGGGTCATAGGCCAAGAGGCGACCAAGATGGTTTGTTTCGATTACCTTAATCAATACATCTAATGAAAAACTAGGCTATCAAAATACCTGGTTTCAATTAGAACAGAAAATATTCTGAAGTTGTATTAACATAAATTAGATAAAAGCAGACTTTACAGAATGGCAGATGGCATCTTTATAAAAACAATATGCTTGCACCACTAAAGGAGCAAAGGATTCGGTTCATGTCATTTCTGAGGCTGATTGCAGCATTCTTGTGAAAACAGAGGAACGTGGGGGCTATGAAGCCCAGAGTTCAAAATATGTTATTCTGCAGTTCCTGCTTTAGCAAAATATTGAGGCCTATCAGGCTTCTGTGAACAACTACAACTTCTTCAAATCAAACTGGAAAGCATTCACGAGCATTTTGCTAAAGCAAGTAAACAGCTGACATTTTACTTCTGATATGAAATAATTTGAGTAAGTTTCTTCTGCTAAAAATCTGCAGGGCAGCTTTGAATTATATGTATATAAGCCCTGTGAAGAGGAAACTGCCCTTATGTTTGTCATTTGTACTGGCAACCCCTTGTCAAGTCTGAAATACTAAATGGCAAAGATGATGTACTACCAAACAATAATTCTGATAATAGCTTTAAGAAACAGCAAGCGACACATAAAAGATTTCAACTATTCTTTTTTTTTTCCTTTAATAACTTGGATCTTGATTCCCACCCCTTAAATTAAATATATTTCCCTTCATTTGATTTTTCTCCTTGAAATTTTATCCACTTGAATTTTATCCACAGTTCTGGTAGTAAAGACAAGACTCAGTGTAAACTTTATGTCTGCAACCTCACTGAATTTCAGCTTTACAAACAGACAGTTTGTTCTAGATAAAGTTTTACTCAAAGGCTATGACTACACAGAAAAGATACCTTCAAGTACACCAGCAATTTGCTACCTTGCATTTACTGCAGTATAAGAGCATGCTTGTAGACAGATACCAGAGAGAAACTAACATGCTGTAAAAATCCAGACTGTAGTGTAGCACATGACAATTTCTTTGGGTAGTCATACCCAGAGGTTTTGGGTTTGTTTTTTTTTTTTGAAAAGCAGCTACAGAATAGCACAACCCATCCTCTGCCTCAGGGCTCGAGCACTCTGCATTCATAGCATGCTTGGCTAAAACACACAAGCACATGAAAAAAGCTTGTCTCTTCTGCAGCCTAGTACATGGTGCTGCCAGCACAAAAATTAACACTTAAGCTGCCTGAGCAAATGGCTACAAAGATTACCTCATCTCACCTCATATTTGTGATGTCGCCTTTCCCACTTGCTACTTGAATCCGTAAAATAAATCAAATTTTTCTTTGATATTTCTAATCCATTTAGGAATTTGAAAGGCAGGCCATCCACACCTAGTTAATAAAAATGACTACTGATTAAAATAAGTACAAAACCACGAAGTGTTCAAAATGATTCAGATCCACACAAGCTTAAGATTTCAGACATTGCAATTCCAAATCTCATAGTGAATGCTATCCTTAATTTGTCCCAAGCTAAAGTCCAAGCTCCAAATTACTTTCATTTGCAGGGAAATATGTTCAGGTTGCAGCTCAACATAACACATACCAACCCAAAAGCCTCTGACGTATAATTGCTTTTGTTTTCTTCTATTTTTTAAACAAATCTTAAAAATATAAAGCCAGTGGGCTTTCAGTCACTCCCAGTCCCCACACTCGCTAGTACTGATCTCGACTGATTGAAGTGCCTTGATCTTCCAATTTATATATAAGCATGAGGACCAAACCCAAGATCAATCTACTTCCCCACTAACTGTAGCATCACCTTTTTCACTCGATAGCAGGAGGGTTTTCTCTCCTGTCCTTGGATTGACTTTGTACAGGCCTAAATAAGAATCCACCACAATCACGTTACCATCCTGATCCATTCGGACTCCATGGGGCCGGCCACATATTGGTTCATAGTCTGGAGTTCCTGAGATACAAATAGGAGGATGTGTAAGACCAGGAGGTTGACAAAATGAAGATCATGAAATGCAAAGGCTGAAAAGCACTAAACTATCATCCTTGAATAAACCAGATCCTTAAAAGCTTCCTTAAACTGTCTCTAAAAGTAACTTGCAAAGGAAGTGACAGTATAATGTCAATCTAGTCATCTCTGTTCCATATTACTTAAGAAAAAATTTGCTCCCAACCTTCAAAGAAATTCAGCTTTACTCTGTTTTCCCAGACAACTTTAAACATGACTGAAGAACTGGTAGGATTAGTAAATCAGTAAAACAAAATGGATTAGCTGCTGTTTATTTTATACCCCCAAGAAAAAGATGGGAGAAAACCGCTTTCAGGAAAGATTTGAGAGCAGTGAAATTAGTAAAACTTGACAACCTACAGTTTTGTGCCCTGATGCCCTCTACTTTGAAATACGTATTTTCCCCCAGTACTCCAGTAAGCAAGGGACAACATCCATTACAGCTCACTAGAGCTGTAACACATCAGTAACACAAGCTGACTGACTGACAGCTGCCAAAAAGTTAACAGCTGAGTTCCAGTCGCACTCTGAATGGATCGATCATTTTGGTCTCATTTTTGGTTTCTTAACTTCCACATGGTCAGTTATTTACGTAAGACTCAAAAATGTTCAGTAATCTTTGAGAATTCTTTCAAATTCAGTCGAGACTAGCCCATAGCACAGGGACTTCAGGGATAGGGAAAGCACCTACCTAACTGTCACATGTTTAGGAAACCAGGCTAAAGCCAATCAGCTATTTTAATGGCCTTTCAGGCCTGCTTGATTCATCAAAAAGGAACAGGATAAAAATGTAAACATTTCAGTGTTTGTCTTCCTGACTTACAAGTAATGAAAGAAAAGGCAACCTTGCAGTCCAGTTACTGGTGATGGTACCAGGACGTGCTACTCTTGAGTCTCTGATTCCTTTGTAAGATTTGAACTTTTTCTAAAATACATTTTGATCTTGAGGCAGGAAAATAATTGGATAAATCATGTCTTTAGACCACCCTCAAAAAGCTTTGTATAGAAGGACTTCTGTAAAATGTTGTTCTTTATTTAAATGGCAGTCCATGGCTAGTCAGTCTCCAGAGCTAGAGAAGTGTGCCACTATGCCTTAATCCTGCCTACATTAGGAAAAACTACATGATAGCAGTAGGCTTCTCTATGCAAATTTGCATAAAAGAATCAGAAAACGTTAACAGTAGCTAAAATAGCACTTCAATTTCTCATTCAGTGACATTTATATGAACAAGTTTGTTGTCCTTTTCACATCAAAACCGTCGCTCACCACATTCAGGCATATCCTGCCCCATTTGAGTAATGAAATGTAGCTGGTCGCCACTGATCATCCACAGTTTCCCATCCACAGTACCAGTGTAGATATTACCTTAAAATAAGTATATTAGAAGACTGTTTTAAAAGGGACCAAGGCAAATAAAACTTAGATAAAAGGACATTCCTCATTATTGTGAGCCCGCCCTTCTTGCTCCTAACTTATATATTCTACGCACACACAAAGCAACGGAACAGATAGGAAACCATACAGCTTGCTTTAAATACATTTTTATAAAGCAGAAAGAGCAATAATAAATGGGAGATTAGAGAAAATACGAATTTTTCATATGTTTATTTTAAATACATCTAATACATTAAAAGCTATTTTAAGACTCCTCTGGGTTAGCAGCAAACAAAGGCATCAAGGACGGGACTAAAGATTCATAGGGATATTCTCATACTGTCAGTGAAAATCAGTCAAAGCATTAGCAGAGCTCACACAATCTACCTTTTTATCCTGAGGGTTCTGCCATGTTATCAACTAGCTAAAATGTTCCGTAGACAAAAGGAAAACATTGCAATGACTGATCCAAAACAAGAAAGTAACCCTTCTCCTAGGACATTAAAATCCTAAGCAAAAAAACCAAGTGTGGTGGGGTTTTTTTTAAGCTGTGATGTTTTGCTTTGGTTTTGAACCACCAGAATAATACCAAAAATGTGTAAGTTTGCATTAAAGGACTAAGCACTTTTTTTATTGGAAACCTGCTTAGCAGTTGCTTTCTCCTCTGCTTTTAAAGTGTTTAAATTAACAAGGCAAAAACCTCACAGGAAGTCTTCAGATCTTTTGACATTGTATTGTAACTCCAAAAACTTCTGTGTAGAGCATCAAAGGAAAAACACTAGCAGTGATTAAGCCCCACCTTTGACAAATAGCATCCTCCTACCTTTTGACTAGTCCAGGCCCTGGAATAGTACAATGCACATGACCAATCCTAGACTTACTGTTCAACAAAATACACTTTTAGTGTAAAGTCTGTTAACTGTCTGGAAACATTCCTCTGATGTGTCTTTTATTTACATAGGTTGAACTAAAGTAGACATTGTTTTCTTTACGTGTGGCCTGCATTTTCATCCTAGCCTTGTTTACATTTAAAAATGTGCACTGTCACTTGGTGACAGGTGTTAAAAGATACTCCATAGAAGTTATGCCACCTTTCTGTGCCAATATTACTAAAAAAGCATGGAGTCTGACTTTGTCTAATGAGCACTTACACCAGAGCAGATAAACAGATATAAAAATGCCTAGCATCTGCTCACTCACGTCTATGGAAAAATGTTATGAGCAAATAGGACAGATTCTCAAAGTATCAGCTGTCAGATCTAGATTAAAAGAATTGTCTGGGATTACTGGCATACAGAAAGCACCTGTTTATCCAAAGGGAGAACTTCAGAGCCACTGTTCAATACAACAACTTTGCCTGGGAAAAAACAGAGGCTGAACTTTGCTGTCATAAAATATACTGGCATTCTAATGCCTCCCGAGGCATGTTGGAAACAGCTGAAACTTCTGATCACATACCAGATTCTGTATTTAAAGAGAGAATCTTAGACTTGTAATGCTATTTTCTATCATGCTATGCACTAGGCTATGATGCTATATTTAGATTTATATAGCTAATGCAAGTGGGTTTTGCACTAGACTTCTCTCATGGGTATTTGTAGTAAAGTGAAGGCAAAACAGAACTACTCTAATTACCTGTAATAGTCTGTCTTACTCATATGGAAAACAGCATTTACCTAAATCAGGTAACATCACCACAACACTTACTACAACCTTGGTCATATTGTATGATTTCAACTGACTGAATCCAGTCTCCTAAAACATCCTTAAATTCAGAGAAAATCCACGGTAGAATTAACACACTCAAGACAAATAGAATGAAAACAGTACTTTATACAGCATCATGAAAGAGGTTAAATTTGGCAACACACAGCATTTGTGGGATTAGTCCTCATATTTAAAATATACTCTGCAAAACTCCAGTTGTGAACGCTACCCTTTCTGAAAGTTGTAGAGGAAGAGGTGGAGAACAAAAAGTGCAATAAAAAGACAATTTAAAATAGCACCTTTGAGGAAAGCAGGAAGGAGACAGCTTTGAAAAGACATTTGCTAGGAATGGCTGCCTCAATGCAAGGTGTTGAGCTAGGTCCCTTCCCGGCCTATGCTGCTACAACTGAAAACGCTTCTAATTTCAGCTTGCACAATGGCAAACAAGAAAGTTCCAGATGATTACCTCTCCTCTGTAGCACACAACACAAGACGGTATCTTTCAGACAAAGGTGTCCTGGGCTATTCAAGATTTCCTTGAAAAATACCAGAAAACTAGCACCAGCAGTAAGGGAGGGTGTCTGACCTGCCTGGCTCAAACTGCTCTGGACTGGGAGTTGCCTACTTCTCTGTACTGGCTACTGCAGGAATCTATTTTCTCCACTTGCACATCAAGAGGAAAATAATTCCTCCAGAACAGGTAAGTCCTGAGTCCACAGCACTAAACCTGTGTCCTAAAGAGATCACAGTCTCTCTCCTCTATTTGGCCTGAACTTTCATCGCAGTCCCTACTTTGGTCACACTCTGGGTAAGAGAGTTGTTGGAAAGATAGAAAACGTGCTACTGGACACCGCTTCAGCCCTCTGCTTCCCACCATCTGTAAGGTTCCTGCATCTACCATTTTGCCACCTTACAGCTGCCAGACAACCAGGATGAATTACGTGGATAGGTATGAGGAGGTTTTATATTGCAGTGAAAAGTCCTTTTATATTCCAAGCTACTCTAAAAATATGTTTTTGAGAACTATGCAAATTTTAAAACAACTCCATTTGCCTTCCCTCTTTGGCTCCATGTTCAATAACAGCTTTTGAAATAAGAGCGTGCTGAACTCAGTGACTGAGCTCAAGCAGCAAATTAACACTGCTTTTGGAGACCTGAAACAGAAAAAACAACAAAAAAGAAGGCAAGCTTATCACTAGTTCTGTGTCAAAAGCCCAAGCTTAGACTCACATTTGGAAGAATTCCCACAAAAATCTTTAGCTGTTTTTGCATGTTACTTTTAAAGAGTATGCCATTTTATACCTTTTAAAAATTATATTTTAATAAGACTTAATATGTCACCAATTTGTGGGTCTATGTTTTTTAATATAGCAGTAGGACATTCACTGTGTCCTTGGCAGCAGCAGATAACAAAACGTTCTGGAATATTTCCATGGAAATGTTTACAAATGTGAAGATACGGAAGAACATACAATTATCATAATATTTTTGGAGCAATCATTTAGCACACTTTCCTATTTTTCTTTCTTTGGATTTAATTCTTAAGTCTGGGATTTAACTTTTTAAGTCTTCTCCCTTAATAACTTGCCCAAGCAGATGTATAACATGTAGCAGATGTATAACTTTATCCATTTGGAAGTTATCTACTTGCCTTCATCATCGACAGTAAAAGACTCGGGACCTTTCAGTTGTCCTGTGAAGATTCTTTGTCCACTCTGAAGCTTTTTATTCACTTGCAATGATCCAACTAAGGCAGGAGGTGGCTTTTCAAAACTGCATCAAATGAATTATAAATAAGATGTAGGACACAAGACACCATTGGACTATAAAATTATTTGAAGGGAAAGTAATAGGACTTTATTCCAGAGATACTAGTAACAGTGTATTATCTTTTTTAAAATAATTTGTTAAAACTATTACTTCAAACTAAAATAACAATTCTGTGGATCTTACAGGCCTGGGCTAAAAAGAATATAGGCTTTTTAGGAGATTCCCCCACCCCCCCACCCCCCCCGAAATCAATACAAACACAAAATTGCCATCATCCTAGAGTGTTTTATTCCTTATCATTAGTCTGAGATCTACTAACAATCTCTCTACATGTATGTATGAATACTGCACTGGTCAGCATTGTTTTGCTTGAAATTCACTTGTTTAAATAAGTGTTTCTATTTTCCAATTTTATATGAGAAACACAGTTTCTCCTGCATATGAACTTAAGTAGCATGCTTTATATGCTCCTGCAGGATGAAAAGTATAGGAGAAGTTTTGAAAGCACAGGTATTTCCTGACAAACACAAGTATGCTACTGAACTTTAAAATTAAGCAGGGGAACATACATGAACGGTTCTGGATCAATGGGAGATGGTAAAAAGTAAATGCTAGCAAAAATCGCAAGGACTGCAGCTGGAAACCCCCATGCTGGGAACCTGGGAGGAAAAGAAAACAGTTGTATACTCATGCACATACAGCAGGAGGGCAGGAGGGGAGTAAGAAGAGTCAATTTTTTTTCAAAAGTTAAAAAATTTCAGTGCTAAAAATTAAGACTGAAGGAAGACAAAGCAGACGACAACAACCTGGTGATCCCTGCCATGGAGAGGAGTGGCCTGGCTGCTCCACGGGCAGTACTGCTGTCCTGCTCTGTCTCCGCACTGGAGCTCCTCCGGTCTCCAGACGAGTGATCCAGCCCCTGAACCAGCCAAAACCCACAAGGTTTCTTTTGCCAAGTTGTTTCTAGTAGTACATAACTGCTGTAGGCAGAGACACAAGGCCAGTTACTTGTGTGGTGAGCATCTTTGCTGACTCTAGTATCTTTAAGGCCTTTTACCAACCTTACCCCGGCTGAGTATTAGAGTATTTGCTATTAAGGAGTTTTACCAAGTGCATACATAGTCATAATGTGGTTGTTGCACATATGATGCTATCAGGTCTCACATCAATCAACCTTCAAGGAACTGGTCAAACCATTATCATCTCCTCTGCTGCAGGGCTGCAATGCCCAGGGAAGAGCAACGGAGAGACCAAAGTGAGCAGCAAAGTAGCTCCGTTCTACCAATTCAATTAGGGAGGATTAAACCGCTTTTAAGAAACACAAAATAAGTAACCAGAAGATTAAACATACACGTATCCAGAGAAAACCACTAAAAAGCCTTTAAAGATAAAAAGAGGCAAAAGGTGTTTCCTGAGGAGGGAGGACCTGGGTATCACCTCCAGCCCAGGACACTACCTCGCTGTATTCACCTCGTGTTTCTGCAAGAGTTTTTTTTTACAGGAAGGAACCACTCGCCCGTGGGCTTTCCCACCCAACTACCCTGGGACAGCACCCATTGCGGGCCCGCGGCTGCGCTCCCTCTATGGCGGAGTCGGCTCCGTGAGGGTAGAGGGAAGCCGCGCTCCGGCCCTGCCCACCTGTCTTCGTGAGGCAAAACATGGCGGGCTCGCTGCCCTCCGCTCTCTCCGCATCCCCCACCACTGCCCGCCTGGGGGAGACCTCTCCTCACGCACCACCGCCGGCCCTCACGGGGGAGGGAGGACGCCACCTCCCTCCTCCCTCCCACAGAGCCCAGCGCTTACATGGCGTCGCGGCGGGCGGCCCCCGCCTCGGAGGACGGCTCGGCCGTGGGCGGGCGTTCGCCCGCCCACGGCCGAGCCGTCCTCCGAGGCGGGGGCCGGCCGCCCTCCTCAGGGAGGAGGCAGTCCCGGCGGCGGGAATTGCTCGCCTCAGCACCGCCCGGGCGGGAAACAGGAGGCGGGAGCGGCAGCTCCTCCGCCCCTCCGGCGAGGCCGAGTGTGAGGTAAATGTGGGAAAGAAAAGGTAAATTTCAAGGGGGGTGTGTGTGTGTAAATTTCAAAGTTTGTTGGGTTTTTTTTCCCCCTTGGTATATTTGAGAAAATCGATTGGTTTAGTTTTTCTGTATTCTTCTTTACCAAAATCAGGAGACAAAATTAAAATATGTATACAAGTATGACTGGGATACATACACTAAAATGTATCTCTTGTTCCAGGCAAACCTTAATTTATGCTCAATGCAAGCTGCATCTCCCCACACGATTTATTGCTATGACGAAGTCTCATTCAGCATCAAAGTGATCACAACACAAGCTTCAGGTAACAGAAAAAAAAATAACCACACGTCACATAACTAAGTATTGCCAACTTCAACTTTAATAATGGAACCATCACTTTTTTGCCATTTCAGTAATAACTTTAAGGGGAATAAAAACTTCCCTACAAAAATAAAACTAAGCTTGTCAAAATTATAAATAGTTTAAATGTTTGTTTTTAAAGACATACATTTTAATGTTTCCCTGCATTGCCCCTCCCCCCTTGCCCATATCATTTAATCATTCTGGTACCATCATATAATGAAATGAAAACAGTTTTGCGACAAAAGCTTTGACAGTTCAATTTGATGCTAAAATTAAAAAAAGAGAAAAACTGACTAGGTATGACCATTTCTTTTAAATTAAAGCTGTTGTAATTGCCAGTGTGTAAAAAAAAAATTAACGTCACACATGACATCTTACAATAATTAACCATGGACTAAGACAAAATTAAAATATAAGTTTATTTTGGTCCCCCACCCCCACCCCCTTCACCCCAAATCAAGACTCATAGTGCATACAACACTGATTGAGGTTTTTGGCTAAAGTAAATGCAGATGCGCCTACTCAAAAGACTGATAGTTTAGTTCAAGTAAAAATAAAATTCACATATTTTTATACTCCACTTTTAAACTTTTTAAACTCAAACAGTGTTTAAATCTGAGCAACAAATGGTTCAACATTGACAGCGATTATGTAATGATTACATAGTTATGGGCAGATACATAAATTAAGTAGATATTAACAGAATGCCCACCTACATGCTGCTGCGTTCATAGAAAAACAAATTGTAACAAAACATAAAAGCACTCCCTGAACCATTATAAAGTGTCTCACTTGAGGATAACGTTACTAACTCACACATGCACTACAATGTTACATGTGAAATTTAAAAACAAACAAGATATGCCTTATATATACTTTATAGTTAGTCCTACTCTTAATTTCTCTTAACACTTTAAAACATTATGATTGTCTCATTAAGCTTGCAAATTCTTTTTACCAAAAAAAACCTGTGAAGAGTTTAAAAACAAAAAGTCTTACTAAGGTAAGGAAAGGAAACAAAGGCACAATTACATCAAATTAAGGGGAAGAACAGAAGCATCTTGGGAGTTTCACAGAGTATCCATTAGATGTCACCAAAGTTTTAACAATTCCTTGGGAATTTAAAACGAGCACCCTAAGAATGGAGGGGAAAAACCCCCACCAACTTCTGCTGCTCTTAAATCGTAAGCACTCCTCCACCTCCCCCCAATATATAACTCATTTCCTCTCTGGCGTGATAATGACTAAAGTATCAGTTATTCAAATTTGCCTCATGCTTCTATTGCACACCCACTTCTTTGGTTTCTTTTGAACGTGCTTTTTTAGATAAATAACTCTGAAAGAACTACAATTATATTTACAGTAAAGTAAAAAGTTTTCTTGCTACATTTTTCCTACTTTTAAATCAAGTAAATCAGCAGTCTGCAGAATTTGGTAATCAGTTTTTCAATTAAGAATTTAAAAACCATAAGGAAAAAACCTTCTGAATTACTAAAAGCAAGAGTTTCTAAGCTCAGTCACCAACACAGCCAATAAATGTTAACTTTCTGCTAAGCTGGAAACACGAGTAAGAAATTCTACTTTCTTTGCCCGACTGAGCCTTTAACAAAGAAGCGGAGGAAGCTATGTCTGTCTTTCAGATATGGTAATTCAAAATTATCCAGCCTAAAAATGAATCACTGAGCCAGAGGAAAGATCTGACTTACAATAAAGACCAAAAGCATCTGTAGTTATAGCTTATGTCTAAACACTCGCTAGATGGGTACTTCTCACAGAGTTATCTGAGACATTGACCACTTTTCAGAATTCAAGTAAGCAGCTTTTAAGCTTTGCTGCACTTTTCAAACCCCCACTATGCATTTATGGAACCAGCTTCTCCAATAATGACTTGTATGTGCAGCTCCATTTCCATTCTTATTTAGCTTTTGCCTCTCATTCCTTCCCATTATTTCTATTATCTTTATTTCTTTTCCAGTGTGGATTTATGCATTTAAAAAACCATAAAAAACTTATTCACAATATTATAACATCCTAAAACTTTAATCTTGTAGAATTAGTATTTTAACTTTCCTCTGTATAAATACTATTTCCATTTAAAACCAGACCTCCTCTGTCAGCTGTTAGAGTTCTCCTCCCTCAACTCTCACCTTCTTTTCAACTTTCTCTTTACCTTCTCCAGAAAGACCACTTTAAAGCCTTCCACAAATTTCACAGAACAAACCACAAGATCTCATATGCCTTCCATCTATAACAGTTCTCTCACAAATTATACAGTAACTATTTGAAAACAGAAAGGTAGTGCAAATCAATTTCATCTCAAAGATAGTGCTCCAACTAATTCTTGTCCAGACGGTTTTATTCTTTTTTTTAACCCATCAATTTGCACATCCTTACTTGTAAAGCTACCATTAAAGCAAAGAAGAAAAAAAAATAAAATCTTATTTCATAGCATCATAGAAAATTGATTACAGTTTCACAGCTTGCACCAAGATAACTTGGAAAACTCTCTAGGCACACAGATGGTTGCAAACTGATGTACAAACATGCAGAATCCCTTACTTGTGGGTGTAAGATGCTAAGTGACCTGGCTTATGGAACTAAGTCTATAGCAAAATTCAGGTACCCTGGCATCACAAAACAGTCTTCCGAATAAAGAAAACTACTCTCTGCTGCTCTTTGTACGTTGGGTTTGGCATGCTATATTGACATTTGGTAGCGTGCATTTTTCCTGAGTGTCCTTTGGCCCCCTTTTAACCAGGTTTCCACACCCCACCAAGGGCTTCTTCAAGTTTGTCTCTGTAAGCGGCATAACGCTTCTTTAAGATTTGCAGTTGCTCATTTTCCTCTTTGTCCAGTATACGCAAGAAGTTTTGCAGTTCAGGAATACTAAAAGCTTCCCACTGGAAAGAGAAAAGGATGGATGAGATGAATAGAAAATACACCAATAATTTATATATACAGTATTTTTAAACAAAACCTCAGACACTCAAAACAATTTCAAACTGAAACAGTACCAGGCACCCTCCTTGCAAATCTCAGGGATCTGAAAACATTGTACTCTTTTAAACTGTTTTTTGTTCTGCAAGTAACAACGGGTCAGTCTAACCACAAATGAAGTGTTTACAAAAGGCAGAAAGTAAATATAACAAGGGGGAAAAAAATCTGCTTCCAAAAAAATGGATCGTCTTGTCAGCACAGATCAAACAGAAGCCCACTCATCCATGAAGTTAAACAAACACACAAGAACAGCATGAGTGTAACATACCATAACTTCTCCAGTTTCATGCTCACGTAGAACAAAACTGAGCATTTCTGTTCTGGGGCCTGCCACCAAACGCAGGTAGAGGGGATGTTCTCTGTCTGACAGCTTGCATGTATAAACTGCAGGAGAAGAAATCACAGTAACTATCATCTTTACTAATGATGTTTCAAGTGCTTTGAATGATGGACGCTAGCTAATGTTAGAAAATTTCAAAGATATGCATGTGTAGCCACAAAATTTACACATTCTACATACTGTCTACATAATAGTCTACATACTGGTTTTGAGCAAATGAGTTGTAGGGAGAAGCTGAGCAGATGACTAATGGTAACAGTGCAACACTACATTCACATAGGAATGAAATGGCCTCTAGTCAACACAGTACACCATCTCAATACACGCAGGGGAAAAAGCACAAGAAAAAAAATACAATGCAGGTCAATTTAGAGTCTGATAAGGGAGCATGTCAAATCAAATATAATGAACTGCAAGGCACAGGAGATCTGTGTAGATGGTTCAGTGGGTTACTTTGTCTTTCGTGAATTATCCCGAAATATCCCCAAATCATTTACTCTCTTACACATGCTACTTCTCATAAGGAAAAAAGACAAGAGAGCAGGATTGTCACCTCCATTTATCCGAGTTCTTCCACCTTGCTTATTTCAAGTATTCCTATAGCACAAGTCCCTCCCCAAACCCCTTTGCTACCAAAATGCCACAAGCCTAACTTATACCTTGGTCTTCCTTGTGACAGCGTTTATAAAGTGCAAACTTCGCAGGGTTGTCAGCCACGAAAAACTTTTTGAGCAAGGCCTCAATAACTTCACGAACAGTATTGGTGCTGCTGATGTGAAGGGTATTCACGCAGCCGTCCGGCAAGTAAAAAGCAGTTTCATTATTGCTGTGAGCACACCTCCCCTGGCTCTGGGAAGACTGCACAGTGATCGGTCTGCATAGTTCCATCTGAACTTTGATGAAGCCAGTGTAAATCCCATTCGCATTCTGCAACAGGAGGAAAGTATCGAACTGTTAAAATTAGTAATGACCAGTTGTGACATATCAGTGGAGTAGGCAGATTAAAACGGTCATAGTGAACACAATTTAAATGCCACTGTAATACGTGACATCTCGTAGGAAACATACTGTTTCAGTAATTCAGACATTTATTCTTGCTGGTGTATCTGCTGAATATTAATTTTTTTCTTAATACCTACTGAATTCTAAGGGTATTAGGATCTCAAAGCAAAAGGTACTACAAACTAGTGATAAGTTTTCACATTAGGAGACAACTATGAAGTGAAAAAGTCCACTAACACATCTTTAATAACAGATTTTTATGTAGAAATACAGAAATTATCTCCTACATTTCAGCTGTGCTTGTCAAATTAGCCTAAGGCTCAAATTGTGTTGCAATTAAAAAAGAACCAGAATAATTGCCAATCTAATCAACATTTCAAATTATTTATTCCAGTTGCTTCTGAAAGACAAAATAGCAAAATTGATCAAACCGTACTGATCTAGAAAACTTCAGGCAATCTGGTTTTAGGCATAGTAAGTCCTGACCCACATACAAATACATAACAAAAATCTTTTTAGTACATAGTTGTACTTACATGGTTTAGGATATAATGGAATTTCAAAATTTCCATATACGATACACTCACAGGAAAACGTCACATATCAGAAAATCTGGACAACGCAACGACCGAATAACAGCTTGCTAGGCAGGTAGATGTGAATTTTATTAGTATGGTCTGCAGTAGGCCGGACTGAGTCTTAGACCTCGTCCACAATCCTTGGAAATAAAAAAAGTCTATATGTGTTCCATTGTCTGTATTGTCTGTGTTATGGGGTGGGGGGAAGGAAGTCTCCTCATGCTGCAGACCTGTATTACTACTCTGAAAGTTAAGTCTCCTATAATAAATATTGCGTGTTTTAACTTCTCATTGGTTGAGCATCTTTATCAGAGAGATACCTGACAAAATTTTATCTACACAAATCAGATGAAGATATCTTCATGTTTACCAGCTGAGGGTTTTCATCTGACAAATTTACATCTTAGTGTCAACTGAGAGTTTATCTTAAACACATTTCAAATGACATGTGTTTGTTTCTACTACAGTTTGTTTCAATCCATATAAAAGAGCTAGTGGATAAAAACATTTCAGACGTGAGATTTAATTTCCAGATCTAAGAGCCTCTTACAAAGTCATTAAAGCAGAGAGAGTTTCATATGTAAGATGCTGAGAACAAAATGATTCACAATGCACTACAAAGTTACAGTTCAATTGCTCCTGTTAAAAATTACAGGAATCCTATGCAAAACTTACCAAGGTCATCTTTAATTTATCAGTAACAGATGAATTATAGCTTTGTATCTTCTCTTTAACTTCTTCTTTACTGAGATAAACATGAGGTTCTCCCTCCTTCTGAACATCCTTCAACAACAAGAGACAGCAGTTTTAGAAAACAAAATAAAAACCAATTATTTTATGACTTTGGATATGACCATTCTTAGTCCAAATGGTAATTATTCCACAGAGGCTCAACATACAGTAATTAGCTGTACAGCAACAGAAAGGATTAACATGTTAGGCAAATCAAACAGAACACTTGAACTGAATGGAGACGGATAAATCCACACACCCAAAGACACTTGTGTCCTTTGCCAACTGTTTTCATTCAAATATTTATCAGCAGTATGTAAAACAGCTCAGCTAATTTTATGGCTTGATTTGCTCATGTCAGTGCTATGCAATGTTGTTAAGAATACAGTTAAGAATACAGTTGCAGTTTTCATGAAATATTACTTAGGGCACAAATGGGTATTTCTAAACAAATGAAGAATATATATGAGAACAGCAGCACATACTAGGAAGTAACACCAACAATCCCCGTGTGTGCCAACAACATAAGAGCATCCCTGCATTCCAGCGTGACAGACAGCATGTTACGCACAGGGTCACAGACTACGACATGAACCACCACAAGTAACTCTCTAGCTATGTAACGTGACACCAAATTCATGTTTTTTCCATGGGGAAGACTCTATTAGATTTTTCAACTGCTGCTTTTACGAGCTTGCTACGGATTTTACATGCAGCAGTAAAACCAATCCCTGGAGCTGGATTTTATCCAAACGAACATTTGTTCCCAATCCGTATTCCTGCAGCAAACTAGCGTTATAAATACACTCCGGTTTCTACCACTAGCACAAACGCCATATATAGTATGAAAGAGTTTAAGCTCCCAGCTTTAATGATTTAAGACTTCACTTAGAAAGGGAGAAGCTTTGAAGAAGCTTGAAGCTTTCAGGGTACATCTGCACACAGAGATATACATTCACTGTATGGACAAACCGTCAAGTCACAGTGCTCCAATCTGTCCTCACAAGCACAGCGGAGCTTATGCTAAGAAAGGATTTCCCTGACTTCAGTGGCCAGTCCTGTATCACAGCGGTTTGGACACCACTCAGCACACACCTTTGCAGGCACTTCAGTTTGCCAGAAACGACCCCAAAGACGAGCACATCTGGTGTGGAACTGTAAGTCTCCATTTGCCAGAATCTGCAGAACTTTTTCTCTCTCCTAATTTAAAACCAGCTAGTTTTAGCTCTTTTGGGCTTAGTTTTGCTTTTCTTATATGGTATTTTACTAAATGACATGCTGGAGCGGACTTTTTTCCCATAGCTATAAAAAGAAAGGTGTGGTCTGAATGGAGAACTGGAAGCCAGAAACCTTGAGTGCTGATCTGGGCTCAGATACTGATTTCCTGCATAACACAGAGAACACACCTTTATTTCACAGATCAGGAAACTGAGGCAAAAAGGAACACCACTAAAATACAACTCTCCTATTAGTTCCTTAGGCACAACGCTAAGATCATGTAGCATCTTGCACAGTTGCCAGACCCCACCTAATCTATTACAAAATACCAAATTACTAAATGTTTTCAGAATTCAAGTCTCTGTTCTCACTAGAGAAATTAAGCTTTCTTGCCCTTCTATTTTTCATCTTCCCCCTCCCCCGAACTGCCATAATAATGACAGACACAGCTTCATCTAAACTGCTCACTTCATCTCCCCAGAGGCTCTGACAGCTTTGTAGTGTTCTATTTGGGGGCAAATGAATACATATAAAACAAAGCAGGCACAGGAGGAAAAAAAAAAATCCAAGTAGTAATTTTTTTTCTCTGAAATCAAAGTAAATGTTACTGCTGTTTTCATGCTTAAAATAAATATCAAAAGCAACGGCCCACAGTCAGAGTCTGGAAATATGGGCACTCTAAATATTGCCTTCAAATAATGTTGTGGGAGTGGGCCGACACAACCTTAGCAGTGGATACCGAAGGGACAGGGAGCAGTCTGCAGGCCTCTGGCCATAAAGGTCTGGCAGAGCATTTGCCATCTATACGACTGATTTCAAGAACCCAAGCTTTAGCTTGGAACATTCCTAGCCTGTGTAGCTGCAGACAAGCCCCTTCGCATGGATACCAGCCAAGACTCATCTCTCAGAGACGAGCATGTTGTGGAGTTCATACCTCTCCAATCTGCTAACATTATTGACACTGAACTTCCAATAATGGACACCTCAGTTTTAATATATATCATTATTCCATTGCTGGTTGTACAAGCAGGTACCTCTCATCTACCCTGTTGGAGCTCATTGTCACCATGATTACTGAAGTAATCTACAATATCCATTATCATCAAGAGAAAACACTAATCACAAAAGAGGAAAACACTCACCACCTTTCCTATGTTCAAACCTCAACCTTTGTCTAAAACAAACCAACCCACTTCACATAAAACTCTTGAGGTGCACAGAAGTTAATTTCACAAAAAGGACTTTTAATAACTGTAGATGACAAAAAGAACCTATTGCCTTTAATGGCACAGGGTAAGTTCACAAGGCTGACAGCTAGAAAGCAACCTGTATGCATTATTTAAAAAAAAAAAAAGAGAGAGAGAAAACTTGGTAAACAAATCAGTAAGTATGAACAGACAGCAAGTAACTTTCTCCTATTTTCATATAGGAGAGTTTTCATATATATTTCTGTTCTCCCAAGACGACACATTTTTCTAGCAAAGTGATAGAAATTTGGTCAGGTTAGAAAAGACACAACCCCACGAGATCGCTCTGGTCCTGTGGACTGCCACGGAACTGGGCATGACGAGCGAAACCCAAGCACAGCACCTAAGCAAGCTAATTTCTGACAGACTCGCTCTGGTGATGTCTTCGAGTCAGGTCTGTAACGTGTATTGGAGAATACAGCGCCAAATGCTAAAAAGGCTCTTGATAGAGCCAAATGCGTTTGCAAGAGTGGGCTTGAGGGTGCTGGAACTGACGGGAACAACGGGAGAGAAAGGGGTGGCTGCACGTGTTGGTGATGAGCTAGAGGTAGCAGCTCCATCAGGCTGGTGGTGAGCGGGACAGGGAAACAACTGATGTTCAGAGTAATGCCAGCCTTCTCAGGTGTGGCCCTGCTACAGGGCTGTGGGTCACCAGGCATCACCAGGGGAGCTGTCATTCCCTGAGTTAGACATGATTCCATACTTGAACATACCACTGGAATTTCCACCTTCTTGCATTGGCACTAGAGGCCAGGCAATTTTGCCAAAGTTCAATTAAGCACACAGAAAACATAGAGCCCTGTTTACGCAAAAGCTGAGGCAACCTCCTTCTGTAGCATACTGCCAACAAATGCAGCTATAACTCATTTTCTAAACAACCAAAGCCTGTGCCTCAACTGATTTTAACAGCGTGTTAAAATGTAGATTATGTGGATTATGCAAAACTATGAACTGAACACAAAAAAGGACTACTAGGATTAAAACATTAAAGAATAGACCCAAACCCATTCAAGAAAAATGCTATACACAACAGACAGAAACGCTGTTTACTTCAATCATCACTTTCACTCCAGTCCACCCTCCTTGACCATGAAGACCACAGACAGTGAACAGTGGAAGATACCTGTCACAGGAAAGGAAACATAACTATCCCATTGGAAACCTAAGCCCGAGACCTTCATGAATTAATCTGGAGATACCCTCCTGCTCCCAAACAAAAGCTCAAAACACTGCAACTGCACACACATCAGGGCACATTACTTCAACCAAGCAAACAAAAACTCCTTGCTAGCTAGACACCAGCGCCTATAGAAAATCACATTTCTGTCACACAGACTGCAGAGACAGTAAATGCCACATGACTGCTGTCAGGAGAAAGCCAACAAAGTAGTACCTCACTGAGTTTATTATGAACAAGAAAGCCTCAGCCCACTATGATTCACTGGGTCAGCTGCTCTCAGTGAGTATCACTAAGTAGCACACACAGATTTGAGGCATCTGTGTATTTTCATTTTCCTAATTATACTTAACCAACACGCAAAGAGAAGCTGACAAGATGGTATACAGTTTTTTCCCCCAACTTTCCTGGAGCTGAATTGCTCTCAGTATACAGTGGCACTTAACTTTTGCCATACAGCTCTGTCTAGCCATGCTTTAAGTTAAAATAAGTTAGTCTTCTTTGACCAGCATACTTAGGTGGGTGGAGGAAGACTTGGCAAACTCATTTCCCACAGTTCTCATTTCCTTCTGTACATGCCATCTCATAACAGGGCCCACTAAAAGAAAAGTCCTTTGCTAACTCTGCTTAGGTCCAGCAGATCAAATTCCACTTTGTTATCTCAGCAGGTAAATTTATTACCTGGAGAAGACCTTGAGTCATCCAATACAACAGCAGAGTAACAGCAGTAATTAAGTCATCTCTACCATGCTTTACAATATGCTTGTATCACATTGCTCTGAAATGGCCACCAAGTCAGGGTGGGACTACTGGGAAAGCAATTACTCCAACCTCAGCTGTTTTAAACAAAGGAGCAAGGGCGTTTCAGAGGTGAGATTTAGATGCTACGGCCAAGTACGTCTATCATCGGTTCTTGTGACAGTACTGCCTGGTCTGGTGAGAGGAGAGGCCACTCTGTCACCTGGTGGCTCACTCAGCCCAGGACAAAAGCTGCTTTGTCCACCGTGGCCCTCCCATGCGTGCTCTGCAACCCCTGGCACAGCTCCTCAGAGCCAGCACACTGCTGAGGGGCGAGGGGCGGCATGCTCCAGCCAGCCAATTCATCTCTAGGCCAATTCAGATGCAGCTGATTCATGTCCAGCTCCCTACAAAACGCCCAGCATGCACGCCTCGCAAAATCTGTATGCTAGGAATTGTGAAACTGCCTTTCTTCAAAAGTTAGGCCTGGTGATGAGTTTCCTAACCACAGATCCTTGCGTATGTCACAGCAGCAGAGTGAAGTATAAGCACAGTCAGCAGAGCAGTTCACACTGTGTCGTCTTCTGTCAGCCAAGACCTAGATGTTGCTGGGCTTAACAACAGCACTTCTGAGTGCTAGTGTTCAAAAAAGGAATTTTCTCTACAAAACAATGCACAAACATTTCAATGTTATTTTCATTAAAAAAAAAAATCAAACCTGAGTTAAGTGTGGCTCCTCCATCACTGAGCCAAATGATATTCTCAGTAATAGCTGCCATGTCATCACCCCTTCCTCCTCCCAGCCTAATTAAGTGTGTTTTCCTCATCAGAGCTCCTGGTCTCCTTCCATTCCCTTCTTCTCATCTTATCTGCTACTTCCTCAGCCCAGCACAGATGTGAAAGATAAAAACTAATCTCAAGGAGACAGCTGAATACATCAGAATCCATATAGATGATACATGCGGGTGCAAAACACTACTTCTAGTCCGAGCTATTAACTTCTATGAAAATCATGCTGTCCTTCCCAACACTTACAGCGCACACCATTGGCGGTCACTTGTATTAAAGCCATTCCTCAGGTCAACAAAAGCAGCATTTCATTCTCAAATGAAATTCCTAAGCAACACCTGCCAGTGAGAAGGAAATGAGGCAAGTGCTTTCATTTTCCCAAGGGGAATAGCTGGTCTTTCATTAGAGCTCATCATGATGCAATGCCTCTTCACAGTTGAGCTTCCTCTCAACAAAAAGGGCAGAAAATGTTTTTTCTTTATTGCCTCCACCCCCCATGCACATTTCATTTATTGTATCGCAGATGTTTAGAGAAGCAGCACTCTCTAACATTTATGCTCAATGCAAAGCCCCCCAGAGACTAGCTCAACATGAATCCTCAAGGAACACAATTAAAACTGCACAGATTACAATTAAAATGAACTGCAAATCAAGTTGTGGTCCCCAAAAAGAAGAATCGCATCACATCTGGGACTTTCATAAAGTCCAAGTCTCACGGTTACTACCAAACCCTAGTCCTGCATGCAGTAAGAAAGTGCTAAGATCAACAGCTAGCAAGCTGCTATGGGATGAGGCTGAGAAAAAGTTCCACAAACCTTGATGCCTGTTTCCTCAGGATCCTTGCCTTGAGACAGATGCATGGCTTCCCCAAACTGCTACTATAGGCTTCTATTTATGGAGGGATACAAGAAAGTCTCCCTCTTCTATCTAATCTCCTATTTTCACAAAACTTCTAGAAATTAGCGTCTCTTGAGGAATGGGGAACCAAGCTCCTCTTAACATTTCAGCTTGACAGACAAAGGAAAATACAATGGAGAAAGGTTAACCTATCCCCAGCAACATATTAAAGTATTTTCGTAAGAAATCTAAAGAACCAAAGACCTGTGGGAGCTCAAGCCAACTTAAGCCATGTCAGTCCCTATCCCCTGCCGGCACATTTCATATTAATCCCACACATACAGTGACCCTTGATTCAGTCAGATGAATGAAGATGCCCTGATCTTGCTGTAAACTGTGGCCAGGAATCATTTTTGAAGTAAAGCACTGAGGCTTTGACAAATGAGAAATGCAGCCTAATCTATATTAAAGGAAAAAAAAAAAATCTAAGTCTTGTTTAGTCATAAAAATTGCAGCTAATGCATCCTACTTACATCATGTTTGCATTAAAGAAAGGATTTAACTAACTGTGCTATCATACAACAAAAAAGCCCAGCAGAGAATACAGGAAGGAAAACAGAGAAAGGGACTTCTGATCTCAGTTGTTGCTACTTCTACAAGCAAGAACACTCTCTTTCCTACAGCCTGCCAGCACTCCCACAGGAAAGAAAGAAACTGAAACCTTGCAATTAAATTATTTTGAAACAAACATCTTGCTTCTTCCTCATCCTAACTCTCCTGAGAGCAGAGCAGCTTTGCCAGCAACAGCAATTTCTCCTTCCATCCTGGGGCAAGCCCGCACACAGAAGATGTGCTCTTCCTTCATTTGAAAGCCTGAGAATCACCAGGTAGAGCTATTGGTCATGTCCATCCACAAACAGTCAGAGACACCAGTAGCCAGAAAGGTATGGAGAAGACCAAATGGGGGCAGGGTGGCCAGGGAGAAGTATTAGCATCCAAGCAGCTCCAAGTACTGCACCTTCTCACATAGCTGCACATTGAAATGTTTGCGTCCTCTCGAATGGGATGAGGTTGCTCTCTGGGTCAGGGAAAGGGGAATTTTCTGACAGAATGGATGTGGGCAGAATAATCTCTGGATCCTCTTCAGTACCTTTTGCTCTCTGCACTCAGTGTGATCCAGTTCCCACCCCTGCCAGTGGCACACAGGGCAAGGAAGCAGTCTGTTTTTTAGAAAAAGATTTTGTTTTTCTAAGCAGGTTTGGCTGACCTGAGTCTTACATAATTATCCTGACAGTCGCACCATGCCCTCCTGAGCTAGGAAGAGAAGCAGCGCCCTCCCAGGTCAGGTGTATGGTGCATCCAACCTGGTATTCTGCCCCTGACAGCAGCAAAAATAAAGGCTATTTCGAGTGAGCACGTGGGCCTTTTCTGCAGCCTCTCTGCTGGCATCCACAAGTGGTGTAGCAGGAATTCAGAGGGCACCTCCCTTCCGAGTCTGTTTAGTGTCCATTTATGGACCTGGTGCCTATGCATGCACATAAACCCTTTTTGAACCTGCCGATACTGCCCGTCTCTACACCTCCTGTGGCAGCAAGTTCCAGAAATTCATGACTACAGTGTGAAGAAGTACTGCTGTCTACTTTAAGCTCATCTTCTATTAAGACAGAAGACAACTTCTGCTAAATACATTGAGTGCCCCTTAATCCTAATATGGCAGGACCTGGTGAACCTGAGTTTCACATTCAGCTTATACATCACCTTTGTGATTTTGTAAACCATGATCACACACCTCCTTTTTTCCCTCTCCAAAGTGAGGAGCCCTGGACTCCTTAGTCTCTCCTAAGGTAGCTGCTCCATCCTCTGAATCATTTTAGAGAAAGGCGACTAACTGCAGTAAGCCCTTCCTGAGATACGGTGACCACAGCTGCATGCAGAACTCATGACATCGGCGCACCAAAGCTTAGGTGCTCTTTGTTTATTAATTTGTACACTACAGGTCTATGAAAAATCTTTACGTAAGATATCTGTGACACAACGTGGTCTCTCCTCCAGGGCACTTCCATAGTGGTTAAAGAAATCCCCGTGCAACTACCACAGCTTATAATTTTAGAATAATTTTACAAGGTACAGGCATTCCAGTTAGTAAGTAAAGACTTGTTAGTTTCACACTATTTTCAGTTTTTCCCAAGTACCACCACACCGTGTGGCTTGGCATGCTAATGAAAGCACTGAATGACAAAGGGTAAAGTAAAGCATTATGGCTCCTGTCTGACCGCTCTGATGTAAACACTCAGATGTTTATATGGTGAATATTTTTAAGCAGCAGAGAAACAAACCAAGAACTCTAACTTCCCTTTATTCCTTTTAACAAATTATTTTCCTTCAAACAGAGGCAATATAAACACAGTTAATGTTCAGGCATTGTGAAAGGAAGGCTAGAAAAAGGAATC
Organism: Gymnogyps californianus; assembly: GCF_018139145.2. NCBI lineage: Eukaryota > Metazoa > Chordata > Aves > Accipitriformes > Cathartidae > Gymnogyps > Gymnogyps californianus. The sequence continues at coordinate 181,301,955 of NC_059471.1, forward strand.
TATTTGTTGGTGACATTAACATTGCTGCTTAAGTTTCATTTAAGTTTATCATGACCTCACCTCTGAAAACCCCTACTTACAAACCCTGTCATACCCTATATGGCTGTACTTTTAACTACTGGCATGCAACCCAGTTTTAAAAAGCCAGTCATCTGTTTAAAGTGAAAACTAACTGTATGAAGAATAGTATCTGAGGCTTGGCATTAGATTCTGGCCCCAAAGACACAGCAAGTTTTATGCAGATTTGTACTTTTTTTCTTCCATATTATGAAATATTTTTAAAACAATACGTTACATGATTTAAGTAACATTTCATAGCTGTTTCAATTTTGCAAATTTCAGTAAGACTAGATGTAAGAAACATCACAAACAGTAAATAACCTCCTTCAGGTCTCCTCTCCAGAAAGTGTGTGAGTTTTGACTGCTGACTATTTAAGCAGATAAGGGGTTTAATGAAGTAAAATGGATTACCAGCCTCTTTGTGACCTGTACAACAAAGTCTAGCTTTCAGCAGACAGTTAGGAAACAACCTTATACAAGATATCGTATAGAAAACTAATTAGTATATCTTGAAGAGAAGGTTAAGTATGGTCTGGAACCTGAGCTATTAATACAGTTAGCAATCAGACAATTAAGTAATATTAGGACCCTAGGTCATTACACCACAGTATTTGCATTTGACCCTGCAATGCAAGAATCCAACACGCTCCATCTAACAGAAGGCAGGAAGAGGTTGTTTGCAACGACAACCTCCCAGGTCTTCAAATGCAGCTATCTAAATTTTACATTAACACTGATATTGGAAACCAACCAGCCGTTCCTGGGGAAGCATAGTGTGGGAACACCAAGCCCCGTGCCAGGCCAAGGTGCGCAGTCTTCTCCCCATGGTTACTGCCAGCACTTCTCAAGTCTGAGGCAAGCTCAGTCATGGGCCTTGTCTCAGCAGAAGCTGGGTGATGTGCCGGCTTTCGCCATGGGTGTCAAACACCATTTTATCTTTAGAGCAATGTTCCCTTCCCAGGTTTGGCTGGGTAGTTCAAAGATTGTGTCATCAAATTATTTTTTAAGCCTCCTGACAAAACCTGCCTGTATCGAGAAAAGGCAACAACCTCCTAACCAGGCCCAGCTTCAGGGCTGGTGTTAGACAGAAATGGTGAGCCTGCACATGGTCACGGTCCCACCAACCAAGTCATTTTTGTTTGGATTTGTTCTACTTGAAAGAAAAAGAAAAAACCAAACCTCTTAAAAATTGCACAGTAACAACCCTCATCTAGGAAACATCATGTAACGCATTGGCTCTTCGGATATAGCACAACCCTGACAATTTTCCCCCTTATCACAGACACTACAATGAAAACAATGTTGTTCAAAAAGATGCATGGTCTTCTCAAGCAAATACTGGTCACGGGGGGAAGTTCCTTGTTTGAGGAACACACAGTTCCCTAAAAAATTCAAGAAGTTACTGTTACTGTCTCTCTCTTGGTCAACCTGGTGCTCATCTCATATTTGAAACTTCTGAAGGGAAAAATCCTTCCTCTACCACACATGCATCTCAAAACCCCACAAAATTTAGGAAGTACAACTACCTACTTTTCAAATAAAATCTGCATTTTAAAGGCCTCAAAAGCCCATAAAAATAACCTTGGGGGGGAACAGGCAGGATGTTAAAAGTTATAAGCAATCACTGGTACCTTTAGTAAAGTACACATCCTCTAAGCCAAAGAAGCTGAAGTATCTTCTTAGTCTGTTGAATATGATCACGATAAAACCGTCATATGCATGTACAGTCAACTTATATAACTGCTGCTTTATATATGTACACATATCAAATGGTAAGAGCTAATAACTAACTCCATCTAAAAACTAATAAAGTTTTCAGTGACTGCAGCTCTCCTTGAACAGAGCAAGCTAGGTTTTCATGAAATAAGCCTGTAGGAAATATTTTTACACCAACACTACCTCTCTCACTGCACTTTGTGTAATTAACACTCTACACAGCTTCCACAGAAATATTAAAAAAGGAACCAGTCTCTTCAAAGAGGCATCCAAATTAGACAAAAGAATGCACCCCTGCAGTCTAGCCTGCATGAAGGATTTCTTTCTTCTTTTACACTCCAGAAAATTTATATCACCTGGCACATTTCATTAACAGCTAATACTGTAATGAATGCACCCTCCTGTACAGCCTTTATATTAGCATGTTTTATTAAAAATAGGGTAGTATCCAAAAGACATTTCTGAAGCAGCACACTACAATCATTAGCTTTACCTACTACTGCCAGATCTGATCTGGCAAAAATTCAGTTCAGTGTTTCAGGAAAGAAAAATGGAGAGGGGGCAAACTAGGTGACCATCTCAGCACCACCACCATGTCCTACTACAGTGTAAACTTACATTGACCTTAATGATAGGATTTTACCTCTCTTTTATATCCCCAGCCTTAAGAGGTCAAATGCTGAAAAATAAATACCAGAACCCTTTAGTCAATTATCTATCTCAAGGCTGCAGCAAACAGGAATTTTTTAGTTCTTTCCCCACTGTCGTGGTTTAACCCCAGTCAGCAACTCAGCACCACGCAGCCATTTCCCCCTCCCAGTGGGGTGAGGAGGAGGAAAGGAAAAAAAAAAGTAAAACTCGTGGGTTGAGATAAGAACAGTTTAATAACTAAAGTAAAATATAATACTAACAATAGTAATAATGAAATATAATAATAATAGTAATGAAAAGGAACATAACAAAAAAAAGGAAGGGGGGGGGAAGGAAAAAACCCAGTGATGCACAATGCAATTGCTCACCACCCGCTGACTGATGCCTAGTTAGTTCCCAAGCCGCGATCCGCGCCTCCCCGCCAACTCCCCCCAGTTTATATACTGGGCATGATGTTCCATGGTATGGAATACCCCTTTGGCTAGTTCAGGTCAGCTGCCCCGGCTCTGCTCCCTCCCAGCTTCTTGCACACCTGCTTGCTGGCAGAGCATGGGAAACTGAAAAGTCCTTGGCTTAAGATAAGCGCTACTTAGCAACAACTAAAACATCAGCATGCCATCAGCATCATTCTCACACTAAATCCAAAACACAGCACTATACCAGCTACTAAGAAGAGAGTTAACTCTGTCCCAGCCGAAACCAGGACACCCACCTTCATTCAATTTTACCCAAGTTCCAGTTTGAGCTTAGTAAAGCTTCAGAGCTCAGATGTGACTGCTGTTCCAGTAAGAAGGAAAATAAAGAGAGAAAAGGCTTGAACCAGTCTTGGATCCAGCTTTGCTGCAACTCCCTGGTTTAAGTTATTCTTCTCATCTTGCAGATGATGAATAGTTGAGCAGCTTAGATGAGAAGAAACTGGCAAAGGCAGTGGGCTGCTGGACTGCAGCCATCCAGCCCCATGCCACCACCCACTAAAGTCCACGTCCTAGTGACCTCAAGCTCACATTGGTAAGGCGGTACTCGATCCTCAGATCTCTGCATTGTGAGGAAACTGACCAATTGATTCTGCAAGATTACGCCTTGAATAAACTCATTAATATCAGGTAAACATAACCTGCTTTCTGAGGGGTTTTAATCCCTTGTTTTTCTACACCCTGTTTTTATTACTTACACATACATTTAAACAGGCTACCAAGCACTTCAGCTGCAAGCAGAGTGGGACTGACAAAAGGACAAGTTTTGAAGAAACTCTTATGTTCTCTAAAAAGAAAGACAAAACGCTACTACAAACTACTATTACTACCACCACCATTATGAAAATGGAAAACTGCCACCCACTTACTGACTCAACCCTTTTTGCAAAAATACACGTGCTGCCTAGTTTCAGTATGAATTTGTTTTCCAGAACACACACACACACATTTATTTCTTACAAATGAATCCAGATGCCTCAAGTTGTAGACATCCATGCTGGGACAATTTAAAAGATTACTGCTTTTAGCTGTATGCCTGCTTTCTGCTAGATGCTGCCGCTGCCTCAGAAACCAGTGTCAGCTGTCACAGTCCTCATCCAGTAACAGACCCACTACCAGGCTGCAGACAACCTCCACAAATCCAGGAGGCTCCTTTCTTAATTAGGATAAACATAGTATTTTTTTCTTTTTACAGGTGAAAAAGAACAGGACAAACAAATTGAAAACAAAAGAACTGGCAAAGGAAAGTGGGGGTTTTGTTTTATTTTTGTACAGGTGAAAAAAAAAAAGCCCACAGATTATATAAACAACCATTAAACAAGTCTGCAGCATAGAGAACTACAGTGCAATAAACACTTTACCACACAGGTCTCAACTTACCCAAACACTGTGCTAGCCTGGTGCCATGCATCAGCAGACAGTTTACACCACTAACATCTCCAGTGGTGATATGAGCATGCCGCTCCCTCCCGATCAACTCACAATTTCTGTCTCAGGGCAGACAATTCTGTAGTAGTGAGTCACTTCAGAATTACAGGGCAATTGTTACAATCAGACTTTTTTTTTTTTTTTTTTTTAATGACATCAATAAAAGAGTGGGGTGATACCAGTGCTATTTAGATCAACGCTGGCAGGACACAGCGGAGAAAGAAGAACCAAGTAGGAGGTCACAATGGGTAGGCTTTCAAGGGAGGTGTGAACAGAAGACTTTAGAACATGGTTAATGAATATCCCACTGGAAAAGCTGGATAAACAAACTTTTCTTCTGAGAAAAGGTCAGGAGAACAGCAATTAGGCTGCACTGGAGAACAGGGCTTGCTTGCTTACAACCTGATGCTATGGCCAGACTCCAAACACAAGTTACTTTGCCATGCTGGAGAATGGCCACCAGGAAACCAGAGAAGGGGAAAAAAGATTACATGCTTTGTTCTTAAGCAGCAAATGGGAGAATGTGTTGATTTTACAACAAAAAGTTCAAAAGTTGCTCTTTTTTTCTTTCCAAACATCTATTTCCATGCTTTTATGGGCAGGATGTTACAGGCACAAGGAAACGCTGCTGCTACTCCACCTTTCCTTACGCCCAACTTCTGCTTCAGGAAATGTAATTATGAAGCTCATGAAGGCATTAGAGCTGATACGCATTTCAGGTGGAAGGAGAAGAGAGCCTACTAGAATTTTTCATAAAAAAATCCCACCCTTGTTAAAGAGAATAGGGAGAATTGGTACCCACCACACTCTCTGAAAAAACACTCTCAGAAGACATGACACATGAAAAAGGATGGGTCACCTTATGGACAAGCATGGGATAAGCTGAAAACAGTAGAATCAAAGTTTCCTCAAATAAACAACAAATTCTGCAAAGCAAAACCACAAATTAATTGCCTTTTAATAAAAGTCCCTGAAATACTTCCATTAACATTCCCTGTACTTTAAGTTTAATACACATTTTTAGGGGGCAAAATAAAGCAAGGAACCTGGTATCAACTCCATTTTGACAGGGGATCAAAATGAAAGTTTAAAAAAAAAAAAAAGACCATCACACAACTGGGAACACAGCGTTTATCTATGCCTATAAACTTAAACTTGTTAAGTTACTAAATTATACCACTAACTGATCTTATTAGAAGTTTATCAATCTCAGGAGCCATTCTTAGCTTACAAATATACACATGCACACCTAAAACTACATAGTCAAGGGGAATCTCTTCAAGAGCTGGAAAAAATAAGAACATACCTGGAACTTCTGACAAACACAAAAGCATTAGTCCTGTAAACAGACCAGTCAGTTCACATCTACTCTTCCACCGAGCATATATAACATAGGTCCACTAACAAGACCTCTCTAACTGCAGACTTGCCGTGTGTGAAGGACCTCAGCTGTACACACCTCAACCGAACATGTAATGAATTAAAAAGTTGGGGTTTTTTCTTCTGTTCGAAACCTGTACAGGCCAGAACACTGAAATTCAACCAAATTTCTATCAGTAGCTCTTTTGTGTAACCTTATTACAAAAACTCTTCAAATTAACAAACGTCATAGGTTCATGTAAAAAACTCTTCTGTAATGCCTAGTGCATGGGGTAGGGAAGGGGGAGAGGAACACACGGTTGTTTCCTATACAGCATCCTGGCCAGGCAATACCATATCATAATGCAAGACACAAGGAGCAGACCTGCAAACTGCAGACAACAGAACAGGGCAGAGAAGGTATTCAGTGTTCCATTTTTTAAAAGGCATTCATCTGGCATCCAAACAATCATTTCCATTTCACCGACTTGTATTACAAATGCCAAAAGTTACAGTAGCATAGTAAAAAGCATCACCTTTGCACATAAACTACAAGGCATCCCTGAGCCTAAGAAAGTTCTCTCAAGATGGCAGAGCCTGGTCCTTGATTTTTAGGACCATTCATTAGTAAGTCCTAATGAAACCAGTAGGGTTATTCATGCAGTCATTTATTAGAGTAATTAGTTAGTAAATCTTAATGAAAATCAGTGTAGTTAGTTACGTCGGCTCTATAAACATACCAAGGTGACACACACTGATGCCCATGCGTGCACACACACAGGAAAGATATGTTTTTAGAAAAATAACACGGCAACATCAAAGTGTGGAAACACAAGGACTTAAAGGGAGCTTACTACATGCTTTTAATCAAATGGTTTTTGTGACGCAAAGTGGGAAGAAGCCAGCCACAGCTGGCTGTCGTATTATAAAATCAGCGTTTCAGAAAAAGAGCAGAGGCAATCTAAACAAGCAAACTACAAAGGATGCAAGTGATCCTAAGAAAAGATAATGCTGTGGGGTGTACAACTTGAGATGCCACCACACCTCCCAGTTTTGCTTCAGTAAGCTGCATTTTTGTTTGTAATTTCTCAATCTAGTACATCTTACTAATTTACATTATTGGAAAATTAACAAGAGCTCCAAACATCTTACAGGCTTAACCAGACTAGGAAATACCATATTTCTAGTAAGTCATAAGAAGCTTAGTCCTATCCTAAGGAAAGACACTGATCAAACCCAGCAACATCTTGATGTTACTGGCAATGTAAGGAGAGTGTGCTCTCCCCTCTTCATACTCCTAAGCAGTTTTACATGGCCGCATAATTATACTAGTAATGAAGCACACCTGCTTCCAGCCATCCTCCCACATGGACACGCAGTGTTTCGGGTCATACAGCCCATACACAGGACAGCCAAGGAGCCTGCTCTGGGATATGGCTTCCCAAAACACCCTCTGCACCCAACAGAAGGGCAGGCACTGTGCAGACCCTGCACCGCGGTCCCCTCCTACCACCGGACTCCCAGCTCTGTGCCCCAAGCCATGAAGAATGAAGCAGGGCAAGAAATATTTACATTTTCCAACAGAATTAACCCTACTGAGTGCCAGGTACAGAGCTGTACTCCTTTCCTGCTCACCACATCTCGGGAGTCCATCAGCCACCACTATTTGTTTTTCCTGCCCACGCAGGACACCTGCATCCAACCTGATTTCAAAACGCTTTGAAGGGAGTTCATGTGCGTGTAAACAGGCAGGTGTAATGCCGTCAAGGAGTCATGCTCTTGTTGTTGTTAGTTCAGATGTTGCCAATAAAACGGGTAACAGAATAATTTTCACCACAGAAGTAGATTCTTTTATATATTAGTAACATATGATAGGTAGATGACCAAGTGACTGCTATTAACTGGTGATACGCTCAGAGCTGGTGGGTGGAGAGCGGCTCCCTGCCAGCAGGCACTGGAGTACCAGCCCTTTGCGGGGTCTTGCCCACAAACTGGGGGCATCAAACACACTTCTGTGTATTAGGACTGCTCATAACCTGCACTCCTACTCCCTCTGGGATCTCTTTGCAAACTACTACCAGTTAAGAGAATAATTTGCCAGCACAACTGGAGATTCCTGAGAATATTTTGCAAATCAGCTGTAAACAGTAGGCTTAGCAAACCCTTTCTAAATATTACACGTAACAAGGAAACATTATCTCTGCGCACATAACCTCAGTATTCTTGCATGTCAGTTTACAGTAAGTCCCATATATCTGTTTAACAGGACGTTTTGAAATACCAAGTTATCAGGAATGCTGGCAATAGGATACTAGATTTTCACATAAACTTTTCTAACATTACAAGATCTTCCAGATCTGACTGCCTCGGTTCAGAAAGAATACTCCCGCTGAAAGCGCTACTGCTGCCTTCCACCACGACAGCTGTTTGCAAAACGTGATCTCTGTGTGCATCCAAAACCCCACTGATATTTGCTGTCTTGATCCAAGCTGTTTAAGTGACTGCATGTGGCTGGTAGCTCTAGAGTAGAAAAAGCACTGAACAAACCCAGTACAGTAAGATTAAAAACTAAGAATTAACATAAGAGGAGCCAAAAGAGCACAGCAATCCTCATTTAGATTTATAAATAACAGAACACAACTCTCCCCCACACCCAGACAGACTTAGAAACTCCCAACATCCAGCTTGCTTATTAGAAACAAGAGCCATCAAAATGCTGCCAAGGGACACCTGGCCCCTTAAGAGGCCTCTCATTTACTTTCTCTGCAGCTGGATAATGGGGAAAGTCACTATTTTTCACTCCTGCACTCAAACCAGGAATGAAGAGCCAGTTCAGATTTTACCATGAATACACATGTAGTTTTAAGGACATGAGGTTTAATCTAGGAGTCTTTAATTGTGTGCCTTGGAAGTGAAGTGCTGAGCAAAGCGTAGGTTATAAGCTTTACTATGAACTTGAACATGACCACTAAGTAATGGGTTTAAGTACATTTCATTGGAAATAAGGCTATGGAAAGGTATTGAAAATGCCTTCAGGAAACAAATACAGCACACATCCAAGTGTCAAATATGCAACAATAATTTGCAAACAGATTATTACCTCTATGACACCCAAGTATGTATTGGCTGTTGCTGTCTGCCACAACTTCAGTCATTTTTTAGTTGATCACAACTTTGACAAATGTTAAAAAGCCTGAGCCGAGGTTCACAATATTATGTATCAAGAAGATATTACTCTCCTCTCAAAACTCCAGCCAAAACTGCTCCATTGCAGCAGAGGGAGAAGCTGCAGGGAAATGGTGGGTTTGTCCATGACAGAAATTCATCTGAGTGTCTCTGGAGCAGCTGCAACTGCAAAGGGAGAGCTGTGGAGTCCAGGAGGATGACAGGGAACCAGCGGGGAAAGGTAGCGCAGGCACAGCAAGTCAGGACCATGTGCTGAAGGAGATGCGTTTAGCTGTGTTTCAGAATTGTTGCTCAATTCAAGGACCACCTACTGTTTAAATAAATGCATCCTTCTTTTTGAGCAGCATCGTTATACTCGTTCTTATCAACAACCAAATAAAACCTTAGAACAAACTAATTCATTCATGGTTTATCATCAGTATATTTTTCTCCACACAGCACTATTTTCCTCACACACTTGCAAACACGAGCATTTTTAGGTGTTCTGTGGCAATATTTTCATCAAGCAACTGTAACTGTGAGGCTGGGTCTGCAAGATCTTTTGCTGCAGAAACTGGAAAGAGCCCAGCAAAGGAGGCAGGAACAGCAGGAGGAACCTCTTGAGTGAATTTGGCTTGGCAGGAACAGGTCCCACCCCTGCCCTGAAAAGGAGTTTTAAGTACAAAAATATCCACAGATGATAGCTAATGGCAGGTTCTTTCCTTTTAGTGGAGCTGACTTGAGACCTGATAGTAATTAGGATTTGCTGGGTCATGAACATTCACATCTGCAAGCAAAGCAAGCACACGCACGATCCGTGCATTCTCTGCAATGTGAGGTAGGCGCAGAAGTCTGTCGCAGCTATAGATCTAACCAGATCAGAAGCAGAAGACATTTCTTACTACACAGAGGAGGGAGCAAAGAGGGGGACAGGATGAGACACGAAACACTGATCTGGATCAAAACACCTGAACAGTTTCATTCTCATGCCAGGTGATACAGCCAGACAGGAGCCGCCAATTCCACCAGATAAACCCAAACACCACATTTGAGAAACCCTAGCACATCCAAGATGCCTGCACAGGGCTGGCAAATGTGCCAGAGGTTTAGCGGGACACCTGCAACCCATCAAGTGGCAACGGGAGACCGGGCAGGATACACATTACCACAGTGCCCAAAATGACACCAGATACCTCTGGTTTCAGCAACTGAGTCCCAATCTATATGTTGACTTGGTGGTGAGCTGAATTGCTCTCAGCTCCACTGCCAGCATTGCCAGTGAGACACTTGCATTCACACACCTGCATGTAGGTGTTTTAGTCCAGGGCCGACTCCTACCCCAATGACACCAGCAAGAGGCAGACTCAAACACAGAAAGACAGGGTGGTTTTTACAAGTAACAGTTAATCTGTGGAATTCCATGTCACAGGACTCTGGGGATGCTACAAGTTTACATGGGTGCAAAAGCAACTAGACAACTCACAGAAGAAAATAAACTAGCCTGCAAATCAAAGAAGCTAGAAAAATGTTCTGGCAAAACACCACTGTGTATTTGCCCTGTTTCTCTACTCTTCCCCGGCACCTACCATTAGCAACTGCCAGATGGGATACTGGTCTAGACAGATCTTGCTTTTGACTTTGCACAGGTATTCAAACATCCCTTATGTTTCAGCATTCACTATGGAATGGGACTATTGCCACTGCATGAGAGAAAGAGAAACAAACAGCGGGTCCCAAACTGAGGCCTGGCTAACCAAGGTGACTGCCAGACAAGACCTGCACAGAGCCCGAGGTGAACAGCTAGGGATCACTCAATTCAACCCTAACAGAAAGCGGACTTCTTAAAGCCAGAAACATGAGTAGTGGTGCACTTGCAGATGGGAAGAAGCTGTTGTTAATATGTTATTGTTGGAAGGCACGTTCACAAACATTTGTGAAATATCATAGGGAAAAAAAAAATCCATGTTGAAATGATTAATTCTTCTTTTAAAGCAAGCTTTGAGTACCGTGCAGGAAATTTATGGCCTTATGCCACATATTCCACAAAAAGGAGAAGGGGAAAGACTCATCAAGATTAGCACCATATATTCTGTGTGCTGGATGAGGCAAAGAGTCTGTGGGAGGGATGCTGGCAAGCAATAATGTAATTAAAAATTGTAACCTAACCCAGAGAAACAAGGAGAAATAACGCTGGCTTTTCCAAACTAGAGACAACTTGACTTAGTTATCCAGTGTTTTTAAAAATAAACAAACACACACTTTAATGTGGTCATTTAGAAAAGAATTATTTTATTACCTAGAAAGCACAATCCAGAATTAGAGTACCATGGAGCTAGGATTCATCAAAAAAATAGGAAGACTATGATGAGACTTTACACTTAAGGACAATGAGATGTTTTCAGATGAGAACAGTTACACTTAACTTTACATGACTAAGCCCTGGCACGCATATATATATTCTCATACCTCAACAAGAATTCTGCTAAACTACTATTTATTTTTAAAAGATTTATGATAAACTAAAAGACACGGGAGTTGGGCTTGAATGAAAAAATAACCACAAGAACAGATGACACACTGCAAAAAGTGATCATGTTGTCTCGCTTCCCTCCTTATTAAAATAGACTGCAGCATACGTAACTCTTAAGCAGACTTTTTTCAAGAGCTCCCCTCTTGGGGGAAGAGTTTATTTAGCTTTCTGCACTAATTGTCTTCAAAACAGTTTATTGCTTTACTATAGATGTTTTATTTAGTTATTAGTTACATAGTTGCTTCTGATGAAACACTGTTATAGTAATTGATTTCTTCTTGTTACTAATGCTCTCCTCTGTTCCTTCTCAGCAGTGCATTAGTGCATTGTCCAGCCACCAGACAAGATGGGAGCTACAAGTTGAGCAAGACCGTAACATTCTTCCCTCTCCTGCTGGAGTTGCATGAACAATTTTCAAGCACAAGTCTTGAATCTGAAGTCAGTGTTTTACTACTAAAAAGACCCTTGGCTTATTTCAGAGCTCTATTTGAAGCCCACAGAGAAAGCAGTGGTACAAGTTTTCTGTTGCCCTGTCTGGAGAAAGTACAGTCAACCCACCACACATACAGAAGACATTTTAGAGAGTAGCTGTTCAGAGGTCTCTGTTGAATTAAAAAAAAAAAAAAAAGTCTGCCAAAGAGACCTCCACTCTCCCAAAGAAAGCCTGGCACTCCAAATAACAGGACAAGCTTCACAGAAGCCAGCTCTTGTTTCAACCCAAGAGGCAGATACAAAATTGTTACAGCTGGCTTTCATTTTGACAGGTCAAGAGAGATCTGCAAATCCTACACATTCACGGCATACGAGAATTAACCTATCCGGCCAGGGCAAAATGAAAAGCAAGAATTACCCCCTCTGTTTACAACTTTCAAGGAGGACAGAGACTCATATTTCCTAAGATCTGTCTTTCAATTGCAGCAAGTGTTAACAGCCTTCTATAAAGGACAAAGAAAAAAAAAAAAAGGGCACCATTTCTGCCTGAGTACAGGCAGAGAAAGAAACAAGGAGAAATGTGGGAAGTTAAGCCCATAACATATATGACCTTATCTAAGTAGGGATACCAAATAAAGAGTGACCCAAAAGAAAAATTGGTTGAACTACCATCCATCTTGCTGCAAAGGATATTAAAAAAAAAAAACCAAAAAAACCCCACTTAAAAGGATAATAGAGAAAAGTATGAGCAGATAGGGTATCTGGTCAAAAGTTCAAGACCACATTCAAGTTTCATGGGGTAATCGGATACTGCGTGGAAGCCAACATAACAGGATGCCCTTCCTGAGTAAACAAAAAATTATTGGCTGGAAACTAACAGGACAGCTTCTGTGTTCCTGGGTACTGGGAGGACCAAAACCCAGTTTGCAAGGTAACCCTCAGCCAATTCCTCAAACACAGCCTGCAGCTAATCAGCAGAGTCAATACCTTTCTTGCAAGACAGACCTTTTCATAACTGAAAGGAACACTAATGAGAGAAATGAATGCAGATCCTACAACATACATTGTACACGTCAAAAATACACAGAGACTCTGTATAAAACCCCACTTGCACACTTGTTTACATTTCCCTCATTGGGTAATACAGCAGAGCAGTACTGGTAAAGGCGAAAAAGCTACGTCTAGCACCACAGAAAGAGGTAACTGAAGGTCCTATGGCCTCTCCCTTGAAGCTGCAAAACAAAAAACAAAGTCAACCTTCCTTTGTTCATTTTCACACTTTTTCCAGAAATTCGCATTGATGAGGAAGCTGGAGGGGGGGAAGTTGTTTGAAAGTACTGTTTGAATAAAAATCCACCTCAAAGAATCCCACCACCATCTGTTGCAATTTATAGCAGAGATGTATTTTAAACCATACAATCCCCCGAGGCATGCTGCTCCTCTCACTGGCCCCTCTTGTACGATTCCGAGAATTCTGCCTTGAGTAGCACCAACACATAGCTACATCCCAGGGAATTAGAAGATATAGGAAGACAAACATGTTCCATTTTATCTGAAGTCAGTGAGTGTCTCTCAGCATTTTGTAAATTCTGCTACTGCCCCGATTTTGCAACTTTCCCCACAGAAAACCCTTGGGCTGAGGCATGCGTGGAGAGACGACGGAACATTAACTTTTCCTGAAGTAAACAGCAGGCTATGCATCAGGATGGTGCTGCTCCAAGCAGCTGCCAGCAGGTCAGAAGGGCAATATATACTACCTGGAGACAGGGTAAACTGAACCCCCCGCCCCCAGTGATGGCAGCTACAGAAAGACATGGATGGGGAATGCCTAACACCTCTCCTCTCCCACAGCAGGAAGGGGAGTGGAAGTCTCTTTGACAGCCTCCCCGCATGAGAGGCTTCTCCTGCCGCATCTTGTTTTTACCAGCAGAGCTCTGAAGGACCTCTCATAGCCACCCACAGAGCAATTGGCTCTGTGCCCACCTCCTCAGAGCAGATCTGGGGAAGCCAGGAAGCCCAAGTGCAGGTGTGTCAACCTGTGATGTGGCTGTACTGACACAGTAAGGGAGCAAAGGCTCCTGCAAATTCATCTGGTTGAAAAAACAGTGGTCTCCTACGCAGAGCTTCTGAAAGACACAGACTTTATGAATGTAAATTAGTTGGTTGTCCCAAAAGAGGGCGGGTTAGAAAGAAAGTGCAGATAATCATCTGACCTATCAGGGATTAAGACTGGCATTTGGGGAAAGGAAGCAGCTACAGAGAGTAAGTACTCAGGGCAGCAAGTACCTGCATGGAGAGCAGGTAAATAGCTGTTATCTGACAAGGGAAATGAGTGGCTGTAGGAGGTACCAGAGATCAAAGATACAGTAAGTAGAGCAGGGAGGAGATTAAAGGGCTGAGCTGCAGACACCCACCCAACCCAGGCTGAGTCAGTACAACAGCACGGAAAAGACCAGGGAGAGTTCAAGCCCTGGTGGAAAAGGGAGTCCTGCTGCACCCAAGAGACATGTGAGCAGAAATCATCACAGGGAGCAAAAAACCAGCCAAGGCAGGGCTGGGGAAGATGAACCAAGAAAAGATACAAGCCACTGGTGCGAGCGGAAGGCAAACACAGTCACTGTTCCTACATCACAAGCACTTCCCAGCACCACAAATGTCTCAGCATCAGGGTGCTCTTTGGACATGGCAATGGTCCACCACATCAAACAAAACTGTCTTCTAGCAAAGTCACATCACCACAGCCTCCATGCCCAGGGGAGGAAACACTTTAAAGAAACATTTGGGAAGCCATTTATATTGTATCCCAGTATAAATGCTCACTGGTCCAGGACATACAGATAACTTCTCCTCAACTCAGGTTAAGGATTTGCTATAGAATGCCAGGAAACTGAGTGCTACACTTCTGACTTCCAGCTCTCCAGAAGCCAACCCCATCCCAGGGAAGGCTCTGCCTTGGCTAGTAGCTTACCTTGCTGTCTGGTTTAGCATAACAAATGTGGTTTGATCTCCCTGCAGCAGCTGCTGTCTTCCTGACCTTCCTGGCCCACTCAGAGGGCACAGAAGAAGGTAGCTATAGCAGTCTGGCCTGCAAAAACACCACTTCAATCCTCCTTTCTTTAAAGATACTATTCACACTGCATAACAAGCAAAAAAGGAAATGGAGATAAAGAACTGACGGCAACTAGTCAACAGCTGACTGCAACAACAAAAGTAACAGCAAAGTCAGTTGCCGCTAACTAATAACGATGGAGATGAGTCTGTCTCTCCTCTCTGTGAAAGCCAAGGGAAAAAAAGCAGCACTTCACTTTGACAGTTAAAGAGCTGAAGGGATTTAAAGCGCATGTTAAAGAAGAAATGGAAAGCCAATTCTTTTCCTACAGAGGTGCACTTTAATTCACCCAATGTCCTCAAATACCTAGAGGCAGCCATCACTTCTAGCATGCACATACTGCACCTACTAAGTGTCTTGGAGGAAGCTGCTGGGTGTCACTGACTAACTTCAAATTAAAGCATGACAAGTCAAAAAGCAAGGCTGTTCCTATCGCTACATGTAAAGCAAGCTTCTAAGAAAGCACTGCTGTCAAGTCCATTTTTTTAAAAAGTACCTGTCACAACAGCTATTTTAGGAAATGGCTTAGAAAAAAGAATAAGCTAAACACAGTGCAAAACTTGAGACTTACAGACCTCAAGTGCTTCTTCCAAATTACCTTTCAATATCACATTCAACAGGTCAGAGTATGAAAAGGCTTTTCCAAACTTCAAGAGTTTGAAGCCTGATTTTCACAGGTGTCAAGTGCTTGCAGTTGTCATCAACTTTTCTGAAGGTGTAGGACAAAGAGCTGTCAGTTGCACTGAAGAAAAAAAAAAAACCTTTAACCCTTTCCATAGAAGACAAAACAGTAACAAAACTTATTTGCACAGTAAAGTCCAAAAGGACTATGAATTTAAAAATTAATACTTAGTCTTGTCTTTACGTTTAATACCATGGTGTGCCTGCAATAACACTGAAAACGAAACATCCCTCATCACTTGCTGCAAGCTTGATATTAGTGTATATTTCATATTTCTCAAAACATATTTAAGCTAGCTTTGGCAGACAGACTCAGTATGTTTACAGATTACTTCTGCATAGTGTAGATTAGCTGCTGATACATATTTTCTAAGTAATAAGCAATGAATGGTTAGACTTCAACAATGAAATACGGTTTCTTTCTGATTAGCTGCCATTTGCAGTGGCAAAAGTGAAACAAACATATGGAAAAAGACTACATGGTAGGTTTGCCTCAATTTTTTGTGCTTTACAATAAAAAGATAGATTTCTTGCCATTTTTAACATGTTATCAATTGCTAGTTTCATTTTGCTAAGAGAAGATTCCTCTTCAGTCTGTCACTTTGACTAGCCAAGAGAGAAGATGGAAAGCACTTACAAGAGCTGTTTACGAGCTGATAAATGCTTCGAAGGACCTATTAGGTATGTATTAGAATATCAATTCAGACTAGCAGTGGAAGTTACTTCTGGAAAAGAGACAACTTTCCATTAGATCTCTCCAGAAGATAGATAACACCTTCAGACTTGAAGCTGTGCATCCAATTTAAGATTTCCCAACAGCAAGTAATTCAAAATTGAAGCTACCATTTATTTTCTTAATGCTCAAGACTTACGAGCAGTAGGCAGCACTACATGGTGTAGTGCATCACTTTAAAACACCATTAAGAAAGAAATTAGATTTTTTTTTGTTTGTTTTTTAAACATTGTATAGTCAATCCTCTACTGTGGGGAGCTGGGAGGAGAATGTGGGGACAGGCAAAGCACAAGCAGTGAACAGTATGATGCAAAAAAAAAAAAAAACACATAAGTTGTCTCTATGGTCTGACATGGCTGGTACTGAGCTACTGTCAGTAAGCTCTGCTGAACCTAAGTCAGCTCCTCCACAGACACCAAGGCATCCCTGCAACACACATCACTGCCAAGACATCCCTGCAACACGTCACTGCCAAGGGCTACAGTGCAGGATCTAGTCTACACATTGCAAAACTCTCCACACCCCAACCGGCCCTCTCACATCCCAGGCATCTTGACTGGCAAGGTTAAAGCTCCAAATGGAGATATACTCTTTTCTGCTGGCAGATGTACTCAAGCAGCCCCACTCCCTCTTTCTTCCTAGATGAGTCATCTTACTGGAGTTCCCTGATCTTATATACTACAGCACTACCAAAAGCTGTATTGGTGTAAGTGAGGGACAGAAGGAACCAGTGTTACACTGAGCAACACAGCCACCAATTCACATCACACCATACTCTTAATGGCTTTTATTTGCTCTAGGGAGCAAACACTAAAGCATGATCGCCCAGACTTGGTCAAAAAATGAGTGTTAAGTTTTCCTAGATGTGACACAACCCAACGACTTGCTTCTCTCAAGGACAAATGGGGTATTTCACTCCCCTTCCCAACAACTGTGACGTCTCCCCTCCTCCCTGGCTCTCAGCATGTATTCAAGTCCTTGGTGAGGGAAACTCAGCTCACTAACCTGTCAGGAAATTAACTCTGGAAGAAAACCTAAGCTAGCAAAACAAGGTCCAAGCAGTACAGGAGGCAGTGCATGGACCGAGCATATAAGATTTTTCTTCAGCAGCTTCCAGCTGCTCTACCCAGTCAACGACTTCCTGACCCACTTACACCATGCGAGCCAAATGTCCTATAACAAGGTTTCTAGGGTTTGGGTTGGTCGCTTCTTAAAAGCAAGAAATTAAAGGCATTTCCATGCAAAACTGGAGATAACACGCCCTAGTCTTCACTGGAATCCTTTACCTTACTCTTCAAAGAGTCTATTCCCCTCCTGGAGAAGAGTTTGAAATGCTATCTGAGCAAATCAGTATGGCAAAAACTCAGTATGTGCAAGTTTAAATCTAAGGATCTGGACCCATCAGATCCAGAAAGGAATTCAGACTTCAGGCATACTAATGCGGGTTTCGAAAGACAATTTGTTCACCACCAGTGAAGCCATTTGGGAAAGTGCATCATATTGACTACACATGCAGATTTCTTTCCTTCCTAGTTTTATTTTATTCTTCTCAACTTGAGAGATTGACGGTCTCAAAGAGCAGCTCTAGTAGGAAAGTACAACAGACACCAGGACTGGAGCTGCTTGTCTCGTCAACAGGAGACAGCCCAAGAGCCCAAACAATAACGGAAGACGACATCAACTGCAACAGCCCCTGTGTATGGACAATCCTCATCCACATTTGAAAGCCCGAAACAGCACGAGAACTTGTAACTACTGAGGCCAGAGCTATTAGGCATGCCTAAGCAGACAAACCACAGCCTTAGAAATTCAACACGCACCTTCAAACTTGGCAAGTCCCCCCCAGTTGAATTTTTTTCACCGGGAGCTAATGGACAACCTCACAGGTTACCTCTGCACCAGAACAGAGTCAAGCCTGTGTGGTTTTGCCCACTCTAGTCCGTAACACTTCTTCAGTCAGACAATACATTTCCTCTGCAACCAGAATGAACTGCCAGCTCTCCAGCAAGGGACAGCTGTGAAGTCTATTAGATAAGCACCATTCAAATTTTGACTTGGGGCCTGCAGCGAAGAGAATTAGTATGGGAAAATGCTACTTGAAATGACGCAAATCACCACATGCCCTTTATGATATTACAGGGTCGCTAAGTTTCATGCATTCCAAAACTTTCACACACTTACTTAGAAAGCTATATGCTTAATGAATTTAAATGCAAATCTCACATCTCCAGTAGTTGACTATTAACATTAAAAACAACTGCTACTGGAAACAAATAATGGGAAACGCTTATCCAGAAAGTATTTTAAAATTACAGAACTGCAAATGTCATACTGTCCTTTCACATTCAGAAGAATTATTTCCTTTATTAATCTTTCTAATCAGACTTAATGTTTAAAAAGTTTCCTACTGTGCTTCATGATTTGCCTATAAATCATTTGTTTATAATCCACCCTGCAGAATGAGCCATCTTTCTTTAAAGCATCAGAGTCATCTTATGCGGTTGATGAGATGTGACAATGAAGCAACACATCCGCAATGGGAAAGGAAGTATGGCTATAAAAGGCAGGCATGCAGAAGATACTGAAATTGAGCCGGATGACAAACTTGAATATTCTGTTATTTTATTCAAAACTACTTTCCTGCTTTAAGGTATTTTTACTGAAACTACAAATACTCCAGCTTTCCTCAACAGCCTCTCACTTTACTGATACCTTATTTTTAATTGTACTCTGGGGTAAGAATTTAACATGCTTCGTATCAACTCGCTGCTAAGGACAAACATTGTCATTTGCATGATCCAGCTAAGACATGTAATCAGCTGCTTACAATAGCAAAGAACTCAAAAGGAATCCTGTTTTCCAAAGATTGAAGTGGCAAAGCAGCAGAGAGGAGAAAAAAATAGCATCCTTTGCTCTGACATGTAGTCTCTATCGCGTATAATTAAACCCTAGGTCATACGTAACCTTTGAAATGAAAACTTTTTTCTCCCTTTTGAAATACAAAAGATTGCATCAAATGGAAAGACATTTTGTATATTTGCTTATAAACCACAAAGTTCTCAAACTCGTCCCTCTTACATCAATTGCTGCTTTAAAAAAAAAAATAAAGCTTATTCAGGTCAGATAATCGCAAAAACCAAGACATGCTCTTCCCTTTGTTTTATTCTAGAAAAGACTGATGTGAATAGGATGAAGACAGATTTGATCTGTTCTTCCTAACAAAGGATTTTCCATGGTTTGCTCCATCTCGAGGTAACTAGTCTGATGAAGAGCCCTTTGGTCTCTGCCATACACTGCGAAATGGACCTACACACAGATTTTTCACAAAAGGTATCGTAGGTTAAGGTACTGATGACTAACAGATTAAGCTGTTCCAGAAAATTAGTTCTGTAGAAACAAACTACCTTGCTTCTAAAAATCATCCCTAAATCCCACTCCTCATTGGAAATCATCTCCAAATACCATGCAAAACGTTTGTGCTGTGAGAGTCAGTGGAAGGAGCGTGCAGCGATTCTGAAGTAACCAAGGGAAGCCAAAGCACAGGATGGAAAGCCAGATGTCTGCTTTAAAAGAAAGCCGAATCCTTTGAGGTTTATAAATTCATTAGATGTATCTGTCCATTTTTATCTGTGTCTTGTGATAGGAATGGTTA
Source organism: Gymnogyps californianus (assembly GCF_018139145.2). Lineage (NCBI taxonomy): Eukaryota > Metazoa > Chordata > Aves > Accipitriformes > Cathartidae > Gymnogyps > Gymnogyps californianus. The sequence goes on from NC_059471.1 coordinate 181,321,944, forward strand.
GTGGAAAGCAGGCATTCATAATCCTGCCAGAATCCAGAACGGGCCTGCTGCTGAGGACAGCTAGTCCAGGAGCTTCCTGGCCAAAAAAGCTCTTTGAAGGAAGTCCTGCAGCACTTCATCCCAGGAGAGCAAGTGCTGAGAGGCATAACTTGGGGATGGGAAGGAAGCTTGAGCATCTGCCACTCCAAAGGGAAAGAGGGTAAAGGGGTAACCTCTGTACTGCAATAAATACACAGAAGTCCAGGGAAAAGGTAACGCCAAGTCTCCTTCACTGGGAGCATTCACAGCTCTCCACTGTTTCGAGTTAAAAGCAGATGGCCTTCTCTAACAAGGCAGACCCTGGACTGTCTAGGGCAAGAACTGAACTATGCCAAACAACTGTGTAAGAAAGTAAACACGCATAGGACACTTAGTCTTCTCTACATAAACACACAGAACTGACAACAGCACAGCCTCAGTCAGCAGCAATGGACACAACCCATTTCCCTTCCCCACGCGGAGCACTCAGGGTGCCACCAAGGCCAGAGGGAAAACAGAGGAAGGGGGCTGGAGATGCAAGCCAGAACACAAATGTAAAACAATGCTCCTGCTATAGTCCCTGCCATAAAGAGTCCAAGCTGCTGCAGGCCATACAAACAGTGTCTTATTTACACAACTTTTCAAAACTTCCAGGTCCTCCTTTGTTCTGAAAAAGCAAGGCTGTTCTAAAAAGATTTTCTGACTCAAATGACCCAAGGTCAGGGACAGTATCAGCTCCATTTAATACTGGAAATTGTTCCAGTAGCCTCTGAAAGGGCAACAAAAAACCCTCAACAGTTTGCATGCAAAGGAACTAATGAAGCCTGGCTTGCTACGGTCTTGCGTACAACCTACTTGTAAACTCAACTGCAAAAGACTTCCACATGGATGGCTACGAAGGGGCAAGTTGTGACTGAAGTTCTTTTCCCTTGTATGGATTATACAGCTTCTCTTTCGAGCAGATGCCCTGATCCCTCAAATGGCATCTGCTCCCTCTGCTGCCTTTCTTTTGGCCGGAGTACCACCAGGGTCTCACTGCAAAACCTGCTTACAGCTTAACTAAAGATCTGTAGAAGCTTCAGTACCTGTACGTTTCCATCCCTTTGTGAGATCTAGTCAACTTGTTATCTAAGCTTAGGAGAGGGAGTGGAAAGATTGCAAGAAGTCTCATTTCTGCGGCAGAGCTAAAAACGGGCAGCCAGCATAGTTTTGAGATCCTACCACCAGCAGCAAGTCAGAATAGGGTTCATGTTAAGTTATACCTCCACTAGAGCAATGGCTGATTTTGAAATAGCCACACACTACGTTGAGAGACAGCACAAACCCACTTGTATTTCTGCCATGCACAAACAGGTTTCAGCCTCCGCAGGCACCAGCCAAGGGCTCTGCACAAACGCTGCAGATCTGTTAATGCCACATGACTCTTACAGCAATGAAAAGGGAGTTTAAGAGTTTCAGAAACACCACCCTTGTAGCTGCTTCTTGCAAGAGGCTACTGTTACATTGGTAACATGGACACAAAAGCACAAAGCAAAAATTCCTCGTGCACTTTTGTAAATTGTGCAAATATTCAAATGAAAACAGAAGACAACTTATTTTACTCAGAGAATTATTTTTTTCTCCAGAGATGAATGTAAAATGACAGGTCACCTTGAAAATAAGTCATATCATTAACACAGAACATTTTCAAATTAAGAGGAAAAAAGAGACACCATCAAGATTCAAGGCAAAAGAACAAAGTGGAACTGAAGAACAAGAGCTTCTCCTTGGAAGGAGAGCTTTAATTACACAGCCTTTGCAGCAGGGAGAGGGGGAAGAATTTGAAACGGGACACAGAGCTATAATTGCACGGGCATTTGCTAAGTAGGTCTGCATTTGCTAAGTAGATCTGTGTATTCTGTTGTGCAAAATAAAAAAAAAAACCCTCAAGAGATAAGCACTTCAGCCTGCATAAGGCTTGGACACCTTCCCAGAATTCAGGTCATAACCAAAGATTCTCATAAGCAATGGAGGGTGCCAGAGCAAACACTTCTATGCAACTGGTCTGCATTTGCCTGTCTAGCCAAAAATTAAATGATGCACTTTTTTCTTTTTATTGGCAAACTCGCAACACAAAAGTGCAATAAGTGGACAGCAGCTTTACAAATTTCAGTTTCTCACTTTCACACAATATCACTGTATGTCAACACCCAAATTTTAAATACTGTTACACTTAGTATATACTTCATGTATCTGTTGAGTTAATTCCAAAGAAGAAAAAAAGTCTTGCTTTCTACATTTACTTTCAAACAAGTTCTCTGGAGAACAGCCAAAGCATCCTGAAACCTGCTGGAGAAAGTCAGTTGGATTCCCAGCGCAGTCACACTCTGATAAAAGGAGCTTCCAATTCAGTCTCAAACTACTTCTAAACTCTAAAGTATATCCACTTCATCCTGCAAAGAAAGTCAAGGGACTAGCATTAGGCTGTGGTTGCTAGACACCAGCATGGACAAGTATTTTAACCACTTGTCCGTTATCAGCAACCATCTTCAAATCTCCAAGAGAACAGCAGCCAAAAACGAGGGATTTACAGTTAATAATTACCCAACATATCGGTGTTTACAAGTAGGTTTGCTTAACAGATGTCTGGTAAGTGGTATTGATAAACATCATCTGAAAAGCATTTGTATGCAGCCAGGTATTGTTTTGTGACCTCTTCAGGCATCATAGCCATGAAGGAAGAGGTTTAAAAGAACACACAAAATACTGAAGGTTGAATTGATGGTATCAGCTCAAAGCCAGTCCAGCCAGTTCCAGCAGACAAAGAAAACAAAACAGGTGGTGGAATAAAAGATGACAAAAAAAGGCACACCTTTCCCCATACATAAGCTGCTCTCATAAGCATCACTGTTTGTACAGCACAGACTCATGGTTCCTTCCAGATCAGGTCACTGTTCATCTTCAGAGCTCCCACCAACCCGCCACCTGCACCATTGCAACATACACCACCACCTCCACCTGGCCACAAGCCCCGTTGAGGTTAACTACCCACAGCACCCAGTTTCCATGCAAGTCTCTGCTCCAGTTCCCAGCGGGAGCTCCCCGAGCCATCCTTCTCCTTGCTGTTCAGCTCTCTGGATTCCTCTCACCCAGGAGACGGGGCCCGGCACACTGCCTGCCCAGCTCCCCACACCGCTAACCAGAGTGCATTGAACACCCGAACTACAGGGCTCACGACCTCCTCCCAGCCCCAGCATCCCTTTGCCCACACAGAAGCCAACCCGGGGCTCGCCCCTTCTTTCCAGGCGGCTTGGTCGCACAGATGCTTTATCCCCCACCCAGCTCATGGCAGAGCTCTCTGGAGAGCAGGGAGAGTGGCCTTTTCCCCAAGGCCGTGGCAGCAACCCCCTGTCCCAGCCTCTCTCCCTGTTAATGCTGGCACACTGCACCGGCATGGGGGAAGAGCCTATCAGGAGCGGAGGCTCAGCCACAGCCACAAAGGCCGGCTGGAGCACACAAGGGGGGTTCTTACCTCTGCTCACATCAACCCCTTTGCTCAGGGTAGATGTTTTAACTCTTCACGTAGGTGCTTCACAGAGAAGCTTTGAGCCAGGGAAGAAAAAGAGACAGAGGCCACGCAATTTCCCCTGGTCTCCTCCCCCTGACCAGGGCATGCCATGTCCCTGGAGGGCCAGACGCACACATGCTCTCCCAGTCCGATGGCTGCTGATGGGCATTGCTCCCTTTTTCAGCTCTCAATAAAATGCAAGGGACTTCACAATTAATTCCTAAGGGATATTACTAATTTGCAGAACCAAAATTCATTGTACATAAATCTAAATATTTATACCTGTTTCTCAGCATCCCACTGCATTGCATTCACCTAAGGGCTGAGTTCAGAGACTATTACAAAAAGAGATTGCCTTCAAACTGCCAAGTGCTTTCAGGTCTCAGCAATGTCAGCGAGGCTTTGGTCCTTCTTCTCCTGCTGGTGCTACCCAGTCCACTGGTAGCCATCCATTCTTGTTCCTTGTTTGTTTTAACAAAGTACCCAAAGCAGATTCACACATTTGTAAGAGAAAGATCTAAGAGAACAAGGAAGGGAGGGAACGTCTCATATCTCATACAATAAAAATAACCAAGGTAAAAACCAGATCTAATCTGCCAAATAATAATTTTACATATTTTTTTTAAACTTGGTACTTTTCTTACATTAATAGCATACACAGCTCTGCTATTTACCATGATCCTGACTATACTAGTGCCTTACTCAGATGAGTCCTGTCCTATTTTTCATTGTTGGTCTTGTGGGGGAGAAGAAAGAAAAAAAAGAAGGGGGGGGGGTGGGAGGCGGAGGAAAAAAGGAATGGTGATGTTGCCTTCCAGTTTGTCCAGAAGCTTATCAGGTGATGCTCTCCCGCTTTGAAATGAGCAAATAAATTACTAAATGGTCAGGAGTCAAGACGCTCAAATGTTCCCATTTCATAATTAGAGAAAGGCAGGAGTGCACAGCCCAGCCTTCTCTCCTTCCAGTGATCCAACGGCAGAGCAAGACCTCCTGCCAAGAGGAGCTGCCTCTTCTCATGCTGTAGCTTCTTTTTCACCTGTATTTCTCTGTCTTCCATCCAGTAAAAGACACTTTATTCCTCTCAAGCGGTCGTGGTGTTCAAAAAGCTGCCTATATTTACACTTGTGAAAACAGCAGTAACTGTCATGCCATGATCAATAAAGCCCAAAATAACAAAGTAAAATCATGGCACAAGGTTGATTACTGCAATAATTACTACAGGCAGACAGTTTCAGCTGTGAAACTTTTTATGAAGTGGCATGAAAATAGATACTGATGATACATTTGTCAACCAGATTAATAAATCCCTTACAACCTTCTCTCAAAACGGACAAGGGAACTTACCTGCAGTTTTAAAAAGCAAGTAAAGAACTAAGACTCAATTTCCATTAACAGGCTCACACTTGCAGTGGAAAATTCTTATAACTGCTTGAGACTGAAGTTAGTCAAGGCACAGGAAAGAGTACAGTTACCTGTTGGTGTGGCATAACATTTAAAATACATGTCAATATGTTTAAAATAGTGCCCTCAACTTTATTCTCTAAATGGATGAACTGGCCTGTTAAACCTGTTACAGGAAACCATTAAGGGAGGATTCTAAAGCCACAGAAAATATGAGGAGATAGAAATACACAAATGCATGTATTTTTAAAATCAGGCATCTGCAAGTAAATCCAAGGTTTACATTGCAATCCTATCTGCTGCACTACTTTGTCAGATACTAAAGCACAAACCATTTTTTCCATTCAGCAAGTTCTACTGCTTTCTCCTTGCAGAAGCATTATTCATTAAAAAAAAGACAAACCAAAACCGTACAAAACCAAAGAGCCCAGACTTTCCCACTTTTTGCTTACCTGTAGCATCTCTATCCAGTTAAGAAATCTGTCCAAACACTCTAAGGCACATCTCCACTGCACCGTCTACTGAGGCTCTTCCTCCCAAAGCACAGCTCTACAAGGTAAGCCAAGCCCAGACAGGGCTTCTTGAGGTCCCACCCTCCCTGTCAGCCTCTCCACCTGCACATTCCTACATCTGCTCTAGTGCCAGAACTGCTCCTCTTGCAACCACACAGAGATCTGGTTCAAGGAAGGCATCTGGCAAAAAACTAAATTAGTTTAAACTGAAGCTGCAGTGGAACCACACCCTCTGCTCAAGTGATGGCAGCCGCGCTCTAAAACAGCCTTAGACCTGCAGCATCCACCTTGTAGGTGTATGGCTGAGATGTTACAGGGCATGACCAACGGAAGTAGGATGAACTGCTCCATGATAATCCCTTTGTGTTCTACCTTGCAAGACATCGCTTTTTTTTTTCTTGGTTCATAGGATAAATCCAGGTGACTGGAAACCTGGCTGTGCTCAGCACCCTCTACAGAATGTCCAAACAAAAAGAGTACTGAGAGTTGTACCAGGCTTGTGTTTTGACATAAGTTACATCCTGTGAACCAACTTGTGTTTAATATTTAGTTTACCATGTTTTCACCAAAATGTTTTGTATACATATGCTTCAACAAAAGTGGACTACGGTGAAGTTATAAACCCGAAAGAAAATACTACCTACCTATTTACAGGTAACCTGTGTGGATCAGCAATCCAATAACTAATGTGGGTAACAACTTATACCAGAGTTAGAAGACTTCTTTGCAAGCTTGCTGTCATGAAACCGCACAGCGACTGCGAGAAGAACAAAGAGGGAACAAAGCATGCGCTGCCCAGGGAAGTATGTCCTGGTACACGTCTGAAAGAGAATGGGATCCAATTCCAGCTCAGAGTTTCAGTAGGGCATCCCCACAGTATTTCAAACTCTTTTGCTCGCCTTTCCTGGGAACAGTCAGATCAAAGTTTGGATTTCTCTGGGAGGGCAGTATTGAGGTTCATTTGGCAGCATATAGCGAGGGGACAGGGAAGAATGAGGAAGGATCTCTGGAAGTACCTAAAAAAAGCAGTTCATTCGCACATCCAGTGAATGGCACCACGTTTCTAATGATTGTGCTTGGCACACTGTAATGCTCATAACCTACAAGATAATGAAAATACCAATGCTAGTACTAACAATGTTGCTTCTATAATCCTTATAATAAATACTCCTCCACTGCCTTTTGTTTCTGACACAATCACTACCAAATGTGAAACGCCTTCTGAAAGATGTTTTTTTCCCTGTATCTTCCAGATCTATCTCTGAAGATGAAAACATACAGGTTACTACTTGTATAAGAGGTTAAATCCAGACACGCAGCATGGAGCTCCCATCTTGAATTCTCCACATAGCGTTTTCACAACTAGATAGTGCAGTAAAAGCTGTATTACATATTACAAGATTTTTCCAGCATTGGCCATAAAGGCCTAGCTAAAACCAAACTCATTTGAATACAGGACCCTTGATTAAAATGGGAGGGGGGGGGGGGGGCACGCAGCAAGAAAGAAAGAAGGAAAAAAATAAAAAAGCAAGGATGGCATACTAGCATCCTTACCATGTGGTTCATCAAGCTGCTTCAGGAGCTGTTTTGAGCTATAAATCGCTAAAAAAGAAGTCTGCCATCAACTTTGGCTGTTGCAGTAAAAATCAGTAGGTTTATGACTTTTTTTTTTTGCAATACCAGGCTATTTTCACAGAACATATCATTTTATCGTCTTATGAGGCAAACACCTACTTCACTAATGGTCTATTATCATCACAACTCAAAGCTGCATCCTCATATTCCAGTGGTAACTTAAAAAAGTGCCTCAGGGAGGAAATCACCAAATTGTTAAAATCAAATATGCTTTGAAGAATATTTGGGGTCTGTATTTAGGGGTGGGGAAAGATGTACCTTTTAATTATTTTTTAATTAAATCAGCTGTGAGTTTTAAAGTTCAGAGCATTAGAAACTGCTTTGATGTTTCACTTCACATAATATCAACCTTTTAGCACAGTATAAACAATCATGTTCCCGCATCTTGAGATAAGCTTCACATCATGTGAACATGTAACCAAATCAAAAGCAGCTGTCAACTTAGACAAACCCATCAACTCTACCCATAAAACAAAATAGCCTGTGATATAACTATTAATCATTTTTGCCCATGACTGGGCAAATGCATGCTATAAGCAGAAGACATTCAGAAAGATACTACAGGTGTTTTGTAACTTCTGTTCTATTGGAATAATCTGTAACTTATTTAAATCCCTTGACATACATATTAAGGCACATCTTATAACCTCTCAGTTGTATGAGAAGCAATGGAATAACAGTTTGGATATCCGAAACGCCAAAAGTCTTCCTACGACCATCATAGCAAAGGTCTTCACTAGAAGAGTCCCTGAAGCCCCCACAAGTGGGACAACCCCTTCCAGGGTAGCATATTAAGAGAAGAAAATTATTTCTTTCCTAGGATTCAGCTCAGCAGATGCAACGCTCCTCCCAAAAGCTTCCATGCCCACTGCTGCCATTGGAGGACACGGTAATGGCAACTGGAGAACCAAGAACACCCAAGAGGAGCGAGCCAAAACAAGAGGGTGCTGCCAATAACTTCAACTGAAAACACACTTCACAAGTTCATTGCAGGCACAGGTGAGCACAAAGCGGGTTTTTTGTGACAAAATGCAGGATTAACCTCCCAGAAACCTCACTGCAATTTGGTGATCAAAGAGAAGTCAAACCAACTTGCATTACACTGTCTGCCATGTTTCAAGCCAACTTATCTGATTTTCTGACGGCTGGGCACTTCTATAGGGTTATTGTTTTACAGATAGTTCCATTCTTATTCAGAACTCAAGAAAGGTGTATACCAGGAATTATTTCTCCTGTGTAACAAACCTGCCATCACAACATCAAGGCAACCACAGGTGTCCTATGGTTTAATAAACCAAAGAGGAAATCCTGATGGAATATGCTCCACTAGCAACAGAACCACTTTGATTTGACATCCATCGACTTAAGAAGCATCACTGGTTCTCCTCCTCACCTAAATACTTGGCATTTATTTGGGATAGCGTTATGTATGCTGTGATCAGGTCTAAGATATAAGACCTGTCTACACTGTATGCTGGTTAATTGGCACCCAGCCTGATCCAGAATATAAAACTCTCACCATACTAAGCACGAGCTGTGTGCTTCATTTTACAGAAGATCAAGAATTCTGACCAGGGTGACAAAGCACCAGAAATCCCACAGCCAAATCCACCTCATCAAGTCCCCTTGCACATAGGCTTGAGCTAGCAATAAGGGCATTCTCCCGATTATTCTACTCTTTGATAACACAGTCTACTGAGTATTTTCTCAAGAATAAAGTTGTAACTTACAGCAAAGAATTAAAAATCTTGTAGAAGATATTTTCTTTAGTATACTTTAATTAAAACATGGTGGGTTTAGGTAAGTTGAATTTTATTTTGCCAACATTATACTTTTTAAAAAGCGGTAAAAATACCTCCTAAGCAAGCAAGGGACCAACAGAAGTTCAGAGAAGTGGATCACATGGTCAGCTGAACACTAATACCATTTTTCAAATTCTATGAAAACAAACTTGTTCCCATGAAGGCCAAATCAGATCCCAAAGCAATACTCTGCAGCTAATACAGAGAATGCTGAGAGAAAGTATTTAGATTTGTCAACAATTCTGTTATAAACCACAGCAGTGCAAGTCAGTCTCAGACTAAAAGAAGGGAAAGTAATTTGTACCCAAAGAATAAAACAGGTTCTTACTTGGCTAGGACCTTGAAGAAAAAAGGGGGGGGGGGAATCATTCTGTTCAGGAATAATTCTTTACATACTGTCAGTTATGGAGCCCAAAGAAACAAACTTAAGGCAGGCAACTCTTTACGTAAATTAATTTACTTTAGATTCAATGAGAACAGAAAGATGCAGTTGAAAATAATGTGATGATCCAATTCAGAGGTTTATCTGACTGATGTCCAGAAGCACTTGCTGTCTCCTCAGACAGCCATAGGTACATGCAGTAGTCACCTTTTAATTCATTGTAGTGGTAGGAAACTAAAGTAATTCAATGATATTTTAAGAGTCACTTCCCCAGGGAAATAACTAAACTATATTAGCAAACAGAAAAAGATAGTCCAGTCTTTGAACTCTACAATGGTCCCACTCCATGAGAATATCTTATCTAGCTACTGTGAATCCATCCACTTAGATCCTGAGATCCACTTACTGGGCTCTCTAAGAGCAGCTAAATGGTTTTCATTACAGAAAGAGTTGATTAAGACTCCTGTCATTAGTCATCACCCCACATTGCATATTCTTTGAAGGAGAAAAAGGTGTTCCCTTAATTCAACAACTAAAGGGCCCCTGAATATCAAGTTAAATACTCCCAGGATTTGGTTTATTTTAACCTGACTTGCTAATTCATGCAAAAACTGCAAACTGTCCTTAATATTAGATTTTACATCAAAATTAGCTCAAAGATTTAGGAATACTTCTAAATACAGAGAACAAAATTTTAGAGTTACATGGCTACAGTTTATGTGGACACTGCATAAGAAAAGTAATGCTGTGCTAAGTTAGGCTCCATGAAAGCTGGGAGTATCATGACCAGAGGAAGATTTCTTTAATGAAAGATCAAGTTCTCCTTAATAAAGCAGACTTCTCTTGTGCAGATTACATGGGAGTCTGGTTACTGCTTGCATCAGGCTGCCTACATAAGTGATATTCCCCTGACTCTGCATCTGGTGTATACAGGCACCCGACACAGCAACTGCTCCAAGTATGAGCATTTGATGAAACCGTCCATTTTTCGTACAAGACACAACCGTACAAGACACAAGACATTGCTCCCTGGTGCAGAAATATGAACAGGCTATTTTTCAGCCTACACTTACAGCAGGACAGATATAATACTTTTTCTTCCTTCTTTCAGTCGAAGCTCCTGAAAGACAACCAAGTCACAAATCAACTCCCCATCTCAAATGAGACTTCTACCATGCCTCACATGCAACCAGGATAATTTGCTCCAATTTGCTCTCAGCAGCAGAGAAGTGTTCCTATTTATCATCCTGCAACAGATGGAGCACATCTTCTACGCAAAGATTCCTTCCTTCTCCTCCTCCATTCCTTAACTACCAAATATGAAAGCAACACCTACTTCAAGCCTTCAGCTGCCAGGTCCACGCCTCATGGAGAGTTAAGGATTTCAGCAGTTTTCAGGAGCACCACCTGTTGAGGCATTTACCCCTGTACTACATCACGAAACAAGAGCCATCACCTGGGCCTAATTTTTGGATCACAGGTACTCCTGCTGCTGGAAATGAGGAGCCTGCATGTTTGACAGGATTAAAGCGAACTTTTCTCCTGCTCGTATTTCTGTTCCTTGGTCTTCAACACTTCGGTTAAACAGTCTAGTCTGACAGATCCAGAAACACTTCTGCAGAAACCCTCTCCCCACACTGCTTTTCAAAGTTAAACACACATGCACAGTAACAAAAAAAAGGGGCTGACCCATCTTTAAGTCACCAGTCTGGATAGTTGGGGGATCAGCTCCCACAGCTGGCTACAGCACATACCTGCTGTGCACTTAAGGCACAGCCTAGGTCACTTGCCACACGTCAACTTTTCTACTACTAGTAAGCTACCCAGAGACACAAAAAAACAATTTTTGTTCTACCCTTTACTTCATAAAGGGTAACACAAGATGCCTGTCTATGCCTACCCTACATAATCTTTGTGCCCATCAATAACAACATAATAAAAAAATCATAATATAGTAGTTCAAATTACATCTATTGTGAAAAAAATTGCACTGACTTGTGCTGATCTCACAACAGCACTGAACCTTGAACTTACTCATTTCAGACATTAGGACAAACAATGCAGGTCAATTCTCCCATTATGCAACACGCAACCAGCATATTCTTCATCTTTTAAGCAGTGCCAAAGAATATGCCAGTTTCTGTATACATAAGCACTATGGGTGATGCTGAAATCCCTAGAGCAGTTGCTAGAGTTTATACAGTTTTACCAGATGCTTCTCAGATGAACCATGAAGATATTTTGCAATGAAATTAGTAGCTCTGAACAAAAAGTCTTCCATAATCTTAGCTTATGTATCTATAAGTGAACACAGTAAATCAAGCTGCTCATGGATCAAACAGCAAGATGAGCAGGTTTTGTTCCTGAGGAGCAGAATTCTTCAAAGAGAGCAACCCAGTAAAGTAATGCTCTAAATAAAACATCTGAGCTAAACTCTTCCAAGTTTACAGGCTAGTGTGATCCTAGGCACAACTATGTATAAGAAGTCACTGAGAGGAAGTCCTCTACAATAGAGGTTATTAGCCATCAATAAAGGCATTAAGCTACTTTTGCAGTATTAACAAATTTGATCTATCCCAAACATTTCTTCGGGGGGACAAGCCAAATCATGGGATCCCTGCTTCAGTGGAAATTAGATTAAGCACTTAATTATTTAGCAAACTATCATCTTCAGTCAGAGCAGAACTTGATCTTCAGTTTTTATTATTGCTAATCAGGCTTTAGAGAGACCATTCTGGTTGAGTACTGGAAACACAAGATACAAGGACTGTGCACTATGAGGGAGAGTACAGCATGGTTAGACTGTGCATCCATGCACTTGATCACACCTCAGATCAATTAGGAGACAGAGCACAAGCCAAGCAGTCCTAGTTATGGACAACAGGGATAACTATAAAAGATTACAGACAACTGCATTTGTAATTTGCCCCTACTGTATTAGTGTACATAATTTCTAAAAGAAACGCACTTGCAAACAGCATTTTCCACAATTACTTAGTGGGTAAAGAACGAGACGGAGAGGCTGACAACCAGCACACCAAGTACTCCTACATACCCAACATTAACACTCGATGCTTCCTCTGAGGCAGATGAACCACTGCTGCTTTTACTATTATTTTCAGCACAGCATAGATTCCTCCGTATACGGGAACACAAATTCCTCTCCAGCACACACACACAGATGAGTAACTAGAAAGTGATCTTAATTGCTACATAAATCACATGTGGCTACTTAGCACAGCCAAATACATGTCTGCATAGGAAGCACTCTCCTCAAAACTGTCTGCAGTATTTCATCAACCTCGCAAAAGAGCAAGTGCGCCAAAAAAACAGAAGGAAAGCAGCAATTACTCATCCCAAGTCAATTCATACCTGCCTAGAGAAACGTGCGCGCTTTGTTACAGGCACCTAAACACATACAAAAGCTTGACAATATTGTAGCCAGGTAAGCGCTGCACCGAAACTGGAGGGGATGACAGCATGCTGTGCTAGCTTCAGTCCCACTGAGGCACACCCCTAAAGTCTGTGGGACGTGCTGGTTTTAAGACCTTTCCTGAATGTTGGTCTGAAAAGGTACAAATCTGTGTGCTGTATTTTATATGTATATTTTTAATATATATATATATAAAATATATATAATTTTTTTAATGTGAGTGTATATATGCATACATACATAAAACCCCTACTATTTCTACTTGGTAGGAAAGTGCAGTACATATTGAACAGCCTGGCCCAGCGTGCTGCCTGTAGAAGTCCCCAGGGCCTTAGCTGTCTGTCTGTGAGGAGAGCTGAACAACGGAGACCTGTCACTCTCACTTCTCTCTTCCAGACGCTTACGTTGCTTGGCTTGGCTCACAAGTATACTGTCACAGGCAAACGCTGCATTACAGATCTACCACTTCATCTAAAATCCTCTGTTAATCGGTTTATTTGCAACTTAATCCAACACTGGTGCCACTGGCTTTTTACACAAGGGACAAACTGCAGTATCAGTTTTTACTTCAGTTTTTCTTCATAATTTTGCTCTTGCAGTGGCTAAATGTTAGCCAGCAAGAACCTCTTCCAAAATGGTTATTCTGATATTGTTCTTACATACAGGTCTACAGTTGAAATAAGAGATCATGAAAATTGCGTACCAAATTCTCTCCTTCCTTAAGTAACTGTTTACGGGGGTTTTTTTAAATCTCTTTAATATATTCAGACGATTCTGAGCTCAGTTGCTCTGCAGAGCACTGCCCTGAATTCACCAGACTCTTCAGTTAAAACAAAACTCCTTGTGTCTGCATGTCTATTCACACGTGTCTAAAGAAGCCTAAGTCTAAAGATGTTGGACCATAAAGCTACAGGTGCCCAATACTTTCTGACTTCAGTGAAAGTACAAAGCTCCAGCAGTTCTGCCCTTCTGCCTTTGCACTTAGATAAAGCCACAGGATTATCCCAACTCAATTACATCACTTAAATCACAAAACACTCACACATACTAAGTACTCCTGATCTTACCAGTGAGAAGCCTAGCTACTGTACTCCAACACTCAGATAGGTGAATCAAAAAGTCTTTTTTTGTCCAAATAAAAGGAAAAAAATGCAGTGTTTATCTGGTGATATTCAAACAAATGTCAATAACAAAGCTAGTAACACATTGCTGGTGCTCCAAAAGTTTATGTTAACAGAGAGGCAACTGCCCAAGATGCACCTAATATAGTATTAATACAATAGACTAAAGAAAAAAGTGGAAAGAAAAGAGTTAGTCACTTAGTCTGAATATTACCTGCCACTGTTGCTGCACTCATGACACAAACTGCTGAATGTAACAGCACTCATTAGATGTTTTAGTGACTTGAACTCTTCTTGGGACAGTACGTTAATCCATCTCTTTCAAACTTGTTTCTTAAGTTTTTGTGTGTTAAGTTTAGTTACCATTTCATATAGTTAAGTCGCCAAAATTTAAACTGATTATTCTAAGAACCAGCTGCAACGATAAACCAGTGTACAGCAATCAGCGTCCTCTGCAAAGAGCATAAACCTCATCTCACCTCCAGAGGCTGTCACACACCAGAAGGGGACTCGGAATTCACCCCAAAACGGCCACCACGCTCCTCCAAGCTACTGACGCACACACACCACATCAAGCACTCCAAGAGAAGAGTTAGGCAGAAACACAAAATAAATAAAGACTGCTAGTTTGCTGCAACAGTGACGTGGGCTTAAAATAGACACAATCTCTACCCCGCTCATTCCTTCTACTCTTAACTTTCAAGTATTTCAGTTGCGACAATGTTTATCCCATAATATTCACCGACTGCCAAATGGATTAAAAAAAAAAAAAAGAATGAAACATTACTGGATATTTTTAGTTGTTTTTTTTTAAATAAGTTTCATGACTACACGTCAAACACAAACCTAAACTTTTTGGCTCCAAAGCAAGCCTATAATTAGAAACCTCATTTGTTCTGGTAGTCAGGAGAGCCATTTTCCCTAGGGAATGTTACTGAAAGGAAACCCAGGAAAAGTTGTAATGGCCAAACAACGTGAAACTTATTAATAACGGACACTGGTAACACAAAGCCATCCTAACTAGACCTGAGCAGTTACAAACTGCATTTTACCCCTAGAAACCGTTTTCTTCCCAAACAAAATGCTTTTTTTGTCTCTCTTCCTCTCAATGAAATGCCTCGACCCACTGTGCAAATTCACATGGAACAGACCTAAAAAAGGGCTTCTGCACCCAGAAGTTCATCTGCTTTTTCACACTTGCACCAGCTCACTCAAAAAAAAAAAAAAAAAAAAAAAAAATTGCTACACCTTTCCCTGCAAACCTCCTCTTCTGACAGTGGAATGAGAGATGGCTAGTTACCTTGCCAGGACTAGTTACGGATGAGACTTTCACCCTCTGCCTTTTGCCTCTCCCCTTGATACCACCCCTGTTCTGTTATATACGCTTTCCATTTCCAGCTTTTTTATGAATTTCCTTTCCCACCCCCATTACCACACCTGCAAATTCCACTGATGCACAGAAAAGACGGCCACAAAAACAATGTCATGGCAGGGGGCACCGGGTGTGGGTGCAGGGGAAGGAACTAAGACGGCGGGTCTGGAAGCCATGAAGACTGAGACCAGTAAGGGGAAGAGAGAGGGAGGAATCAGACGGGGAAGGACCAGTGTCGATGGCAAGGCAACGAGCATGTTCTCGGGTGCAGGAGGAAAGCGCGCACTTCTGGAAACTGCCAACAGAAGCGAGTGCATTTTTCTTGCAAGCACTTTTGGAAAGCCCTGTATGAAATGGTGAAAAACAGAGCATAACACACAGTTGCTTTTTCCTTTAAAGAGAAGAGCAGTATCCAAGTGCTAACCTTCATACCTCCAAGCTATTTTACACTAGACTTCAAGCAGAGCTCTCTCACATTTTGCATGCAAACTATTCACAATCGGATGCTGAATACAAGCTGCAGCATTTGCCCTCTTCCAACAGCTGGGATCCATGATCTTCACAGCACCACCAGCTTCTGAAGCAGTGTTTCCCAAAGCACAGTGGTGTCCTCTCTTGCAGACCCCTCACGTGTAAGCACAGTTAGAGAGATATCTCATGTTTCTAACCGTTATAGCTGCAGGGACAGGGGACACTGAAACGCAGAGCAGGCAAAATCAAGCACACGGATGTCCCCAAGTGTTTGCAGTGATCCTCACAGAAAACAGGAGCTTAGCAAGGCTGGGAACTAACCCACACACCAACCACAACGCTTGAAAAGCCACTGTCCATCAAGCCACCTGAGAAAGGAGAAGTATTACGAGGATTTACATCAACCCTGTTCAAAGTGGGAGAATACGGGGAACTAGCACAGGGAAGGGAAGCGCAGAAAACATACGCAGGAAGATGCGTATCCCTCCAACATATGGTAGGGCTTGGAGGAACAAGCATGACTGTTCTTACTTTTCCGGAAAGGATGGGGGTGGGTGGGAGGAAAGAGGGAGAGAAAGGGGTCAGCTTTCAAAAGTTTGCAAAACATCTTTTGGTATTTTTCTCTACAGGGAATGGACAATTTCCAAAAGCTCGATCATACAGAAGCACGGGTCTGATCTTGCAAAAGCCTATGCACATGGATAACTTTACCTCACATGAGTAGTCACACTGGCAGGACAAAAATATTTACAGTTCCTCCTTTTTCATTTATTAAATGAGTCACTGCAAACATGCAACAGGGCCACACTGAGCTTAATCTAGCCTCCGATACTCAAATGAGCTGTCTTAGGCAAAGCCCGAAGGTACTGTCAAGATTTTTACACCAGAATTGGTATCAATCCATTAATCCTGTCTTAGCTGCAGAAACTGAGATACGTAAGAAAGTCCATCCCTGCCCCATTAAATGGAAGACAAAAGTTCACCCAGCTACTTAATTTCCTTTTTTCCTTCTTTTCTTTGGAAATCCATACAAAACAAGTCCAAACACTACTACTGAGTTTTTCTGCAGGCACAGCTGCAAGCCAAACGCTCTAACCCACTTCTTCCCCACGAGAAAGGCAGGCAGAGGGAGCTAAGACAGAGGGATAAAAGTAATTGCCAGCACTTAAGTCTTCTACAAGAAAAAAAACCACCACACTGCAAAACTTAGTATCTGTATAGTTGAGAAAGACACAGACACAATAACTAACAGCTCCCCTCTTTTCTCTTTGCTCAAGGGGACATAGTATGCATTTTTTGACTAAACCTCAAATACAAACCAAAAGTAACATCCTCATCCGTACAAAGAGGCTTATTATGATTGTTATTGCTGGAAGGGGAAACTCACTCTTACTGGCCACATGACTGTTGAAATCTACATTCAGCATTGTTTGGAGATTTTTTTTTCCCCCCTTCCTCTGTAACTCAGCAGCTCAGAGCAACTGGTAATAACTTTATGACTAGAAACATTTAGCTGAGCATTTCTGATGCTGCAGAGTCAGCAATACAGATGAATTTGTTCCAGGCTACTCAATACATACTTAAACATGTACCCTGCAGCACCTCACTGCAGTATTCTTTTGGGAAACATTACTAGAGCACAATATCAAGTTTTAGGGGTTTTTTCCATCCCCCCTTGCTTGGAAACGTTAACATCACATACAGCGATTCACTGTTTGCACAATTTACTACTTACACAACTAGTATTTAGTAAGACAACTTGTACAACAGCGTTATAAAGACACACATATGTTTTTAGGATCTGAATCAAGACCTGGGCCTTCTTGCATCTCGTGACACAGCAGCTACACACAGCCTGACAGTAGCTAGGTATCTGTTGGCACAGTACTGTCACGCCATGGTCCTCTCTGCAATGGCCAGGTGGCAGCCAACGCCGGCCAAACAGGTTAGCAGATGAAGTTCAAGGACACTCAGCAGGACTTGCCAACTTCCACAGAGTCCCTCAGGTTAGTAGGAGGCTGAAACTCAAGATGGATAAGAAAAAGGCGACCTCTGAGGAGGGGTGCAGCGAGAAGCACCCTGAGGAAGCAGCCATGACCTGATAAAAAGCTGGTCCCGGCCTATTTGCACAAGGTGCCCGAGCTCAGGTGCAGGGAGAGGGTGCGCCCAGGCTCCCTGCCAAACTCTGCAAAGGAAGCTAAAGCTCAAGAAAGCTCTGTGCACTTCCTCGAATGGGAGCAGCAGTTTCCCGAGGGGCAGTTAGAGGGCTTAAGTTTTAAGGAAATCACAAACAGGGCATAACAGATGGAGAACCTCGGAGAAACAGAAACCAAGGTTGGCTTTCTGCAGCACAACATAGCCTAGAGCAATGGCTGTGGGCAACGAACGATGGGTCTTGACAAGCCCCACAGGTGGACCAGAGGGCACCCGAGGTATCCAGGCTTTGACAAGCAAGTTTATAACTAGGTCTCCATAGCAGCAGTATTGACACCAAAGTCCAGTGAGGAAAAAACACCAGAAGTTTGTACAAAGAAACAGGCGCTGAACAGAGAGAAACCACAGACGCTGGTGGCAGCAGGGGAAGAAGAGCTAGCATGAACAAAACAGGCTCACTAGCTTAGTTTCCAAAGATACAAACCACCTCTAGAAAGAGACCCTGCGCTTTGGGAAGAGAAAAATGAGAGGGGCTGGAGTGCTTAGCTAAAGAAACATGACATTTACCCTATATGGTTTAACAACCGCTCTGAATCGGACAGGGACTGTTCCATTTTGTATCCCTGACATGAGCTTTGCTCCTAGGAGAGGGACCGGTTTTGTTATGGCAAGGCTTCCTCAACACACCAACACTTCTCACTCTGCCTGCAGCCCTGTAGGTCCTCCACTGAAATTTCAATGCTGACCACAAAACGGGTTGGTTTTGGGTTTTTGCTTTGTTCTTAATCAGTTCTTCACTTCAAAGCCCACTTGCAGTTGATTTCCTGAGCCTGAATGCTTAAACCAAGACACTTAAACACTTCTGAGGGCCTTTCTCGGCCAACAAAACAGCTGAAGAGGCTGTCATTCATCTCGAATGAGCTCTGAGAGGAGTGAAGAGGCAGACCCTGCCGTACCCCAGCAGAGAGCCGACAGCAGAGCCGACAGCAGGGCTGATAGCACGGTTACTCACCACAGAAACATGTGATTTTTGATCACATCCCCAGCCCGCCGGACTCCGGGGGGTCAGACTCGCAGTATGGCTCCCTCCGGCCGGCTTCCAAGCGGGCCACCCCGGTGGGCTCTCGGAGCTGGCGGGGGTCCCTCCAGAGAGACCCTCGGCCCGCGCAGGAGCCCCGCTCGAAGCCCGGGGAGGGAAGCCCTTTCCCGCCGCCTCCTCCCCGCTCCGTCCCGGGGCCCGTGCGGCCGGGCGGCCCCCGCGCGTCCTTCCCCGTGGGGGAGGGCGCGGCGGACACGTGGAGGCCGAGGCCGGAGGGAGGGAGGGAGGCGGCCCGGCCCGGCGGCAGCTGTCCCCGGGGCGAGGCCGCCCCTCAGCCCGGCGCACGGCACTTACTTGCGGGGCGGCCCGGGTCTTGCCCGCCGGCCTCCTGAAGAAGGAGGTGCGGGCGGTGAAGAAGAACTCCTCGGACTCCTCCTCCTCCAGGCTGCTGTAGCCGCTGCTCATGCTGCTGGTCCAGGTCATCGGCGGCGGCGGCGGCTGTGGGTGCTGCTGGAGCCGGGCGGCGGAGAGTGCCGTCCCGGCCGCCGCATGGGGCCCCGCCGCTGCCGCTCCTCTCCCAGCGCCGCCGGGCCCGGGGCGCAGGAGGAGGAGGAGGAGCTGCCGCTCTGGCGGCTCCGCTCCCGCCCTCCGCTCCCTTCCTGCCGCACAAGTTTCCGCGGGCAGCGCCGCTCCGAGCCCCGCCCGCCCCGCGGGACGCCCGCCCCGGGCAGCAGGTGAGGGGGCGGGGGCCGACCGCTTCCCGCCCTCCGGGCCCCGAAACACCGGCCCGGCGTGAGGCGGGGGGAGCGGGTCCCGCCAGCACGGCGAGCCCAGCAGCCGGGTGCCGGAGCCCGAGTGCCGTGGGGCGGCGAGGGGGGAGGCGGAGGTTGAAAGCACAGGCGTGGGCTGGAGTTACTGATCCTCCTCCCGGCCCTGTGCTGATACCTCAGCACCCCCTCCCCCCTCAGTAATTACAAGAAACGAGGCAGTTTGCGGGGCGCCTTGCTAAAGAAAGAAGTTCCCAAACTTCTCCCTAATAATTACCCGATCTCACTCTCCTATGCGCCTGTAAGAACAAAGTTATTAAAAAATAACCAATGGCAAAATAATTGCAAGCCTTTCCTGTATTGTTCTTCTAATCCTTGAATTTAAGCTTTGCAACCGGCAGCAGACCCAATCGTGCTGAGCAATAACAACCTTGAATTCCCGCAGCTGCTGTGGATGGCTGGCCCTGGTCTCTCCTCCCACGATCAGGCCCACGGACTATTAAGTCAATGGAATTCATTGCCCGAGGAGGTAGCAAGGAGCGAGGCTTGTGAAGACTCAGCAGAGATTAGATATGTGTACAGATAGCAAGAATATCTAGAGCTGCAACTGGGAAACATATTTAAAAGCACAAAAGTTCTGATAAGATGCAGGGCGTACATCAAACTCGTCATTAATGGGGGAAATGACAGACAATGCCTGAAGGCCAAGTCACTCCGTAATTACCTGCTTCAGAGTTTCTCATGTCTTCCCTTAATTTATCTAGGGCTGGTCACTGTCACAGACAGGATACTGGGTTTAAGGTACGGCTTCCTAAGGCTACGCAGCTGCCCGAAAAAGCAGACTTGCCTTTCCTGCACGCCCTCAGCCCAGCATTCCTGCCGTCCCCTGTGCCACGGCAGTGGTCCCGCGGGGGGAAGTGAGTCACACCAGCCGCTCGCTGCCGGAGCAAACCCCCGGAGACGGGGCTGTGGGGATCAGGAAGGAGGGCAGGCTACACCTTTCAGCAACAGCACAGCCTTAGATTAAACAGATTTGAAGCTGCGTGCTTACCAAGCCGCGGTCTAAGCCAATACATCAGTTCCCGTGGTCTCAGTACTCAGCCACAGATCTATCTGGGACACCGTTAGCTGATGTCTCCTTTCCCTCTTCCCCATCCCCATCTCGCTGGCCCCTCACAAACTCCTCATCTGCTGTGTGCGTCCGTTCCTATCCCCCCACCCAAGTGGGGACTGGGTCTGTTTCTGCCAGTTAGGTGCTCTTCCCACACCAGTATGCTGTGCATATTGATAAAGACACCCCAACGCCAGCAAAACAATTTGCACTGAGAACAAAAAACAAGTTAATCAGTTCGGGAGGTGTTAAAGTCTTACTTTCCCATCAACTCTGATTCTCCCAGATTTTTGTATGGAGTTCGGCATTGGGCAGATTAGAAGGTTGCATAGCTTTTAAAAACAAATAATTGAGTCTAACAGCGTAGATGCAAATGTGTCAGATCTTGAACCTACTTGTTGGCACTGTAAAGCCCCATGGTATTCAAGATAGCTTTAAGTTGAATGCCAAGTTACTTGAATGCGACTAAAACGTACTAAAATGCTTGCTTTAGACAAATGAGCTTTGTGGTACCTGGCTCGCCAAGACCAGCCCCGTGCCAAAAGGAAGTCCCACCAGAGATCTGCTGGGCTTGCCTCTAAACCTGTCCAAGACCCAGTCACTTCAGTTTACAAAGCTTTTGGATAAAACGCCCCTACCCATGATCATGATTAAGGTGAAGGATTTTAAGTAAGTGACTCGGGTGTGCTACAAAATGGGATTTGTGTTTTCAGACTACAAAGGTGTTTTAAATGTTATCCGCTGGCACACTTGATGGACTCCCCAGCAACAAAAGGCACTGTGTGTATAGCTTGTTTGCTTGGCTGCAGCCTCAAACCTGATAGTGCGTGGGTGGACGATCGAGCCGGTAAAGAGGATCATTGAGACAATAAGCTGCTGCAAGGGAGCTTGAGTCCATCTGTGCAAGATCAGTTGCAAGTCCTGGGCTCGAGTTTATATGTTCTCTGGCAGCAAGGCATTGCATTCACCTTGTCTGTGAAGCATCATTTATATTGATAACACTGAAAGATTTACAGTATCATTTTCTCCTGCTGCAACAAAGAACGATGGAGAAAATAGGTCTAAGTTCCCTGTGATATATCTTCCAATATGAGTTCACTTTTCAGCTATAGCTCTGTTTTTAAGCCTACTAATTTTGACAGTGGTTTTTTCTTTGATTTTTAATTTTTAATCTGACAGTGATTTTTTTACTTCAGTTTTTTTCAGACATGACACTGAATCAAACAATTCACATGAAGGTACGAACAGATGTGATGCCTTTCGATTTTGATTTGCTTGGTGCTTGCAAATAACATATCCAAATCCTATCAAGTATTTTGCATGGCCGATACTTAAAGATTAATTGGTACCCCTGTGGATTTCACTGTTCCCAGGCTACTCTCTGTTAATATTTTTAAGAAGGTCTCTGTCCCCAGACAAGTACTTTTCCACCTTCTCAAATTGACTTCTTGATCTTACCTAGCTAAGATTCATCCAAGGCTCTTTGTTAGGTGCTGCATTGAAACCTCTATGCTACCAGCCTTGCATTATTTTTTGTTCACTCTGACAGGCCTCTTAAATAGTCAGCCAAAAAAAAGTAACACTGCATAATGAAAACAACATTTCATGTTGAGACAGCCATGTCTCAAGATAAAGTTAGTAATAAGCTTTCTGAAAGCATACTTGTTCTTAAGGAGAATTATTGAAGCATTAGGTAAAAATAATGAAGTTAAAAGCCAAGGAATGTGGCACAGGAGAGAGATTTAAAACATAGACGAGTACTATGAGGCTCTCAATCAGTCCTTCCAAAAAATAATTCAATCCAGTGAGAAATTAAGCCAGCAATCAGTTATCATAGGATCACACAGGCAGCTGGCAAGAAGAGGGAGATGGGTTTTTTTAAAATGAATAATTAAGTTCGAGTAGCAAGTGGTGCTACAAATGCACCTGTGAAGAAAAGAATAAACTTTTTTTGTTTTTTATTAAAGCTTGACGATGCAGATAGAATTTCAGAATATTTTTAAACTATAGCCCATTCAAGCCAGTTAAAAGTGGTGACTCAAGTAACACAACCAAAAATAGTAATGGGCACTTTGTGTTCCAACGCAAGAGTCTCATGAATAAAATATTAAAAAAAGCAATCACAGGCAAAGATAACCTGTGTGATATACAGTTATTTGTTGTGTAGGGGGAAAAACAATATTTAAAATCACTGTTACATTCAAGGATAAAATTCAGCTTTAAATCACTTTGTGGTTTTGGAGAGTCAGTTCAGAGAAATGAAACATCAAGCATAGCTTCCAGAAAAGTGGAAATGAAAGCTGAACTGCCTAAATGGCAAAACAGGTGTGAATAATTTTATGAATCTGGCAAGGGTTAGGACTTTCAACTACCATAACTGAAATAACCCTTAGAACCAGACATCGAATTGCATAAAGGTGGACTGCTTCACAAGGTCCTGCAGCTTCATTTGTTTATTTGTATTAAAATATCACTTTATTGAAGTGATCACAATACCACAGGAAAGTATGGTTGAACAGGATTACAAGGGGTAGTTCAGTAAATTCATCCCCCGCTCTGAAGAAAAACCAAGGACTTTACACCATTCCTAATAGACCTTTAGCTAACCCATTCTTGAAACACAGTACAGTAGTGTAGCACCTCCCCTGTAGGTCATCCCTTCCAGTGTTTATGGTATTTATTGAGTTAGAAGGTTTTTCTTAACATCCCATTTTAAATCCTTAACCTTGCCCATTCGCTCCTTAGCAAAAGAAAGAGAGGGCGAACAGTCTATCCCTGTTTTTTATAGCAACCTTTTGGGTATTTGAGGACTCTTTTTGTTCCCCCCATTCTTCTGCTTCCCAGACTAAACAAAGGGACAACTGATAAAACATCCTATAGAGTTTACATTAACTCCATCAGCAACTGCATGATGTTTACATGTTTCTAAAACATCCCCTCAGCCCTCTGACATAGAAACTGGGAGGACTCATTAAAATGGGAAAGCTACTAAACATTCACTCAGCCAGTAATGCTGCTTTGAGCCCCGGGACCAAGATGCTCACTTCTGCACCCAAGCCTTGGTCTTTTCTCCAGATTTTTGCCAGACTACATCAAAAGGCACTGGGTCAAAGGAGCAGGAAAGCTAAAAGCAAGACAGGGCATGGGCTTGGAGAGTCCTGTAGCATTTAAGACTACATTTCTATTAAAATAAAAACAGTAATGTGGAGATCTCAAGCGAAGAGTCTACAGATTCCTCCTTTCCTATCTGTCCTGACTTCAGCCCCCCCCTGGGTGAAACCCTGCAAGGGTGCTTACATGCTCCGGCAAGCAGGACCTGTGGTGGCCCCCAGCAGCCTCTGGCGGGGTGGGAGCAGTGAAGGGAAGCAGGACAGGGGCTGTGGGAGGGAAAGGGTCAGCGCAGGGACTAAACTTCCTTACCCCCCTCTAAACCTGCATTAGTATCCCCCCCCGCTTTCACCACTGTTTTGCAGGAAGAGTTTCATTAACGACCCTAGCAGTATTTATAATTGCTATGAATTTGCAAGATGCCCCCAGACCCTGGCTGCTTCAGGAACCCTTTTGGTCACTTCTGGACTCCTGCGGGTCTCTCTCTCCCTCTCATTTTCTGCCTTCACATGTCTTTGCAAGCCCTGGCCCTGATCCTGTAAAGGCTTGACCATGGATGGTCAAGCTTTATCGATGATTAGTCCCTATGGGACATACTAAATCTTAAGATATGCTTCGAACTGAAATTCAAAAGGGTTCCTACCTAATAGCGTGTTGGATTTGGCTTCTTGGTAACATATTTACAGGGAAATATAATTAATTATTCCATGATGTTCATTACGTAAATTATGGCTGTATAACAAAGACTACCAAAAAACAAGTTGCAGAGGAAGAAAGACAGTTTGTAACAGACTGTCCCTTTAAAATCAGAATAAATAATTCAGAAATCGTGTGGGTTTAGTTTTTTCTACATTTCAGCTGAAAACAGTAGTAATTTCAAATGATCAAAGCAAAGCAATAAAGTTGAAATACAACCAACAGAACATCCACTCAGGCCTGTAGTTTCCTTACACCAGTAAACTTTCTGTGTACTCATTTCTCCCATTTGTCTTGAATTAATAGCTCAGGTCTGTTTAGTACCACTGGCAGCAATGACAATTACCCTTTGATTCATGCTCAGCGACTTGTTTCAAACAAGGTCATTCCAGCCACACAGGCACAAGAGTGCAGACTAAAAACAAACAGGAGCCAGCTAAACAGCCTCTCTCCATCTCCTGGTGAAGAAATGCCATGGGGACATGTACTTGCTATGGCAGATACAACCTTAGACAGCATTGTCAGGAATCCTTTTCTGGCTCCTAACGTTCTTAATTCTGCCCAACCCTTAAGCACCCTTGGTGCAACTCTTTCATCCAAAATCCTCAAAACAAAAGGGATACCTGGAAACTAAAAATAACCCATGTAATCGCTTTCTTACTAACATGTTCACACACTTGCAGTCACGCACCAAATCTGTGGTCTTCATCTACCATACCTGGACTGGCCAGAAGACAACAGAACTCAGAGCAAGTTCACCTCCCCCATCCCATCTAGGGGTTGTGCTCGGAGCACTCAGACCTACATTATTTTGAAGGGGGATAGAAAGGGGATGGAACGAGGAGACTGCACTTGTCTCCTTTTTTACGATGCTGCATACATGTGGCCACCTACCCACAGGCACAGTCTTACTGAAATCAATAGAGCTACTCATAATTTTAAACATGCACATAGCTTGGAGGACTGGGGACTTTATCTTGGTTGCTACCTAAAGCTATAAAGATAAAACTGTACCTTCCTGACAGTTTTGGAATTACCATCATCCTCAGGTTAGAGTTTGACGGTTTCCCAGAATACTCAAGAAATACCCCTTTTTACCTCAAAAATATGTGTGTTGTCGATCCAGCTTAGCAAGGTGACTCAAGATTGGCCAGTGTAAGACTACAAGTACAACCTTCACCAAGGGAGTATTTCTGCAGTTTGAAGACACTGCCCTGGAGTCTGGCCTCATCATGGGGTGCGAGCACCAACCCTCCCACATCCTGCCCTGCCCCAAAACCCACCGGGACCAACTGAAAGACTCCCATTGCCTTTGAAAGGATTTTGATAAAGCTCATAAAGCAATGCTCTGCTCTACTTGTGTGCATTTTTCTTTCCGGTTATTTGCATCCCAGCTAGGCAGAAGTGCTCTCCAAAACAGATACATTTGCTAGTAATTTTCCTTTCTTCCTCTCCTGTTGACTATAAACTGCATTATTAAACAGGTACTTTCTTGTCACAGATATGAAAAGGTAGATTTTATATTACAAATGATGAACAAATATTTTGTATGTCTGTCATATGTTTAATCAGAGGGTTTCAGAGAGCTGTGCAAATGTACCGAAGTGAGTCTTGCCCTGCCCCTCACTCTTGTTTCAAAGGCTGGATTTCTGTGGCACAGACAGATCAGTGGATGTGCCAGTAGTAGTAAGAGTTCAAAGCTGAGAGCCATGTTACATCTGGCAATCCGTTCCCTGCAGCAATGGCCTTTTTAGCTTATACTGTAGCCAGCCCTAACGATGTCAGATCACAAGTCTGTCAGCACCCAGATGTAGCCCAGAAGCCCCGACTCAATAAACAGGTGAAGAATTCATCCTTACTCGCACAGTCCCATTGATGCAAATAGTCAGATATAAGTATAAGCTAAGGTTGGCATAAGGGAACCTCAGAGACCTGGGAGTGCTGTCATCTAATTCTCTGTAAGCACCCACGCCTTGCCAGGGTAAGCAGTAGAGCTACTATACGAGAAAATATAATCTTAAGGAAATGTTATATAATAAAGTGTACAGAAAACAGACATTCTCCTACTTTTAATTCTGTTCCTAATTGCTAACAGTATGTAAAAATACTCCGGGCGGTAAAATTAACTAGGACCTTCTGTTTTAACTATAGAAACCACAACTGTGGAAGCTCAGCATGCTTTGTGGATACACGAAAATGTGAGCCCTAATGCACTGTAGCTGCAATCTGATTCCCAGCATCTGTCCTCAAACTGCTGAATTGGTGGGGGAAGGGACCTTCTGGTCAGGGAATCACGTCCACATTGTCATTTCCCAGACAAAGAACAAGAAATTGTCCTGTCATACTGTGTACAAGAGGACATTTTGCCTGTTTAGTAAGTCTGATTGCGATAGATAGTAGAAACTACTAGAAACTGTCTGCACAAGTTTAGGACTTTCTACTAAATCATCTTGGCAACAGTCCGTGAAGACAAGCATCTCAGAAAGACAGTGCTGTTTGACAGGACAACAGATCAGACAACTTGTTGCTGAAATGCCTGTCTAATCCATCCAGTCCACCCTTAGCTGGAAAAATCTGAAAAAATTAGCCTCGAAGTGCAGTGCCCTACGCCTGCTGAGCCAGCCTTGCCAGCTGAAATGCTGGGGGTTGCAGCAGGGCAGCCCCGCTTGCGTGTTCGTGCCTGCCCACTTGCTCCCCAGCTTGCAAGCCCAGCAGGCAACGGAGGAGCTGCCAGCTGCTAATGCAAGGTAATTAATTTTTTTCCCCCTGTACTTCTGCAGTGCTGCACAAGATGAACATTTTTCACATTTTCAGTAGGATGTGACTGCCTTTGAAAATTTTGCCCTGAATCAGGCTTTCTTTTAGCTAAATCTCACTAACTCCTTTCACGTTTGGTCCGTGTCCCATTCACTGGCCCAAGAGCTTCCTGATTCCCACCTTTGCTGTCATGCTTTTCCTCCCCCACTGCAAGAGCACTGGTGCAGGGGGAAAAAAAAGTAGGGCAGTTTAAAGAAGAGACAGGAGTGCAGGGAGTGGAAAAAATCAGAAGTGAGAAATAGGCAAATCGTCAAAGTAAAAACCAAAGAAAAAAGGTGATATTTTGAAATAAGAATCAGATTTTTCTCTCCAGAATTCCTGAAAATCCCAAAACAAATAACCAGGGAGATTTCTGGGCGGAAAAAGAGCACACGTCTAGGAAAGCTGAGATGAATGTTTCTAATTTTGAAGGAAGATTTAGAGAAAAAATTTGCTGAAAAATTAGGAAGGAAAATGATGGGAAAAGTACTCTACATGAAAGGGCAGCTAAAGAAAGCATATGTATCAGGACTGAGAAGAGACTGGAGAACTAGAAAAGAGAAAACAAAAAAAGAAAAATATGGTGCTGCTTTTTTTTTTTTTCCAAATTGTGGAATGATGTACACGCAGCATCTCAAATCCTCAGTTTAGGAGATTTAGTCGGTCTCATGGCTTCACATATGGAGGAAAGAGGAAGGGAGGGTGCGGACGCCTTACATCAATGAGAAGTCCAGCAGAGCTGCAGACCGCACGGGGCTGTAGCCTTGTCAGAGGCGTCCTGCTTCCATACAGCTCTTGCTCTCGTCTGCCTACATTTTAACAATCAGTTGTAGAGACAGCACTTTGGGGAAAAAAAAAAGATGATCAGAGGGGAAAAAAGCAACATTTGCACTTAGATGCAGTAGGAGCACCATCCCACCCTGAGGGAAAGAAGCTATTTATGCCTCCGCCTGCTGCCATGTCTGGTCCTACGATGGGTGAGGAGGTCAGAGCCTGAGCCCTGGGCTGATGCAGGGAAGTGGACATTACTTATTTTTATCTGTTTCATTAACGAAAACCCCCTGATGTTATAAAAACTAAAACACAAAGGGGATATATTTGGGTCTCAAAGGCATGTACTTGTAAGCTGGGTAATGCCTCTTTCATGACTGACTGCCTGGAGCTTAACATGTCCCCCCAGCCCTGCATGCAGGGCATGACCAAGACCCTCATTACTTCTATAGCCTACAGCATAGGTCAGACATGGGTCAGTATTTGGGTCACAAAGGAAACTGTAAATCTGGCATTTGATACACTTTTGTCTCTTTGTTATAGATAACCTTTTATACATAACATATATATGACCTAGAATTTATAGAACTTGGACCTACACTGCCAAATAATTCAGCTTCGCAGCTTGGTCTCAGGGTCTGGTGCTGTGATAGTCTTATTTTACACGTTAGTTCATTTGCGGGCCCTCTTTTACAGCAAATCAGTGCATTTCCTTCAAAACAAACCCCAGAGGTGCTTCCAGAGGTAGTTAGCACCAGAAATCACGCCATCCTGGCAGCGTGGACTCCCCAGCCTTCCTCTGCTCTTCACCATCCTCTTTCTTACACTGTCCCAGCCAGCGTCGCCCCCTCAGCCTCCCCTCACGTTTTCCAGGCAATTTGAACTGATAAAACACACATGCTGTATCTTGAGTCCACAGGTACGGGGGTGTAGGACATAGCCGGCTCCTAGAAATGTGGACCTGAGCTGCTTTGCACTACGTGGCCCGAGGCCAGGGGTCACTCCCTGGGATGGAGGCCTTTGGCCACAGAGATGAATAGTCACGGCTGGCTCAGAAGCTGTGCTGCATCTACTCATTATTTTTCAGTCTTAACTTTAAAAGCAAAATATTTAATTAATTTAATTTTACAGTCATTGCTTATGTTTACATTGTTTATAATGTTAAGCTTGTTTTCTAAAAACAAGTTTCTAAAACTTGTGTCTAAACTTGGTTTCTAAAATCAGAAAAAACCCTCCTATTCTTACAAAATAAAATTCTTTTCTTATTTTACTAAGCTTGCACGATTACTCTTCCCTGTGATTTGAAAAGGGAGGATCTGAGATTTTAATGCTGTTATCATCTGGATGGACAGAAATGGTGGAAGAACGTGTAAAAAGAGATTTTACACTGCAGAGCTTTTAATATGAAATTTTGCCAATTGCGGGACATAGCAAATTGTACAGAGATCCTACAGAAGCAACGTCTCTGGTATTTTCCCACCGCAGCAATGTCCAAACTCTGATGCCAGGGCTGTAGATTGATTTTTTAAGGCTGTAAAGAGGTGTAAACTCTGAGCTTCTGGAAACCTAACTAGTTGTAAAGTAAGCAAGATTTTTATAAAATCGCTTGTAGTTGTTATCCAATCCTTTTTCTTCAGATACGGCCACAGACTCACCGCACAGAAGCATACCGCTGTTTGAGAAGACAGGCGGGTTTAAGTTAGGCACGTGCACAGGGGTGTTACACAAGAACGGTCTGTATTTGAGCACTGCCTTTCCAGCAAGACCTGCGCTTTATGGAAACTTGGTTAAAAATCACAGAAAATGGTACATCCAAAGGAGAAGCTGGGGGAAGGGAAGCAGAGGAGGCGAAGCAGATGTGTCTCAACTCAGGCTGTTTTACAAGCTATGACTCCAGCATTCGGTACCAAGCATATGCTATATTTTCTACTTGAAAGCCGACTGCCACTTCAAATGAAAATGGTTTTGTATGTGCTGCACCATAAAATTACAGACACAGAGGTCCATGCTAACTAGCTGTTTACCTCTATGCTTCTACCGCAGCACATAAGTTATAATCGGAGGAAGGAAACTCCTAGGAGATCTGAAGGCTTTAATTGTTTCAGCGTGCAGATGGTTTGCATTACAGCAAATCGACACAGCTCAAGGTCAATTCATAGTTCAGCAATAGCTGCTTCAGCAAGTGAATTTAGTTTGTTTACGCCTCTTCTGAGGAAGGTTTAACTGTTTTGTTACTTATTTTATAGATATTTCTAGGCTTAAGAAACACCGCAACAGGTGAAACTGGAGGAGCGTAGGTTGCCACAGCCATTTCCTTCATGTCTGGTACTAAGCAATTTTTAGAGCAGCTAAATATAGCTGTTTTCCTACAACATTTGAACACTTTGTTTCAACATGTTCTCTTTTCTGTCACTGACATAAAAACGCTCTCTTACAGACTCACAGAGACATCTCCCGCAACTCTGATTTTCTTTGCTATGTTGAGATGTGCCACACAACCGCTGCACCTAGAGACTGAGGTCTGACACAAGTAGTTACTTTTGCCCTTAGCTATCAGTCTGAGGTGCCCCTCTCCCAGAGGTTCCCGGCCCCTCTGCACAGGCAGCTCAGCTGTTCGTGAAGCAGCTGCTGAACTGCCTCAATTTAGGGCTTAGATGGTTAGGATAAACTAGAACCAATTTTGATTTTTTTTTTTTTTTTAATAGCACCAGGCTGAAATCTGCCACAGTAGAGCAGCTGCTTCATCAGCTGAGCCATCCCTCCAGGCGAAATAGAGCTCCCCAAGAGGAAAACAGGCTGGGCACCAGGGCAGGGGGGGACTACCGTAGCGATACCAAGGTAAGATGTCACTGGTCAGAGGCTGGAAAGCTCCATGTAGGAGAGCAACACTAAGTACACTGGGGCACAAAGCACCAGCCTGCGTGAGCCACAAGCACTTTCTTTTGTGCTATACACCAGCTGGATCCCAGATCTGTCCGGGTAGCTGCCATTACAAAGGCAATCCCACCAACGCCAACTGTTAAAAAACTGCATCTGGCAAAAACAGTGCATGACTTTTGTTTTAAAAGGGACAGTCTTTGTTCCTCACACCTTGTCTTCGAGTTCTGCTGATCAGTGCTTATTCCCATCATTTGTACGCTGTCTCCATCATTTACCCTCTACCTCTTGTCTCCTGCAGGGGCAGTACCAGACCCCCACATAATCGTGGGGCAGCACCACGTCTTCCCGCCTGCACTCAGTGTCTGGAGTGCCAGACCTGGAGAGAAACCACAGCAATGCATTGCCAAAGAGAGGTTATGTTCGTGTGACTCAACAGATGTACAGACGTGTCCATATGTCCATATGTGCAGGTAATTTAACACTGCGGGTGCTCCTCCCCTCCCCTGACATGCAACCAAATTAGCAGAATCACAGGATAATTGAAAGATGGGTTGTACCTCAAGGTCAGAAAGTAATCAGTGAACTTGCAGCCTACTTGCAGACCTCAAAATGTGTCAGAAACGTCACTGCATGTATCATCACAGCAGAACAGTGCTAAAAAGCTTATGCTCTTTGCTATATGCATTAGGGCATCTACCTTCATTTCGTTTGGGTCTGAAAGTCTTTTTAAAAACTGTTTCAAAGACCTGTTTTTAAATAAACTTAGGAAAACTCTGCAAAACTTTTTAAAAGAGGCTTGTGGCAGGGCTGTGAGGATTTGAAACAGAGAGGCACACCAATGCTGTGAGTCGTACCTAAGAATTTCACATACACGTCCTGGAAGCAATCTCCTGCCACAACCCCCCCACGCTGCGCTCAGTGGTCCTCGATGTGGCCTTAACATCTGCTTCGGCATCTGCTCTTTCGGGAGGATCTGCCTCTATGCGCTTTGCTGCTTTCAAAAGCCTGCCTGCTATTGCTCAGGCCGGCTGGCAGTGTTCACCACCGCTCTGCGGTCGAGCAGATACCCTTACAAGGAAATGCAATGATTCGCCCCCCTCCTCGGTGGGAGTCCGGTAGGCACATCCACCACTGTAAATCCGTAATCCAGCTTTACTGGGTCCATTTACAATAACTTTAGGAGGCAAAAGGCAGCCTGAGCTTTAGGTCTAATTCTTCGCATAGATAATAAGCTGAGGTGCATTTACAGGACAGCGTGTAAAAATCGTCTAGCTCCTAACTTGGACAAGAGGCTGCAGGCATCTGGGCCAGAAGGTGTGCGGCTGCCAAAACGAAGCAGGCGGCTGGAAGCAGAGCAAACTGCCTCCATCAGCCCTGCCAAGAGATTCTGCAGGTCAGCTATTGAAATGATTTGCACATCAGCATATTTCAAATTTCATATGCAGCCTTTTCCAAAAGACCACAGCAAGAGTGTTTGTAAAGAAGGGGCTGTTCTCAGAGGAAAGCAATTTTGCTAAAGAATCCATTTCCTTACTCAAACACCAGAAAGGTAGAAGGTTTTCCTAAAACTGGCACCGAGGGCATATCTGTGACATGGAGATAATTACTGGAAGTAACCGGTGAAACTGCCAAATCCGACTACAGCAGAACTGCCAGAATTTTTTTCCTTCTTACTTGCAGCCAAAAACCACAGGTGACTTAAAAGAAATGAAAGTGTGGGGAAGAGCGTGGAATGACCAGGAAAGACTGCTCTTACGCACAGTGCTTTAGCACAGTCTAGAGGACTTGTCTATGAAATGCTGCCAACCGTTGGACCACGGCCAACTCATCTTAAAATTCGGGTAGCCTGGGGATGGGTGGGATGGAGGCACGCACACTTCCCTCGCATCAGAGGCCCGTGTCTGCTAACGTCTCTTTCTGGCTTGGGATGCGAGGCAGTTCCTGTCCCCAGCTCTGGGACACACTGTGCTGACTCCCCAGCAGACAATCTCAGTCCAAAGAAGGCTCCAAACTGCAAGTTGAGGACACTTTAAAGAAAAAAGAAGATGGTTAATAGATGTTTACAAACTGTTAGTGAAACTGGATCTGTTGCGGCAAAACTGCTCTCACTGACTCCGCTGGACCCTACATCTCCTTTTTCAATGTCTAACCTAATGCAATGATTCTCAAACCCAAGAGTAGGGCTGCCCTGGGAGGCCCAGACTGCACGACGGGAGACAGAGGGAGACAAGAATAAAAAATCCAGATGGCTCGTGTCAGCCCCTCTTGTCCCTTTTCTCTCTTCCTCTTTCTCTACCAGTGAAGGTCGCTCCTCTCTCCAGCCCCACCATGGGGGATGCGCACATGGGATGAGCTACTCCCGCGTGGGGCAGAAGAACCTGGCAGCAAGGGGGTGAAGCCCAGCAGCTCGGGGGGTGCAGGTTGATCCAGGGGAAGCTGTGGGAGCTGTGCAGCCCAGCACAGCTCGGGAGGTTCCTGCTGGGAGACAGAGCGCAGGATCTCAGAAAGATGGTTCAGCCAAAGGAAAGGACCCCTGATCTACCCCCAAAAAGTAATGTGAAGGACACTTCTCAGACAGACAGCAGCTGCCTAATTACAACTGGAAATATAGATTCTATGTATTTGCAAAACACTTCTTGTATTCATTCACTCCAATAAATTGTTCCTGTCTCTAGCTGTATCTGTTAATTGTGGGGGAAAGAATATAAAGAACTCAGTAAAATCATAGTTCACAAATGCAGCTGTCAGAGATATTACTCCTTCCACTCTCTCATACTGAGTTACCTCTGAATTTACCCTATTTGTAATCCTCAATTTTAAGAATTCACCCCTGCTTTCCTTCCCCAGATTACAGATTCTGTAACAAATTCAGGAATACTCATAGAAGTTATGGGTAAAGCATAAAGAAGAAACAATCAAGTTCTCAGAACGTAACTCTGTGCCACACAGTGCATTTATTCACCTATAATACTTTGCAACAAAGAGCTCATCCTCAGTGTGACTATGAGCAGCAGATAAGCAAGGAACATTATTCACAGTGTCACCATTTCCAAAAACTTCTTCCATTTCTGACTCCCCAGACTGAGACATATTTGAGATAGAACGAAATAGCAGGTTTGCATACCGTGGGCACCTCCCTCCCCCTAGAAGGAAGAAAAGGAAGCTGGAGGCAAGAGACTAAAAATTAAATCAGCACATCTGAAAACCAAGGCCAAATTGACTTGCTGAAGGCCATATCTAATCAGTCATTAGTAGAGCAAGGACTGCAAATCTGGCTTCCTCAGTCCCAGTTTCACGCTCTAATTCCTACCTCCAACAAATTGCTTTATACTAATCGTAAGACCTTACTGATTAGTCATATATGCAGATAAGGAAATCTCT
Source organism: Gymnogyps californianus (assembly GCF_018139145.2). Classification (NCBI taxonomy): domain Eukaryota; kingdom Metazoa; phylum Chordata; class Aves; order Accipitriformes; family Cathartidae; genus Gymnogyps; species Gymnogyps californianus. The sequence continues at coordinate 181,356,341 of NC_059471.1, forward strand.
CTCCAAGGTTATTGTAAAGGAAAATATTAGTCAGGATGGCAAAAGGAAGGTCGAGGGGAGAGGACAGTGCAAATGGAAAACTCAGAGTGGAGCATGGACTGAGCAATGTTCCTCTAAACAGAAGTTTAGGAGTATTGGGAAATGTAAAAGTAGTGGTCAGCCTTGCTATACCCAGGTCTTCCTTCCCCAGAGAATAATGTTGCAGAATTGTCTGATAAGATCGTTGTGATAGAAAAGCTTAGTGAAATCAAGACAACATAGTTTTATCCTGAAGTCAGCTAGGTGAGGTCAGCCCCAGGCAGGATGCATGGTGCTGACCTCATCCTGCTGCCCCATGTGTCATGGTTTAACCCCAGTCAGCAACTCAGCACCACGCAGCCACTCACCCCTCCCCCAGTGGGGTGGGGAGGAGGAAAAAGAAGGTAAAACTCATGGGTTGAGATAAGAACACTTTAATAACTAAAGTAAAATAAAATACACTACTAACTACTACTACTAATAATATAATAATAATAATTGTAATAAAAAGGAATATAACAAAAAAAACAGAACTAAAACCCAAGAAAAGACAAGTCATGCACAATGCAATTGCTCACCACCTGCTGACTGATGCCTGAGCAGCAATCCACCCCTCCTGGCCAACTCCCCCCAGTTTATATACTGGGCATGACGTTCCATGGTATGGAATACCGTTTTGGCTAGTTCGGGTCAGCTGCCCTGGCTCTGCTCCCTCCCAGCTCCTTGCACACCTGCTTGCTGGCAGAGCATGGGAAACTGAAAAATCCTTGGCTGAAGATAAGTGCTACTTAGCAACAGCTAAAACATCAGTGTGTTATCAACATTATTCTCACACTGAATCCAAAACACAGCACTGTACCAGCTACTAAGAAGAAAATTAACTCTATCCCAGCTGAAACCAGGACACCATGGTAAGTATCACCACGGCTTTGTTCTCACTTAGGATTGTAAAGCAAAATAATCAACGATGGTATTTATCTTGCTGTAAACACACACTCTGTCAGAGAAGACAAAGCCTTAAAAGGGGACTGACCATGGCTACGTACACACTTGGAAGCACTGGCAGAGAAAGAGATGGAGAAGCACAGGACATGATTTAGGCAAAGCAAATAATTTTATCCAGTTATCCAGCTGACTGCAGCACATCAGTAGGCAAAATACCTGAGATGGGCATCTGCAGCTCTCCATTGGTCCACAGGACTAGTTGTAATGTATGTGCTTGAAGACCTCTTGGGGTCCCATGATGAAAGTTTTCCTCTTGAAGGTAAAGGGAAGATGATTTTTTCAATTTTCTCTAGGGAATAGCCACAAAGGGCAGGCATGCAAAGACCTACTGGGTTTATCTTCTCCGGGCACCATCCAGCATCCAAGCAGCATGGCTCCATGATCATCTGGGCCAGGAGATTATCCAAAACTCATCCTTAGGAGAGGCCTCTTGATTAAGAACTGGGTCACAGAAAAGAGAAGTGGCTGGAGGATTCAGGATGCTGTATATATTTTATAGGGGAAACAACACACCGCTCCACCTTGCAGCCTCCTCACTTTATGACGAGGATCCTGACTTTGCAGGTGGTCCAAACCTGAATCGAGATGGGAAGTGAAGTGGAAGTGGCTGCATCCCCCAGTCTGTACACACACAGAGGAAACAGTCATGTAGGCTTCTCTGTGTCAGTCTGACTGAAACATGCTTGCAGATTACATGCAAAATGTTTGCTGAGACAATATACAGAAGATATGCTTAATAAAAGAGGTTTCAGTGAAGAACTACTTTACTTGCTAAGTATGTCAAACCTCTCAAACATATTTTCTTCCTTTTTTCTTCCACATAATATGTGAATTTCTTTTCTTGGCAAGACAAAACAGATGTAGATAGATACAAAATAAACAAGAGTCATAAGAAATCTAAAGGTCACAGGTAAAAGGGGATCAAGATGCAAAACTACCTCTGGAAAAAAATCTCATCTGGAATATCACAACCATAATGTAAGGTGTATATCTTGAATGAAGTGATGAAGGGACTTAATCTCATTTTTGAAAGGGTTGTTACATCACTTGTGAAATAAACATTCATGGAAATAAAAAAATTAATAACTGATCACCAGCATATTCTTTGTAGAACAAAGCAGATCTAAAAAGCTTGTAGGAATCTACATTTTGTAGCTCTGTCTCTGTGTTCAGAAGAAACAACACAACAGCCTTTTGTATCTGGGAAGCTTCTTTTGCTCGGCAGTAAAGGATCAGAAGGTCACAGGAACCAGAGATGCAAGGTCCCCACTGGGACCTATGCTGCAGAAATGGAGGCTTACAATAGCTTAAATAAAAAGGGAGAAGGAAACATGACAAAGTGACTATTGCTTGAGATCTCCCACAAGTGCTATGAGAACCCAGTATGTTTTGATCCTGGAAAGCCAGCTACTTATTTACGCTTTGGGTAGGAACAAGAGGACTACTCCCCAGAAGTATGACTAATATGACTTCATTGCCATTGCTTTTAAATGACATATGACTGGTGACAGTTTCCTCCTTCCCAGTAAGTATAGTGAAGCATTAACACTTACTCCATCGCTGAATTTTTATGCACTTACACACACTATTTGCAGAGCAAATGGGGAATATGTAAGTTCTTACCCACACTTCCCATGGAGCAGACCAACGTGAGACAACACATAGAAGAATGGAGCTTCACTGTAGAACGAGATCCCTGGGAGAAGAGGAACCGCCACGCAGCACATGTGGAGCTGGGGAGAAACCAGGTTCATGCACACAGGCAGGCTCCTCTGCATTGAGGAAGAGTCAGGAGGGCAGCTTTTAGGCAGCGTCCCCAGTTAGAGGAAGCCACAAATCAGTAAGGAAAAACGCTACCTCTTGTCATTTGATTCCTACTCTCTGGGAAACAAGGCTTTACATTCCTGTAAGATAAACAGGACTTCATCAGAAAAACACAGGGCTCTGTTCTCTACCTGTTTTCCTAACAGCTGTCTGTGGAGGTACTGGTTGGCAAGCTACTTGGATCAAAGACTGGGAACAAATATTTTCATATCTTCACCCAGCAGTGTTATCATTAAAAATAATCAAAAACCGCTCTCCACCTTCCTTCCCCACCAGGGAAGGTTTTGCATCATGCCCTTCCTGCAGTGAGTCAAAAGGCAGCAGCAATCTCTTCTCTGTACATTTCCAACAGCTGCTAATGCCATAAGTCAACAAAAGAAGCCTGATACTGTTAAAAAAAAAAAAAGAGAGAGAGAGTGTGAAGCTCCAAGAATATTTTAGGCGATCTGGATGAGAAAATAGGATGCGAGTTTCACAACAGTTATGACTCTCTCTTCTAATCAGCTCTCGCTGCCATCTTGTTATTTGCTTAGGTCAGGTCTACGTGGGGTGAATTAAGTAGTCTGCAGTCATGTCACCAGCCCAGCTACCTTCCTGAACATTCAAATGCAAAATAAAATCAGCCTCGTGAATAAGCGCACTAGAAAGTGAGTGATATTAAATATTTCTTTGGACCCTCGTCCTGCTTGGAAACCAGTCACCCCTGTGGATTAATAGATTAGGACAGGCCTGACGCGGCTGCTGGTAATTCCATTTAGGTTGAGGTGTTTTATGGATATAAAGTAAATAATCAGGCAGCCTGTGAAGGGGGGAACGAAAGCCACTGTCACCCTGTTTACCAGCCTATCTCTAACAGAAAGGTGAAGTTTAGTTGTCCATCTGTCATCTATGGCACATGGACTTTTGAGAAAAGTCAGTGTTAGGACTGCACCGGGACAGACTCGCAGGGGCCGGCGTTCACCCCCCACTTACCAGTTTCCCAGCCAGTCCTCATTTTCTTTGCATGTTTTGAGGGTTGAGTAAGGCACTCAAGACACTATCACAGTTAGTGATTTATCACCCACCAACTGGGCAACTTCCATGTACAATCATAATCTCCAACATATACCAGCAAAATACCCCTCTTCAAGCATGCACGTTTTGATGGCAGGCAGCCAACATCCATTTGCCTACACACACCCCATCAAAAACAATCGTCCTAGGGATCGTTGTCCTGATCTGCATGTTGAAAATCTACCCTAAAGATAAGAAAGAAACGGTGCCCTGTTCTCTTTGCTGCAAACTATCACAAGCCCAACCCTCAGGATCCTGGCTTGTTGCCAGCCCCCCCTCCACTTGCTCAGGCAGAGCCTGGCCACCCCTCACATCAGTGTGCAGCTATATCATGCTATAGAACATACACAACACACAAAACTTAACGATTTAGAGGATCGGTTCTCCTTGAACTTTTTCTCCAACACGATTAGGCAATGCTGTTTGAGTATCGTAGAACCACCTGGAACGCACAGGATGTGCAAGCCTATATTACTTGTATTAACTTTGTAATGTGATCATCTGTGCTCTGCTGAGCCTGCTGAGATACTGGGAAGATATTAATAACTTTGAATTAGGAAGAAAACTGCCACAATAAAAAAATGCAGTTGGTATTGTACATCCTACACCTGGCACAACACTGACAGCAGGAACTGGAAAGGATTGTGGAAAAATGTGTGTGGTAAGAATAGTCTGTATTAGAAATAAATGGTGGTGGAAGAAGAACATTGATCTTATAATGACAGCTGACAAAATGGCAGGTTGAAGCTGGCCACATTACTAGGGAAACACGTATTGTTTTCTAGGGAGACTATACAAACTTCTTGAATATGAAAACACGTAACTGTGCAAAAATCAAAAGTACATTTTAAATGTTCCCCTTGTCTAATAGCAGTATTTTCCTGTACTTTGAAGTCTTGTCTCCTTCTTCTACGTAACTAGAAAATCAGAGCTGTTTGACTGGAGTTGATCTGGTTGCTAAACAACTGATAATTGATATTCTCTGGGTTTCAGCAATGTGTTCTTTAAGCAGTGAGCTTGCTACCTGTCTGTTTGAAAGGTCAGGCCTGTATCCAAGTACTTTAAATGGAAAAAAAACCCAACAACCCCAACTTAAGAAAAAAAGTTTAAAGATAGATTTACTGATCAAAATGTGTGGGTTTTAAATAACGTTTAAAAACCACAGTGGTGTAACAACATGACTCTCATTGCTTCTATGGGCTGAAGATTCCCGCCAGGTGCCAACAAGCTGAAGTCCACTCCATTAAAAATATTAATTCTAGTATTACGTTATTTGGTGGTATGATGACACAGGTGCCTTCACCACGTGCCTCCTCCAGTCTTTACTTATTGGGCTTTGAGATCCACTTTTAATTTTAAAAAGCCCACCTTGTTTAAATGCATCTTTTGGATTCGTCCTGCTTGCAATATTCAACTACTGCCTCAGTCACCATTGGCCCAAGCGTTTATTCGGTCTGCTCTAGCAAACCCGACAGACTATTCCATGATGCCTATGCCAGAGAATACTGAAGAAGTCCAAATATCTGATATAGTAAACTAGACTTCTTAAAAATGTTGCAATTAATTTATAATTTAAAGATCTTAAGTCAGTATTGTGCAAAGCCCATGTTAACAATACCCCTGTGAAGGAAGGCTGCAGACGGTAGTGCCCCAAGAACTGTTGTGGATACTCTCAAATTATTTTCTGAAAACTTGGGACTAATTTCTAGTTTATATAATCTGTCAAGGCTTTTTTTTTTGCCAAATGGATTTCCCTGAAAGTAGCCTGAGCAATATACACAATTAGAACTGAAATTAGCTTCAGGTTTGGTTTAAAAGTTTTCCCTATCACTGGCAAAAATGAAATCATGCTCCACCTGCCAAAACAAACATAATTCAGCTTTCCTCTTTTCCTTTCAACTACTACCAAGCATAACCAGGTTTAACAGAGATTTGAAATACACAAGCTGTAAAAACCATGCCTGTTGTACTGAGTACACACAACTACCAAGAGTTAGTAGAGGAGAGCAATCAATCACTCAACAGTAGCTTTCATTATTAAAGAGCTGTACACATCTCCATCGTGATATTTTGCTCTGTATTGTCAATTTTTTCCCAAAGGGGTTATTTTTGAAAAGAGATGTCAAACCACCTCACCTCTGAGTGGGAAGAACTGAAACTACTTTCAGTTCCAGTTACATTTAGATGATAACCTCAGTGCCCATCCAGGTCCAGAAGTTTCTGTATTTGCACTGTGAGATCCTCTCAGTCTTCTCCACAGGAGATTCACGCATTTTGAAGCAGTCTGGGGGGTGTTATTATCCAAGCCATTTGGGACAGCCTATATCCCTTTCTATACTTTACCAAGTGCCTCAGGTCTTGTACAAACCTCATCTCTGACCACCCTCTGTCTTTGGGAAAATCTGAGTGCAGTGAGACCTCTTTGGGAAGGCATGCCATCTTGAAGGAGAAAAAAAATTGTATCTGTGGCTCATACATAAGAAATTTTAACATTTTGATCCATCTGTGGTGAAAAAAACCATGAAAAAATGGAAGTCCACATAACGGCTTTGATGCTCCTTAGACTTTGAGAAGCCCTTGGCAGTGTCAGTCAGAAGGTGTTGTTCCTGTAATGGGAAATGTGGTAGCACAGGAGAGGACTGCTGGAAAGGGGCTCTATTCATCCCCCTCTGCTCGTTTCTGGAGGAAACTGGCAGCTTTTTCCGCAGCTCTTTCTGAGTGCTCTGTTGCAAGATCACAGAGAACCTATATCCATCATTTCCTCTTTAATCTCTATAGGAAGCCTTTTCAGGAGAGAAACATTTAAGGCCACACAATTAGCAAAACACCATCCCCTTTTCACCTGAGCCATATATTTCTGCCATCGGGTACTTGCAGTACGTTTGAAATTGTGAGTTTCATTTACAAGTATTTAACCCTGCAGCCCTAGTGATCCTAGACCTTTTTATAATGAAATATGTATGTGTATGTATATATATATATACACACACACACACAGAAAGGAGCTCAAAGTTCAGGCCTTTTGAGCTCCAGTGACTTGTTAACAAAGTCAAGCAGCGTGTCCATATTCCAGATTCTATCTGACCACTCATGGGTGCACCAAAGTGCTCCAGTCACTGGCAGAATTGCATAGGATGGAAATCCCTTGGAAATCTGTTGAATGCTTTTGCAAAATCAGCAGTTAAGAGCCTGTAAGAAATTTCTCTTCCCCATAAGGGAAATCCTAAGCCCAGGTTCTCAAACTGTGGTTCAACAAGAGGTTTGTTCAGGGTTATTTGGAGTTTGAGGTGTTCCAGCCACACCACGACACCCAGCCCCTGTTGGGCTGACAGCGCTGTTCACAAGCTGTGTTGCGAACTAAAGAGCTGATCGGGCTTTGCAAGAGCAAACATTAGAAGCCACAACATTTCCCTGACCCGTATTAAAACAGCATTGTCCAAAAGCAGCAGTACTGGCACCGCTGGGAGTGGAAGGGCAGGGGGGAACATGCAGCAGTGTACGGGCACGAATGAGCATCCAGGACCGGGAACTACAGCCGAGCCGCAAGCTCTGCTGCACTCAAGGCGCCGCAAGGTCATTGCAGCAGGACAAAGTGCCGTTTATATCACCCGGATCAAGTAGGAGGTATATTCACACTGCCTGACCAGTCTAAAATGGTCTTAGGCCGTACAGAGTTAGGTCTCAAAGCATTTGTCTACCATCATACTCAGAGCAATCATCTCCCTGTGTGGAGGAAGTTACGCAAGTATAAAGGTGCCATGTCCCTTTACAAGAAAAGATCTAAGCTGTACCAGCATTAGAATGCCAATATAACAACTTCAAACTAGTGCTTTGCCCACATAAAATTATTTTGTTAAAAAAAAAAAAAATTACACTTCAAAACAAAATGGTTATCCCAGTAGGAAGAAAATGCACAAAGCCCAGGACTAAAGCTTGTTAGCAAGTCATTCTTCTCCATAAATACTATAAAGTTTGAGTAGTTCTGCAAAATCCCTTCACATTTTAGGTCAACACTCACTGTATGGGTAAGACATCCCCAAATACATGCGTCATCTTTGCAGCTATGCATTTTACTAACTGGTTTTTCATACCATGTGATTTTCAAAGTCATGATGTAGATAAAGCAAAAGCAGGCATCACTGGAACACTTATCGGTTTGCTTCTCGCTGGGGATTGTTCTGTGCCAAATATCTGACTACTACGTTAGCAAATACTGTGGTGTAACACAGGCAGCTCTGTAAAGCAAAGCAAGTGGTGCTGAGAACCTGAAGTCCTCAATAGAAACACTTCACAGGTTTTACTTAAGACAATCTCTGTTTTGATCCTGTGGACTGAATGCCCATGGAGGCCTCTTCTCAGAGGTTTCAGGAAACAGCTTAATTTTCATCTGAAAGGGAATTAAGTTTATGTGCTCTAAGACTGCTCGCTGATATCAACCAAAACAAGGGAAGTGAGGACAATTGGAAGATTTGCTTGAAAAGCACACTCCTGTGTCTAACTAAAACTCTGCAGACTAGACGCCATCCACAGAATAAGAATGCAAGAATAATTTTGTAAAGGAAATAGATTCAGCCTTTTTCCCATCCTCTGACTCCTTCACTATCTTACACTAAACACTCAGTTGTATATGTGAGATGGAAGTTCAAACTTTAAACAGAAGGGAAAAATCACCTTAAGGCTGAGACTAAGTCCATAAAATTTTAGCATGGAAGGGAAATGTAATTTTGAAAAGGTAGCTGAGCTGAGAGTTGTATTTCATTAAATAGTAACCTGTAAATGCCAGCTCTTGTAACAATGTTTCCATTCAGAGATCTTAAAATTATTTTAAAAAATTCTAATTCGTTTTTTACCTACAAGAAAAGTAGGTAAGTCCTAGAAAGACAAAGCGGTACGAGCAGGTAAGTAGCAGGGGAAGGAGTGAACTCCAACCTTGCAGCCTCCAGCAGTAGCTGTGTCTGTGCTGTGCATGCGGGACAGCCGTGCACAAAGAAAACAACTTCACCCAGTAGGAAACATTCCAGGTTTTGTGCATATAAATGACTGTTGCTTCAAAACCAATGGATGACGGATGCTGAAAATAGCATTTGAATCCTCATCTTACATGTATCAGTTGGCAGACACACACTGACCCAGACAGCTAGTGAGGAAAATGGAGATTTGCAACAACTGCCATCCACAGCAACCAGCCAAATTGTGACTTCTTCCAAGAGGAAGGAATCAGTAGGAAAAAAACAGTACTTCTTCGATGCAATTTTGTTGGACACAGACACGAAATTTGGCTTCCCGGAGTACTGTAAGGCTCAAACGGCAAGAAACAGTTTCCTTGCTCAGTATTCATAGCCACTTTACCCAAGACAGCACTAGCTCTTTCTTAGATCTCTCATGGCCAAGCTGTATATGCCTTTTTGAGTATAAATGGCTTTTAATGGCCTTCTCTTCCTGCTCCTGAGGTATTTTCTTGCTAATAGTCCTCACACTTCCAAAACCTGTGTTGCCATGTCCTTCCTCCTCCCTACCTTGGCTACTCTTCCTTTCAGCATCTGAGTTATCCCCCTTCGCTCTTCCCAACAGCAGGTCATGAGGAGCTCACAAAAGACACTGTGTCCTCAGTCGCAGTTTGGGTGGCTGGAGCAAGCATCTCCCCTACCACATAAATGTTGCACTTGCAGAGAAAATTCAGCACTGACCTGGAGCACATGCAGCAAGTTCAGCAAGGGCACAGAGAAATTTTGGTGCCCTCTCAGAAGTTTCCACTGGTTAAGTGTAAATGTTCAAGGGCTTAACATCTGATTATGTTTGGGTGGACTTTTGTGGAGGACAAAAGGTAAATGTATGTGGAAATGCAAAGAGGCATGAGCTAATTAGCACAATACAACCTTTATCACAGCACTAAAGGTCCGCAGGGCTCATTATCACTGTATGAACCTCCTTCTCAGAGGACCCCCGCTCTGTCTGCAGAAATGTGTTGCTTTGATGTGTTCCCTGAACAAAGAGAAAGGCCCTCATGTCAGGGGTGAAATGCAAGGAGTGACGCTCTGTGGTGGTTTAAGGAAGGAAATGAGGAGGCACATTGTGACCCATTGAAGCTGCTGGGGAATCCAGGCGAGGAAATTTGAAATTACCCTAAGAGGGATTTGATGAGAACTGGGGGATTAACACCAAACCCAGTAGGATCTTTAATGGTTACAAATAGCCAAGCCCTTAGTTTTATTTGCCTCCCTGTGGCACTACACCCAGCAGCACAGGGCACCTGGGTCATCAAGCTCACTTTGTGAGCTGCTTCGTGGTATGGCGGAGTCTATCTGAAGAGGAGCTCTGTCCTCATGTTCTCATCCCTTGCCGTACGTGCCTGCTCTGACCCCACAGTGACCCAAACCAACAGCAAAAATACCTTTTTGTGGGACTACTTTTCAGTCAGTTTAGCTGAAAACTAATTGGAGCAGGAGCAACCCAGCTGGCAGCAACCAGTTGCAGCTTGACCCAGCCGTACTGTAAAATCACAGCACCGGGTGGGAAATTTAGCTTTGCTGGCCATGCCTAAGTAAGTGAGACATTCTTCCCAAGCAGCCAGGTGAGGCAGGCAGACCACACTTCATTACAGAGCTGACAAGAGAAAGCAGTAATTACATGAACACGAGATCTATTACCTGACCATTGTTGTAAGATGGATCTAAGGTGTCATGTGGAGCGAGGCAGTCCATTAATTTCCCATTCCGCCGGCAGCCCAGGTGCACCAGATCTCGGCAGTGAGCATGGCAGGTGTACTTGCAATCTGAAAAATGCACACAGACACCAAAGAGAAAAAAAGAAATAGAAGTGGTGTTTAGAAATGAAGTTGTTGCAGGCAGAACCTAGGAGTGAGACACATCCTCATTTGCTACGTGACCTCAGAGAAACTACCACCTCTCGACTGAATCTCCCCGTCCGTACGTAAAGATAATAATAGTTACATATTATTAGAGATGTAAATTCACTGGAGCGAAGGTGACAGTGCAGCACACCTCCCAGTGTCACACTGACACGGCTGCAGTGATGCAGTTCGCTAGTTAGATTGGGGCTGCCTCAGTGAGATGTTTTTGCAAAAGGTCTGTGCCACAAACCAGGTATTAGCTGTTGTAATGTAAACACGAAAGGGGCTGTTCTCAGAAAAGACACGTTTATGATTTACAGATAAAAAATTCTACGCACCTACTATCACTGCTACATGGTTCTATGTGTTTTAAGCTCTAGATTCTCTTAATATGCACATGAATATTGAAAACAGAATGAGAAGCTTATCTGAAGCTGTAATTAACCTGGTAAATCACAAAATTGCCTTCAGGAACAATTCAGAAATTTCACTTGCTGGCTAGCTAAGTCAACTAAGATGGCCATTAGAAACGTAAATTCATGGTAACAGAGGCAGATGGCCCCATCTCTAGAAAGAAATCAGGTGATTCATATGGCCTCTAATCTCAGAGAGAGAATCACTTTAACAGTGTTTGCAAAAACAACCTGTATTTGCTCTGAAGCCTTGTTGCATTTGCTGTTTTTCTATGTAAGCTGGGCAGAGTTCATGATACCACCTTTGTCTAGCACTGAATGTCACTTTCTATTTTTAGGTTTTAAATTGTTTATAATTTTGCCAAAGGGCAACCACTTGTACTTCAAGTTTCCATGCTGGGGAACATCATGCTGTTTGTTTTAGAACATTTCGGCTAAAACAATTCAGCCATTTCCAAGAATGACTTTTGGAGGAAATGCTTTCATTTTCCCTAACTAAACTAGACTGAAAAATATTTTTTTGCTACAAAGCTTCACACTTTCCAGATTTACAGCAAAAGCTGAATTCTGGATGGGCTTTTTTTTGTTCCCTTGTCAGCCTCTCAAAAATCTCAGTTTCCCTCATGTTTGATTAGATTCCCATTACAGTTCCTGAAGAATAAATTCTTGAAGGTTCCCATTTTCAATCCATACTCATCAGCGGTGTTATGGGGCAAGGCAGCAGAGTGTTCCCGGAAATGCTGCTCCTCTTGGCTAGGGACTGGATCTTTAATGTAAAATCCCTGCACAGGCAGATCATCCAAAAGTAAAAATTAGAATGTGGATAAGGTGTAAACATGCAATCGCATTTCTGTGCCTGTACAGAATTTATGCTATACTTGCATTAAGGCAAGATTCAACATATTTTATTTGGCACAAAGTCTGCCAATACAAAGTCAAGCAGTCAAAACTCTTCCAACACCAGTGACCCAGCAGAGTGAGTCCGTACTGGATCAGCACTCTGGATCAGATAACTAGGATGTTTCTGATCTTAAACCAGACTGACTGATATCACTACAATATGTCTCAAGTCACACTCCTCTTGGGACATCCGCAAATAGCCTCCAGCTAATTATGCAGCAAGAAGGACCTTGTTGCAGTATAAATCAAAACACTGAAAAAAGGCTCTAACTCTCTAAAACCATCACTGTATTTAATGCAGAATTTGGAAAACATGAAGCAAAATAGGCAGAAGACTACAGGGGGAAAAAAAGGATGGTTAAGGCAGCTGAGTGGTGCCCAGGAGAAACAATAGTTGTCCCTGCACCCTTGTGTGATGCTGGCAAGCCATGCCAGACTTTCCCCAGTTGCTGCCCAGTTTCTCCTGGGTGCCACGTTTGAGCTACTTTATCCGATTTGCAGGAAACATGGAGCATTCACAACCACAACCGAAGTCAGGGAGAACTGTGCTTTTAACCCAAATGAGGTTTTTTCCAAGGCTCTGTTTTATGCTTATGCAGCTGGGATTATTTTTCAGACAACTCACGCACCTCACGGAGGAGTTCTGGAGAAGAAAGGACACTCGCGTTTGTGGAGCCCTTGAGAAGAGAATAATGTTGTATTTGGGAAGGGACCCCATAAGACGCAGTTGAAAAGCTTCACCCATACCTGACAGGATTAAATAAAATTCAGAGCCGTTGCTCATCGGGTGAGGGAGCAGGGCAGCTCCATGGGAAAACCAGGATGGGAGCACTTAATTAAAATGACATTGTAATGCATACACAAAAGAAGGTCAAATTAAAGTAATACTTGAATTGCTTATTTTTCTTAATTTCTGAATTCTTTACTTTGCAAGTTGAGTTTTCTTCTTCTTAAGAAAAAATGCTTATGAGATCGCACTGCATGTCTACCTTTCTATTCTCCCCCCGTAATTCCGAGAGACCTGACCAATTTCAACCACAAATGGTCTAAAAGCTAATTAAGTTCATATGAGCTTTATAAAATTTATCTCCTGGCTGAAGGAGGGAGACCCAAACCAATACCCACGCTCAGGGCAAGGCAGGCAAAACTCAGCCGTTACGCCATTGTCTGACAATGTCTGGACAACCCGCTACGGCACATCACCTCTGTGGTGAGGAGGTTATGGGGAATGGGGAACAAATCTGCAGGAAACCAGGCTTCACTAATTCCCCAACCTTCTAGGCTTATGCAAACATATATATCGAGCATGCACCAATTCTAAAGATGCATTTTCACAAATAATATTAGGAAAAAATCTGTTAGCTAAACAGTGTTCTGAAACAGGATTACTAATTAAGTTAGGAAACATTATCTCTCAATGCTATTTTGTTTGTCATTTATATTCATTTTAATTTGCGAGTCCGTAATGTCATTTGTAAGACAAGCCCATAATTTCTGCCTGGCTATTATAGGCATAATTGCAAAAAATGTAAAAGCTTCATCTCTGAAACTCTTTCGATCATAAACTAGATTTTAACATACTGATTATAAGTTTAATGAGCAAGAAAAGAAAAAAGGATGATTTTTTTCTAGAACAGTAATACTTAAACTTTTTTTCCTATGTGTTTTAGCTTTAAACACATTATTTTATTCCATTCATGGCATACAATGTTTCACAAAGGTCCAGGTAGCATCAAATTAAAAATACTATCTTTTTCTGGTGATCCTCTACTGGACCACTCCCAAAATTGCCATGAGTTCAAAAAGTAGCTATTATTCTAGAAAGACTGTTTTGGTCATCAGATTGTGGATTGCCATATTATTTCTGCTTGGAAAGCAATCAGAACCAGGTGCTCTTTCCTGATGTGGTCTGAAATGAATGCTGTCCTTTGAATTCAAAGATCTGGGGGCTTTAACTGGGCACCGTTGATAAAAGCATTCACTGACATCTAGAAAAGCTAACAGGTTTATTTTACTAACGCTCAGACTGTCCTGTAGACTGAAGTTATTTATGAAAGTGATGCATCAATGCACATTGAATATGCATAATTGTCCTGCATCGTTAGGAAATGCAAAGTATGTATTTATTAAACATACAAATATTATGCTTTAAAAGTTGCATTGTCAACTACTGAGACATAATGTAACACCTTATTATTCATTATTCTATTGCAACAATGGCTTGACTAGAGTCATAGAAAAAAATAACTTCGCAAATTTTGCAATTACATGAAATCAAGACTACTCCTATGCTGCCTTCACAAGGGTGAACTGTAAGACTTCAACACATTCATTTTACATGAATAGTCCCTACCTGATGTTTGGGTTTTCTTCACTCAAAACTTGATTTTGCGTGATAGCTTGTAAATAGCTGTTCCCATAACTGATTTGCTCCAGGGTGGCGCAGCAGAAAGCAAGCAAGTGAACAGGCAAGGCAACCCAATGGATGCTCCAACATCAGACCCCAGTAATTGAGCATTACTGAATCAGGCTGAGGCAGGCAGAGGCTCAACAGCAAAGTCTCTCTATCCTGCTGTGGTCTTCCCTGCCTAGGAAATATGTGTGTTCATTTTTGTGATGGCCCAGACAAATTTAACTTGCAAATGCATATGCAAAATGTATGTTGTGCCTGAGCAACTGAAGCACATGGCAAGTTCAAAGCCAAATTTGTATTATGTTTGCATTATTTATCAACCGCAGTAAGATTGAAGAAGTCTTTATTAGAAAGCATGAGGAGGGTATACAACTTCGTCCTGCTACTGTGTATGTTAGGAAGTTAGCAAGTAAAATCATCTTTACTTGAGAGCCTGTGGCTCGGTTCCCAGCAATCAGAAGAGAGATAACTGCTGTCCTTGCTCTACGGAAAGTATGCCTGTAAAGCTTCTTGGAAAAATATTCAAACTACGTCAGGTGCTTAATGCTTTAATTCTTAATCCATTTTCAGCCAGCAGGTCACAAACAGAAGGTGAATAAAGTTCAGCAATATTTCTCCTGCAAGGCAGAATTACATTGTATTTCTACAGTACATTGATAGCAACATCTCACATTTCGGTTTGTACTTAATGTATGTTGTGTTGTTCTTCTTTTTGCTGATGCTCAAATGTCTACATTCTAGTTTGATGCTAAAGCTGCTACCAAGATCTTTTTTAGCAGTTTCACTAGAAGCTGTAATGGAACAAGAAACCTATTTGGGTAAACAGCCTTCAGAAAGCGTTAAGCACAGCTGCTAGGGGGTGGACATCTGCTGTAACATCAGTTTTATCTCTATGCAATTCTCTTTATTTCTGATTATTTGTTTATTTATTAATCTCACTTAACATCAGTCTGAGATTAAAATAAAGCTCATTGTAACCATATTTCCCAATTAGTGAGTCATGGTGGATTTTTAAGGGATCACAATCATTACAGATGAGACAGACTTTCCGAGCTCCTTATGGCCATCCTTTTCCCCAAGGGATCTCTGTGCACATTTTGTGCTCTTTCCCCGCTGTGGAGCTAGGCAAGGCTTAGATCAGATTGTAGTCCAGCAAAGCCCACATCTTCCAAACCCCTGTAAAGCTGTGCCTATCCACAAGTACCACTTTGCCACTTAAGGTCTTCTAATCTGCTGTTTCTCTCTAGACTCGCCTTTCAACAGGTACACTGGCCATTGCCGTGTCCACTGGCCATGGGGCCCTATATGCGATACACACTTCCCATAGACAGGATCCTCTACCATTTTCCCAAGCACAGAAAGACCACAGAACTGGCTTAATTTCCTTCCTAGGGAAATGCTCCAAGAAGCCTGCTACAAGTATCTCTAAACAGAGAGTGAAACCATCTTGTTTCTGGAGTGGCACTGGAGGGGCTGAATTAGACCAGAAGATGTAACCAGATGTGCCTTCTCTTTCAAGCAGATGACTACTGTCTGCTGGAAAGCAGGTGGTCTCTCTCATTGAATTCCTGCTTCCTACAGCTGTCGTAACCCACTTGAAAATATTACCAGGCAAGCAGGGATAGAAACAGCAAAGGATGAAGACTTTCGAAGTGCTGGTGCTAAAACTAGGCTTCCAGATGCATAATTTAAACACCCACACAGCACTGGAGTCATCATCAGAGGCAGTGACACTCACTGCTTACAGAGCACTCAAAAGAAATTTTGGGTGCTCAATATCTCGGAAAAATGAAGCCATTATTATGGAAGTGCCATGGTTGGAAAGTTGCAGCCATTGTGTCAAATTTTCCGTCGCCTGTTCTCCTCCTGCACTGCAGAGCATGGGAAGCTACAAAATCAGCCTCAGTTCCCTTCCTTATGCAAATACATGAACTGCCATGGATAAGCGACCATAGGTGAAGTATCCCTATTCATCCTTTCCTTGCAGAATAACAACAAAGAACAGAATATCTGATATACTGCTTTTCAGAAACGTAAGTGATGTTCACTCTTAGAGAAGTACTACACCAAACTTCAAAGATTATTAACATTTGTAGCATCTTAGTATCAAAAGGATGGTAGACTCATAAAGCAGAAGAAAGAGCACAGAAATCCATGACGCTTTGAACAAGAATGCAAAAGAAGCAAATGAAAGTGGAAGGAGGTCAGCTGATAGAACAGCCTTCATTGTATAAATGCATTTTTTATTCAGTTTTGCTAAAATCCTCATCTTCTGTTTTCACGCAGCTGGCAAATATAATTTGGATTACAATCTTCAATTAGTAAAAAACAAACAAAAGCCTCTCAAACGCTCATCTATCACTACATCTAATATATTCACACATTTTACTAGTTAAATAATAGTCTATAAAATGTTATTTGTGACAAAACCCTAAAACTGAAGCTAAAAATCAAAGAAATATAATTACAGATAGGTGGTTTATCAAGAAGAGTTAAACCAT
Organism: Gymnogyps californianus; assembly: GCF_018139145.2. Classification (NCBI taxonomy): domain Eukaryota; kingdom Metazoa; phylum Chordata; class Aves; order Accipitriformes; family Cathartidae; genus Gymnogyps; species Gymnogyps californianus. The sequence goes on from NC_059471.1 coordinate 181,373,318, forward strand.
GATCTATCAGTGACTTTAAAGAACTGCAGCTTTTTTAATACTAGTCCATGAAAAGTCATCAAATTATACACTACTCTTTAATACTGATTTAGTGAACAGAATAATTTTGAACAGATAAAGTCATACTGAAAAACTAAAATGAGACCAGTTACTGACTGTACCAATATTGTCCTTGATGAAAGAGGATATACTGGGTACAGGAGCCGGTTTTATATTACAATATAAATCAAATGCAGACATGGCACTTTAAAACATCCTCAGTTCAATTGGTTTCTATGAGGAGAAAAAGAGCAAAACAGGATGGAATGACAGGCATTTTAGATTAAACAGCCTAAACCAGATTTTTTTCAGTTTCTGCCGCTGGTACTTTTATAAACCTCTACAATCCTGTAGTCTATTTTGGAGCTTTTAAATACTTATTTTTGTATGAGCTTATCTTAACCTGGTTTGTGCCAGAGGGTTTGCTAGATAACTGGTAAACACCAAGACACATGCGTTCTGTGGACATGGTCACCCTTAGCCGGGGGGGCAGTGAGACAGGCTCACCAGGACTGACATGCCAGGGCAGCTCACCAGCCTACCCGAAGAGTGGAAGGAGACATTGCCATCTAGCTGCACGCTGAAGAACTGGGATGTAGGAGTTGGCATGGATGAAGCATCTTCGAGAGACCACTGTTAGCCAGGTAAGCTTGCTGGCAGCGGCCACAGAGAAGGTCCCTGACTGCTGAGAGAGGATTGTCCACTCTTCATGCCAGCGACTGTAAAAACCATGCGTGAGGAAGGGTTAATGCCTATCTTCAGCTACTAAAATCTACCGTGGTTCTCAGATGCTTAAATGTCTCTGAGCACCTGGCCCTAAGTGACGTAGGAACATAAATCCCATTGATTTGCACTGGAGCTATTGAAGAATTAAAGTCAATTTAATCTGTTTGTAAAGCTCGTTTGTATTTTTATCAACATGACAACAGTCTCAGCTCTTCTCCCTCCTTCCCGTGCTTGCCAACAGGCTCCAGCTAAGACTTATCACAGGAGACTCTTGCACAAACCTGGGATCCTATACAACCAGCCTATAAACAGGCCGGGGCTCCTGAAAACTACTACACCTCTTTTGGGCAGATAACGCTCTGTGTGCAGTCCTGTTTACAGTCACCACTCCCACAGAAACAGAACACCCAGTGTTTGCCAGACCACCCTGAAGTAATCACAAAATCTGTTTGCAGACAAGGCTGAAAATGTTTACTTCATTCAACTGAGGTAAGGGTTAAAACTTAAATTTGCAATAGTGGAAACACTTTAAAAAAAAAAAGCACAAGACAAGAAAATACAAGTTTAGATTATATTTACTTCTCACAGTCATCTCCTTTATCTGTTTCAGCATCACAACTAGCTGGAAAGCCGGGCCACATCTCCTCCTGAGGCTACCCCAGGGCTATCGTGCCTTTGGGAGCTCTTGGATCTGCCTGTTTCTGGGAGGCAGACTGAGGGGTACAGGGCTGAGCTCTCCTTCCCCAGCCTGAAATGCCTCCTCCCTGTAAGGGCTCCCCTGGAGTTAACTGGGCATGGGAACACCACACAGTAATGCCAGTGTGTGAAGGAGAGGAGATACCTCATTTCTCCTTCCTCCTTAGGTCCTCTTGATATACACATATCTATGGCATTCTTTAGTTAGTTTAACTTCCAGGCCGCAGCTTTAAGCTGACTCTGATTGTACAGCCTTCCAAAAAATGGTCTGAATTGCAATGCACGCCTTGAGAAACGAGCTCCTCAGGCTGATAACATTCCTTCTGCCCTGAGCTTTGAGACCAAACATGAAATGATGAAACTGGGAAAGGGGGGTTTCAATCAAGCAAACTTCTCCTCCCCATGTTCCTGGCTAGTTTTCTGAGGTCCCCTTCTAGGGACACTGTCACACTCTGCCAAAAACCTTAAGATAACCTTAAAATTTAGTAGATTTTTTAAACACCCTGTAGCACTGCAATTCCTACTGTCTTCCAAAGCTCCACACATGAAAACGGCGAGACCTGGTAAGACTCAACCTGTTAATAAATGTAAAGACTAGCAAATCATACCCACGCTTCACAGCAAACCCAAAGGGAATGACTAAGCGCTCAGCCCCTGCTAGCACCTTTCCAGAGACGAGACCTCAGAGAGACAACTGCTCATTCCAGCCAGCAGACAGAGCCTACAGCTCCTACTTCTCCACACCAGATAGGGGTGAGGAGGCCAAATTCCTCTGTGCATTAACTTCAAACAAGGGATTAGAAATAAAACTCGGCAGATATCTTGATGTATTACCTTGTCTGTCCTTTCATGACAGACTTCAGAGAATGCTTTTGTACTGCTGACACAGCGAACCATGCACCCATCACATACAGGCTCACGGGAGAAAAGGCCAGCGAAAATCTGATGGACGTGGAGAGTGACAGGCTTTACTGACCACGTGTGGCAGTGACAAAACCAAGGTACCACAAAGCAGCTGTATTTCTTCTTCAGTTCAAGAGCAAAAGGATTACTTTTCTGGAACAGAAAACAAACCTTATTCTCCATTTCTGATGTTAACAAACTGCAGTGAAGTTATGCCACAAAAAGAAAAAAGTGCCCTGTAGATAAAATCCTAGATTCGACGTGCCCTGGAAAGCAACTTACAATAATTTATTTACATTTGATTTCCCATGGAACTAGTAATTCTTCCTTTTATGCTTATTTGTGTAAGACTGCAGTAGTCGTTAGGTATCTCTACAAATCACTGAGCAGCACGGGGGAAGAGCACAGGGCCGAGCCCCTGGCCAGCGGCCGGCTCGCAGCCTTGCACTGTCCCACACGCAGCCCCCAGAGCCGGGCTGGAAGCGGGCAGAGGGACGGACACCAGCGGCTGCCCAACGAGTGCTGGGTGCTTCTCTCTGCCTTTTCCCACCTGCTCCATAAGGCCAAGCAGCTGGAGAGGAGCCATGGAGCTGTACTGAGCTACGCTTGCAGCAGCGATGTGGCAGCAGAGTGGCTACGATGCTAAAATAGGAGCTACAGCTCCTTCCCTCTGGCAAATCTGCCCACTGGCATTTGGACCCTAACTACCAACCTAATCCACCGGACCCAGTACATTCTACCAATCGCTTAAAAGCAGCCTAGGTTGTCTTTAAATTAAATTAAGTTTTCATACGGAAACCACAAAACGCAGCAGCCCAGAGCACATGCTGAATTCCCGACCTCCAAGGGAACAGAGCCTGAACGAGGACAGGGACGTGGGTGCACCAGCTCCTCACGCCTGGTTTTCCTTTTGTGGCGGCATCAGAAAATGCATTTGAAATCCACCTTTGACAGAATTAAAGGCATCAGATTTTATCTTCAGTAAACTCACGGCTGCATACATTTCTGCACTGCAAATGTGATGGAAAGTAACAGAAGAATTTCTGTTTAAAAAGTCAAAAATTGGTCCAAAGTATTTACACAGTTCCACTATGTGTCACGCTGGTATTTTGGGACTTCCACTTGCTCTGACTGTTAGCCTCTTTCCAACATTAAAAAACTAAACAAATGGGGAGAAAAACCCTTCCACGTAAAAAAAAAAACAGTAAGCGCTCTCTTCTGTATGCAAACCCAGTAAAAATACTGCTTTTTGAAAGCGTTTACACTAGTGCCCTCTGTTGCTGAACCCCCAAAACAGCCAACATAAAGTTAACTCACAAATTGGCACTTTTTGGTTTTCCTTTAAAAGAAACCTGGCCAAAAAGTAAGAACTGGAAAGAAAAGTATGGTTTAGGTCTAGCTGCTTGCGCTGGCGAGGAGCTGTGAGTTCCTGACCGGACCTGAGTTAATAAACTCCCTCTTCTCGCTGGAATTAATAGCGGACAAGAGGTACCACTTTCAGTTCACGGAGGGGATGGATTATAGAAAAGTGGTCCCGAGAGCTCAGAAGAGACCTGATTTACCTGCTTTACCTGGCCGCAACACTGGGAGTTCATTCTGAATTGGTGCTGAAGGACCAATGATCACTCTATTAGGGGAGATAAAAACAGCAATTATATCCTAGCAGGACAGATGCCAGACGTTTAACTGACAGATCACATGAAATTTAAAAAATTGAACCTTCTGCCAAACAAAACCTGCAGTCTGCTATGTTTAAATGTGAGATGAGAAAAAAGTTGAATTAAACCCATCAAATTAAATGAAGCTTAATACAAAAATAGTTGTGCTTGTGCAGAGTATTCTGTATTGATCATCTCTGATGCTGAGTACAGCTCAATTCTGAGCATGCTGCATCCAAGCTCGGTCTATGTTTACATACCAGGCTCTAATGTTACATTACCTCTTTAAAACAGGTAATTCCACACTACTGATTTATTAATGTTCCTCTTCATAAATGACCAATCCACAGCTTTTATTTCAGATGTTATAGGTCATCATTCCCACCCTGATAGTGGACCTTGAAGGAGATATATTGGGGAGGTGCCTAGTTTAATGCACACAGTTGGTCATCTTTTCTTCGTCTTGTCTTCCTACGAGGTCCCAGGGCAGCAAAGAGATGCAGTGGAGAGAAACAGCATCTTCCAACAGCTATTGTTTGACATTGGCAAAGGAAAGAAAAAATGTGGCAGCAGAAAAATGGACAGTAAAATTAAATCTTCCAAAGCACTTCAGAAGAAGCAGCCCACAACAGGCATAGTACTAGCAATTCCTGGTGATGCTGACATCTCTCGTGTTGTGGACATTCACTTCGGTAATCCTGATCCAAGCAGCAATTGGGCCTGTGAGATAAAGTTCAGTCTCTGAACAGATTTTTTTTCTTACATTTATTACAGACTTATGAAAATCTTAATAACTCTCCAGGTACAAATCAGGATTTTCTTTTGGAAGGGAGGCAGAGTAGGCAAAGAGATTCGTCTTGTCTCATTTAAAACTGGTAGAGCCAAGGAAAAAGGAATTTAGTGGGATGCCACATTCGTCTCATCTACTTGTCTGAGAAATGGAATAAGACAACACATGATGCAATTTGCAAAAACCACACGACTAGTAAGAGCTGTGAATGATAACCACTATAGAGAAAAACATACCATGGATTATCCGGACACTAACAGAATGCATCTCCCTTGGAAAAATACAGACTCACAAATAACAGAAAAACTAAACAGTTATTTAATGGGTGGAGAATTACACAGAAATCAACAATAGTGAGAGAGGCTTTCATACTCCCTAGCCTTTGTCAGTATTGCACTTGGAAAACACAACAACAGATGGACTGGGTTAGACCAAAGATCTATCTAGGCCAGTAGCCTGTCTTGGGAAGAGCCTGCCAGCAGATGCTTAGGGAACACGTATGAGAAAAAAAAGTGAATTTTGAGTGATATTTCCCCCTTATGCTTTTCTGCTCTCTGGCAATCTGCAACTTAAAACAAGCAAATGAGCCAGAGGCTGTATCTGCATCTTTTTATTTAATATCCTTTGATGGCTCTTTCCTCTATGAATTTATCTAATCCCTTCTTGAATACATTTATACTCCTAGTCTCCTAAACATCCTGTGTCAGCCAGTCCCACAACTGAATTACGTGCATGCGTATGTATGTGAAAGAGTAGTTTGTTTTAAGCCCCTTGTTTGGCCATTTCATGGCGTGGCCCTGACTTTCATGCTATGAGAAATGGTAAATAACTATGCTGTTTTCAATTCTCCACACTGCTCTTACTAGTACAGAAGCATATTCTCTTGCAGCTGCCTCCTACCAAGTGGAAAAGCCCTGGTCTGTAGGAGTTTACTAATCTCTTTGATAATCCAAAGTCTTCTCTTGTATCTTCAAATACTACTACACCCTTTTTAAGAGGGCAGGGTGATCAAACTGCTTCATATGACATGTGGGCACAGCACGGTTTTCTGGGTTTTCACTTTCTTTCTTTCCTAATGCTTCCATATATTCAGTTCCCTTTTAGCTTGAACATTGAGAAGAGTCTCTTCAGAGAACTGTCCACATGACTAATTCTGTTTTCCAAGTGATAAAAGCTATAGAAGCCACTGCTCTATATGTGCAGTCAGCTTTTCCCCCATATGGTTTAGTTCCTATTTATCAACACTGAATTATGTTTTACTGTCCAGTCACTCAGTATGATGTGTTTCTTCTACAGCCTTCTACAATTAACTTTAAACTACCCTGATGACCTGTTTACGCTGACATCCCACACCCATCTTCTTTTTCATTTTGTTAATAAATGCTTTTTTATTACAGATGCCAGCACAGCTTCCTCTAGAACTACGTAAATGCACTTCTAAGCAAATACCAGAAAAATTAAATATATATATATGCTTAAAATGAAAAGAGATAGGAAATGCACATATAGAGATGTTTTTTGAAAAGGAGACTAGAAACTAAAATCATGCTTTCACAATACAAAGGATCTTTAAATGGCACACTTCCATTAATAATCTATGTATTCTTAAATGAACATTGGACACGGGATATTACATGATGATTAAGAACATTCAAATCAAATGAGCTGAGATGTCCGAAGTAGATGAACAAGTATGAACTGAAAGGACTGCACCCAGTCCTAATGCAGGCAGAAAACCTGTATGTATGGTCTGATGTAAAAGGCCATCATCTCCTACCTGCTTCCAATCTGCTGCAGTATCCTACTCATCTCCAGCACTATATAAATCATAGCCATAAACTAGACATTCAGGAAATAAACAGATTCAGCAGTCTGAAAAAGTTGGATCAGAAGCCTTGGTTACCCACCCCAGCAGGTCCCAGCGAGATGCGACCTTGGGTTGCTGGATCCATGCTCCAGAACAGCCACCTGCAGTCATAAGCTCACCTCATCTGCTACCACATTAGGTTTAAATATAACTGATTTACATCCAAGCTGACTTCCACTAAGACAGTGTCCTTCTGCTCTCTCTCCTAAACACAGCTAATTAATCCTTCAAATGATATTCCCTTGGAGGCAACCATCTTGTCCACCCATGTGAGCTTGAATGCTCCAGCGCCACAGTTCCCAAAAGCCCCTACACTCCATTTATCATCTGTGTTGGGCCAAAACTCTCTCCATCATTCCCAGAGATGGACACTCTCCTTCTGAGTACCCCTCTGCAAGCTCTGCAAGCCCTCGCTTGGCCTGCTGTATCCATCACACCACAGAGCACTGCACCTATGCACAGCGCAGCTGATCCTCAGAAGAGAACTGGGGTCCCAGTGAACTGTGGGGATGGCCAGGTGAACTTTTTTAACTAAAACCCCAGAAGACAGGTATAGGTGCTCACTGGACAGTTGCAGGTATCTGCGCAGAAGACACGGACCCAACTATAGGGACTGCAGAGGTGTGACATGCCACTGGCCTGAGAGAGCAGGGGACGCAGTGGCTTTCACCAACTGGGTTTTGACAAGAACACAGAAATACAGTGACATCATCTGTTCATTACCCAGCTACGTAGTCTCATAAATGCTAGGTATGCTACCTCTACATACCCAAATTCTTCCCAGAATAACCTGATTAAACAGGTCATGTAAGGACACAGGCGTTTACAGCATAAGCCATCATATGTTAGCTGGCCAAATATGAAAGTAAGAAATCAATTCACAAATATTTTAAACTAAGCCACTCTAAATTGACATATGACACTAAAATTATGTTCTCCCTTCCCATATGTGTTATAGATTTATTTTGTCAGCTGGATATATTTTGGGGAGAGAGTTCAAAGGTTGACTTTTCTCTTTGTCTGATCAGTTAAACCTTTATATGTGAATTCTTTTAGGAGGCAGGAAGTTTAAGGGATACCACCATAACTCTGTACAGGTTTCCATTTATTTTGCATATCACATATTCTTACATAAACATGATTTTATAGTGGACGCTTGACCATTCTGACCAAAAATCCTTCAAAATCAATAAAAATACTAACTTTAATGTTAGAGAAGTACTAAAGGGGTAACTGACTAGAGCAGAAAAGTCGCAAAAAACCCCAACCAACAGCAAAGGATAAAAATCAACCTCAGGCTGTGTGAAATACAGTTAGTTTAAGATTTTGTCAATAAATTCTCACTTTCTGCCCTCCAAAAGAGCCTTCCTACATGCCCAGCAGCACAGTAGCTCAAACTGATGAGAACTCTCCCCAGCAGAGAGCTGAGAATAAAGCTCTTTACGACCCAGTAGGATTTGGCAAGAAACACGACTATACAAAATCGCCCACCTCAGACTGACTTAATTCGCTGTATTTATTTATTTATTATAATGGCTTCAGAGCAAGCAGCGTTTGCCACTGGGGCAGTTTAGTCAAAGTAAAAAAAATGACAGCAAGCTTTATGCTTTTCATGTTTTCCACAGGATATTATGGGATGCTTTTCTGAACAGGTCTAAAATCTGTTTTTCTCCTGTATAAGCCTGAAAAATGTCATAAAGGTTTAAATCAATGCAGATCATAAGATCATCTCTGCCAGGGGTGAGCATTAGTTGCTTCGGAAGAAACTGCAAGAGACAATAACAGTTGTGGGATCTGAGCCACAAAATTATCTCAAACAAATCCCTAATTGTTAGCTTAAACCCTGAAGCAAGAAGATTTGTGTCTCTTTCAAAGCTTTTCTTGTAGCTTCAATTGTCATAATATTGAATATTCTTATTCTTCCAGACCCTCTTTAAATCTTGTTACATTCCTGACCTCAGCAGCATCCTCTGGTAATGAGTTCTACAATTTAATTACATGCTGGATTTAAAAAAAAGAAAAATTCCTTTTATCTGCTGTACATTTGTCACCTCTCAACTTATTCCTCTGCTATAAGACAGAGAAAAGAGGAGCTACTTGTCTATTTTGATTTTTTTTATCATTGCTTTCTATAGTCTTATCATGGCCCTCTATGATATTTTTTTCTAATTCCTTTGTGTTTCAATACCCCTCCCTGTACGTATGTACTTTATCACGGTAAAACTTCTAGTCACATGATGTGTCAACACAAATTCTATGAAGATGACGTAGGAAAAAAACCAAACATATTTCAAAGAAATAAAGGCTCCAGAACCTTAAATACTATATCCCTCAGTTTAAGCCTCTTATAAAATGTTATGTACCCTTGATTAAACTAAATGCACTTAAAACGTTATCAGCTACATTTAGTATATTCTGAACCATGTCTAAGATATTTTTTCAGTCCTTCAGTAAGTAATTTAATCAAAACCAGTTACTGAGGAGCACCCTTGAATTTTCTTCCTTCTTTTAGAGCTTTGAAAGGAGCATGTTCGCTGTAGGCAATAGTCTGTGGCCAACAATCCCAAAGTATCGATCCAAGGACACGCTGGAAAACTAAGGATTTTTAGGAACAGCAACCTAATTATGCTTTGCTAGCTCTTTCCAAAATTGCATCAAATGCAACTTTCTGAACACAGTGACCTACAACAGTACTAAATTCATTGTCATACTTGAAAACTCATTTTGTGCTTTGGCAGATTTTGTTTCTGGGTCAGGCAAAGAGGACAGGGCATCTTGAGACACAGAGTGACAGAAGCAGAACGAAAGCAACAAGCCTGAGGGTACTATGCAGAGACACAGTGCCCTTCTCTTGGTTCAAATGATGTATGATATCACACAAAATCTATGACAAAGCATATTAGAGAATGTAATCTCTCCTCTTCCTAACACATCCAAATCATGAAAGTTACCAAGGTAACTAGATGGTCAGTACTGCTTAGACTAGGCTTATGTGTTGGAGCACTCTCTCAGAAGGACAGAAGGGCAACTTGGTTAAGAGTTACCAAAACATGGTGTTTCAGAGTTAAGGAAGCATGTGAATAATTTGGTAATTCCTCAAGAACCCAAGGAAAATTCTGGCCACTCAAGGAAAAGGCAGAAATGTTCATGGACTTCAGTGTAGCTAAGGTTTCATGCCAGTTGCTGTCTTTGTAAAGACTAAACAGCAATCATCAGTGCAAATAGGAGCTGTATCCCCTCCCCTGTGACAGGAGCACCAGGGCTTCAGCTTCCAGTTTATTACAGATGTACTCAATGAGATTGGTTCCTGTAAAGTTATGAGAAGTTTGAGTTGAATTTTCACACTGAGATTTTTTCTGCTTGGATGCAACTTACTGCCAGAATGTCACATTTCCACCAAAAACACAATTTCATGATAATCATCTCATTGCACAGGTAGAATGGGACACGTAGGGCACTTCTGACACTACTCACAAAATCAGTTCAAAAGAGATGCTAATACATATATTAAAATGATGGCAGAAAGGCAAATCTTATTCAAACCACTAGATGTAGAGGGAGATGGGAGAAAAAACACAAAAAGTATTATTTTTAAAGCACTCAAAGTTCACGTTGTTTCTTGTTACAAGTCATGGATGCAATTATTCTTTTGTAGTACTGAGGGAAAAGATAACTGGCATGTAAACATTTTCACATGTGTGTAACAGCTAGCAATTAAAGCTCTCAATAACATTAATTGATACTTTTTAGCCACTTATGCTTTTACAGCAACATAAGAGATGCAGGAATGATCTGATGTGTTATGAGGACTCATGATGACTTGATGTGTTAGGAGGACTTGAGACTAACAATATTCAAACAGAGGTTAATCAAAGCTCTAGTTTTAGTCAAGGGAAGTTTTGCTACAGACTTCAATGAGATGGGATTTCCCTCTGGATATTTGAAATCCTTGAACTCCTTCACATGGGAAGAAGTCACATGTCATTTAGACATGTGGCCCAACAACGTTTCTGCGACAGATTTCAGATGGTACAACTTGTCCTTCCCCTCTCAGAGTCACAAATCTGTTATTTGAAGTACAACACTAAATTGCTCAACTGCAGAACTGACCCAAATCCCATCCCATACAAATAGAAATTTGGTATTAACATTGTAAAACTTGCAGAATTGACAAGTTCACCATTTTGGTCAAAAGAGTCCTCATCAAAAGAAAACTGATCTTGTACAATCAGTCCTTTAAGAAAAACAGAAAGAACTCAGCTTCCTAAGCTATGGCAGTGCACGTTCCTTCAAACCCCTGAGAATATGCCTCAGCCCCAGCTTTAACAGACCATGCTAAAGGGTCAAAACAATCTTTGGGCTTTAAGGGTGTTTATGAGAATGTTAATCTGAGAGATGCAAACGCTTCTCTGCCAGGACTGGACAAGGATCAGAGCACAGAGTTGTTGTTAGAGCAATGCCTTTTACTAACTGGTGAGCTGAGCGGTGCTGCATTTCAGCTGATAAAATGGAAGTGAAGGACAGTGCATCACTGCTGAACACAAGCCCTCTCTAAGCCGCTCATCACTTTGTGTGAACACTGGCACAATGGGTTAAGGTCTTTAGTCAGTTCAGTCTTCACACAGCCTTCTAACTTCCAATGAACAGGTTAAGGCAATTCCAAATAATTTTCTAGCAGGTATTTGGATCATATTAGAGCTCCTATATACATACCTAAGGGAGAAGCAAGGTCTACAAAAACAAGACACCAAATGTCACTGACATGAATATTAATTAGAATAAATTATACGGCTGCAAGAGAATTCTTCATCCAAGCAAGCCTAACGAACCTTCTATTGCATTTCCAGAATATTTTTACAGTTTTGCCTAATGAGCCTCAGAGAATGGAAAAATGCAAACAATGCTGGCCTGGAAAAGTTAACCAGCTGAATGGAAATAAATTATTTTTCCCTTTGAATTTCTTTTTAGCAGGAAAAAATGTCTTAAGAAACATAGCAGCAGACTTACCAGCAGACTTCCAGAGAAGTTTTACTGTCCTCCTCCTCGAACTGCTCAATGACTTAGGAAACCAGTAAAAAAACCGTGCTATCCTCCTGATGGTTTTCCTCAAGTCATTTCTTATTGCCATAGCTGAAAGGGCTGCACAGCTACACCAGGAACAACAGACACATGTATCCAGACGGAGAGAGGAAAGCCCATGAATACCCACATAGAGTGCGCTCGCTCTGAGCTCAGCGTCAGCCAGCACGGCTCAGGACCACCTGTTAGTCCTAAATCCCCTCCCTCTCCGTCACTCCGCTCCGAGCCCTCCAGACCTTCCTCTTTATTACAAGAAGCAGCTATATTAATAGATGCTTTGGCTAAAGAAAGACCAGTGAGTCTTAACCTGGTACTGTGTTTCCAATGATGTTAAAACAAGACATGTTTTCCACAGAAAGGTTTCGAAGGGCTCATTTGTTCATCTCTAGCTACCTCTTCTAGGCTGTAAACAAATAAACCCCCAAACTGACAGGGACAAGTCTCCTTTCAAAAGCCCTTGATTTAAATCAACAGGATTTTCTCTAGAGAGAGTGTTTCTCAAAGACCTTCTTATGAACATTCTTAGCAGCAAATTTAACAGAGATTTCTATAGACACACAGTGTTAAAAATGCGACTTTACTCTTAATGGATTTTAAGGCAAACATAAGAGTCAAATCAGTAGAAAACACTGAAAATCAAGACTAATGTCATTACAAAACAAAGATCCTTTTATATCAACCTTTAAACTACAGAAAGTAAGGGCTTTGTTACACCAGCTACGTTCACAGCATGCAGTTAATAACTCTTCTAGAATTCACAATGTATTTTTCTACACTGAAATATGTGAAGTATTTAACCCCATTTTACACATCCGACATTTTTAACATACTGCTGCTTCTCAGGACCAAGCTAGATAGATTGCATTTCCTCTGGTCAATATGTCTCTGAAAACAAATAAACATTTCCATTTTTACTGTATCTGCCACAATTCTTCAGCCAGTGTCAATGAAAGAGCAGAAGGCAGGACTCAGGCCGCCAGATTTGTCTCCTGTTCAAGCTCCACCCTGCCATACCAGCAGGAATTTAGTAGCAAAGTGACAGTTTTAGCACAAGTAGGAGGTCTGCCACCCAATTCAGCACATGCAAGGAGCAGAGTTAAAGGCCCAACAGCCAACTTGCTTCTCTCAGGAAATAGCATGGGTTTGAATGTTTAAGAGCATCTGCCAAACACTGAATCAAACAATGACTTTTTTTCCTGAAATTTATACATATAAAAATCTAATGAAAATCAAAGTGGCATTAAAAAAACACCATACTATTTCAGACCATAAGTGAATACATGTTAAGATGTCTAGTTTTATAATGTGATCCATAGAATCCATATAGATATGTATGATCTTTTGCAGGATATGAAGGGCAGAGAAATATTTTTTTTTCACTTAGCAGAAAATGCTGATACAGTATTTTTGTTATACTGGTATTTTATGAGGCTTAAAAAAATATTCAGTAAAACACATCAGAATATAACAATATAAAAGGGTAAACTGACCTTGCTGATGAGAATAACAAACCTGTGGAGGTTTACACCTTACAGTGTTTAGTGCCTTACTGGAACAAAAAATAGGCAAGAGCATAAAACGTTGCATATTATTTTGAGGCAAACAGAACTCATTTTATACAAAAAAAGTCAGTTGGATGAATCTGACAATTATGCTATGCAACAAACCAGCTAATACAGATGAGAACATGGACCTGAATTCAAGCTGAACTGAACAGCATTGGTAGTTAGCTTTGCAATAATTTCATGACTCCTCCACCACTTTAGATTTCTAGGCTCTAGTTAGGCCAAAATGTAGAGCTAATGGATGACAGCCTGTCCCCCACAGCTCACGGATGAGGGGTCTGTGATGATGACGGAGTTTTCTCTCAACCTGAGCTGTCAGCTTTAGAATATGAGCCACTGTGCTCTGCACAGCAACAAACCGCTGTCAGCCTGCATCAGCTGCATCAGCTGGGCTAGGGAGAGTTCACACACCCCTCCTAAGACAACTCCGATTGCTTACATTACACTGAAGCATTACTAAAGTTAAGAATTCACTGTATTAAAAAGGTACTACACAGGGCTACATGTGTACCTTTCAATCTACCCTAATAAAGAGACAGCGCATGGAGGTGCTTTCCAAGGAGGACAGAAGGACCTGAAATGTGAGCAGAGTCACACTCCTGATCCCTGCCTCCCTTGTAAGGCTTTTTCCTGCAGCAGATTTCAAGGCTTTTTCCTGCAGCAGATTTCAACCCCCAGGTCATCCTCCGCTCATCTAAGCAGTGTGCTGGAGGAGGGGAGGGAATGATTGCTGCCCGCGCTGCCGTCCCACCTGCCTGGGAAGGGAGGTGAGCAGCTGTCCCCTCTGCTATGCGGGCAGCCTTTGACCTCCTGCCTCCCCGCAACGGTGCAAAGGTCAGATCTCAGCAGGCCTCTGCGAAGGGCAGAAACGGCACACTGTTCTGGTTTCAGCTGGGACAGAGTTAACTTTCTTTTTAGTAGCTGGTACAGTGCTGTGTTTTGGATTTAGTGTGAGAATGATGTTGATAACACACTGATGTTTTAGTTGTTGCTAAGTAGCGCTTATCTTAAGCCAAGGACTGTTCAGTTTCCCGTGCTCTGCCAGCAAGCAGGTGTGCAAGAAGCTGGGAGGGAGCAGAGCCAGGGCAGCTGACCCGAACTAGCCAAAGGGGTATTCCATACCATGGAACGTCATGCCCAGTATATAAACTGGGGGGAGTTGGCCGGGTGGCGCAGATCGTGGCTCGGGAACTAACTGGGCATCGGTCAGTGGGTCGTGAGCAATTGCATTGTGCATCACTGCTTTGTTTTTTTTTTCCCTTCCTCCCCCTCCTTTTTTGTTATATTCCTTTTCATTACTATTATTATTATTATATTTCATTATTACTATTGTTAGTATTATATTTTACTTTAGTTATTAAACTGTTCTTATCTCAACCCACGAGTTTTACTTTTTTTTCCTCTTTCCTCCTCCCCACCCCACTGGGAGGGGGAAGGGGGAAGCGGCTGCGTGGTGCTGAGTTGCTGACTGGGGTTAAACCACGACACACGCACAGGCTCCACGCGTGTGCTGCCCATCCCACGTGCTCTCCAGCCACGGGCTGGGATGTGTGGCAAGTCACCGCCTTGGCAGGAGAGCCGGGCACGCCACGCTGCTCTCAGCATCTGCTCCGCAACCCGCTTTCCACATGAAAACCTGTGCACACCAGTTGGAAAGCAAAGGGGTGCTCACGAAACATCCAGCAGTTTAGACACATCGCTGTCTACCCCGACCTACAGGGCGAGGCAGATCAGCTCTGAGCAGAGCTACACAATGACGCAGCGGCTGCCTTACTGTAGCCCTCCCATGCCCACTGCCGGAGCTGAGAAAACTAAAAAAACCCAAACAAACCCCCGCTGTTACGTAAAATACTCTTAAACGATGAACTGTAAACAACCAGCGGTGTCTGACTGGGAATATTCTCTTGGAGTGTGCTGAGTTTATACAGTTTTAAAGCAAATTCCTTGCTGATAAGCATTTGTTAGAGCAACGCAGCAGTGCTGAGGTACCATAAAAATGAAGTCTAACAATGAGGAGGAGCACAGACAGTGGTACCAGATGGGGGGCAGCTGCAGAATTTTCTCTGCTCTGGGGCAGAAGAGCATTTTTCCTCAGTGAGGAGTTACTGCCATTTCCATTCCTCCCAGCTCTTAGGTAGCAAATAACTGGGATGAGGAAAGGATTTCATTTGCTTTGACTTAACTGGAACTTCTCCATTTAGTCTGGTTTCAGGAACAAAGATCACCACACACCTATTCACAGTGGGAACTGTGTGTAGGAAAAGCTAAATGTATTAAGGAATATCTGCCTGCCTGCATTAGCAAATGTCCCTATTAGCTGGGCTCAAAATGAGTTGTTGCTTTCTTTGTAAACAATAATGTACTTGGAAAATGAGGTGGTGTCTTTCCAACGTGTCACAGTGTGGGTATGTGACACTGCTATATGCCACACCGACAGGCAGAGTTCAGTGTGCAGAGGTATTCACAAGCCAGTCTTCACATGGATATTTTCTGTATTGATGGAGCTTGAACTTTCAAAGAAGGAGGAAGAGACTTGCAGACCTCCATGGACTGTTTCCCTTCACTTTTTGCCTGACAGAGATCTGAAATGGACTACAAGATTTTAGCAATTCAGAACTGACTTACACAGAGAAACACTGTAACTATGCACTGGACAGAACTGAATGTGTGAAACATATTTATCTAGAAATTACAAACAAAAGCTGTGACCTTCCTTAAACCCTGTACAGCTGTGTGTCAGAGTAAATTTTATGCAAGTAGCAAGAGAGGGGTCCTGCCTAACTAGTCCCTGGGATTCAGCACTTCTGCATTTGCATGACACTGTCAAGGCACAGTATCACAGATTTCATACCAAAACACAATTTATAACATCATCATGTGTGACAAAGCTATGCAGTTGCTAGGAAGCTTACAAAGAACACAATACAGCTACTAAAAGTAAAGAAACAAAAAACTGCTGCATTTGAGCTTAGTTCAGCAAAACTAGCATAATACTTCCGATTTCCAGCTCAGCTGTTCATCCCTCCCTAATCCATGTAAGTAGCTATATTTGTGAGCTTTCTAAAAAAACTTTTGATTCTCAGCAGCTGCACTTACACAAAAAGAAGGGATTAAAAATTAACCAGTGATTGGCAATCTGCAACTTCCAAAACCTTGCCTCCATTTGAAAGACGGAAATTGAAGAACTGTAGTACTCAAACTGATGTAAAACACATTTGTCATCAGATTTAATGATCTATTACTTAGCAGATAAATAAATAAGGTTAAAATAGAATTGTATAGACACCTTTTTGGCTGTGACATCAAAAGTATTTCACTTGTTCAATCCTCTGTTATCAAGGCTCCCAATAATTTATACACTGATAGGTAATAAATGTGATATGACAGTAAAGAAAACTGACAAAAGAGAAGGGGAAAACTGTTGAAAACCTTACACAATTCACTACGGATGACAGTTATGCTAAGAGACAAAAATACCGTAAAAAGATCACACAACCCAAACCTTGCTGCATGTCAAACTGAACCACTACCAGATCTATATCACTAGAAATTCCCATCCAACACTTTTTTCTGCAAAAAGTGCTTCTAGTCCAGACACATTCCTATGATTAGAATGACTTTTTAAGTAAACTGGCATGAAATTTGGACAAAACTCATCCAAAATGGAGAGGAAGCAAATGAACGTTAAACGAGCATGAGCAGTTTCAACCCTTTTTCATGGGCCTACGGAAGCCTCTCTGTACGAGCAGGTAGTTGGGCTTCGTCTAATGGAATACAGATGTCCGCAGCTGAGCTGGTTGTCATGGCTCCCTGTACAGTCAGTAGAGAAAGCCCAGTGCCTCTTGGGCGCATTTATTCCCATCCTGCAGTAAAGCTGTAAAACCCATGAGATGAACTGTGCCCTGCACAGTTTCTGGAGAAGCCAGGATGCCACCGTGGAAAGCAGATCGGAGGCTGGGAGAGTATTAGTCCTTCTCGGTGCTCGCTCTGAGCATCAGTAGGGACAAGAAGTGGTGTCCTGACTCTTCTATGGCACACTGAGCGCATCTTAAATGGAAATCCCTGGGGTTTTTCAGGCATGCCATCTCTGTCAGGGATGGAGGACAGAACCCAGAATGACTGAACCCAGAGCAGACAACCAACAACTGCAGGTCTCATTTCAGAGCTCTGACATAAACACACAGAAGCACTCTCCAAATACAGTGGGATTTCGGTTCATTTTCTTCAGGCCTTAAGTGCTGTTTATTCAAAATAAAATATGTAACACAAATTCAGCCTATCAATCATGTCTCATAGTCCTCTGAGATAATTGCTTACTTCTTCTACAGGCTATCTATTGGGGAATAGCTGGATTTCTCCCCTTAAGAAGTAAGGAGTAGGAAGGTTTCTTCTGAGCAATAGCTCCAATGAAACACATCCTGGATTTTGAGGAAGAAAATCACAGTACCAAAGCACATTTGTTCACATTCGGTTAGTTCTCATTTCACTCTACAATATATTACACTATCATCAAATATTTTCATACATTGTTACATGAAAAAGAGTATCTCTTTGTGTATTTCAGCAATATTTCTGCTTGATTCTTTTCAGTATCGTCTGTCGTACTGTATAGCTGTTCCCTGTTTCGTTTCAAATACTTCAACCTGTAAAATTTGTTGTAATTTGCTTTATGTTCTTTTCCGGGTGCTGGAAATGAGCAGAGGCAGACAGGACCGGCACGGTACTGTGACGGAAGTGAGTGTGTGAGAGAGGGCATTGCTGTCCTGGTCCAGCTGAGCATCGCGAAGATAATGCACCACTTCCCAGAGACTGCTGCCTGTACAATGAGATGCACCTTGTCATTTTTAATGTAGTTTGGTTACAGGCTTACTGTATGTATGTATGTAGGTAGGTTTGCGCATCAAAATTAAAGCTGAATATAAGTTTAAAAAGCTAAATGCAGTGAACAGTAGTGCAATGCGAAAATAACAGATTACGGTTAATTTTAGCTTTCTAGTAGATATTATACTAGTAGCAGTAAACTCAGGAAAATGATTGAACAGTCTTTAGGAAAACCACTTTTGAACATACACAGCTACACTTTAGAGTACAGGGAAAGCAAAACTCAAGGCTAAAACTGGAGAGAAGATATTGAGTTGCCTTGTAACATGGTTTGACACATAGGGTTTGACTCAGCGGATGACAGACCAACTTGCCTGTGGGCTTTGGGTGACTTTGTGCCAAAATTAGTAGACTTCTCAGTGAGAGCTTTCATGGAACTATCACTAAGGGAAATCAGATAGAGGCAGAAAAGTAAAAATATGTGTTAAACGTTGCTAAAACAATAAGTTTATTCATCCTAATCTGGCTGCTTAAAACAAAAGTAGCCTGATCATTTTTTAGGGTATAAGAAAGCTGTGAGCATCCTTCTTTAGATCTCTGCATGTAGTATGAATGATTACATGCTGTTTGCACTTGAGATTAACAAGGGTGCACCGTGTACATTTATTCTCTCTTAGAAGAGTAGGATGTTTCTTACTTCAGCCATGGCAGCTACTAGATAATAGGCGAATATTTAGAATTGGAGTATAAGAGAAAAATACACAGAAGAGTTATTGCAGAGCTCAACTTTCATTGTAGCCCTTCATACTTTCTTCCAAGCTCCTACACTCACTGTCAGGCTATTGTACCCAAGCTACTAGACATGATGTGCTCTTCCTTTACCAAGCAACATCAAAAAGGCATTCGTCAGTACTCAGTACAGCGTGGAGAAAACAGACATGTCTAGCAGCTCATAAAGCCACCTGGCCAAAAACAGCATTGTTATTTTCTTTCTGTTGTGCACACTGCTGACCTGCATTTAAGTGTCTAGATAAAGAGATCCATCCAAGCAGGCTAGAGGTTCTGGTCAATGCTACTTAGAAACAGAAAGAAGAGATGACTATGGTCCCTGGACAAAAGCTGAGCTCTAACACTGGCTTGGCCAGTGACCTCCCACGTAACCCTGAAAAAGTCACTTCACCTCTCAGTGCTTTCATCTGTGTCTGTTTTGCTTATAGCACTTAAGAGTGGGGGCTGCTGCTTCTTGTGCAAGCATACTGTCTATTAAGGACTTAGCGTGGCCGACAGCTCCTATTGCTAACAGCAAATGCAAAAAAAAAACCCCAAAAAACCTTAGCAATGAACTATGTTATCAATTTATCAAAAAATACATGATCCAGTAAAAACTTCAGTTTTACCTTTTTCCCCAGTGTGTTAAAAGCACAGATACTAGCAATATGTAAATAGTATGCAGGCACAATGTAATTTAAAAGGCACCTGTATCGTTACTTCCCACAATGCTCCAAACTCCTGGCCAAGCAGTGCTAACCATCTGTTGAACTTTGAGCATGGTAGGGCTGTATAAAACAGGCATCAAGACACAGCAAGCTCTCCCAAGCTTTCACGTGACAAGGTCAAGTTTCTCCTTGGTTCCCCAAGGCTTTCTCAGCAAGCAGACCACCAGGAGGTATCATGCTGGCGAGTAATGGCGACATTTTTATTACTAAGATCTTCTTCTTATTTTTGTAAATAGATCATTGCTTCAACGTTTTATTACACATCTTGAAGACATCCTAGGTTATGAACACTGCCTCACCTGTTCTATCACTTTTTCATTAGCAGACTCCTTTCTACTCCCGTATCAGCTCTCAAATACCGGTTTGTCTGAAACCAAGCCTTACGGCATCTGGTCTCCTTCCACCCTGCATGTGAAAAGAAACACAGGGTATCTCCACATCAAGATGCCCTGGGCAGAGAGGGCTCCTGCCCACTCACAACAGTCTCTGCAGAGGCTCCCTACAGAGCTCCTCCAAAGCACATGAGGAAGACAAGCGGGAAAAACCACGCAGCAATTTCAGAGCCTTTCAGTGTTGGCATCTGAATGTCATAGGGTAATTTTTTACATTTTTCTCTTCACTGCTACGCAACCTGAACAACAACTGCTTGTATTCTCTGTAGTCTCTTAGGGTTGTATCTGAGACACCCAAACTCTGAAGGACACCATAATTAATAATTAACCGTTCATGAGATGATGAAAACAAGAACAAAGAAAGAGATGCTCAGAGAATGGGTGAAAGCCTCTATGTACGACAGTGTATGGCTTAGGGGTGGAAGATGGGACTCACACAGGAAGAGAAATGTCAGAGGCCAAGAAAACAGGACCCACAGTAACCAAGGAACTCGGTGAGGAGTTACTGTTCTCTGCAAACAGTGGGGAAAAGGGCTCAGCTCTGCAGCAGTGGGAGCCTTGCTGTGGCTGTGGAGACCACAGAAATGCCCCAGGAGGCGGAGAGAAACAGAGGAAGACAGCAAGCATTACTCTTGAAGAGCAAGCTCCATCAAACCTGCTTCTTGCTCTCCATTCCCACACCTCTTCCTTCCTCCCTGCACCAGGCACAGCAGCCTCCAGCTCCACCAGCCTTGTGAGCTCCAGCAAATGCCCCGCTGGGGCAGCAGATCGCCCGCGCTCCTTCAAACACAACAGGGAGGAACCCAGGGCTTTCTCTGAGCCGAGCTCCACCGGCACAACCCAAACCCTGTTGCCTCCTGCTGCTCCAGCCCCTATGGATTCTGAGAAAATTTGGTAATTTTGGATTTAAAAGAAAATAAAGAAAATTTTGGGAACTGCGCATTGTTAAACAACTCTCCGCAGAAAGAACGGGAAAGGGAAGCAGGCTCCCACCGCTGCTATTTCTAATCTGCCCCCTAGTTCTCACTCTTCAGATAAAACTTTCAGAGGCTCCTTTGACCCTGAACAGTTTTGGTAATTCAAGTCGTAACTCTAGAAGTAGCTTTAGCAACTTAACCCCCTCATTACATGTGATTAAATATGAACGTACTCCTACTGCAGAGATAGCGGACAATGTTTATCCTCTTCTTTAAAAACATGAAAAAGTAAGTTACACAAATTTGATGGTCAAAAAAATATCCTTCTGAAAGAAAAAAAAATCACTTATCCCTGCATTTGCTCCTTCCCTCCACATTTTACCCTCATTTCTGTAAGGGGGAATCTATTTCTTTACTATTCCTGACAGTTAGGAGGCATTTAGATAATACATCCTAATTTGTTCTAAGGGGATAAGGGCTTGGGTTTTTGTTTTGGGGTTTGCTTGGTTTTACAGATACTTAAAAAGCCCTGTAGTGAGAGAGCTATACCACACATTAAAACGTAACGCCTCTGTCCTTCAACTGCACTAAAGTAGGAGTCAGCTATTGAATATTCAGAGCCAATATAAAAAAAAAGTTAGAGGTTGAACAAGGCCCCCACGAAAATACCTATTTCAGCAGAGAAAAAAACTAGAAGGCCCTGTTAGGCCCTGAAACTGTGCTACACGCTTCACAAGGGAAGGTCGCTCAAAAAACAAAGTCTGAAAAATGGGTAAAAAAGATGTAGAGAAGATTCAGTGAACAAAGCTGAAAGGACTGCCCGGTAGATTTGAGAGGAAGAGGACACTTGCAGTCTTATCTGCTCCCATGGGCTTCTGCACCTCTGCAGAGCACCTTGCAACTGGAGAGGCTTCTATGCCGGGACAGGGGTGTCTGCCTGCGCACAGATCACACTACACCCAGATAACATGACAGGCGCAATGCCGCAGGTATAGAAAGTAACACTGTAGGCAAGGAGGAAACAGGCTGAGGGACATCACTTCCAACTAGTATTTAAAGGATACTCACTGACTCGATGCTCATCGATTGCACCTTCATAAAGGACTCCAACCACCAGAAATCTGACAGAAATATTCTGTTTTGTCCTTTAGCAGGCAACTTTTTACAGGCAACTTAACAAATACTTGTGAATCTTTGCTTCACAAGGTCCTTACAGTATTACAATGTACTGGTCTTCTCACTCCTCCAGCCCCACCAACCTTGCCACGTAAATCCAATACATACACCAATACATATGTTGTTGCACAGGCAATGTACAGTTGGTAAGAGTAATAAATATCAGTTCATCAAGGTCATGCTTTTAAAAAAAGCATCCATGAATTCCCAGCCGTGTCCCATCACTAAATACTGGAAAGGGATAACCTGTTTTTCATGGTACCTCTAAATACCATCTGCTTAAATATCTTCAGAAAGTTTGAACCAAAAGTCATGTAGGATCTATCATTTCTCTATATTCTCTTAAATGAAGAGTAAAACTTCTGAAAAGGCCTAGCAACATTTCCATTTTGTTCAATGAAAAAGTGCATCAGAAATGAAAGTGTCAAAATGCAAGGTAAAAGAAAAGCTACAGAAATGGACTAGGAAGTGCAGAGCAAGTAGTCCACAAAATAATTCGTTTCATGCCCCTGCCACCTATGTACACCCAGTCCGTTGACCTGACTATGGGGAAAGTAAAACTGTTCAGAAACCATATTCCAAAGCCTGGCAGCATAGACTTTCATCTAAAATCATGAGAAATGCCCCATTTTTCAAATACCAAATGATACGGTGAAACAACAACTCCAGGGCTCCTACACTACATAATGGTACACACCATGAAACCATCAATATGATATAAGAAACTGAGAATTTTCACTCCAGAGCACTCTCAGATTGAAAGAAAAATTGAATGCTAGAAAACAAAAACCACGCTTTACTGTACATAATTTCATTGGTATAAACTGGAATAATCCCAACCGCTTCTGTTTCAAACGACCTTGTGCAGAGAAGTCAGGCCAGGCAATGGCATTCTGCATCTGCACGGTATCATCAGGTTTTTACCCCAAATAACAGAGGTGAAAAGGTGAATAGCAGAGCAAGTCTGGACTGCTAAACCAATTAAGTCTCTCTTGAAAAGGAATCAAAAAAACCAGCAACAGCTTAGATACTACAAAGCATCCTTTTCAGAGGTATTTCATTACACTTGGCTTTCTTCCTGGACTGCGGTCCAGAAATATCAGCGCTACCTTATTTTTTTTCCAAGAAATAAGTTGCTTGAATAATGTGCACCTTGTGCACTGCATTGAAACAGAAGATCATTCATCTCCTTGAATTTTTTTTTCCATTCTGATCTTTCTTCCCTGAGTTATATGAAAGTATTTTTTAAATTTTTAGCAGAAGCCTGAAAACAAACTTGTGAATTACAAACAAAAATCTCACAAAAGGCAGAAAGACCCTTTCTCAGTAGTTCTTTATTCACTCCAGGGATCCCGCCTCCCTTTATGATGTGTACCAAGGAATGTACAAAAACCCAAAGACGACCACGGCCCCACTGCGAAATGACGAACAGAAAGTCTAGCCTCTGCTGAAGCTCAGCTCGGGTATCTTCCCCATCCCTGTGGGGAAGGCAGGACAGAGACACTCAAAAGAAACCTCCGCTCCGATAAAGACGTCACAGATCTTTTCTCTTAGAAAAAAGCCTGCACCTAAATACTTTAAAATTACTCCTTTGATGTGCCCTTTGACTACGTTCCTATCCCAGAGGGAATTTCTCATGCCTTTTAATTCTTATCACCAAATTCAGCACCTCTGACTCTGATCTTGTCTGAGGGCAACGATCTAGTAAGAACCGACTTCAACCAATACTCAAACAGGGTAACTTAAATAAACAGAATATCTATGTCTTTGTGACTCAGAATCATGACAATTTAGTACGTAGCTCCCTCTTTATCAGCAGTGGACCATCTGGAAGATGCTGTTGTGTTTTGCTTTTTAGATGACATAAAATGGATGTCCCTACCACTTGTGGCCTCTGGAAAACACAGAGCTATTTGGGAACCTTTTGGCACTGTCACACCTTGCCAGGCAGATTAAAATCTTTGAAAGGTACTTGCAATTTTAACCTCAGTTGTAATCTCTGCTTCACAAGGGATACCCAAAGGAGACCATGGCATTTTCACGGAGGCTACCACAGTGGCCACAAATTCAGCTGTAGTCCTGGATGCAGTCCTGCTGCAGCTTTCAAGGCCAGTTTAGACACGCTTTAGACGTTGAGCACAGCTGTGTCTGCCGGCTTTCCAAACCGAGGGACATCTTTTTCTTCTGTATTCACTTACTCACAGAAGAGCCGATGACTATGGGTGCAGACTGATGTCTGGCCACAGAGCGGATTTAGCAGCTCTGGGCTGTGAGGGCAGCCAGCCACACGTTCCTCCATGCCTCTGAGCTGTCCTGACACAGCCACTGCTTTTGTTGCCCTCAGCCAATTTTTCAGCCAGATCTGCTCATCAGTCTGGCTCACTGGTGTGCCTGCAAACTGGGAAAGAACAGAGGTTCTTGCAGCAATCCTTGTGTGCTTTAGCTATTGTTTCCTTTCATCTCCATAGCACTTTACAGCTTTTAAATACTATATTCATGCTAGGTCATAAATGTTGAACGCTTCCTCTGCTACTAAAACAGCAATTTAAGAGAGCAGCTTGAAGTACTATGCCTTATAAAAATGGAGCTTGTCGTGGAGGAGAAGGAAAAACATTGTAAGCTGTAACCGTTCTGAGAAAACATTGCTGGAAGATATATAATCCAACATGACACTTGAAGTTCTTGCACGAAGCATTTGATCATAAAAGAAAAAATATTATTTTTAAGGTCTGTTTTCTCATCAGTGCACTATACACCCTGTCAGAACAAACGGTGCACTAACTTAAATGATAAATAAGAAATATTTTATTTTCACAGCCAAAGTATTTCCATTCCAAAAGTAACTGCAAAAATAGAGCTATTGAAAGTGAGCGTAATTGTGACAACATTATATCATAACAGAAATTTTATGTCTCAGCAGAGGACAGTATGAGGTTATTACATTTCCTTAAGCCAGAACAAAACAATAGGAAAAGATTGACCTTTCTGTCCCACCTTGGGTTTCAAATATCATCTGTTAAACAAAGGCTCAGTGACGTAAATCAAAAGCAAACCACACACCTTAACACTTCACTCCACTAGGGATAGCACTAGGTTGTCCTAAAAAGCACAGCAGCACTTCAGCCGTGGGTCAGGAACAGCCAGAGAAGCGAGCACGCCTGCAGGGTTCCACGCTGAAGCCACTCTCGGGGTCACCATGAAACCCAACAATGTGGCCAAATGCTTCTCAAACCAAGGGATGGCAAAAGAGGACTTTTCACCAGCACTAGATTATGTACGTTCTCCTACCGTAAAGGACAGGAGCTAGCAGGTGAATGAAATCATGGTATTTTAGAGTATAGCAATGGTAATGAAAGGGCTGGAAAGCAGGAAAGTTGTTTTCTACGCAGGGAAAGGAAAATGCACCTTTGCCTACTATGAATCAGAGCCCAGAGAGCGAACGGACATGTACGTGGTGTGTACGTGGGGCGTGCGATACTCCAAGACACAGCCTCCTCCTCCTACCTCAAGGACCAGGGCGAAGACCGCATGGTTTTTGCCAGGGGTGGGAGCCCACAAGAACCCTTCGGAGCAGCACGACCCACACCCCCCTGTAACATGTATGACCTTCCCGTTGGGTGGAGATGGAGCGCTTTCACCTGGATCACACCTGCACCCATGCTGCGCCGTCGCCCCATGCTATGCTGTCACCCCACGCTACGCCGTCGCCCCAGCCATACAGCAGGAAGGGCACGGCTCACAGCACCCACTCGGCAGCCCTCATGCTCCCACGCTTCATGTGGAGAAACCCGGGCTCCCGTTCGGGCCGGGTGAGGAACACGTTTCCAGCGCCACTGGCGCGGATCGGGAGACACCCGGCCGAGCCCCCCCCAAGCCGCATAACCCTCAGTTTTGTGAAAGCCGGGATCTCCCCGCTCCCCCGAACCCGCCGCCAGCGAGGGAGCGCGGCCCCGCCGCTCCCCACCCCCGACGCCCGTTTCCCGCCAGAGGTGTCGGGCGGGCCCGCCGGGGCGCTCACCCGCGCAGCGCAGGCCCTGCGAGAGGACGAAGCGGCAGCAGAGGTCGCACCATGTTCCCGCCGCCGCCGGCCCGAAGCGGTGCGGCGGCTCCGGCGGCGGCGGCGCCTCGAAGATGGTGCGGACGTGGCGGGGCCGCGGCGGCGCCGGGCGGCGGCGGTGGCCGCCGTACGCGGGGCCCGGGACGCCGGCGGGCGCGTCCGGCTGCGGGAACATCGCCCGCGCCGCCCGGCCCCGCGGCGGCTTCCCCCGCCCGTCGCCCGGGGCCGCCGCCATGCGGAGCGGGGTGCGCCGGCCGCTGCCTGCCTCTCCCCGCGGAGCGGCCGGGGCGGGCGGCGGTTGACGCCTCACGCACATGACACCCGCGGGCGAGGGGAGCGGGGAGGCGGCGGCGGTGGCGGCGGGGGGAGAGGAGGGGGGGACGCCGCTCCGCACCGCACCGCACCGCGCCCGCGTCCTCCCCCGACCTGGCGGCCACCGCTCGGCTCGGCTCAGCGCCGCGCCGGGGAGGGTAGGGACCGGGGAGCGCGGCGTGGCCGCCGGCGGCTCCCCTCAGCGCCGCTTTGTCGCCGCGTCGCTTCCCGAGTCCTCTCACCATGAAACGTCTCGGGGAGGAACAGCCACAGCCGGGGGCTCTGAAGCCCTCCCGGTCTGCCGGCCCCGTTCCCTTGGCCCGCCGCCGCAGAAAGTAGCTGATGTCACTAGCACTTTTATCTGCCGTTCTCAAGGCTTTCACTAACAATGTATATTACAAACAGAAGATGCGAAGCGTTTCCAGGAGGCACGTTTTACTACCGTAGATAAAACAATTAAGACCTAATAATACACTGCTTGGCGATTTTGGTTTTTTGCTTCCCATGCTGAAGTTGCCACGGGAAGCGTTTTAGGGAGTCGCTTTCGCGGGAGGCAAGAACCGTAAGCTCCGCCGCTGCCGCCGGCAGCCGCTCCGCGCCGGGAACGCAGCGAGCGGCGGCCGCGGAGGGGAGGCAGGGGCGGGCGCGGGGCGGGCCCCGGCCCCGCCGATCGCTCCCCCGAGCCCAGCCTTCCTTTTTGTAGCAAGCTGGCAGCAAGTCACAGCACTGTAAGCAAGGTAAAGCCCGGATCAATCAAACCTACAGCTTCAGAAAACATTGTCAGTGAGCTTACTGGTACGTTTGACTGTTACGTCTCCTAGGCATTAGAAACATCGTCTATTTTAATGCAGCCTTGCACAGATTTTAAGTGGTATAAAGTGGGATGTAGCCCAGCGTTTTCAGGATGTGGAGATACAGGATTTATGAACAATTCACCTGCACATTCATGCAGAGGGTTCCAAGGGATGAAAGTGCCAAAAAAAAAAAGTGAAGTCTTTTCACCTCTCTCTTTAAAGATTGTAAACTGCTCCTGTCGGCTTAAATCTGAAACTGCTGTAGGGCTCCCGTGGCCGTCACCACGGGAGCAGCAGCAGGATTGTGCCAGCGTCATCTTCTTTCACCGTGAGTTAGCAAATGGGCCTGCCAAGCAAAGCGAACGGCTCGCGTACCGAGGTGCCAAGCTCGGCTCTCCCCAGCACGGCGCAGGGCTACGCCGCCGGACGCGCTTGCTCACAACCGGCTCTGCAATTGCCAACAAACCCCGCATCGTGCCGCGTAAATGTACCGGAGGGTGCTGAAGCAACCCTCACGCTGGCACAGGGGGAGCTGGCAAGAGCTGGTGATGCACTTCAGTAGGTTCTGATTAAAACGATCTGCCTGAGTTACTTAAAGCAGCTGGTCCGGGAAATGTTTCACGCGGTTAGGCAGCGGTGACACAACCCGTGCCTCGATGGGAAGGCTGTGGAAGCCTGGGTAGTCACAGACCGCATTCGACGCTCGTCTAAGTTTTCAGGAGCAGAACACAACTCTGAACAACTGCAGTATGCCCGTGTTTGTAGCACGCCAGCAGCTCTACCTGTTGCTGTCAGTCCTCCTTGTCAACAGGAAGCAAAGTTCTGCAAAAGATGCTGTCCTGGTTTCGGCTAGGACAGAGTTAATTTTCTTCCTAGTAGCTGCTATAGTGCAGTGTTTTGGATTTAGTAGGAAAATAATGTTGATAACACACTGGTGTTTTTAGTTGTTGCTAAGTAGTGTTTATACTAAGTCAAGGATTTTTCAGCTTCTCATGCCCAGCCAGCCAGAAGGCTGGAGGGGGCACAAGAAGCTGGGAGGGGACACAGCCAGGACAGCTGACCCAAACTGGCCAAAAGGATATTCCATACCATAAGACATCATGCCCAGTATATAAACTGGGGTAGTTGGCTGGGAGGGGGGATCACGGCTCGGGAGCTAACTGGGCATCGGTCGGCGAGTGGTGAGCAATTGCATTGTGCATCACTTGCTTCGTATAGTCTAATTCTTTTAGTATTACTATTGTCATATTATTATTATCATTATTTTTCCTTCCTTTCTGTCCTATTAAACTGTCCTTATCTCAACCCACGAGGTTCTTTTTTTTCTGATTCTCTCCCCCATCCCACTGGGTGGGGGGGAGTGAGCGAGCGGCTGCATGGTGCTTAGTTGCTGTCTGGGGTTAAACCACGACAATAGTCTAATTCTTTCAGTATTGTCATATTATTATTATTATCATTATTTTTCATTCCTTTCTGTCCTAGTAAACTGTCTTTATCTCAACCCACAAGGTTCTTTTCCGATTCTCTCCCCCATCCCACTGGGTGGGGGGGAGTGAGCGAGCGGCTGCGTGGTGCTTAGTTGCCGGCTGGGGTTAAACCACAACAGATGCGCATCTACAAGTACAACTACCACTGGCCGGGCTTGTACCAGTGTCAAAATAGCAAACTCCGCTGAGGGATACTACCCCTACCACATTTTTTTTTGCAATCAATGGAACAAAATAACAGAAAAAAAGCTGTTTAGAGCACAGAAAATTAAAAGGTCATGCAGCCTTGCCAATGGCAGAATTGGCCACACGAGCTCCCAACAGTTCACCGGTTCCTAAAACCCCTCTTCAACCGATATTGCTCAGCTCCCAGAACAACCTGTTCTGGCACATCACTCTCTTCACTATTAGAAAGATTTTTCCAAACTCATAGTCTGGATTTGTTTGTTTTGTGCACAGTTTATATTCATAATCTCTAACCCTTTCAGCACAGCCATGGTGATGAACGCTGATCTTCTCTAACAGCCTTTAAATAACCGAAGACTTTTGCTCCCCCCTTCTTCCAATCTTCTCTTCTTTCAGCCAGCCAACTCCCATTTTTTCCCAGTCCCCCTCAGGTGAGTTTTCCAGACCCTAGCCATTCTTTTTTTTCTCCCCTAACTTATCTTCAGGTGTCCAGTATCTTTTTTAATTTTTATAAGCCAGTTTAAAAGTGCTCGTCATCAGGCTGGTCACAGGTAAACCAAGTTTTCCTCTGCACAGACTGGGGTTGGCGTCCATCCCACTGATTTTCAGGTCCCTAGCTAGAAGCCATCACTGGTTTAGCTAACCAAATGTGGCTAGCCAAACCAAATACCATGCTCTCCCTGGAAGGGTCTTCACAGTAACAGCAGGCTATGCAACTACTTAGTAATAGTTCTGTGTTTAATTTTACCCAAACAAGTTTATGCAACTACAGTTTATTTCACATCTCCCCTCTTCTAGGCTTCAAGCTTAAAAAAACCAAAAAGTAATCTTTTCCATTCAGCCTTTTTTAATCCTTGCCATAGTATTATATCCAGAATCATAGAATGGTTTGGGTTGGAAGAGACCTTAAAGATCATCTAGTTCCAACCCCCCCGCCATGGGCAGGGATACCTTCCACTAGACCAGATTGCTCAAAGCCCCATCCAACCTGGCCTTGAACACTAATTAGTGATTAACTAAATTAGTACTGATTGAGCTCCACCAGTGGCCTGTTTCACACCGAGCAGAGACTAGGAATTTTGCCACCGTTACAGGGAACTAATACTGTTCAGAACACACGTCAGCAGAGTGGTTAAAAAAATAAAAAAAAAAGGATTAGTGGCTCTACTGTACAGCCTATGCCAGCGACTCCATTGTACAGGACACGTTTTCCGGACAGCTGGCTAATGCAAGCTAAGCTGCAATTTGCTACTTCAGATTTCAGGCTTTGTATTGTACTTAGGAGGAAATAAAGATTATTAGGTAATACTGAAATGAACAGAAAGTGAAATTATGGAAAGACACAGAAGTAAGTACACACCATAGAGTAAGTGGCTGATGATGTATTTATGCCATTAAGTCATTCACTCATGCATTTTCGTAATTCATATGAAGACAGGTTTGTTCAAGTAACAGATAATTAATATACTAAGCTAAACCCCCCAAAACAGTAAACCAGCTTCAGGAGGAAGAACCATATATTACTTTCTATTACTTCTTTTGGCAAATCAGTAGCATGACTGATAGCATTAGGACACTTAGGTTGAGCCAAAAATTCATGGTACTATACGCTACGCTTTGACTTGAAAAATATATTTGCTTCATAAGAATGTAATTAGTAGATTACGAACTGATTACTTCAAGTTCCTTAGCTACTGCTTAATTAAAATTGCTTTAGAAAAAGAAATTTTAACAAGATTACTGATGTATCTAGCAACACTAAAACCAGCAATGTTTAAAATTAACATAAAATATAACAAAACATTTTCAACCATGTAAAAGAATGCTGCACACACTTCAATATACAGACTATGTTGTCATTACAATTAACTTTCTTTTCAGACTGCTTCAGTATAAAGAAGTTGAAAATGATATATCCCAGCTAACACTTGATTTCTTTCAAAATTAAGAACCTTTGAAACAACAAAGTGTTACAGACATAATATTGGGAAAAAAATACAATTTATGCACAGTTTGAGAGCCCAATCCTTTTAACACTTATGCATGTGTTTTACTGACACTCAGTGAGACTGCGGACGTGAATGAACAAATCCACAAGCAGGCATTAAAACATTCCAGTTAGACATGATTCCAGTATTTTAAAACGAACAGTTAAGAATGCCATGGCTAACCAAGGAAAAACATGTAACAAACTGTTGCACTCCTTTTGCATAGCTAGATTTTTTGGGGGACAAAGCTTGCAAAGAAAGAAGCTGCTCATGTGGGTGTAAAAATATCTGAATTCCCTTTTAATATTTGATTCTCACCAAGAACACTGGAAAGCAGGTCTCGGACATCAAGGCAGTGAATTTCCTCTTCTTTTAACAATGAAAGAATCAATTATAAATTTCATAAGTTTCTATTCAAATATTTAAAAAAAAAAAAAAAAGCAATGGAAACGTTTTGTATTCTGACCTGGACAGATAAGCACGGAATAAGCATCACAAAACTATCAGATGCTATCACAGGTTACCGCTGTTTAGTTTATACCTAAATGTTTCACCATTAATTATGGAAAATTCTAAATATAGTTGGTCCAGCTCTTCTTACAGATGTAATATAGCATTTAGAAGTGATATTGGACACCATTGAACATCCATGGCCAGGTTTCCACAAGGAAAGAATGAGTCCTGCAATAGTTGCATGCTCTTCATCTGAAACAAATAAGTACATCTGTAGTATCCAAACAAAGCAAGGGATATTTTCTGAGTTTTTGTTGTTTGTTTTCCTCTCCTCTTTCTCCTCTCCTACGTATTTTGGAGCAGACTGTTTCATTCTGCATCTCTGCAACTCGCGTAGTACTGAAAGTAGTAACTACTGATACTGGAAAATAAATACACAGTCTTACTAAATTTTCCACCTAAGTTTGATATCTCAGTCGTAAGTCAGCAGTGGGTGTGGTCCCTTTTCAAGATCTAGACCTGTAACTTATCTTTCCAATAATCAGTTACTACTAAGGCATGATGCTATCTAGTCTACTGACTGCCCACAAATTCTCCTAATACCAATTTTTAACCTTTTTTAAAAATTATGCCTGCAAACAGGATTATGAAAAAGCTATTTTATTTTAAGAACCCGCTTCTCTTGTGGTGAGCAACAAGATTTCAGGGAAATTCTGAAAATGCTGTACTCTAAAAAAGGAATTTTTACGTTCAGTCTGACAACCTGGAGTGCAAAACTTCCATATACAGAGCAGTCAAATGATTACAGACAACATGGCACCAAATATGGAGAGAAACTTAAAAAAAATATCGTGAATTTGTTTTCTCAAGTAGAAGAGAACTAACAGTTTGAATGTGAAGGAAAGAGAAATGCATTTCCACTCTGTCCTATCTGCACTTTTAGGCCCTATTCACACTTATTCAAAAAGATCTAATTTAAAACAGTTGTCATGTTCTGTGATGATCACAGTCATTCAGCTAGACTCCAAAATAACAGTGGTGGTTAAAGGAAATCCAAAACACCTTTTAAAGACGATTCATAATGTTTAGAGTTCTGCAAGTCCTCTTGCAATAAAGACTAAACTGCATTCGGGGAAAAAAAGGGCAATATTCAAAGCAAAAAAACGTCAATTTCATCAACAACACTTTTTCCTTTAGGATTTCGTCAGAGATCCTCCAAGGGTCTAAATTCCCTGCCAGGAGTAATTCTATCCTAACATTGACCAAAAAAAAGATATATATTTCTTTTATATTTACATATTATACATATTTACATTTTTTTAATACTACAGTTGTAGAGGGGAAAAAAACCTGGATACAGATTTATTCTCTGCCTTTAAATGTCCCAACAGTATTTTTTTCCCTTTGAAAAAATTTACAAATCCTCTTCAGGTCCTTTGAAAGCTAAATACAGTCCATGTTCCGCAGGCCACCATCCATAGTCAAAGCACCAAATCTAAAATGAAAGAACAGTATACTCTTAGCTGATTGACTAGATTATAGAATCAATCCTTAATTCGTTATAATTTATCTATGGGTTTTTCCCTTCCCTTGCTACATGCCAACACATGCATTTGTATCTAACTTTTGCATGTGAAAAAACAATAGATGAGAGGATACTATGCCCCAAGGATGGGACTCGGGGTGGGGAACAAAACAAAACCAATTCAGCTTAAAGCTAAACTCAGCTCTACCAGCGATTTACCCTGAAGCTTTCAGGAGATCATTATTTTTATATATTTTATCAACATCATAGGAAAAAAAGCAAAGTCAGTCTGTATGTGGTAATGACAATACCCTCTCAGGATTGTAAGGAATATGTTGGCCTCATTCTCTTCACTTGATTTACGCAATCTGAGAACTGCTAAATCATTCATTCAGATTGGTATAATTCCACAGTTGTTAAAAATTATGTCTACAAGTGAGGACTTAAAAGACACCACTGGATTGCTGCAACAGTATTGTGTTTAAATTCAGAATTAATCTGTCTGTGCAACAGATATTTTTATTAGCTAAACATAAGTAACATGAAACAAAAATGCCACGATTGTTGGGTCAGAATGATTTCACAGTAATGTTTCAAGGTTTTGAATACATTTTTTTTTTTGGTTACACCTCAGATCAACAGTTCAAAATATATTTAACAGTTAAAGAGATTATAGAATTGCCCCTTAGTTTAAGTTCTGGATCTACAAAATGTACCAAATTAAGCCCATTCCTAGTATCAGCCCAAAAAGGGAAAACAATTGCTTGCCTTTCCAAAATGTGATTGTTCTCAGCCAGCTCTTTAACAACCCCTTCCATTTCCTCCTTTAGTTTCTTCATACTGTAGTAACAAGAAGCGAAAGAAAGGTTACAATTTTTATAGGGACAGTTATCTGCTATGATCACCCATCACCACACAGCTTTCAGCAACTTGTCATTACATACAAAATAAGGGACAGATAACAGGTTGGTTATTTGCTAAAAGTGACAGATGATATATTAGTGTTGTCCCCTACTTGCTTCCAAATCTGTACCACCACTTTAGCAATATAAAGTTATTTCTGCAATATAAAAATCTTGATCTTAATACAGCAATCACTAAGTCAACTGTAAATTATTTTTTTTTCAATTCGCCTGTATAACAGGTATAGGATATTACATCAATCCAATTAAGAAATTCTCACCCAAGAGTCATTTCCACTAATGTGTTTGAGCTTGGATAGACTGTATTCATTGTATGTTTCATCCCACTGGAAGCTGCAAACATTTTCTGCGGCAGAGCATCTTGTAACTGTAATAGATAAAAAGGAAATGCAAGTTACAATATAAGTTGTCGTATGTATCTTGATGTCCACCTTAAAATCCTTCTTTAAATTCTCCATTGCTGTGATGCCTCATAAAATCATTACAGTAGTAAGGCGGCTGATATTCCCCAAGTCGAGGTCATCATGGCAAGTTTTGTATTGACACGACCTATAGTTCCTTCATTTGTTCCATCTTCTTAACTGTCTTATACTTTCATAATAAACTCTCAAAAGGACAAATTATCTATTTGTTATGTTTGTAGATATCCTAAGGCAACAGGATCCTAATCAATAACTGACTTTGGTAGTGCCACTAAAATACAAACAAATAACAAGTAAAATGCTGCTCTCCACCATTCCTTAATTCCTTTTACACCTATCAAGTGCTTTTCTTTCATTTATATTTCCTTTATAAAGAATAATAATTTTACTGCATGACAGTGTTGTCATTCTCTCAATTTTGAGGTAATTCTGATAAGTTTGCATCTTGCAGAGTCACTGTCCAAATTTTAACAAAACGTTTTCTTTCACGTCACCAGCAGCATTAGTTTAGCATGTATCCTTAAGCACGTATCCCCTAATCATGAATACGGGAGTAGTGTTTTTATGCTTCATAACAGCATTAAGATAATCCTCTAGGTGCTCAGATACCATTATGATAACAGTTACACAGAACGCTTCTCAATGAACCCACATCCATTTGCACAGATTCTTTGGGGGGAATGCTAATGCTACCAAAAAACCCCAAAACCAAAAAAAACCCCACCAAACTCCAAAATCAAGTCAGGATTCAAAAAAATCACACCACTTTCTATGCCACTCCGACATCAGCAATGAAGCTACTATAGACCAAATACTATATCCATGCAGCCCTATATTTTAATATGACTGCATTAATGTAAGACTCATTATAAACAACACTACTGACATTAAACAATGTGGAATAGTCTTTTATCTATGCAAGCACTACATAATTTTGAAGCATTCTACCTCATTTATATAATCCTGGTATTTGGATACCTCTTCTTCAATATCAAAACACTGGTTGGTGAGAGCCAGTAACTGCTTCCTTGTGTGAAGCATTTTCCTAAAAGAAAAAAAGTTTTCTTTTAAGAGCTTCCTTTATAAAAGTGGTGCAATGAACATTACCAAATATTGAAGAAATCAATAGCTTGCCTTGTCCAGTCCTCAGCCTTGTCCAAAAATGTATCATACTTGCTGACGCATTCATCTTTGAATAGAGCTATGGCTTTTGTAGCATGCAAATACAGCTTCTGCCTGCAACACAGAAACAACCGGAACAGTGTTATACTGCTTTCAAAACCCCGTTCCTCTAACTTACTTTCTGAAACTTGGAGAAGACGTACGTGGACTTAAAATCCCTTCAGCCACCTTTATTCATGCTGTTGTAATGTGTAAGAATTCAACACACTGCATGAACTGACAGTTTATGTTTCAAAAATATTCCCTAGCAGGGAGGGAAAAAAATTTATTTGAAGCATTTAGTTGCAATTATTTGTATATGAACAAATGGTCAAATGTCTTCTCTGAGTCAGTATTTATCTGAGCAGGTATATTTAAGGAAAAGGGATTCTAAATGGAAAGGACAGAAATCCTTATTATTTCTTATTTGCCTTCTGCAGATACTTGGAACTTCCAGCATATATGAATAATCCTTTGTGCTGAGTCATATACACTCAAGAAAAAAACCAGGATTTTAATGACAGCTTAAATTTATGACAAGAAAAAAAGGAAGCAGATAAGGACAGGAAAGCAAAACAAAAACCCAGTTCTGGTTAGTGTTGCATACAGTAATCCCAGTGTAACTGCCTTACCATGCTATGCATTGCACCAGTAAGCGAAACTAAGGGATATTGGGACACTGCAGTCTAACACTTGCTTCTGGTATTTCATTAAGTCTTGCATGATAGCTATTGGTTAATCCAATCTGGCTAGAGTGTAGCTGGATTGCCATCAGGCATGCATACCTATCATTCAACCAGAAAAAAAATCTGAATTGAGTGCTGCTCCCTTGTCTATCTAGTGGTAAATATTACAAAGGCCAGCCTCTGTTGCTAATGGCACACAGTTCTTAACAAAAAACGCTGCCATTTCTCTCGGGGGTGAATCAGGTAAAATAAGATGTAGTCAGGATCTCAAAGATACCTGGACAATCCCAAGGAGACACTTGTGGTAGAAAATATACCAGTACTGAAAACCATGAAAATGAAGCCTGTTTATTTGAAGTTATTCACTTATTAATGCAAGGACACAGTTTGAGTAGTAGAAAAAGCCCTAAAATTTCTTTAATCTGCCCAAGGGAGTGCAGTTTTAAAATGAGCTATGGATTGTGTCCCAATGTTTGCCTGTTTGCCAACCATATCCTCAAGAACATATGACAAAATTATCGCTCACATTATCTCTCACATTAAGTTCAGTCCCTTGCTGTTGCAGGGCAATGATGCGTCCAAGTCTCTCTCAGGGTATCAAGATCTGTCTTACAGGTTTCCTGCCCCGACTGTCCTTTATCTTAAGGCAACCTCTCCTCCACTTGGCAGTTACCCCATTTAGCTTTCACTATGGGAAAATCAAGTGGCATGGCTGTGAGAATACCAGTGCCTTCTGCATGTTAGCTTTCTATCTGTAATTGTCAGTGAAGCCACACTAGTGGTAGCAACAGCAAGAATTTTTAGAAAATTACAGAAGTGGTGTCTAAATTCATATAGCACTTGGCAAAGTCTAGCGAACCACTCAAATGCTCAGCCACTAGGATAATAACTTAATGACTTAAACATAAGCATCTAGCATCATTTGAGATGCACAAGGATATCCTGCCCTGCTTCCGACTGTCTATCCAGAAAGGTGTAGGTTTCCCATTTGTGTTGTGTCCTACCTCCCAGTCTCAAAGCATGTCTCAGATACCTTAGGGCAACTTAAACAGTATTAGGCATCTGCATATGAGGAACTGAATCGATCCTGAAACAAGTACAGCAGCATGAGCAGAGCAGCTGTTTACAGTTGCTCAAGTTAGTCAGTAGAGTCAGTGGAGCCTAATGGGAGTCTAGATACCCAGGTTACATACAGACACTTAATGTGGCCACCTCTCATAAGTGACAATTTTAAACAGGCATGGAGAACTGCATTAAAATTTATTTCGCGTGCTATATTTCCTGGAAGATTAAATCATTCTAGAATTTCATTCAGCTAGCCCATAGTTTATTCATCTGTAGAAAATTATCTCCACGTTAGTTACAAAGTCACTTCACTCTTACTGAGGGCTTTTTCCTCCCTAAAAAAAACAGGAAAAAAAATGTACTTCCTGTAAGATAGTTATGCCCAGATAACTAACAGGTATTTCACACCTACATTTAGAAGGTCTATCAGTGAAGAAACTCCACTGCCAAAAAGCACCTCATTATCATATGCTGGCACCCCTACGTATTTAAGATATTTAAAGGAAATTTTTTACAAAGCAATCCTAAAGAGGTTATAATTTACAATAAAAATCAACAGAAGAGGTTATTGGCAAGAGCACCTGAAGGACCTGAAAGCAATCATGGTATTTCCCAAAGGTAACTTCAAAACTTACTTGTCAAACTTGTGAATTTGTTCTTCATTATAAGGAAGCCCTAGGATCAGAGCAGATGACAGACATTACCAGTTTAATTCTGTTAGTTGTATTTATGTAAAACTCCACTAAGTTTACCCACTTCCTATATGGTTTCCTTCTCCTATCCTGACAGGTAAAAGTGGTAATTTACTTTTTTTCCCCTCCTCTCCAGTCTTGCAATTCAAATTTATTAGATTAATAGTGGTGTTTCATTCATATGGGCTTTAAGACAGTATTTCACTAAGAAAGACCTACGGACATATTCACTGTTGCTGACTAACTCTCCATTCCTATCACAAATATCCTAGTGGAACAAGGACTGACCTGTCCTTTACATTACAGTTTATGTTAAAAGTGAATCAAATAAGTTACTTACTTCGTTCTGCTTTGTCTTTTTTGAACTGATAATAAATATCTGTGATGGAACATAGCAGCGCCTGCAGCCTTTCTGGACTAGAGTGACAAAAGGAACAAAATGAGGTATTTTATATACAAACTTAAGTACCTATTAATGAGTTTTATGAACTACAACTCAATGTAGAATTCAATACGTATTAAAACAATTAATGCAGTTACTCACTTTCTGTCTTTTGGATGCATGCCTTCCTGATTTGCCCAGGTGTCAGCCAGTAAACCACCAGGAGAAAGTTTGGTTTTGATATCTTGAAGACTAGTTTCTATTGTGCCCTGAGAGCTGGAGAGCTACATAAGAGCAAGAAAGTTCAATCTTACCACTGGGTAAAGTTAAAAATTACTTGAGGCTGAAAACAGACTGAGCACATTAATACTATAGACCCATTTGTTTCACTGACCTCCATTGAAGAAATATGCCAAATTATCTGCCTAGGCTTCGCTAAAAGCAGATAAAGCATGGTATTATTAACGAAAGAATCATCTTTGATGCTGGCATTTCTGTTAGTTAATATTTATTTTCTTTCAACAATAAGTTTCTACCTTTCATATATTCCCTATTTAATTCTACACTTGTTCTTTTGGTTTGTTAAGAATTCATATAATGACTATCCACATAATTCATACCTTTCTTTCTCCGCAGTTCATACAACCTTCAAAATAAAAATGCACTAATCACCTTTTGCTTTTAGAATGGAGAACTTTATACCTGCTCCCAGGACACCAGTGTGTAGTTATTTTCAATTTTTCCTTACTTGTCTGGAAACATGATGCAAATTTCAAAGCAGATCACTCTGAAGGGTGTTTGTGTATGTATCATTTTAGAAAGCCAATGAAGTAGTTTAAAATTCTTTAAGGAAAGGGAAAAACTGCAAAGTAAAATATATTTTGTGGTTATAATTTTTTACTTGAGTATTTTAGAAAATGAGAATGTATTTTCAGGAACTACTTATTATTTTCACTACATTGGGCTAATAAAAGGATTTACTCTGTTTTCAGAAAGATATCCACATCTCAGTATGGGCATTTTAACAACCTTTGGCAGTCTAGAAATGACTTTGAAAATTCAGAGTTGTTATTCACAGAAAAACCTGTATTATCGTGTATTTGGCTTTTTCTTTAGAAACACCATTTTGAGAATGACACAGGCTTTGTAAGATACTTACACGCAACAATTTTGTGTGTATCTCTGAAATTTCATCCACTTCTGATGCTTCCAAGTTGATCTGCATCAAATTCTCATATCTGACCACAAAAAAAAAGCACAATTAAAAAAGAAAATAAACAAGCAGTGAATACACTCAAAATATTCCTTGAATCTAGAGTGTAACAATAACCATCTTTTCTTTTATATGAAATGCAGTATCTGTCAAGCAGCAACCATGAAACACTGACAACCTTAAGTGGCCATTAATAATGGAAATATTTTAGTCATGAAAAAAAATTCCTTGAATTTTTTTCCTACATTTGAACTGTTAAAAAGAAGTTTAAAACTTCCATTCCTGACTTCTTTATTCTATTCTCATTACTTGTACTCGACATGCAGTGGAAAACTATTATTTCCTCTCATCAAATCGTTTTTGAAAGGTTACCAAACTAAAGTTACTTCAAGTAGTCAATGACACACAACAAACTAATACTCCAGTGCACCAAAATGCTCTTCTGTGGAAACTTACTGGAAAGGCTGAGTTACCAAAACCTTGGTGTGTTGGGTTTGTGTAGCAGGGGAGGGGCTACAGGGGTGGCTCCTGTCAGAAGCTGCTAGAAGCTTCTCTGGCTCCAACCAGGACCCACCTCTGGCCAAGGCCGAGCCCATCAGCAATGGCGGCTGCGCCTCTGTGATAGCATATTGAAGAAGGGGAAAAAGACTGCTGAGAGTAACAGGATGGAGGAAGATGATGATGGACGAGGAAGAAGAAAAAGAGGAGCTATAGTGAGGAGAGGAGTGGGATGTGAGAGGAACAACCACACGCACACGCCGAGGTCAGTGAAGAAGGAGGGAGGAGGTGCGCCCGAGCAGAGATTCCCCTGCAGCCCGTGGTGAGACGGCAGGCTGTCCCCCTGCAGCCCATGGAGGTTAACGGTGGAGCAGAGATTCCCCTGCAGCCCATGAAGGACCCCACGCCAGAGCAGGTGGCTGGGCCTGGAGAAGGCCGTGACTCTGTGGGAAAGCCCATGCTGGAGCAGTTCGTGGAGGACTGCAGTGCGTGGAAAGGACTTGAGTTGGAGAAACTCATGGAGGGCTGACCCCCATGGGAGGGACCCCACGCTGGAGCAGGGGAAGACTGTGAGGAGCCCTCCCCCTGAGGAGGAAGGAGTGGCAGAAACAGGTGTGATGAACTGACCACAACCCCCATTCCTGCCCCCCTGTGCCACTGGGGGGCGGAAGGAGGTAGAGGAATTGGGAGCAAAGCTGAGCCCAGGAAGAAGGGAGGGGTGGGGGGAAGGTGTGTTTTTAAGATATGGTTCTCTTTCTCATCATCTTACTCTGATTCGATTGGTAACAAATTGATTTATATTTCCCCAAATTGAGTCTGTTTTGCCTATGACCATAAGTGGTGAGTGATCCCGCCCTGTCCTTGTCTCCACCCTCGAGCCTTTTGTTGTATTTTCTCCCCCCCATCCCGCCGGGGAGAAGGAGTGAGCGAGCGGCTGCGTGGTGCTTTGTGGCCCACTGGGCTTAAACCATGACACTTGGGTTAGTTGTGTTACCAAAACCTTAAAGTCTGGGTTGGTAGCACCATCTGTTCATATTGATACTTTCCATATGACCATAGCTCAGGTGCCAAATAAATCATTCGGGACGATATTTTTCCTGTTCAGTCTCAGGCACAGTTTATTTTTAAAAACACCATCAAAACCAGCTCAGCTGCTTTCAAAAAATACATACTCTGCTCAAGTTCAATACTTTGTTTACTTTTTCAAATAAAAGCTTTACATTGTCATGCTTTGAAGCACAGCCTTGAAAAGGGAGGACAAACAAGAGGACATGTCCTTTGCTAACTCCATAAAAGTCTTCTGAATCAAATAAACTGAAAATCCTGCCCCTTTGTAAGAGGCCAAAAGACCATGTGCAAACACATAGCAAATTTCTGTTCACATGAGAACTAATCCAGTTTGCAAGTAAACATATTTTTTTCAAATTGCTGCTCTGAGATACTGCTGAATGCACTAGAGTCACAAATCAGAACCTTCAGTGGTTTCTTTTGAGCTCTAAGTGGCTTTCTTCTGTGGGGACCTGGCAGAATGCAGGAAGAAGCTATCTGAACCAAATACAGAGTGAACGAGAACCAGTTCTGTCAACTAGTGTAAACTGGCTTGAAGAAGAGTTTGGATTACAGCCCTGATGATTTGTAATTAGGCTACACAGGTATACTGTTATCTTGCTAGCTATCAACTTTGCCAGTTTCACTGCTGAGCTTTTTTTATTTTTTAAAGCAAGTACCTTGAAGCCCAGGTGTGTCGGTTTGTACGTTTGGCATGCACACAGCAAATCTGACAAATCCTTGGGTATCCGTAATTACTACATACAAACTGTTCAATTCGCACATGCATAGCAGCTCCAACATGGCTGAAGTCTACTCTGCAAACCCAATGGCTCTACATGTGTGTGTTAGTCATCTTGCG
Source organism: Gymnogyps californianus (assembly GCF_018139145.2). Lineage (NCBI taxonomy): Eukaryota > Metazoa > Chordata > Aves > Accipitriformes > Cathartidae > Gymnogyps > Gymnogyps californianus. The sequence continues at coordinate 181,415,196 of NC_059471.1, forward strand.
GGCATCTGCATTTTCAGAGCAGCCTAGAAGCAAGTTTAGAGAATCCTATGGCCAAGACAGCAATTGGGGGAGACTAGCAGTAGGCTGAATAGGAAAACAACTACCCATAGGAGAATCCTATGAAGAGCTGGGGTTTAAAGTTTGTATCAGACTGCATAACACACCTTAAAGACGGAGCTAACGCTAGTTTGTGGAAAGACTGAACAAAACACTGCAAGGACACTTTAAAAGTGGAAAAGAATATGACTGAGAATTGGACACTGAGTGGGACTCGGAGATGAAACAAAGATCAGGAGAGAGAAAAAATGAAACTTGGAGGGAGAATTCAATGGTGCAATCTCATCTCCTACAGACAGCACTTGACTGAAAGAGGCAGGGCAGAAGAGTCTGACCACTGGAAAACATTTGCTTCCTTGGAATGAAAAACAAGAGAAATAAGTGTCTCCTGTGGTCTTTGAAACTTGGAAGTCTCTTATGCTAAAAAATAACAATTCTTTAGTTGTTCCTTAATATAAATTTTGTCAGTTTTAAAGAAACTCTAAAACACCTTCTACCATATAGATCTAAATGGGTCCATATGGGCAACAGTGAGATTCTGTGATACAGGCCTCTGCCATTTGAATTAACCAAAATAGACAAAAATAACATAATAGTCAGGCACTTTAAAAAAATGACAAAAAGTAGAATTTCCTGTGTAGTTTACTTTTGGCATCCCTATATGCATGCACCGTGATCTAGTGATATCCTAATGCAGCTTTGTTTTTTGGTGGTTTTGGAGGGTTTTTTCGGGTTTTTTTGGTTTTGTTTTGTTTTTTGCAGCTGCTCTATGTTATATTTCAACATTAAAACTCCCTCCATGCAGAAAATGCTACAGTCTTAAAGCTGTGAAAGGGGCAGTATTTAAAGTCATCCTTAATAAACACACACACGCAAACTCAGTGACAAAAGTACTAAAGCACTAATGAAAGGAAAGCTACTCGATTCTTTGTCCGGGCTTTACTAGAGCTTCTAAAGTCAACAACAGCAAATGAGCTGAGTCAGAGAAGAAAGGACAAAAAGAACACATACAATTACTACCCAATAGTAATTACTTGTTCCCACTAGGTTAAGCAGCAAAATTAACACCCTAATTTGAATAAAGCATATTACTAAATCTGCTTAAGTCACTGCCATCAGCAAATCCATGCCGATTCAAATTTAATTTTTGTAAGCAAAAGCCCTGTAAATAAACATAACTTTAAAATACCGCTGTCATTAAAGATAATGAAAAATCAATGCATTCAGTGTAGCACTTCTACTCACATTTTCTCAGCTTTCTCAATGTTTCTGCTGCAGAAATCCAGCCTGATGACAACCTCTGTCTTTTTATGAACCATTTCATTGTAATCATCCTTGATTATTTCACTAAAAAAGTGAAGCATTAGTCTATAACAAAAGTATTCAACTGCCATCTTACCAGCAATCAGTAATACAATAATATACCTACAGTAATAACTGCTAGTAAGAATTGCTTTCAGTTAGAGATGCATTAGTATAATCCTCATATAAAACTATCTTGTGCAAGCTGCTCAATTGTACCTGCATGTTACCAGAGGTTAGACTTAAATTAGCCACAGAAGAAAGTGAAATTGCAAATACCTAAACCTTATTGTCAGAAAAAATGATTTTTGTTTCCTTAATGACAGAAAGAAAGAAAAAATTCAGAAAGCCTATTCATATTCAAGGAGTAAAGAAAACCTCCCAAGATACTGGGAGATCACAGAATTATGTATTGATAATCAAGGCATATCTCAATTAAAAAAAAAAAAAGGCACAATGAAATTCAATCAATTGCTTACATTAGCCATCGTATTCCTTTTCGCATCAGCTCCTGGTAAAGTAGCAAAGAACTGGCCACTCTACAGGCATAACATACGATACCTGTTACTGCCTGGTGGAAAAAACAAACAACATTAGTACTAATCTGGCATTCTCTTAACAATTGTTTCGAGTCAATTAATCACAATAAAGCAACACAGATTAATAAAAGAAAGAGCAACATGAAGATGGTAGTTTAAAATGCATAACTTTGCACTCATTATGGAGGCAGAGCTAAACATGGTAGTGAGTTTTTCCAGTTATGCTGAAATATCTGTTAGGGATGAAAATAAGTCTCTTATAAACAAAAATGACATCACTTACTCTCTGGATTTACTTTAATTTCTGGGAAGTCACAAGTACATTTCTTCAGTAGTTTAGGAATTAAACACATACATTAAAAGAAACTTGTAAAAAATGAGACATTTTTTAATTCTAAGGCTAGGGACTCTCTTCATTCACCTAATTCCACTTACAAGTTTGCTGCATTATTTAGAATTGTGAACAAAGTTTCAGAAATTATAATTTACAATATTTTAAATAAATAAATAATATCAACTGATGACTTTCTGTTTATTAGTTTAAAGACTGCTGGTATTCAGAGAGACATACGCTTTTAGGACTACCGTGCCTGAATACACGGCTCCTCAGCAGCCAGTATTTTATAGGCATACTATAAATGCTGGTCACAAAGTGAAAGCATGGCAATGCATACATTCAGTAATTTTAGAAAAATGACCAAAATAATGAAACGTCCTCTACTTGTCTCCCACAGTGTTGTGGTTTAACCCCAGCCAGCAACTAAGCACCACAAAGCCACTCCCAGTGGGGTGGGGAGGAGGATCGGAAAAAAAAAGGTAAAACTCATGGGTTGAGATAAAAACAGTTTAATAAGTAAAATAAAATATACTACTAACTAATAATAATAATAATAAAATAATAATTGTAATAAAAAGGAATATAACAAAAAAAAAAAAGAAATAAAACCCAAGAAAAGGCAAGTGGTGCACAATGCAATTGCTCACCACCCACTGACCAATGCCCAAGCAGCGATCCGCCCCTCCCGGCCAACTCCCCCCAGTTTATATACTGGGCATGACGTTCCATGGTATGGAATACCCCTTTGGCTAGTTCAGGTCAGCTGCCCCGGCTCTGCTCCCTCCCAGCTTCTTGCACACCTGCTTGCTGGCAGAGCACGGGAAACTGAACAGTCCTTGGCTTAAGATAAGCGCTACTTAGCAACAGCTAAAACATCAGTGTGTTATCAACATTATTCTCACACTAAATCCAAAACCGTACCAGCTACTAAGAAGAAAATTAACTCTATCCCAGCCGAAACCAGGACACACAGATTCTGAAAATTTGCAAGAGAGGCAACAGAAATTCCACTCTTCTGTAGAGTCCTAGAGACTCCTCTCTATTGAAAGAAAGATGGAAGTTATTTTTCTTATGTTAAGTTTTGCACCATCACAGGGGATGTTACGACTCTTCTAGCTAACTTCAGGACTCCAAAGTGGCAGGCTCCTTTCCTCCCATCACTGAATTACGCAGTAATCAACTTCAGAAGGCTGTTTTGGGGGGTTGTTCTTTTTTTTTAAAATATACAAACATATTTTGTATACAAAGTATGGCTTTAATACACTTTTGGAGCCCTTGTTAACAAATACATTTCTGTCAATCAGAATCCTGACTAGCATATTAAAAATAGTTTCATTAACATTATTCATCTGAAAATCAAGTAGCTTTCATTTCAGTACCATTATCTGAGACAGGTATAAAAATTAAAATCATAGTTACTCACTTTAGCCATACTGGCATCCCCATCCAAATCATAACGTTGATGTACTTTAGGAAGTAAAACTGAAACATAAAACAAAACATCTGTATTTTCTTATTTTCCATAAGAGACTTCACAAGTTCAGACTGTTTCCCCGTACACCGTTTTTATGTGTATCTACATGGATTTTCATCTAATCTGTTGCTGCCAAGCCTTTTAATATCGTGTGGTTCTCATGCACACCTGCAAAACCAGCCTTTGTCTTAAACACTTTAAATAACTTGGTATCTTCAGCAAACTTCACTTCCTTTTCCAGTCTCGCCTTTGAACATGCTGCACAGCACAGATTTCATGCAGGTCCCCACTAGCGATCTCTCTCCACTGAGAAAGCCAACCATTTATTTCTGTTCTTCAGCCCTATGTTTGCCCGCATGGGAGACCATTCCCTCTTATCTCATGGCTGCTTAGTTTCACTGAGACTCTTAAGGGCAGGACTTCACCAAATAGCTTTTTAAAACCTAGGGTAGCCTCTATCAGCTGAATCTCCTTTGTTCTCATGCTCATTGACTCCTTCAGAAAGCTCTGACACAATATAAAGGCCCTGTTGATTCTTCCACAAACAGCTCACCTACCCACGCTCTTCAGCACCTCTGTGTGAGTGCCACCTGGCCGGAGCAGTCAGTATGTAGGACACACTGACAAAAGCAACACTGACCTCTCAACTGGAGGCATGTCCTCCAGCTCATCTCTTATAAAAAAGGGCTCTGGCATAGGGCCCCCTAAGCGCCTCTCAATGATAAATGGAAATGAAAAAACTTAATTTCCTTTTTCCCTGTTATGGCATTACCTTATCTTCTAAGCACAGGTAAGTTTTTAAGACCTCCTCTGTTAACTGAAAGGCTAACCACATTCATGACAAATAAAAAAAAGCAAAACTTGAATTTCCACTTAGTAAGTAATGGAACAAAAGAACCAGCTTTGAATTACGTTCTAGAATGTTCCTTTCTACTCGTTAAAAGTGTCATGCTTCAAAAAATTTCAGAACCCCATATGTACCACTACATCTTAACACACAAATGCTCAGGTTCACAGCACTAGGAACATTACAAGCAGCTACTGTTTCTGTAAAAATATGCTGGATACTCAGCGTTTTTGAAAAAAACTGGACTGCATGCTTAAAACTTCAGGTATCAGCAGAAAAAATTTTCAAACATTATTTCTAAGACATAACAGACATAAAACAATAATTAAATAACCCAAACTATTTACAAAAGATAGCTATAAGAAAGGGGAAGTGACTTTCGTATACCTTCTTCATAGATTAATCCGACAATGTTCACAGCCTCCCTGCTTACTACAAAGATAGGATTCTCCTCAGTTGTTCTGGGGAAGTGCTGTGCCAGTCTGCCAGGCTCTAGTATTAAACGCCGACCTTCATATATCAGTTCCTGATTCTGAGATGGTATTTTTGTCTGTTTGTAGACCAACTCATGAAATATAGCAGCTCTATAATACAAACAATATATTCAGTAGTAGTTAGACTCATTACAAGAGTTCAACAACTCAGATTTTGTATTACTTAAATAAAAATCCCTTTTATTTCTGATTAATTAAGAACTGATTTTACACATAAAGCATTTGACTTATATGCAGAACAAAGAGCAGCACCCTGCCTAAGGCTCCAGGTTGCTCTGTTACAAAAATAAATGCTATTTCCTGCAAAATATCAAACTTCCCTTTCTACCTCTGATTTTCCACCAAAGCACGTCTGTGTAAACAAACTTGCTTTGGCCTGAAGTCTGAAGGTCAGTAAAAACAGGCAACACCAGATGAGAGGAAGGAAGCACACTTTAGTTTTTTCAGGCACACCCATTTCTTCAAAGGAGATGGATGGTCTCTCGAAGAGAAAAGTCTAGTGTTTTACATGTCAAAAAGCACACACCTTAAATTCAGCCCGTAAGCTAACAGACAGCCAGATTATCTCCTAAAACAGCAGTGATAAGGAAGACCAAAGACACTTTGGTATTTTATTTCCAGCAACTAATGAATACAAAGCATAACACCCCACCCACCCACCAAAAAAAAAAAAACCAACCAACCAACAAACAAAACCTCCCACAAAGAAGAAAAACCTTAAGCACACTAACAGGAAGGACCGATTTGCCTCCTGTGCAGCACTAGCACACTGTCACTTCTTAAGACTAAAGCTAGTATATAAACCATCATAAAGGTAAATAATAATAAAATAAATTAAAAAACTGAAGTACAAATAGCGGTTTGAGCTACAAGCAAGACTTCTCTGCAAAAATAGTATTTGGGCTCTCTCAAAATACAAATGACAAAATAGAAAAATTGGAAAAGGCCAGAACAGTATTTACACATTTGATGAAATAACTGTATCTGTTTGCATATTAGAGAATAATACATGCTCTGTATTGTCTGTAATAAGGCAGAGAAAAGGCACTTATTTTTGTATCAAACTGTAAACCTGACTTTACAGCTTTTAACATCAGCACTTAATGACCATAAAGTGAACTCCACGTAACTCATGATCCTAAATTGTACCAATTACAATTTCAGAACCCTTGTGAGAGTTTTATGTCAGACACAGATGATGTGCACATTTTGTATTCTTGAGGACAAGATAAGAAAAGCGAGAGTTGAACACAGTTTCTGGAAAATTACTTTGTAAATAAGTAACATATGCAAATGTGGGATGAGTTGGTATCCATTAAGAACACAGACACATTGTAACACATCAAGGATTAAGTCTGTGTTCTGTCACTGTTTAAGACCAACTTTAAGATCAGTTGATTTGACCTTCGATGATTTTATTTTTATTTTTGGTCAACATGCTTCTACACACTGTGACTACATAGGAGAATTACAAGCTTTCACTTTCTCAGATAAACTGCCAAGGAAAGGCTACTGAATTTGTAACACTGGTGATCTGAGGTCACAGTACTGTTTGCCCGAATAACAGCAAAGTAATGAAAATAGAGAGAGAGAGAGAACACTTACGTATTATAGCTGTGAATATAAACTTTGTGCAAGGTCATCTGCTGTAGTGAAAAGATGTGGATTATTATTCGGTGCAGTATGTCACTTGTCTCTGCAAAGAACTGGTCAAACCCCCAGCATTTTTCCTGGTCTGCTTCAAGAATATTCGCAAGGACAGGTGTGAGCAGTACTTGCAGACCCCTAGAGGACACCAGGAAGAGATAAGACAACTTGGATCAACTTGGATCTTTTCACCTTGTAACCAATTGCAATACTTCATTTGACTTGTCTCATGAATGCAAATCCATTATCCTTTGAAGAATACTCCAGTGCTTTTTTTCTTCCTCTCTACTGAACAACAAAATGTTCAATGGTAACGTCCACTGTTTTTCATTAATACACATACTTTATCTCTTGCCTTTTTAGGCTCAACTATCAAATATTTTTTCCTTGGTATTTGACAAATTTCATGGACATTGGAAACTGGCATGCAATTTAAAAAGTCTACATTGTAGAGCAAAGGTCACCCTCTACCACTGCTGGGCAGTAGTATTTTACCCAGCTCACCCCACACACTTACCACAGTTTATCACTTTGAAGGAAGCTACTACCATTTATGGTTTGCTGGCTGAGCTGCTTGTGTGAGCACACTATGTTGCTTTCAATCAAAATCAGCTGGGTTAGCAAAGCCTCATTATTTAAATTGTCAACACTAACAGAATTCATCCTGATTGAGATGGGGCTAAATAAGTATTCCACGCATGCAGCTCAACTGCTGCAAAGAAGAACGTGCAACTACTGCCTTACAGTCATTACTATTCCAGGAGAAAGGCCAGCTTAAATTTCTTGTATTTCTACTTTGAGAATCTGAATTGCAAGGAATTTTATGGATCCTACTCACATGTTATCATGAACAACTTCTTCAAAGTTTTAACATTTTGTACACGTCAAACCTGAATCCAGTGGTAAAACTGGTAACATTTTGAAGCAAGCTCCAGTGGCTTACAAGCACACTGACAGCCCCATTAGAGGTCAGTGGATGCTGTGCTCAAACTCAATTTAGTACTAAACTTATAACAGTAAATACTGTTTAAATGCAACTTGAAAATATTACTGTAAATAGATGTTTAATGAAAAAAATCTGCTTCATTATTTCAAGCACTTCAATTATATGGAAGAAGCGGACGAAACAACTGAGCAGTATCATGAAAAATATATATAAATTGCAAGTTCTGCATGCTATAAACTAATGAATTGATATAAACCAGACTTTCACTCTACACCCCTTATGGATCTACATATTTGGCTTTCAGAAAAGTTTTTTTCTAGAGTCTGTTCACAGAACAATTTCTTTCTCCCTTTACCATGAAAGAGTAGTAACTTTAAAGTACTGAAGAAGTCTCGGGAAGATAAATAGGTAAATGGGTTATGGGAGGTGTTTTTAAGATCATATTGAATTAGATCTTCCATGGCTCTTTCTACTAAGTATTATGACGTATGAAGCAAAAATATGATGATAAAAAAAATTAAAAGATACTATGAGAATATGTTAAAATGTGCTGACGTGAATTTTTTTCTGGCAAAAATGCAAGTCTCTGAACTGTCTTTTCTTATAATTTCCTTCCTACTGCCTAATCTTTGTAATGTCTGAAGTCAGATTCTTGCAAGAAAGGGGGGCCATCAATTCAAAGTTTATAAAATCTTCATACTCTTTCCTGAGGGTGGAGAAAATATAGTAATAATCTTTCTTCTACTCATACCACTTCAGATTCTCAGGTGCTCATTTGTAAATTAGCAATTGTAAAACTATTTGGACAGATGGGAAGAAAAACCGCTTGATAACCTAATAGTAGACTGTACCGATCTACTGAAGAGTTCAAAGAAAACAACTGCAACAGTCAGATCTCTGTTCCAAAGACCCAGTCCTGAGAGAATAACTGGAAAAGCCCAATCAAGTAGCATTGAAACATTTTGTGAGAAGTTCAAACTTACTTTGAAAGACTACAAGAAACAGGCATCTCCCAACTCCACTCAATTGGTCCATTTTCTGCTTTCTGTATTCCAGAAATAGCACCAGAAGGCTTCCCAGTGATGATTTTATACCTGCGAGACATTATAAAAATAATAGAGACTTCAGCTACTACCTCTTATACATACATAGGTCTAGTAACTAATCCTCAAAGGGATATCAATAATATAAATCTAAACAACAGGTTGGCCTAGATTTGTAGGTGGTGCAATAATTAGGAAGCTTCACTTACAAGCTGACAGACAGTGGTGCTAAAATAGTAAACAATGAAAAGGAAACACTTTGGGCTATGTTAGAGAAGCAACTTTGTCTACCTCAGATTTGGGAAAAATTTAGGGGAGATTTCAGGCATCACTGAAGGAAGCTGAAGTTTTTGCACAAGTGCTAATAAATCAAAGTCAGATTTCCAAGGCAGTTCAATTTAGGCATTTACTTGACTAACTTCTAGCATGTTCCATGGCAAGAGAAGACATTTAGCCACCACAGTCTCACTTGGGGATAAAGAAGGAACAGGAGGTGGGCTTTGAGAAATTAACTTGGAAACATCTAGCAATTTGGATACAATTTGGCATTGTCTAACTTTGTACTGAACAGGCTAGTATTTCTCAAATTTCTCATTAAACGGATCAGGAGCACTAGGCTTTTTGCAACAGAAAAATTTCAGTTGTGCTTTCTCTTTTTGGAGGACGAGGTACATACAAAACATATGTTCCTTGCTTATTTCTCAAGCAGATACAACAAGAATGCCTGTGGAATAATGACAGGATGGGCAGTTCCTTAAACCAAGAAAACTGGAGTCAGCTTTGCAAGGAGTACCAGAACAGAGATGTTATTGGCCTATTAGAGTTCCCAAGTACCACCTTGCTTTATTTTTTAAATGCAACACACAGAACAACAACAAAATAGAACTAGACTAAGATGAAACAGGAATCAATTCCAACCAGCACGTCATAGACACAACTTCTGTTTTCCATTCAGGAGCTACCTCTGTTATCTTCAGCCACAGTCCACAACTATGCTACTCAAAAATGTCAGTCTCATGGGTCGGGCATGCATTTCAAGACTGCCTGGGAAGACAATCATTTAAAGGACAACAAAAATTTGCAGCACTGAAAACCCATTTCAGAATATCATAATTTTGCCTGAATATCCAAGTTATATACACCACACTGCAACAGACCAGCCTAGTGCCATGGTGAAGGAAAGATGTGTGGAAAAACGTCAGTATTTTGGGGGAGCTCTGATGCTTAATTCAGGTCTTAAGGTGCCACACAGTAAAATCCTTGTTGAAGCAGAATGTTTGTACTGGTTTTGGCTGGGATAGAGTTAATTTTCTTCATAGTAGTTCATATGGTGCTGTGTTTTGGATTTGTGACCAAAACAGTGTTGATAACACAAGGGTGTTTTAGCCATTGCTGAGCAGTGCTTACACAGCGTCAAGGCCTTTTCTACTTCTCATACTGCCCCACCAGCGAGTAGGCTGGGGGCAGGCAAGAAGCTGGAAGGGGACACAGCCAGGACAGCTGACCCCAAGGGATATTCCACACCATATGACATCATGCTCAGCAATAAAACCTGGAGGGGGAAATTTGCCAGGGCGGCAGTTGGTCAGGGACTGACCGGACATCAGCTGACTGGTGGTGAGCAATTTGGGTTTTTTTTGCATCACTGATTTTTGTTGGTTTTGTTTTTCCTTTGGGTTTAGGGGTGGGTGGGGGTTGTTGTCTTTTTTTCTCTTTTTTTTTTTTTTACTTATTAAACTGTCTTTATCTCAACCACGAGTTTTCACACTTTTACTCTTCCAATTCTCTTCCCCATCCCACTGCAGCGGGGTGAGCGAACAGCTGTGTGGTGCTCAGCTGCCTACTGGGGTTAAACCACAACAAAGTTAAAGAATGTTTTTCCTTAAATACTTTCACTATTTTAACATTTACTATATGTGTGTAGGATTTCCTGATAAAAAGCATTTCATGGACTGACTTAATTTATGAACAGATAAAATTCTCCTTCTAAATTACCTACATCACTTCCTTGTTTCTACGAGGTCCTTCAAAAGGTCGGAAAGGCAAACTCCCTGTTGCAGCATGGTAAAAGGTCACCCCTATGCTCCACAGATCAACTGTTGCTCCGTACTTTTTCTGATGCTCTTTCCTCAAAACTGCTCGCTCATACATATCAGGATGCTAAAGAGAAAAAAAACAGAAAAAAAGAAGTTAGAATTGCTTTACAAACAATATAAAGAACAAAACCCCAATCTATCATTTCACAGCAAGATAATTTGTCATTCTAAACTTCCAGCTCTTTAATCAAAAAGCAAAGTTAGCTTGTATCATAGAATTTGCTTAAGTTATTCTGACAGAATATCACGAAAGTGTTCCTAGGTATGATAGCCACTTTTTTAAAGGTTTGCAAAAAATACATTAAAATTTAGCTAAATTAATAGAATAGATAGCTAAATAAATAGAATAAAACACCACTGAAGAAGAGGAGAAAGCCAGTATTCCTCCAGATGATTTTGAAACAACAGAAACCAAATTGGAAAAAGATCCATAACAGAGGAGAACATCAGTTATGATACTACACGTGGAAAACATGGCAGGAAGAAAATGATGCCTAAGATGCTTGTATTGATGCTTCTCTGCCTGCCTCTCTTTGGTTAACTAAGATGTCAAGTGAATCTTAACTACACCTAACATCATCCAAGTAGCTCAAATACAAACTGAAAAATATCTACAGAAATAAAGGCAAAGACATTCATAACCAAAATACTGTTGTTCTTCCTTTCACACAAGGCAACAGTGGAAGTTGGACCTGGAAATTATTTAAAGGCTACTGTGGTCAGATCAGAAGAACAACTGGCATGACCCAAGGTGAAAAAGGGGGAAGTTATAAAAACAATTATAATACAAAGGTTTAAATACTAATTCCCAACAGTTTGACCTTCACCTATTCAACTCTCATCACAAAAGGCCCCAGGCTTCAAACACTTCTTCAACAGAAAGTGAAATCATATGGGCTTACTAAATACTCTTCTGTGCCATAGAGAGAAACAAATTGTTCATCATCTTCAAGTTCTCTTGCAGCACCAAAGTCTGTAAGTTTGTAAACAGACTGACCATCTTCACCTATAACACGCATTATATTGCCTGGTTTGATGTCACGGTGCACTATTCCATTCTCCCGGAGATGATTCATCCCAGCCACTTCAATAAAAAAAAAAAAAAACAAACACAAAACAAAACAGAATTTCTGTATACGTCTTGACACAGACTGCACAAGCACTGAACTGTAACAGGCTAGGAAGACAGACGTGTTTACTTTCTCTTTGGGAAATGGGAATGAGAAGTGACACTCAATTAACAAAAAGACCAGGACCAGAGAATATTCTGAGCATTTTTGCCTTTTTTTCTTTCAAACAGCTAAATTACAGTATTTCTTGCTCTCAGCAACACCTTTCCCATAAAGTAATGGAGGAAAATTTATAACAGGCAGACACAGGTAATCCTCTTTTTTTTCTAATTTACTCTTCTGAGATAAGTTATCACTAGGAATCAGTCCAACATGTGACAAATAATCTTGAAACAAACAAATAAAAAGAATTATAGCAATGCTTTAAAAAGAAATGGCTTCTTAATGCAGCTATCTATACCAATATAGACATTAAATAAAAGATGTGACTCCATATGACCATATTAATTTGTTCAATTAGCTGACAGTCATTCAAATTCCTCATCTCTTGCTGTTTCAAGATAAACAAAACAAGTATGAGTTAATTTCAGTCAACAAATTAGACTAAAGAGCAAAGTCTACATACCCACATCTCTCAAAACAATTAAGAACTCAGACTCTGGCAAACCAAAGGCATTAGACGGCTCCTCTAAAACTGTATATAAACTCCCACATGGACAAAATTCCATAACTAGTACTTTGTGTCTAGTCGTTGTCTGGAAAAAAATTAAAAAAGATAAGTCTGTGATTATTGTGAAAAAAATGTCAGCTATTACATATAATCACAGGATCTTACTTTCAAAAAAAAAGAAGAAAAATAAAATCTGTAGCTATATCATAAATCCCATTCTGGTGATCTTCTTCAAAAGAAACACAGGTGAACTTTTATATTGCTTCATGTATTCTAACTTGGAGAGGGGGAAAAAATTAAGAAAGCCTCAAGTTCTAGGCACTTACAGGGTAGACAGCAGCAGCATTGATAGGTGGACAAATGAGAAACTACAGCACAGAAGAGCAGAGCGCAGCAATTGTCCTTCCTTCCTCTTTACTAATCTCAGCATCTGGGTCACTTCAACTGATCAGTCTCAATTTCAGCACACCTACAGCAATTCATACTAACATACAGTTCTATATGTCCTATGCCATTATTTTAGTTGGTTGCAAAGCAAAAGCATAAAATTGTCAGGATTATTGAAACATCTCCAACTATCAGTGTGTATTATCATTTTCATTCATATTTATTTATATTTTATAATAAAATATATTTATCATATTTATTTTTATATATTTACATTTATCATATTTATTCATATTCATATTAAATATTCATACATGTAGATAGCTTAAAAATCCTAATTCAAGATAAAGCTTAGGACAGCGGCTTCTCAAGATGGCTTTGAAGAATCATAACCTGTGCCTAAACACTGAAAGCAAGCATATTCTTTCAACAACAAAGAAGAAAGAAAAACAAAAAATGGTGGTGGTTGGGTCAGAGTATTCATATCATCATATGTGCTACCATTCTTTAAAAATGTAACTTTATCCTCTATAGTTAAGGACAAAGCAAAAAGACAGTTACTGTGGTTACCACCATGCATCTCAAATCACAACTACAACAATTCATTACCTCTTCTTCAATGGCAAACAATTTGACAATGTTCTTATGATTTAGTTTCTTCAATACTTCAAACTCTCGCATCTGAACATCCACAGGACGAAGGAAACTTATACTGTTAAATACTTTGACAGCATATAAATCCCCAGTTTTCTGTTCAAAACAAACGAACAAATTACTAATCAAACAGAAGCATAAGATTGTAAATGTACACATACCCATTATCCAAGCATTTTGAGATCCTTTGTTGTGCATACAAGCATACCCAGATCAGAAATAGTTCAAACTAGTATTTTGTATTAAGGTGGAAATTAAGATTCTACTAGAAAAAATTATGTATAGATTGGTTTAGTTTAATATAGGCTAGAAGCAAACAGACTAGCAGAATGGAAACTCATTAGCCCACAAAATCTAAGTGCTTTTAAAAAAACGAGTAGTTAGTATAACAAGGGCTACACATGTAAGAATGACCCATAAACTTAGCTGAAAAATAATTTTTCAGTAAGAGGCAAGCCACTTGCACAAATCAGTAAGAGACACGCACATACTACAGTTGAAAATCTTGGCTTGCTTAAGTTAAGAGACAACTTTTGGAAGCTGAACATTGCTCTCTCTTTCTTTATTGTTCTGTTTATACTGATAAAGCAGTATTTTGTTTTTTTCAAAGAACGCAGTGTCGAGCACTATATACCACTCATGCAAAATCCTGAAGCAAATCAAACCCACATAAGAAGTGACAGGAGCACAGTCATGAGCTTAATCAGAAACTTAAATTCTCAAGTGGGACTAAGCCCCAACATGCTCAGGCGCCCACAGCACCAGCTGAGAGTGCAACTTCTGTCCCTCTTACCGCAAAGTACTTCCCTGCGCCCACTCTAGGAATAAGCTTACATTAGCAGTCTTGTGTGTGACAGATTCTTTCTAAGGACAAAGCCTTCCTGTGCTTAGACTAGGTGTGTTGTACGGCACACTTACATGCACTACTGGTGCCCAGGTAAAAGTTTTCTCCCGTTGACAATGAGCTGCAGGTCATGCACTCAGACTAGTGAGGGTGATGAGAGGTGCAACCATGAAACCATAAGCTTTACAGGGGAATCGTTCCGTGTTGAAATTCACTCACCCAGAAAAGCACATGAACTGCTAAATTATTGCTTAGTGTTGCTTCACAGTTAAACGTGAAACATAGAAAACACTGTAGCTTATATATAATTTCATATTGATTTCACACAGACTGTCATTACTATAAGGGAACATTACTTTCACAACTAGGCTTATCTTCATTTGTGAGATATACCGTGAAATTCATAGGAACAGAATGACCTACACAAGTAAGCTCATTTTAGCCCTTCACTCAGGTTACAACATACACATCAGTAAATCATTTACATGGCAAAACTGCTCAAAGGTGTACTATTTTGTACTGATTACTCAAGGCATGTCACCAAGAAGATGGTGTCCTAGACATGTATGAAGCATTGACTTACAGACAAACACTAACAGCAACTTCATCCAATACGATAATATGTTAATAATATTTCACTTATGGTACAAAATCATAGAAATCACAAAAAACAGGTTTTAAAAGAACAGGGAAAAACTATGAAAAGTGAATTTAACAAAGACAAAAATAACGTATCATGTAATAAAATCTGATAAGACTTTTATTCCTATTTAAATTCTTAAGCAAGGAGTATTTTTTCTATCAAACTGAAGAATGGAGGAATGAAGAATCAATAACAGTTAATATTTTACAAGGACAAATAATACAATATTAAAAACAAATCCTCAGAAATAACTGTATAGAACTCTAATTCAATGGATGTTTATTAAAAATTAAAAACTAAAGATGAATAGTTACAAAGATATATTTGCTTTAGGCCTAAATCTTGAACGGTTTTTCGTTGATTGATGACACTACTCACATATGAAAAAATTTCAATTTTATATGTTACTCAGATTAGTAATTTCTCACAAACCTTATGTCGTCCCCTGAAAACATTTGCAGTAGCTCCCTGTCCTAGAATGTCAGACAACAGCCAGAGGTAATTTGAAGTGCTCTGCATCTTTGCTCTTTGATTAGACAGTTTTCTTTTTCACCTTAAAAACAAAAGGTTAAATATATTGAATTATAATTTAGTAAAATACATGAAAGGGACTTATTTTAATTTGGGGGGGGGGGGGGGGGGGGGGGGGGGGGAAATCACACCCCAACCACAACTCCAAAGACATACAGAAATAATTAAGAACAACCAAGGAGAGGAATAAGAGGTGAAACAAAGAAACAAAACCAAGCTCAACAATCAAAACTAATGCCATAGACACAACACCTCTCTGCACCCGAGGTCTTTAGTCCCCAAACTTTGTTTGAAAAATCAACTGGAAAAGTGAAAGCTTTATAATCCCTTTTCTGTTGTACACAGGTGTTTAAATGATACAGTAACAAAAACTACAGGAAAGAGTCAAAAACATGTGCACAAGGTCTTTTGAAAATAAGCAAGACCTGTAATCGAATTCCATTATTCGGTATGTATGCCAAAGAATAGACATTAGAGATGATGGCAGATATGTATACAGATCTTTTAGATCACTTTGGCTCTGGAAGTTGCACTTCAGTATAACTGTAAAGGAACTGGACTAACTACTTACAAAAAGCTATTTTTACATGAGCTAGATAAAAGTCACAATTAACACAAGTATTTTCAGCTACTTGTCAGAACCACCAATTACTACTGGAACAAATCAAGGGACATTTCTCTCATTTCTAAAATTTCACATTTGGTATGTCACATCATTTCTAGAGACACAGCCCGGTTTCCCCACCCTTTCTGAAATGTAAACTGTCAGATACTCAGGTCTTCACAGATTCAGAAGAAAGAGAAAAAAAAGTTTTATTAATTTAAAATGATTAAAAAAACCCATTAGAACGGCCAGATTTCCCCCCTTGCCAAAACAGCAGGAGCTGCAGGTGAACACCCTTACCTTTTTGGTTTAACTAAAGCACTGATTTTGCCATTAAATCTAGCAAAAGGCTCTAAGATCAAAGATATAGCTTCCTGGATCTAAAGAATCTTAAGAGCAAAATGGCAACTGGACCAGGTGAAGGTCCACAGCAGCAGCCTTGCCTCCCAGCCTGGCAGGGGACCCTGCATCTGCCTGTGTTAACTGACAAGAAACAGCTAACTGATACTCAAACAAAAAAGCCTTTCCTGTAACAACTGGAAGAAGAGGTATGACAGAATTTCCTGTGCATGTTGATTACGAGAAGGTGGTTGGCACTTTTTGAGAGCTCCCTGGTGCACAAGATGGCACCACCAGAAGCCTCGCAGCATGCACCGCAGGGGAGCGGAGGAAGCCGCACGCCAGCTACTGCAGCACCGTTCGCCTGTCCTGCTCCAGCAGCCAGCTGAAGTGCTCGTCTTTGCACTGTTCCTGATTGTACCCATGCCACGCCGCAGAGAGACAGAAATTTTCTCATGACTTTGAACACATTTCTCTATGCGTAGCGACTGCGGATTTCATACTTTCATTTAGCTATTCGCTCATGGGACTTGCAAAGCTGTCCCGAAACATCCAGGCAATGACTTGTAGCATACAGAATGCAATGACACAATGCAAAGACCTGACATTACTCTAAACTAAATTCAGAGTCATGCAGCAACACCATTTTTTAAATCTAGATAAAGTTCTTAATGCCTAGAGAAGGGAAGAAGGGTTTATCTCAAATCTGAACCAAAAAAACCAACACCACACCCCAAACCCTCACCATTCTCAGTTAACTCTGACAAGACAATTTGCAACAGTAGAATAAGGTAACTTCTCCCAGCTGGCCATTACTGTAGATGCCAAAGAGCTATCTATGATGCAGACATAAATGGTAAGGAGAAGGTCTGCAAGGAAATAATGCATAGCCCACTCTGTAAACCATTTGTAAAATCTCTGAATTAAAAAGTTCCTCATAATTAAACCCCTGCTTGTAACAAGCCAGCTAGCACATTACCAGTAAACACGTGTTCTGTCATTTATTTCAAAGCAACATTCATTAGACTCATACCAAGACGCAGAAACATAATGAATCCTTTCTAAGCAGACAGAAAATGCGCAGAAGGATCAAGTAAACACAGCATTTCTTCACCAATATCTGTTCAAATACTAAAAATTTAGCAGCCTATTAGAGACTGAATTATTATGTTGCCCGAAGTGATAAAGATGAGGTAGCTTATCTATGAGATCAGCTCTCTTCCTTTACCTTCTTACTTTCTAATCAAATTTGCATGAAGGTCAATGGGTGAAAACAAAACAAAAGGCGACAGATGAGCTTGAACATCATTCAATGGATTTAAAAAAACCCCAGCAAGTCACTAATGGGTTCTCAAGGTCTGGGTTTTTTCACTTGTAAAACTACAGAAATAATTATGCCAGTATTAATCCCAGGGTACACATCCAGCACCAAAACAAAGTCAGTGTTGCACTATTACACTTTTTTTTTGTCAAAATATTATTTTTATAATAATAACAAAGTCTACACTCTTTTGGCAGAGTCTTCACTTTTAAGGCATAAAGTCTCATTCAGCTTTAATTTTAATCTTCAAACTATAATAATTTAATTCAATAACTTATACAACATGTTAAGACCTCCTTTGATTCAATACCTTTCCTTTCTTAGACTGATTCAGAACTGATCTTTGCTAAACACTCAGCATGTCAAGTTTTCTTTTCATGTCTTCCATTATCTTCCTAAATCAATTCACTGAGTTTCATATTAAAAAATATATATATCTCTAACTGTACAACTGGTCCTGTCACTAGATTTAATGCTGAACTTTCTATTTCTTCACATCTCACTTATGGTCATTAAGTCTGATACTAGATGAGTCAGAAGTTCCGCACATATATCTACACGTATCTCTCCTACCAGCAGTTTGATTTATTGTCCCCCATGACTCATTAGCATTTCAAGGGCTTGGGGGCTGCTTTTTGGGGTTTTTTGAGTGTTTTTCTGCTTCTGGTGATGCTACTACTTCTTTATTTGTCAGCAGGGGGGACTGTAATAGAAAAAGATTGCATTGCTAATGTGATTTTTTTTGTTTAAACTCCTAATGCTTTGAAGCAGGAGTACTAACTGCTGCTAATTAATATGAAGAAGTTTGCTGTTACCTCAGGCACGTGGGACAAGCTCACAAAGCAGGTACTTCCCCTGTTAACAGCTGCAATGTGCAAGTTCACCAGGCAAGTAGGGACAGATGATGAAGTTAAAGTGAAGGCTCGCTCTGTCTACAGGCAAGATCCTATACGCCACCAAAGCCGACAGGCAAGGTGCTGAGGTTCCAAATAAATGTTATGTTAGTATTATACAGTCTGGTAAATAGGAAGGTTTTATACTTTCCTGTATGCCCTCTCTTAACGCCTAGAAAAGAAGTTTCTCCCCCTGAAGTTCATGCTTCCTACTCCTGCTTTCTTCACCTAACCTCCTTCCAGGAGTTTCCAGTCCAACAGCTAGCATCTTAATTATCAAAATACCCTGCCCTGGGCCACACAAGGAGCTGCCTGAACCCATACAAAGCAGCACACGCTCCCAAAGGCCCGCAAAACAAACGGCAAGCCTGGCGCCAGTGCTGCTCATCACCACCGCTCTCGGTGTTTCCAGTTCGTAATGGGGGAAGAGGACTCAGCCTCTGTCAGGGACTGCAGCTCCCGGAAAGCTACAGAGGGCTACAGGCTCGCCTGAGTGACCCAGCCAGCCCCACACTCAGAAACGTGGGGTATGGAGGGCACAGTACCAGAACTCATCTCCACAACAGGACACCCTTCCTGAGGTGAACGTTTAACAACTTCTACAACCACAAAGGCGATGCCACTACCTGAGGAAAGCTTTATACAAACCACTAGCAAACATATACTTCGCTTGGCTTTTTTTCCCCCCCCCTTCTAATTACAAAAGTAATTTTGATGGGTCGTATCAACTGCGACCTGTCGACATTCCCAGGGATAAAAGTCATGGAGACCCGGGCAAGGGACGAGCCCCAGTCACACCGCCGAGGCCGCAGGCCGGCCACCGCCTCGCCCCCGCGCCCCCCCCCCCGCCCCGGGCGCGGACCGCTCCGCGGGGCGGCCTGCACAGCCGAGCCCGCTACTGCCTCAAGGGGACTCCGCCGCCGCCGCCACCCGCGACCCTCCTCGGGAGCTGGCAGCTCCCGCGAAGGCCCCGCCACCGCCCCGAGAAACCGAAACCACCTCGCCCCGGTGGCGGGGCGTAGGGAGGCGCGGAGAGCAAGTGGCTCCCTGCGCGCCGCCACCGCCGCCCGCCTCAGCTCGGCTCGGCTCGACGCGGCCTCCCCCTACCCTACCCTACCCTGCCCTGCCCTGCCCACCGGCCCCACGCACCGAGCCGCCTCTCGCCCTGCCTGCCCAGCGCCCCGGCCGCTTCCGGCTTCCTGCAGCGGCGCTGGGGAGGCGGGGCGGCAGAAGCACCGCCTCGGCGGACGGCAACTCCCGGCCGCCCATCGCCCTTCCCGGCCCGGAGGTGGCCGGCGGGGCGCCGAGCTGCGGGCTGGCGGGGGTCGGCTGACAGGGGCGGGCGTCGCCGCCGCCCGCTCTGTGGGGAGTGAGCGAGCGAGCGAGCGGCGGCCGCTGAGGCGAGGGGACCGCGAAACAGGGAAACATCTGGGAAACGTGGAAAAGTGGAAGTAGGATATTCCTCAAATTCCGGGTGTTTTAGCTGGTGTGATGTTCAAAACGAGCTCAGGCCGGTTCCGGTGAGGATTTCCGTGGCGATTTTTTGCTGCGTAACCGGTTCAGCGGTGGTTTTGTTTCTTCGCTCCCCTGCTGAGGCAGGGCTGCCGCTCTTCCCTCTGCCCGGTAACCACTAAAAGTCACACTTAATGTGTGTGAACCTCACCTCACTGACTGCTTTTTCAAGGGATATCCAGGAGAAATGTTTCCCCACCCCGTGTAATTTCTCTCAGTTTCACCCTTTTTAAACCTCACGAAGTCTTGGTATTTTTCGTACATTCGTGCTCTCACTTATTTTTTACTTAAATGTCTTAAAGCAAAGTTCCTTGCCGATTTCTCTTGCTCTCTTTTTTTTTTGTCTGTCCAGTAATGTTGCTGTTCCAATAAATGGTCTGTATAGCTTCTATAAGGACAAATATTGATAACTTCATAATTTATGCATGATGTAATTTAAACATAATTATAGTGGGGAAAATAGAAGAATTCCCCCCCCCCCAGGACTATCCTTTTTTTGATCCTCTGCATTTCCTGTTTGGAATTACCATCTTCCCAAATCTTAGAAGCCTATTCTCTTGAGGAACTGACACATAAAAGATAGCAACCTTTTGCTACAGGCTTTGTTTATTGTTGTTATCTTACCTTTCTTAAGCTTTATCACAAGTCCAAACTTCTGCTGGTTCACTTGTTACAGGGCACTAAGGTTGTTCCAGAATTCTGCTTAGTGAAACTGATAAATTGACTTTGATACATTTTATGCTGTTAATATAAATGCTTAATTTATATTCCCTATTTGTTGGCATCTGAGCTTTATTTTGTAATGCTTTGGCATTATAGAGGGAATAGTTCCCCGCCACATTTGTGTTCTGTCCTTGCATCTTTCAAAATGCTGCAGCGCTTGTCAGAAGTTACAGGTTTATTTCTGCTACCCTCTCCTCTGTACCCAGCTTTGCAAGCCATTTTTTTTCATCAAGTGGATACCCATGAGTCAGCTTTGTCTTCAGAAACATTCATCAGGTCGTTCACATGGATTTTAGCAAAAGCCCTCTCAAAATCTGGAAAACGCCAGTGTTCTTTGTATCTTGAATGTGTACTTGCTTCCACTTCTGAATAAAACCAAGCTGTTGGCTCAGTATGTTGATGCTTTTTGGAACTGGCCATTTTAAATCATTGTCTCATTCAGGCTGGATGTGATTTGGGGAGGTCTCTGGTCCAACTACCTACTCAAAGCAGGGTCAGGGCTGACTTCAGACCAGGCTCCCCAGGACTTTGTTCGCTTAAGACCTAGAGTATCTCAGCTCCAATGTCACCCTGCCCCTGGGTCTGGCTGCCGACCGCTCTCACTGCAGTCACCAGCCCCTGTGCTTTCCCCAGGTCTTGAATCAATGAAGATGATTCATACAGTTCGGATGATTCAAATTGTCCATTTTTTTAGGGTATATTTGTAACATAATCAATGATCCTTATGCAAGGAGGATCTTCTCTAGCCTTTAAATGTTTCACAGTATGAATCACAGGAAAACGGTACGTTGAATATAAGAAACGGACACCAAAAAGGTAAGTGCCATTACAGTTTCACTCTAGAAATTTTTACTTTGCTTCCTTCCACTTCTTTTCAATGGATGAGTAAACCTTTTGGTATTCCTCATCTCTCTTGTATTTGGATTCTCTCTCATGTTCACAAATTCAGCAGTCTGTAGCTGTATACTATTACGTCTCTTCGTCCTAACAATATGGCTATAGGAATTGCAGCTAAAGCTGCCATGTTGCATACAGTCTTCTCACATGTGTAGCTGAGAATGCCGTAACTCAAAAAAGAAAAGGATGCTAGGGAAAAAAAAAGTCAAACTGAGCATAGTCAGCCAGAGCCGAAAGCATTAAAACAGGCAAAATGCAGTATCTTCTTCTAATCTTTTTCTTGGGACCCTCTGGGCAACCTAGCAGCAATGAGATAAGACCAGGGGAGAGCAGAAATCAAACACAGTAGATATTTGCCAAGAAAAAACATCTGATTGAATTATTTGACTTTTAAAATTTTTGAGAAATTGCGTCTTACCAAAAGGACAACCGCTAACTTTACCAGTAAGTCAGGTGAGAACAGTAACTCCAGAAACTCCTAAGCATGTTAAACATTGTTTTTCCTATATCGTTAATGGATTTTCTAAAGAAAACCGAAGCTTTTGAGCCGTTTATAGTCAAATTGCTTTCTATATTTGATTTAACTATTTAGGAGGCATCATAGCTGAACCAGAACAAGCAAACCTATTCAGCAGCCAACTTCACTTCAGCTGGAACTGCCTTTCATAGTTCCATGTTATTTAAGCCATTTTCTCTTCTTCTGTAGTTTTGCAGAGAGGGAAGCAATTCCATGATGTAAGACAGCTCTTACTAGCTTTGCCTTGTTTCCAGCTTGCCACCAGACAATTCATTCCAAAGCTGTTTACAACATGTACAGATTAATACTCCCAAACAAACCTTAGTCCAAAAGTAGTCCACAAATTATACTCTTCCTCTTGTCCCATAGTTACGAAGCCATCTAGGAGAGTTCAATAGAAGAGTGGCTAGTGTTGATAGTAAAAAAACATTATTAAATTTAAAAAATCTTGTTCTGAAGCCTGCTATCTCCCACTTTGCTGAAATGCCTGCGATATCTATAGTGAACAACTAACATATGAAGGAAGAAGAGAAACAGAATGTGAGAGGGAAAAGCCTTCATGCTAGAGCAACAAACGCAAAACCTATCTGCCAAACAATCTTCACACTCACCAAGGCTTTATCCTGCTGTGTGCCTGTGTAACATGCATAATTCACATAACCTGCAGGTACCCACCTCACAGCAAATCAGAAACACTGAATGCAGTACCCCAAGACAAATTGCGGATGAAATCAACCATGCATGCATCTGTCAGGCTGAATGTGAGCAACCAGTGGAGAACAGAAGGACCTGCTGAAGAGTCACATTTCTTACCGAACAGTTACTCCGCCTCCGACTTCCCACTTCTGCTATCACCAGGACTGACCTTGGCAGAAATATGTTTTCCAGCACATTCCATTGTTTCCTCATGTGCCACCTTTTGCCACCACCAAGATGTTTCACAGGGAGATACTCCCCATTTCTGGCTGCCCCATCCAACTTTTGTCACTTGTTCTTGTCACCACTGCCACGAAGGCTCATTCTTTCACTTGTGCTGGTCCTTCACAGCAGTTTCAGTGTACTTAATTAGTTAAAACCTGTTTGCTGTTTTCCTTCACTCTCCTTTCTTTGATTTCCTGTTGGCTTAACTTACCGAAATGGCACAATGAAAGTTCAGTACCTGCATGGCTACAGAGTAATGCTATGACTAAATGGGCCCAATGACCCACTGCTGCTCAAAGGGGCTTGCTCCCTCCTCCACCCCTACCCACACATGACAGCTGCTTTTCTTCAGTCTGTGGTAGCACTTGTCTCACCCCATGGTGAGAGAGTTCCAGCTGGAAAACTGTGTTTGCCCCAAAGAGTGAGTAGCTTTCTAAGTAGCTTTGAATTTTTGAATAGCTTTGAAGTTTTTGAAAAATTTGAAAATAGTAATTTTGCAAGATTAGCTTTCTACCATAAATAGTCTTGTTATGGAATCAGACGAGTGCCAATGCTGACGAGAGAGGGGAAAAGGGCAGATTGCCTCTCTGGACAGCAACTAGCTGCTAAAATGTCTTACCTGCATTGATAAGCCATTCCCTGAGAAAAATTGTCCCTGACCTCACCTTGCATGAAATTCATTGCCTCTACTTCACACCCGGAAAAGTGCTTGCAGGCCTGAAAGCTTATCTGTCTTTAGTAATTACACCAGCTTGTAAATAAAAGATACTCTCTCTGCAAAGGGTGCCTTGTATCTTTAATTAAAGACTTGCAGCTGTGTTTCCTACTTAAACACACTTTTGGTGTGGTGGAAATTCTGTTGGGCACAAAAGGAGGAGTTACTACCATAATGATGTTTTATGCATCTTCAGTCTAGTCAGGGGCATTTTGACTAATGCAGGAGAGCTGCAGGTGGTTGTGTTTTGTGCAGCCTTTAAATGAGAAGATCATCCCTTGTCTGAAGAAGGAAAACATGTAAATGTCAAGCTAATCTCTCAGTGGAGTGTTCTCATCTATCTTTTTCCTCCTTCCCCACAAGAAGTAGCTTTTGTAGTATGTTCAAAGCATCTAAACGCTGCCTGGAGAGTCTAGTTCACACTATGAATACATGTTACATCACCAGATTTCTCTTTGGAGGTAAGTGCACTTCTTTTCCAGTCCAGATTTAAGAAAAAAAAAAAAGCACAAAGCAGGAATCCATCTCTTCAAAGTAAAGCTGTAGAAACTCATCAATTGCCTTTCTAAACCTTGATTCTTTGCAAAGATAGTAGGCACTGCATACCCGCCACATAACCCAACTGCAATATAGCAGCTGCAGACCTGCGGTCTCTGCACCGATGAAGGAAATTGCAGAAAAAATAACCTGCTAATAGCCAGAAGCAGTGTTTACATGTTTATCTAAAGATACAGAAACCAACCCACAGATCCTGTTTTACAGCTCACACCTTGCAGAATCCCTGACAGTACACTATGCTGATTCAACAGGGTCAAAGCATAGGAAAGTAAACAATCCTTCTTGAATTCTTCAGGCTGAACCAGATTAGTTTCTCTGAAGATCCAGACTACCTAACCGTTCATCCTACAGGCTACTCTTTCAGCCATGGATGGAAGGGCAGGGTACAAGTTTATAATACAGCCCGGCTGATGGCTGCCGTGCACAGCTCGCTCCTACACTCTGCACTCTCTGCTTTATATCCATTCTCACCTGACACCACCACAGCAGGCAACATGCTTTGAGGGGGAAGTGTTTCTGCCACTTCAGCTTCCTGAATAGCTCATTATGGGGTTAGATGAACACCAGATTTGGTAGAGGAAGCTACGGGGGGGGGGGGGGGGGATGAGGAAGGAGAGCACTCAGTCTCTTTTCGCAGCGGCCAGTTTAAAGACTTTTCTCATGAAGGTGTAATTTGATAATAGCTAAATCATGCTCTGTTAGACAAATGACACAGTCCATTATACTAACAGAATTAGGAAGCGTAGGCTTTTTTCCTGCTTTTATGCAATACTAAAAGCAGCAGTACTGCCCTTACTTCAGAAAGCAAAAGTCTAAATCAGGTATGAAAACTAAGAGTGACTCCATTACAATGACACTGTAATTCAAAAAATGTTGCTAAAGATGCAAGAGCCCTACCTTACTGTTCGCTTCATAATCTGCCTGGTGAAAGCTCTTCCCTCCGTGTGGTGAAGCTGCCGTAACTGCAGGGGAAGAAGAGCTAGCCAAACACAGAGAAGCCTGACAGCAAACATTCAGCGGATAGCTGCAGTGGCCAGGGGTGCAGCCCCTTGAGCCAGGGAAGGGCAGCTGGGAGGTGCAGGAACACAGCAGCATGTGCAAAGCACCAAGTCAAAGATGGAAGGCTTCTAGTGCTACAGGAGAAAATGAAACGGGTACTGGACCCAGGGACCTCTAGTACTGGTATGGCAGCAAAGGGAAGGAAACGGGATTGTGAGACTAGGAAGTATAAAAAGCACCACAAGCACTTAACCTGCGATAAAACAAATCAAGTAACAAGAAACTTCTGATTAAACATACAAAAATCAGGAACAAAAATCTCATAGAAGTGATACTGTCCTACTGAAGAGTAGTAAAGGTAAGCGCCCTCTACTTTCTTCCCTCAGTGAAAAGGGAGGGAATGGCAGTGAGTATCCTCAAAACATCACCACGCTCCACTCCTGGCTGCTGTTTCTGATCCATCTCCTCATTTATTTTCCTTTTAAATTGGATGAAGAACCTAGCACCACATAATCTAGAAAATGCTCATCTAATTATGCTAGACGTAAGTCAGCTTTTTACTATGGGCATCAGTTCTTGAGAAAAGTATTAAACCCCATGCATGGGAAGACTCCTAGCTTCCCCCTGCCCCTACAAAATAGCTATGAAAACTGTAATGCCATAGAATTAAAAAAAAAAAAAGCAAAGAAACAAACTGACCAACTGATACATTTTGGGACAGAAGTAGCAACACTCTACTAAAATCTCTGTATAAACCATTGACCCTACTGACACATTGCAGTGAATGCAATTCTTTCTTTCTGCCAATATCTTCCACATGCAAGACTGCAATACAGTTTATTATCCAAGCATCAGAAAAATTGCCAGGTTCTACTCAAATGTAACAGCCAGAAGGTTAAAGAATGCTGTAGCTTCTAAAGATTCAACCAAAATGATTCAAAGAGACTTAACATTTCACTGGATAAAATTTTATTTTTTTATAAAAAAGATAGAACCAGATGCTACTTTTAAATGAAATTATTTATTAAACCAATCTGTTTTATAGGAGGTATATATATATTTTATTAAGACAACTTCAATGAAATGACTATCTACAAGAATGACTTTGATTGTTTTATTTTCATGTCACCATACATAACAAATGATTTATGTCTTATGAAAACATTTTACTCAGTATCAAAAATGTACACATTTTAATAACCATTGCTATGGTCTGAAGGGATTTTTACATTTAATTTCAAAAATAAGTGTCATTTCATTGCTGTACGTGTTACAGCATAAGCTTAAATCATCCTATACATAATAAAAGTTTGTGTAGGTATACAGATAATTTTTCATGTTGTCACATACCTTCATGTTTGAGACACAGGTGGGGGATTTGCATTTCTCTTTTTTGCGAAAGGCTAAAGTATGTACTGATGTGAGCACAAAGCAACATTTCTTAAAAACAAAACCAGTTTGAATGGCACAAGAGTTAGCGTTTTTATAAATTAACCACCAGAGTTCTGGATTATGGAAATGGGTACATGAGATTCCAGTACTTTCCTTAGGGCTTCGCTCTCTGGAAGAATACCTGTTAAAAATTTAATACAAAAACATTTTAAGACAAAGAAAATATAAGACATTGAACAGTTGAGGTGTAAGGTAATTAGTTTGACAGGGCTCATTTTCTTGTTTAACATACTGGTTAACACACTAAGTTCAAGGCTGTGACTTGTGCTATTCGATTACACTGACACCCTCAAAAACAAAGCATTCTGACACATTCTCTGCAATTATAGCATCACTTTTTGGCTGTTTCAACTATTAAACATAAGCCGCAAGAATATCGAGCTATTGAGGAGTTGGCAAGGTGCTGAGGATAAGTGACAATTCTACAGATGTAGGTTTGTTGTTGTTGTTTGCTCCTTTCCAAATAACTGCTTTTACTACTTGGAGATTCCCTATAGCTAAAAACTATTAAATAATTCAATATTTCAATTTTACTTCAGGTCACTACCACAACTGAATTGTATGACAAAGTTCAAATGGAATTAAAAGCTATTTAAAGAAAAAAATTTTTACCTTTAAGTAATTTTTAAAAACTTTAGCATCAGGCTGCTGAAGTGCTTGACAGAATTCCTGTAAGACAGAATAAAGAAATACTAAATAACTAAATGAAGCAACAAGACAACCTGAGGTATGTTAGGAGCATATAGAATACCTTGTATGCAAAGCCATTGATATTAGTTTGTTCTTTCCCTAATGTGCAACCAAAGAAAAGCATGTTATGGATAAAAAATTGTAATAGGCTATGACAGGCCAAGTGCATTCCATTTTCAAATACAGGATATCACATTCACTTTTAGCTAAATAGACAGAAAGAGGACTATCTTCTGCAATCAAGGAGATTCTAAACCTTTAACTTTTCCAGTAACTTTTGGTGGCTTTGAAATGAATACTTCAGGCAAACATTTATGCTTAAGTAGTATTACGTACACACTAAGTGACTCTAGATAACAGCAGAATATGTCTGTCACTTGAAAAAGTTACAATCTTAGATCAGAAAACATTGGGGCACCAGCAAGAGATAATACTTGATCCTTACATATATTTAACACCACTTAAAAGTTCTACAGTTTGAGTCTTATAATGAGTATAATTGTCTCCTAATACAGCAAACCCAATTACTATAGTGTCCAAATTAGTCGCAATTAAAATTAAGTTGTCAGTGTTCATCTAACAATTTCTTCGTGGCAATGCTTACTATATGGCTAGCAATGCTTAATGTTAGGACAATGGTAAGGTGTAAAGTTTCGCTTCTGAGAACCCTCCAAAATAAGCACACAAACCTCCCATCCTTAGTTGTACATCATTTTTGACAGTAGAACCAGTGCTGTGGCTTAAACTTCTGTAGTGTTGAATACAGCCTTTATCATCACACTTTCTATACATGTAACATTCTTCATTTTACTTTTGAGTTATTACTCTAAGTATTCTGATACTTTTTCCTGAAGTTAAAATTTGAATTAAAGTAGGAAGATGGCTTAGACAGTCACATGCACTGGACTCTTTTTTTTGCAAGGTACTCTTGCAGTAACTTTACTCCTTATGCTAAATTAATCCTATTCTGATATGCAATATCAGAGTAAATTTTACCCAGGGATGGTAGGAGGTTAACTTGGTCAGTATTCATTTTGTTCCCATTTAACATTTATGATTATTAAGAGTTTTCCAAATGTTCTTTTAGGAATTCCTACCTGAATTATCTCAGGAGCTACTTGCAAAGAAGGCAAATACTCTTGCTGAAGATACTGAATGCACTCAGGACCCTAAAGAAAAGCAGTACACAATTTGTTCAAGTATATTTTTGTACAAATGGGAAATCATAGCCCTATACTGTATGGTACAGAAGAGTTTGAAAACAGGTGGTCTACGTGACTATTTTACAGAGAAGTTATACATATCAAATACCAAATGCTCATGTTATTCTCAGCTGTTAGCAAATAAAAAGATTTCTCCATGTTGGCATTAAGGATTCTACTGCAATTTGGTATCTTTTGTTACATAGCAGAAGAATGCATTGAAAATTGCACTGAAATAAGAATTACAATACAGCCAGTCAGTTTGTGACATGTCAACTGTAAGTCAGTTAAGTAAGAAGGCGGCCCTAATTTCACTATCTGACATATAAAAGAAAAAAAAAAAAAAAGAAAAATTTGGCAATTAGTATCTGCCAACTGCTTTACCATACTACTCCCATTGCGAAATTGAGTAGCCAAGTACCCCCGAACATAGTGTTTCTCTTCTTGTAACATTGACTATGTAATTTGCAGTGGACTAAACAGTAATAAAATGGAACTTCCAAACCTTTGAGAAAAGCAGACAGGTCTGTTTTGGTTAACACATTAGTTTTTGTTTTCTTTATCTGCATTTATCAGATACCTCTCATCACAAAAGGGATTACTGTACACTGGCAGTATACAAACATGACCCAATACATCTACCAGGGGAAAGTGAATCAACTTTATCAATTCACAGATAAGTTACCCTAGAACTGGAACATGGTATACAGTTCACATGAGGGGAAAAGATTTCAGATCTCTTTCCTATATTTGTATCGGTAGTGTTAGAAGAGCAGTATTTGTAATAGGAAGTTATTTCATTTACCAAAGCTTGATTTCCTACAGATTTATCTCTTCATTGCTTTTAGGGAAAAAGGAACAAACTCAGAAGCTCTCCTCAATTAAAACACAATCTCTTCTCTGCCAGTTTATAACTTCTTACAATTTTTGTGTAGTTGTGACTTTTACTTGCGTTTGACAGAAAAGTTAGCCAGCAAGTTAAACGGTGTAGCAGGAAACAGCAACACGAACATAGAAACTGTTTCATTTCCCATTAAAAATGGGAATATGCTATAGTCTTTTAGTCATTAGACAATGCAAAATTCATTTTTTCCATAAATGTTTTTCAATCTAGTCTCCTACACATCAAAAGATACCTTTAGTTTTCACAGAAGTACTCTACAGTACCTCTCTAATTGCTCTTTTATGTCAGTTTAAGTACTACACTGAAAAGTGAAAGAATGCCAATTGATCAATTAAACACAGTAACAATCAAGTGAGCAGATTTTTCTCCTTATGAAGAGTCAATATTATGCAGTAATTTATCAAGAGGTAGTACTGCATCCTGTATCCCTACGCAGCATTATGGCCATCCTATTATTTTATATAAGTAGAGTAGTAGTCCACCCTAGTAAGTATCTAATTTTCAGAAATTGATAAAAGCATTAGAAAGAAACCTGCAAGAGTTATTCCCTGCAAAGTATTATGAAGCTTACCCTTTTGAGATGAATTGTTTTTAACGTCACTGCACATTCTGATAAAGCCTGCAATGTAATACATAACATTAGACTGTTCGATTAGTCTATTGGTTAAGTATTTAAAGCCAAAGAACCTAATGAGGCCCAAACCAAGGGCTAGTTCACGCCATTATTCCCTCATCTTCCCCTCTCACAATGCTAACCGAGCCTCAACCTTCCAATTTTAGTTCCACTCTAATCAGAAAAATTTCTGTCACAGCTGAACCCAAAATGAACTGAAGAACAGCCACCTGCGTGTGTTCACTTCCACTGAACATCAGTTAATAAGTAATACAGGTCAATGTTAAATACTCAAATCTGCAGTTCTCTAGCTTGATTTTGAGCATAGGTGAACTACAGAATACAGTACCACAATATTCAATAATTAATCATCCAGGTACCTCAATAAAAAAAATAAGGGATTTTATTTGTGAGACTATGATCTTTGATACCACATGGTCATTGTAGGTTTCTTAGCTTGAATCTGCCCCACAAGAATAAAAGCAAAAAAAAAAGTCCATAATACGTACCAGTACTGTCTGGGCATCCGCTAAGTCAAACGTTTGCTTCAAAGGTGCTAAGAAACATGCAGGAACAATGTGCTTGTAGACAAAGTCTGCAAAACCTACTGGTCCATCTTTACCTCCTGAAAAGAAAAATAACTTTCCATGTTCTATTATTGCTTCATGGTTAGTAGCAGCTGCAAACGAATTATGGAAAGACAGTCTTACCCCAAAGCTCCACCAACTTAGAAAGAATAATAAAACAAGTCTTCTGTGCAATAGGATCTGGGTAATCCACTGCTCCTTGAATGACAGTGAATAACACACGCTCCACATTCTCTGCACCTTAAACACATTAAAATGAGCTTGTCATTTCAACTTGCAGCCTAAAATGTTTCTGTACTCTTACACTATTACATATAAAATACTGACCTGAAAGACAAGCTTCAACTTCAAAATAGCTCTTTTTTGCACTAGTCTCAAATATTTTTGGGAAGTTTCCCCTACGATGCAAGACAACTCTTATTTACGTTATAATTGGTGTGTGTGTGTGGGGGGGGGTTTGTTTGGGGTTTTTTTGTTTGGTTTTTTTTTTTTTAAAGTTTGGAGATTTTAATTGCTCTTCTGGCCTTTAATACACACACAGGTGAGGGGGGTACTTTGACCTGCTTACAAATACAAGTTTTCTCCTCTCCACCCAAACCTGGTAGAGTTAATTAAAACTCAGCAGCACTGAAGTAGTTCACTTATCTTCCCATATATGGAAAGATATTTTTATCACACTTAAAATTTCTCTGCTGCACCTATGCTTATTTCTGTTTGATTCCTTTAAAAATTTCTTGGCCCGTTACCAAGTGCCTCTTTCAAGAAAGCTCTCGCTACTTCTTAATGCCACCCTTTCCCTTCCCACAGGTATTACCATTATTTTAGGATGGGGGGAAGGAATTCTGAGCTCCACCTACCAGAGGAGTCACTTTAAAGCTTCTCAAGTCCCTAGCCATTTTGATGGAATACAAATCAAGAGAATTACTTAAAGAATCAAGCAACTGGACATTCAACTTCAAATTCTTGCTATGAAAAGCACTAATTTGCATTTGGCCACTAAGGGTGAGGAAAACCTAGTAACTACATATATAATAAGTCACATGATGCCTTCTACCATAGATAACAAGATCAGATGATAGTAATAAAAAATTACAGAAGTTACTTCAGAAAATGACCACCACAATGAATATGGGCAGCTGTGAGTGGTCTTGCCCAACAGTTTGAACATTGCTACACATTGTTATATATTGTACGATCTCCGATTCAAACACAATGATGTATGAGGATCTATTATACACCATTCTTGCCCTTATAGACACAGTGATCACATATAAGCTGAAAAGATCAATAGGAAGAGTATGTCCATTATAGCTGGATTTCACAAACCCAAATTCTTGCACAACAGGTAAGTTGAATACTGTATTTACATTAGTCCATTCTACCTTAACATAGTTAACAGTAGTTGACAGGAACTAGGCTAATGATTTTAGTAGACAAAACTTAGATGAGAATAACCATAGTACTATCCTTTGAGAAACTGAACTACTTACCTTGATTAGCTATGACTTCACTCATTCCACTGCCAGTTACTGTCTGCAGAAAAGCAAAGTAACTCCTCCGTAACATTTGTTTTTCTAAAGCAGCAGACTGGTCATTTTCTTCTGCTGGAAGGAGCAACACCTCAAAAATAGCATGAAGTAGTGGCATAAACATCTGTTGCAGAAAAGGCGAAACCTGTGTCTGTGGAGATTGGAAGAGGGTATCAACTCAAACAGTTACAGAAATTGAACATTTCAAAATTAAAACTTAAGAGCTTGTTACAATTCTCAGCTTTGATTCACCTGTAAAGCTAGTATTTTCATGTACCAACTACTTATAACAAAGTGAGTCACATCAGGGTCACCATGAACATTACTGCATCTTGACTTACACGGCATCTATTTCAAGTCTTTTGCACAAAAATATCTAGTCCTACCTAGTCTCATTCTGAGTAGGAACAGAAGCTTTTTCAGGATTTCTCATCCTTCTGTTCAGACAGACACTACTTCAAATTCCCTGAAATATCAAGCGGTCTATTGTAAAGCCACTGTAGTTACAGAAAATGCATCTCTAAGATGTTAAAACTGGCAACAGACCACCTTTTGTAGCACTTGTCTTTGAAGACTGCTTAAAGAAAAAAGTTTTCCTGAGCTCAAATACTACTGGCATTACAGAATAAACTTGTCATTTATGTCCTACTTGCAGTGAGAAATACATGTAAGGGCACTAAATTAGTTGAATACTTATGAATTGAAAAACTGAAGGTGTGTGCTATTCAGCCACACCCCAGAGTTCCATGAAGAGGCAACTCAGATGTTCCTTTCTTAATGCTTAAGCAAGGTTTTATCTTTAATCTCCTCTTTACTGTACTTTGAAAGTATTCAAGGTGAGACTATTGAAGCTAGGATCTTTATTTTAACATATTGTAATAAGAATAGTACAGTATCATACAAAGTTAAACATTACACCTGAACATGGTATTTGTCCAGTCTTGCTCCTGTGACTTTTTTTTTTTTACACCTTCCTCACCTTACACAGACTATTTTTAATTATCTACTGTTATCTTGAATTGCTTTTAGCATAACTGGCAAAAAGGACTAGAGTAATAAGAGCCTTCCTCCCTAAACTCTGAAATACTTGATTTTTCAAAATTCCTTCTCTCTGCTCTGCAGATGGGATACTCCAAACAGAGGTCCACGTGCTAGATTCACACAGGTATATCATGGCTCTGTTTGACTGCTCACAAAATGCACTTCACTTCTAGTAATTTTAATTTTGCATTCTGCTGAAAGACTAAGCCTAAAGGGCTCCTTAACCTTCTCATACAGCAATGAATTTCCCATCCCATTCACAACAGCACAACATTCTTGTCGCACCTCCAGGGAATGAACCACGAGTAACAGGTTAGTAACTTCATATATTTCATTGACTTTGCATTTGAACTGTTTGAAACTAGGTAGCTCTCAGAGGCTACACTTCAAAGACCTTTGCTAGATAATCAGTTGACAGTCCTACTCCCACTTAATACACATCTCATGCCACCATTTCAAAACCTCCATATTTGTCAACCTGTTTTGAATAACAATGCATTAAGCCTCAGTGTACATTTTTATGCAAGACCACTGCATTGAGATCTTGTAAATCAATATTCCTCCCTATAGGCGCATCTGATATTCTGTATCTCTATCTTCTGGAAATCTCATTATAAGAAATGAGAAAATTCACTTTGGAGCTTGCATAGTTTGTAATATTAGCTTAACACTTCGGTGGGGGGCATGAAGTTAATTGTGTCAATAAAAAAATAATTTTGTGCTGCAAGTAGTATTTTATTTTAAAAAATTCAACCCAAAAATTTAGAAACAACACAAAATTCTGGGACTAATCAAAGAAAAACACTCATTTAATCACTGCGAGTCCAGCAACGTATGACTGTGGCTGAAGACTATGTTTCCCGGCAGCAGCCTTAGAAATATATTTATTTATTAATTGTGAGATAAGGTTCTGACACATAGCTACTTTTCTGGAACCAGAAAAGAGGAGATATCAGCAACACTTCGACCCTGAAAAGCTTATGCAATATCATACCTTAAACTTAGCTGTTATTTGGTTTATAAGAGGAATGAATTCTTGAAGATCTTTTGCTTCACAATCTTTAAGCATGTGTTCAGAGGCAGAAGGAATGAACGGAAGAACTTCTTCCTCTAGGCAAATAATCATGCGGTGAAGGAAAGTGCGGACACCGCTTCTCAGAACTTCCTTTTGTAATGGACAACTGAGAGCTGGCAAAAACGTTTGTAAGCAGTCCAGATAAACCTCTGAGCAGCCACATTGTTTTACAGTTTGCTTATTGCTGAAAGCCTTGCTGGTTCGGCTGTAAAAGCAATACACCAAGTTTTATATAAGCTCACATTCCAATACAATGAAGAAGCAATAACACTGAGAGCAACATATGCTTTAAAACCCATGCACTAAACTAGAATATTACATTTCATGAAATGGGAGCCAAACACTGGAAGTAATGAACAGAATTATTTGATATGAAGTAGCTACACTTTGGCAGTTTTTGGAGAATTCTAATAATTTACAAACAACATATGACTAGAATAGCTCCATACAATTCTTTGAGGAAGGGAACAGATGCTGGTTCATTACAAACTTGCTCAACATTCTCTGAATCTACATCCATAGCAGCCTTTTCTAACTTATTTAACTCATTTTCTGGGCTACCATAAGAAATTCTACAACCACTGATGATTTTCTAGGTCATTAAAGCACAGATAGAAACTCAGCCCCTCCTCCCAATAAGTCCTTTATATTTCCCTTTTACTCAAACCAGAAACACACACAGAGTCACTGTGCTGTACCTACCTAGCAAACCCAACAGCATGATTGAGGCAGTCTGCCAGTGCCATCTGTCTGTCCTCATCTTGTGCCATCATCAGTTTTTCTAACAATACTTTGAACTTCTCCATCAGTGGAGTCAACAAATTCCTCATTAGAACCTGTTTTCTTTCTGCAGAGTATTCGCTGTTAACTATTAATACTCCAGCTGTTTCATAAATGAAAAGTTGATCATCACTGCTTAACAGAGCCTGGTAACCATTTTCCTAAAATGGAAGATAACAGGCATAATTCACTAAATGTCCTTTATCAAAGTTGTCTTCTCAAAATTTAAAGATACTACTCTTTCTTTAATCATGCCTCAGTAATCTCTATAGTACATTTACAATAGTTTTATTCTCTTCCTACTTAAGTAGAAGTGTCAAGTACAGGTAAAAACATAG
Source organism: Gymnogyps californianus (assembly GCF_018139145.2). Lineage (NCBI taxonomy): Eukaryota > Metazoa > Chordata > Aves > Accipitriformes > Cathartidae > Gymnogyps > Gymnogyps californianus. The sequence continues at coordinate 181,450,987 of NC_059471.1, forward strand.
TTGAAGGAACAACTATTTTTATACAATTCAGGCAGATAGCCTTCTATATATACCCATCTCTAGCCTATACTCCCAGAAACCCACATAAGCAAGATGGTTAAAATTAGGTACAAGTGTAAGCATGCAAGTGATCTCACACCAAAAAAGCAGGACAATTATTTGTGTTTAAATGTTTGTGTGCTAAGCTTACAGTTCAGTAAGTACTCAGGCACACCAATGAGTAAGTGCAAGCCTTATTTATTACAAAAACCTGCTGTAAATACTCACAGGAGGAGAAAGTTCCAGCAGGTCTTGTATTCTATTTAGAACATCTTCAATAAAGGGATTCATTTGCTTACTGAAGTAAAACACAAGTACATAACACTATTTAGAAGCGTGTGCATTTTTACAGGTTTCCTGGTATTTAAGCTGTAAAGCTAGACACTAAACTACCTTCTCAGTATAGAACTCCTCTTTAAATATCAAAGCACTGTTGTAGAAAAATCTGGCTTATGGATATGGTGCTTGTGGTAGGCCTAACAGATACATGGCACAGTGGGAAATAAACATTTCTTTCTTTCCCTCATTTTTTTTTTTTTTTAAACATGCATAAATAGCCTCACTGATCTGAGTGAAATATTTTCGTTAACAGTTGAAAAATAGGATCCTTCTGAAATCTGAACCACCTTGGAGCTCCTCCTGCCTCTACATTAAATACATGCCTGTGAAATAAGACCAACAGCACAGGACTGTTTGAAGGGCTCTAATACACTGAGTAAACGTCATCAGTATAAATTCTGTAAATATTCAGAATTTGGTCAGGGACAGGGAAGAATTACTCTTGGGAGTCTCCAGATCCACTCACTCTCAGCTTTGCTCACTGAGGAAAAACAGGACAGACATTTACGTTGTTGATCAGTTTTAACATCTAATCAAAATACGCTAAGCATATGTATTCCAGTTCTTTGCTCTGTGACAAATTTTTCCACTGCTACCTTAGTATTACACAATAGGACAACCCTGCTAGAGCACTGTTTTGATATATTACTTCATTGCAGTCCATTTGAAGCCCAGCCTGTTTCAATGACAACTGTGATGTACAGAAGGGCTATATATGGTAAATTCAGTGCCATTTGGATACACTTGTAACAGCTTTACTCACTTAAGAGACTTGACAAATCTGGAAAAGAGGTAAGCTGTTCGACTTCGTACTTTTGGACTTGTATGGCGAAGACCACGGTGATCTAAAAATGCCATCTGCAATCAAAAAAGTATCTCAGTCTTAGAATCCCTAAAACAAGGCGGGGAAAAGCTAATCATTCAACAATCTAAGAAACCCAGCTTCTTTAGTGACCTTCAGAAAATTAGAAAATTTCCTAAGTCTAAAGAACTTATCTAGTCGAAAATGTAAATGAGATGAAACTTACTAGAACAGTTGGAATGTGCTGAGGTTCAACAGCAAAGAATTTTTCATATCTAACCACTGTTTCAAAGAATTCCAGGGTCACTGATGTATGTTGATAGGCACTAACGCCAGAAGTCACTAGCTACAAATAAAAGCATTAGCAAGTTAGTACTTTAGCCGTTTATAACAAACTACAATGTAAGTGACCTGCTGGTAATTAAGATGAGCCATTTGAACTGGAATGTTCCAGTCTTTATTGGCATTTTTAAATAGCTCCCACAACACATGTGCGTACCGTTCTCATCATGTCTTGTAAAGCCGTAGCTTTTGTAACATCACCAGAGAAGTGAGCACCATGAGATACAGGAAGAGCCTCAGCCAACATATACAGCAGCCTTATTGCTACTTCTACTTCCATAAATCGCGTAGTCTGCCAATTCCTAGAGAAAGAATGTGAAGATGGTGTTAGTCTGTAGTAGCTTATGAAATAATCACAGTTCTACCATGTTAGTATTTTCTTTTGAGCTTTCTTCAGATGCACAGTATAAAAAGAACAGATTTAAACTAAGAAAAACACTAAGACCTAGGCAGTATTTCAGGATGCTTCTGGAAGACTTTATCCACAAACACAGCACTTCTCCATCAGAGCGCTACCAATTTTCTTTTACCAGTTTCAACTTGAAAGCTACAGATTTCTTGAAGTGCTTATTTAGGTACAAAACCACCTACTATGGTGCGCGGACAAGCTATTCAGCTTCACTTAAAAAGAGGGCTCACTAAAGAGCAAGGTACAAGGAAGCCACCAACAATACTGAATTCCTCTTTGTATACACACAACTGTCATCCCAGTCAGGCAACTAGTAATAATGTTTCTTTATTTACATGCACAGTTTCCAGGATTGGTTCTGCTCTTTTTGTAAAAAATATCACTTTTGTTTCTTTTCCCTATCCAATCTTGGTTTTCTGATAGCAGTAGTACATAAAATTGCCACGTCTCGTAACCATTTCGTTGAGGTTTAAGTGCACGCCTGTCCAAATGGCTGTTGCTGTGTAAGTAAATGACAAAGATCAAGAAACATCTCTACGAAAAAAAAAAAATTAGCTGCCATTTAAGGTTACAAAAAGAAAGCTGCTTCTTTCTTAGCAGCTGAGGAAAAAATTGTACAAAGTCATATTTATCATGAAGTTTTAACAAGCTCATTCTATCAATTGGCTTCACCTTGCTACATCACACATGTTCATTACAAACTCTGACAGTTACAAAAGGCAAAAAAAAGCTAAGGGCATCGTGTAAACAAGTTAAAAAACCCAACTTACTGAAGTGTAGTGTTAAAAACTCTGCGGACAGATGCCAACAGTAACTCTGGTGAGACCTGAGCAAGTCTGTCCAGCAACAGTTTCAACTGTTTTCTGTACTCCACAAACATTGCTTCATCTTCACCCTACAAAACATTCACATGTCAGTGAAGTTCATATTTTTGTGTTTAAATTCATCCACAACTGTTTTAGACAATTACACCTAAAACAAACACATGTACATACAAGAACAGTATACCACGCTCAGAGAATTCAATAATGCTCACCCTATGCTCTTGCAACATAACAGCAGGCTCCTTTTTTGGCTGGTTGCAAAATGTTGAGATCCACTGCATTCAGTCCAGAAAAATATTAAAAAGGCTTTCCAAACTGAAAACTAGCCAGAAGTACAAGAAAGAAAATGCTCTTGGCAAAGCCTTATTGATCCAGCTCTTGAAAATTGACTCACTCCTCAAAGATGTGCTTTCTCAGCATCTAGCTTAGTTTTAAAATTAAACGGACAGAAACATTTATGATGGACTGCATACAGTTTGAGTTAACCTTTTTAAGACTATAGCTCTCCAAACAGCCTGGAGCAAAAGTAAGTCTAACATATTCAATCATTATTGCTGGCTGACAGAGATGTAAGCATGGGAGGAAAGTGAAATCAAAGACCTTCCGCCTCCTTTAGCTTATTGTTGCAGGTTTGACCACGTGAAGTAGGTCAAGCAGCATCTCTTAAAGAGTTTCATTACACAATGTTTCTCAAATCTTTTTGCAAGACAGAAGTGATGTGCAGAAACATGCAAACTCACCGAACAAGCCAGCTCAACAGCTATATTTAGCTAACAGCACAGCTGTATTTGCCTAGGAATAGTTCTGCACAAATGCAGCCAGAAATACTCTGTTAACTGAACTGGCTTGGATATCCCTTTACTATGTAGTTTTGTGCTATGCAGACATGGCCCAGAGGTTAAAAAAAGCCTTCCACATAGGAAAAAAAATTCAGCCTACAGACCTTTGCTTCCTACCTTCAAATCCTTAGTCTATGAAAAATATGGATTTTAAAAGCATGAGCAAGTTTTACTACATGTAATTTAAGTTGCATTTGTCTGTTTATTCATATAACACAATACCTCATTTTCAAAATTATATTCTTCATCGTATGTCAACTTCTTCATAACAGCCAACATGATTGCCTAAGATAAAAACAGAACTGTAAGCACAGAAGCAGACAAATGATAAGAAGCACCAGGAACATTAGAGCAAGTCTTAAATGTTTATAAGTATTTTAAATCCCATTTGAATTATTATTTTCAGAGGTTTAGCAGAAGTAACAGTCCAAATTAAAACAGATGGATTATATCCAAACAATACACAGATGCCATTCCAGATACACAGCACAGATGACTTGGAGGTCTCAGTCTCTGACAGTATTATCTGGCTTTGTTTCCTGCTTATAATCTGTGCTGTTAGGTTCATACTGAAAACAACAATTAAGATGACTGAACTAGGCAGAGGAAGCTAAACAGGTTGTCCAAGATCCTATTTTAAAGGGGCAGGTCAGCTTAGCCGTAACATTAACTTCTCTAATAGCTCAACATCCTTGAAAGGTTTTTTTTGGAACAGGTTAACAAGCTGAATTGGTTCAGCAAAGAATCCAAGAGTAAGAGCCAGGAGCAGCAAACAAGAGTAAGAAAAGTAAAACCTTCCCTTTTCAGCAGCAGCAAGTTGTTCGATCAGTTAAAGCACTGATGTGCAATTTCACCTTATAGGGACTGTTGCTAAGTCCTAAAATAGCAATAAAGACTTGATCTGGTCTCTACTGAAGTCTCAAACTCTAAATGTGTCACTTTGATCTTACTAAGCATTTACTAGTTCAGGTTTTTAGAATGTTAAAATTCATGGAGCACTCAATTCCATTCATGCTTTCCAGGATGGATAGAAATTGGACTGACACACAGAGTTAGCTAAAACAAGTGTTTAAAAATCTATTATATTTTAATTTTCACTTTAGTTTAAGATTGTTCTGGGGAACCTACAAAAATGTGTATTAAATCTCAATATTCCAAATGGACAGAAAGCTCTTCGGAATAATTAAAACTGAATCAGAGGCAGACCATTTTTATATCTACGACAACAATAAAGTATTAGAAGTCCAAGAGAATATTAAGTAGCAACAAATAATGGGGCAGGACATATCCATATACCTTTTACAAGGACTGGGTTCACTGAATATTGGAGAAAAGACTCAGTAGAATTATGACAGGTATTTGATCAGCATTACAGAGCACCTCATCCCTATACCTACTGCCAGGTGAAAAAACCAAACCTTTAAAAACTAAACCTTTGTCTTTTTCTTTTCATATTGGTTAAATTCAGTAGCCAACAGCTTTTATTATAACTATAGCAAATGAAAATGCTGATTGGAATTCTTGGTGATCTTGCAGAAATAGACACTTGTAATACTTTGAGGAAGAACATGGTCAAATAGCAACAATGTGATCAGGCTTTCTATTGACACCAAGTGTCAGCATCATCTGTGAGAAGTCTCTGCTTCTCTGTAAGAACTGACATTAAAGAATTAAAATAATTGCAAAAAACTGATGATATGCTTATAGCCAGAAATGCTTAGAAAAACTTGTTATTTTAGGAATTAAAAATGTGATCCTGCTGATGAGAAGAAAAAAAAACTTTGGGACTTCAAAGGCACAATAAAAAAGATCCCCTTTTTTCCTGTTCAAATAATGAACAAGTTGAAAGTGAGAACTTCGTAAGTGCAAAACTTTAAAGGAATGCTGCTAAGCACACAATTTAAAGCTTAAGACAGACAACAGTAAGATTTAAACTATTTCCGAATACTTTCTTATTATGAGTTGGATGAAAGAAGAAAGATCGGTATGATTGCTTCTCAGTTTAACACAAATCCTCAAGAAGTGTTCAGTAAAATTAAGAAAATATAACAAAGCTCTTCAGTATGAAAGCAAGTTTAACAAACCAACAGATTTCAGGACAGTAACACATTCAAATGTTAAGTGTCTTAAGTGCACTGCAGTAGTAATTTGGTTTGATCCAGTTATAAGAACAAGAGAGACACAGTAACAAAAATAAAAAGATTCAGTGATGTTATCAAACTTCTCTTATTGTGTTACCTCATTCAATTTAAACAGACATTAGACAAAACTAGATCAAGATAATCTAGACCACAGTTACCCAAATTCAACTTTTCATGTTAGAACAGGTACAGAATTCAGTTTTCTTTGTAAAGGAAAAGGAATCACAGCTGTCAGCTGTATGAATTTACAAAATACCTGCACCAATCTAACCAGTTCAACATCTAAATTAGTACACCCATATTGGTGCAGAAGGGTCATAGGGAAAAGAAATTAAAAAAGGACTATGCTGAAAAAAACAAAAGAGTTTACTACCTCCAGAGCCGGACATAAACCTTATTTATTAAACTTAATGCTTATATATAAACTTAAGCTTATGTAAAAACACAAGCATATAAACTTAAGCTTAATGTATAGTTTAATGTAACACTTAACATATAACTGCTCTTTATAAGTACAACCGTTATATTTGAATTGCAGCTTCTTTCATAAGTTTAACTTATGATACTATCAAGGGTAGAATTTAATGACAACCTTCCCCACACTACTTCCAAGCCTTTGGAATTAGGGCAGGTTTTAATAAAAATACAAAGCTTCAGGAAAAAAACCTCTTCTTCTATCTTGATTTAAGAACATTCTATCAACAGTAGAAACTGTACAGGAGCTTACCAACATACACTTAAGGGTTGCTTGGCAAGACCAGCTCTAAAATAGCTTTCATCTTCATACACAATTCAATATAGGTTTACTATTTAAAGAAACGGCTGTAGTTACTTAGCAGAAGATGGAACATACTGTTCTTACTTTTAAGTGTTCCCTTTTATTGTCACACACACATTTTAAGGCCTACAAATAAAACATGATTTGTTTCAGCAAATTGAAAGATTCTGACCCAATGGGTCCTTGAAAAAAAAGAGCCTCTAGTAAAAAGAAAATACTTACCTCTACATTAGCTTTCTGTTGGTCTGAAAGTGCAGAAAGCTGTAAAATAAATTTCAAGTGTTATTTTTTGTATAGTAACTCCTTTATTACTGTCTAATAGGAAAAGACAAGTTTGCTTTTTTAACAGCCACAAGATCTACAAGCCTTCTTTCCACTTAACACAAGATTTAACCCAATTCCTTCAGATTTCTAAACAATACTATAGAAATAGCATGACCACAGCCATTAAAGATACTGAATGCCAATTAGGCAAAAAAACTATTTTGCAAGTCAGCTTGCACATAGTATGAGATTCATATATTCCCACAAAAATCAAACTAAATCATATGTCAAAAAGTGATGTTAAATTGAAGCCAGACATATTTACTTGTTTCAAGATGTGAAGGTAGTCATAACAAAAGCCAATGATATTAGATGAGATGTCGTCATCTTCGTGAATTAGCAGTTGCAACATTAGGGCCACTTTTGCTTCAATAGCTTGCAGGGTGTCTTGAGCACTCTTCATATCACCATTTTTTATCAGTTTAGTCCAACTAGCTATTAATGCTTGCCCCATCCCATTGACCAGCTTAGAAAATCTAGCCAGAAAATCCACATCATCTTCCTGCAAGAAAAGACATTCGATTAAAAATACTAGCAGAGCTCATGTTTAAATGGCATGAGCCTACAGACTGTACTACCCACGTCTAGTATGTAGAAGAAGTAAAACCAACATTTGTCTCCTAGATGGAAAGTACAATTGCCTGGTTCGTTTTCCCCGGGGAATAGAGAGAGAAAAATTAAAGCAATGCCAGATTTGGCTGTCCTCCATTATACAACAGTAGCTTGCTTCATCTCTTCAGATTAGTGTGTTTCTCTTTTTACTTTACAGCCAGAAGCAGGTTCAAAATAAAAGCAGCAGCACATACCTACCATAAATTTTAGGCTGTATAAGAGGAAAATATGGGAAAACTTCGAAGAATTAACAGCTGTAGCTCACTTCAGAAATACTGATAACGAGTAACTTTCAGTACTGCCTGTAAGAGTGAGTTAATATCAAATATTTATGGCCTGCTTTTGCAGAAATACATTGATCAGAATTGAGAAATACCCCTAGACCAGTCACCCCAAGCAGATGCTTTGCTCCCTGCCATAACTATACAAAAGCAAAAGAATAACAAGTCTTCCTCAGAAAGACTGAGGTAAGATTTTTAGAGGAACACCTCCTGAATTGATGAATGCACATTTTCTGCATTTTAGTAGGAATACAAATTTGACAAAGGCTTCAAAATGAAGAGATAACTGCCTTGCAATCTAAGGACTACAGCTTCATAAGGACTGGTTCTTCCTTCTCCATGGCAGGTAGCAAACAGCTGTTCCTTAAACACTGCAACTGCCAGGGAATGTGTGTTTGGTTAGTAGGTGTATTTTTCCAGCTTAGAGATAAAAATTTCAAGCCTCATGTCTGATGGTGCAGACATGAAGAACAGCATACATGCCCTTACGAAAGCTCTTTCCCCTACCTAATTATGCACAACTGATCTCTCACCCTAAAAAACTCTACCTTGGCTACAATACCTATTACAGAATCATTCAGAAGAGAAGATTCAAGGCAACGAAACACAGAAGCAGGATTAACAGTAAGCACAACATGCTTTAGGAGAGGAACAGAGGAGTTACATAATACCTTGCTTCTAAAACGAAAAATTCATGCTGAAGACAAACAAAATGCAGTGTGTTTTAAATTAATAAGGAATATTAATAACAAGCTGATAATTTAAGTATGAGAAAACTGTAAGTGTTTAGCTTTGATGCAGAAGCACAACTAATTCTCCCTAATCTGTGGACTTAGTTTTATAATTTTCTGTTCATTTGCTTATTTAAGAACTGTCGGAAACCTATGACTCATTCCTATTGTAAAAATCAATATACAAACCTGATCGATACTGAAGAGGCCAGCAGACTGCAATACTTGACATAAAGATTCAACCAATTTTGTTTTATCAATTGGGTCCATTCCCTTATTTACAATTTCAAACAAACAATCACAGGCTTCTTCCCGGAGAACTTCCACAGACATGTGACCTAGCAGCATATTTATAAACCTTCAGAGAAAAAAAGTTTATTTTTATACATACACAGTAGCATCTTATAGAAGCTTTATATTATTTGTGTGCACATTTACAATGGTTTCTTTTTATGAGACAGTTTTAAAGTCTATTGTACTGATTCAACCCAGCATTTCATGCATTTTATACATTTTAAGGAGAACCCAGCAAACTATGTAGTGTCTATTTTGGCCATTATATCGCCTGGGCTTGCAAAGCCACTCACTCTACTAAAAAATCCCCAAACTCCAAAGATTTATCTATAATTAAAGTCCTTTTTCAAAGATGAGTTTTAATTCTGTTTCACAGAAACACAGTCAACATGCTATCAAAGTTATTCTTGCAAACACATTCCATCAAAAACCCCTTACCTTTCATTGGCTATCAGGCTCAAATCTATCCAGGATACATAAGCTCCAACTACTTCAAGGCACTGGCATGTCAACTCTGAGTTATTATATTGATAGTTTTGTAAGATTTGGTACCATGATTCCACCAAACTTGGAATGCACTGTTCCCTCATAGTATCTTTTAACAAGGTGTTCCTACGAGCCTCCTATCAATACAGAAAAAGGATAAATGAGTCTTGTCATAGATTAGCATCTGTCAAATTAGTAGCATTTTTGTATCCACTACCAGACACCACAGTCCTAGCAAGACAGATAACTCAAATCAGAAACCCAAAGAGAGCACTTTTTTTTCTTGCAAGAAATAAAAACAAAATACCCTAGTCTTCGCTCTTTTTTTTCTACCACAATACCCAAACACTGAAGAAAGGCAGACAAAGGAGAAAAGTCCTCTAGATCATTACATGAATTTTTGATGTTAGGACTCCTTAAAACAGGCACTAGAAGACATTAACGTTTTAAAATGAGTCAGCCTAACATTAAATTGGCTCAGTCCATTAGTTTTTGTTTGCTAGCTCTTCAAGCAAAAAATACATTAACTGAAAAGTATGAAATCATAAAAAGCATTAAACAACATATGGCTTTTGGATCTAAACCACCTAATGTCTCTAAGGCAGAGTTGCCATAGGAAAAAAAACCTCTCTGCTAGTCTTCTGCTCTAACTAAAGTAAGAGAACTTTTTGGAAACTTAAAACAAATGTTAATGCAAAATAATAACTTGCCTCTGATGTGTGAACAACATCCCGGTCTACCAGCTCAGCATCAACAGCCATCAGGATTCTGAGGTACATATCCACACCTCGTGGATTAAGGTCAACTACTGACAGAATATCAAAAAAAAACTTGGGCCATTTTGTGAGATATTCAGTAACAAAAAGCAATGCAAAGACTTGCGCTGCTTTGTTGCGAATAAAAGTCTTCTCAGGCTGGGGATTCAGCATCTGGTAGAAACAAGATATTTTATTTGTATATTCTTACTAAATTAGAGAAGAATCATATATGCTTGTTGATCTCTGTATAGTGATTAATGTACTACCTCTCTTCCTGGCTGAGATCAATAAAAAGCTTTACCTTTCAAAGGATTTTGAAGAAAATTTAGCTAAATTGTAATGAAACAGGGAAAACATTCTCTCTGGGTGATACAGTCCTAAGCCGTTCATTCACTACTAAAATATTCAAAGACTAAAAGCTAATTTGTCAGTTTGGTGAAAGGAGTAAACAAGAACTTCCAGAAAACGAGTTACAGTCCTCTTGTAGCTAGCTTGTGCCTACGTTAGATGTTAACTTTAAGAATAGTAAAGGAAGTTTCTAAATGTAAGCTCTTCGGGGGGGCGGGGAATTTGTCACTACAAATCTCCCTCTCTCTCTCCTTCCCCTTTTCTATAAACTCCTCCTAAATGGAACAGCTTGCCACAAAGAGAAATTAAAGGCAATTTAATCCATTTCACAATGATCTGTTCAAGTTGTATTATATTCCACTTCCTACTGTTAAGTTTTCTACAACTATGTTAATTTCCAGCACAGAAATGGAATGATAACTAGATAATGGCAGGTATAGGCAAAGACTTGTCAGATACCGTTTATCTTCAGGAAGCCATCTTTAAGCTCAAATGACAGATTAAACATTTAGCCCACACTCAATGCCTTATGTTAGCCTACTAATAAGCCTACTATGTAAGACTGCTGTGAAGGGACATACTTACCTGTGCTTGCAGCCATGTTATGAGTGTTTCCCTAATCAGCTGCTGCTGGACTTCAGTAAGTTCAGAGTATCTGAAACAAAGCATAAGGAGATCAAAATACAAGTGCTTCATGACAAGTGCAACATTCAGTAAGGCAAAAACTCTTTTAATATTGCACATAATACTGCACATCAATGTAAATGAAAGGTTCCTAGAAAAGGAATTTACCCAGCTACTTGCATATTAGAATTTTTGAATCAAAGACAAAAATAAGGAAAAACATTTTGCCCATATTAATGGATTACATTTTGAAGCACTACTGCCTCCTATATTGGAGTAGGAGCTTGAAATTTTGCAGGAAGGCTGCTCTATCAGGGACAGGACTTATGACCCCGATAAAAATACACATTTGACCATAAGCCATGGGGAGAAGGAAGAGACATCTGTATATGCTCAGACTTGTTTACTATACATTGAAGACTGTCAATAGCGAGCAGAAAGAAGTCCTTCACTGATCTGACCTACAGTACATTTATTATCAGACATATGCCAACACAAAAAAACAAACAAGTAATTCTGCTTTATGTCATACATATAGTCTTGACAAAATTTGACATTATACCCAGTCCACCTCAAGTACTACCCACAGAACATGTTCCTTCCCAGGACTAGCTAAGCTGAGAACACTCTCCTTGCAATAGAGCTAGCTGTAGGTTTGGTACAGTCCTTAACAGGAATGACTGCTGAATGTGACTCCAGTGTTCCTGTCATAAGTAACTATTCATTCAGGAGAAGAAAAGAGCAACCCCACTGAAAATGCTCGAAGAAAATAAGCAGCAGGAAAACGAGAGAAAACGTACTGCAGGAAGCAGGTGACAGGAGTGGAACAAGCAAAGGAAGATGGACAATGAGGTAAAATCAGGTAAATAAAATTACAGAAAGTTAAGTCTTTCATTTTTGGTCTGATACATAACTGTGAAAATCAGTTGCAAAACATATGTTATTCCTATCTAAAGCCTGACCCACACGTTCAGTGTATTGCAACCAGTCACGATGACATTCCAAGAGGCAGACACCTCTGCCATCATGTTCAAGTCCAGACCAAAGGAGCCTGAAGTGTGAAAAAAATATAGTTCCATGCAATGAAGCTTATATTATTGCGAAGTATTTTTTCCTAAAATTATGATTCTATGAAAACACCACTCAGTGAAAAGACTACTTTCTCTTAACGTCTCTGCCACGGTTATTGAATGAATAGGGCTTTGTCTGAAGTCCAGGACTCTGTACTGAGCAAGGCTGCTGCTTGCAGGACTCTTCTGGAAAAATCAGTGAGAGTACAGAGCAAGGCTTGAATCTCCAGAAAGGAACAGCTACGTAAGTGTCAAGCAATCCTTGGTAATTCGGTCTGTGTTGGGCCATACGCGGGTGTTAGACTAGCTAAGTAGAGCATGCTGCTCAAAACCCAACTACTCCTCTCCCAGGAAAAGGTGAAGAAATACCAGAAAGTCCTCTGGACCGGATTAAAGCCACCTCATCAACTACACCAAGATGACAGATACCATTTTAAGTTTCTTTGCAAGCAGAATAAAAAGGGAAAATTAAATGGATGTATATGGCTGGTGTCAAGAAAGATTACTCACTTGAACTTAATTTGATGTTCCAGAACTTGGAAGCAAAAGAACTTGATGTGATCATCACTAGAAAAGAAAAGAAAATTCTGTTACTGGTGGCAATATGGTACACTTCTCTGGGAAGAAAAAAATTCCCCAAATATTATAACCAGGTCGTCCCTTTGGCAAATCAAGAATTACTGTGCACCAGAGAAAAATGCTACTGCTATTACTTAAAAGCAAAAATGACAAATACTCAAGCAATTCATTTGGTAAAAATGAGCAACTGTTAAACTAACACTTATGTTTGACATTATAATCTTTTTTTCTATAGCCACCAATTTGTTATGCTTTGATTTCAGTATTGAACATACAAAACTACAATACCTATTGTATCCTGCCTTTATAAAAATCTGTCAGGCTTCAACAATACATTCGGGGTCCATTAGTACACTAAGAGCAAGTTGTACATTGTGTCTTAAAGAGCAAAGCTAAAGACAAACTGAGGTATACATTAGGAAGGGACATTCCACATGCTATATAATCTACACAAGTTTTTTATCTTACTATCTAAAAATTGTAACAATCAATGTATTTTGGTAAAGATTATAAAATGCTGTTTTCAAATCTTGTGTGGTTTTGTTAATTACTGCATACTCTGTTGGAATCAGAAGTTTTGATAAATCATTTACAAAAAAGCATTCACTATAAATCACTGCTGTTATTCAGGAGATATACATCCCTCAGTTTCCTTCCAACCTGAATTATTCTGTGATACAGCAACAACCTAGTATTTGAGATCTAAATACACAACTTTGTGCAAAAATAGTGGTGACTACACACTCTTTGCATCTTGAAAAATGGGATAGCCTACTCCGTAGAATAGGGGCAAGGAACTACTTCTGAGATTACTGCATATAAAGACTATAGTCTCACAATGGGAAATTTTCAGCACTCCTCCCCAAAAGATAGCACTAACATGGAGTTTTATTTATACATTGCTCTTCCTTGAAAGGCATTATACAGAAGCCACAGATGAACTATGATACTAAAAATAGTATGAAGACCATATTAACTTTCAGCAATTTACAGTTTGCCTATTATGCTGTAGAGCTAAAACCAGACCCCAACATATTACCAATGAAAATAAGAAATGATTCTTATCTACGTTACCTGTATATACTCTGAGCTAATGCTTCTGCACAGACTTGCCAAGCATCCTGAGATATCTTCAGCTGCTCAAAGTAGGCTAGTGCCTGCAAACATCCAAGTAAGTTTCATTTAAAAAAGAGAACAAACTACACAGCAAGACATCTCATTCACACTTAGACTCACATTTAAACAGCTCTCCTTCAAAAAAACAAACAGTATTTGGATACATCCAAGTATTTATATGGCTCCCTAATTACCATAACACAAGAGTGTTTCTTCAAATGCTAATATCATAGGTACCCACTTCCACTTTACATTCAATACAAAATATAAAAGTCATAGAATCAGAAACGTTGAGGTTAGGAGGGACCCCTGGAGAGAGGGTCGACTAGAAGAAGTTGCTCAAGGCCTTTTCATTCAGGCGAAAGTTCACATCCAAGTTAAAATTCCTTCCACAAACTCTAAAGAGAAAGTGATTTAGATTTTTCACTGAAAACAACTCACTATTTTTGTTGCATCACTTTGGCTGTATTCGACACCTCAAGCTCAAGAAACATTCAAACACTGATCACCTGAAAACTGTCAGTTTATGAATCTATTAGAGACTGGAAAAAACTTCTATCACATTTTAGATAATCAAGTTGCTTATCAGAACTTCTAAATAGCTTTTGACAACAGTTAACTTGATCCAATTGCTTTAAGATTTAGTGTGGTCTGTTACACAAAACAGTAAAGTAACTTTTGAAACAGAGATTAGATTAACAACATTATTTCAGTTCTATGAATGCATGTATTTCAAGGGGGTTTTTTGGCTGTTGGTTTTTTTGGGTTTTTTTGCATTAGTTCATAATTGTTTCCATTCACCAAAGTAATTTCCCAAAGTAATTATTCAGTGAGTTGGAGCTGAAAGTTCTTAAAACAAGAATTCACTTCCTGTAGATAGTACTGGTAATTTTCTTATACTGAACAGTTTTACTAGAAATTGTTTGATACTTCCTTTATATGTTACATCTTACATGATTAGTGAAAAGGTAAGTCACTTTTTACTATAAAATATTTCAAAATTAGGCAGACTGCATAGTTAAAAGGTCAATAAATCTAAAAGCTTCAAATTTTACAGTGATATTCTATTAACAGAGGACTAAAGATTAGCTATATCCATCCCTTCAAAAATGACAAATACCCAGAACCAGTATTTAACAGGCTGCTTAGCAATAGAAGGCTGCATCAAACTACATTTTTAACTTTCTTATACATTTCAGGATTTGTTTTATGAACACAAACCCAAGGTATTAACATCCTCATTTCTGAAAGATTTTACTGGAGGTTATCTTGTAGACAGTTGAATCAACTTGATAATCAGTAAGCAGAACTATTTAGTCATTAAATAGTTACATAAATTGTAATGCCTTTTCAGACGAGCATCTCTCTTATGAAGTAACTGTTACCCACATACCACGATTACTTTCTTAACCTACTCTATGCTAATACAAGCCTCACTACAGTTAAAAACACACATTTCATTAAAATACACTAAAGGTAGGTAATCCATTCAAATAAAAAAAGACATCTAAGAATTAAAAGGGTAATTGCAAGCAACCCATTGTTTTCAGTGGTTGCTTTTCATTCTACGGGAACCTATGTAAGAAGCTGAGCAACAAGTACAAAGAATTGAAAGGACTGAAAAAGTCAGAGCCCAGAAAAATAAATTCTGTGCATGTGGAGCGTAATTTCACAGAATTGGTGACACACGACCTTCAGCTTACACGCTTGTGACATGACTTTGTTTTGTACTTGCCACCACAAACCCTATGTATTGGTTAACCAAAAAACCAAACCCGCAACCCCCCACCCAAGAAAATATGATACTTCTGCACTGAAACAGCACCCCCAATTATTAGAGAGATAAGCAAGTTAATTACATACTCTTTGTCTGAAGTCCGCATCAGCATTTGGGTTTAGCCCTAAAAGGGCTTGTTCATCCATCTCTATTGCTATACTCTTTGTTTCCTACTCCTAACTGGTTTACCCACTTCTTCTAGAGGGGAAACTACAATCATCTGCAAGTAGAGAAAGAGAAATTTTATTTGCTCAGCAGAACAAAAAAAATTAAAAGCAGGACAGCAACAACCACAGAAGTTTGCCCACAAACCTCAAACACATAGTATGCACTCCACCAAAACATGAATGCACAGAATTCTGATACAGATATCAGAATTCTAAGTCCTTTAATCAACTTTTAATAGTACTAAACTTCTTATTAAATAAGGAAAATTTGAAGTGTCCATATATTTCAGTTTTCTTGAAATGAGCCAATATCATCTTAATTAACAGAGAAATGGCATGATGTGTACTATTCAACTGAAAGGCTTGAAGTCAAATTTCAAGCATGCAGAGAAGATTTCAGCAAGATATGACATAAGCATAAATCTGCTACTTAAATGACAGACCACTGTGTTTTTTTCCCACCACAAACTTCACAACTGCAAAAAAAAAAATCTCTACTCATCTCTAATATCATTAAGATGCTTCATAAATCCATTTATGAAGTATTTCCCCTGGGGGGGGCAAAGCCATTAGGAGGTCTTTCTTCCACAGCAAGAGCACAGAAGAGAAGTGTCTTAAAAATTAACCACAAAATACATCACACTGAGTTGTTAACAAAATTTTCTGTTCCTACTAATGGGTGCTGATTTACTAGCAACGATTTTTATTTAGAAAATTCAGTGTAAAATTAACAAGCAAGCTAGACAAATGTTCTAAAGATGACGCGCCTCTACAGGCTGTTCCACAATGCTCTGGTAAAACACAGAGAATTAAAAAAAAAAATCTTTGTCATATACTAGGATGCTGTTAAACAGCAAGAGGGCACAAAAATCCATCTATCCTTCAAAGTCCCACCCCCCTCCATGGTAACATAGTTAATTAGGCCTGAAATAAGGCCTTGTTACATAAGTATGTAGGAGGTAGGGGAAAGGAAGATAGACAAGAGGAAGAGATGAAATACAAAGGAGCTGTGGTTTGAAGCTGCCTACATGCCTATAGGTAGAACTTCTGATTTCTTAGTATTGCGTGTCTTGTGCATGCTCTACTGTTCACCCTCCCCCACTGGAAGAAAGGTGGCACACTGACAACTGTCAGCAAGCATGCCTGAAAAGGAGAGCCCAAAATTTAATGTGGTAACAGACAGACATTCCTATAAAACTCATTACAGAACACACTATAACAAAATGCATCATGAAAAGCAATTTAATAAGTAAAATTGAGTCCGTACCAAAAAAAATTGCAGGTTGCGGCAGTATAGAAACCAGAAAATCTGGAACAAAGCGATGACTTGTGGCAAAACAAGCTTCACACACTGCCTTACGACACAGAGCAATCCCGCTCAGGGTCAAAACCTTTAGGGATTAAAGCTGCTCTGCTGAGTCTTCTCCCTCTGCGTCCCCAGCCCACAGCTTGTTTTCCCCATAATCAACATGCAAAACAGCCAGCTTAAAATAAACATAAAATGCTGTGGGGAAAATGAATTTTTTTTTTTTATGGCATCTTTCAATTAGGGTCTTGTCCAGAGTTATACAAGTAAAACTACTGAATATACAGAAGCATATTTTTGGCATATTTTCCTGCTGATATCACTACATTATCTGCCCAAAAGGTATTAATCTTCTATACCTGGGTGACGAGTTCTGCTATTAAAAATAATCTGGCTCAAACATGCATTCTCTTCACTTGTTTAGCTAACAGCAATGCCAACCAGTTCTACTAATTTTGTATATGCTACATGAGCATATTTAAAATTTAATCTTCTACCATATATTCTTTTCTAAGAGTTTCAGCTTGACTAGCCAACTCTAGAAGACAATTAATGAGATGGACTATTTGAATGAGCCTTTTGAGAAAGCTAACAAAATAGCTTCTCATGCTATATGGTTTTAGTTAAGCAGGTAGCTTTTCCACCACAAATCTATTTTACCAGCCAGTTACACTTCAAAAGCAAAATCGAACTGCAATTTTAATAGTACTTACAGTTTGCAAAATCCATTACAAGATATACTCAGCTATAACATCAAGTACATCATTAAAGCAAGTTCTATTTATAAGAAATAATCAATAACATTAATAGTTAATATGCAGCTGTGTAGAAAGTATTGTCTTATTTACTTAGAGATGCTTTTTTTGTTAAGCAGTACACTATGTTGGGTGGCAAACTGATCTTACTATAATTAGGAGCATGCAGCTCCTTAACAGGGATGTCATGCAGGTATACGTATCTCTCATCAGGATAGTTTATTCCCTTTTGCGTATCAAATACTTATAAATGCATTTGATAGTAGAGACTGCTTTCATACAGGAGAGCAGGAAAAAAAAAGTAGTCACACTTCAAGTGGGGAAGATTGCCCAGTTTAATAATACTAACATGGCCAAAGGTGTGTAACTTGGGTCCAGATACGGTCTAATAATGAAAGCATTCAGAGCATTTTAACTACAGATGCTAACCACGGGAACAATTAGTAATTAAAGAATACTTCACTTACAGCACTCATTTTAGGTATTTACAAGATTGTGATAGGACACTGGGAGCCAGTGACCTGCTTCATTTTAATTTCCTCAAGTTTTCTCTCTAATAAAACAAAGACAGTAAAAGATCATCTTTCACATTCTTTTTTGATCCGTTTCGCTTGCTGCAAATCTTGAGCATATTTACAGACTTTTAGGCTCTAGAGCCTTTACACTGACCTAACAGGCAGTTAAAATGAACAGCTGTGTAATTATAGCTACTTTGAGAACTTTTCAACTGTACTAGAAAGTTTTTCTTTCTGGAAGTGACAGATTAGGTCTTCTTTTCAGGCACATTCCTGCTGGCCAGGAATTCCCCGTGAAGAGTCAGGCCTTCTTACCCCCCCCCCCCCGACTTGGTCAAAGAGCCCAGCTTTCCTCTCGCCAGAGAGACCCCCCCACTGCGTGGCTCAGCAGCTCAGCCGAGGAGAGCGATCAGGCATTCACACCCCACCCCGTCCAGATCTGCGGCGAAGACACCGGGGCTGCAACTTAACCCCTTCAGCCCCTTCCCGGGGCAGCTGCGGAGTGACAAAGCACTCCTCCCACGGCGTGCGGCCGCTGCGGGGCCCGGCGGCGGCTCTCCCACGGTGGGACGGCGGGGAACCACCGGATTGAAGCACGCCGAGAGCAGCGGAATATGGAGGTGCGGGGGAGGTCCCTCCCCTCACGTTGCAGTCCAAGAGCTTACAGTTACTTCCTTCCCCCACCGGAGCCATAACGGAGGACGGCTACGGAGGCAGCTCCCCAATATAACCGCACCGCAAGCTACAGCATACATTAGAAGAGAAAAATCCCGGTATTTTTCGCGGCCGCACGCACGCACCTCCAGCCCCCACCGGCTCACGGAGGACCGGCCTAGCAGGGATCGGCCGACTGCGGCACCCCCCGCTCCCCCCAGCAGCGGGTCCGGGTGGCCGAGGCGAGCGCCCGCGACGGGCGAGTGGGGAGGCTGCGGCGTCTCCCCCGCTTCCCCAGAGCCTCACAACTGCGGAGGAGGCGGCGCCGGGCTGACTGGAACCGGCCGGGTGACTCGAAGGAGTCCGCCGCCGCCAGCTCAGCGGCGACGCCCGCGGGCGCCCACACCGCCCCTTCCCGCCGCTGAGGCGCCGCGGCCCCCGCCAACGGCCGGGGAGGCCCAGCCCCCGCCCCCCGCCACTACCGGGCTGAGTCACCCCGCGCCGCGTGTCGTGTCGTGTCGTGTCCCGTCCCCCTCCGTCCCCCCTCCCCCGTTACCTTCCCGGTCACTCCTCCATCGCGGCGGCGCTGCCGGCTCCCACCCCCAGCTCCGCGGCCGCCACGAGCATAGGGAGCGGAGCGGGCCGGGCCAGGCCGCGCCGCCTCGGCTGGCGGCGGGAGGAGGAGGACGCCCAGGGGAGGCGCCGCGCCTCTCGCGCGTGCGGAACGGCCTCCGCGCCTCCGGGAAGAAAAGCTGCCCCCGCCCCTCAGCCCGCCCGCCCGCGGCGGGGCCGCCGCGCCGCAGGACTACGGCTCCCAGCGTGCTGCGCGGCGCCCTCGCCGCTGGCCCGGCCTGCCACGCTCACCTCCCTTCTCCGACGATGCGGCCAGCCGCAGGGCACGCCGGGATGTGCCACCTCCCCGGGCCCGCGGCACCCTGGGAGCCGTAGTCCCGCCCCCTGCGGCGCGTGGGCGTGGCCTCCAGCGCCCCGGCCCCTGCCGGGGCCGCGGCAAGCATGCCGTCGGTGCTCTTCCTCGTTACTATCGGCACCCCACGGCACTGTAAAACCAATTGCACCGATTTAATAAACCGGGACTGGCCCGCTCTGCCCCCAAACTCCCTCCGGAATCCGGAAATCGTGCTTTGTCAGCAGCAGCGAGGCGGGGGGGCGGGCCGGCCGTGCCGCTGCACGCTCGGTGCCGCTGGTGCGCGCTCCGCAGTCACGACCGGAGTGAGTTGCTCGGTGACTAGCAGAGGGAAGGGCCCGAGCTCACATGCTGCGAAAGCATCGGCATGGGCTTGTCTGAGAGGAGACGAGTAATCCAGCTGATGTCTGCAAATGTGACGTTGGTCTCTTCCGCAAATTGTTCTGCAACGAAGCAACGGATACGGGGGGTTTTGCGTGATTAGACGCGTGCGTGTCTGTAGAATCGGACTTAAAGAAAAAAAAAGACTAAATGCAAGTAACTGCAGCAACAAGATGTAGCTATTTACAAAATCGTTACAGCAGTGTTACTGTTACAGTATCTTCCAAGGCAAAAAACCATTGACATCTCATGGCGATGGCAGCGCAGCTTTCAAAAGCGTGAGGTGCACAACACTTGAGAAACCTTAACTCGCCATTACTGCAGAACCGTTTCCAGTTCATGGTGCACAGGAGTGCAACTACTCAGGACCAGCCGTGAAAAAGAGGATCCCATCAAACTGAGTGTGTGGGGGGATCCACAGGGGCAACCGCATGCTAGCCAGCAACTCCGGTCTCCCACGGGACCACGGGTGAGAAAGGTTCCCCGGGCAGCCCTCCATTCCCGCCTACCGCCCCGAGCGGAGCGCGGTGCTGGCTGCCTCCGCCTGGGGCCTCCCTGCCACGTCCTCCGCAGCAACGCGAGCAAGGCCGGCGGGAGACGGAGTCACGCACAGCCGGGCCTCTTCCTACCGGGACCATGCGGGTCCGCGGCACTGCTGGCTCCGGTGCGCAGGGGAGGACGAGCTTCCGCGGCCACCCTGGCCGACCTCCGAGCCGCCCCCGCCGCGGGCCGGGCCCGGACCAGGCTTCGAGGCCCCCACCGGCCCGGAACCCAGCGCCGGCCGCCGCGGGCGGAGACTGACGGCAGCCTCCTCCAATGGCGCTCTCCTCCCAGCCAATGGGCGGAGAGGACGGCGGGGGGCGGGGCTGCCGGCGGGCGGGTGACGGGAGGCGGCGGCGCACGCGGCCTTTCCTTTCCTGCGGGCTGTGGAGGAGGCAGCACCATGAAGGCGTCGGGCACCGTGAGTGAAGGCCGGGGCGCGGGGGCACGGCCGGGACCGGGACCGGGACCGGGACCGGGACCGGGACCGAGGCCGAGGCGGCCGTTGGGAGGGCGGCGGCGCGGGCTGGCGGCGCTCGAGAGCGGCCTCTGCGCGCCCAAGCGGCCCTGCCTGGCCCTTGAGGGAGGCGAGCGGCCAACATGGCGGCGGCGCCGCTCCCGCAAGACGCGTGAGGAGGCCGCGCCGCCCCAGGGCGGGGGGCCGTGATCGGCGGGCGGCACAGCTGGGCCCGCGGGGCGATCCGCCTGGGCCGGTGGTCTCTCTCTTCCTCTGGGTTGGCCTGCTCTCGCCGTGGATGTTCATACGTGGGGCCGCGGTGCCGTCCGCGGGGTCGGCCCGTGGCGGGGCAGGGTCAGGCTGGCGCGGAGGGGCTCACGCTGCGACCGACCTGTCTTTCGTCTGCCTCTAGCTGCGGGAGTACAAGGTGGTCGGGCGATGCCTGCCGACGCCGAAATGCACGACCCCTCCTCTCTACCGCATGCGGATCTTTGCTCCGAACCATGTTGTCGCCAAGTCCCGGTTCTGGTACTTCGTTTCTCAGCTGAAGAAGATGAAGAAGTCTTCAGGAGAGATTGTGTACTGTGGCCAGGTGCGGTATTAAAAACCTAAAAAAGTGGCAGTTTTGTAAGAAATTGCAGCTGGTATATGTGGAAGGAATTTATATGAAGAGCTGTTATTGGGGGTGAGGTTATAATTAATTTATCCTTCAGTTGCTGTGAAGCTGAGTGACAAATTCGTTTTTTCAAAATGGTAGTATATGTCCAGTAAACTAAAAAGAAACTTACTTCCTAGCACATCAGAGTCATGAACTGTGCCACTAGTCAGTGCTGCTGTCTGGTTCTTTTGCTTGCTTCGTTGTGGAATATACCTTTTAAAACTCATCTGGACATTCATAATCCTTGGAAAGTAGATATTTGTATGCTTACAGTCCCCTACCTTGATGCTTGAAGGACATTCTTTAGAGCTGAAATCTTGTGTGTATTTTTCTTTCCATGCTGAATTACTAAAACTATTCACTCTGAATTACCAAGACTTGAATGTAGCTATGTTGGTGTGGGGAAACAGAGCAAATAGTTGTTTTTGACAATAAAACTTACCACAGTGGTTTCATTAGAGCTCTAAAACATTTATTCTTAAACTTGTAAAATGCTGATGATGTACTGTCTCTAACTGCTCTTGTGTAATTCCAGGTGTATGAGAAGTCCCCTCTGCGTGTAAAAAATTTTGGTATTTGGTTGCGCTATGATTCTCGTAGCGGAACTCACAACATGTACAGGGAGTACAGGGATTTAACCACAGCTGGTGCTGTCACTCAGTGCTGTAAGTACACGTAACTGGTTGTATAAAATGGTAGGACCAGTATATAAGCATAAGATTAAATCTTAAACTGGGCATAAAGCATGATCCATGATAAGATAACTGAAACACTGGAAAAATGAAGTGGGGAGTTCCCGGAGAAGTCCACAGATGTTTATGTATGATATATGTGGTATCTTATTCGTACCACTCTTTGTACCATTTCTCTAGCTGAAAATATTCCCACTTCGTCTTGGTGTGACTTTCTACAATTCTAGTAATGAGTTTTGCTATACAGACTGAGAGTTTCATGACCTTTTAGGTGCTGTATATATTTCTTGCACTATATTTATTGTTTTAAAATAATTGAGTATATTTTCCCAAGTCTTGTGGAGAGAATATTTCAGATATCATGTGGAACATACTAGCATCTGTCCTTTGGAGAGCAAGTTAAAAAAAAAAAAAAATCATGGGGGGGGGGGAATCTATGTTGCTCCAAGATCTCATTGCCTCGATTCAGGGAGGATTAAAGGTTGTTCTGATTTCAGTCTGTTATGTGAAGTACTTGAGGGATAGACCATTTGTATAGCTGATGCTGTTGATATTTGGATCCAGAAGTGTTATAAACACTACAGAATGCACATAAAAACCCAAAGAATATTGTTCTTCATAATGATATTCTTGTCATGTGTGCAAATAATAAATGTATCTTGTCGCCTTTCAAAAGCTGACGTGCTGTTGAAAGTGAAATTTAAGGTTCTACATTAACTTACAATAATTCCTGTTAATTAACATACTGAAGGACTGCTTAAGAGACCTGAGAACTTAATTTGTCATGATACAATGACTTTGATACCTTTATGTTCAAGAATACTTTTGACAGGTAAATTTTTAATAGGTATGTTAGATCTTCATGGGAAACATTGTAAGCACAACAGTATTTCAAGAGGCGTATCTTGTGGAACTAGCTGTGGACATCGTGATTCGAAGGCAGTGATTTTCACTGCCGCAGGGAGGAATTTTCAGGTAGCCCATGTACAGATGGCTTCCTCCTGTTCTGAAAGCCCAGTTATGTCAGCTAAATATCAATTCATGTTTCTATCACTTGTCAATTTTAAGAAAAGTAAAGATAACCTCAGATCCTACCTTTACTTGCACCTTCCTTTTGGAAGGGAAATTTTTTTGAAGTTCACATGTCTTTCCAGTAATTGTATTTCAGTGTTGATGTTGAATCACAGTTTTCTTGTGCAGAAAATGAAATAGTCGCATGTAGATTACTTCTGTACGTGTGTACCTTCTTGAAATCGGGCAAGAAGAATTAGGTGGCACTTTCTTGGAGGAGTTCGGTTATGAGTTCCAGGAACAATTTGCTGCTGCATGTTGGTTCTGTGATATTTCTGCCATCACTTTAGACACTAAAACCCATGTGATAAGTAGAGTTGATCAGAAATTTTAAAAGTTGTAGATGGTACTATAAACATTTCCTGAAAAGATGGTAGTAAGATTTTTGAACTGAAAGTGTCTTAAGATTTATTTTTAATGAGTTCTGTTGTTAACAGACCGCGATATGGGAGCCCGTCATCGTGCCCGTGCTCACTCTATTCAGATCATGAAAGTTGAGGAAATTGCTGCTAGCAAGTGCCGTAGACCAGCAGTCAAGCAGTTCCATGTAAGTTAAATAACATTGCAGTGGCTAACATTGGACTGGAAGGGGGGAGCTCTCTCGTCTGGTACGGGTTTGCTTTGCAGGCAAAAATAGGGAGGGAACCAAACTTGCATGCATAGGTTTACAATTATGTTATATTATGATCAAGACTTTTAATGCCAGAACTTGGGACTGTTTGAAAGAAAGTCAAACTAAAACAAATGTGTATTATGTTGCAGAAAACTTCGCTTTCACAGGCATTTCTTTCAAAAAGAATTGCAAAACTAAGGCATCTGTTAGCTCCTATGAAATGTATCTAATCTGTGGATGCATTACTTCTCTATACATAAGTTAGCAGTTGAATATAGCTTAGCTATTTATTGCAAACTACTTTCTGTTGTTCGTCTAATATCTCAATTAACATAGAGACATTTTTCTTGCAGGATTCTAAAATCAAGTTCCCTCTGCCGCACAGAGTTCTGCGTCGCCAGCACAAACCACGTTTCACCACCAAGAGACCAAATACTTTCTTTTAAATATGAAAACGTGCTGTCAACTCTGTGTTGTAATAAAGGTCTTACTTGAACCTTTGACTCCCAGCTGTCTTTTGGAAACAGTGTCCTGGACCTTCCTACTCTTTATTTTCTGTAAACTATTGGCAGGCTACTATTTACAGCTATGATTGCCTTGAAACAGGTGGATATTTCAGGTGCTGACTTAAATTACCAAAATATCCCATCAATAAACCAAGATTTTAATAACCAGCTTTCCAGGTCAGAGTAAGTCTATTGTCAAGCAGCTATAAAACCCTACATTCATTTTGTCCCTTAGGCATGCTAAGTAAATATAGTTGAATTCAGGCAGAAGGCAGCTTTTTGTGCATGCAGAACTCACACTTGTCAGCTGTAAAAATAAAGACTTCATAACTTCAGTTAAGCTACTTCCAAGTTTTAAGCATTTAAAGCCAAAACTTTGGTTCTAACCTGAACCTTTTCAAGGATGTTACGCGCCATTCTGAATTAACTCATGTACACATACAGAGGTGCCTGCACCTAGAAATGAAAAGTGACGAAGGGCTTGGCAGACTTGTCTTTGATATTAGACCAATTGTTCTGATGAAAATTAATTTTTATATCCAAACCCAATCCTTAGGCTACCCTATTTACAATATAATGCCACAGTAAAAAAAACCTGTTGCAGACACTGTCTAGTTAAGGTTTATTAAAAAGACTGCTTCACACCTAAAGCCGTTTTTTTGCATCTGGTGCCTATTTTAAATTACAGTGTGTTTTGAGTGTTTCCTGGACAAGAGGTAGGCAGCTAGTTTAATCAGTATCTGGATCTTGCCCAGAGTTAGAGAACTGATGCTGTGTTTTGTCTAGATGTCAGCTTAAAAACAAACGCAGGTGTGAGTAGAGTGCAGGGAAATACTGTCCAGAGAGGAAACTGGGAAATGTTTTAGTTTTGGGGTAGCTGGAGAGCTGCAAGTCGACCAGGAGAGGAACAGCCTGTGGATTGCCAGTGAGAGCCTTGCTCAGTGTAAGGGGGGTGGCTGTTCGCAAGAGTTGGACCAGTCAGGGCTCCCACGACAGCCCCCCTTCCGTGGCCTCGTGGCTCTGTGGCCCAGCTTTGCACTCCTCCTCCTTACCTCCATGGTGAATCAGTGCAGGGAGCTCATCTGTCCAAAACATGATCCAAAAAAAAGGGGGATTAATTTGGGCGATTCATGATCTCCTGGTCGCAAGGGAGGGGAAACTATAAACACAAAATGTTTGGACAAGCTGGAAGGTCCTGCAGGAGTCCCACTAGGGTAATGCCAAAGGGTGGGAATAAGGTCACCTGCAAGACCTTGGTATTTTGGAACTTTTTAATTGAAAGAACAATTTAGCATGAAAATGGGCTTCAGGTTTAAGTTTCATAAAAACCAATGCGGCAGGGTGGAGGAGAGCTCGATAACAGGAACCGGCGCCAGCGTGGCCAACCTGAAAGCATCAGCGCGCGTTATGGAACTGGCTGGCCCGTGACCAGGCGATCAAATACAGCTGTGATTCTTTATATTTACCCTCTGGCTTTGGCGCCTCTAGGGTTCGGGCCTTCCAGATTCTCTGAGCGAGGGTGTGAGGCCAAACGGCTCCGCGCACGGCAGCCGCCCGGCCGTTAAACCGGCGCTGCCAGTCCCAGCCCGTCACGTGACCCCGAGCCGGCTCCCCGCCTCCCCTGTCACGTGACAAGGGCAGGCGTGTGGGGAGAGGCGGTGCGAGCTTCTTCCCTCACGCGGCCGCAGCGCCGGACCCGGAAGTAGTGGCCGTTGTGGGGGCGGCGGCGGCGGCGGCACCGCCGGGCGGGATGGGGGAGTCGATCCCGCTGGGCGCGCCGGTGCCGGTGGAGCAGGCCGTGCTGGAGACCTTCTTCTCCCACCTGGGCATCTTCTCCTACGACAAGGCCAAGGACAATGTGGAGAAGGAGCGGGAGGCCAACAAGAGCGCGGGGGCCAGCTGGCTGGCCCTGCTGGCCGGGCTGGCGCACCTGGCCGCCGCCGAGAAGGCCTACCACAGCATGACCTTCCTGGGCCAGAAGCTAGGTACCGCCGGGCCGCCCGGCCGCCGCCCCTCGCGCCCCGGGGGGAGGGATCCCTCTGCGCTCCCCCCGTCCCTCGGGGCCCCCCCGTCCCCCGCCCCTCTCCGGCCCGCACCTCGCTCACGCCTGAGATCGCTGCTGGGGGGCGCGGTGCCCCCGTGCCTGCTCACGGCCTGCCCCCGGATTTCGCTCCGCGGGTGTCGGCAGCGCGGTAGGGAACGGGCGGCTGCCGTAGCCCTGTGAGGTAATCTGTCAGCCGGTAGTTGCACAGTGCTAGGACCTCGCTGGCCTCGGCGAGGTGCGTGTCTGTGCGTCTGAAACACAGGTGCTGGGTCAGCAAGTGTCCGTGGGCCCAGTGAGAAATCGGCTGTGCCGTTTGGGCTGCCCTTAAAGAATACATGAGAGTGCAGGTGTCACGGCGGCTGTGCGAATCGGTGCATCTCTGTTGGCTGGTAGGCTACCTACCTGCCATTCCCAGCGTTTAGCCAGAGGTGTTTCTGTGCTGGGATGCTCTGGCTCAGATTCTGGCAAAGGTGAGCTCAGTGGGGTGACCAAAGGGTTAAAGCTTTTTCACATCACAGTTCCAGGGCCTAATATTAGAGCTGCATATGTGTAAGTACTTGGGGCTGGCGATAGCCTCCTAAAAATTGTTATTCATGTAGATGCTGCAGGATCTCAGGAAGTTTTGGCCACAATCTTGGCTGCTTCTCACTCTCTTAGTATGTGAATAGAAAAATCCTGAACTGGCACAGGATGAGCTGTCATCATGTTGCCCTCTGGGCAAAGCTGCTTATTTTGTCTTTGAACTGCAGACTGGCATGGAAAATGGATCAAGGGATATGAGTCTGATGTGTAATGCAGTAAAGCATCAAGAAAATTCTGCTTTGGTGTTTAAGTGGTAACTTGGAACTATTTTATAAGAAGATCTTTACAGACAAAACTCTTATCTGTAAGGCTGACTTTAAAAAGTGAATTTGGTGCTTGCAGAAAGGATAAAATTGACAACAGAAGGGACAAAGTTTTGTTTGTTTATATACTTCATGAACAACAGCAATAGATGATTCTTCATCCTGCCCATGACCTGGGGGCAACTCTTGGCTTAGGAAGGTGGCTGTTTCACCATGATAACCAATTCTCTGCCTTTCTGCCTCAAATTGCTAAGGTCGCTTTTGAACGTTGTATGTGTAAAACGGATGTGAAAAGGACTATCCACTGTTACAAAATTTATAAGCAGTTTCCAAGTGGAACCTAAATTTGGAATCTCTTTAAAAGTTCTGCAGATTCAGTCCCTGTGATCCTTGCTCTGCTGCAGCTGTTGAGTGCCGCAGCAGCACATAAGGCCGTCTGTAAATAAAAATTATGAAATGAAGTTAATACCTTTGCACAGTCTTTTGGTAGCGTCAAAGTTAAATATCTTTTACTTTGACCCTCTACTTTTGTCTTTTTTTTTTTTTTTTTTTTTCCCCCCCCAATTCCTCATAGTGTTGAGCAGGTAGAGAGAAGCACAGACTCTTCCCCCCCCCAGTTTTAGTTATGGATTAACCTGCACTGTGGTCTCACTGAGATAAACTGTGATTGTTTTCCCTTTGAATTCTGGTTTATATTAAGATTGTGTAGGGACTGGAAACATTTGGTTTGTGCACACAAATGTCACGTGGTTCCCATTTAAAGGTTGCTTTGCAAATACGAGTGCTTCATGGTTGAAGAGGTATTGTTAGGGGAATTCTCTTGAAAAGGTCTAGAGTTATTAATAGGAGTGGAGACTATTAAAATTTCATAATGACTTGATTCTTCTGAATTCCACAGATAACAGTATTTCCAGGTCATGTATCACAGTAGCAAATTTAATTGAACCCTTGTTTTCTGAAAGGTCACGCCATAACTGGGGCAGATGTGAGGGAGTTGAAGTTTTGCAGAAGTCATTGGCTGCTGAGATGTGAATTGGGACAAGTGTAACTTGTGTGAAATTACATAAAGTGCTTCTGAGTATACGCTATGTGTAATTCAGTTACTTGCAAAATAATACACTGAAATTTGTGTCTTGATTAAAAAAAAAAAATACTGTGATCAAACAACACTTAGGAAGACCTAGGGGAAAACAAGCGTGGTTATATACAATTTTCCAGTATTGCTGTCTATTTTTGCTGTCCCTGGATGTTGGTAATACCTCCATATTTATCTGAACAGGTGGTCAGTCATTCTTCAGCCGAAAGGACTCCATCCGAACCATCTACACATCTCTGCATAATGAGCTGAAGAAGGTGGTGGCGACGGGTCGCAATGCACTAGGAGGAACAGCTCCTCACTTGGAAGAGCTGCTTTCTCACCTGTCTGAACAGCTCTGTTTTTTTGTTCAGGCTCGGATGGAAATTGCTGACTTCTATGAAAAAATGTACACGCTCAGCACCCAAAAGTTCATTAACTCTGAGGAACTGGTAAACATTTTGGAATCCATCTTAAAGAAATACAGCTCAAGGTCAGTGCTTATTTGCTGGCAGTAAGTACTCAGACATGCGATCTGTAATAAATGATGTTGAGGTTCAAAGCAAGCCTAAAGTTTTTGCTGTCCTTTGACTGCTCAGCAGCACAGCCCCTTGCATGAATTCATGCATGAAGTGAGTGTTGGTCAGCAGCATCAGATGTGTGAAGTCTCAAAACATGACTCCTGTGAAGAAGAAAAATAAAAAAGGGAGAGTGTTTCTATGCATCATGTTCTAGGAGCCATCTTCCCTATTCCTTAATTAATACTCTGTGTGTTCATATTCAGCAGAGAGGAAGAGTCATTTTCCTTATAAAAGATGTAAGACTTCTTGTGCTTTTTCATTAGGAGTGAAGGGGAAACAGGACTTAATTCCATAGGGACTTCAGTAAAATTGATATGTAGATAAAACATATTTGTGTGACAATTTTACTTTTAGACTAGAATATAAGTCTGCTTAATTCTAAAAGCTGCACCATCGCTATTTGGTCTACCTTGTAGGGTTTTATGGTGCTCTGTTATCACTTCTCTTGAGAGGTATTGGAGCTGGTAGAAGGAGCACCTCTGAGTCTTCGGTCCCTGCCATTATGGTTTCTTGAAGTTAAGATTTAATAGTTCCTGTTACAAGAATCCTAAATGACTCTGGGGTGGGTATTTCACTAGTTCCTGTTACAAGAATCCTAAATGACTCTGGGGTGGGTATTTCACATCTAACACATGTGAGCATTGAAAGTGATGGCGGTTTAAAACAGAGAGAATTTTTGAATGCTTGTCAACAGACTCAAATTCTAGCTCTTTATTTTAAAGCAAAACAAGGTAGCCGTTGTAGGAAGATAACTTTCAAATGTAGTTGAATTTTTAAAAATCTTTGTTAGTGAAATAGGGTCTAAGAAGATATTTGGGGACAATATTCTGAGGTCTTATTTTTTTCAGTTACAATTTTTAAAGTGTACACGTAGGAAAAATCAAAATAATTCAGTGCTGCTTTCTGACATTCCAAATCTAAGCACTGCAGCTGACTCCCTTATTTTTTTTAGGAATAATTTAAGCAAATTGCTACGTAATTTTTCTATTTGAAAATCAAAACTAGTCTATATGATCTTACTAGTGATTGTTTTGCAATTCTTGGTTTGTGAACCCTTACAATATCAGGGCTGTTAGTCCAATGAAAAATGAAACTTACATATTTTTTTCCTTGGTGTGATAAACATTAAAAAGTAAAGGGAGGTAAGTTTGTTTTTTTGGGTTTTTTTTTGTTTTTTTTAAGTTGATTTATGTTGTACACTAACCATTGCCATCTGTTCTAAGCATGCGCTGAGTCAACAGCCCTGTTAAAAATCTGAAAACCAAAACTGATACTTTGATGAAGTGACTGGAGACTGTTATATATGAAATCTTTTACTACACTATTTAAATAAATTTCAGTGACATGTCTGTACTTCTGAGGCATTATTATAACCTCTTTAAAAGAATAAGCAGTGTCTCCCTGGGAAAAATACTGATGATCTTGCTTTGGGTTAATGGGCAATCTCTAAGATGGAGACATTCTAAGATGCTGTTAGAGCTAATTCAGTACCTGCTGTGTGGTCCTCCCCAGTCAGGTACAGAATATTTCTGAAAAAAGTGGGGATAATGATACCTTCCTGTAGTCCTTCCTTTAGTTTCTTCATATCTCGGATCAGTTTCGGGGGGATGTTATGTTGATGTGTGCTGGCTGGAAGGCTTTTCTGTTTTACAGTCTGTTGACCCTCTCAGGTGAAAGGTCAGATAAACTTGTCCTTACCCAGTCTCTTCCCTCTGTCAGTATGTTCCTCACTAGTAGTTGAGGGTGTGTGCCATTATTTCAACCAACTGTGCTAAGGCCAGACAGGGCATCTTTTCTGTAGGTAGGTTCTGGCCTTGGTTTCTTTCCTTTACATCTAAAAATAGCTGTTCAGGTAATGTAGTGCAAATCACTGCTTGCTGGTAAAGGAAGGACAGAATTAATTGCCTGTCAACAATCAAGTCATATTGTCTGTATCTGAAAAACCATTAACTCTTGAACAGTTTAAAGCTATTTTGTTACTACCTATTGCTGACTTGTACACAGCCAATACTAGACATTTTCCTCTCTGTTTTTCTGTAGAATACAGCTGGAGAAGTAACTTTTCCTGAATTTTTTAACTGTTGGTTTGGGTGGGATCTTAACTGAAATAATTAAAACAGCATCAGAAGCAAGATCCTTTAAAAGCATAGTGTAAAATAAATAAGTAGCTAGTAAACCTATTTTGACGTAATTATTTTTAAGTGTTAAATGTTTTTCATCTAGTCAGCATTTTGTAAATACATGCATGCATGTGTGATCTATGGCAGGAAAAAAAAAGCTGTAGAAAAATGAGGCTTCTTCATAGTCTGCAAAACAAAACTCTAGCATCCTGCTTTTGAGAATGATTAGGGGGAAAAAAAAAATCAAATTTTCCAATGTGTTTTTAAGTTCTTAACACTCTGGCTTGTTGAAATATTGTAAAAACCTGTCTGTTTTATGTGATACTGAACTCAGTCAGATGCTTCTGTGTTATGAAACTTAATTACAGCAGATATACTGAGTACATAACCTGTTAGTTTACTCTGCAACCATATCAAGCTTCTCAGCTGTGGCTGAGGTCTGTATTTTTGGATTAAAACAGTTTAGCAAATCCTGTTGTGCAGTGAAACATGAAAATAGCTATGAGCCATGAAGCAAAGTAGAAGTGGGAAGCCATACATCATAATGTTAATCCAGGAGACTTGGCAGTGCTGCATTAGTATGAATTTTTTAATTGCTTTTAAGATTGAAGAATAACCTTCTTGGTCTGACTGCAAATGTGTTGAAAGCACTGTGCTAAGTATGCACTTGATGGGACTATCTGGAACAAATAATGTTGTATAATGCTTTTTTTTTTTCCACCCTTCTAATACCTGGCAACAGAACTGTTTTTCTGCTGAATACCAAAACCATTGGAAATATATAATGTTGACTGTTAGCAGAATATTATTTTTAATTGACTCCGGTTTGTTCAAAGAAATGTAAATATGCTCTGGACTTTTCAGCCCACCAAAGTAGCCAGCAATCACTGTATCTCTGCTACAGCAGGTAGATATGATGGTTGCTGACATGTGCTGTGTACAGAAGGTGGCTGGTCACCCAAGCTAGCCTGTTTGCAGAACATGGTGCATCAATTGAATTATGATATTCATAATTTCATTTTCTTCAAATAAATTTGGGCTTGCATCTTAATAGCAAATCCTTTCAAGACATGTATTGTGGCTGGCAAAAAAGAGAGGCTTAAAAATAGTGATAAAATTGTCAGACAGTTTTCAAAAGCCTAAGAATTAATGTTTTGGCAAGAGTTTGATGGAAAGTCAAAGAAAAAATAGTGAAGGGAGAGGGGACGAAAAGCCTAAAATTCTCATTCTCTCTTCTGGACCACAACAAAATTAAATGTTTTGGTTTTGAACCAAGTATTTCCAAAATGGATTATATGTGTTGTGTCCTGGAAGCTGAGGGGAATAACGGAGTCGCTTTCACTTTGTCTGAAGATGAGCTGTTAAAGGTTGGAAGAATTCAGTATAAACTTCTTCGTTTTAAAGCAATAACAAGACCCAGAATATTTTTCTGAAGTGAGGGGATAAATTTATCCTTATTTAAATGGAAACCTCATCAAGTCTTGTCTTTGAACTATTGGTTGTTCTGTGTTGGAGACCTCTTTAAGAGTCCTAAATGCCTATTAGGGAACACATTTACTGAAAAGTCCATTTTTCTCTTTGCTGAAGACTCATTCTTTCTAAAGTTAAGTATTTAGCTTCTGTAACTGGAACAGTTTTGCACAGTTTGAATTAAATATGTATTTATTGATGATGTTGTAAATTTACAAGTAATTTGAGTATCAAGGGAAGGGAGGTGGGCTGGATCTGTCTTTTTGTCCTGATGTTTAGGAAAAATAAAGTGAGAAGAGAAAGCTATAGAATGGATCTGTAAAATTCCATTTCATCGAGATTTGTTCTAATAGTAGGATCACTCCTGTGAATAAGATGTGCAGTGGCACTTCTACCTGGTAGATGTGTTGTTTTTTATTTTTTTTTAAACATCTCTTAAATTGAGATCTGATCTTGACCTGAATTTTTAGTGAGAGAAATTGGTTGTTGTACCATCTGCATTATGATATGATGAAATCCTGCCAAATGTTTTTCCCCTTCATTGCTCTTAGTACACCAAGGTTTGAAGTTTGAGACCTGGTTCATTGGTAAATACAGTTAATCATGGTTCTATTGACTAATTTTCCATCACAATTTTATTGTGAATTAAAAAAAAAAAATAAAAGCTCGGCTTGGCTTCCTCATAGCTTCCCTATACAAACAGCAAATTTATAACATAATTCCTTTGATTTAACTTAATGTCTTACTGCTATTCCAGAACTGTCAAGATATATTTTACCACCAGAAGGGATTTTAAATTGGAACAAAACCACCAGAATTTAAAGAGAAAAGGTGTTATAGTAGTTCATGGATCAAGATAAACAATGATTGTTCTTGAACTGATCAAATGTAACTCCCTTGCGTTGATAGAGAAATGTCTGACAGGTGTTTTTGTCAAATGCGAAGTGCTGTATGTTTATTAAAATATTTGCCCTAATTATGTTAAAAGAACTGATTTTTAAATTAACAAGATTATTTTTTGGTTTACACTTTGCTTTGATGTTTGATCTTCTGTCTGTGAACTGACAAATACTATCTGATTGTTTCACTGTTGTGTACAGCAGTTCTCATGTCTTGACTAACATTATGTTTTCTAGATTCCATCATCCAATCCTCAGTCCTCTTGAAAGCAGTTTCCAGCTGGAAGTAGATGTGCTTGCACATCTCTTAAAGGCTCAGGCTCAGATCTCAGAGTGGAAGTTCCTTCCATCCCTGGTCAACTTGCACAGTGCTCACACAAAACTACAGACTTGGGGCCAAATTTTTGAGAAGCAGCGAGAGACCAAGAAACATCTGTTTGGAGGGCAGTCTCAGAAGGCTGTACAACCTCCGCACCTCTTCCTCTGGCTGATGAAGCTCAAAAACATTCTCCTTGCCAAGTTTAGCTTTTACTTTCACGAGGCCCTTAGTCGACAAACAACAGCATCTGAAATGAAAACTTTGACTGCTAAAACAAATCCTGATTACTTTGGGAAAATTTCCAGCTTCATCCGGAAGTATGATGCCGTCAACGTTTCCTTAATTTTTGACAATCGTGGATCAGAGAGTTTTCAGGGACATGGTTATCATCATCCCCATTCTTACAGGGAAGCCCCCAAAGGAGTTGATCAGTACCCTGCAGTGGTGTCTCTGCCCAGCGACAGGCCTGTTATGCACTGGCCCAATGTAATCATGATTATGACTGATAGGACCTCTGACCTCAACAGTTTGGAGAAGGTTGTTCACTTCTACGATGACAAAGTCCAAAGCACGTACTTTCTGACTCGCCCTGAACCTCACTTTACCATTGTAGTTATTTTTGAGTCCAAGAAGTCAGAAAGGGACTATCATTTTATTTCTTTTCTCAATGAAATTTCACATTCCCTTAAGAACTCCAAAGCTTTTGCGAGCTTGAAGCCTGGATCCAAAGGGTAAAATACAAACTACTTACAAGTTGTCAAGGCAGTATGCCAGCCTTGGGGGAGCTGTAGCTTTCAAGGATTACATAAATTCATGATTCTCAGAGTCTAATTAAAAAGGAACCATTATTTTTAATGTTGTAAGTTCCTTTTTTTATAAGCTAACAGACACTTGAAGAAAAGTATTTTTGGGCAGTACTCAGTGGCACAACTTAGTTGTGGGGTGCTCAATGGCCACAGTAGGATTTTTTTTTTGTGTGGTTTTCAATTGTCAGTATCATTTATTTTTTCAGTCCACAACTTTGTTGCCTGTATCAGAAAGGAATATATGCACTTTATCTTAGTCTGATCATTGACTGTCTTCTACAGAGTTTATTGAAAATGTGGTGAGGATGGAAGATACTGTCTTTTCAGAAAACTGCATTGCCTGACAGGAATAACTTCTGGGAACCAAACACTGATGCAAGGGAATATTAAAAAAAGCAAACCTGCAAGGACATATTTTAAATAAAAATATGAGAATCACAAAAGGCACTATTGTTAATTATAACTTAGTTTTCAAATGGTTTAAAACGATAATTGAGGTCTCTGACACTCTCTGTTAAGCACCAGTCTCTATTCTGAACACCCTGTGTCATAAAGCTTTGTCATTGCTCCAGAACACAGGCTGGGGCACGAAAAGCTGCAGCATGGGCTGGAAGGCCAGTACTCAGTGGAGTGTTGTGACATTTTATGTCCAGTACCAGTCTTGGCTCAGATTAACTGAAGGAGACAAGCTGAGGTTGAGCAGGTATTCTAGAAGGATCAGCTCCATGGAAAAAGCAGCAAAGCTCTTTTCAAATTGTGCTTTTGTCTGGCTAACTTTAAAAAAAAAAAAAAAAAAAAAAAAAAGGCAGTAGGAAATGCCCTTTGTAAATGAGTTATTTTCTAATTTGCTGTTAGGGTCAACCTAGATTTGTTGTCAGATTTTTGTAAGTATATAGTTTTTTCTTTCTGTTCAGTTTTAGATAATTTCACAATTAAGCCAAATCACTTTTGGAATTTGGATTTAAATATATAGCCTATGCAGTATGTTTACCTCATTCTAAAATGTCTCTTTCACCACTTACTTCTAGGCTGCAGGTTTGGAAAAAGTATGTTTTCTAGTTACCCTGAAAGTGCTTTATTTTGGAAATCAACATTTCCAAATACAGTAAAAGGGTCAGTTTGGCTGTACCTGTAGTCTTATATTGCATGATTCTTCTGACTGTTAGCTATGCAGTTGTGCAAGCACGTTCATGGGAATTCAGGAGAACTGATACGGGTCTGCTGTATGATGTATGTAAGTGTGGTAAAGTTAGGTCCTTAGTTGACACTGGGTAAGGTATAAAATCATCAGGTTTGTTTTAAAAGGGAATTTAAGTCAAAAAGTTGGTTTCTGTTAAGACTGAAATATAAAAGATACCATTGCAGACATGGCTTTTACTGATTCCCTTTCTCGCCCACAAAAGGTTATGGTAACTTGTCTTGCCTCTTGCTGCAAGTACTGCTTTTTTTACAATCACATAAGCATGTTCTGTTCTCGAAATGTAAGCTCTGACTTTCCGCTTTGTGCCACATAGAGCCTTCCATGGTTTGCTATAATTAGTTTTGCTTTGCTATAATGTTAGTCTGTTGTGAATATCTGTGCTACTGCCTTTCATATAAAGTCTTAGTCTGACTGCAATATCACTCTCCAAAGTTTAGAGTCTGCTCTTTGCCTTTGGAAAATAACAAGAGTTGCAAATGTAAGAGCAACTGGAGGGCACCTGCTTGTAACAGCGTTACACTTTGCAGCTTGGATTGCCCTTTTAACAGGACAAAGTTGCAAATGACAGTATTGAGAGAGTTTGTGTGCTTCCCTCTGGGGCAGTGACCTTCTAATAACATTGCATTGTTGACTTCCTCAGCCTGAGTAACAGAGAAGAGGCTGTCGCCAGAACTGAGTCCCAGTCTTCAGCAGTGTAATAAAGTGTTGTACAAATTCTGTCTGCCTCTACAGTATTTCCCTGTTTTACTAGCTATCTGTGGGAAAGGGGAGAGGAGACTGGGGGAAGAGACCGCTTGTGGTACAGACACCTTCTTGCTCATTTCTGAGTTGCAGGGGACATGTTGGAAGAGGTGAAAGAGAAATCTGCTGCCATTTGGGGCAGACCAGCAGCTTTTACCGGTTGCTGAAATGGCTAGAGGCTGTTCCCAGTGGTTTTTATGGGGAGAGGAAAAGGAGGCAACTGTTCAGCAGACCTGGTGGTTCACTTCACGCTCCTGCCACTGTTTTTGGTGAGTGGTGTCTCTGGGAACGGGGGAGGGATGCGAGGTGATGTTTCTGTGCAGGAGGAGGTGAGACTTGCTTTGCCCCTTATCAGCGCTGGGGTGGTTTGCTGCAGTTTTCTTCAGAGGACCTTGGGGAAGCAGCCAGAGGAGCCATCTGACTCACGGGTTAGAATTTCTGAGTGTTTAGGTTGATGAAGAACCGAAGGGAGCCGTAACAATTACTCTCATGGTGTGAGAAGGGAGGGAATGGGAGAGATGTGCAGACAAGTGGTGGGAGAGAATTGGGTGCTGGAGAGAGAAACACTTGTGGAGCTGTCTCTGGGTTTCAGAGTCCTGTCCCTGAGGCTCTCCTTGTAAGATCTCGGCCTTAAATTAATACAAGGTGGGGAGCAGAAAATCCAGGCTGTAGGAAGTGGCTTGAATGAAAACTGCAGGGTTGGTGAACATGAAGAGAGGTTACACTAGGATCGGTATAGAATAGTTTTGCAGAGTTGAGGTGTACCAAAAACTAAGCGTGTGTGGGGTGTGAGTACGTGTGATGAATGAATATTTATAGATTTGTTAGCCCCATGCAGACTTATGGCACAGTTTCTTATTTAATGCTTTGAGGAGTTTATGTTTTAAATGACAAATGAGGTAATGGGGAAATTGAGTTATTTACGATGTAAAATTGGCTAGGCCAGTAATGAAAACCTGCATAATTAAGGGGGGAACATATCTGTGGAGTAAGTAAAGGTGACCAGAAACTCAGTAACTGGAAAAAAATATATTCATTACTAACTTCAGTACTGGAAAGATTGATCAGTCTCTTTACTATAAGAATTGGAGAACAAACGCACTTTTGCCGAGCTGGGTGAGATCCTGTCTGCCAGCTTTTCCTCTCCACCAATTTAGCTAAGCAAGATTGAATGTACTGATGTACTTTAAAAGTCTTGTATAAATGACTGCTTTAAAGGCAAGATGTAAAGATGTTTATGATAACATAATGAAAGCCAATGCTTCCAGACATATTTAAAAGTTTTTAAAACCAGTACTGAGATTTGATATTCTTGGTGTCACTCAGATTGCTTAGACTAGCAACGTGGAAGCTTATCTTGTAGCAAATTTCATATACCTCATCACTTACTTGAGTCCGTGAGGATTTTGGCAGAACATTTAATTTAGTATCCTTTGCCTGGAATGTGAATTTGACAGTAAATGTATTCTCAGATCTCTTACGTATTTTATATTTATGTCTTGTAAGCTTTTTTTTTTTACATGCAATGTTCAGGTTTTTTTCTTGAATAAAACATCTTTTCTTTTCTCCCCCCCTTTGCATGAAGACAATGCAGGGAATGGTAACTGTTAATATATTTTGTATTGTGCTGCAAAGGACTGCAATATATGCATAGCGCACATAATATTCAGGTTTTAATGATCTAAAAGTAACAAATTCCTGATATCTATTTGAATACTAAAACTCAGTGTTTATCTAATTCACCTAAAAAAAAGTCTGTGCTATAAGTGGAAATAATTTTATGGCACTCTCCCAGTTAATTATTGCCCTGGACCGCTCTTCTTCGTGTACGAGCCTTTTGAGACGCTTGCGATCATTCTAGTGGTTGTGCTTTGTTTGATGTCAGTTATCTGCAGCTTCCTTGTGTATGTGTCTATGATGCCTGCTGCCGCAGGTCAGCCTGCTGCCTTTTACTGCACTGGGTCCCAATCTTCTCGTAACCAAGCTTTGCTTAAGAGAACCATCAATGTGCTATGCGTCGTTCCGCAAGTCCTGTTTTTGTCCCAATATCTACAACGCCTCATCTTGCAGTAAGAAGAGTGTCACACAGCGTGGCTGGTCCTGGGCTTGCGGTTAGCTCTGTGATTGCTTCCAGAAGTGCTGGCACTAAGCTAACTAGCTTGGCCGAAACTTTGGTGTTTCTGCCCTGTTTTCTCCGGAAGTCTCCGTTTTCCGACTCCCAGAGATGTAAGCCAGCCCTGCCCGGGTGGGTGCAGCCGAGGCCAAGCACTGCTTACTCGCTGGGGCTCTGCCTGAGCCTCAAGAGCAGTAAGTCAGTGTCCTGCCCGCTGGGGACAACTGTTGTGCTGCTCAGCAGGGATGGCCTTCGGGCTGTGATTGTGCAAAGGCAGGAGCCGTTTATGGGGAAAAGCAGGAGAGGCTCTGGAAACGAGAATGCTGACAAAGGACAGCAATAGTGTAATGCTTCGCAGAGCAGGCACACAAAATAAAGAAGTCAAATGCAAGATGGAGTTGGACTTTGATTTCCTTTTCCTGTTAGTGAAGGACTGATTTAAAGATAAAGTCTCCTTTGGAGGATAAAGGTAACGGATTCTTTTGCCATGAAATTGTTTAAATACGCGATCATTTTCCTCCAGGAACTGCCTCTTTTCCTCTCTTGTGCATGCGTGCTTTCAACATGTTGCCTGACTTATTTTTGTAATTGCTATGGAGCTTTTCTGGGAGAGTTTGTCTGTTTTGAGTTCAGTTCTCTCTGAACTTGCAAGCTGGCATTGCAGCTGCTGGGTTTGTGGTCGAACAACAGAGCTCTCCACCTTGCAGCTGGGACCTGACCGTGCCCTAGCTGTACGTGGCAGCGGTAAGAATAGCAAAGTGGATGAGGAGAGGGGGCGAGATCACTGCAAGATGGGCTGGGGCGGATGTCAGCTCTGGGAAAGACAGGCAGGGAGAAAACAGACGCAAAAGGACTGCAATGCAGACAGACTGTGAGCAGAAGGTTTTCGTTGGCCCCTCTGCGTTGCTGGCCTAATTTTGCGGGAATCTATATAAATTTTATATCCTGCAAAAGCTGCTCTAGACCCCGCCTGTAGTTGCAGCTGCTGGGTTTCTGTGACTGCTGTAAAATAACTGTACTATTTCCAGGCTGACAGTGTTCAGTCTTTAGGTACCAACAATCTTGGCAAAGCAGCTGGTTTTGGACAGATGATTAAGACAGGCTTCGCTGTATCCCATTATTAACTGGGATATGCTGCTATGATGTTACGAGCTAACATCTGAAGCTTCAGAGCAGTGCAATGTCGTGCTTTATTTATGCAGCTCACTGCTGATCAGATAAAATATTTAGTGACACTAAATTTTGACTCTGTGGCATATGCATCATTTCCTACAAAAGTACTGAGAAATTTTTTAGAGTGTGCAAGTCAAATTCCTCAGGTTAGAGCTGTAAAGAACCAGCATCACCATGCTGAGTTGTTGTGATGCCGTACTTGGATCTACAACCTTGGACCAAGACCTTTAAGTTTCCTGTGGGGAGGATGATGTGGTCCCCATTCATACCGGTCAGAGGCAAAATGAGGAGGACCAGTGGGAGATGCTAAGGGAGACGAGGGGCACCTTTATCAAATTGAATTCCCAGTCTTTGATTTTGTCTTGGAGTTAGTCCTCTCTGGCAACACAGGCAAAGGAAACATCGTTTCCCACCGTATGGAATAGCCCGATGGTCTCTTAAGCATTTACTTAATGTAATGTAAAATGTCAGACCCAGGTTCAATGTTGTCTTTGACCAGGGGAATCCAAGTCTCCCTTCTCTGCACGTTTGCACAGATGTTCAGCAGAGCCTCCAGGTATTTCCCTGCTCTCTCAGCTGAGAACCAGGTTTCCTCTCCCTAGGCCTGTGACTTCAAAGTTTTGCTAGAGGGTGCCGGTGCCTCAGCTGCAGGGCAGGGGTTTATATTAAACACCAGGACACATATAGGGCCATTCTCTTGGCAAATGGGGGATGAGAGATTAAACTGCCTGAACAGGAGAAACTCACCTATTTTCTGAGTGGGTGCAGCCGTCACTGGGCTACTCTGTGACCAGTGGACAGTAGTGAAAGGCCCATGGCCTTCAGCAGGATCAGTGGTGGCTGCTGCAGCCTGGGGTTATGTGTCCTCCCAGTGCACTTGCTGGATCTGGTTTGTCGGGGACTGGGAGTGATGCTTCTCCAAGGACTGCCTGGGACTGTGTGAGACTCCATATCACCTGGAGATAAAACTCTAGGAAGACACAAGACTTAAAGAGTGAAAACTTGGGTTATGAAACCATGCTTTTCGTCTGAGGGCTCTACATTAGACTTGTAGTGGGACAGCTGAGGCTGCTTTTGCTCCCAGCAATACAGCCGGCCTACGTCCCCACCCTGAGAGATGCCAGCACTTGTCTGAGAGATGGGGTGAGGGGTTGGGAGCACTAGCAGGTTTAGCCTTCTGGTTTTAATCTGGTGCTGCAAATCTGTCTGAACTATTTTAAAAAGTTGGCTGATTAAGTCCCATTTTAGATACAGAAGCCTTTTTGTAGAGCTCACCTCCAAGTGAAGTGCCTGGAGCTCTGCTGAAGGCAAGATGTGTAAGCCAAGTAAAAGCTGTATCTTCCCCTTCTCTTCACGCATCCCTGTCCAGAGAGAGCAAGACCAAATTACTTTCAACTGTCATTGGGTAATAGGTTTTTGGGAAAAGCCTATTCCTCATTTGTTGTTACAGAAGTGGGGAATTAGTGCAATGAATCGAGTCCCCACCCCAACCTCCTAAGCAATTTACACCGTTTTGCCTGCAAAGTCAGTATTCTTAGATGTGGTTGATCAGCAATTTCCACGCTGAAGTTATACTCTGCACACGGGCTGGCTTTGCGTGGAGAACTCCAAAATTTCATACACTGAGTTTTCCCAATGCAGCAGTTGCCTCAAGCTGGCTGTCCTGCTGACTGTACCTTGCGGCGAGAAAAGCGGGAGGCAAATTTCTGAAGTTGTGCATTACTCGCTCTCTGTTAGGTATAAAAATAGATGGGTCTAAATCTTGGACCAGCCTAGTGGGATTTGTGGCACTATCTAATTATTCTTGCTATCCCTGTAGACTGAAATGATACCCCAGATCCACTCATCCCTGAACGCTTAAGGCTCTCAATATACAAATATGTCGTGGGTGCCTCAGGCCCATCTCTACGTAGGAATGATTTGTTAAAACAATGGCTGCTAGATTAGGAATGGCTCATTTTACATGTTTCTGACTGAAATTGTAAGAGAACAGTAAAAAAAAATCCCACCACCACCTTATTGATGAGTTTGTACTATGTCCAAGAAGGAGGTGCAAGTCCAGAGACTGAACTGTCACAAGTTCTTGCCATATCTATCTTTAAAGCTGTCAACCAAAACGTCTTCAGGGGGCTGATAAGATAATAATATATTAAAAGCATAAGGCTCATGCTTCAGAGTGTAATTTGCTCACCAAGCGCTGAGGAACTTATCCATCTGGAAGGTTATTTTGCAACTGTGCATTATAGGGACTTTATTTTATGCTTTTCATGGTAGCATTTTCTTAGTCACTTATTTTTATAAGTTATGTTTGAAATGAGCCAGATACGGCTTTTTCCAAAGCTTCAGAGATTGCAGAGTGTGGGTGTTAAATTCAGCGCAGGTAAGCAAATTGCTGTTTACAATTTTTGTACCCTTTCTTAATGCATAAGATCAATATGTTGATCTACGTTTTTGCTTCAGTAAAGCAGAAAAACTGCCACTAGAGGGTGGTGTTAGTACAAAAAGAAAAAAGTAATTTTGGACTCAGTCTCTTTCCAGGATAAAATAATTTATACTCTCCTACACGTTTATAAACATGGGATATTTTACTGCTCTAGTCAGATTTGTTTGAGTCTTGTTGGCTTTTTTCCCTGTCAAGTGATTTATGTAGTTCTGTTTCAGCTGTAAACAGCAATAGCAGGTATCTAGTTTCATACCTTAATGTATATATGAATACTAAAATGACGTTGTTTCATCTTCTTTGCGAGGGACTTTTTTTATTGAATTGCAAAAAAACCTGTAAAAAAGCTTTTATGATTTTTCTGTTGAAAACTACCCATTCACTTAAAATTGCATTCCATTTTAGAAAAGATGGGTTGTTTTTTTTTTTTCTCCTCCTTCCTTTTTTTTTTTTCTTCCTAAACCATGGGAGAACTAAATTATTTTTTACCAAGGCAGTGCAGTACAATTGAATGCCTGTTAAAGTCCATTTAGGGAGCATTAGGCTAGGGTTTAAGCCTAAGGCAAAGTAAGAGGGTTTTGATAGTCTAATGTGAGCAGAGCTACTGTGGTATATAACTATATATATACGGTATATGGTATAACAGTGTGTGTGTATATATATGTATGCATGGTATATGGTATAACCATATGTTATATGGTAATACCGTACCAGCCAAAGTATGGTTACACCGTACCAACCCTGAGCAGTGGAAGGCGAGGTGCAGGGACGGGGCGGTGCAAGGGCTGGGTGGCCAGTCCCGGGCTGGGTGGCTCAGGCGCCAGGGCCGATGTTGCTGTGCTGTTTTGGGCCATCGTAAGGCCTACGAGACGCTGGTGGGTGTGCTCGGGCGCGAGGGCTGCGGGCAGGTGCCTGTGCCACCCCACCGCTGCCCTTCGGTGTTGAGAGCGCGGAGTTTTGCCAATGCTGCAGCCTGCATCAACCCCAAAGAGAAGCTGCGGGAGGCAGAGGAGGGATGCGAGAAATGGAGGGGACACAAGGGCCAAAGCAGCGGCAGGGACCTCGCCATCTCCCACCTGGCCTCCAAGAGGAGAACAACCTAATTTCATGGCACTTTCAGCATGATTGACACACACAGGGTGGACCTGCAGCGCTCGGCAGGGGTGCGGGCTTGCTGTGCCCAGGAGCTGGGTGGGGACGGTGCCCCTGGGCCGTGGGGATGCCCCCGGATCCCCGCCACAAACTGCTCCAAGCCTGCTACGTCCTTCTGTGCTGATGGCCAAGCTCATGCATCACCCATCCTTCACCCTCTGTCCCCAGGCTGGGTTGGAACCTAGTGATAATTGTATTTATTTTTCCTTCTTCCATGTTGGAAGATAGCTGGATGAAAGACACTGTCTAGCTGCGAACTTTTGGGCTTTGATGTGATCTGAAAAGCGTTAGCGTGTGTTTCCCCTGCTGCTGTTT
The DNA here is from genome assembly GCF_018139145.2 of Gymnogyps californianus. Classification (NCBI taxonomy): domain Eukaryota; kingdom Metazoa; phylum Chordata; class Aves; order Accipitriformes; family Cathartidae; genus Gymnogyps; species Gymnogyps californianus. The sequence continues at coordinate 181,495,034 of NC_059471.1, forward strand.
TACATCACTGCACATGATGACAACTCTGCCAGGGAGGCAGTGGCCTGGCCTGAGCCGGCGTATTAAAATGACGATCGCATGGGTTTTGGTGGTGCGCAGTAAACACATTCTTTCACCATGACGATGTTGAAATCGTGGCTCTTCAGGGGTCAGGACGGTGCCTTTGAACTGATACTGTGACTGCGTGCGTGGGATGCAAATGCAGCGTGTAAAGCCACCCCGTGGTGCGCTGGTTTAATAGAACAGATTTTCAATGACTCAACGGGAAGATGAAAATTTTCTACTCGCATTTAATCTTGGCCTGATAAATCACTCGGGGGGGGGGGGCGGGGAAGGGGGGAAGCAACAGTAAAATGCATGAAATTAGTGCTCTGGCGATGAGATGGACTTGGTTTTGGAGAGCCTGTGGTGGCGAGGAGCTTGGCCAGCGGCGTAGGGCTGGGAAGCGTGGAAGGACGTTGGATTAAACCGCAAAGATGTGTTGGGGTGGGACCAGCTGCGGGGCAGAGCCGAGTGCCCAGCCGCAGCGGTGGCTCCTCCTCGTTGGCATGTTGGCCACCGTCTGTGTGGTTAAAAACTAACGATGTTCAGCCAGTTACTATGGCAATGATGTAGCACGAGTTGTCATGGCGATGGAGTGGAATTTTTCGTCACGTTCCTGCAGGAGGGTGATGGATGCCGTTTTGGGAGGCTCTGAACTTGACCATTCACATCGTACCTTTTTCCTTGGTAGAAATGTTTGCCCCCGCTGCAGTTGGTGAATGTACCTGTTCTTCCAGTACCGTTACCTGGTTTTCTGCGTCCCGATGCTAAATTTTTCTTTCACATTTAGAAAGTTAAGAACAGCTCTGGTAAGCCATAAGTTGCTAAACCTAACCTAATTGTGTGCACTGTTATACAAGGTGTGTTAATAAAACATACTTTTGGTAGTGAGGCTGTTTCCAGACAGTTCCTTAATCTTGTGTGTGCTCTTCACCTCTGTATCTGCCCATAATACAATTCAATAGGACATTAGGTGTCCATTTGAAAAAATAATTTTAAGCTGATCTGAAGTAAATTTGCTTCAAATACTCCCTTTTAGCACAGAATAATGCACGTTCTGCCTTGGAAATGCATCTTTTTGTTGCAGTTTTATTTAAATTGCCTTTGCTTTCTCTTTCTTCTCGGGCTTTAAGAGCAATACACAACCTTTTTCCCTTACTCATGAGCTATGCATCAGCTCCTCCTTGTCAGGGTTTTTTTCATATAGGTCAACAGGAGAAGTACACTGTATGTAAATTATATTGCTTTCAATGGTCCTTTCCTTAGGAGAGCTGGTGTAACTCCTATTTTACCCCTATAGAAACTGAGAGCGTACCTATCAGCTATGTTTTTTCAATTGTGCAAGTAAACTCCCAGAGTGCAGGGCATATTCAACCATTTGGTTTTGTAAGGATAAAAATCTCATATTCAGCTTGACTCAAGATGATGGCTGTTTTTAAAAAACAAAACATTCTGCTCGTAATCTACTTCTTTAAAAATCCCTAAACCCTTCATTATGTGTAAGTTTCTGTGTTAAACCATACACCTCAAAATGAAGCCTGAAAAATAGCATTAGTGGTGTTTCACAACAAGGTGTACATGCTGCTTTCATAAGCTGTCATTTGCAGGCACCAGGGAGTCTGGGAAACAGAAAATCTGAATTTGGGATGTACAACTTAATAGCACTGATATTTCATAAATGTCTTCAATATTCTATTTTGTCCTGTGCTTTTTAGTAGGTAAGTTTTGGGTGTGCCAGCAGAACTGTATTTATTGCCAGGGAGCACAGGAACAATATTGGCCCGAAACATCCTGGGATTTGGACCTGTGCAGTGCTGGGTTGGAATCTGGGTTATGCTTGAGGCTGCGTAGTTTTGGATTTAGGAAAGTAATCGCAGTGATATGTTGTAAGTCCTTTTTGCTTTAAGAACCTCTGATTGTGGTGTGCTTCAGCATATGACTAATGTGAGGAGCTCCCGTTGGCCACACGCACTGGAGTGCTTGTTCTAGTTCCTCTAAACAAAGTCTGGCTTTTACGGCATTGCTGAGAGATCTACAAATGGTAGTTTCATTTGGTTTTTTCCTTGTTCACAGCTTTATAATTACTCCCATAAATGGCGTTAAACTCATTGACTTAAGAAATGAAGGTTTCCAAAACTCACTGGCCTATGTCATTCCCATGTGTTAATTTAAGCACAAAAATGCAGCCTCTGGGTGAGGTAAACTCTCAGCTGCACGTTGCTGGGAAGCAGTGAGTTACCACCGTGTGCTGGTCCTGTTTTTCCAGACTTCCCTGGATATATCCAGGGGTCCCTGTCAGAGATGAGGTACGGAGCTGCATGGACCTGTAGTCAAACCCGGTGCAGCCTTTCTTGGCTGGCTTCTTAACACAGGCTTCTCGGAGCCATTAGTTTTACAAGAAGCTGTGTAAAATATTGGGAAAATGTTGCTCCATCTCATTAAAGATCTTGCAGATGTGACACCTCCACTGTATCATCTCGTCTTCCTACCATTTGTTGCTTTTCATAGAAAATATTCTGTGCTTTTACTTCCTTGAATCTTTCAAAGTGCTGGAGTCAAATCCAGAGCCTCCTTGGGTTGTCCCATTGACACAGAAAAAATAACCACAAGGTGGGAGGCCTGTGCGGTGCCCATTTTGTTCTTCAGATGTTGCATCAGCCCTGGAAGCCATTCAAAACCTCCCCAGATAGTCTTTGCTCTCTGCTAGGATCTGCTCAATCTACTTTTGTTTGGGTTAATGCAAGTCCGCGGTCATGGGGCATTTACAAATAAATGAAGTATGAAAGACTTCATAGGATCTTTATTTGGATATTTATTCAGGCATAAACTGTGATGTGAATCCAGCTGGGTCCCAGATCAGGTGACGCCAGTGAATGAAGATTTGTAAACTGCATTATTGTTCTGCAGGTATATTATTGTGCGTGATTTTTGGCAAGTGACCTCAAGAAGTCTCATAGCACAGTGATTTTTTTTTCTACCTTATCAGTCTTTCTGATGATAAAAGGAAACTGGCTTTTGAAATCATGAATAACTCTGGTGTTACATTGGTACAGATTAGAAGATTTATGCCCAGACTTGTTGAGTACTCCCTCCCCTCTGCCTCCCAAATGAAAGACACAATATCTGTCACTGTATCTTGAGGGGGGTGGATTTAACTGTGTTGAGCTGCTGAAAAACTTTAAAGCTCACCAAGATGAGGGATACTGTTTGAAGTCACGCTAGTAACTTCTTACAGTGGAGGCTGCTCACAGGATTAGAGGACGCACAAGCCCGCTAATGAGTAAATTTGGGGTTTATGAGCACTGAGGGAACTTTTCAATGATGTTAAACTAACTCTACTACATACAGTCAAACCCCTCGTCTTTTGGGAAAGTGTTTATTTACAGGGACAGCATTGGTTCAGAAACTTGTTCTCTTGCTAGAAGGAGGGTTTATGAAATTGCTGCAAATATTTTAATAGGAAGCTCTGATGAGTGAATGTTTGTCCTAGAGATTTTTCTAAGATATTCAACCAACTATTACACTTAGTAGATGAGTGGAGGCAATTTTAAACAGCAGTAAAACTCCTCTGATACGTACATCACTGCTTCTTTGCGTGGCAAGGAGTGTTAATGAGATGTTGCAGCATGCTACAAAGAACTACCAAAAGAAATTGGCATTGCGGCCCAATCTTTTTCCTTCTGTGAACAAAGTCAAGCAACAGACTACACGCTCTTGATGCTTTGCCATGAACGAACCGCAGAATGCTGCTTGCTAAAATGCAAAGAAAGTCCAGGAGGGAGGAGAAGTTGGCAGCCACGTGAAGGTAACTGGGCTGTTCATGAACTGGTTTCGATGGTGGGAAACACATGCATGGCATCAAAGAGGATTTCAACTTGTGACTTTGTCACCTTCAGCCCTCCTAAATATGTGAATAAACGTATATCTGTAAAACACCTGAGGAATGTTATCCCTTATTTGATGGGTCTGTTGGCTGAGGAAAGATGTTAGGGAACTTTGCCAAAGCCTTGGGAATAGGAAACCTCCTGTCCTCCAGGTCTGGGGTAGGGGTGTAAAACCAGTTTGTGTGTGTGTGTGTGTTCGTGTGTGTGTGTGTAATGGAGACTTGAAAGAGAAACCAAGAGCTATTGATCTTATCCTTGCAGGGATCCAAAAGTAATTGGTTGCACAATGAATGGGAGAAGTGAAAAATGATGTTGTAGCAGTTTAATCAAGTGGCTGCTAAAAAAAAAATATATGGGGATTATTTCTCTATAAAACACTGTAAGAGCTCACCAAGGGACACTTGATGTTAACAGATACATTTAGAAGAAAGCAGTGTCAAAAAAGTAATGTTTGTGAAAAGTCAGTGGCTGCAGGACGTTTACAAACCATGAATGATTAACAGCTGGAGTTTAAAAGACCATGAGTTTCCATCCCTTCCCGTGGTGTTCGTGACCTGAAGGAAATGAATAGGAAGGAACTTTATGTAGGTAAGAGCTGAGACTCTTGAGTCTGGGGGTAAGACTTGCCGCTAATAAGAGTGTTATGAAAACCTCAATTTATATGACTTGTATTTCACTGGGTGAACTTCTCCTTGGGGTCCTGCTGAGCAGAGGGTGGCGGGCGCTGCTGGAGGAAGGGAGAGCAGTCATGTTTCAGTGTCCTCACATCGCTGAGCTGAACTCCCTAAATAAAACACGTGGCTGTGAAATTTTTCATCTGTCTCTCTCAAATAGAAGTTCTTAGTCTGACGGCTTTTCCTCTGCATTCTTAAATATTACTATCTTAATAGCAATATTTGCCCACCAGCACCCCAGCTTGGAGTCTGGGGTTTCCCTGTGTGCCCCGGGGGCTTTCTCTGTGTGAGGGGGCCGAGACATCCCGAAGCTGTTTGCCAGAACTGACCTGTAATTTTCCTGTAAGTCGTTGTCCCATCAGGAGATGTTGCTTTGTGAAACCCAGGATATTTCCTGAAGACGTACTTCTTAGCAATATTTCATTCTAGAAAGAGCAAAAAAATTATTTTGCTTATGTTATAGCAGAATTGTTTTATATAAGATGTTACAATGAAATGCATTTATCCTACAAGGATGAAAAAATTGCAACAAAGCATTTCAATAAAAAAAATTCAAAAATTTCACTTAGGAACAAGTTACAGAGATTCCTTTCTCCATTTTTGTTACAGAAAATATATTTAAGCTTGTAGAATTTGCTGTGAAAGGGAAAAATCCTGTTACAAGCCAGCTTTGTTTTCTCTCTCTGTGCTGCTTCGTTTTGGTTTATGCCTTGTATTAACGAGGTGTTCTGCTGTGCAAGAAATAATGTTTTCTCAGTTTGTGGTTGACCTTTTGATTGCTTAAGCTTACTTGTTGTATGAGATCTTTACAGTCCAGCCTTCTGTAATTTATAACTTAGGTATACAATACTTCATAAAGATGTAATGTAGAGTTAATATCTAATATATAGAATGAGAGATGCAATTGACTCTAATTCTTGAGTCTCTTAAAGGACCATGGGACTCACTGGCTTGGTATTTAAGTCTGGAAGAGAGGGTGTCACTTGTGAAATAATTAGCGAAATTTAAACAGAAGCTACTCAGGGGCTGTTGGACAGTTTGGTTTAGGCCTTTTGGGGGGTTCTTCCTTTATAAAAATCCAAATGGTGTATTTTGGAGCACAAGCCAATAGAGTAAGTCCATCCTACGTTTTTATGTAGGTTAACTCGCTGGTGGCTGGGGTCGTGCTCGAGGGTGCGCAACGCGACGCACGCCGAACGCCAGCACTCTCACCATGAAATGTGCATTCAGCTCTCCTTAGAAGGTAAACCCTACAGAAAACCCATACAAATTGTGAGCAACTGTTGTGAATTGAACCATGAATTTTTAATATTCAGATACCCTGAAGTACAGACTAGAGCTTAAAATAAATTGCTTCATATTTCATACTCGGAGTAGTGCATGTAATGATACATGAAGGGAACTGAAGTCCTTTCCAAAGGACTCTCTGCTTTGGGTTAAACAGGGCAGTTTTACAAATAATCATCCCGGAGACAGGTTCGCACCAGATCTGTGCATGGGGAAATAATCCGGTGGTGCCTTTCATTGCCTGTCTGTATCTGGTGTCTCACCTTCTGCTTGGTCAAGACTCCTTGCATGGCCTTGGTGGCCCGCTGCAGCATGAGCTATCACTCCTGCCTTTGACAACAAGGTGGTGGATAGGAAGCTTGACAGGAATTGAAGCATCACTTTTCACCTGAATTACGGCGATTTTTTTTTTTTTTTTTTCCCCTCCCTGATCTTTTAAGTGTTGAAATGCCAGAGAAAACCGAGCTTGAAGTGTCCTGCAACTTCCCCCAACCTGTGCTGCTTCCTTCCCCCTTTCCTGGCAGGGAGGAGACCCTGCCGCAAAATACCTCCTGGCACGTTGGGTACACAGGAGTAAGTTGGACCTGGTTCATCGCCTCTTTGGTTGAATCTTTTGCTGAAAAAATGGAAAACTCTTTCTAAATGAGTGTATTGCCACAGCCAAACCCAACGGCTTTCACCAAAGATTTTGTTTCACCTTTCATAGAAACCGGAATAATCTCCTTGGAAAGAAATTCTGAGAGATCAGCAGCAAACCTGAAATGTGGTCAGGAAACTTTATTTTTGTTGTCAGGGCTCCTGCAGCGTCAGACGCCACAGCAGAAACAGCGAGTGGGAGTCCGGAGCTCGTGCAAGAGCTGCCTGCTGGAAATGTTTCCTGCCACGGAAAGCTGAACCAGCCATTGCCCAGCGTCGCAGCATTTGGCCGGTTTTGCCCTTCATTTTACCCCCCCAGGCGATGGGCGATGCGGGACGCGGAGGAGGGCGAGGGTGGGAGCGGGCAGGGACGGGGCATCCAGCTGGGACCCTGCCCAGGCGCCATTCAACATGCAATGCCTTTCCCATATTGCTGTCCCAAATGCCTGTCTTGTGGAAAGTGAACAATTTTGGCTGCAAGATTACTGTTTTGGGCTACCACATTAGAAAGCGGTTTCTCCTACACCGTTCCCCAGCCCCTCTCTTTCCTTTGTTTTTCTCTGAGAGGAGATATGATGATTAAAGAGGAAAAATCCTAAACCTTGGTGGAATAAACCAGCATATACAAAGGGATGGCTTTCGCAGTCTTCGGCTTTACCAGCTGAAAGAAATGTGTCTTGGTTTCAGTGCACCTTGCATGCAGATACATTTCATTTTTTTAAATTTTGCATTGATGTTTATACCCACTGAAGTGCTGTATTTTTTTTTTTGCGCAGATAAGTGGACGTTATCCTGTGAGGTACAGCTTATATCGGTCTCTCCCTCTCTCTCTAACATTTTGTCTGGGGAGAAGCAGAGCTGCTAAAAATAATGGTAGAGCAGGCAGCCGCAGACAGGTACTCATTTTATTGAACGCTGTAGGAGCAATGCGGAGGAGAAGAGTCCTGGGTGGCTAATTGATAGCATGTCAGCTTCCCTTCTCAACTGTCCCGTATTTTTACCCCTCTAACGCAGAATCCTCTTCCGACTGGTTTAAGAGCATCCCATATTCGGGTCCTTCCCCTGACCTCTGCCTCTGGCAGAGCAGGATGCTCGTCCCTGTGAACGCAGCGGCTGGGAAGGGACTGCCCGGCATCTCCTCACCAGGGCTTATGGCTGTGCAGCCAGCAGACATAATGAATAACAGTTCCGAGAGATCAGGACTGAATTACAAATGCCCAGGGAGAGAAGAGCACCGATCTCGCTTCGGCGCTATCTTGACAGAAGTTATGGACAAACCAGATTATCCCTGACTGTTACTCAGGGTAGTGCAAGCAACACTGAAAAATATTCCTGTACATAAGCGTAACAGCAAAGTGATATATTTCCTTTCACAGAATTGCAGCACCTCATTCTGAGACGATTTCTGCCACATACAAATGTGGTTTTCCTGCCTGATGTGCTTTTATTTGATACTGGGATCCTTCCTTTAATCAGCTGAGACATGACTGTTCCTGGCACTTTGAAGAAGCGAGTACCCTGGATGCAGGGGGGAAACCTGAGCCGCTGCAGGTGCTGGAGATGCTCACGTTGGCTTTAGCAAAGAGGGCAAAAAGAGCCTCAGGGATGATGTCCGACACTCAGTAGCTTCGTAGGGATGGCACAGGTTGCATGTTTGCCTCCAGTCCTCCTCCAAGTGAGCAAGGTGTAGATCAACTCCTACAGCATTTGAATGCTGCTTTACTTGGACCATGCCACACGGGATTCAGACTATGTTAGGGGAGACCTATAGATCCGATCGCTCTCATGCATATTCTCATTCAGGCTAACAGAGGGGAAAAAACATCCTACTGATGTTGCTACGACCAGAGCTGTTGGTGGGATGAGCGCCGGAGGTCACGGTGCAGGGACCAGGGTAGCGCTGCCACCCAGCACAGGCACCCGCAAACAGGGCTCCCTTGCTCAGCCAACGTCTGGGGCGGCTGGCAGCTGCTGGGAAATTTGTAAGGCCTGAGCAGAACTCTTTATTTTTTCACCAGAAAAAAAAGAAATACTGGGGAAAAAGTGAAATTATCTGCAGGAGCTGCCTTCTCATCAATTCTATTTAACTAAGAATGAAAACCACATTAAGCATAACTGAACTATTCTATGAATAGCACTGCTAATAGATCTCTGGAAAAACTGAGTTTACTTTAGAGTAATAATAAATGTACTTGATATTGGAGATGGAATTGTAGTGCACACAAAAATTACATGTAAATACTTGAGCCTGCTTGTACGCCTCTAAAGTAGGAAAAAAGTAAAACCAGTGAAACAGCAAACAGGAAAACCGATGACTTATAAACAGAAAATCAAGTTATTTCTATTGAGGTCAAACCAGAGACCAAATATTACAATGCAGGTACAGAAGAAACTTAGGTTTCTATAGAAAAGCTTGTAAATTAGCTGCTGCTTCACTGAACATATACATTTTCACGTGCACACCTCATGGATGTGCACAGATACGAATGGCATTTAGGCCTACAGTACGTCAGAAAGGATATTATTCCTAAACTTCTAGTATTTGACAAAGTAAGTTCATTTTAATACTGGGAGCATTTCGAAGGACTGAGGTGTAATGACAGCATCAAGGCAAACATTGCTCTGGGTCTGGCTGGAGAAAGCCGGGCAGGACCCGCAGCGCTGCCAGCCTGGGGGTGCAGAGAGGGGTGGTCCTGTGGGTCTGTGAAAATGGGGGTCCCTCCAACGGGGGCATGCTGTGTCCCTGTGCTGCTGCCTGCCACCGTGCTCCCCTCTCACCTGCTGTCGGGGCCGTGCGGGGAGGGAGGGCTTTCCCCCTCAACAGACCGCATTATTGTATTTTCTTAACCAGAAATAAAACACGCAGCAGGGATTTTGCAATGTGCCCGGCTCTATGTTTTCGAGAAATTATTTGTGCATATATTTTATTTTTTTTTTTTTTTAATTTGTAATTTTGGAAGGGGAATGGAGGAGAGTTCAGAATTAACTATGTGATTTGGAAGCCCTGGATTAGCCATGGTTTAATCTCCAATTGTAACCTTGTCTGATGTGAACCGATTTTGTTCAGAATAACTTTCATTTAGCCATAAAATAAGCCTTGTGATGTGTATGACAAATTAAAAAAAGGTCTTGACACTAGGTGTGAAATTAAGTTTTGACACTTTCTTGGAGTAGAGTTCAGGAAAAAACATTGAAAGAGCTGAGAAAACCATCCAAGTGAAATTAATCTTAAACCTGCGAGTATCGGTGGGTAACCCGGTTGTGTTCACCTTGGTGCTGGTTACCAGGGGTGCTGGTGTACTACGATAATGGCTATCTCTGAAAACATTGTAGGCAGAAAAAAACAATTAAAATATGTGTTGCACTGAGTCATTTTACAGTACTCAGCAGTCCTTGGTCAAAGTTGTGAAGGATTTTAGGTATTTTCCACCTTTAGCACACTTAAATTCACTGTTCGTGACTATGGTAACAATCTCCATATTAATGCTATTTCATCGCAATCAAGAAGTTACTGCCAGAAAAACAATCATTTCAATGACCATCTTATTCCCCTCCAGAGTAGCGCTGGTCCCAGTGATTTGCCCCTCCTAGAGGGTAATTCATTCAAATAAATGTAAACCACTGTTTTATGTTGTTTAGTCAGTGTTTATAGATGTCAGCGTACGCAACTGAAAATGCACGCGGCAGATATTAAGGGAGGAATCGATGTGCTCCACGGAAATAAGACCAGGCAGGGTTTGGGTTTGGTTTATCCATCCTGCCATCCTGAGTGCAGCTACTATTGATTTCGATCCCGCAAGTGTCTGACCTCCTTTGTACAGCACAACTTGTCTATCTTCATATTTTACAGCTGAATTTGTTTCGCCTTGTACTTCGCACTCTTACTCCATTACTACGCTACTTGAAAAAAAAAAAATCAATGCAGTTTGTTAATTAAAAAAAGGAAAAACCCCCAACCTCCAACCCCCGACCAAAAAGCTGCTCTCGGGTGTCTGCGGTGACCGGCGTGGCCTGACCCTGCTGAGAGATGGCAGCGACACAACTGGGGATGCACCATCCTTGTGCTACCGTGGGGCACAGGCTCAGCTGGCGGCAGAGTTAGGCATAAAAACTGTGTTCCTGCTGGTTTTGATTTGCATGTATGTATTGAGAAAGGTGATAGAAAGCCCACTGACTTGTCCAATTCAGCCAGACCTAGTTTATGTTATTTAACGCTATTTAATCCCCCAGCATCAAATCTGCACGTCACCTTCCAGGCCGTGGGCCTGCCAGATCTTGCTGTATCTGTCACGTGAGTGAGAAGGTAAGGAAATACATTGCTTTTTTCTCCCTTAAGTCTGCCTTTTATGCCACTACACAAGCTTTGTTCTCCCATCTGGCTGGGACAGTGCATCAGATGGCCCGGTCCTTGACCTGCCATTTTTGGTTTTCCTTTCCACCAGTTTTGGCCTTTGTTGATCAGCAGGACGGCTGAATGAGAGGAACTGGAATACTGTGTTAGGGTTACAGTCCTGCTGGGGCCGGGGGGAAGAGGGGCGGTCGGAGGGAGATGGGGCATCCAGCGGGGCTGTGTGCCTGGAGGGGACTGGGGGGGGCAGCATGAGCCAGGCTGAGGCCGAGGCCGCTGCGGTCCGGGCGGGCTGTGGCACTGCGGCAGAGAGAGTGAGTGACACCCCCAAGTCATAAGGATCCTGGTGTCGCGGTCCTCCCTGGCAGGAAAACTTGCTCCCGCTGGGTCTGCTGGAGCCGTCGTGCCGGCAGAGACTGGTGCTGTCAGCTGCGTGATCTGCAAACGCCCTTGCAGAAAACAGAGAGCAAGGGAGTAGCTGCAATTACAGTGGCATGTCTAAACTAGCAGCTGTTTGGTTTTTTAATTAACAGTAATCGAGCTGTGTTAGTTAACTGGATTTTAAGGTGCTAAATTGTTGATCTATTATTTGGCCTTTCATATGTTATAGGGTTTGTGGGTTCCCCCCCACCCCCCAGAGCCAAGTTCATGGAAAAAGCAATATTCCTACCTACAAGAATGGTACTTTCATCATGTACCATCATTAGTTAATACTTAGGCCAGTTTCAGTTGTTCCCCATATATCAGTACCATCCAGACTAACGTCAAGGCTCACCCCACAGGGTAGCAGGGATTGAAGAGAGCAACTGTGGATCCTTCCAGGCAGGGTAAGTCTCTGTGAGCTGCAGAGAAACCGTGTGTCTCTACCAAGGAGAACTTACAACCTGGGCTGAGCCTCCACGGTTTCCTTACGCTGGCTGAGAAGGTGTTTGTGCAGGCCAGGGCAGTGCCGTGTCCTGGAGCTGCACATGGCTTGAAACAGTGATTTTCAGTGGTGACCCAAGAGCTAAACACCCCGCTGCCACTGCTGCTTATTGTCCGTTCCGTTAATACGCTTCTCTCGGCAAAGCAACTCATCACACACTTCGCTTTTCTGAGTGCCAGTAAAGTCAGCGGTTCCCCAGTCACCTGCCAAATACTTTGGCTGTCTCCGTGAGAGCTGGGCTTTTTTCCACTACAAAACCTGGAAGCAAGCTAAGAAGTCAGCGCAGCGCAACACCGAAACTTCACGTTACACAACAGGAGGAGACCCCTCTTCTTCTGTTTTCTTGTTTATTTTAAAACAGATTAAAAGCCACCACAGAAACCTCTCTCCTCACCAGTGTATAGGCTGACTGTGGAAATTGGGTTACACGTCCTCTGGGCTGTGCAGGACCTTGAATGAGGAATGACCTTTGCTGTCCCCTCCTGAATTTCTCAGTCGGCTTTTGTGCAGTAGAGGACAAGAAGAAATACCCAAAGTAGGTCACTGGACACTGCGATACAAAGGCTGCCACCACGGGCTGATCGATGAGCCCACTAACGAACAGTTGTGTTACGGCAGCTTTCCCAGTGTGAAGAACGAAAGCCCTGCTCTGAGCTGGGGTGGCCAGCATGCCCGTCCCCCCATACTGCCCCGCACGGCCTGACATCCATCTCCTTCTTCCCCTCCGGGCAGATGGTGGTCCTCAACCACAACCAGAGATGACTTGAAAACCAGCCCCTTCAGCTGCGGCTCCTGCCCCTAATTTTTTTTTAAGCAAGGATTGGAAATGTGTTTCCAAGTAGCTCTTCTCCCCCTAAACGCATGTAAATTGGGCAGCACGGCGAGCCTGTCTGCGCAGCCGCAGTCCAAGCCTGGGAATTGTCCTCGACAGTGTCCGATCCATGGCTGAACCTCTTTTGTGCAGCCATCAGCCTGACTCTCACAGCCCCCCTGGTTCCTGGAGCCAGCTGCGGAGGCGCGTGTATCGCCATCGTTACTCGGACGTAAGGTCACTGAAGATAACTTTACCTGTGGCACTCCCCTGCCCCAGCGCGATGGCATCCCTTCTTCTGCTGTAAGAAATGCCCCCCAGGTAGACTGTTTTATTCTTTTCACTCTGGGACTGTGTTTTTAAAATGTGGAAACTGGCGGGTTTATTTCACCCCATTTTTCCTGCAGGGAGGAGGAGGGTGGTGGCGGGGTGCTGGCCGAGTGGGTGGCAGGGGGTTCCCGCAGCCAGCGGGAGGGGGGTTGGCCACCCTTGATGGGTGTTGAGGCAGAACCACGTGAGATTGGTGGCTCTTTGTGGGGGTGTCTTCAGGTATGGAGGGACTTGGATGAGCTTAATGGGGATGGTGCTCTTTAAGTTAGGTAGGAGCCTGTCTGGGAACAAGCACTTCTTCAGGCTGAGACGGTGATGGGACCTGATGCAGGGTGGGGTTGTGGGTGGCTGGGGACTGCTGATTGTTTTCCCTTTATGTGGAAGGTAAAGGTAGATTGGCAATCCACATTAGAAGATACGGCGGTTTACCCAGCAAAACTACACGCACAGACAGAACTATCTTCTTTATTATAAAGATACACTATGAGGAACAAACCTGAATGTATACTGAAGCTTGTAATGGTACATGCCAAAAATGTACAGTACTATACATAAAAGTGCATTGTCACAACAGATTAACAGTACATTTCTCTTCCAGAACCGTGAAATTTCCATGTTTTTATTTGTTCTTCGAGAGTGGAAGGAATGCAATGGGAATGCAGCCATACACAAACAGGGAAGGATGCAATGGAAATGCAACAGTACAAGAGCAAGGCTAAAGCTCCTCTAAAATTTAAAGGCACTTTCACATGTACATACTACAGATGTACATTGACACAAGTAGGTAACAGTCAACAAGCAGGAAGCTACCAGTACTGCAATTTATCAAACTTGACAGTAAAGGACAATACTGATTGGATTAGGTGTGCAGGAGTTACCCTTTAGTACGTCTGTAGTTGTAGCAGTCTTTCCTGTTACATATCCACTTACTATACTTTTAAGTATCTATAATAACCATCAAACTACACATTTAACTGTGTGAATGCACTAAGTGGATGCATTCACTAAATGCACTGTTTCTAATATTTTCTTTTGCTAAACAATTTCTAATATAAGCATTATGGAGTCCAGTACAGTTATTTAAACATACAAAATTCCCTATGCAATTTAAAGATACAGGTATCCATCTCAATTATGCCAGGTGGGTTAATTTAAAAACGCTAGACTAAAACTGCATGTAAATGAAAGCTGAAATTCCAGTTTGTTCCACTGATTCTAGTGAATTGGGGAACTACTTGAAAATATCTTCTGGTCCCGACCAAGTGAACAGACCCTATAGACCAGCGCTGGGCTGTAGCTGGGGCTGGCCTGGCTTAGGCTCTTGCCCTGGCGTTAGGACTAGGCAGCACAGTCGAGAAGGCCGGAGGTTCACTGACCGATGCTGCACAGTCTGCTGTGGTGGATTAAGACTTTGCCTCTAACCTAGACGCGCGCGAAGTCTGCGACTGGGTTGAGATGGGTTTGCAAATACCAGGAGCAGTTTGGCTCTCAGAGGCGGTTCATGGGGTACTTTTCACACCTGGGGCTTTGCATTACCTATCTACAGGGTGTAAACCAGAGCAGGAATACGTTGCTCCTAAATAACCACAGGAGATTGCTCCTGTCACCTCAGTAGCTATGCCTATCGAATTTTGTCACTACTCTTCTCCTCCCAAACTCAATTGTTTATGTATAGCGAGTGGTACAACTTCAAGCTTTCCAACGGTGAGATATTAAAATAATATGTGGAAAGACAGATCTTACTTAAAGCCAGTTGTACTCCTGTAGGTGGACCACAATGGATTTTCTTCCCCGTCTTCTTCACTGAAACTTATTTTATGGATTGGATGTCAGAAAATATATTCACAGAAATTATATTATGGCTTACTGTTGCAATGTGCAAAACAGCTGTACATTTAGTTCATGCCTAACAAAGTTTAACAACAGAGCGCTAAGCAAAGTTGACAGTCGTCACACAGCTGTAAGAAAGGTACTGATTTCTGTCATTTAAAAAAAAAAGGGGAAGAGGGGGGGAAGTGGTTATGGAAAACTTTAGTCAGCTTGAATCTAGGCGGTAGAAACGGAGCTGTCTGTCCTGTGAGTGACCCTGGCATTGCTGGCAGGAGGCAGTCCCCCTTCAGAGAGTCCCCGTCTTGCTGCCATCAGCATAACCGAGGGTGTGTGCAGAGCGTTTGCGCTGTGCAAGGCAGCCAGCACAGCTAGGTCAGCTCGAAACTCCGACTATTACAACTCAAATCATGTCTTTAATTGGACACTGAGCAATAAAGTCAATGGGATACTTTGCTGAATTACTGTGTAGTTGATCCTTTTAATCGCCTATCAGCCTGCCTAATAGAGACCAACAGGTTCACATACTCCCCAGAGCCTGGCTCGCTCGACTATGAACTTCAAATGAATTTAGCTTTTGTGAAAAATGCGATATCAGGGAACGAAGGTCTAGCTTCATGGGAAAAGGTACACTATTACAGAGGGCAGCAAAAGGCGTTTCTAGATACTATCCTGGAGATGTGCTTTAGCTGTGACCTGGAATGCTGCTTTTTATCAGTGAGAGCAATGTGATCTCCAGATCCATCCAGCGCTTGTCTCTAGTGAGACTGCCAACAAGAAAGCTAAAACTCGGTGCCAATTATGAGAGTTGTGAGGGTTTGGTGGGGTTTTTTTGGTGTGTCTTAAATAAGAGATGTGGCCTGAGATGACTTAGACATTCCACACAGACACTTAATCCTCACATGCTAGATTTCAGCTCTTACTAACCTGCTTAAGATTTGGTTTGGTGACCCAGAAATGAGAGGTCCCACCTCCCCTGACCCCCCCGCCCCTTAGTTTTGTGCAGGATCTGTTATTATATAGTACAGTAAGACTGTGAAATATGGTACAACATGGCAAGCTGTTTGTGATCCGTGTTGTTTTTATTACAAATGGTGCAGCATCAAGTTTTCAAGTAAGTCTATGTTTGTTTTTTAAAACGATGCACAATTGTCCAGTTTTTCTTTTAATTGAAACCATACAAAATACAAATGCCCATGTTAATGTAGCTAGTTTCAGACAATACATTCAAAAACACTGAAAAACAAAGCCTCTCCAGTTACAAACATGAACAAACGATGTTACGGAGCCCTGACTTCTATCGTTAATCCATCCCTTTCCCTAGCATACCCCAGCCGGGCGCTGTGGGTGGCTGAGCTGCCTACATTGTGCAAGATTTGTCGGCTGGACCCTGGGAAGGAGGGGAAGGCCCTATGCTAGGATTTGTTTTTGGAAGAACAATAGGTTTTGGCCTAAGAGCAGGAGGTTTCAGCTGCACTCCCATTCTAGGGGCCACCATGGGCTTGAAAGTACTCATGGTGTCACTGGAAGAACTAGTGCTACGGCGGATCTGAGGCTCGGAGCTCCTTAAAACGACGCTGTGGAGAGGGCTGAGCGACTCGGTGGAGGTGGCAGGGGTGGGGGTGTTTTTCATTTGTTCCAGGGTGTCCAACACGACATCGGGGGCGTGCTTCGCCGAGCTCTGCCGCTCCAGCTCACGGAGCTCGTTCAGCGCCGTGTTCATCGTCTCCTCGATGTCCTGGGTCAGAGCACAGAGAGAGCGGCCTGTCATGTGAATTGCTACTGAACGCAAAGCACCGAAGGAGCAAGGGGAGGGGGCGAAAAATGCATCAATTAATTTGCCAACCATCCTCTCTTTAACGAATATTATAGTGCTAAAACCAGTTTCCACCAGACTTATGTGAAAGACACTATGATTGACAAGATGGCAGCTTTGGCTGGACATTACAACTATTTAACCTGTTTACATGAGAGAATCAAAAAAATCAATTAAACCAAAACCTGCAAGCCATTTTATTAAGTGACTGTCAGGACAATGGATATTTGCTTAGCAGTGTTTTTAACGGTGAAGATTTCTGTCATCTCTTGCGTAGACAGCTGTAAAGATTTTAGTCCGTTTGCTAACTCTTAGCTAACTGCTCCCCTCCTCTAGTGCCTCAGGTGTTCAGGATCTGTATTCCCTCACATGGATTATAAAACCTGGTTTTGTAAGGAAATAAAGCTTGTGTGTCTATCAGCTCTTCTCTCCTCTTGTTTCTCTGAGTTAAATCGTAAGCAGAACAAACTGCAAGATATTTTTCAGTGAGCTTACCTAAGAAATTATTTTTTTAATCAGGATTTCTGGCACAAATTCTAAAAGAATGCACCAAGACAGTAGTTTACTACTTTCAAATGGTATTGAGATACAACTAAGGTTAAAATATCTGGTGTTCCCTGCTTGCTCACAGTGACTTTCATGTAGTTTAATCAAAGTTTGGGTTCTCTCACTGCTGCATGATCACTAGTCTAGGCATAAAAAAAAAATAGCTTAAGCCAAACAGCACTGTATGTGGTTCCAGGAAAGTAAATAAATAACTTAGAGTAAAATAAAACAGTAACAACATTGACAGTTTCTAACTCTAATACACGGTTCAGCTTTCTGACCCAAGCATGACAGTCTCTTCTATCTCTCGTTGGAAACAGAGTTTGAAAGCAAGCATTACCAGTACATTAAATTTTAAAACATGAGTGCCAGCATTATTGTAAAATACTTTTGCAATCATATTGTACCCTCAGGGTGCCCCTAGTAATCATCTTATCCTACCTAGACAAAAAGCGAGTTCTGAAGACAGCGGTATTGATTTGCTCAAGAGCTGTTACCAGCTCTGTACGAGAGACCAATTTGATGATCGGGGTGCTCCCTATTCCATCCTTCTCACCTCTTCACTGCCAGGAATGAGACTGGTGAGTGCTCACACAGGGATAAGATGGCCCACGATTTATGCACGTGCAACATCTTGCACATTATGTTCTTAGGCACAACTACAAGCACCAAATCAACATACGGTATGAACTACATGTGAACTACATGAAAACTACGTAAAATCCACAAGACCCTGGAATGTAAATCTGTGCTTTGAATGGCAATGGTCACTACTAGCCAGTCAGAGCACTTTTCTGCATACCATAATACTGAGAAAGAATTGAACACTAATTACATGCAAGTTGTATTAGGCCAGCCTTCAGCAGAGCACAGCAATTTACGTAGCTGTTGTAATCATATACTATCCTAGTGTTCCGTGTGGCAAAGGCAATTTCATTACAGTATAACGGGAAATAATTTCTTTTTATTGCTTCTGCAATGTCTATTCCCC
This sequence comes from Gymnogyps californianus, assembly GCF_018139145.2. NCBI lineage: Eukaryota > Metazoa > Chordata > Aves > Accipitriformes > Cathartidae > Gymnogyps > Gymnogyps californianus. The sequence goes on from NC_059471.1 coordinate 181,513,151, forward strand.
CTTGTGCTTCTTCTATCCAGGATCCCTTAATGCATCTTCATTCACACACACTGTGTTTAGAAAGCTAAGTAGGATATTCTCCTGCACACATACTCCTACCAGTATACGTGCTCTGTGCTATGCTATTCACTGAGACTTGCTCCTCAGAAAATCAGAGAGTGACATAAAATAAAGACGACACAAACCTGAGCTATTGACTCTGGGTCCAGTGGTTTATGGTCATTGAAACCTGTGTACTGACCAGATGATGTGGATCTTCTAATTGGAGGGCTATCAATCTTCTTTAGAGAATCATGCCTACTGATGTTAGTGAGACTGCCATGGCCAGGTCTACGCCGCCTTTCAGGGCTGTCAGCATTGAGGTTGCGATTTTGAAGGAGGGCTCTGGGACTGCAGTGAGTTGCCAGGTTGGGGGAACCTAGCTCCACGGACGAGTTGGAGAGTGGGTGAGGTGGGTGTACTGGGCAGTGACCGTCACTGCTCCTGCCGGGGCGTCTTAGAGGCGGTGGAGGTTCTGATCTCTTTCTTTGCCTGCACCAATGAAGAAGTGGTTATAGGACAAGTTGTAGGGACCCACTGTAAGCACACGGAGAAGTAATTGCTGTGTTACCTGAGCTGTGACCAGTACTACTGAAAACACGTTATGCTCAAGCTTACCTTCCCAAATACACGTCAGAGTGACGGTCAGTGGGAGAGTTCATGTCCTTTGATGATGACTTGTCCTCAGTTATGGGTCCGCTGCTGGCCTCACTGTCTGCTTTTTGGCTCAGTGTGTCTGAGAAAGTATCATCCCTGAACAGAACACACATGGTGAGATGAGAAGTCAGTGAGTTAAGTGTGACAGAGAGCATCTTGGCACTCCCAGATTTTAATCCCCTTAAGAAAAGCAGGCATGTTATAATGCACTGCAGCCCCTCCATGTCTCCAAAAATTGCTTCTAATCCTTCTGTTTACTGAGCTCTTTACATTTTGAGTGTAACCTTTCTGTAAAGAACTTTGCCATCCCTGGCAAAGCACATGCTTAATACTGTAAAACAAGAGTTCAGGGCTGCATTTCTCCAGCCCTTGCTATTCTGAAGTCAAATGTCAGCAATTGCTACAAAGAGATAGTCAAATTAAAATAGGTGCAGAAGCATCTGTCTCTTAATGTACTGGGAACATATCCATGAACAAAGTAGCTTAGCCTAGTGGCAGCTTTTGATTAAGAGCTGTCAATTCAGGGCAATAAAGGCAGAGGCATCCTGCCTAGAAGGCAAATGTTTAATCTCTCTGAGCCTTCAAACCACTGTCCCATTTGGAAATCACTTTGTTAATTGCTTCAGCATGTTTTTACACACCACCAAGAACCTAGTCACACCAGACACTGCTTACATATCCTGCACCACTATGTACTGGTGAGGGACAAGGCCATCAATTCCGTTGTGCCTTCCTTCCCACCAGTCTTCAGACGCTCGGTGATAGAGCAGAAGGGAAGCTCCTTTCTTGAAAGAGAGTTCTCGTGCAGATCTTCCAACGTAGTCAAACTTGGCTATAGCTTCTATGGGCTCGCACTCTGGGTAGGGAGGGAAGAAGAAGAGATATCAGATTCCACTCTGGCTTATCTGCTCATTTTGGTTTCATGAAACCCATTTATTGCATTTTCTCAGTGCTCATTCTTATTGAGCAGAGCTGACAGAGATCAGCTGAACTAAGGCAGACTTCAGGCAGTAGTTATAATATGTACCTTACAAAAAACCATAATCAATCCATGCCCCAAGTGTGAAAAATCTGGGTTGCTTTGCAAGCTGCCGAAAACATAACAGCATACTCAAATGTTACAATAGCTGCTGCTGGGAGAGAGGCCTCTGCCTCTTGCTGTAAGGGCTCCTTCATGGCTAGGGAGTGGGATGGAGGCCAGGCAATGAAGACCTCCGAAAATAAGATGAACAAACTCAGATGAATAATCAGAGGCCCGACGAACCGGTGTGATAAAGGAAAAGTAAACGGGAGTGCCTTTAGCATCTGAAGTGGCAAAGGAAGGAAGACAGGATTTCACTGTGCATGAGTAGGGATACTCTGCCTAACTGGGCTATGAGATTTCTGTCTTTTACGTGAGGAGTGTGCAGACCTAGTGAAAACCTAGTGTTTTACACAACACCAAAGCCTAGTGCTTTAATATGCTTCCTTAACACCCTTTCTGAGTGAGGCAGACAGCTCCAGACCGCCTAAGGACGACTCCTCTGCAGGGGCAGTCCTTGTGTGGCCTGAAGTTGCCTAAGGCAGCTCTGCCTGCTCCAACACCCCGAGTCCCTCTGGTTTCTGCAGGGGAGGCTGGTATTTTCTGAAGTCAAACATTGGTTAGAGCAGTCCTGGCTAATGTTCTGTCAGTATGCTGGTAAATTCAGCCTTACACTGGTAATGGACTCCATCCTTTAACCTATGCTTGGGTCAGAAACCTACTGATGTCAGTGAAGGGCCCCTGCTGAATGTCTGCCTTCAGGTATCTTCAGAGCTATGCTCGGACATCAGTGAAACAGCTGTGATTTTAACAACTTCTAGTTTCTTCTGCACAAAACCAAAAGCATCTGAGCTCAAACAGATTAAAATTTGTCATCACAGTCTCAAAACATACAGAAAAACCTGCAAAATACAGGTTTAAAAATCACACACTTTGTTGATTCCAATAACTCAGAGTCCCCAAAATGACAAATTTTGTTATATAATTAGAGCAATATTTAGATGGAAATTAACATCTGGGCTAATGACTAGCATAGCAACTTCCTGTCTGGTACAAATTAAAATCGCTGAGGTTGTAATTCCCCAAAGAACCAGGCTGGTAATGAAAGCCACTGTCCCTTTATGACAACATTTTGCACAGGAATGTCTTTTTAAAATTAACTTTGTCCCGCAGCATGAAAACATAACGACAGCACCTTTACTGAGGTTATAGTTTGCAGCTCATTTTTTTAATAACTTGCCCAGCCTGCAGAAGGCTGTCCTGTGGTTTGCTGCTTCTGCAGGCACACGAAGAGCTCCCGTCAGTGACAAACTGCAGGGTGTTTAGGAGTTGTTACAAACTCGGAAACTTTCCAGAGATGGCATACAGTGGTACGGGGAATTTACTGTTACAAATGCAAAAGTAATGTATGCTGGCAGAAATGACTTCGATTATATAAACGCAAATAAGAATCTAGCAATAACAGTATTAATTCCTGAAAATGCATCCCTACTGGATGGCTCGCTGGCAGGCATTCCCTGGTGGGTGGGCAGGGGGCGATAGGTTTCTTGGTTCTATGTTTTTAAGCAAAGAAAATGTAAAGATGACATAGAAACATTCTGGAAAACTGGGAAACCTTTAATGCTGGTGTGTATATTCTAATATACAATCTTGTTTTCATTTCTAGATAGTCTGTCTACGGTTTCTCTCTAACAGAAAGTACAGATGTGACAAAGCGACTATAGGCACGGAAAGACACTATTGCCAAATGCAAAGAAATAAAACTAAACATGCCTGTTTATCTTGCATTATGTTTAAGAGGGCAATGTTAAATCGAATGGCAATAACGTAACACTGACAAAAGAATGCTGTTTTTACACATATCATGCACGTTGCTTGTGGAATTCGTTATAAGAAGGTATTATTGGGATCAGGTAGGATTGAAAAGGAGCAGACGTTTGTATGAACACACTGTTCTCAGATTGCAGGTAAGTTACGGGTTATGGGAAGAGTGGATCAAGAATTCAGAAGCAAAAGCTCCCAGGTTTCAGAGAGCCAGTCACTCACTAACAGGTAATACTTTAAAATGCAAAAAACCCCAACCAAACAAAAAAACTTTACAGCAAGTAAGAAAACCCCAAATTTCCTGTACATATTTTCCTTTGACATTCTCTGAAGTTGACTGATAATGGTCATGGGTACTGGATTGATTGATAAACCCCTACACTGATTAGCTATGGGATTTCCCATTTCTCTGCTAATTTCAGCAGACCATGTAGTATCCCACATTTGAGTATACAAGTCTTTTTATTTACAAATTAATGGACTAAACTAGAAATAGTTCTGTCTCCCTCAGCAGAATTACACTAATCTAAGTGTGGTGCACGATGAGAATCTGTTTTCTGCATCCTTCCATCGCCTGCAAGACTCACATACTTTCTCAGAGGTCTGAAGGAAGTTGCCCTACTGGAACCAGCTGTATGAGTTGGTAATGTACCCATAATGGATGTGACTTTTGACACACATTCATTAGATTGCCTGGGTAGCAAATCCTACCTCCTCAGGGAGGTGTGCTCAGTAGATCTCACACAGTTTTCTTAATAGAACCAAAAATAAGTTCAGACAGGTTTTACTATTTTGAAAGGGGCGTTTTCTTTGCTTGAACATTGCTTTTACATGGAGAGAACTTTCCTACAGCAAATAGTACTGAGACTGTACTTAAATAGTAATTCACCTTGTTACAGGCCAAGTCTTAACAGTTAAAAACCAAATGTCCTGGTTTCGGCTGGGATAGAGTTAATTTTCTTTCTAGTAGCTGGTGCAGTGCTGTGTTTTGGATTTGGTGTGAGAATAATGTTGATAACACACTGATGCTTTAGTTGTTGCTAAGTAGCGCTTATCTTAAGCCAAGGACTGTTCAGTTTCCCATGCTCTGCCAGCAAGCAGGTGTGCAAGAAGCTGGGAGGGAGCAGAGCCAGGACAGCTGACCCGAACTAGCCAAAGGGATATTCTATACCATGAAACGTCATGCTCAGTATATAAACTGAGGAGAGATGGGCAGGAGGGGTGGATCGCTGCTGGGGCATTGGTCAGCAGGTGGTGAGCAATTGCATTGTGCATCACTTGTCTTTTCTTGGGTTTTATTTCTCTCTTTTTTTTGTTATATTTGTTTTCATTACAATTATTATTATTATTATTATATTTTTCCTATTATTAGTTAGCATTATATTTTATTTTACTTTAGTTATTAAACTGCTCTTATCTCAATCCATGAGTTTTACTTTTTTTTTCCGATCCTCCTCCCCATCCCACTGGGAGGGGGGAGGGATGAGCAGCTGCGTGGTGCTTAGTTGCTGGCTGGGGTTAAACCATGACACCAAAGTACCGTGACAGTTACTCCTAGAAATAAATGCATTTTGAAAAGTTAAGCCATTTAATATCAAGGTTACTGAATGACAGACAAGCATTTCCAAAAAAGCAAAGGTGATGAAAGCTACATTTGGCATCTGTAACTCAAATTCTGTGTGGTACTGAACGTCTAAGAGTAAAATTGACAGCTCGGAGGGAAATGTAATTGCACTGCTCTGTCCATACCTGGGGGCGTTCGCCCACAATAGCAAGAAGTATTTGATGACATATAGGATCTCACCAGCTATCATCTCTACTGACTCAGGCAATGTTATGGATGTGAAAAATTAGGACAAACTGAAGAACTGTGGGAAAAGCTTCCACTGCTTGGAAGAGCAGAAAGGGCAGAAGAAATGTAAGTGCTAATTTTAATTTTGGGATTGGAGTGCCAGATGTAGTACTAACCTCCCTACAGAGGTGATGGCACTCAAGTGGCACTGCGCTGCCCTCTATGCCTCAGGGCACAAGGAGCTAAGGAAAAGAGGGGAGATCACCCCCCCTACTTTTGGGGGGGGTTTGCTGTTGCTCTGTTCTGCTCTTCCTCAGTTCTCCCAGATGTACCCTGGCTGGTGGGAATAGAGTATGTCCTTGAACTCCCTGGGAAAACGCTATCTCCCTATGTCTTTATCCTCTTCTGCACCCTATCAGAGAACAGCGGCTTTGCCATTTCAAAGTCCTGTCCTCAGGACAGCAGTTCTCTGACTGGGGAACAGCAAAAGCAAAGAAATGTTGCAAGGTGTTGACAGAACAGAATTTGGCAAAATGTCGATCACAGCATGCTCTACTGAAAAGCAGGAAAATCACTATGTGTTGGGGACACAACAATAACTTACAGTCTTATGTGTCCCCGTAACTTTTGTTTCCAGCAGAACTACCATCTCAATTTTTACCCTATGTTTATGAGATATCTACGAACAGTATGATATTAATTGTATGTATGTTTTCCCAGGAGAAACCCATCTGTTTAACTTCCTCAGGAAATTCTCTCTTATTTCCTTTGAAAACAACCCTAGTCACCCTTTTCCAGCCTCCAACAAGAATAAAAAATCTCCAGCAAATTGATGGTAAAGGAAATATGCTAAAAACTGCTTCAGCAAAACATGAACAATATCCTTTGAATCTTTACTGCTGAGGCACTTCCAGGTAAAGGTCCTTCTGCAGCAAAATTACAGATAGATTTTTTTGTGCCTCAGCTTGAGTACAAATGTTCTGAACTTCACAAATTAAATTTCATTTCCAGATTTAGGAGAAAGAAGAAACTTATGCGTTTTCCTTAATAGGGATACTTTCTGCACATTTAAAAAAGACTGAAAACGCTACAGTAAAATGCATCTCCTTCTCCTTACCCCTTCCCTTTCCAGTGATCAACAGAAATATATGAACACAGTAACCTTAGGAAAAAAAAGGCAATTTATATCCTTAAAATTAAGCAGTTATGAAGTATTTATATGCTCAATTATAAGTTCCAGTCTTCTTTTCCCCAAGCTACCAGATTTTACCTCTGCAGACATAATTTAATTTTTAATTTTTAAAAGTCTTGTTGTTTTCTAAATTGTAATTAAACATTCCCAGCACTACTGAGCCAGCCCCTACCGATGGTTTTATTCTAGTAGGCACAGAGAGATTCACTTGTAGTTCAACTTTATACAGCAAGTAATTCTTATAACAACAATAACTAAAGTAGAAAAATAAATCCTTTTGCTTTTGATCATAGCCTCTGGATTATGTTTCAATAACCCTATAATTCCTATGGGGTTAGCTGCTTGGTCTTGCATATGTACACAACATTTTGGCATAAAACTAATCAGACTTTCAACATACCCCCCCACCCCCACATTTATAGAATCTGCTTCTTCCATCTTCTAACAGCGGGAAATACGTAAGTACCACATGTCTGATCAATACAGCAGCAATGCTGTGCCTCCCTTTCTCTCTCTCCACATGCAGCTGGCAGTGATGCATCCAGCTTATAATCAATGAATCAATGACATTAAACCCCCAAAATACTCCAGGCCCTTTAGTAGAAGCTTTTTTTTTGTCCACCACAGGTCAATCAGTGACTCTCATGAAGTTCAATATGCAAACTGAAAAATTCTCACCTATTCTCATATCTAGTGTCAAGAACATTTTTTAAAAGGAATTGTCCAAAGGACAAACACATGAATGTATGTGCAAAGAGATGGTGAATGCATTTAATTTAAAGCCTGTAACCTACATTAGAAAAATGTGCCTTTGTAACGGAAAGCCGTATCCATGGAAAAAAATGGGTTAGAGCTTGCAGGCTGGGAACCGAAGACCAACACTGTTTTGTATGCGATCCAGGCTCGCTAATCTTCATCTTTGCAGCAGTATTTCCCTAGATTACAAATATTTTTGTGCTAACAATTATTTCACCGTAAACACAAATGTCCGCTTCCTTTCAGCACTGAATTAATTAAAAAGGTGCGATGGGGCAACTAGAATTAAATTGCTGGCCAGTCTGGCGAACAAAAAACCATGTCTTGAGCAGTTAAATCTTAACAGAACTTTGTCCTGTTGACAGCTATTCTCTTCACGGTTTGTCTTCACTAGTGACAGCTGTAACACAGGTAGCACCACAACAGGAATGTAAAACTGTTATTATAACAACACAGTGGTGGGGTAGAGCCCGTGATTATCGAGGCACAGGTGATGCTCTATGTGATGCTCTATGTGATGCCATGGTCCTGCTCCTCTGGATCCTGCTGATGTTTTAATCTTTCTTAGGCATGGTTTTGAAATAATCGCTTTTGATTGCTACTGAAAAGCTGCACTTCTTTTCCATGCCCACTCGGGTCTTTATCTCTCAGTTTGGTCATGGGACCCCAAAGTCGGCCCCAATATATTGAACTGGTGTGTCACCTGCATTTCACTAATGCTCTAAATGAGAGACAGACAGACTTCTTCAGCTTCCACTCTTGCTTCATACCTCCAATGGAAGAAGGAGCTCTTAAAAAGTACAGCTATACTGTCTTGGAAAAATAAAGTGCAACTACGAGTTTGTTCACACCATTTAGCGGAGCTGTGTTGTAGAAAGATGGCGGGTTTAGCTCTACAGAGCTGGTCAAGAGCAACCCACATACAGGCTGTCTTGTAAAACTGTCAGTATTCCCTACTGCGGGTGCAGGCGTGGGTATACACCCCAGGCAGCAGATTAACATTGACTTCTCTCCTGTCCTCAGTTTTTCCCCCTTCTGTGATGCCTGCCCACCCAACTGTCCCTCCTCTCCAAACAGCTGCACTGACAGACTCCGCCGGCCCCTCCTCACTGCGGCAAAGGGGAAGAGACAGGCAATCTGTCACTGACAGCTGTCTACGTGACAAAGCAGAGGGGTACAGCTAGAGTGGAACTATTGTTTACATTGTTCTGTGCGCAATGAGACCACTGTAGCCAGGTTTCCTATAGATACACCTTCCTCTTCCCTTTCCCTATGGCAATCGTCCCAGCTCCCAACCAGTATCCCTTATGACATCCTTTAAAAAAAAAAAAAAAAAAAAAAAAAAAATTCCTTCTCTGCTGTAGCTCTTTTCCTCCCCTTTCCCCCTCTCTGTCTCTTCCTCTTCCTCCTTCCACGCATCCTCTGAGATGGACAAGGGGCAGCTTTTGTTTCTGCTGGTGCTAAGTGCATGCGTGCTGGTTGCTCTGTCTGGGTTGCCTGCTGGTCAGATATGCACTGAGCTCACACTTCAGCTCTTCTCTACAGGGAGCGGTACTCTGAATCCTTCACCTCTAACTGGCTACTAATTGTCAGGAAAATGGTAGTTATTTAACAATTTTGACACCTCTTTCCATCTATTACATTTGCTTGAAACTGGGCAGAAGTTACTGGGAGGGGCATCTGAAGGATGGTCCAACTGAAATACGTCACAGTCAAATACACCTTTAGGGAACCTGGCTAAAAAGAATTGATATAATAGAGATGCATCAGATTTTTCATGAATATCTATCGTATCCAGAACTGTCAGAGTATATGTGATTAATATTTATAGCAAATGATTATTGTTCAGAAGTTTCACTGTGGGACACACACACATGTTTTTCAGTAGTTATAGATCCTTTAGATGGAACAGCTTTTAAATTCATATCAAAATAGAGCCCACTGAATGGCAAATATCCCCTAGCTGAAATATTTAAAGACACACTTTTGATAAGTTTAGTTTTTGCAGACAAAAGATAAAGAGTCACTAAAAATGTAACATTATATCAGAAAATAATATGTGCTGACTGAAATAGTTTCTCTCTTGCCCTTCCTGTGACTGGGCAAATCAGGAGAGAACAAGGAAACAGCTGGTCAAACACAGATGAATCAGAGTGAAAAAGCACACAAACAGAGATTAAAGATGCCGGCTTCGCTACAGAACACCAGGACTGAAATCCCCTTCTTTCAAATAAGGCACAATTAGGAAAGGAAGAAGGTGTCCCGCATGAAACACCTGTAAAACTTACTCCCATCAAAAGCACAGTAAGGTAACAGACATACCGTCTTCACTGGTATGGGGCTCTGTACTAGCATCCTGGTCTACTTCCTCTAATGTACCATGTTCGCTGTATGGGCTGTCACTGAAGGGAAAAAAAGGATGAGCAGAGAGAGAAACAACATATATCAAAAATATGTCACCCCCATGAGATTATTTAAAATTATTCTTATAATGTTATAAAGTTATGTGCAACATAATTCTCCTGATGTGCTATGAATACACAATCTCCTTCAAACAATGTCTTCAGTTACTAAGAAGTTCCCAGAACCTTCGAATCTTTTCATTCATAAAAAGCATGTCTGTGTTGCTAAGAGAGGAAAAGAGCAGGGGGAAGGCATCATAAGATGCAATTTGTTAAGGTGGTTCACAGCCAGAGAGCCAGCTTCCCACCTGGCTGTGTGCTCTGCACAGTACACCTGGAATTCTGGCTGCGTCTGGCTGAACACAAGGGTAGCTTCCTCCACAAAATGCTGTAGGGAACCTCATCATAACTGCCTTTGCTTCATGTTTTTTTACAGCTAACACTTTACTATGTGAACCTAAATGCTCTTCTCAATTAGCTTCATACTTCTATTGTGTGCGAAAGTAATTCTGTATCACAGGAGTTATCCAGACAACCAGCCTAATGATTTTGTTAAGGAGATAGAAGGGTAATATTCTGACTTACCAGTACTCATCTCCAGCCATGCATTTTTCATACACTGGGCCATCAAGTTCTTTAACGTCTGGAAAAATAGCCTCATGATGGATGATGATAGTTTTGATTATCTCATTCACGTGTGCCTGACAAGACACCTGGTCTTGTATGTCTGGAACAGGCATCAGGGTTGGCCCAAAACAAATGGCCAGGTTGTACGGATCCATCATGTTTTCATCACTGTACTGCGAAAGGCTGTTATAACAGAAAAATCAAGAAAAATTGACTTTTGCACTGCGACTAACTTATTCTGAAAACTGGAGAAACTTTGTTTTCCATCACAACTTAGAGATTTCCTGTTCTCCTTGACACTTAATCCCACATAAAGTAACAAAACAAAAAAGAGGATTTCTTCAATAGGCTATATACATTATAAAGTGAGTTTATAGCACATATATGTATGTATATGTATGTGTTCCCACACTATTGTGTTTAGTGTATGCTGACCTAATGGGCTAATGTAAAATGCATCAACTGCTGCTGCTTCTACCTCATCAGTGCTTATCCTTGGAGGCCCAAGTGGACTGGATCCACAGTGGGTATACATGCCTATCATTTCTCATCAGACCTTGATGCATCTCTCCCATCAACTGGCTATATAACTTAGGCAGACTGAATTGTCTTCTGGAGGCAACTAAGTTCCTGGATCTTGCAAAGGCTCTTGTGACTTCTGGTTTCTGTTTTTAGCATACAACCTAAAATCCCTGAGCACCTTGTTTTCTGCCCACAAACTCCCACAAGAGTTTCATTTTGGAAGCGTCCAAACAAAAGGCTTTGACTGTTCTTATTAATCAACTTTTGCAAACTCTCCTTTCCTCCAGAAAATGCAACATTACTAGTTTTCAATTTTGATTTTGAATGAAAAGTTGCTATTTATTCCCTTGTTTAAAAGCATTGACATTTCTAGTGGAAATGCTGGCTTTTGAGTGGTTCTGTGCAGGGCCAGTCAAATAGAACCTGAAGCGCTGGGGTGCCCTTTACCTCAATGTTGTTCTGCACTCTGAAGCAGCATATGAATTATTACGTCTGGTTGTGTTTAAATACAGCATCATATTTCCTTTAGAAAGTGAATTTTAGAGAGTGTTTTCCATGTACAAACAATACAAACTGAAGAGGCAAACTTTCTAAATGACTCCCCTCATAACTAGCTTGTAAAATTAATCATGCTCTCCCCTTTCTTATGCCATAATTTATTATCATGTCCTGTGTGTTAATTGGAGACATCTTGTTCTACTGATTTATAAGGTGGTTTGGCATTTATATGTGTGCAAGAATGTGTAAAAAATATTATAACTATCATTGTGAAACGTGAAGTTCTGCTGGTGGCTCATGTGGTGCTCCTCAGGGCTCAATACTGGGGCTGATACTGTTCAACATCTTCATGAATGACCTAGACAAGGGGATGGAGTGCACACTCAGCCACCTCACAGATGATGCCACACTGGTGGCGGGGGGGGGGGGGGGGGGGGGGGCGCAGCAGATATGCTAAAGGTCAGGGTTACCATTTAGAAGGACCTTGACAAGATGGAGGAATGGACGAACGGGGATTTCACAAGTTCAACATGGATGAACACAAAGTCCTGCCCATGGGATGGAATAATCCCACATATTACCACAGTCTGGAGCTGACTGTTGGATAGCAGCTCCCAAGGAAAAGCACTGGGAAAAGCACTTCTTGGACAACAGGTTGGATGTGATTCAGCAATGCGTCCTCCTGCGAAGAAGGCAAGTTGCATACGTGGCTATATTAGGAAGAGCAAAGCCAGCAGGTCAAGGGAATTGATTATTCCTCTTCCCCTTGGTGCTTGTGAAGCTGCACATGAGGTACTGTGTCTAGTTTTGAGAGACTGACAAACTGGTGAAAGTCCAGAAAAGGATGACTGAGATGGCTGGGGAGCTGGAGCATATGGGTTATAAAGTGAAGTGGAGAGAACTAGGTTTTGTTCAGCCTTTAGAAGAGAAGGCTACTGGAGAATCTAGCTGCAATCTTCTACTGTCAAAATTATAAACAACAGAGAGTCAGACACAGGTGCACAGCAAAGAGATGAGAGGCAAGACACAAGTCACAGTAAGGGATATTCCAACTGGAAGCAGGAAAAGAATTCTTCACTATAAGAGTGACCAAGCACTGGGACTGACTGCCCAGAGAGGCTGTGGATTCTCTGCCCTTTGAAGTTCTTGACTGGACAAAGCCTTGAGTAACTTGATCTAACTTCAGAACCTTTGAGCAGGAGGCTAGACCTGATGAAGTCTCCCATGAGGTCCGATGACTTCATGTGGCCAAGCAGGCATAATCGCATATGCAAAAAGCAGAATTGGATCTGCAGAAAGTCAAACTATGGGAATGTTTTTCCTGTGGATGCACCAGGAGCAATTTGGAGGCAGTAAGGGATTTAGCCTGCTTTCTGAATTGCTTTCCTGGAGAGAGCACAGATGTAGCTAACATGACCATGTAACAAGTACAACCTCATACAGCTCTGGGCAATCTGTATGTCTAAATAGAGGAGAAGCTGTGATATTAGGCTTTGAGACATTGACACAGTGTCACTTTTGGGGGATGAATTCATGTTTCAAATGAATGGTTATTTTCATAAAACTTTAGATCTCTGCTGGTCTTTTAAATATTGCTTGAAAGTGGTTCAGAAATTACTAGAAGAAAGGAAACGGGAACAGCTGTGAATACAGGCATACACACATAACCTGGCTGCAAAGACTCTGTTTCTATAGGAACAGACAGGATGGATGAAATGGGGAAGGTCACAAAGGCAGAATGAATCAGCAGAGGGCAAATTTAGGAAAAAAAGAGGAAAAAGGCAATATAAAAACAGATATAACAGGAAACAGACAATATGGCAGCAGAAAGAGAAAAGCTAGAATCAGGGCAAAGTGCACAAGAAGCAAAATTTTCAGTGAAAATACTGGGGTCAGCAAAACCAGAGAGGGCTGTGAAGGACTGGAGGGAGAAACACAGTGCAACTGCCCAACCTGTCTTTTATTTTCTCTTTGAGAATGAAGTTGTTTTTCTGGGATGATGAAGACACAAACACCAATTTCCCTTTCTCACACAACCCTCCTTCTAGCAGCTGCCTGTGTTTTGCAATGTGAGAACCAAGCTACTTTATATCAAAGCATACACAGAGGATGTATGTTCTCTATACTGGTAGCCCTATTACCAGAAAATAGAAGCAGCAACACAAAGTCTCACCCTGGCAGTGCCTAGCATCAAATAGGTAGCTTGTCATGCCTGTGCTGCTTGAATATACTGCTTATTTTTCCCGTCAGGAGATAAAATCAGCTTGAGATAAGGAAAAAAATCCTACTTTTAAATTACATAAACTATTTTTAATGTAGTTACAGTTTGTATTTGTTATTTTTCTTATCAGCTTATTTTGTTATCAGCTTTAATGCTGTAGCCTGTACTCCCCATTTCAGACAACACTTTAATCTGTCTTATTACAACCTTGCTGAGTTTCGGACAAATGGAATTTTAATTTGAATGAAAACTGGTGTTTTCCTTCTATTTTCATTGCCAATTAGAAGATTATCTTTTGTGTTAAATGGAGCTTAAATGTAAATTCTACATAGAGTACAAGTAAACCCAAAGAACTTCAATACCAGCAGAGGAAGGCAGATGAAGATACAGTATCTCAGGGAATTATAAAGCACTTACTGGTTGAGGAAGGCGAAGAGGTATCTCATCACTATAAGGACCGACCTGGGCAAAGTAAGGAGGAGTTTGCGGATGTGAAGAGCCCTCTCATAGAGATTGTCTATTCCTGCAAACAGAGGAAAGTATTTTAAGTTCCCTTTCATATGATGGTCTAAAATAGCATTCAGTCAGTTTACTCAATTTACTTTGACTCTTTACCATCACATGTCCCTAGTCAGTATCTTCTCATTTTGGCCTATTAGAAAAAATAAGATCTAAAAGTCCTTCTCCCTCTCATTAAAACCACACAGTTTAAAAGTAACATCTTTAAATATAAGAAGTCACAAATCTGCCTAAGTCAAACCCTGGCCACTTGCTGAGCTAGACGGCTCACAAAACCACAATATCAGTACATAAATAACCTGAGGGAACCAAGAAGAGATGTTTGCCATCAGTTTCAAATACAGATTCATTCTCTTTATTTGAATGTTCATATCAGGTATAATATCCCAATCACTGAGCTTTTCTAATGAGTTTTCTTAATCAAATGTCCAGCTATAACTCTCTTAATGGCAAAGTAGGAGAAAGGCCTTATGTTTTACGGTATGTAAGCAACGAACACAAAGACCACATGTATTTTCCCAAATGATTTTACAGCAGTCCACCAAAATCCTTCTGAAGTGGGCAAAACAAGGTCAGCTTAATAAAAGCATCAGTTCCTAATGACTTATAACAACGGTGCATTATCTTCTACATTGGTCAGAAAGATTATGTGGCTGCAAGTGGGGTAGTGATGGGATAAAAGCCTAAATTGTTTTTCAAAATGAGTAATATCTCAATTTTTTACTCAGTGTGTTTTCTGTGTAAATGACAGTGTTAGAAACAACTTAAAATTTCAGTAATGCTTTTTATGTCAGCCAAGAAAGAATGCTGCAATTAACAACATCTAGGGGAAATCTTAGCAGACTACATGAGAAATACTGTCCAGTGGCACTGAAATGGATATTCAAAAATTTGGAAATGAGAGAGAGCAGCTGATTCCAATAGCTGAAAAGCCATTTGTACCACAAAATCTGATATTTAAGAGTACACATTTAAAATAATTACTTACATAAAAATGTGCTAACTGTAAACAGAGTCCCTGGTGGTTTTTTGTGCTCTTTGGTATGGCTATTTCTACCAATCAGCATTTATTTGTAGATGCAAAATGTGTGTTGACTTATGTTTCTTAGAAGAACAACTAGTGTCTAGTAATTAGTATTTTGGTACCACGAACTAAGCATAAGCAGAGCATGTCAGCAGCGAGACTTGTTTACGACACAGAAGTGCTACCGTTCATTAGGAAATGCTAGTATAGTAAACTGGAGGGGAAAACCTGTTCCCACATCTGCATTTACAGGAGATTCCACTGGTTCAGAACCACTAGTGTGCTGGGGAACAGAAGGTTCTGGGATTGGGTGAAACTCAGCTCCTTCAGAGTTTCTGCAAAAGGAGAACAGCCCACCACCGCTTGCATGAAAGAAGTCCATTTAGATTGTGGTAGCTACTGCGGGAGCAGCAAAGCAAAACCCCTGCAGGAGGTAAAAACCTGTTCCCTAGCAGAGTGGCTGAAGACTGGACAGTGTCCCTGGTGAGCTGCTGCAGAGCTGTTAGGGAAAAGGACTGCTGGCAAGTTGTATAATTTATAACCTAACGAGTCACACTGAACCCAAACTCTAGCTGAAAATCAGTTCAAGCCATTACACTTTCTCAAGTGGAGTATGGGACTTGAAATTCATTTTTATGTTTCTGTTACATGTGGACTGCACGAATCAAGAAGTATTCCGGTTAAGAACTGGAGTCCATGGCAGGGACGTGCTAAGCCTGGGAGCTGCTTGCACAGTGAGGATCCGCAGAGCAACCACAATTCTCCTCTCCCTTTCCAGTGCATCCCACATCTTGGAGACGCCAATGCTACGTACCCTCACTGCCGCACTGCAGTGCTACACTGCTGTTCTGCACAGCCCACAGACACCAGTTTTAGTGCAAGGCCTTTCTCCACCTGCCTAAACTAAGCCACTCCCAGTGGAAGGAGCCTGCCTGTATTTTCAGTTCCCGTTCTTCCAACAAAAGCAGCTGCTGTTACAGCTAGGGCGCCTTGTGAGTCTCCGGCTCAGCTGACCTTCCCCCTGACAAGCCTGTCTGTGAGTCTTTGTACACAGAGTTGTAGGTCTGGGTGGTTTTGAGCCTGTGTGTGTGTGCACAGGTGGATTTTCTATGGAGAGGGGCTGAGGGAGGAAGGTCCAAAGGCGCTTTGGTTACATCTTTCACCACTCCTGCCTCAGCAGCACTGCTGCGCGGTGCTGTGGCACAGCTCCTCACCAGTCTTTCCGCCCTGTGTGCTGGATGTGGGAAGCTGGAGGGAAGTTGTGACGCAGCACCAGGACCTGCCTTCTGCATTACAGCCTTTCCTGGCTAATGCCTTGTGCTGCAGACCTGTCTCTTCCAGCCAGTTCTGGAGACTGGCCCTGGACCAGGTTCAGTCATCACTGAGTTCAAATCAGACCCGAGAAATGCACTGGCCAGGCTCCCAGGTGGGTCCAGCAGCTCCTTCCAGCAGTGTGCTGCCTATCCGGATGCAATAGCTCTGTCTAAACTAGTGAGCTAAACCAGGATGGGGCACAGTCTTGAACACCAGCGGGCAGCTACCACACAGTAGTTATCACACTCTCCAATGTGCTTGTGGTCTGTGCCAACTACAGCTCTTCCAAGCAGTTCCTAGACATGGTTCACAGCATGCATGAGCCAGGAACTGGTCCCAGTAGGCAGCATGGACACAGCAGAGTAGGTACAGAGAGTGTGGCTGTGCGGCAATGTGTTGAGCTATTCCAGCTGCCCTACTGGGAGCATGATCAGTACTAAGTACTAGCAGGTCACCTCTATACCAAAGCAGTTACAAGCTATACATGCTGGAATGAGGTGTGTGTATTTCCAATACCTTCCTGGTAACCCAGTCCCAGTTTCCATGAAAGCCCCTTTATTGAAAATCCAAACTACTGCCAAGTGGTAAATTTGTGTGCTTTCTGTGTTATTTCAAAAGGCTTGTTTGTCTTTCTCAGCACTGATTCGGTTTAAAGGAGATAGGTAATAATGTTATGTATTTGCATGCTGCTTTTAAATGAGGAGCCAAATTTCATAGCTGCTTGCATGTATGCAGTGCGTGAGTGTTTGGGTACATAGGAAAGAAGGAATGAATACAGAGCGATCTTTCTGCATCCAGGCAGAAAGAATTTGCAGCTCTACTGCTTCCCATGCAGAGGGAAGAGAAAGAATTGTTTTGCCTCCACTGGCTTTGCTGAAGAGGGCCTCGGGGCAGAACGGCCATCCAAGCTACAAGCTGGTTGCCGCGAGGAACCACTGGCAATCCCAACACTGCAGAAAGCTGGCTGTGTCTCCCCTCTCACAGCACTTCTGTTGGAGCCCCTCTTTTCATTACTCTGATTTTCAAGAACTGTAATTAGCCCTACCTCAGTGCCCAGTGAGGTATTACCCATTTCTCAGCTAAGAAAACTGAAGTGCTGATATTACATTACTTGTCCTAATAATACAATCAGCTGCTGAGCAGAAATAGAAATCAGGGGATTTGAAAACTGGTTCATTACTCTAATGATACGATGAGACTCACATTCCCAAACACAAGCAACAGGACAAGCCTCTGGCAAGGCCAAGCACACTGAGAACTAACGTGTTTTTTCTGACTGGAATGAGGGAGGGAAGGGAGATCTGTGTGAAGGACACATGAATATCAACCACAAATCAAGACTACCATCAAGTAAATATCACAAATAGAAATGGTTATTATTTTCTAGTTCCCAGTTCTCAGAGCAGAGCAAAACTTTTGGAGCTCTGGTCCGACACACCTGCCTTCCAGACCTGTCTCAGCCACAGGGATCAAACCCACAAGCAGCAGAGTTTCCTGCCAGCCAGACAAGAAGGTGTTTTGTGTGGGAACACTGTGCTCCTGTCAAAGTGGAGCTACAGTGCAGCCCAGAGCACAGGAGACATTTGTGGGGTGAAACAAGAGAAAGGGAAGAGGCCAGCTTCTGGGGCTTCATGACTATAGTACTCTTGTGGAAAAGCCAGGCACCTGTGCCCAGAACTATTAATGTATTTTTATCAGACAATATGGAGCAAAGCACCCTAATAATATAAGGAGCTTGGTTTTCTGTGTATCCATTAAATTATCTAGGCAGCTAAGCATCAGAGGTGTTTGGGATCTAAGGAGCCTCCACCAGCTACTACGAAAAATGAAAAACAGAGAGCTCGGAGCACTCTTCAGAGGTCATTTAAGTCTACAGTCTTGCCCTTTGACTTCACCTTAATCACCTCTGAGAGATGTCTGTCCAACCTGTTCATAAAATTCTCCAAAGAGGTAGATCACAACCTCCACAAGAAAACCTGTTGAGGTGCAATCTTGCATTGCTCTTGGAAAACATTTATTTATTCATCTCCCATGGACTTCCTCTGCAAACACTCCTTGTCCTTGAACTGGATGAATGAACCCAGATGAGACTAATGTCATTGCATAAATGAAAGAATTACTTATCAGCTAGCTGCCTCTTTGTCAGCCACGGGCTAAGGACCAGTTCTCAATAGCATGAGATAGGCATAAATCCTAGCTACTCAAGCGTTAAAAGGTGTGATCTTTGGCCTCCAAGAACACTGGAACCTGTTCTGGAGAGGCAGTGTCACCTTTGCTTACTGCAGAGACACACAGAATCAGTGAATGTCCACTTTTTTCTTCCATGAGAAATAACACATTTTAACCACCTGGTGACTCAGGATGAGGTTTTTGCAACGGCAGACTCTAAAGTGAGACAGATCAAGAGTGAACAATCTGCCTCAGAAGAGTAAAGGAAACCTGAGAGGGGAGAAAACACAATTACTAACACAAGCCCCCAAATACAAATAAAACAAAACTAAATTATAAATGAAGGGGATGCATTCATCCTAAATAACATTAAGAAAATGTAAATTGAAGTTTAATTAAGCAATAATCCTGAAGTAGTAGAGCATGTAAAAGGCAATAAATATTCAAATATATAAATGCACTGCTTTGGTGATGGAGAACAAAAGAATTTTGCAAGAGAGCAATTGCTGGTGGTTCTGAAATATTTTGGGCCAAATGAACAGCTACATGCCTTTATCACTCTGGTTTAGTTAAAAATGCTATGAAAGCACTGTACTTTTCCTGGTCTTGGTTCTACACATGGCCTCTCCTGCACTGGTGGTGAGACATGGTTATCTAACAAGGAGAAGATTCAGCCTGGGAGCAGTCAGAGCTCAGAAATGTGAGTTCTAGACTGTGCATGTTCTACCACCCTTTGTTAACAGACAGCCTCCATGCGCCAATCTCAGTAGTAACAGAAGAACTGCAAACATATGGCAAAGCGAAGATACTATTGATCAGAACTTGTGGAAGGAGCAACCTGGTGTCAGCAATGAATGAATTGTGCTACACTAACAGCCAGTGTTGTGCAAGCTAAGCATATTTCACAGGCAAGGGTAGCACAAAGGAGGAAGAAGAAAGCAAACAATGGTAATGTAAGATACCTCTCTCCTTTAGGACGACTGTTTTGAAGGATAAAATCCAATGTGGTATCTCTATGTCGGGGTCACTCACTACTTTCACTTGGTGTGGTGCCTACTAGTAGCAGTGAATGATATGAATATGCCTAATGCGTATTTTACACACCCGCTGAACGTCAAATGGGACTGAGTTACACTTGCAGACGTAATTTTTATGGTCAATTTGCAGCTGACAAGTAATCTACATGAATACGTATTAGCATTGAAGTTAACAATTTGTGCCTCTTTCCACTTTGGTAGATGAGTCCAATCCAGCTCAAAGATATGTATATATTAACTCAGCAATGCCACTTACAGCTCTTTCAGATCTATTTAAGAAGGCATTACAGGACAAACACAACAGTCTCCACTGTCAGTTAGGGAAGGAAAGAGTTGTCATTTTGTTGAAACATTTTCAGGAAGAGTTGACGATTCAGAATATAGTTTTTTACTTTTTAAGTAACGGGCAAGAGTCTGCAAAAGCAATAAAATAATTTCCTTTCATAACATTTATGCCTTTAGGTAAACAGGCACTGCTGGCAGCAAGGGACTGAAATGATGAAAATCAGAAGGAAAAAAGATGTAAGTTTTCATCCGTCCTGGCATCTTAGTATATCAAATTTAAGGCAAGGGAGGTGAAACCATGAAGAATTATAAAGACCTGAGCAGAAGCTAAGCAGTCTGGGTAGCTGAGATGTGTCTGCTGCTGCATTGCACAGCTATGTATGTGAAAGTGAACTGTAATTCACGTGTATAGGAACTCACACCAGGAGAGGAACTGCAGTCCCCCAGCAGTGAAGGTGAATTATGGCCAGCCCTAAGCACTGCTTCAGTACCCTCTGCCTCCATGTAACTTCCACTACAAATATTTTGCTTGTGTTTGGCCCAACTTGTTTCTACAAAGGGGCAGAAAAGAAGTGCAGTGCAACTCTCCTCCCTTCCCCCCGCCTTATTTTACCCCCCGGATTGCCGAGTGCTGCTGGGAACAATAGTAGCCACTCCTTTTGTTGGGAATGCAGAATTATGGCCCATAATCAGATGGATTCTTCATGTTCTGTCCTACCTTTTATGCTTGCTCTGGAGAAGTCATGATTTGCCCCAAATTTTATCTAAAACAGTTCATAAGCCCAAACAGAATAACATTGTTCTCATGAGTCTAATTAATACAAATTGCCCTAAAAGTCACAGTCATTTTGTACTGTTTCCACTGTATTTGCAAAAGGGAAAGCATTAAATCACAATGCTCTACTTCATTTCAAATATATGCATAAATGCAAAGGAATTCCTCAGTGGCTGTACTGAGGAAAGGTTCATTTTGCAGCTGTAGCCTCAATTATGCTTGACATCCATAACTAAGTACGTCAGTTTCAAGGGGTTTTTCACTGGCAACATTACATTTCCATATAAAATGTGTGACATTCTGCCCTTCTACAGTTTTATGTGAACATTAACTTTATGAATTTGCTTTCTCCCTCCCCCCTTTTATAACAATTTCTGCCAACGATTAAAAAAAACACACTGACATTTATCTTGAAAAACTATTTGAAAACAACTTAATGTTTATTCCTTTCCTCACTGTTTATCAGACAGTGAACCCAATATGAATTAAGAGTGTTTAAACCCTCTTATTCAAAAATGTGAAAGCTTTCTGGACTTTACATATCAATTGTGACCTAAAGAAGTTACAGTAACGTGTGTTCTCATAGGGGAAAAGCAGTCTGGCCCTCCTCCCATTAACATGAAGACCAACATACTTAATATGTGAGGCCACATGAGTACAGAAAAAGAAACTAATGTAACTATGACAGGTTCAAAGTCTGAAGTGGGAGAAAAATCTTGTCTAGACTGTCTTCCTTTTTGCAAGATATACAAAGCATTAAGATTAAAAGATAGCAATGGAAAGGGTCTTTGAGACTGACAGTTTTTGATAGTACGTGCCACGTAGGTGCTATTTAAACTAAACCGTGACAGGTAGTATAGTCTGAAATGCTTGTTGGTTTTTTTTTTTTTTTAAAAAAGCATCTTATTCCCTGGAAGTGGTGGACCACTTAACAAAGCACATAGACTAGGTACACAGGTGTAAAAACACTCCACCTCAGGCTTCTCAGATAATCAGAAGATGCAGACGCACAGCCCACTGTTCCCAGCGTGCGGTTCTGGGGCTGGCTGTGGGTGCAAGGCATAGGAGCTGTTTCTTTCTCTCCTCACATCACATTCAAACCCCCCACTGTGACAACACAAAGTAAACTCACCCCAATCTGCTCAAAGAGAAAATCCCTTTTGTCCTGCCATGTTCCAAACTTACCTCTCCTTCCTCTGCTGAAGGAAGGCACTGACATGCCATTTCAGAGTGCCCCTAACAATAACCTTGTGGAAACCAAACCAAACAACAAAATCATCCTCCCCTGGCTTCCTCCAAAACCTGCCAGAAACAGATCCGGGACTCTTACAACACATTATCAGGAACAAAATCCTCTGCTTTCTTCTGTAACAGCAATAGCAGAAGTCAAACCTAGCAGAACTACTCAGTCATTACACATCGTTTTGACAAGCTGTTGTACAGATGATAATCCAGACTTATGACAGCCTCAGAGAACAGCCAGTCTAAACCAGGATCAGATGGCAACACTTCTTTCCCAATAACTGTCCCATTTTAAAATGTGGCTGTGAAGAGCAGTGACTTTGTTCCAGGCTATTGGTTGTTACTGATTTCAGCTCTGCTGGAGGATACTATTATTTAAAAAAAAGGTTGTCAACTCTTTCACAAGAAAATAATCCGCTGCCTGCCTTGAACACGCAATAGTTGGACATCCTCTAAGGAAACCAAGGCCTAACGCTAGGGATCTAGTATTCATTGCCATTTTTCTTGAAGTTCTTAATAACAAAAGAGCATTTTGGGATAACTGAACTGGATCCCTCTCAGACAGTGATGCTCTGAGAGGTTGGTGAATCTCTCCTGCCTGCGCAGGTGCCATGTGCACATACTCAGTCCATTGAACTTCTACCCCTCCTTCCAAATACCCCATCCTGTCTTCAGAAGGTTCAATGGTGAGCGGAAACTCTTTGAAATCATCCAGGTTCCACTTCTTGGAACACATTTAAAAGGTTGTTTTGGGCAAATATTTTTGCATCTCCTAACCACTCACTTGTATAATCTCTGTAAGCTGAATACTCATTCTTGGTATTTTACAATTCTATTTAAAGCTCTTCAACACCGCGGAGTGCAATACCATCTCCACATACAAGAACCACCATTTATACTTTTCTGAATGCTTAGCCAAAATAATAAAGTCATAAAGAGATCCAATGGGCAGAATCTGACAGCAGAAATTTTGAAAAGGAAATCTGGTGCAAATGTTTAACGATGAAAGTGATTAATCATTTGAACAGCTTATCCAAGAATGTGGTAGATTTTCTGTCAGCTAAAGCCATTAAATCAATAATTTTTTCCAGCAGACATGCTTTAATTCACCCAGAAGTTATGGAAATCAGCGTAGGATTATTAGGTAAAGTTCCATCATCCCTGTCAT
Source organism: Gymnogyps californianus (assembly GCF_018139145.2). Classification (NCBI taxonomy): domain Eukaryota; kingdom Metazoa; phylum Chordata; class Aves; order Accipitriformes; family Cathartidae; genus Gymnogyps; species Gymnogyps californianus. Next base: position 181,536,235 of record NC_059471.1, read on the forward strand.
GCAGAAAATCACTCAGTCAAAATGATCCCTTTTTAGATTTCAATTTCTACGACTTGCAGACATTTTCTGGGCTGTGGCAACGCAGTTAGCTACAGCTGAACTCAGGCAGAACCATGACTATGCTTCCTGAAGAGACAGTGTCCTCCTCAGCATCAGGGATCAGACTGTTAAACTGCAGTTTTGAGGTCCTTCAGGACTCCACTGAGTCTGCCAATAGCAACAGCTGCAGAAAATCCTGCAAAAATTGAAACACCAAATATTGCACATAGACCTGATCACAGCGATCCGTGTATTAAATCCAGGCTGAATTACTGCAATCCTCCCTACGTGGGAAGGAAACCACACATGTTGGGTTCCCCCAGCAGGGAGCAGAAAAGCCCATCTGATGGCCAGCCCAGGACACTGTGCACACATTGATCTGCGGTCCCGCCTGCTGGGTTGAGACCCCTTTGCCAAAATAACACAGTTTGGAGACAGCCTGCCCTAATTAATATCCCAAAGGACTGGCCCTTGTTACCTGTGAAACTGGCTCTTTCTCCATTTGGCTGAAGCGGGCAAGTTATAAAGGAAGGGCTGAAAGGAGGAAATTCTTCCACAAAGCTAGCACCTCTGACCACTTCTAATGGACCCACAGGGAACAGTAAGCCTACTGATGGTTGGCTCGGCCTCACCCCTTCTCAACATCTGCAGGGATCTGTGAACTGGAAGAGGTTTTGTGCATGCCAGAGCAATTCACTCATCCACCGAGAACTTCCTAAATTACTACAACCTCTCTGTGTCCGGCTACGAACATCAGCAGTGCACAGACCCATGCAATGCTCCTCCAAGGCATCCCATTACAACTTGTGTGTTGGAAGGCAGACCAGGCTCTTCCACAGACAACACTCAGCTGCTCCCCTCCGTTCCTGCACTGAAGGGTTTTCCTGCTGGTTGGATCAGAGGTTTTAAGCTGAGCACAATAAAGGTCCAGAACCACACAATGTCGAGCAGTTAGCTACTTATTCACCAGTGCTGACTCCAAGCTGCAGGGCATGAAAACCTTTGTGGAAAGTAACGTACTCTGTTTGCACGGTCATGACTTCATCCCCTTCTGTCTGCCCCAGTGCACAGAGGAAAATAATAATGCGTTTAAATTTAACTATCTCTTGTATACCAAAGATATTCTTCCTGCCCTATTAAACAAAGAGTTGTACTGTACATTAATCCCATGGGAAAAAGGGAACAACCACAGCTGCGAGCATGACTAATAACTGACCCAGACTGTTACAGATGGCAAACAAATTGTCTCAGAAAAATCTGTGAAGTTAGCTCTTTTTTCACACCACTACTGCATATATGAAAGTAAAATTCTATTGAGAAAGAAACAGAGATTTCTACTTACTGATACAAGAAATAAGATCATTAAATCTTTCCTTAGGAAAGACAGGATTTTCCAGCCCTCGGAAATAGAGCTTCAGTACTCCAGCAACTGAGTTAATGTCATGGTTACTTTGGTCATCTGCCAAAGGATTTTCACCTTAAAAAGTAAATAAAGTGAATGAAACACACATGCAGGAGCATTCTTGCATGCAACATTTTTATAAGTCACCGACGTTTTTGGAGTTTTTTGGTTTTAGTGTGTGGGAGGTGGCAATGCAAGCATTCAAGTAAGATAATAAACACTGATTTAGAAAGCCCAGGCTATGATTAAACTAAAACCGGCAGCCTAAATAAAGCTTCCTTTAAATTACATAACCTAGTGATCTCTTAGGTCCTGAACTTCCAACTAGGTATTTATGGACATGCTGTGATTTACAGTTAGTAAAATAAAAAAGCCAAATGTTCTTAATTGAATAGGGTTTCTCAGACTATTCTTTGGGAGCTTACATAAAGCAAATTGAGTTAGATAACTCTTTGAATTGGAAATCTGTCTTCATTCTGAAAAATTAAAACATTCAGGAATATGTGCAACCATTCTGTGAAAACACTGTATAGGAACTGAAACCCTAACTGAAACCTCAGCCATGATTGAACTATGTGTAATTTTAAAGACTTAATCTTTATTTTGAAACACTTTAAAATGTATGTATCTTCCAGAATAACACTACCTAGGAGAGGCACTTAACAATAAGACAGATTTAAAAGCTTGAGAATAGATGAATGTGGCTTCACTTAGCATGTAAAAACAGCTGCTTCACATATCTTGTCAAAGACAATATCAGGTTTAACAAGATATATAACTAATTCTGGGCAGAAAAATACTGTGCATATTTTTTCATGCTTTTAGTCACAAGACTTATTGCTCCAAGGGTTTTCTCATTAGCAGATGATCCGCAAAAGGTTTTTCTGGAAATTAAAAAAACAGCTTCTAAGACCCAAGAAAAGAGAATGTAAGATTTAAAAAAAATTGTAACTAGTTATAGTTTTAACACAATTAGGGGATTGCTGGATCCTGTCTTCCCTAGCAGAGCAATCCTAGGCTGGGTGTTGCAAGTCACTCATGTTTAAAAAGCCATTTTCACTTCCTGGTATCTTTCCCATAATTCCTCCTCTGGGGCTGACGTTTCCTTTGGGAATGAAAACAGTGGTTGAAAATGGAACGACCCTGTCACAGCCTGTATTCTCATTGATCGTGATGCCACTTTGGCAGAGGGACCAGAAAGTTGAGCACTTGTATTTCAGAACATCAAGTAACGGGGTTCTCAAATTGCGTTAAGTAGTCTCTTGAATCTAATTAAAAACCACAATCTTTCCTTTCTGAGGATCTTTAAAATAAAATAGAGACAAACTATTATTTGCAGTTTATCATTAACAAAAGACTAAAGTTTATAGTTGATTCAAGAGTCATATGCCTCGTCTAAACAAAATGAAAAACAACCTCAAGCTCCTAGGACATAACAGGGGAAAAACATGTACATGTCATAATTATACTTCATCTTTAAGCATATGATGGTGCAAAGTTTTAGGTGCAGTACACAAAGTGCATACAAACTGCTTAAACAGCCAAGAAAGTAATTAGAATTTAAAAGATTTTTAAATGTCAGATGTTAAGGTGCTCAAATAAATGAAAATGCAATTACCTCTCTCAAATGAATTTTTAATATCATTGACTTCCACCTGGGAACCAGACACTCTAAAAATTCCCTGATGCTGAAGACCTGCAGCAAAGATGGGAGACAGTGGTGAGAAATGAATCTAGTTTTTAGAATACTTTTAATCTCTATTTTAAAAACAAAGCTGTGATGGTAAATGAATTGTGCAAAAGACACACAAAAAAGGGCAATAATGAAATGACATAGTATGTTTCAGAGCTTACCATATAAATTGATAAATCTGATACAGCTTTCCACGATGAGAGGAATGACTTGTCCTGAATCCTAGAAAAACACGAGCACAAAGAGTGAACTGCAGATCAGAAAGGGGAAACCTCCCTACTCTGGGCTGAATGTGAAAATGCATTTTCTTGGTCAATCCAGATGGACATACAGTGCTGGCAAAAAAACACATAAGAAAAAATATCATTTCTAACAGAGTTCTCTTCCCATTTAGGGAGGGAGGGAAAGGAACAGGTGAAGAGAAAGGATTACAGTTCTTCATTAAAATCATTGAATTGGGAAATTCAGAGACTTCATTCTCTACCTCTGCCACTGTATCTGGCTAACACTGTATGTGACATCTAAGCTCATGCATGTGTTTTAGATTTTTGAAGCAAAATGAGTTAAAGCAGTGAATTTGCCTTTTAAAAAGTTTATTATTAAGAATAATAATTAATGATGAAGATGATCCCTCTGCATCCATTTAACTTACCTTTCTTTTCCTGGTGGAGAAAATCCTACATGGACCTAATTACACAGGACCTAATTCCTTGAGGTGCTTTTTTTTTTTTTTGGTAAAAAATGTTGATCACAAACAGTTGACAAGGCCTTTTCTAGACCTGCTGGACTATCAGATATGTTCTTGGAGAAGAGCCACCAAATGCCATTGCATGGGGTACCAGGTGTCTCCCTCCTGACCTGAGAGCACTCCTACGCGCTCTGCTGATTTGCGTGTCCTAACATAGGGCAGATGATGGCCTGGCACGTTGTTGCAGGCTGCTCTAACTAGCTGGTAATACACCGGGTGGTGAACTGCAGCCACTTTGAGCTGAGCATGTGGTTCAGCTGCCTCTTCTGTAGGCACAAAGGTATTGGGAAAGGGAGGTCACAGCCTGCACTTCCCCGCCTGCAACTGGCAGAGCTCAGGAATCAAAGCTCCTGGTCACAGCCACGATACAGCAGCAGGTCTATAGCTACATCTTCAGTTAACTAGAGGTGTTTTAATAAACAAGAAAAAATGCTTGCGATGGGAGGGGGGGAAGATGACTATACACTAATTTTCAGTGAGTCTTTTTCTTTTAGACTGCTGATTTTCCAAAAGAACCGTCACAGTCCTTTGTCTGTGTGTTTTGGCACTTTAAAAAATGGATGTTTTACACCAAGCACATTAATGACTACAAGTCATCAAATATCTATTAAAGACACAAATCATATGATTAAAAATTATTTAGAAAAGTTAGTGCTTATGCTGGAAAAATTACTAAATAATAGGTACCTTTGAAATTCTTGTCTTGGAAGCTATTTTTCTTTCCAAATGAATTTCAAATATGTAAGCGCTCAGAGAATTGACTAATTCATTTAAAAGTTTAATATAAAACCAGTCTGTATTACAAAACCATGAATTCAAAAGCACCCTGTAACTCAGAATACACATTTCCTCTTACAAACTAGTCCTTCATTTTCATGCTAAATTGCACTAATGGGAAGTTTATGAATTAAGCCCAAGTAGAAGAAAAGCCAACTACTAAAAAAAGTTTGAAAAATAACACACAGTGAAGCAATGAAACAATGCACTTCCTGAGATAACCTAACCCCTGATCTTTTGTGTACTCCATGTTGCTTCAGTGGGGCTTACAAAAGACTGTACCGCTAATTATGGTATTTAAATTGTGGCTTGTTTGCCTTTTAATTTAAAACCTAGCAAAGACTGGCTAGCCAAGAACCAGTAATGTCTGGATGAGCAGTGTCATGATTCAGTAACAGCTGAATAAAAAACCCCCCGTGGAACAGGTCAGTTGCTAAACCCAGGAATACTGTCATCTTCACCACCATTGAGCAGCCTGGCTCTCCAAAAAAGCAGAGTATTAGAAAACATGCACAACATGCACCCGTATCTCCTGTTAGTACACTGGTTCATGCAAAGAACGTAAAGCCTCGGAAAAGATAGTGTTTGCAGTAAGAAATTACAAAAAAAAAATATTACTTTCATACCTGGTTTTGGAGAATCTGTTCAGAACCATGCACAACTTTGTAGTTAAGTAATTCCCTGAAAACTTACAGCTTTGGATTTTAGATCTAATGACAGGAAAATCATTTGAAGTAACAATCTGTGTTGGTGAAATGTCAAGAACAGTGACCCTACCGCTGCTGTGAATTTAATCTGATGTGTGTAGTCAGTGAATGTATGGTTGGGACTAATTATCATTTCTTATGATGCAAAAATGTAACAAAAAGCAATTTGGTGCGATACTGTATTTCACTAGCTGTAATCCTTTTGTGCCTGTCAAAATGACTCATCCCTATCAGGAATGACATGGTCTTTGGGCAGGGATGCTTTCCTAGGTTAGCTCCCACACTGGCAAATCTGTCATAAGGCTACCAGCTTTCTTTTCCTCTTTCCTTTTGAAAGACTAACCATGTAGCACTCTCCACTTGCAAGTAAGCCCTGTCACCCACACTGCCATGTAGCATAACACCTCTTCTCTGTGAGGGAAAATGATGGGGTACCATTTCTCCTGATTTGCTCTATGCTTCGCTAATCCAGGGGCTTTTTGTTGTGGGAGTTTCTGCTTCTTTGCTTACTTCCATCCTTGAGCAAGAAACTGTTCATGATATTCATCTCTCGCATCCTGTGATGATTTCCTGAAAGCCTTTGCACCTCACAGCACCACCTGCATAATAATAATAGTTTTCCCTATTGTTGTACTGAGGGTGGCTGAAAGCTTGATTCAAAGACAGCTAAACTGGTATGGTGCCACGGAACACAGAATTTGTTCTGCAAAATATTTGCCACTAGCTATGTTGCACAGGAAGAAAAAAAAATCCCTGTAACATTCAAACCCAGTTCACAGAGCTTGCAGTCAGGAATTTCATTCACTGTGTTTATAAATGTATCGTTACATATTTTTTTGAAGATTTCTTTCCCTTAGCTCTGTCAGCTAGTGTCCAGAGGCGCTAATTGACTATGATGGGCAGGTGCTTTTTAATGAATAAGGAAATATCCATCATTTAAGACTACAATCACTCCAGAGTTGTGCTGTCGTTCAGTTTTGCCTGCTGTACTCGTACACTCATTTCTTAATGCAAACTTCTCCCTCCAGGTCTTTGAAAGAACTAATTTTGAGCCAGGCGTGAATGCAACCCGAGAGTGAGGCGGATATGGTTCTCTTGTCACCAGAACTATACCTGATGTCTCGTGTGAGAGTTCCTTCGGCCTCGGCTAGAAGCATTATTAGAAATAAAGGTATGAGAAAGAAGAAGATAGTAAATACAGCAAAGATACAAGATCCAGAGTAGCGGTGATCACAATTTCACACAATATAATAAATTCCTAAAGTCATAGGAAATCAAAAGCTGGATATCAAACCCAGGGTAATACTGCTCTACTCCACAGACTTTGAATACTGAATGTAATGAAAATGGCAAGCAGGAAATTGTGCTAAGTTGGGGGATGCACCGCTACATCCTATCTTCTACATGATGCTAAGTTTCCTAATCAAACCAGGCTGCCAATACTATCCCTACTTGATTAACAAAATCGTAGGGAGGCTAACGTGAGAAATGAATCCCCCTCCTTCCCTCTGACTTCAGGAAGTATTATATTGATCAACCGGAAAAGAAAAGAGCCCCAGGACAGACTTAAACATAATGATCTGCCTCAGCTCACGTGAGGTGGTGACCATTATAGTAAGAAGTGTTGAGATCAGCCACTGGGGTGGCTGGTGCCAGTACCTTGATGAATGACTCCAAATCACCATTAAACAACTTAGCACTATACTGTGATCGGGGTCTGGGCTTCCTGTGTTTCTGGGGCTTAGGGGGAAGATTTGGAGGCCTAAGGGAAGGGAATATGATTACTGAGCAAGGTAGAATTCAGTCACACAATAAAATGAAATGTCTGTAAGCTCATGGCAAAACAACAGAACATTGTAAAGGGAGAAATAAACACAGTACTTATCAAATAAAGACTTTCCATCAAATTTAAGTGTCACAGTGATTAAAGAGTGGAGAACTCCCCCATTAAAAATGCATTACTTATGGATAAATATTGACATTCTTTATGAATACCTGCTTTGCAGTTTTACCATATACATTTATTCCAAACACTGCACAATCAGAATGGCCTTTTTTGTTGCGGTCATGCATGAAATGTGCAGCAACCACTGGAATTCATCCTGCCAGCCGCGGCAGAACACAGGCCACTTGAAGCACCTCTTATCAAGCAGAAAAGTTGCTTCATGCTGGAGAAGCTTCAAATGCAAATTAAAGCTGCTCAGCACACTCCTAAGATGCTTCAAAACCAAACCATCTGCATTTTCAACTAAAGCCAGGAAGGTTAAACAGCTTTAGCCTTCCACATCCAACCATCAACATCTTCACACAAGAAAAGAAACACCTTGCAAATTAGCTAAAGGAATTAAAAGAATATCATCAACTTGAAACAAATAAACAATAGCAGCATAACACAAAAAAAGAAAAGGAAGAATAGACAAAACTTTGGTCTGCAAAATGTTTACCTAGTGTGTTACACATGTGATGACTACAACTGAAAGGGATTACAGGAAATAAGTATTGTTCTCTAGGTCACGTTTTGTGAATGTCAGGGCACGCTACATGCCAACAGCTTCCCTAGTTCCCCTGCACCAGCAGTCCAATGCTTCTATAGGTTTTTCAGGAATTAGCAAAAAATCAAATCTTTTGGGGGAAACAGTGAGGAACAATAATGCATAAAACATTAAGTGGTGGGACTTTGGTCTGTTTGGGTACTACCTGCTATTTTAAACTCATCTTTAAAGATATCCTCTTCCCTTCTACAATTTAACTTTGACCTTAAAGAACATTTCTGTTTGCATGTCTTACAGTCTGGAAACTTAACTGAACCTTGGGGCAACAGGCAGGTCCCAACCAGAGCAGGGGAACTAGTGCTGAGGAACGGATGGGCAGGCCCTACTCCCTCAGAGTTGCCTTCTCTAAGTGACCGGCTGTGAGAAGATAGGAGGTAAGATGGCTTCAAGCTGCTCCCCCACTTTACTAAGGTAAAATCATTGCCTAAATCCATCACCTTCTTTCTTTCAGCTGCTTACACAGCAGGGAATTTAGGATGATGTGAGCCTGTTGAGTCACCTGCTTTGGAGAAAGAACGTTTTCCTCATTAGACATAAACTTGCTGACTTCCATGCATTCCTGGTAGCATCGGGGGGCAGAGTTAAAGTTAAAGGCACACATCTCCGAATTAATGTCCGCAATTGGGAAGAATGTACTGATTTGTTACCGCTTTTCAACTGGGGTTGTGTAAGGAAAGAAGGTGAAGAAGTCCAACTTTACAGAGCTAAAATGGACCATGGAGTGGTGGGAGAAAGACTGGTCTGAAGTCTGTAGAGATGTCCCCAGGAATATGGGGGCCAGGCAGAAGAAATTATACAAAACCAAGTGGTCCAGCAAAGGCAGAGCCAAAGCCGGATCCAAACTTCTTAGCTGGGAGGGCAAGGCTCTTTTTGTTTGGTTTTTTTTTTTTTATTTAATTCAAAGATGAGGGGTGGTGGCAAGGCCATTCCTGTCCAGGAAGCAAAAAGGAGAAAGAGAAGGCATTGAGCAAGGATGTATTGCATGGAAAGGGAAGGGAAGAGTGAGACCAGGAAAGCTGGGCTGGATGTTCCTGCTGTCACCAGGATGGGAAGGGTGGTGCCAGTAGCAGTGATAAACACAAGTGGCAGCTGCAAATCCAAACAGTTGCTGTTGCCCCCCCCAGTCTGATACCCTGGGGGCTGCAGCACTTGCCTGTGTTTATGTCTGGAGGCAGCGTCCCTGCTGTGGCATTACACAACTGAAAAAGTATGTGCTGCACAAAGCAGGGAGATCTAACACTGTATCCCTTCTCTTCTGTGAATATATAGACCCATTTAAGTATCAAACACATGGATGCTGGGGGAGGCAGGTATTCCTGTCCAGATCTAGGTTATCAAAGATGCAGCCTATCCTCTAAATTCATCTCTGTATCAGGTTCTTCTGAACTGTGTATCCTGACCAAGTGAATTACAAACCATGAGAGGCAAGGTATCTCTAGCAGCTGAAAAATATTTCTTTTCTAGCACCAAAAAGCCCCCTGCAACTTCCAAATTTGATGTGTGATTCACAAATATTTTTAAGGATCTCCCAGCTTGTCCCACCCTTGATGGTGGCCTAGGAAGCTCACAAGAATGAAGAAGATGAACAGTCTGGTCCTTTACCCATCAGCATGCAGAAACAGAAATGCTCAATGTGAAAACACACAGGGCCTGTACACAATTTATGTAACAGCAGCAACAGCAGCAATGTTATATACCCTTATGAACTTGTTCTAAAATTTGTAATTCCTAAGATTTTATTACATTTGTAATTCTAAATCAAGTCAAATAAAAATATCTTACCTTGTTGTCATGTATTCAGCCCTGTGACCTAGAAAAGTTCAATAAACAGGAAACAATCATTTGTAGGTTTTAGGTACATTTTTTTGTATATAAATTACGCTTGGCAAATTACTTTTAACCCTAACTTTCATGTTACCAGCAAAAGATATACAATTATACAACAAACAGGGCAGTGCAGTTATCTACCATCTCCGCAGTTACATTTAAAATACAGACACAACCCATGTTATGGAACAACTTTTAAGAAGTCTGCCCATAGATTAAAGAGTCACTTGATACTGTAAATAATTTGAAGTAAAACTCCAAACAATGTCTACTGTTTGTGCTCATAAAACACTGTTGTGTTTTAGTGGCTAAATCAGTATGGAAATAGAGCTGTGCCAAGATTAGATTACATCTCCCCTCATGCCTAAACCTGTTCAGTGCAGAAAATACAGAGCTCTAGACACCAATGGCTCGCTGTTGAAAGACTCCTTTCTCTCTTTTGTCTGTGTATTGCAGGAAAAAAATACAACACTACCACTGGGAAACACCACAGAGAACTACAGAGAATTGTAAAGAAGCAAATACCATATTCCAGAAAGGTTCCTGGGTAACCTTTGCAGAACAACAGACCAGTAAGTTAGGCATGTGCATCGTGTCAACTCATGATAATGAAAAGCAAAATAATGAAACAGTAGGAAGGTCATGGTATGATAAGTTCCAATCAGCCTAGTTTTCCCAAAGGGAGATTGTGCCCTATTAATTTATTAGAATTCTTTGAACATGTCAGTAAAATACTGCATAAAGGAGAATCAGTTGAATTAATTTACTTAGACTTTCAAGGGCCCCTGATAAGTTTCTTCACAAGAGGCGACTAAAGCAACTAAACAGCCATGGATTGAGTGGCAAAATATTCTCATTGATCAAAAACTAATCAAGAAAAGGGAAACCGAGTGGAATTAAATGGTCTTTTTTCATCATGACAAAAGTGTAACAGTCATTTACTCAAGCCTTCCCATTAGGACCATTTACGTAATACATAATACATTTACTAATGTCTTGGGGAGATCACAGCAGCTAAGGAGGCAGAATACTGTGCAGATGACTGAAATACTTTTGGATCAAGTCCTGACAAAACTGTGAAGCCCTTCAGAGAGGTTTAACCATGTTAAGGAACAAGACACATAATGGCAAATGAAATTCAGTATTAACAGGTTCAAGTAAGATACTAGGAAAGAAATAAACATCTATGCAGCTAATAGAACTACAGATAATTACACTGACTCTGAAAATCACTCTGAACATCACTTGGGCTAGGTCTAAGTACACCGCTCAGTTCGAAAGTGACACCAAAAAAGCTTGTCAGACTGCAGAAAGAACAAAAAACAGTGATATGCAAAACATAATATTATGTGGCAATGTCCAGGTGCACCTGAAATACTGCACAGTACTGAAAACCCTAATCTGAACATATATTTTGCAGTACCAGAAGAGTGAGGATCCACAGAAGGTGGCACAAAGAATAAGTTCTGGGAAAAATCTCTGGCATTAATAAGACATGTAAAGATTGTTGGCATCTATTTTAGAGAGGTGAAAAAGAGGGATGGAAGAAGAGTACGAAAAATAACCTATGACAGAAAAAGGGTAAGCCAGGGACTTCTCTCTAATCTTGTAACCAAGGGAAGTTCATTGAGACTAAGAACCCCAATAATAAATGCTAGTAAAACAGAAGATGTTACAAATCCGGAGTCTGGGGGATTTTAAACACATCTCTGATATCTAACAGATTAGGGCAAAAACTACCTAGGACACAGGGGCAATTTCTTTTACAGCTGCTTATTCTCTTTCTTGCATATCCCTTTGCTTTGTTCATTTGTTCATTCAATACATGAGCCTTGGGTCAGAATTACTATGAGTATCAGTGTGCTTCCTATGTTTAGTATCAATTTCATTTAAGTATTTCTCATTTACTTTTCCAAATTTGTAGATGCAGACTCAGCACAGAGCACTTCATCTATCTCCCTTGTGCAGATCATGAATATGTATCTGCTGTGTCCATAAACAGCAACAGACTGTAGTAGGCAGGTGATGAACTGGAACAGAAGCCAAGTGCTGTCAATGTTGTGGACACCAGACTGGAATCTGGATTTATTGAGCCTACATCCTTACACTGTACAGGTCTGAATAAAAGCGAGAGAGGGTGCGAAAGGAAAACTTGCAGTTCAGACAATCCTCTCCCCACTATTCTCCGCCGCTTTACTTAATACAAGTAACTTAATGTGTTACTTGTCTGCTGTCTTGCTGACATGAAAGTTTCCAGAAAAGGGAGTTTGAGTGGAGCAGGGGAGCAGTTCACTTCCTACAACTTCATTTCTATACTAGCTACAGAAGTAATGTTCTTAATGCCACTGTAATTCTACCCTTTCAGCCATCTTCATTCAAGAAATGTACAGAATCCAGGTCCTCCTTCCCAGGCATGTGCATTGTAATGCAGGACATGCGTCAACAGAAGGGGGTACCTGAACTTTTTAACCTGTAAGAATGATGGCTTTTTCTCCAAGTATCAGCTTTGAATGCAGATGTATACATTTGGGGTACTATTTGTACGTGCTATGCTATGATGATGCAACAACTATGTGCAAAAACACTGTGGGCAACACAGACTAACTACTTGGGGTTACAGCTGGTGGGTCGAAGGGAACTCTTCAAACAGAACAGTCCAAGCATGCCTGAGCACGGCAGAACGGCCCAGAGCCTGACGGCAATTTATCACTTAGGTCACCCTGCTGAGAAGTTTTTCTTTGGATTTCCTTTCGTACAGTCCTTTCCTTATTTCTTTCCAACATGCATTAGGCAACAGATTCTGTTGCCTTTTATCTTTCTCCCTTCAGTAAACGATCATGCATTTTACTGGGCTTTCAAATAACAAACATGCACTTTATTCTTCCAAATACATTTTCTGTTAGCCTTTGGAGGAAAATTTTCCTCTTTTTCGACTAACATCAGCTGCACATTGTTTTGTGTGAATAAACTGCATTAAAAAAAAAAATCTTATTAAATGAAAACTTCCACAAGAAAGAACATAATGTAGTTAGTTGTCTAAAAACCCCTACCATCTTCTACAGTCCGGCCTTGCAAGAAAATGCTGTTTATTTCCTACCCCCAGCCTCAGTCACTGCCTGGACTGGGGCTTTGTTTGGGTCATAGCCACTGAAAAATTAATAGCTCTTTAGGCACCTTCACAACTGGATTTGTGGATCTGGGCTTTTGTATCAAAAGCAAGAAGAGATCTTATTAACAGCAGATTTTTGGCAGTAAAAAGAAAATAAATTGACAAATCCTTTAGAGACACTCTTTAGAGAACAAGTTTCCTTTCTTGAGTCTGAACTTTGAATTATAGTCTTTAACCTTCAGGAGAGGATTTTTACTCTTTGCGGTGTAATTCACTTCCTCTCGTGTCTGTAACACTCTGTGTGGCTAGTCCTCAAGGCTTGCAGTGTGATTCTCCTTTTCCCTTTGGTCCATGAGGAAGTGCCTGTTGGGAGGGCTGGTAAGAGGTGGGCTGGAACTGTGCATAGTGCCTGATTCATTACTGCCCTAATTCAGCTTTACTTCATTTGATCATGGACATCTGCTGACTTGGTTTATATTTTAAGACACATTTTTATATTTTAAGACACATGTGGAGAGTGTTCAGGACAATGGGTAATTCTCTGCTACCATAATTTGTAATGCAATAATTTTATATGCAATAATGATAATTAATAGGTATAGAGCTATTCATTAAGTTTTCATTCATTCCAGTTCACAATACACAAATACTTTTTAGGAACCCAACATTAAATTAAGTCTATAAGAGTCTCACTACTGACATTAGTGAGGTCAGGATTTCACCTTTTACCTTTCATAAATGCTCCATTGAGTTGTTAGGCTGCAAGAAGGACATTCACGTCCATGTGTCAGAAATATTGTGCCAGTGAGTCCATTGTAAGAGATGCATCCTGGATAATTTTGCATGCTTGAAAAAATACCACTCTCCCCCAACTCTTAAAAAAACCTCAAGTCAACGGAAATTGTTAGGAAGTAGAAACAGTACATTTGTCACAGGTCTTAAATCACCCTGCACTGACTGTGTCAGCTCTCCTTTCAGACATGAGATTTTTCATTCAACAGTTCCATTCCAAATATAGTCACTTGTCTAAACATCTGCGCAGCAGAAATAAATATCTGTTGAAGAAATAAAATCATTTTATAGTGTGTACTCTCACCACTGCACCAAAACTATGACTGGTAAAAATCAAATCTATGCTTACTGGACAATTAAGCTTTAAGTTCTGTCATTTTTTTCCTGCATACCTTTGGCATTTCAGTGGGTTCATTGTATAGTCTGGAATCACTTTTCAGTTTGTGTGATATTTACCTTCTCCGAGTGTCCTCTGCAGCAAGTCATGTTTTGCTTGAAGTTTTGTGATGAGATTACTACCTTCCAGATATTCTCTGAATTTCTGTAGAGATGCAGATCAATCTATTACTACATACGGCACATAAATTCCAGGAACTTCTGCATAATGTTTACTTCAGGTGTTTGGTCTGTATCACAAGAATGAGGAAGCAACCAACATACCATGAAATAGAATTGCTCCGTTTCCTGCTGGTTAGCTCTTCTTTTTGCAATGCTAGGCTTACTCAGGTATGTCTCGGAGACTGTTGACTTCACAGACTCTGTTGAGCGACTGTGCTGGAAACACTCTGACACATCATAGTCTTCAATGGTGACCATATCTTGTATTGTCTGCAGGGTAGCCTCTGTTGTTTTCTTAACCTGGTGTTAAAAAGCACAATTTGCCAAATGCAAGATAAATATATATCAGAACAACTTAGAAGGGAAGCTTGTTACTCAAAATAATTCTCTGGCACACTCCCCCAAACAAACTGGTGTGTGAATGTGAAAAATTGGGTGTACTATAACATATCTATGTAACAGAAGAATGACATGGTTAGGTTTCCTATCTAGTTCTCTGCTTTATCATGGTCCAATCCACAAACATAGATGTACTCGTGTTGACTGTATAGCACTCTCAAGCATGTTTTTCCTGAAATTAGAATCGAAATGTGACATGATTTGATTATGGTCCCTAATCTGGGAGGCAATAGAGATGATACGCTCCTCTGAAGGGTCAACTCTCCCAAGTGTGATCAACATGTTAGATTGAATATCTACATCCAAGGATCTGGCTGCCAGAATAACATGTTCTTCCAAGATAAAAATCTGTGACACCGTTCTGCAGAGTGCTATGGTGAGGAGCACAGTAATGTTTAGATTGCAGAAGTGGCATACACAGCTGGAGGAGGCGGCTGGAGAAAGAACAATTTACGCTAGCCTCATAGCACTTCCTATGAGCTATGGAGAGCACAGTCGCTCATAGCGGAAACCAGAGCATGGAGGCCGTGGAACATGGGTTGCAGTATTTCCACAATGCAATAAAGTAACTGGCAAGATTCACAAGGATGTGATTTACCTCCCAGTTCTGCTTCAGAAGAGTCTCTAGTAGAGTCAACTTAACCAAATCATGCACACTTCTACACACATCTCCAGTGTAGGAAAATATTCTTTCCACGCCTGCCAGCATGATTTCTCCCCCTATGCCCTTGCACTTCACTTTACTGAAAGAAATAATCTTTCTCCTTCCTTCTGTCTTTGTTACCTTGAGATACTTTCTGAATTCAAGTGGTTTTTTTTTAAAGACTACTGTATGTCTCATGGACATTAATACTTTGTTCTAGGCATTCAGCACATAACATAGAATGAGAAAAACTGGAATCCTGAAAACTTATCAGTGAAGTACACCAAGAAATTAAATTATCCCTATGTTTTAATTGAGGAACAGATTCTCATTTAAACTGAGGGCCTTTAACACTGCCTTAAATGGGATAAAAGTGCAATTTATACCCACTGGGAGGCCTCTCTCTGCTGCCAGAGCAGGGGAAAGAGAAGAGCATAGCTTTTCTGTATTTTACAAAAAAATGCATTTTATTTTACTAGGTGAGCTATTCCCATCACAGGCATTCAGTACTCATGTTTATAAATAGCTGTAGCTGAGAGCATAGGAGATTTTGACTCAGCTACCACAAAAGACAGTTCAAGTGCCTTTGTACTACAGAAGTAGCAATCTGGGGACTGGACAAAGGGTGGTCACAGAAGACAATAACTGTGCTCAGTGGCTTTCTGCCACAAAACTTTAAAAATATGTGCTCTAGCAAGTTTACACTGAAGCATCTGCAAAACACAGAACTCAGTAATGTGAACGTATGGACAGGTAAAAGATGAAGTTTCCAAACCTCTATAAAGCAGACAAGGATCTACCTTAGCATATTTGCCAGTATTTGATTTTTAAAACTAAAACTGCTTATACAGATTAAAGCCATTTCAGGGTCACTTACGTGCTTTTGACAAGGCAGAAAACACTGCACCTTCCTGAAAATGGTGTTCAATGCATAGGCCTTGTAGACACAGATCTTACCTCCTCATTTTCGATTTTGAGTGTGGCCAATCGTGACTGCAGCTGCTGATACCTAAGCATAAGCTCTGCTTGCACAGGTTGCTGGGCAGTGACCTGACAAACCTAACAAAGAATCAAAAAGAGCTGTAAGATGCAAGGAATTAAAAAAACCAGTCAACAGTCTTTGGTTGCTCTCCTTAAAACTAGGCAAATTCCGACGAAAGCTACTAAAACTTAATAAAGCAGACAATAAAATGTGTCCATCTAAATCTAAAGTATTTATGTGTTACAAGGTGAGGAACTACATACCGTGTCTTATGACTACAGAGCACAGCCTTGTTGTGTGGCTGCTTTGCGTTGCTTCTCTATTACACAGAAATGCAAACCCTGGAGTTAACTTCAGATAAAAGATGTACACGGGTGGTTCTGCATTCTGCTTTGCTACTGCCCTTTGGTGTAGCAGAACAGGGCACAGCTGGGGTACCCTGTACACTTGAAATCTCCAGATGATAAAATGGGGGAGGAAGAAGGGGAAAAGGCTGCATTTCAGTGTGCATAATTTGGAGCAGCTCTGCAGCTGCTCTCAAATAGCACCCACAAGCTCTGTTATGGGTGAGGCAGGTAGTGAAGACATAAAGCCACTACTTACACCGGTGCTGGGCTGAGCACAGGCTGGCCAGCAAATTTGCAGCAATGTCGTTATAAGTAATACAGAATATAATAACACACAATGGTTTTTACTTGAGAACTCTGAGGAAACTCAGAACAGTGCTGCCAGTTTTGCAAAATGCTATTGCTGATCCACTTGCTTTTGGGTAGCAATAACAGCTTTTACCAAACTCTTTGTAAAGGGGGATAAATTCTCTGTCTTGGTATATAGAAACAGAAACAGTCACTGTGGGGATACTTGTCAGTATACAGACCTCATCACCCATATGAGACTGGAACTCAAATTTCATTGGTGGACAAAAAGCGGTTGGGTACATTTCCATGAATCTCTGCTTGTCACTTCGTGGCTCCAAGCTGTCAACTGCATTTTCAATGATGTCTAAGCCCTCATGCCTGGAAGTTTCAAGGTTATACTCTGCAGAAAGGTATGTTCTTAGGGCTCTGTTCAGACTAGCGTGGTATCCAAGATCACAACACTAAAAACACAATAAAGGGAAAAGAAAACAAATTAAAAAGGAGGAACACCATTCCAATATCTCAAGCCACAAATTATCACTAAAATTTTCTGTCCTGAAATTCTTCTGTCTTTGAAGTATTGTACAAAATATCTTCTAAATTAAAATACAATACCAGGGTCAAGACAGTAAGTATTTAGTATCCTCATTTTTTTGCAAAGATTAAAGGATCATTTTAGAAAAGAGATCAAGTGTACATTTATGGCAATATGCTTGCATTTGTTTATCAGATACAGATATGCAGTCACTATATTTACACAGAAAAGGCCTGGGACTCCACACACAAGTGGGCTTTTCAGTATTATTGTCATATGTAAGCCTCAGATCATCTATTTAAACCCACCCTGACATAACTCTACCATCTAAGTCAATGCCAGCACCAAACTGAAAATGAAGCAATGATGCAACAAGAATGGTTTAACCTCCTTTCCCCTGATAGTGAAAATGTATTTACTGTAAACACCTTATTTCCCATGCTCAGACAGAGCCAGCAATGTACATCATGTTACTAAATGCAGAAAGTCATAATTTATGTCTTTTTTTCTAGGGGTGAGAATAACACTGGAATGTAATTGAAACCTAATTGGTAGAACATAGAGTTTTGTTTGTTCTTGAATTTTAAACATCCTTGGTTTGCATTA
Organism: Gymnogyps californianus; assembly: GCF_018139145.2. Taxonomy (NCBI): domain Eukaryota; kingdom Metazoa; phylum Chordata; class Aves; order Accipitriformes; family Cathartidae; genus Gymnogyps; species Gymnogyps californianus. Next base: position 181,554,242 of record NC_059471.1, read on the forward strand.
TTCATGATTGGTTAATATTTTAGAGGAACAGCTGAATATATTTTTAAAATGTCACAGCAGTAACGTATCAAGTGATTGTTTCCTTAATTTTTTCCCCACATTGCACAGTAAACCATATCCTCAGCTTCTGCTCAGTGAGCTTCCAGGTAATGGCAGATGTATCACAAACCTCTCTGTAACCCCAATAGTGGCACATCAGTCTGCTAACAGTTGCATACAAAGCAATGTTCTTTATTCAAACAGGAGAGATTTGTCCCAGTCAGAGGCCAATGCCTGGCTAGGGTAGTCATAGGGCATCCCTCAGCCCCCAGCCACCCGTCCTGGGTGCCCACTCGCAGTTTAAAACCATCCTTCCCTGCAGGACTCGCAAGTTAAGCGATGCAGTTGGGTAAAGAAGCAATTTGAATTCAGTCCACTGTAGACTACGTTTATATGCATATCTCCCTCACAGCTATTACAAACCCTTAGGACTCATGGGATCATGTTCCCCTCCCTTTCCTCTTATTTGAAAAAGGAGAGAAAAAGAGAGGGAGGGAGACAGACAGACAGACATACAGATGCACATACTGCATAGGAAAGAGTTTTCAACCTATTTACCATACCTAAACCTGTGTGTAGAAGAGAAAAAACCCCCTCACACCTTGCCTTAGCTGCACTAGTGATCAAACTGCTCTCTGAAATCTGACAACAGAGAGCTGTTTTATTCACAACAGAACTTCCAGAAAGACTAAGCTTTCAGTCCGAGCGAGTGCTCCAGGTAGTTACTGCAGATGGGACAGTGGCTCTCCAAAAGCAGTTGCTGAACCGTTTAAAGAGAACGGAAAAAAGATGTCATGTTCAATCAAACACACATAGGTTAACCTCTCTCTCTTGCACTTATAGAATGGAAATTTGTGTTACACTTACTAAAACAGCCACTCAACTTTTATACTAAAGCACATCCATATTTCAAAGACCTCCAGCCTAAAAAATATTGTTTCTAAAAGGAAAAGTCTCTTGGTGTTTTTCTCTTGTTCTGTGTCAAATCAGATCTCATATGTAATTCACTATCTTGGATGAAAAAGACAGACTAAAAGGGCTGGTAAGAAAGTGGATCAGGACAGCTGTTTTATTTCACGTGCATTAGTTTCAGAGAGACCTCACAGAAGATTAAACTGAGAGGAAATGAGAAATAGAGGGCAATGCCAGGTTTAGCATGGCCAACTATCCATGTATTACAAAACTACAGGCATCTAGAGCCTGAATTTTGGCTCTAGAGGATTAATCTGAGTATTAATAGAAAGCTTATTGATTTACAATTAGAGCTGTGTGGGTTTCTGATGCAGCTTTCTTGCAAGTTGGAATATAAGATTGCAGCCTTTAATGCTGTGACAGTACCAAGAACTTCATTGTTTAACCCTTAATCTACTCAGTAACTATCACCATGGTCATCTTTTGCAAGTGATGACAGCTGAACAGGGTAACAAATATGGCCTCTCAGCCAAGAAGAAGGATTCTTCAAGTGAAGCAGAATATCCTGCCAGACTAAGGCATTTTCTTGCAATGCCAATGCCAGCAGAGCAAACAAGAACTAAATCCAGAACCTGAGCTAATGCCTTATCACTCTTTGACTGGAATTTAAAATGCCTGCATTTGGAATTTTGCTTCAATGATTTAAGTAAAAATAGGATTTGTATGAGTAAAGTTATTTTTTAAAAGCAAAAATAAACACTCAGACATCACAACTCTTAGTTCTGCCAGACCATAGTTCACTTTCTCCAAAATTTGGAGACAAAGATAATTTTAACTGGGGAATGGCTCTGTCACAATATCAACTCATGGCTACTCAGAAAGAAGAATACTGTTTTAATCTGCTAGTACTAGTGATGGTTTAGAAAGAGAGTTGTCTATAATGCAGATGGCACTTCGGGTATTTGTTCATTACTAAGACTGAAAATTTAAGGTACTGCCACTAAACTGCTGCCCTCACCACATCCTGTCTGACCACGCTCGGAAAAAAAATTACCAGCCTCTCTGGTGTTGCAAAAAAGTACATATGGATGCAGATACACACACACACATGCATGCATGTATACACGATTTTCAGGAAAAATCTGTAGATTTGTAGAAAGATTTGGAAAGTTCAAGCAAGCAACCACGCTGTTAGCCAAAATAAATATGAATCTTTGAGGTTCACTAATCAGCACACCAAGGCTACAGCCTGGATGGCTAATGAGATCTGCTATCAATCTATGGGCTAGAGAGATGAGATGTCAGTTGCTGCAGCAAGACATGAAGATGAGAAATGAGAGAATGAAGTCATAGACTATGAGTTTTACTGCATTTCTAGATTCATAAAGACTTTTGGTTGGGCAAAGTGGAGGCAGATGAGTGATGCATTTGGGATATGTGTGAAAAATTAATTTTGTAATTTGCATTTTATTCTTATTTGGAATTAAATCTGAAGCAGTCTCAAGAGCATTTACTGTCTTTATTGCTCCCCAGAGTGTATTTAGGCTTGAACAAAACAAACTGCAGTGCTTAGCACAGAGCTTCAACCAAACAAGCAAGCTGCTCTTCATTTCATTTCAGGAATAATAATAAAATTCTAATGCCAATGGAGAGAGAAATTCATAAAAAACCGCCTTAATCTCTGAGTAAGTCACTTTCTGATCATCCTGTAACACAGACGTCAACATTCAAATCAAAGGGATCTGGCTGTACATATCATATTTATGAGAACTTAGGTAATAAAGATTGTGAGCTGCACACACTCTAGCCTAGTTTTAAACTTGGTTCTATGAATGATTAACACAGAACCTTTACAGAATAAATGAAGTTCATAACAGCTAAATGTTCCCTAACTTCCTAACCATCCAAAGCATGCAGACTGCAATTATTCAGAAACTCCACTCTAAGAAAGACCAACACATGAATATTTTATTTTTTCTAGCAGTAGAACTACAGTCCAATTGTTTTGATCACTATTTCCTAGCATTTACCTTCAGATCATGAGTGCATGGTAAGTCTGAAAAAAGGTCCCTAACTTCCTCTTATACCCAGATAAATCTAACAAACTCAATTACATGGAAATCTTTAAGTAAATGAGCAATAGCATGCACCATATGGACAGATGTTGGTACTAACAGTCAGGTTAGCAGGGGTATCTACTCTGTTGCTCCTCTGAAACCCACAATCTTAAAAAAAATAATTTCTACATACTAGATAAAGCTTATTTAATTCAGCTAAAAGGAATCTTTGCTACTTTTTACAGAATACAAATAAAGAAAAAACCTAATCATGTCCACCACTTGAACTAGATCCTACTATATAGTCAGCAGAGAAGAAATACTCAACAGAAAATTCAAATTCCTCTAGCATAATATGCAGAGGACAGAAATACACTGTGCATATCAAGTCCTGTTTATCCCTCTACTTCTTTGCAAATGCTGGTCCCAATGCTCAGCTCACTAAATGCATTAAAACATCCAGCTAAGACTCCAGCAATATTTTTATCTTGCTTTTATCACAAGAGCTTAAGATGAACAACACATCATCATTTTAAGTCAGAAGCTCTGAGCTTTGTTAATGAAATGAAGGAGTTGAACAGTTCAGACCGAGTTCAGCTGAGGAACTGCAACTTAGGATTTTCCATGAGCGCCTCACAAATCAAGTTGCAGTGGAATCCAAACGAAAAAACTATGAAATTTAAAAAAAAAAAAAAAAAATCCCACAACCCTCCCCAATCTTGTTACAAAAAAAATATATTGCACAGTTCACTGCATTCCTTCATATATATATCCCATTTTATTCAACATATTTTTCAGTAATGTAGGAAAACATTCAGTTTCATTTATGGGCAACACCAACGGCTCGGGGAGATCTAAATCCCTTCCATGTTAACTGGAATTCAGACATAGAGGAGAAGTAATCCCCTTCTGTACAGGCAAAGAGAGAGCTCAGGCAAGCACAGAAAGGCAGGCAGGCAGATGGGGACAAAGTAGAGAGGGCAAAGAATGAAATTGCCACCACTGCTCTGAAAACTCTGAATTGTACCATTACATTAACAGATTTACAGAATGAGATAGTCTGGACTGTTGCAACATATGGCCAGTGGGAAGCATGTCTCACATTCCAATGATATAACCCCAAAATCTTGCCAAGACTCTTACATTTACAAAAAGCGTTTCCTTTGTCAAGTAGTAAACACTCTGTCTAGATACCAACGCTTTCACAGCATATTCTGATTAAATACAAATGTCTGAAAGACACTTCATTTAAACAAGCTCACAATCGGATTAAATTGGCTCTGAAGCAAATTCTGGTTGTGCATGTCTACAGCCTACTCTTACAAAACAGTGATGCAAAGGGCAGCTAGACTTTCCATTTAAATTCCTTAGGGAAGAGTCATTTCTAAAGCCATTTTACCAAAAGAATGTTATTGTCTACATAGGTCCATGGCTTGGAAAAAGCCACACAAAGTAGGTATCATTTTCCTGCATTACTAAATACTGTAGAATGTATATTTCTATTAAAAACTAGCAGTTAGAAAGCTCTAGTCTTCATGGTTGTGTAAATATCTTTACATACACTAACTCCAGAGAGCGTTGTCTGTATATGTATGCACAGAGCTTCACTTCTCCTCCCCTCGCAATTCTTTGTGAAGCTCCAGGCCTGTGGTTCCTCCCCTTAGCTTTCACTGCTACACCAACCTCTGTGGACACTGATGAAATGGATAAGAATCAGGTGCATCTTCCAACCTGAGAAAGTTTTGACCAAGTAGAAACATGCACTGGAGACATTCACTGGGAAATGTGAGTTCCGAAAGGGAAGGCAGGAGAGAAGACAAAATGAGCATTTTTCCAGCTTCCGAAGGGGTGGGGGTGCTGGGAACAGAAGGAAAGGGACCTTTCCTTCCTTCCAGCAGTCAAGAACAACTCATAAAGTTCACATTTATCAGACATGCCCTAACCAGAAGCTAAAAATCCATCAACCTTTAAGCACTATGAGGAAAATCAGGGGGAAATAGGGACAACTTCTCACTTGGGTGGTACCCTAGCAGGTATGCTGCTTGTTCTTAGTTTTCTGCCCTGATCATCTATCTATTGGGATCCTGATAGATGTTTTCATTGCCTGGACACGCCACGTGAGTGGAGCAGGATGTGCAAGTGCATGGGTGTACATTAGACAGGGACAATATACAGCAGAATAAACCAGAAGAAATCAGAAAAGAGAAGACATAACAGTGAGTAGGAAAGAGGAAGAAAAGAGATGTTGAGCTAGAGACAGCAAGAAATACTGGAAACACAGAAAAGATACATCACCATCTCATAAGGAAGAAGCAAGGAAAAAAAGGAGCAAAACCATTTGGAGAGAAAAAAGTTGAAAGGGAAAAGGAAAAAGTTATAACAAAATCAGGCAGTATTTTATAAATTACAGGAAAACAGAAATGTCAAAGAAAACTGACTCTCAGTATTTAGAAAACATACAATAAAACACATACATGCAGCTATTTTAGTCCATTCATCTCAAGAAGGCATTTTTCCCCTTCTCTATCAAGCTTTGCTTCTCCAGACAGCAGAAATGAGAAACTTCTTGTCAAATGCTGCATTAATTTATACTGTATTACAAACCAGAGCTTAGGTGGCTTATCTTTGTGATGAACATCCCACCAGAAATGACTGTATGTGAATGTTATTTACTATTGTAAATAACAAATGCTATTGTTGCAGTAGAAAGCATATTCAAATATCTAGCATTTCATATGGGCCACAGAGGTGTACCCACTGACTTATTTAACACTACATTGCCAGTGAATGAATATTCTTGAGCTTGTGTTTGCTGCCTCCAATTTTTCTCTGTCAAGTATATGGTCAAGTTATGAAGAGAGTGGGACGTGATAGAGCGTAGGATCCTCTATCATCTAAAAATGTCAATAATACAGGTTCTGGAGACCAAATGCTAGTACAAGTCAACATCAGTGTGCAACCTCATTTTCCTAGGACGTTCTCACAGGAATAACTTAATGAAAATCAGTAACAATTCTGTTGAAAGTACAGGATTGATTGTGTCTGTTCTGCAAACTACATGAAATAAGAATAAAAAGCACCGTATATTTGATTCAATGACTAAATGAATGAAACTAAATGATTTTGAAGACACAGAGGAAATACCTTCTTTTGAGTTAAAATACCATTATTAGATGCCCACTGAAGAAGCTTATCTTGTAAAAAATATTTGTACGCCAGAAATCTTTCTATAGTACAAAATGGAAATGTCTATCTTTTTTGTGTTATTCCTGTCATATTTTCTCTTGCCACATGGGGAGAAAACATAATGTTCTCACTTTAAAGGAATGGGTTCAGCATCTCATTGGCACTTTATTTTGTGAAATATACAGCTAAAGGGAAAATCCGCTGATTATACCACAGTATTATAAATGGTAAGTGCATTGTAGGCAACCCATATGACTAATGCATGCCCTCTGAAAATGAAAAAAAAAGTATTATTCCTGAACAGAATAAACGTAAAACCAAATGTGCCAATACTTACATCAATTAAATCCGAAAGGTCATGAATATAATACTTGAAAACAGAAGCATTGGTTGCTTCAAGGGTGAGCAGGTATTCATTACGGGCCTTAATAGATTTCAGCTTGTTTTCAGAATATTTTGCTTGACGCTAGGAAAGAGATTGTATATTAATGTATTTGAATTACTTCATTTTTGGTATGTAGCAAAAACGGTAACAATTAAAGCACACATGCCTATTAACAAGAAAGAATATTAATTGCCAGCCTGTTATGCATATAACAAATGTAATACAAAGTGATAACTTAGTATTTTGTTTCAAATGTGACAAAACATATAGTAAGAATTATACTGGGAATAAAGTATTCCCCTCTCTGAGCTGCAATTAAGTCAAGTTATCTATAACCCACTGCTAGTTTATTATGTGTACCTTGTTTAATTTTATTTCCTAGCTGGACTTCTCTGTCTAATATCACGCTAAAGAATGTCAGAAATGCACTGAATTTACGTCAAATGAAAACTAAATAAAAGGACTATTTACTTTTTCCTTCATTTTTTCAATCTTTTTCACAGAGCTCCGTCTCTGGTGCCTTTCTTCTAGTCGAATATGAAAAACAGGGTCTCCTGACCTCCCAATCTGTTTTTCTTCTTGCTTCTCTGCTTCCTTCAGCTTGCTTTCTGCACTGATGCTCTCTGCATGATACATGTGGTATGTTTTCATGACCTGCAAAAGACAAGAGTCAAAGGAGAGTTAGGAGAAAATGAAAATATACAGGTATCTACAGAAAAATCACAGGGTCTTTTGAGTAAAATGTTCTCTTATAAACATGGACCTTGGATAAGTTTCTTTGCCAACAGAGACTGAGGACTTCTGGCTGCACTTTTCTGATTTATTTAATAGTATCCCAATAGGGATTTTTTTTTCCATTGTTCTGATAAGAAAGAGTAAAATCCTTCTTATTAAACTTCAGGTTTCTTGTCTTTGAATGAAAACCTGAAACAACGAGCAATAAAACTAAATCTGTATCAGTGCCATGTCTATCTGACTTCTTCAGGGCTAAGTTAACAGCTCGGCTGTTTGAAAGCAGAAGGACCCCTTCAGCACTGAGGAAAGGGTAAGGAAGCAGAGGCAACGGGAAGCTTCGGTCTGGGAGCACATCCCCAGCCAGCTGGACGGCTGTCCATGGCCTGGAAAGAAGTGGCTCCCAACTGCGCAGCCAGCAGATTGGGCACGACATAAAACCAGATGAGAGCTGGAGAAGGAGCTGCCGGATAAATAAGTTGTGAAGATGCTTTACCCATAGCCCCCCAGTTAATACCATTATCTTCCCTCTACACACATGCTGGGTCTGCAGCCAAGAGAGCTTGGGCTGCCAGCCTGCAAATACGAGCTTGCACAGACCACAAAGAGGGAGAGGGACTGGTTCAGCCCAGTCTTCCCTTTCTTCTTCAAGCAAGAAAAACCTCAGCTTGAATGCTGTGTAGTGGGCAGCAAGCAACCACAAACCACCCACCTCTGCTGGGGAGGGCTGTCTCTGCCCACCTCCAGCAAAGAAAGCCTTTCTCCACCTTCCCCAGCCCTTTTTTTTTGTTTGCTTGGGTTTTTTTTTTCGTTGTTGCTGAAGTTTCAAGCAAGGAACAAAGCAGGAAGGCATCCTCAGGCGGATGGCGGCCTCCTCTCTTCTTCACAGGGTGCCAGAGCTCTTGCCAGCAGATGTTATCTTTGGGCTGAGGCCATGCAAGCCATTCACATCTCCTCTGAAGGACACAGCCAGGGAGGAATCAAATGGGCTGTTCCTCCCTCAGCAGAGCTTTGTGTGACCCATGGAAGAGACAGACTAGTTTGGGGAGCTGCCTTGAAATATTCCCTAGGGAGAGGAGTAGCTTTTGTAACTGAGTAGTTAGGCCAGCCTAAGGAACATCCATAGAGTGGCAATACTGGAGACACTAAAGCTAGATAGTGCAAATTTGCTGCAGCATGGCTTAGTGTGGATTGACACAAACCAACTGCATGCCATGTCAGGTGATAGCTGAACCGATGCATATTTAAAGTCTTGTGCAACAGAAAGAAAGAAGCTTTTAGAGAGCTGCAATTTTGCATAACCATGTATGTTATCCATTTATTATACACCATAACTGTGTATGCCACTATTTAATACTGATGCCATGCTGTTGATACAACTGAAATAGGATTGATATTAAAAATGAAACAGACAACTCTTCACTAACTTCCTGTAGTAAGGTAAAACAGTTGGAGACGCATCAAAAAGAGTGGCCTTGGTTTTATTTTTAAAAACATATGTTCACAGCGCTCTGTTGAAAACCCCCAAACTGCCCGGAGCAGGGCTTAGTGTTATTGCTGCTGCTGCTATTTTACAGCACAGTTGCGCTCCACGGCCTGACCAGAGCGCAGAGCTCCCTGCCCGAGCACTGCCTACACCCGCCAGGAACAGCCGCTGCCCCAGCAGCTCACAGTCTACATGGATGAGGCAAAAACCTGAAGACGAAACAAGCCAAGCTGGGAAGAGAAGGCAAGCCTGCAGAGCCGAGATCTGCACGGTTCTCAGCTTAACCGAACGGCACGTTCAGCTCCCTATATCCTGCACTGCTACCAAAGACATTTGTAAAGTTGTCGATAATCTGTACCCAGGGAGCCTAACTTGTATAGCCACAGGGAAAGAATTACTGAAAAGAGAAGAAATGCACTTCTTAAAGAAATGATTTATAAAACAAACCTGAGAAGCACAGAAAGTGATATGGGTCTATTAAAAATGATGGGAAAAGGAAATTAAAAACGAGGTTGTGCCCTTCTCTTTTGGCCTTTTTATTCAATTTTTTGAGTGCTCCTTCACAGAAGTCTACAGGAGTTTGCTTTTATTTTTTATTTTTTTGTTCTGTGTCAGCTCCAGGGGCTTTTTAGTTGGTGGGACAAGGCTAACTCATGTGTTTCGGAAAGTTACTTTCTTTTGTACTCTCTTAGTTTTTCTGCCTGCAAAGAGGGAACAATAATAATATCTCAGAATTTTCTAACAGCACATCTCAAAGCATCTGACTTAAGTGATGAAGCAAGGATTTGTTCTGCTTGACAAAAGCAGTAAGCACTGAAGTTTTTGAAGTATTTTTTCTGAGTGCCATGTAGCACAGTGGACTAGGCATAAATGTCCCTCTGCAGCGGCTGTGACATTTCAGCTTGCCTCTTTGTTGAGTGAAGGAGTACAAGTGTATCACTACCAGCTCTCATCAAGAGGCTCAGATGCCTCCACGCTGACTCTGCTAACCTCACATCACTGAAGAGTATTTCTTCCTCTCACTGCCTGCTTACAGCACATGCTACCAAATCCAGAGTGTCTCACTATACATTGACTGAAAGTCAAGTTTTTTGTGAGGACAATATGGAGCTCATAGTCTCTACGGAGAACCAAGAAGTCTACTTGAAATTCATGATCTCGCAACAAACTCTGCACAAGTTCTTGGTACAAATGGTTCCTAAGATAACTAAAATTGAAAAAGAAGCCCTCCCTTTGGCAGTATACCCAGAGCTGGACAACAGTCAGAGTCTGTCCCACCCGAGCCATGCTGGTTTAGAAATCAATACAGACTATGTACAGAGCAGTGATCAGCCTATGCATTTGACTCCTGTCCAGTTTGTTATGTTGACAGCATTGCTTATCTCATACACTAGTGACATCATTATTTTGCAAGCCTCTGGGGAAAGCTGACAGCTCCAGCCTTTTTCATGATTTGTCAATATTTTTTAAGAGCCGATATTGCAGCAGCTAAACTTAACGTGAGAAAGCATTAGACAGACACATATGGAAAATAAATGGGAACAAGCTAGGGAGTTGGCTTCCAAGTATTTCAGTGCACGCTTCCTTAACAAATTAGCTTAGCATTTGCATGCTTAGTTGCATATATGACTCTCTCCCTTAACATTATACCATCTTTTCTCCCTGGAGTTTTTAAAAGACTGTTAGATACCGTAAAAGACAGTAACAGGCTTGCCTAATTCTTGTAAACAGACTTACTGTATGAAGAGTTCTGAGATCCACAGGTCTCTGATTTGTGAATATGTAACAGATCCATAGATCTGTTATTCAAATGACAAACAATCTGATGAAATAAGCAATACCGCTTCTCAAATGTCCACCAAACTGTTGAATGATAGACTATCCTGTGAGAGTATCCATCACTGAACTGACTTTAATTAGTCCCCAAAGTGCTTATTGATCAGCCATCAAGTATGCACTGAAAAGAGAGAGCAAGGTCGTAATTTTGCAGATGCTGAACTGTCATCATGACATATGCTGCACTTCTCCGCTGTAGTGAACAAGCATTGTTAAATGCATACTAACCCCTTTCTAAAATTAAACAGTGAGTTTATCTCCTATTAATTTAGCAAGTTTATTCTGCAGATCCAGTGATGTAAAATATAGATTTCTGTCAGAGAACTAAGTCAGACTACAAGCAGATGAAAAAGATTATGCTACCCAAACTATGTACTCTCCCACTTGTAGGTGACAGACTGTTCACTTAGTGATATAAACGTCTCGTTTTGTGTGCCAAATTTTCAGCATCATTCATAAGAGCTCAGCAAGTAGGCTTAGGGCAGAAGATAGCACTTATCACAGGGAAGAGCATATTAGAGTAAACCCTTAGATAATTATTTTAAACCCACAATTGTTATCTGGGCAAATCCATCAACAAGACAGTAATTAGTGCTGTACTTCTGTGGGCTACAAGAGAGGAACGTTCCCATAGCAAGGCGCTGGCTTTCCTTTTCTACAGACATACTTCTTTTCTAGAAAGCTTCTTAACCCAATGTACTAAGACTGAATGCTACAAAGTTAAAATATATTGGAATTACCATGTGTTACCATGTGCTTTATTTTTATAATAAAACTGCACAATTATGAGCTTTTTCATAGTGTTTCTCAGGAAACAGGCATTTAATGGAACAGTAGTTCATCCCTGTTGCAATTACCATGTTTGAATTGTTTCAGAATTTTCTCTACTAAGTTGTGAGTTATTATCAGAAGGTGGAGTTGCAAGGGATTCATTAAATCGGGTTAGCTAGTACTTTCCCCAAGAAATAAGTAAAATCTTATGCCAATTTTACGACATCAGTGGCCTCTAGCAGTTAAGTAGGCTCAGTATTAGCTGTTTTCAGCATCCTGTTCACTTCCAAATCAACCTCTGATGTGGTTCCAGGAATTGTCACTGATATATTACTACCAATACAGAATTACTGATTTCTCCTTCTCAGATCTCTGGTGTGCTACAGTAAATTGGATTTAACTATTCTATAGAGAATCCAGATTCTGTGTTATTTCAGCAAAGAAAAAAGAAATCTGGCAGCAACTACCTTGAGAAATTAAACAGTCAAGATTTTTAAAGAGTAAGATAAAGCAATGGAAAATGCAAGCAGCACAGCAGCCCTGTCTTATTTAATACTAAATTGTTTGCTTTGGACTGTCCCTACTTTTTCATTTTTCTGAAAGCCTTACATTTGTATTGCTTGTGAAAAGTGTGATGCCAGTAGGAGTAATTTGGAAAGCCAAGTGAGAGACATGAAGATGTATTTTTATGATGTGCATCGCTTTTGTCCACCATTCGCCCTCATCCTTATTACCAGAACAGCTCTGTAGTTTTAGCAAACTTGTCACCTGATTGATCCCCCCCCCCCCCACCCCCGACTCCTTTAGAGGTCATTTATGAATATGCCCTCACCCCTAAATAAGTTCAGTAGAGACCTCCCTCCATTGCAAGAAAAGTCTCTGCCTACCTTCTGTTTCCTACCATTCCCAATCACTCAAATGTTACTGTCATATTCCAGTATTTGATCTGATAATACAATATATTTTAGCTTTCCAGAGAAATGGAAGAAGAGTTTGACTGGGGAGCTCTCTCTGTTGCAAAGATGATCTATTGTAAAATCAATAATCTGTTGCCTCTTTAAATCAATGTGTAAGAAGGTTTCTAAATCTCTCAGTTCACAAAAAACACTAACCTAAACCTCCTGCAGTTTTCAGTTTGACCAAGTTTTTTTCCTGTAATTGGCAGGAAATAACCTCTGCTCTGTAATCCCACACAACTAACTGGGCTCTTCTTTCCTCATCCCCACTCACTCAAAAGGTACGCCTTGCTCTAGTTTCAACAGCTGATACCCTTAAGTAAAACATGGGACTAATTAGTAGCCTACATTGGCTGAAAGTGTAATAGGGAGAGGAGTAAGAGAGGAATGCAGCAGCTGGGATGCTGCAGACCTGAAAATACTGACTGGCTGGCACAGCCAGGGAGAATCCATGCATAATTAAAAGTACTCACCACTCATAATTTACTGAGCTTGCAAAGATACAGACTGAAGCGCAGCTATTTAATTGTTTTTAGCATGATGTTTTGAGTCATAATTAAGAACCAGTGCATAAAATACTGAGAATTGAAAATACAGAGTCTTAAAATGCATTTTCACTAGTCATGTGAGTAACATGTAGAAAACATACGAATATGTAACGTAATGTGTAAGAAAACCTTCTCTAAGTAAAAGAGATGGAAAATGAAAAAGTAAAGTTTCCCTTACAAAATTCTGATTATTCCAGCAAAATAAGCCCGCTTTGCTCACAGGTTCTTAGAACATCTTCTGAAGCCTCGGTTCACCTGCTTCTGTGCTTATTTTTTCAACAATCCTGTACATGATGTGTAATATTAATGGGGATGGCACAAGCCAAAGTCAACACAAGCTAAGCTACTCCCAGGGAGTAAATGAAGACCTATGGTACAAATCTCCTATTTCCATGATAATTCCTAGTAATGAAAACGGGAAAAGGAATTAATTACATAAAGTGTAAGCAAGGAGAAAGGCCTCTTATTAGTGTGCATTTTTGAAGAACAGTAGGTATTTAATACTCCAAAGTGTCTGATTTCAATTTTTTTGACACTTCATTGCAGTTCTGAGCTTTTCCGCATTAAATAAACAGCCAAAAATGCTTTCTAGTCTCTCTCTCTCTCTCAAAAGGCAGAGGTTCAAACTTTCACAAGTTAAAAAACATCTTTGAGCACAAAGTTTTTTTTAACTGAAAATCTTCATAACGCACTCTTACTGGAAGGTGACATGTCTCTTCAATTCCTCAGTGATTTCTTATTTTCTTCTTAGAACAGTTTCTTCTTTGCAAAATCTACGGCACTGCTTATTGACTTGCTTGATCTAAAAACCGTCAAAACCAATGGACACAGCTCCCTAACTACAGCCAGTTTTAGATCTGGCCCTATGAACAGGTTAAAAAGGATCTTCTGAGGCAGACGTGCAAGACTAGATTTTCAGAGATGGGTCCCAAAGTCACCTTTTTTCCTGGCACCTTCTATGATACAGAATTCTTGGACACCTGATACAGCGTTGTCACCTGAAGAAAAGTCTGTTGTTATTCTGATACTTAGTAGGCTGTGTTAGAACTCACCCATTAAAAATATTTGGACCAAATCAGTAGCAAGTCCTTTAAACATCCCATTATTCTGGATCTTTCTAGATAAACTGGGTTCGAGATACCTGATGCTCAAGAAGTCTGAAAGCAGATGTTGCGAAGCCTCAGGTCTGGCTGACATGCTAGAGATGGATGGGTAGAGCCTCTCACCATTTGGGTTTGAAACAAGCATTAAATCCAGCCCCTGACCCCATAGTACCAGCGAAATCCAGGCAAAGAACATCTTAAACCTTGTCAGGGCAGCGAACAACATGTTTGCTTGAAAGAGTTACTGTGGTGCTGCAGAACTACTGTGTGTGCCTGAACACGTCTGCCTAAGGAACCCACTCCTCATCTGAGAAGTTCAAGGAGTAACAAATAAAACACATAATTTCTTTATGTTGACTATACACCTGTGCCTCAGCACAAACACTTCTTACTATTTTAGCTTTTAGTGATTTTAATTCTCTTCTCTCATTCTCTTCAACACACTTTTATGCACAACTGTTTGTTTTTTATTTCTGGAGGGTGACCTTAATTTACAAACCTTTCTTGTAAGATAAGGAATGATGATAAGAAGTAAACAGATTATTAAACCCTTCTTCATACACACCCTCAGTTCATTGAAAGCTCCAACACTTTCCCCTCACTCAAAGGCTTTAGAGGTATTTAAACTCCAACAAGGCTTCACATTTTAACAGTTATACTTCATGAATGTACCATTCCTTTAAAAAAACCCAGAACCGAGTAACAGGGAGAGACTTCAATATCAGTGTATTATTCACTGACTTGAAATTAATTTGCTTTCTTCTGGACACAAAGACTTATCTCACAATAGTAAGACTGAATATTTTTTTTTCCTTTCCGTAAATCATGAGGCAAAGAGGAAGATGACTTCTCCTTTTTGTAAGTGACTGAGAAACATACCTCCCAGATTTTAAAATTGTAGACAGTTGTTTTAGTAAGGCCACTGTGATCTTATTCTGTAAACAGTAAATGCCACACAGAATTAAAAACCTATGCATGAGGTTTCCATGTGTCTAGATATCTTTCTACCTTTATGTACACAAGCACATATATTACACAGATATGCTGATGGTCATTCTAGAGATGCAATCAGTGGAATTGATGTTATTCTGCACCATATTGTCACTTTACTAAGCATGGGTTGTATCTGGCTAAATATGGGCATCTACAGCTGACCAATTCCTTTGCAATCAATGAAAAGCTGGACAATGGAGTTAACGGTGTAGATCATTTCATCTGAAGCAGATGCTTGCATCTGATCACACAAAGGGGTCTGATCTCCCCATATCAGATTTCCAGTGACTGTAACTGGAACACAGATGGCAAGCTAAGATATTTGTACCTACACTGCAGATGCCTGAAAATTAGGTGAAGTAAATTCCATCCCAAGAAACTATCCTGCAGCAGTAAGCTAATTCAAATTGTGCGCATGCTCTGTATTCTACTAACTTCAAAAAACTTCCTATTTTACAAAAATCTTAAATTCTGAGAAAGGAATTAGCATTCACTGGAAGCTGTAACATGGAAGTTAATATCTGAATAAATCTGTAGCCATCAGTGGGAAGATACAGCACGAGTATGAAGAAAAAGAGTGAAAATACCAAAATCCAGTCCTGCAGATTTTCACTGGTGATTCAGCAAAGTATTTCAGCACATGCTTCACTGTTTTCCTACCCTGGGAGGACGGGCACTAATCCCGCACCTCACCAGGCACTGGAGTTACGCAACTGTTTAACTGAACCAAGACTGTATCTTCAGGGCTTACTCACCACTGAAGCCCCACTTGTGCAATGGCTCCTACAGTCGCTGATACCCTGCAGCTGTGTGAATTGTCTGCGGCTATCCCTACTTTGCAGAAGCTGATCCCAGCATAATTCCCTGAGTACAGGCCTGAGCCAACAAGGTTTTGCAGTATCGCACCCTACAAAATCAGTGGTGATTTCAGAAAAAAAGCCCTGAAGAAAAGCCCTCGGAAAAAAAAAAAAGAAAAAGGTTTAGGTGGGTTTTAGGAATCTGTGTCCATAACTACAATCCAAAAGAAGCCAGGACAGTGAGACAGGTCTAAATTTCTTTGGATCTTCTTTTTGCCACCTACGTTGTTCTTGAGTTCAAATGTTCTTCAACCTATCCACTGATGGGTGCACAATTTTACCTAGGTCAAAAGAAAAACAGACAAGATGCACAAAGGTAATTTTGACTGATCTCTCCCTGAGGAGAACTGGTCTCTGATATCTTCCTAAACCTCCTTAAAATCACAAATTGTTTCTTGCTATAGATATTGTGGAGGTTTTTCCTGGTCCCCCAAATCTTGAGGATAGGGAAGGGAGCAGTTTAGAGACTGTTATGCAGGGTACTGGAGCATAGATATTTCAGTTCTTCCAGACAGAAGGGAGAATTTAGATGTACAACTTCCTCAACCATCAGGAATCAACAGACTTTTGGAAGAGGTGGATGTCACCAGTTCCTCTTCATTGTATAGCTATGTTTAAAACAAAGAGTAATTCTTGTTTTGTTCTTTCTCAGAACATATCCCCTCAAAAATATTTTGGGAAATGTTTTCTACGTAGATAAGACCTCATCCTCTAGTAACAAGTTGTATAGATAAGTTTCAAAGAGGAAAAGAAGTTCAGACCTACCTTCTCTCAGATTTTCTAATGGGTTAGCAGCAGCTTGCCAGAACGCTTAGAGTTTTTTTTTTTCTTGACCTCTCTGAATGATATAGAAAGCCTACAAACCCCTCTATTTTTCTGTTTTTCTTTTCATTATTTACTTATCCCAGCAAAGGGAGAGGGGAGGGCACATAAGTAACATTTACTGATTTTTACTGAGTGTAGACCATGAGTCAAACCAAGCAGATGGCAGCATGGACAAAAACCAAGGTGGAAAAGGAAGAAGCTTTGCTCTGGTAAGCTCTGAGTAGAAATGCCTCATTAATAATCAACAAAACTTATAACAACCTGGCTTAGCATAGTCTGGGGGGAAAAAGGGTTGAAAGTAAAGAGTAATCCTGAAAGCATTAGCATACGTATTGTAAACAAGTGAGTAGTCTTTTCAAAAGAGATAGTTTAGACTTGTGTAAAAAGACAAAAATAAGCATCTCCACTGGGGGGTAACTTGCTAGACAAAAGGACACTTAAAGCTTATAGAAGTCCGATATGGAATTTGTATAAGATAAGCTAAGTAAGTAACTGTACTTACTGTGTAAAGCTCGTTAAGAACTTTCATTAAGTCTTCATGAAGCTGAAACGCAATCTCTTTGCTCTGTAATTAAAAAGAAATTATTAGAAAAAGGCATGCAAAAACTGCAACATGCATTTGCTTCTTGATATTCATACTCATTGTTCATCCTAGATAGGGAATGCAATGTTGCTCGCAAAGACACCGTTCTGGCAGAATTACAGTGCACTAAAAATAATGATTCAGGGATGCAGAGGTAGACAGATAACATCTGGACATAAGACTTCTAAAAGGAAACCCAGAAGTAATTTGAGAGGTTTTCCCATAAAGCATCAGGAAATTAGGTGCCAACAGAAAGGGTGAAGTTCAGGATCAATGTTATAAGCCTTTTTAATGGAACAAACTGTGTACTGTTTTATAACTGCTATGATATATACAAAAACTAAACCACGTGGAATGTGATATTCTAGAGGGACATCCCACCCAGTTTTACATCCAGAATAGTCTTTGTTTCTCAGCACATGCAACTATCTAAATATTTATGCAAGAAATAATTGCGGCTCCTCTTTGAAACAGATACCCAACTGCACAGTATTCCACAGAGTGGGCTGCTGAAACAGCTTTGTTTAGCTTTTCTGGACTGTGTCTTTACTTTCATTCTGACCCACAAAAAAAAGAAATGCTTAGCAGTAGTTATTAACGAAAGCAAGTATGTCAAAATAAGAGTATTTAACTGGAGTCTCATTCAAATATATTCCTTTGTTAGTTGTCCATAGCAGTTCAATCAGATGAAAATTGTGGCAACTGTGCAAGAGTTGAAGGCATTTGTACCATAGCCTTTGGAAAACAGCTACAGAATAGAGCTACGGGACTTGGCAAACAGCCTGGCTACATTTCTTCTGCAATGCTCAGCATTGTAACATCCATGCTGGAAATGTTAGCTTTTTTTTCTGTGAATAAATTGATAATTAGCCTGGCTTCTAAAAACTCCAACTTCATGATAGATAATGGCCTTAGCTATGCAAAGTACTTTGTATTCGTACAGAAGCCAAAGGAAAATCCTCAGGGACAACTCATCTCCAAAGCTGCTA
The DNA here is from genome assembly GCF_018139145.2 of Gymnogyps californianus. Taxonomy (NCBI): domain Eukaryota; kingdom Metazoa; phylum Chordata; class Aves; order Accipitriformes; family Cathartidae; genus Gymnogyps; species Gymnogyps californianus. Next base: position 181,572,500 of record NC_059471.1, read on the forward strand.
ACACATACTTGGCCGTCACTAAAACACCTGCAGGAATAATGGTTTCTGAATGAGAATTTCCAGTGCAACACCCACATATGAGGAGGAACCACACCACACATCCCACCCACTGCGTCTTCCAGGAGGATGGAAACAGACACATACAGTAGCTGGAACAGAAAATTTTGAATTTTTTCTCCTATTCTACTGTCATACTCCTAACTCTGGGCAGTATTTTAAGGAACCTGCCATATCACTTATCAGTATTCACTCCAATCCTTCTATGCAAGATGATTTTTAACTGACAAGAAGCTAGAAATACAAATTAAAAAACACTTCAGTGAAATTCTTGTATTCCCAAGGGCATTAGCTGTAGTAGCTAAGGCACAGTGAGACAGATGCTCTGAAGCCGAGTTACGCAGAACTACTATGAAACTTTCCTTATTGCTTATACTTTTCGAAGTCTGGTATTTTTCATGAGGTATGCTCTACTACTGAAGTATCTAGAACATAAGGCTTACTACTTCTATTTCTTTGCAAATATCAGATTATCTTCATCTAATATTAAGGACAAAAATTCATATGCATAACAGTGCACAGAGTGCTTGTAAAGAATTGGAAAAGGATTGCAGATTTGCAAGCTGCTGTAGGGAAACACAGTAAAAGCTTTAGCAAAAATTCTGAATTGCTTTTCATTGCTTTACATTGGCACCCTGCCTGTAAAAGTCAGCAGCACAGCTCTGACACAGCTTACACATCTCCTCAAAGCTCCAAGAAGTGGAGGCCACCTGTTTTCTCTTGGATAGCTGCTTCTATAGTGCTGAATATGAGTGGTCTGTTTTTTAAATTACTTTAGCAGAAAGAAGGACAAAACATACCAATAAGATGGTTGACATTAAGACTGGAAGATGAAAGCATACATGTGTGGGAAAAAACTGCATATGAACTCCAGCTTCAAGCAATTTATCCCTTTCAACTGTTGGTCACTACCATCTCAAAGCTGATGACAACTCAAGCCCTAAATACAGCAACGCCGATTGTAAGGCAGCATGCCTTAACCTGGCAGTGCAAAAGTTTGTTTGAGAAGGTGAGAGAGAAAACCCCAAACGAATTTTCTCTTTACCCGTTGCAGACTTTGTTGTAAGCAAAGCACACAGCAGTTCATTGAAAGATGCACCCTCCTTTTCTGCTCTCCAGTTACACCTTAATGCAAACAGACACCAGATGAATTGATGATTTGGGGAACAATCACTATTTACTAGGACCCATTTCTTCTCTTTGCTCCTGTAAAGCTTTGTCATTTACTGGCCACCACGCATACATGATCTTTTCCAGACAACACATTGATCAATGGTAAATTTGAAAGTGAATGTAAGGGATCACAGTAGAGGAAAGACGGAGGTGTTTTTAGGAAAGTACAATAGGCTTTAAAATGGGAAGCAAAAAGAGAGGGAGGGAGGTGATCAGCAAAAAGGGTAAAAATTAGGAAGAGACAGCCTAGCAATGCCACATGATCATAGATGAGTCATCCTTCCACCAGTTCATCTGGGGACTCCAACCTGCAGAGGGTGCCTGTAGTGATGGATAACATGTCAGTTGCTGCCTCTTTCTGATGAAAGATTTTGTAGGAATTGTCCAATAAAAATAAGGAAATTTGGTTAACTTTAGCAGTATAAAAGGGCTTTATTTTCAAGAACAAACACATTTTACATTAGCCTTTAAGATCAAGAAATACTGACTCGAGTGGCAAGCGATACGGCTTTTAGTGTGTAATATATAGCGCGTTAGAGCACCAGATAGGAAGTGCATTTATTTTCAGTGGTTAATGGCTCTCCTATTTCTCTTTTAGGCTACCCATTCCCTGCAGTAGTTCAGCATGTTTGAACAGTGCGCTCCTCTAGGAGCCTATCCTCAGGGTAGCCAAACAACAGAATGTAAGATGCAGCACACATTTTCCTGGAGCTGAGTTGATAGCTCTAATCAGGCCATTAAAACCTGACAAACAATCATTGAGGTGCTTTTTTATTCACTATGTCCTAGAGAAATGTATTAGCATCTAATAACCAAAAGAGCAAAGAACATAATAAAAATGTTAGAGCACATGCAAACTCTTGCTAAAAATATTATATATGTTACTAATCTGGTTCAAAGCATTAAGAGACAGTAGCGTATTTTTTTCACCTGATAGTAGGATAGATGACCCCCATGCAACAGACAAATAAGTGTACCTAAACCACCCTTTCAGTATGTGCTCAACTTTCAACACATCAGTGGTCCTACTGATGTTACCAAGATTTATATATTATGGATTAATGTCTGAGAAACTTAAAATTTTATTCCACATTAATACCTTTTCATTGAAGTCTGTAAGAATTTTTCCATCCATTTCAGTTAGAGCATAATTGGGCACCCAAACTTTACTCTTTTGGGTTTTTTTTTTTTACTGAAATTTAAAAGTCACTTCAGTTCTTCCTGGAACTCTTTAGTGTCTGTATTTAGCACACACAATGCTACTCTCAGTTACATCATTTAGGGAAAATATTCTGTGACTATTGCTTTTAAATGAGTCTGCTGCTGGTCCCTGGGGGAAGTGATGTGCAAACCCTTCTTTTAAGGAGCTTTCATGAGCTGCGGTGACACCGACGTAACCAAATCACAGTAAAATTTTGTCCCAGATTTACCAGTCTATAGCAACAAATAACTTTGCTATCCTTTTAAACCTTTAAATGTTTAAGAAAATGATGCAAAAAATCTCTGTATATGCCACAATCTTTATAACGTCAAATAGATTTGGCAGGTAGTCATATTCCTTCTTAATAGCCAGATTATGGAACTAAAATATTTATTGTGCTTGGCTTCTCCAGCATCTTTTACTGTAAACATTGGAAGATATGTTCATCTTGGCTCGTTATGGTTTCTGTCCAAAGAAAATACATGTTTATAAATTATAAATATACAAATCTGCTTAAGGATTTTGTGGGTATGTGTTTATACAGTTGATTATTAATGCTGGGGTAACCAGAATCACTGCATGAAATGTTCTGCATAATACTTTTCCCTTCTGCTTGACATTTTTCCTTATTACTTTATTCTTTAATTGTCCCCATGAGGCCATCTACCCCATCTGCCTGAAGAAACACGCAAGCATGCAAGGTTTGAACTCTGCTACTTTATGTTTGTAATTTTATGTGCAGCACGAAGGCCAGGCATGAATAGCAATCTGTACTGCTTTTATATGCCAGCAACTAAAAAGAAGAAGAGCTTAAGTGCCTATCTGGAAGTATGAGGCCTGACATAATATCATCAGATAAATGCCACAAAATCTCTGAACTAGATCCTATCTTTGTCCTGCGTTTAGTACATTTAAACAGATGCTGGTTCCTAACCTCTGGAAAAAAGAATGACAAAGAGGTCCTGGGAGAACAAAAATAATGAATATCTACATGTTAAGTGGCCCAGCCTAGCCAGGAAAGCCATGTACCTGAATTCAGGCACCTGAATACAATATATTCTGGCCTATCAGAACATGTAAGGTAGAACCAATAAGCATCATTTCACCAAAGCAATCCAAATGTTGAGACAGATGTATAGATGCACACAAAAGGAAGAACCAGAATGAGGAAGAACAGACAGTGAGACAAGGGCAAGGTACGAAGACCAAGGGGCACAGACACCCCTCATCGCTACATTTCATATAGACCAACACTGGGTACTGCACACACCTTTTACAGAAGGACTAGAGAAAGGGGTTGCTACAGACTCATGACTTTGTGCTGTATCCCACATAGGAGACATCAGCAGGAGAGGGAAGAAAATAATACTCTTCTGGTAAGCCTGGCCAGTAAATGAGGAAATTGTTTGATCTTTTCATTACTACAATTCAAGCTGGAGCCAATCTTAGGATAGTATACAAACAGCATCCCTCTAGCAAATGTTGGGCTCACTTCACGGAAAAGTTTCATTTGAGGACCTACGTGCTCGCCAGCAAAGTGGAAAAAGCCAGTAAGGGCTACCTTTGAGAAGCAGAATGGGCAGCCTCATCCTCTCGGGAGGAGAGAGGGGGAGAAAAAAGAGAGAGCAGAAAGAGCCAAGAAGCTCAGAGTGACTTTGCTCTTGTCTCCGCGTATCTTGCTTGTGAGCAATGGGGCAATCCACCCTGAGACACTTCCCCTTTCTGCAACAGGCAGACTGGGGGTTCAGAGCAGAATGATGGAGATCTGCTCTGAGCACGGACTTGGTGTAGTTACTCTCCAGACTTGGAAGTGGAGCTACAGCACCTCCAAAGATGCAGAAGCTGCTGCTGCAAGACCGAGGGAGAAGTAAAGCAAGATGATAATAGTGATGCATAACACTATTAGGTTAATAAACTGGAAGATATACAATTAAATGATCTAATTATTGAATATAGAGAAGCTTGATTAGCTGGTATTTGGAAATTACTTAGAAAGACATTAAGTGCTCCTACGTGCAATGCTGTGAAAGCGAATGGAGTACAGATACGTTAGACAGGTGTTCTTGACCATGGACTGCAGTAAGATATTAAGCATGCACTTGTTAGTCTTTATTTTTGAAATCTTCATATTACTACTGTTATTATTTACATTTATTATTTATAAGAGAGAGCATACATATTTCACAGAACAGTATGATCAGACTCCAATGTAGAAGTATCCGCAGGATATAGTTTGTCTCTACTTTAATCTGAAATCTGTGAACAGTGAACAAATCCCATATGCTTTCATAGGGATGACAGCCATTGAGACTGATTATACTTTTCTCCAACAGAATTTTATTCCAAATCCAGTCTTTTTCAGAAGCAACCTACTGAAAGTGACAGAAATTGGTTAAATATTCTATTTGATGTTTACAGATCTCCAACAAATTCCATGCCAGTTTCTTTAGGGAGAATACAATTTTGATGGAGGAGAGTGCTGGATGTCACCTTTCTCATTCTAAGTGCACCTTCTCTTCGCTCCTGTGACCTCTTTCCTGCAAGGGGGACTGTAGTACAGGACATGTGTGTTTTGCACCTAGTCTTTTTCCGTTGCCTGGTGGATATCCATTAAGCAGTTCTGAGACAGTCTGTGACGTACCTTAAGTTAGACTGCTCATTCACATATGACAGAAGTTAGCACACAATCATAGAACAGTTTGGATTTTAAAGACCATTATGGTTGAAGCTGCCCATTTGGACTAAACATAGATGTAGACAGCTTATGTTCTGCATCAATAAAGCAAGACAATTTGCTAACAGCTTCACCTCCTGCACAGGTGTTGGTTTTCTCTCTGTCCAATGTTGTTCACATAATTTTATAACTCCCTTCCCTTTTCACAGAAGAGAAACTGGAGCTTCATCATCATTCAAGGTATAATCAGTTCTGCAGCCGGAAACTAACAGCAAATAAATCACCAGTACTCTGCAGCAAGCACCACAGCAAGAACTGTGCATACTGGGACTCAGTGGAAATACCAACCTTCTCCAACAAGTATTTATTCCTGACAGATTGTCCTAAAAATGTGTGCTCAGAATCGATACTGGTGAACAACCACTGCCACGTTCAGGCCACATGCCCATGAAGCTCACCTACACCATGCCGAGGTGCTGCATGTCTTCCTGCCACTCTTCCCCTCAAGTTACCAGCCTGGCTCAGACCCCTTCACACAGCCTTTGGTGAGCTCACTCTGCCCATGCTCCACCTCAGCTAACAGCTGTTTGATGTGACACTATCACGCTGAGTGTCAGCTGGCAAACCCTGCTGAAAGGTAGGATAGGGCTGTTGAGGATCTGGGCTCCACTAATGCGAGCTCCAGGTTATGCACAGCAGGACTCCCTCAATTCCCTTTCTCTTCTTTCCCCTGTAGAAGATCCAAGTTAGGAATAAAAAAGCAAGAGCAGTTGCTTGCTCTTCTTCAAGAAGTTATGCTAGAAAGAGAAAATTTGAGATGTTGCACGTTCCTGGGCACAACACAAAGGAAAGAGACGAGTCTGTTAGGAAGATGGGACAATATGCCTCCTGTTAATGCACTGAAAATGTCCACCTATTTTCCTCCTTCTGAGAGATAAGCTGCAGCAATCTCCATTAATAAGTTATGAGTGAATAAAGAAGGACACACACTTCTCCACAGAAAACTTTTTGTACATATTTTTGTACAGTCCATCTGGAGAGAAGGGAAGGAAAAGCAAGAATTCCAGTGCTAAAGAACTGAACTACGCTGAAAGCAAACAGGCTAGTCTAATAACGCACACCTAGTGAAGAAGAGATTTCTGAGATATGACATAAACAACTGAAAAACTATTCCAGATTCAATAGTGAAAAAATTTCTACTGGTCCAAGCAAGTCTGAGATATCTCCACATAGACAGTACTGCAGCATGCTCAAATTGCTTTTCCCATTATCTTTTCAACTTCTATAATAATTTTCCACATTAGTAAGTTTAGTGGTTTGTGAACTACAGTTTTATGCATCAGACATATTATATGAACAGACCATTACTGATTGAGAAACTATAAATTTCAACTCTATTACTGTTACAGGTTTTAATGCACACCAATGCATTTGATTCATGTTTTTACTTTTTTTCCCTCCAAGTACAACCTATGCGCTCCCTAAATGATTCTTCTCCCCACCCCACTGCTATCTATCTAGGATTGTGGTCAGGTATATGTGAAATCAGTTCCCCATTTCAAAAACATTAATCTGTTACCCTTGCCATCATTTAGTCACACACTTTACATTCTTTAACCTTTATTCTTTTTGAACTCTTTTTTGTATGACGCTTGCCTTCCAGCATCCCACTGTGACTGACGGATATGCATTTATAATCTATTTTTATTTCGGAACATTATAACAACGACTGCAAACACATTACGTAGATCTCAAACTAAGGCTGCCTAGAGTGCTTGCTTAGCACAAGAGGAATTTACACATTGTATGTACTATGAAAACACATAACAGGCAGGTACAAGGACAAACACGTACAGAGACAATGCTTAAATGATCTAATAGAAGTAGTTATCAAAAGTGTATGTTCGTATTTATTACTGGGAAGGAAAGGAAACGCTTTTAGGAGAATCGTGGCATATGCTACCATCTTTATGCCAAGGCACTACAAGGCACACCCTTACTTTGGCCTGAATCCGTTTCTCTCATGACAGAGTTACAATGAAATACTGTTTTTACAAATAATTCATTAATACAGGACTACTATTTTGGGAGTCCTAAGCGAAAACTGTTTCCTTTCTGCATGGGTAGACAAGTGTGCTTTTGAGAGAAGAACAGGCTTTTTCCCCTGCCTTTTGGATATTTGCAATTCAGCTCCTAAGGTCACCAGCATATACAGCAGGTTCCCAGGCATTTCAGCATTAAGGATTTGCTCCGTGAGAACAGTCATGAAGAATTTATACGTGTGCTAAAACAGATTTTATGCTACGTGGGCTGAATCTTCTCCTCAAATGCTACCTATTAGGACACTTTTGCCTCCCCCATGCATCTTACAAGCCCAGCTGGAGGACTGCAGGAGAGGCATTACCTTCTTGAACATTCTGGTGGAGTCTTCGCTTATCTGCATGAACCGCATGATCACGTTGTTCAGGTAGATATCGCTCAACGTTGCATGGTCTTTGCTTTCTCTTCTCACTTGGTTCAGGAGTAAGTACCAGCAATTCACTGGCGACAAGAGGTTCTGGTCTTTCCTAAGGAGGAGATACAGACATGTATTATGGATAGAAACAAAAAAGTTATGTTATTAACACAAATATCTCCCTGACATTTACAGTCATAACTTGTTATGTAAAAGCGGCTGCTTCTGAACAGTCAGTCAATCCATTCTTGGAATAACTCAGGTTAGGCAAGCTTCAGCTCACTTTTAAGACACATTCTACAAATCCCATGAGGCATGGATACAAAAATATAGAAAAAGCTTAAGAATTCAGAACACTGCAAGCCACCTGAGAGTATAAAAAAAACATTGCCACAAAGCTTACAGTTGCTTACAGATGGAGTACATGTAAATATTCAAAATCAATAAAGGTCACTGCTGAAAGAGTAACAGTAATTAATTTTTGACATTAGAAATAAACAAGCACTGCAAGCGCATCCCAAATCCTTCAAGAGTAAAATTGCAGGTGTAGCCGTTTCACTGCAATGGATTTGTATAACTGCTATAAAAGTAGAAGGAAATGTCACAAGCATACATATTCTGTGATCAGCATTCATAAATTCACAGCACTTATAAATACACTGCTACTGTCAGCCTCAGATGGTTCAATTACAAGACAAACAGCAGGACTGGACTTTTTCCACAGTGGTCCAGTTCTGAACTTCCTTGACAGACTTTTTGCATTGTAGGCCCACTCCAAGCTTTTAATATTGCAAAAAGTGAAATCACAGATGACTTTTCATTTCTTTTAAACAAAGCAAAATAAAAATACATGTAGTTCAACAACTGCTTCACGGACAACAAAAAACTATTTAGAAAATTTGCCTTATGATTTTACTGAAATTTTAATTTCAAGTTTGCCTTGCAACTGAGTGCTCTAGAAACTTGCTGCTCTTTTTTTTTCTCTTGTGCAGGGATTCTCCTATAGTTGGATCAAGTACGTGAAGATAAAACAGCCAGAGGTGGTGGTGAATAGAGGGAGAAACTCCTTCAACTCCTGGTAAATTGTTCTAATAATTAACTATTCTCACTGTTAGAAATATGTCCTTTAATTCCTCATCTAATTGTCTACCTTTACCTTTCACCCTCAGAATCAAAGCAACAACGAATGATTAACAGCCAAAAGCCTTTTCTTAATCATCAGTGCTTTGCTTTGCTATGAATCAGAAGTGAGTTAAGGAAACTTCCCCATTTTATTTGAGATGGACATCTTAACAGCGTTACTCACAGCAAGGAGCTTCAGGGTTTTATCAGCCAGGTCAGCCAACACGAGCACCCCTGAAGGGCCATGCTGGTATTACTTGGTCCTCACTGCTTCTGCATGTCCCAAAGCCAATCCCACAGACCTTCCTGCCTGTTCTGGGGGAAATGGTGGGAACAGCACAGGGGACCACCAGTTAAAGTGACTTTTTCTGCAACCTCTTCTCAAAGCAGAGAATTGCAGAACAAAGCCAAAGGCAGGACTCCAGTAACAACCCCCATGCACATCTGCCAGTCTGGATTTAACACGATTAAGAATGAGGAAAGATGTTTGTACGCACAAGGCAAAAAGATTTTGCCACAAGCTGAATAAAAGACAGGGCTCTCTCTGAAGTGGTGACATATGCACATATTGGTTATTTCAGAGAATCATCGAGTCACTTAACTGAATTTTAAGAAATATATATTACTGCTCTTTGAACTGTGCAAGCTGTATTTGGATTAACCTTTGCCAGATGTGTTTGGAAAAGACTTTTGTCCTGAAACAAAAGCTCTATCTGTGTGTCTCTAGCACAGCACTGACTGGACAGTGGAAAAAGGTACTTATTTTTCAGTTTTACAAACACAAAATATTGTTTTATACCCCTAAGCATAACAGGGCCAGGCAAATGCATTCATTAATCAGCTCAAGTCAGGAAAATAACCAGATGAGACTATGCCAGTAATGCATTTGAAACACTTTAGAAAACATGCTGTACACACGTTTTGCCAAATACTACCTGACCGCTTTTGTTTTGCACACAAGTTATTATGCCAAGAAAGGGATACATTAAATTGTAAGCAAGTCATAACATTCACATCATCTTCACTTCCAGGAATAAGCGGGCTCAAGAGGCAGCACAAGTTCACATGCAACAACAAATCAAAATAGTTTTGTTTCTTAATGCCTTTTTTGCCAAAATTCTTGTCCCTTTTTTTTTTTGTAATGGTGATTGACCTTTATTTAGACACTTTCAAATCCCATCAACTCCATTGCAACACATCAGCACACAGCTTTCAAGCCCTTTTGGGGCTCTGCATCTCTTCTAGATACTGGCTGTATTTTGGGTGGTTTAAAATCTGCATGGTAGGTTAGGTATAATATTTGTGCAGCTTACCTTTTAAGAAACTGAAACCACTTGTCAGAAGCTTACATGAATAATGGCAGAGGGCCAAATCAACAAAACAGTATTCAGGCACCCGTCTACCTTCAACTGCGAGGAGAACTGCTACACTGCTAAATAGGGGTGGGAATTTTAAATATGCCTTTGAACATGGGCTCAACCTAGCAGTACTCAAAACCAACAGAAGCAAAGAGCAGCGTAGCACGCCAGCAATGGCTAACATGGGGGCGAGGGGGAAGGAAATCTCTCTTACTTGTACTGCTGATGATCTTTTGTACTTCTTGTTTTTGCCATGAACCTCTCTGCCAATTTTTCCAGGTTTCGGGAATACTCCATCTCTATTTCCGACTTCTTGCGGAAGAAATCCTGCAGATCCTGAAGAAGCTGCACTCTCATTTCAGTCTGCTGCTCCAGGCATTTCTGCTGCTCGATGAGTTGAGCTCGGATCTCTAACGAAAGAAGCACATATCCACTCAGGTTAGTGAAAGCAAATGAGAATTGAGTGTTACCAACTGTGCTGGTTTTGGCTGGGATAGAGTTAATTTTCTTCACAGTAGCTAGTACGGGACTATGTTTTGGATTTGTGCTGGAAGCAGTGTTGATAACACAGAGATGTTTTAGTTATTGCTGAGCAGTGCTTACACAGAGACAACCACGTTAAACCACGGTACCAACCAAAATTACAAACACTCCAGTGTACTTCAGCCTCACAGCTACACCAGCTGGATCTGGATTTCAGGTCCTGTGGTGGGATGCAGCAGTGGCAGCTCTCACTTCTGCCACCACACGCTTATGCCCCAGCATCGTTCCACCCGCTGTCTGTCTCACAAACAGCTGTGGCAAGGGCTCAGGACTCTGCTAGGCTCATGTGAGCAGAAGACCTGCCTCCTCCTTCCTCTCCCATCCTCTTCCTGGCCTCTGGCATTAGCACAACATCTGGCTTGGAGTGATCTCCTTGCAGGAGGTGGTGTGCAACCATTGGAGCAGCAGCTCCTTCTGCTGCCCTGAAAAATGGCAGGATAAACAAGCACCCTTTGGGCCCCCATCAGCCTGCTGACTGCCAGGTGGACCATGCTGGTTGGTATCATCATGTACACCATGGAAACAACCTTGTGATAAACTCTGGAGGCATTATCCACCACAACTGTGCACAGATGAGCTTCCGTATCTGCCCCATCTCTGCCAGGGAGGGAACTGGTGTACTATACATGCATTCACTGATATTTTACAGCGAATATAGAGGAAAAAGTGTACCTATATTTAGAGATAGCTATTTGAAAATTTGCACAAGGTTCCAGAGACTGTGGTACATTTATTAACATAAAACAAAATCAGTCCATTTAGAAGAGAATATATGCTCACAGTTATCACCTAGAGTAACAGGGAAAAGCCTCCAGATTTCTTACCACTGTTCACCATATGCACAATTGCTATGTGGTAGGGTTTTTCTTTTCTGGTTCTTTTTGGTTTTGTTTTTTAGCACTTTTATTTCTTGAGTGATAAGCAGTTGATCACATTCTGGGAACACGTGCTCTAAAAACATCCCTCTGGTTCTTTTGAGAGACTGGTTCATTAGAGTTTTGTCAGCTGCCCAGGCACAGTGTAACCCAACACTGTGGAGTAAACACAGGAGTAAGCATTTTGTGACCATAATATATGTATATGTTTTTTAAACAGTTTAATGCTATAACAAGGACTTATCAATAGCAAAACAACATGCCAGAAGTGATGTCCATGTAAATGCAAAATTGTTGTGAACTTTTACTTGATTCCTAATGATGTAACAATGCTGTGGGCAAAAAGATGTTGAAAATCTTAGATGCCTCACCGGTTTGAAATAGAAAAGCATTCTAAAAACCACTGCTAACATCACAGGGAACTGCAAACCAGTAAGTAGTAGTAACATTGCAAAAAATTATCTGATGCAACTAGGAACTAATGCATCCTTACTGATCTTAAAGCAGGTATGAAGGCAGAGATCCACTCTGCTGGGATTCAAATGTGTATACTGAAATAAGGTAGTATGAGCACAGAAAAATGTTAAGCCAATATATTTACTGGCGGAGGGAGACACTGCAGTATTTTGTTCCAGATCTCCTTTGAGCTACCAAGCTGCTGTGTTAATCATTAATGAGACCATAGTCTCATTTATAGTCTGGGAGGTGAACCAAAAAATTCATGGTTTTGTTTTCATTTCATTTCAAATCAGTTCGTTGGAAAAGGACCGTGCCTCCAGCAAGGATGAGCCACTGTAAGACAACACTATATCGATGACATTCATGTACATAGAGGAGAAAATCACATTGGAGCTAGAAGGTTATTAACAGAAACAACCCCAAGACTGCTTTTTTGGGTGTCCACTACTTTTAATATTGCAATCACAGAAAACTCCTGCGTATAGGAAACCAGTTGTACAGATTCACTGATCAGAAGCAGCGATTTTGCCCATAAGCTGGAGTTTTGACTAAATCCAAATCTATGTACATGGTCCCTGTACTTTGGCCATCTCCCTTTCCCCCTATAGATTTTCTACCAGTTACTTTAAAAGCAGAGCTCTGTACAGAGCAACTATGTTCTGATTATTTTGTAGGTCAGTGGATCTTGCTGCTATAATTCTTCCTTTTTAGGCAGGCTTTTACCATAGCAACAGAAAAGAGAAAGATTTTAGAAACAGGAATATATGAATAGAGATACAAGAAACAATGAACAAGGGACAACTGATACAATATGAGAAATTACATTAGCTTTCTGATGCTGTCTGGATTTCCAATGGACACTAGTGGCTTCCTTCAAACTTGTATATTAGAAAACAAAATCGGAGCATGATCTCTGAAAGCTAATGGTGGCTGGAGGTGTCCAAGCTCTGAGTAAGGTGGTAAGTTAGGGGTACAGGGGGACTGCAGCTTTATGAAGGAAGTTCCACAATTTCTGGCTATTTGAATCTCGGCAAGGAGAAAGAACATGCTGGCTCCAAAAGGCTCAGCCTCTGGCCTCCTGCTGGAGGGTAAAAAGGGGAGATGCACGTTCCACTTGTGCCACCTGACGAGAGTCTGTCCAGAAGAGACTTCAGCATAGCAGTCCTCCTTCCAGTCTTTCGTGTCCTTCTGCTCCTGCACTTTTTAATTCCTCTTTTACTAGTAATGTGTGTAATGCCATACTGGCAGGCTGAGGAGATGGCAATGAGTAAGAAATCAGATCAGCAAATGTTGTGATTTTCACTTTCTGATAAGAGAAAGCTATGGATTTAAAAAAAAACTAACAAAAACCCCCCAACAAACATTGGCATAACAGCCAGCCAGCCTGAGCGCCTGTGCATCACAAAATCACAACTGTCCAAGCACTATTAACTAACAGAGACTACCCATTACCTACTGCTATGGAAAAATGCACCAAGGCAACGCTATCTTCTTTAACCAATCCACATGTGTGATTTCCCTAGGGCTACAAAGAGTGGCATGGAAAATTGTTGCACTGTATTCAAAGAAATAAATACCCAATATGCCAAGAAGGTGCCAAGTTAAAAACTAGTAGAGCCCAAACTCCATAGATACGGAGACAGGTGCAGCAGGCAACAGAAGGGTGCCTGTGTTTACTCTATTTTGCTGGCACATTTAAATTCAAAGTCAAACTGATACCAGCTGTAATGGACAATGACATTGTCCTATTCTGCTCTGCAGGGTGGCTGATGTCAAATGATTGCCAGGCTATTTTGTGCCAGGAACAGGCACGTTTAAACCCTGGACAAATTAACACCTTCTCCTTCTCTGTAGAGCAGCTTTGAGTCACACTCACTGGTTTTCTGGCCAAGGGCTGGTTCAAAAGGAATCACATCCATTTACACTACAGCTTGAACAGACTGAATTCACATCAAGTGGAAGAAAGAACCCCACCCTTTGTCCAAGGCTTGCACGCAAGACCAAAGAAGGAAGCAGCTAATGTGACCGTATTTAAATCAATAACCTCTGAGTAAAGTTTTATTTCTAAAGATTTTCATGTTAAAAATTATTTCAATTATGCCCTCATTGACACCACCCGCTAGAATTACTGCATTAAGTATAAAATTAGGTTTTGTCTGTGGCAGCCTTCAAGATACAACTCTAACCTTTCAACAAATCTTTATTTTCTTCTGACAAGAGGTTAAATCAGTGCACTATAAAAAACAAAAGGAGACAAAATTATAGCTGTTTTGAGAGTTAAATACAGAGTGGATGAAGCTGAACTACTGACATCACCCAAATCATAATCAGAAATAAACTCATCAAGGTTACCTCTTCGCACACAGTACAGTATTACAAATAATGACTTACATAGCACTGCAGTAATACACCATATTACCCTGGAGAATATATGTGCAACCAGTTAAAGGCCAGTGCCCCACCTGAAGGCCCCCGTGGCGAGATATACTGCAATGTGACACACAATGATGACGGTGGCCGCACACCAACAAGGAACAAAACTTGTCACCTTCACTTCCACACACACCAGGCTCCATCAAACATCCCAAAAAGCCATGGAAAACCCTCTCTTGACCTCAGAAGCCGGACACCTCATAAATACACGGTATCAGCCAAATTAACCCGCTGCCAGACCAACATTTTGCATGCAGACTGCCACCCCACAGCAGCACTCCCGGCTGCAATGCCTGCATCCCTGCCCTGTGATGCTACAGTGTTCCTGCCGTGCTGCACTCGTCTGTGCCTGGTCTTGTCAGCCCTCGGAGACCTTTCAGACCACCAAGAACCCTCATTACCAACTCTCAACCAAAGCAACTCTAATGAACGCTTCGTGGTGCTGTTACACACCTGCTGTGAGCTGCTTCCCGCCCGAGCCACCCCAAGAGCTGTTGCAGCCTGCCACCCTTAACTCCCATTTAAGTGGAATTAACTTTTTATGCTCGCAGAGCAGCCCTGCCATGGCTTTTGGTGTTTGCTGAAAGCTCTGGAAGGTGCCGCAGAGTCAGACACCTCTCCCTGGTCAGCCCTGCGGCTGCGCTGCAAGCCTCCCACCTGCTGCCTCACCCTGCCCAGCAAGGAGCTATATTTAAGTCATTATTACAGTACACAAACTATGCAGACACATTAATCCAGTAGTATTACTGGATAATAATACAAATGGCCTCAGGGCCCCATCTTGCGAAGAATTACAAAAGCAAGTAGCTCCTCAGAACTATTTGAGAGTACAAACAGGCTCTCACAAGGCATAGTTAGGTTTGCAGGTTTTATCTGCTTGGGTAACTTCAGACAAAGCCGTATTACCTCCCATCTTTCTTTAAACACCTCCTTCATGAAAAAAATTAAAATTCTAGACTAGTTTTAAAACACTCAGAAATGTCTCATCAAATGCACTAAGGACAATACATGGTATCTTAGACTTTGTATTTCCAAACCATTAAAACTTAGTCATTTTTTTACCCCACTGAGCTATCAACACATATATCCCTCATTCTCACATTTATGATATCTAGATCATATTTCATAGGAAAAGATTCAGACCTTAAATTCAGCCTAGATATCATCTGGTGACCGGCATGCAGTTGTAATTAAGCAGATATTGGAGCATTAACGATCTTGCAGTTCCTCTTTGAAGACACTTGAGTCTTACATGACTCTCACTGCGCCTCAGTTATTTAGCGTAAGAATAGCTCATGTCTGAGCCTGCTGCTAGAAGCTGGGGTTCTGCATCGGGGGACTGATCTTTCCAGTTTCATCCCAGCCTTCTGCCTTTGTAAGGGACCTGCTTTTGGCTTCTCTGTCGAGATGTCCCACAACATTAGCTTTCTACGACAGACTAGTGGAAATCACTTCCCTGTGTTCAATGTGCAAGTAAGAAGTGTGGCTGCATAGACAGTGATGCCCTTGAGCTTCTGAAGGCAGGACTTTTGTGGACTTTGTTGTACCTCCCAGTTGATTTCACTTAGGACGTTGAGCATACAGCTTTATGCATGTTCCCACTTAAAGTGAAACCTCTGCAATGCATGCCCCAGCTCTAAATTTACTGTTTGGCTTTGTGCCATTTCCCAGATAATTCATTTCAGACTTTCTGTTTGTTTGGGGGTTTTGGGCGATGTGGTTGAGGTTGCCTTCGACAGAACACATCTTCAGGCTGTAGTAGCCTGTGGAAATGGATGGGGAGTGAGAATCACACCTGGTATCTGAAGGGCTGTCCAAAGGGTCAGGAATCTGAAGCCCTTGTTGACATTTGTCAACCCCTTTAAGAAGTGTAAACCTCATTCATTCAAGCACTTTGGCATGCTTAAAGATAAAAACAGTCCTGGTGCAGCCATTAGCAGGAAAGCTGGTGTAGAAGTCATTTGCAGGGTGAAGACAATTGTTTACAAGTCGCTTCAGTTGTCGTGCTGAAACAAAGAGAGCAGAGAAAGATCGAATTCTCTCCTTGCAGCTGCAAACTTTGTTCTACGCATTCAAGCAAACACACTCCTACCTACTGCAGCCACAGACTGAGCAACAACATGACCCCAACCAGAACCGTGTAACTGGGGGATCCCAGTGGATGGGATCCAAAAGGGGTGGCTGCATCAGGGCACCTTCCACCTTCTAGTTCCCCTTGAAGTGGGAAGATATGTCTGGAAGAGCCAAGAAACCCTCTAGACGTAGCTGAAGAAGCTTTTCTTCTTGTTGTTCTTGGACTAATGCCCTCCTGCTATTCACAGCCACAGCTGCTGGTCACTTGGCTGCCTACAGTCCAAGCCTGAATGGAGGGCAGCACGCCAGCTCACGACTTGGCAGGACACTTCTTGCCACAGCGCTACTGCCAAGCGACCATGGATTTAAGCAGGCAGTCTGCCTGCACCACTTTTTAAGTGCCACTGCTTTTGCGGCAACTGCTCCTTTGCACCCATAACTAAGTGCTGGCGCTACGTCCTACCAAACCTTGAGCACAGCATACTTTGTCCTTCTGGTCACATGAGCTGGGACTCTGAGGACAAAAACTTCTGTCCCTCAGAGGACAGGGAACTTTGTTTTGCTCAACAGTAAAATCCCAGCTCATCCCAAAACACCGCCGACCAGAAGAGAAGAGAGCAAAGTGCAAGATGCCTCCTCTGCCTCAACGGTCTGATGCAAGGTCTTTCACCGGTGTGACCCAGCCCTCACCTCCCTCTGCGGGAGCAGATGCTCTCCTGCAATCCAACTGCCCCACCTCCACATGAGCAAATCAGCTCTGCAAACCACCAGCACACAAAAGAAGAGCAAAGAATCCACATCAAATAAGCCCCAAAACACATTTAAGAAGAACAAAACAAAGCAGAAACTACCCCAACCATGGCATTCATGGCAAAGGTCTGTAGCCTGAGAGAGGAAAGAAGCGGGGGGGGGAGAGAGAGAAGGAGTCTGCGCATCTTTGTCTGCCAAGCAGACAGTCGATCATG
This sequence comes from Gymnogyps californianus, assembly GCF_018139145.2. Taxonomy (NCBI): domain Eukaryota; kingdom Metazoa; phylum Chordata; class Aves; order Accipitriformes; family Cathartidae; genus Gymnogyps; species Gymnogyps californianus. The sequence goes on from NC_059471.1 coordinate 181,589,888, forward strand.
CAGTAGCTGTCTAAAAACCCATTTAGGCCATCTAAACTGTCAAGATCTATGTGACAACTTATTCTGAAGCTTCTGAACGGCTTCGACCATCCGGGTTTTTTTATGCTTGTTAAAGATACCATGAGCCTTTCCTTGCAGACTTAAATTTTGGGCACATGAGAAAATTAAAAGGAAACTCAGTATGCCCAAATCTTTCTCTTCTCACCAATGAGGTATCTGCCAGCAGAACAGAAAAATGACTCATGGCTCTCCTCTGAATAATTCTTTGCAGCAATGTCTGGAATGCCAAATTGACATGAGCACTCTACAAGAAAAAAAACCCAAACCATAGCCCTTCCTGGCCACAGATTTCTATAAGTCTATTATTTAATTTGGTTATTATAGACTGCTGTGATTGCTCTAATCGGTAGATGAAATGTATCCTTCCTTCTGGTTGTTTTCTCTGTATAGAAAATTATTTCTTTACAGAACACAGACTGTCTCTTAACTATTCAACAGAATTCACCCAGTACATGCTCTATGCTATATTCTTGTCACATACTTGCTCTTCTGTGTTTAGATTGTAAATTCTACATTTTAACTAGCACCTAAGGAAATGTTATTTCAGCTATGCCACTTCATAAAGTGGAACAAAAGAACCCCTTCCTTTCTACAGCAATAAAAGCAGTTTTAGCATCAACCGATGATCAAGCTCGCATCTCCCAGAAAATTCATGTCAGCAAAAGATCAAGGCTTGTAAGCTAAATTCTGACCTCCCTGAAATAGAGATTTGTCACTAACTTTACTCATGCTGGGATTACTATCTTTACTTAAACTTACAAGAAGCTTATGCTTATCCAATGGACATACTGCTATCAAAGCAGGCAGTCTTTTTCCCTCTTACATCCAGGCTACACAACTCTCCCAGGCCACCACATCTCAGTACCAGAACTTCTACAGACAGAAGGACTAACCCATAGAGGGAAAAGAAGTGTTTCCTGTCAGTTACGCTCCACGGGTATTGTCAGAGCAGGGAAGCAGCAGGCGTAGCTCAGACCACTCATGTCAGTGCCATTAGAAATCAGCCTCAGTCTCTTTCGAAACCTTCCCAAAAGTTGGTAGCTATAGCCAAGATCATTTCCCAGCAGCAGCTTACACTGGTGAGTGAAATACTACATTCTCACCAGGCTCAGCAGGAGCATGCATGAACTCTTTGGAGAAGCTGCCCGTTTTGCATTGACGGCAGCGTGCAGGTAGGCAGGGTGGAACCGGCCAGGCTGGGGAGCAGCAGAGCTTGGCACACACATGCCATTGCCACAAGACTGGGACTGCAAGAGAAACTCAGCCTTACAAATGGGATGATCTTTGGGGATCAGCAGAGAAGCTGTTCTGAAGTGAACACACCACTGCTGGACAGGTGGGGTGGTTCTACTGCTCCTGAAATGCTGTATCTGTTCTGCAAATTAAATCAAACTAGAAGGTATCATTTTTCTGAGTGACAGTCAATTCTCTTGCTCTTCATAGACAAACTGCTGGCAGGTTTTATCCTTCCGTATGTATAACGCTTATCTGTTGTGCTTTTATTTCAGGTCATCTGGAACTTCCAAAAAAAATCTCCTTATTTTTGTAGAAATCCTCTACCCATGAATTCACTATTTTAATGAAGAACTCATAATATTTTCTTTTTAAAAATCAGTATAATAATTTCACCTTGGTGTGTGTTTTGTTACTTTCTTTTAAAGCCAGAACAGACTTGAGGACATAGTTACAAAGTTTCCTACAGCTCAGGGCACTGTTTATAGAGCTAATTACCTGCGCAATGAAATAAGCAATATAACATGAACCATCATCGAGCCTTTGCCAATGGAAAATGACCATGGGAGTGAAAAGAAGTCAAGAAATGTATCTTAATCAGCATTCCCCAAAACAGTCCGATTTCAATTAAACTTCCAGGTCCAGTGTCCCACCTCCAGGGGTATTTCTGGGCCCACAGCCCTAAGCTTCTCAGCTCCTCGATGTGGCAGCTGACTGGCCATAGAGTCTCCTTACGAGGCGGTGTGGACCGCTGCCCTCCAAAGGGCTCCTCTGAGATGAGTGACGTACCCATCAGACTACAGCAACAAATGGCAAGAAATGGAGAAGAAAAGGAGCAGCAGCTGGTAGTCTTAAAGTTGATGGTAAAATGTAAAAGCAATGCTGGATGTATGCAGGTTTATAGACGCTGGGATCACCATCGTTGACTTTGTACTGAAATGCAGGCAAGCTTGTTAAACAAACCCATTCTTGCCATGGAGGACTTCTGGATAATCTTTTTTTTCCCCCATGCAACCATATTTGGTCACTGCTATATCAGTTTTTGCAATTTCCCCTGTAAGCAGCAGGAAAAAGGAGGAAATTGTAAGGCAGATGGAAGATGTGGTAGTTCTTTCCTTTCCCATTTTAATTTGCACTTTGGAGATGGTGTTCTGAGCGTGCAGGAGCTGCTGAAGCACTGGGGAACCCTGAGTCCTGCCTGACACTGCTTAATTATCTCAATGTGGCAGATTTAGGTCCACTTTTTTCACTCCTCTCTAGCACTCAGAAATTATTGTAGCGTTTTTATTAACTCATGACTCCTCTAATTAAATTTAGATGGTAAAAAATATATAAAACTGATTTCAGACTTCCATAAGTGCTATGATTTTTCAAAATAATACCCAAGTGCCGGTTAGAAAACAAGATCTGTAGTGAAAGCAAGTTCCAGTTACCCTGGAAATAATTCAAGGCCACTCCATTCCTTCAGCACCTTGATTTTAGACGCCCTTTCTGCTCCCTGTTTCCCCAAACTCCAAGAATTTATTTTATTGAAAGATGTAACATGACAATTCAAAGAACATTTCACATCATTCTGCCCTAGCTGAGATTAAGCAGAAACAAGTGGTCAACTACTAGGTGCTGCACCAGTACTTCAACAAGCAGCATATGTATGTCCTCCCTGTTGAGTCTGTGCGCTAAGCACAAAATATTTGGTAGCTGCAGCATCCGCTTTCAAAAGGTTCTTCTAAAGTTTCTTCAAAGTGCAGAACACAGTATAAAGGCAGAAAAAGAATCAGTTTGCCACGATCCGAACAGTAACGAAAACCTAATGATCTTAATCAGCTTCCTTACTTGTAAGCTGGGTGAAGCCAGGTTAAGTCCCTGCCCCGGCTGCCACAAGGCTGAGGATGGAGCTGACTCTGGGCAGTGCAGCAGTGTCCACTCGGCGACAGACACTGCATCACCCGTCCGCCGACGCCTCCCTGGAATGACCCTAGGCTTGGTGCTGGCGCACATCATTTACCTCTGGAGAAGCAGAAACCTCCCTATCACACAGACGTGAGCACTATTTCATTTTCTTAAGCTCTGACACAATAAAACCCGTCCTTCTTAATATCTCAGGTGGACAGCTGACAAGTGAAAATATCTGAAGGCTTTTTCTAGAAATTAAATGTTGAGAGATGCGTCTTTTCTTGACAAAAAATAAATTATTCTGAACCTCCGGCAGGTGACATAGATGTTAAGATGACAGTTATGCTGGTAGCAGCGCAGGGCAGGAACTCCTGAGCAGCAGGACGAGCAGGAAAGCCATGAAATCTGCACATCAATCAGATACGGCCTCTCCTGTACGTTGATGACTATCACTGCGATAAGACTCAGGAATTAATAACTAGAGAAAATGCCCTCCCTACATCCTGTGAAAATGATTCTCCATGCATGGCAGATCTTTAAGAGGTCAGTAAAACATTTTTAGTACGACACACACCCCTCTGCATGCCATAAATAAGAGCACGCATTTGACCCAGCCATGACTTTCAGCGACAGCTTTTTAAGTTCCAAGGTGAAGTCACAGTCCAGTTAAGGACAAAAAGGAAACCGCAATTTGTGTTCTGCATACCAGGATTTTACCCACATCCCTTTTCAGCCCAACCTGCCTAACATGCAGCAAAATACTTTCACTACTGGTCATTTATCTTTGACACATTTAACTCCTAAAAAATGCAAATTTAACATATTGAGCACTTTCGTGTTTTTCTTCTAAAACAACTTCGTATTTTTTTGCTGCGAAAGATCCATGATGCTCCTCTTCTTCACTTAGACAAACAGCTATGCCACCGTGATGCCTTCAGCACCAGTTTTAAAACTTTATGTCCACATCCCATGCTAATTACTCACCGGAGTATATCCTTGTAGTTGCATAAGGTCCTGTCTACTCTAGTCAACCATGTGGGGCAAAGACACTGTCTTGGGCAACATGCCAGAGCTGCACAGTCTGGTTTAGTTGCTGGCACACTTCTGGGCACAGCATTAGCCCCTGCCCACGAGCACCCTCCTCGTCAGCACAGGCTGTGCAGGGCTCAGGGGACAGCACGGACCAGGGACTGTCCCCATCACCCTGCCTTGGTGAGGTGTCCCCGTGGCAGTGGGGGACTGGAGCTCCTCCCTCACACACTCAGTGCTGAGCGAAGGATGGTGTCTACCACCCAATAAATCTTTGAACTAAATCATATCACCACGCTTCATACTCCTTGTACAGATTTATCTGTACAAATGCAAGCCTTGCTGGGGAATATGTCTGTCAGACCAGATGGACCTCAATCTGCATCATTTTTTAGTAGAGACGTGGCCTGAGTCTGCGAAAGGGAAATCCCACTGTGTGATTACCGGTCGTCTGAGCATGACTATGATATTATCCAAAAATATATTTCAGTATCTTGTCTCATTTTCACAGAGCAAATAATACTGAATTTGTCTCAACAGATGATTTATGAAACATGACAACATCACATTCTGGGAATGAAAAAAAAAAGTTTCGTATGCCAAACTTTGAGCAGAAAAAGTTAGTATTTTTACTAATGAAACAAAACAATAACCCCTATCACGGTCGAAGAACTTCTTCTGTCTGTGGGAATCCTAAAAAATGTAAAATTATAATCACCATGTTGGTTGATTGTAACTATCAAACAAACAGTAGTAACAGCCAGGTATTTTTATATGTCATCTAATTAATAAGATGATATAAATTCTGCCAAGCTTCAAATACATTTGTCTATGTACTGCTCTGATTTGGTAAAAGATGTAATTTCTAAGTAAGAAAATGAAATGCCTACCTCAAAGGAAGGTTTTCTGACAAGTTTGAACCCATTTACTCAGAGCCCCAAATTCCACTAACAGCAGCTGGGAAAAAACAAATCCTTCAGTGTCACAGAGCAGATTCTTTGTTCCATCTTCCTGCTACGGGGAAGTATAAATTGGATTGTGGACCACATTTAATTAAATTTATCTTCAGTTGTTACAGTAGGAGAAGAAAGCTCCCCCTGAGGTTCCTGCTAATGGGAATAGAAAAAACAATATTCACTGTGAGAATGTTTGTAGGTAACTGTTGCTCAATCACTCAACAGTAAGATGAAGAATAGTATCTGCTAGTAAGTGAACTTTGGGCTAAAATCATTTGCATATTTCCAGCCCCCCTGGAAACAATTTTCAATCTGTTAGAAGTTAAAAAAAAAAGAAAAAATCACTGACTTTTTTTAAATGAGGTAAAATATCAGAACCAGCAAAATTTGAAGTTGATGATTTGTGGAACCCACTATCTGCACTGTCATCCTGCATTAATTCACTGGTTTGTCTATTCTGCAAATGTCTGCTCCGAGAGACATATGGGTGGTTAGGGTTTCCAGCAGGGCTCCGATGACTGCTCTATGGAAGCAAAGACACCAAGAACAGCTGTAGGAAACAGATGTGCCACTTAGGGCACTTTCAGTGAAAGGCCAAGGGATGGATCCTTTATGTGCTACTTAGTTCAGGATCCCTTTATAAAAAAAAGGCCATAAAAAAATCTATTATTGCCTATGTTTTTAGCCTAGCTCCACTTGGAAGTAGACACTCTGGTAGCAAAAGCCCTGCTGGAGTGAGTAAAGGAGAAGGGTTGCAACGGGCAGGGCAGGAGCAGTAGCTCCTAGGCCCTTTCCGGGGCTAAACTGAAATTGAACCTGAGCCATTTAATTTTCATATGTATAAAGAGCCAGCTCTGAGAAGCACATCAGCAGCCATGGCAGCTGGATGGCAAAGTGGTAACCTGCAGAAATAGTTATTCATTATTCTGGGAAAAAAATGTAGTTTTGTAATTCACAGAAAGCAGTGTGCAACTCAGTGAAGAAATCAGAGACGTGACACCTACGATGGAGAAATCTCTGTCCTGTAAGAAGTCCATCCTCCAGACATGAGCAAAAAACTAGGGGAACTTTTGGAAAGAATAAATGCAGTAAACATGGATACCAACTGGGGGAAAAAGCAAGGGTACTCAGAAGGACAAACCAGACATGCCAGCAAGCGATACGAGTCTCATAGGCTTCTGACAATTTGCCAAAGGAGGCTTTATCCTCAGTTAAGGATGACAGGAATACTCTAAATACTCCTGATACTGGTTTTACAACAGTGCTAAATTTCCAAATGTTTACCTTAGGCCTGCTCTTTTTTTTTTTTGAAACAAAGATAGAGTCAGTCAGGAGTATTGGGAAAAGAGCTGAAATGAAAGGATTAACTAAGGACCAAAAAGTCATGAGGTGTGGGCAGTACCCACCCACTCAGCCTGGACGAACCCAGGGGTGCAGTGGCCAAACTGCTGACAAGAACGTGTCGCCCCTCCCTGAAAGTGGCCGCTGTGACCAAGGGGCTGGAGAGCATCTCCTGGAAAGGGGCAGGAGGAGCAGAGAGAGACGCCAGCATGTTCTAGACAAGCGAATCACTACTTCTGCATCACATAAGCTACTGAAGCTCTCATCAGAAATACTTAGAAAACAAAAGTAGGTAGAGCGATAAGAAGAAACCAGGGCAATTCCTGGAAAAGAAAACTGTACGGTGGCAAGCTATTAGAGTTACTCGAGCTTATCAACAGATAGTGGATAACTTAAACCCGGCTGACCTTCAGTTTCAAGTTACCTGCAGTCCTTAGCCTCAAATTATTCTATTCCCGTTCCATTTAATATCTATCAACAAACCTTAAAGGGCACAAAAAATACAGATAACCCAGTTAAAAAGAATTTAATCTTTCCAGTTTCCACAAAACCTGCATTTTGGCTGCAGCTTCCTTCCTGCACCTGGTCTGTCAAAGCAGAAAGAGAGTGTTTACTGAAGGATCAATCCTGTCCTCTCTACCTGGATATACATTTTCACCTTAGTGTTAATCTACTGCTTTACTACTTTGGTGGTAATCTGTCATAATCCAGCCATGTAAAAATCACAAAGAAATGAAGACTACATTTGCATGAAGTTCAGGTCATCCTAGTTGACTCCATACATGCATCACAGATGTCTGACAAGTCTAAAACTGTAGATTACTCATGTTTGAACTGGGCATTATCTGAAAGACCTCCTCTGCAGCTTCTCTATCTAACAACCACCATTTTACAGCTAGCTGCACCCTCCTCAGGACAGTCATCTACAAGCCAGCTTCTACTTCCAACTTACTGTATGCTCGCGCAGTGCTGAACAAAGTGCCAAGCCCAGATGCGACTGCAGGCAGTAACACAACACACATCAAACACCAATGGTGAAGCCATGGCGGTCTGTAGTTGACTCACCCCTATACAGGTGGCATGACCTGTTTGTGAGCATGTGCACAAATACTGTTCAGAAAGGTACAAGACTATTACTGTAAATTTTGTTCCACCTTTGCACAGGGCTGGAAACTATATGATCCTGGTATTCCACACTGTATTTCTAAACACTACCGTACTGCAAATAGCAAGGTCCAAACGTCTGAAGTCCAAAGGCAAGTTGCAAATTCTAAACCAAGTAGTCTCATCAAAAAGTTCGGAGATATATTTTTACTTGTTGACACAGACTTTGAGGTTATGAGGAACAAGAGTAAGATAGCCAGGAGATGCTGAGAAGTTTTTAATATAATTTGCTTTTATCTACTTTGAAGGAACAAACTGCTGATAGGAAGAAAAAAAATTAACTCTATCTAGAATGGAAAGAAAAGACAGCAAGTGCTCAGAAAGTATTTAAGCATCCTGCAAGTCAAGTCTTTCTGACACACTGTTCCAGGTAACCATTCTTTCCTTGCCTGTAAAACCCAGTTTCATCCCAAATTAGCATTGGTTTTGACCCATGAGAAAACAAATGAACTTCATGCATGAAGAAAGGCTGGTCAGAAAACTCAACAGAACTGTAACACCCAGATCCTGCTGCAGATGAGCCCAGCTAACCTCACCAGGAACGTCCTCTCCCTATCTCCAAACAACAGTAAATTTGCTTGGAGAACAAACAACCCCACCCAAAACTGTGTCAATCGCCCTGAAACTGTTTGCAAATATAACCCAAATCTACTGAGAAGTTACAACTAGACATTTTTTTCCCCCCTATAGCCGGATTTACAAAATTGCTTGAGAGACAGGAGCTGGCAAAAGCCTCCCTTGGTCTGGGAGGTCACTGCACATGGCACCCAGCCAGGCTGCTGAACTCAGCCTCCTCCTCCCACTGAGCCGAGCAAGCTTTTCCCACTTCCCAGAGAGTCCTCTAACCACACAGGTATATGGCACTCTGGAAGGAGACACTCAGATCAGAAAAGCCAGTAGCTCAAATAGAAAAAGCTTGTTGTAAGCCAGCTTGCTAGGAAAAAGTTTTCCAGCAGACCTACAAGCAGTTCACACTCGAGCCAAACAAGCTGCTCGAGCTCCTCAGAGTAGGCGGAAAAGCCACCCAGAATTAGGGTAGTCTCTGACTGAAGCAATGTGAGGAGACCACGACTGGAGATCTATCTCATGTCCTTCGAGTGAGAAGTACATCTGCAACAGTTTAACTCTTCTGAATAATTATTTGTTTCTTGAATCATCATTAAGGCCAGATGTAAAAACTGCATTTTGATAGAAATGTACCAGATTTCAATTTCAGGGTAGGACACTTACAACTTTGAAAAAGGATCCTTCCTCTCAAAAAACCTCCTCATTGCCATCCTATCAAGGGTGCCGCTCATCTCGACCTGCCTCTGTCCCTCAGGTGTTCTGCTGGGAACGCTGAGCCGGACAGCCTGCCTCCTCCCGCGCGCTGCCTGCACGGGGCTCAGTCCTGCTGACACTACCACTGCCAGTGTGGCAGATCCGCCAGGTTTGTGGAAGAAAAGGAAAGACACTTTCAAAGCATATTTCAACCCATGAGGATGCACGGACAGTGTAGGCAGAGGTGATTTAAGAAAAAAAAAAAATCTAAACAAATCAGGAAAGCCCTTAAGCATTGATATTCAAAAAAGCAGAACAAACATAGAAACAGTTCTAAAGCACCTAGTGATTTTAATTAAAACTTCCCTCCTCTGCAAAGTTTCAGTCTTTTGACTTATTAAAAGCCTGTAATTAAGATGTAAACAAAAGTTCAAAACATTCCCATTTCCTGCAGGAGGGAAATTCGGATTATTTTTTTTAATGTGTCATTAGTCAGTATGATTTAGACAGAAATTTTGTTATTTAAATCTCCAAGTAAAAAGACCTAAACAACTGCTGCCAGAGGAAATTTAACGGAAGAAATAAAAGCTTTCAGTGACATAACAACAGCAGACCCAGGAGAAGCAGCAACCTTGCAGAGGCTGCATCTAGCAGGGGGATACCTGACAAACCTGTCAGCATTCTCACAAGTCCCAGACTTTTTCCAATTTGCACCTTCAGATCTATGCATTTGTTCACTGAAATATAATAAGAAAAAGTGCCGTCCTCGTTCCTTGTGCTGCCGCTCAGCACATACTACATCAGCTCAGCACTGTGGCACGTCTCAGACACTCAGTCTTATTAGAAACCTGCACTCGTTTACATCTTAGCTATGCAAGAGAACACAGTGTCTGGCCGGCCACTGCTCGTACAATGCCAAATTTATCTGCCTCTGCTGTGGGCTGGATTCACCACCACCTACATCCTTCCTCTGAACTCCTCTGTGCACGGGTGACTTCCGTATGGTGCTCCCAGGCAAGGGAATTCAAAACTACCTTTGTATCAGTTTCAGGTCTCCTTTTGGAAATGGGTTTTTGGATGCCTTCCCTGTATTCCCCCTGCCCTAGACAGACATCCCACCTTCTGCCATTGCTCAAGAGCCTCCGTTGATGCTCTCTGAATGCAGGGAGGGAGGGATCGCAAGAACCTTAAGTGCTTGGGGGCAAAAGGAAATCCTTTCATTATCTTTTTATACAGGCACTAGACAGACATGTAAAACACACTGATTTGCAGGATGCTCCTCTCTATTTACCAAGATGTTTTACTCAGCAGGCATATGCTCCCTCTGTATTCTCCATATGTTTGGGTTTTTTTTAAAAATAGATTTGGAGGAGCAGAATCATTTGCTCCATTGCAGGCAGCTTATATGAGAAACATTTGGAAGAGCAGAAGAGGACAGAAGAATCTACTTGATGAACACATGAGATTTTTAATCTTTCAGTTCAAAAACTCTTTTGCAAAAACACAGAACAAAGTTTTGTGATGTTAAGGACATTCTTTATTAAAGCCTGTAGACATAAACATCTGAATATGGGTGTGCTACTTAAGAAAAAACATAGCAAAGGTCAGGTCAGCTCAGAAAGCTGTACCTTTCCTGCATAAAAAGATAGAATATTGCACCCTCTTCAATACGAACCATCTTTTGTTAAGATCTGGTCAAGGAAGCCATTTACAGCTCACAACAGCAACTGTATTGATCAAATGAATGGATGCACAGTTGTGCTCATTCTTGTGCGGTACATAATGGTGACCTTTCTATCAACCGTGTTCATCTAAATCTCAAACCACTGTTTGATAAATGCTGCACATACAGGAACAATGTGTTTTTTGTGTGGCATTAAGTATCCCATGCCAGAACCCATGCAGGCAAGACAGGAGCTGCCTGGCTGAGGGTGAAGACGGTACAAACACAATACCTGGGAAACAGGGATTTTATTCTCAGCTTTCACTAAATTCTCATGTGATCTAAGGAAAAGGTGTTTTACCTTCTTCTGTGACTGAATTTGCAGTGGCCCTGCACTTATTCATCCTTTTCAAGAATTTTTTGTACCCTCAATTTTTAAAGTTCTTTAAAAAAAGGGGGGGGGGAGAAGTGGGTTGTTTGGTGTTTTTTAATAAGGGGAAGGGCATTTCAGGACAAAATTGGATTGTTATAGAGAACCTAAAGCAGGCAACCACCTACTTTCATGTTGGGTTTTTTTTTAAAAAAAGCACTTTTAAATGAAGGAGTATTATCTCAAGATGAAGCTGGCTAGGAGTGGTCATTGTGAATAAAAGTAAAAAACTTCAGTTTGACAGAACTGTGGCCACGCTTTCTCTACCATGGGCCACTTACCACTGCCTAAAATCCAGCTGACCTCAGACAACAGCAGGGAGGCAAACCCAAGCTCTGACACTCAGACAAAGCAACGGAGGGGGAGGATGAGTCCACCTTTGTGTTCTGAAAGCAAGACCTAAGCGATTCTTTGAGGAAAAGGAAATCCAGCAGAACAAAAACTATGTCATAGCAGAACAAAACCTATGACAGTCATCCTATCTACTGCAAGTACTATCAAAAGCAGAACTGTTAGTAATATTATATCAAATTTGGCGTTAGGAGAGAGGGGAAACCTTATTGCCTATCTTTGCACTTGCTGTTAAATGATGATCTCCATCTGACTCTGCCCTTTGCACACCGCAGAGGTGCAACTTAAGCTGACCTAAGCTGGATCTAGAGCCACGCATCTGCGCTATCATGTGTTATACCTGCTCAGGGTGTTGATCTCACTAAAAATTAACAAGGTAAAAAAGATTATCCTTCATATCAGTTCTCACTGCAACCACACTGCTGCCAGTGTGAGAGGAAAAATGCAAGAGCATATGATGGAGGCTAAGAAGGCTATTGCAAACCAGACTGGTCATGGGATCTAAAGTGCAGATGGACTGAAGCTTTGGCTGATCTCTGTTAGCTGATTAGCTGTGGGCTGCTGAGGAAATATATGGTCCCACCTTCCCTCCTCTCCCTGATTGCTCACCCCTTCTCTTTCCTTCCTCCAGAGACAAGATGCATGTGGCCGCATGATCTGTCAGACCAAGGCCTGAATCCAACCAGGAAAAAAAAAAAAGCAGGTGAGGGAATTGAGGGTAAGGTTTGTCTTCCATCCATGCCAGTTCCTTCATAATAGGGTTGCATTATCACTCTGTCCTAGGATAGCTCATCTTCCACCCTGCTTCTCTTCCACCCACCGATTCAGAGCAGCAGCCAAGTGCCACGTGCTCTGGTCTGCTCCCTGGGAGAGCTGCTCCTCTCTCCATTGCTGACAGAGGGAACCCAGACAAACCAGCCCCTTTCCAAAAAGATTTTGCGACTATAAACCACTAGTCTCCGTATAATCCCTTTTTGCATCAGTGAACAGATCTGTAGCACCTGAAATGGCAAGCGGCAGCCCCCCATGCCAGTGAGTCAGGGAGGGGCAGAAAGAACTGCACACAGGGGCAGCGGCACACGGACAAAAATTCACTTAAATTATTCAGATGTGCTGTCACACGTGTCAGAAAAAAAGGGTTGAGAAAAGCCCTCTTTGCCCTGCGTGATACACTGTCATCTGATCGCATGCTCTACTATTTCTTGCAGTGCCTGGCACAGGCGCTGTCTTATCTGTCAGCTGTGCATTAGGCACCCCGGTGAAGCACTTGCAAGGATACATTTCCCTAAAAATGACGCTCCGATGCCTTGGCAAGAGTAATGGCACTAATGCCAAGGGCTCACTGTCTTTCAGTCCAAATCCTACAGCACGGGGGCGATTTCTATTACTGTCAGCCATAAAGTACAATGGATATTGTCAAGCACTTGAGTAAAAACGCATGTGTAAAGCATTAACAAGAAGGATGATATAGCTTCCTCCTTGATAAATGACTCTCTTGCCTAAAGCCTGCAGCAGACACAACCACATATTTCACCTCATTTCCTGTGGAAGAATTTCCTTTTGGTTTTGCGGATCAGACTATCATTTAGCACGTTCACCTCACTACTGGGTTTGCAGTGGTACAGAGCAGCAATCCACAGGATGCTGTGCCTCAGGAGGGCAAGCGCCTGCGTTAGATATCTAAGATAGATATAGCGGTACCTGTATTCAGGAACCTAATTATTCCTCATTTAGTCAACTACGAAAGGAGTCCTCCCTCAGGGAATTCTGAGCAGATACAACACCCAGAGTGAATACCTCCTCCTCCACCACCTTTGTGCAGGTCGCCGGTCCCGAGGGTCCTGGACACATGTGACAGGGGACAGGTCAACCAGTGCTGAGAGTACATGGGCATGTGAAGCAACTGAATCATGGAGGAAGCTGGGGAGGAAATGGTCTGTCATATAATTGCTTCTTCATGTGTGCATTAAGCCTGAGGCATGGAGGTGTCAGGATGTTATTCACTTGTGAGGAAAAGGAAATACCTTATCCTGTAGGTCTGGTTATTTTTATTGGGGAGGGAGAAAAGACTCCCATGACAGGAGCTGGCTCTCTGAAACGGCCAGTCCCAGAGAGGTAGGACATCGATCTATGACATTGCTCAGGGCTTCTCCCTTTTGTGAAGGGCTGGATACAACATTAGTCCATGCATCAATGCATGAAAGGGACAGATTTGCCAAGCAGGAGCTTGGCCAGGTCACCAGCTGGCTAATACACATATGCTAGATAGGGACACATACTGCTCTTTTCTGAAGGAGTAGAAACATGCCTCCTCACTGTGCGCCACAGCAGACTGACTTGAGTCAACCTCTCCTGCACCAGTGGGATGCCTTTTGTAACTACAGCAACACATCTCTTATTGCTACTGGTCTTTCCAACTTGTTTTTTCCTCTGCTAGGAAGATAGGATGCAATATATTTGATGTCCCAAGCCAACTGCTTAAGTAAGAGCTCCACGGAAGATGATATCCAGCACATATTATGGATCAGAAGCACTTAGTAAGGACCTCTAAGTCCAGGTGTTGGAATGCTAACACAAAAGAAGTTATGAATGCCTACAAACATACTAGTCAGAAAGAGTGCAGTTACGGCAATTAAATGAGGAACAAAAACAAATATCTCTTTGTTCAAAGGGACTTAAAACTATAAAGCAAATATATCAAAAAGGAAATGCTATGGCAAAAAACCATTCACAAGAACAAAACAAGGATTTGTCTCAGGAGGAAGGAATTATAATTATTATAAATGTCACATCAAATGCAATGGATAACTTCCACAAACAAATGCATTTGAGGGAATTCTACAAGGAACTGAATCCTGTTAATGCTTTCCAGGTGTAAGATGATAGCTAGAAAACCACAGTAATGACAAGCCCATAACTATTGCAGAATGAGAAGCTCTAATGGGGCGCTAATCTTCCCAGAATTGCCTCTCTGCAGAGCTCAGCTGGCCTGGCTTGATTTCCAATATAAATCCCAATCTTAGAGGCATACCGCCAACTTCAACTCAGCCAATCTCCAAGCCATCAGGAGGAGTCACCCAAGCTAAGATCTGTGACTTTAACTTTATGGTTTTGGGGTTTTTTTTGCTGACATGTTAAAAACATCCGCCCCAACAAAACATGAAAAAGCTCCTGGGGAATCAATGCTATAGGAGAAAGGAGAAAAACTAACTAGGTGCGAAATGCACAGGGATCAAAAGCTAAGAGAATGCAAAGCATTTCCCCCTCTAACCTTTCGAGCTAAGTGTTTCCCTCAAGGATTCACTGCTGCTGTTTCCTGATGTCTGCCATGACCTCGCACCGGCTGCGGGTCATCAAAGCAGAGCGTGTGATGGACCCCCGGCTCAGAGCAGCCCTATTCCACACGGCCAAGTACCAGGGGGTGTTACACTGCTGTTCCCGTCTCAGTGTTACTCTTCCTATTACTCATGTCCTCTCCTTTTTGTGCTCCAAAGACACGGTTGTCTATCTTTCTTGAAAGCTCATTTTCAGTCTCTTATGCCTCCTTCCCCCTCATTTTTTCCTACTCAGCCTTCTCGGGCTAATGGGGATAGAGAGAGTGTGGGAGAAGGCTTATACATCTCATCTCTTCCTACCTGCCTGCTGCCAGGGAGTAAAAAAGAGATAATAGGGTCTCTCTCCTCTTGCTGCCATCATATGCTGAGGAGGAAAGAGTGTTTTTGCCACTCCATACACACTGCAGTAGGGGAGGAAAAGTGTTGAGATGATCAGAGTATCTTCCTTCCTTCTCCTGACCTTAATGAAGTCGGGCACAAGGGACCTAAGAGCTACAGAGATTATCGTACATCTCACTGTCAAGAGTTTGCAATCAATTCTCCTTCCTCAGCTACTCCCCCCCATCACGACTCTGCTCTAGTCTCCTGTGGTTAACAGAAGCCTCCAAGCTACAGGTGCTTGTCTGCTATGACTCACAGAGGCAGCCCTTATTAAAACAACATACAATTCATATCGCAGTGAACTTCTACACTGTCTTTATCAAAGCCCTGTATAAAGTGAGGCAGCTATCAGTACGCCAGTGCGGTGCCTGGGGAACTAAGACAGGCATGGCCAGGAGGATTTGTCTGAGGTCCCACCTGAGGAAACAAGGGCACAGCACTGAAGAAATGGCTGCGTAGTAGGACAAGGAGCTGTGAGTGAGAGCAGATTTCTGACACCAAAACCACCTCCTCCTGCCAGCTATAGGCTTGACCCCATAGCACACTGACAGACACAATGCCTGGCATTGATGATAAAGGAAATCCAGGAGGAGTGAACAATTCGGGTATAGAGAGAATATGGGACACATTTACCCGCATACTAGTACTTTTAAAATAGCTCATTTGAAAGCTCTGCTGCAGGTTTGCATACTAATAACTTCCTCCTGCTTCCTAAGGAAAACATTTTGTTCTAGGTGTCAAGAAGCCCATTTCTACAATTCAAATATGCAGACATCTGTAGGATGAAAAGAGGAAATTGTGTGCAACGCTGCCTTCCACGTGCAAACCAAACATCTGCGTAGTCACAAGCAGTTTATTGTCCAAGTTCAAAAGCAGGAGAGCCCTATAGCTGTCTATATCTACTTCCAGCAGCTGGGGCTACAAGAGGAAATAAGTGCTACTGTTGAGAAGAGTGCAAGAGGTTCCATTACAGAAGGCAAAATGCCTAAAAACAAGAAAGAAAGGAAAAAAAAAAAGGAATGACACAACTAGATCATAGTCATGTAAAAATATCTGAAGTATGAAAAGGTGCTGTAAATTGGCTGGCAATATTTCAACCAATCTACATTTACAGTATGATTTGCTCATAATTTGTAACTTTACTCATCTTTGAAGGCTCCAAAATGAAGTTGTAGCTATTCTGTATTATCTTGGCTGCAAGTCTAAAATTCTAACTCTAGAAATTTAAATGGTGCTTTTGAATAGTAAGAAGTTGCTTTATTATTTTCTGCTTTCTGTCTGAAAAATGCTATCTGATCCGGAAAGTAGTTGATGCATACATTAGTGAGATGAAAAGCAGCAGTTAAAGCCAATTCTGGTTTACAAATAAAATTTATTATCAAATTGTCCTCCTGAAACTTTTCAACTTGTTTGAAGAAACTCAGCAAAGTGACTGCATTTTACAGAGTGGAGAAAGTATGGTGGAAAAATCCCTAAGTTAAAGTTCAGATCCTCAGACTCAAAGAAATCAAGCTTTTTGTGACTCTCGATGAAAAAGTGCCTCTAAAATGTAAGGTGATACTCTCATTGCCTCCCCAAAATGAAAAACATATTTGCCTCAACAGTAAAAGGACATTTTTCTGATGACAAGCCTGCCTGGTGACTTGCGCTGTAGCAGGCAGCAGAGCTGCAGGGTTAGCTCCTAGGTCATTTGTGCCTCTTAGTAAGAGTGCCGTTGGACAAATAAGCTTCCTGTTCACTTACTTCCAAGTCCATTGCATCTTTACATCCTAGAACTCACCTGTATTTTTTCAACGATCGGGGTATCTAATAAGAGATACCATACAAACACAACTCCATTTTAGAAACTATTATTTTTTTCAAGAGATTCAGAACTTATGGCTAGTCAAAGCTCAGCAGGAGTGTCGGAGCAACAGACGAAAGCCAAGGTGGTTGAAAAGACACTGGAATACATCTTCTCTTAGAAAAGCTTGACCTCACTAAACATAATCAGCCTTGTCCTGTGTTCAGTCAGAGCTTTTTAAAAGACATTATCAAAATATTCTGTTCTGATTTTAAACCTTTCAAATTTTATGTTGAATTCTGACCAACTGTACAAGGACCTTGTTCAATACACTACAAGGCAGAATTGCCTGATCTTCCTGCACTGTGGATATTCATTTCTACAGATGCTGATATGATGAACAAGAAAGAGAAAACATCCAGGGTTCTGGACTCCTTTGTAGGAAAACTAGGATCAAGCCCTGATCTCAATTTTTAGAGGCATCAAGCTGAATAAATTCAACGTCTTTTAAGAGTTACATCATCTACAGCTGCATATGTGACATCCAAATCTATCAGTCTTGCACATCATTATGGGCACGCTTGCCTTAACCTGTACCCATGCAGAGCACGGCAGCATTGCTCTAAATCTTGATAATTTCAAAAGGAGAAGCATCACGTTCACTCCAACTTCTCTTAAAGGAAGGTGCCCTGGATTTCCAGAAGGAGAATCAATCAGACAAACACCTTCCACCATATAGCCTAGACACAAAGACATGAAGATTTACCTATAAATTTCCCCTTCCAAAACTAATAATATTGTTCATCATTTGACTGAGACACTTCCTGCCCTTTCCTCTTCTCCCTCCCCAGAAAAGGTAAAAGCTTTTCCATAACTTTTTTCCATATAAATGTTGTGAAGCATCTGTGAATTCTCTGTGGTGAAAGCTATTACATAGTGCTCTGACAGATGTCTTCAGGAAAGGTAAAGCGAGAAAGCATTATCAACGGTTCAGAAGCATAGGAGTTTCATGGTTTTACAGTGTGTACAAACTAGATGCTTTAATACCTTTAGCCAAGATACTTTCACATACCTAATATATAGGGTGCTGAAAGCGACAGTGGCAGAAGTAAGACTGTTAACATGGAGTAAGGATTCTGATTTAGCTCATTATCAGCACATAGCACTTCCTAGGAGGCTGGCTAGGAGAAAGTGTGATGGGAAACATATCTAATTAAGAGGCTGAAGAACACCTATTTAACTATCAGTCAGCTGGGAAGAATTAAATGGCTAACCCTATCAGAAAAGAGGAGATAATGGATGGTACAAGTGCTTTTCAGATAGGCTTGAGAGCAGCGGTCTGGTGCTTAAGCTTCTGTCAGGTTCCCAGTGTATGGCAGGTCTGGCTGGAAACCCTAAGGTGCAAAAGAAGCTCATTCTTTTCTATGACTTCTGTTTCTTTGGTTTTGCAATACTCGAATCACACAGATGAAGTTCCAGAAGCTTTTCACTTCTGCAATGTAAATTGGAAGCATCTAAACTTAAAATGTCACCTCCGGAATTCTTTTTTAACTGTAGCAGAAATTTTGGGAGCAGCAAGGCCACCCAACACTTACTGCTACACCTGGCCCAAATGTCCTGGGCGCCCAGTCACCTGTGGGCACTTGTACGGTTGCAGGGAAGCGCTGTGGGCTAGTCTCCAGTGGAACAAGCCAGTTTTAGGTCTTTTTCCAGGAAGTTAATGCTACGGAAGACATCTGACAACCCTCAAAAGCAGAGCCAGGATTTTAATTAAAAACCTTTGGGCCTTTCACCCCAGAAGAGTCCAAACTCTGCATTATCAGCATTTTACTAATAGAATTTCTGCTGGAGGATAAGCAAATCCTGTTGGTGGAACAATGCAATTAACCTGAGTGTAAAAACATAAAATCTACTTTTCAGATCAAGAAAAGCAGGAATCAGTAAATGCAAACTTGTAGAAAGCCGCCCATCTGGAGTGTGATATTTGCTGGTGTGTAACTTATGTTTTACAATAATACACTTAGAAAAATTGAGATCTATTTTTATGCCGCTACTCTTGCAATGAGACTGTAACAGCTACATCAGAAATACAGGGTTCAGCACAGAAGAGAACTAGCTTTTCAATGAACTGATGTTGTAGCCAAAACTAAACCACCACATTTCCTAGCAACCATTCAATATTCATATGCATTGTTAATATATTGCACCAGGAAGCGACAATCTTGGGAGTAAAATTGCATTTTTTCCAGTCAAGTGAAAATAATGTACAGTCACTGCTACGATAACAGGTCTAATCATTTCCTTAGGCTGTCTCCATTCTCCGTATGTCGGCTGTGCATAATTCATAGGATGTGCCATATGTTGTCTGAAGCAAGTGTCCCTATAAGTGTTTGTGGTTCTACTGGAAGGCATGTCTTCATAAATTACATTGTGATATATTTGACATTTTAAAAAACAAACAGGGAAAACAATTCAGTGAAACATAATCTCCTTAAAGTTTACCGCTTAGCCATTTGTTGAACATTCAAGTGATTAGCTCACTGAAGTACATAGTTTCTTCAGTGCACGCAGACTGCTTCTGCTGGCACCAATTTCAAAGGCAAGAAACAATTTAGCTGGCTCTCAAAATAAGGACTTGGCCCAGCAACTCCTTACACACACAGATAGCCTCTGCTGACTTCCCAGAGCCTGAGCACACAAACTAGGATTAGTCACTTGAGCAAAGGATGACAGGATTAGACTTTCCGCTGGTCACAGCCTTGCGGTAGAGACCCCCCCCCCCGTACAACTCAGGTTTCCTGTTTCCTGACAGACCTTGCAGCTCCAATGGCTTTTCTGACTCCCAGCTGGCCTCCCTGCAGCATCTCCAATAATTTTTAGGCAAGCAAAGTTCAAAAGATAAGCAGCTGTGGAGCAAAGACAAGAGTATTGGTCAAAATAACAGGATGACAAACAACAGGATCTCCCAAGAGAGCGGCTTTGTTCGGAGAGGGGAAGCAAATGGCGAAAAGTATAAGCAAGGGCAGAGGAAAGGAAAAAATAAAAGCGGAAGTGATGAAACTTGTTTGCTTCTGTCTCCTGATAGCTAATGAAAGATGAGCTAATTAGCACATCCCTCAGCTGGAACGGGAATAAAACCTCCTTCCTACAGACAGCTATGCATATTGTAAAAGCTCGCAGGAGCATCCTGTCTTTCAGACTGCCGACCCTCTGACCCATGTGGCTGAGATCTGCCCGCCAGTTCAAGAGGTGCTGGAGAGAGGAGGGCAGGCAACCAGGCGGGCAGACGGACACAGCAGGATCTCGTGGCACATGTTTCCTTGGGAAAACAGGTTAAAAATCTGAAGGATAAAGGAATACAAACAAGCATGTTCCTTTTATACTGACAGAAAACAAATTCTCTTCTGAGGCTTTTAAGAGGGAAATGAGAACTGGCTGGAAAGGAGAAGCAAACTGGAATGCTGATAGGTAGCTTTGCATATTTAAGAACTCAAAATTTTAAGACAGCTTCTCAAAATGCCAGCATAACTGTGTTAGTAAAATCCCAATATATTGAGGAAGTCAGAAAAGCAAGCATGAACTTAAACTCTGAAGTGATGCACATTTTCTAAACCATAATTTATTTCTGACGCTTATAGCAGTAGTGTCACCAAAACCCATGGGCAGTTACCACAACAAAAACTTTCATGCATAATATAAAAATTTCTTACGCAGCCATGACCCTGTGAAGAGTCATACATTTCCAGCATAACACAAGCAGTCATATTGGCAGCAGCGGGACTACAGGCACTTACAGTGAAACGTAAGCTCATTCTTCAGACAGTCAATGACTCAGAATAGCCTGACTCCCACAAAACAAGAAGACCATGCTCCCCAAGTCCAGTGCAAGAAGAGGGTGCTCCAGACTGCAAACAGGAATATTTGGGTTTTAACAGAACCATGTGTCAATATGATGCAATGACAGCAAAAAGGGCCAGACGTCCAAGTGCCCCAGGCAGCACTATGTTTACATTTTTATATAAAAAGTCAAGTAAATAAAACAAGAATAATTAAAATAGTAATGGTTTCTTTCCTTGAAAGTTTACTTTTAGGAAGAGGAAACTTTTCCAGGCATTGCGATTTAGTTAATCTCAGATAGATCACCTAAGCCTCTCAGTTTTCATGTATGCAGAAACACTTGTAAGATCCAAGACAAGCAAATCAGAGACACAACACAGTCTTGCAAAAGGCACCACTGACAGTTCAGTACAAATCCAGTGCACCACGTCTTCAGTATTTCAAGGATGGTTACAGTTCTCGCTGTGTTTTGATGCTTTTTTTTTTTAAACAGTGCTATGAACTATTGTTAGATTAAAAATTTTAAGTTCAGAAAACAATGAAAACTAAAGCCAAGACAAACATACGAGAATGAAGAGACTACCGTTCACTTAAGATCCAGTTTTGCATCAATGAAACCAAAGCAAGTTCTACTGCTGACCGCAGAAGGAGGCATCAGGTCCTCACTTGTGGTTCTTCACCTTCAAGCCTTGTAGAGACACAAGTTTAACTTCATAAGGTCTAGTAACACCCAGAACTAGGTCTTGCCTCTGGCCATCAACACTACAATTGTCATTACCTTTCTTTCTCCTAGACAAAAAGTAACAAGAAAGGAGATTCAGGATCATAGATGTGAATGCAACAGTTACTATCAACCAAGAGTATGCTCTTTGAAACTTGCTAAAAGACAGAATACATTTACACTTGAACATTTGCCCTCTAATAAATGCAAGTTGAACTGTTTAAATTTGTCATCTGTCATCAGCAACCGGAAAAAAAATTCATATAAACAGCCCTATTCTTGTGGTTACCATCTCAGGTACGAGGAAGCAGCACAGCCACCTTAGGGACAATTGTTGAATACAATCAGAGATATTAAAACTGGAAAAGGAAACAGACTCAAATAGCTTCTAGATGTTGCTATGATTTTTACCAGGCAGGAGCTGATACTGCACAGGAAATGCCTAACATATTTCAAAGGGTTCAGCTATAACTGGAGAATCATGAAGCCCATCACAGAAGCTTTAAGTACAGTGTTAGGTAACAGCATAGTGGTTCCCAATTCTACTGTTGTGGTGGGCCACACAGCCTTTAACAGGGGAAAAGGGTGAAACATGGTGACCTCCACCTTACAGCAAGCTCAGTCATTCATGTGTCTGCAAAACATGTCACCTTCATCCGTGCTGCAGGTCATTCCCTGTGAGCACTGGAGTTAAAGAGCACACATGACTCTGGGCACAAGCATATGCTTCTGCCATTAAATCCAAACCTCCTCCCTGCTCAGGGCTGGAGAGCTCCAGGAGGGAGCTTGGGCATGAACATCCTGTTGCCATCAGAGTAATTTGTGTAGCTGCCTCCCAGCTGCCGCTCTTCCTGAGTGTCCTGCGGTTATGAGCAGTCTTCATGGAAATGTGCTCCTCGTCACCTTCCTTCCTGAGGCATCTATGGTTTCTTTCCCTTCCGTATCATCAGGACATCAGGGGAAGTTCAGGTTGGATATTAGGAATAAGTTCTTCACTGAGAGTGGTCAAGCACTGTAACAAGCTCCCCAAGGAAGTGGTCATGGCTCCAAGCCTGTCAGTGGTCAAGAAGCATTTGGACATTGTGCTTAGATATATAGTTTAACTTTTAGGTTGCCCTGTGTGGAGTCAGGAGTTAAGACTCTGTGATCCCTGTGGGTCCCTTCCAACTCAGGATATTCTGTGATTCTACAAATGGCAATGATGCACGAGGACCGTCTTCATTTCTGTTACGTGATGGAGGCAGAGCTGGTTGCTTTTATCAGAACAGGTAATCCAACCTGCACTATGCTCCTGGTTTGATTCTGAGAAAGTGGGTAGAAGAGAATATACCACAGTGACCTCATGAAGAAGATATGGAACTTCTGTTGTACTGTACAACATGCCAGCTTGGTATCTCATTTACTAAATTACAGACAAGAAGAACTGCGGTTTCTTGATGCAAATTAGCAAGAGGCTTTTCTAGAGGATGCTAATACTTAGACGAGAAGCTTGATTTCACTGGAATCCCCTGGAATATTTCTACTGCATTTTGTAATCAGAAGTTTTTGCCTAGTTCTGTCAATTGGAAAAAACAATAGCTCACCTGAATTGTCAGTGTGCCCTGCAAAGAACATCTTTGATGGGAGCGCTCAGGGAGTGCACTGATACTGACAGCATCTTGACTTTATTTTTTTAATGAGATTTGTGAATATTAGAGGACCACAAACTCTTTTTCTTTCAAAGCAGGTTTTGAGTGTAAAAGATTTGGCGGGATATTTCTGTTCAAGGTTAATGTTCTTCAGTATCAAGCGTATATTTAAGTAAGAAAGCTAAGTGTATTAAGTTTATTTCCATGGCACAAAAAAAGTTAGCTGTCATCTTCATTTTTTTGAAGATGTGCATGGTTTAATAATGGAAGTAGATAAAATTATTTTATTCCTTAAGCATAAAAGCTCCCAGAAACCCCAGCTGAGAAGGAATCCCATTGTGCTAAATGATGTGCAAATACAGAATAACACACAACATTCTCCCAAAGTCTTTGTCATCCTGCTGATGGTAAAAAGTACCATCCCTGCTTTACATTGTTCAAGCCATGCAGGAAAGCTGAGAAAGGAATCCAGATCTGCAGAGATCTGACTTAACCACAACATGATGTCTGCCTCCAGCCATGGTCAGGATCAGACTGAGGTCTTCCCTCAGTGCTCTAGTAACTCTCACAAGGTATGATCTCCTTCATCCCTTTTCCCCTTGTATTGCCAGCCCACTTTTTTCCCCCCCCTTTTTTTTAATTGTAGCCCACTAATGAGTCATTTGTCATTTTGGAGTCACCAGTAGTTCAGCTCAAAGTGACCGAGTGCCTCATTAAATTCTTCCCTACTTACCATTAACATATCATGCATTTCATTGTGATTTTGTCATGTTCTGTTCTAGCTGCAGGTGTTTAAGCTTTTGTTCTTAGTGGCTTATTTTAATGGTTACTAATGTCCACTTTATTAGAGATAATGGAAGCAGTTTACCTGTAGAGGTAGGTCTTAAAAAAATTACAGTAGATGCACAGAGATTGCTCTTTCCTTTTTCGAAGGCAGAAGTATTACATATTTTGCAAAGCAGCTATAAAGAAAAACACATTGTGTTGTCTGAGTCCAGCACACTTATTAGAAATGCCATGATAGGACCATATTCTGCCCCTGGAGTAACAAACATATCAATATATCAGCCATGATTCAAAAGATGGATGATATAAGCTGTGAAATAGAAGTGATACACAATAAAGCTATGAATACTAAGAAAGCTGCTATGAAAAAAAATAGTTAAGGCATTGCAGCATAAGCCAGTTGTTAAGACTCCATAACTCAGCATTGTCTAATAGAGCAGTTATTGTATGTCTTAATGCCGAAATTCAATAGGGCTGTGGGAAGAGCAAACATGGAAGCAACACAATGGGTTCCCAGATAAGAACATTTAAGCGTATTCCTGAAATACAATGGGCCAAGCTGTTAGCTTCAAGGAATCGATTTCCTCTGTCTCCAATTAGGTGCAAATCTTGCTTTGCAAGAGCTGGCACAACCAGACCAAAGACTTACCTGACAGGGTAGACAGCACTTTTGCTGCTGTCCTGGTTTTGGCTGGGGTAGAGTTAATTTTCTTCCTGCTAGCTGGTATAGTGCAGTGTTTTGGATTTAGTAGGAAAATAATGTTGATAACACACGGATGGTTTTAGTTGTTGCTAAGTAGTGTTTATACTAAGTCAAGGATTTTTCAGCTTCTCATGCCCAGCCAGCAAGAAGGCTGGAGGGGCACAAGAAGCTGGTAGGGGACACAGCCAGGACAGCTGACCCAAACTGGCCAAAGGGATATTCCATACCATATGACGTCATGCCCAGTATATAAACTGGGGGGAGTTGGCTGGGAGGGGCGGATCGCTGCTCAGGAACTAACTGGGCATCGGTCGGCGAGTGGTGAGCATCACCACTGTTTTGTATATTGTGCATTGTGCATCACTTGTTTTGTATATTCTAATCCTTTTAGTATTATTATTGTCATTTTATTATTATCATTATCATTATTTTTCCTTCCTTTCTGTCCTATGAAACTGTCTTTATCTCAGCCCACGAGGGATTTTTTTTTTTTGATTCTCTCCCCCATCCCACTGGGTGAGGGGAGTGAGCAAGCAGCTGCGTGGTGCTTAGTTGCCAGCTGGGGTTAAACCAGGACAGCTGCAAAGGCTGGATGAGTTACCAGGGGTTCCCCAAAGCGTCAGCACTCCCAGAAACAAGGTAGCAAAGAGGGAAGCTCCAAAGAAGGATCTGAGCTCATCCAGTGTTGGCTAAACATTTAGTAAACATGCACTGCATTTAAACCATTTTACTGGTTTCAAAGATAAAGCTTATTTTGTACAGGTTTTGTTCTAAATCCAGCATGTCCTTGCTCCAAAAAGAACAAAATTACACAGTCTAGGGAATAAATTAGGCTTGGTGAGGAAACCACAACCTATAATTGGAGGACTGAAACTCAGGGTACCGCCTAAGAGTGGGAGAGTTGCAGGCTTCCTCCCGGAGATGGGAGGGTTCAAGGTCTCCTGCTCAGACAGGGTATAACTGGAGATGCCAGGAAGGCACAGGCAGGCTGCTGCCCACCCAGCAATCAAGGCACTGGCTACAGCAAGGTTTTTCAGGATGTGCATTCTGTGGCAGTCACTGCACCGTACGGTATCATGAGGCAAGCAAAATGAGCATACAACCTGAATGAAGTCTGCTATAAATACATATGGAGGTAAACTGACTAGCAAGATTTCAGCGTAAGCCCACGTGAAGAAAAGCGCTTGACATACAGCTTGTAAGTCCAAACAAAAGCAATCTTCCAAAGTCAAAACCATCCCTGATGTCATTAGAATTGGGAACATATAAATCATCTATGTAATTAATTCAGTTAAGTAATTTATAATGTTTATAAATGATCCAATAAGGTGACACTGCCAGCCCAGTCCTTTTTAAATGCAGAATTACCATGTTCTCCCCATTAAGAATCAAGGCACTAAAGAATCACACTTAAAAGGCGAAGTTAACGAACCAACCCAATGCTTTCCATCTTGAGATTCCCTGAATCTTATAATGCTGGCAAACAAACTGATGGCTTACGAGCAAACTAGTGAAATGAAAGATTTATCTTCCTATGTTCTATCTGAAGACTGTCATCTCGCAGAACATACTTCCACCATCACCATCAGTAAAAATAAAAAATGTCTCTTAAGTCACGAGCATTTCCTCCTATTATTGAGAGCAAACAGCATATTCTTACGCAATTCTGCGTTCTTTTCATGAGCACTTTGTTTTGAAGCTAAAATATTAAATGGTACAGGACGTATTTCTCAGTAAATGCCATGGTATTTATTTGCTTAGAATGGGCAGGGATACCATTATTAAAGGCATATTACAGGCATTTATAGAAGTCTCATAAAAAGTTATTTCCTACTCTTGTGTTTTGCAATTCTACTGTGAATACCCAAGGTGAACCAAACAATCCCTCTCTGTCATGCAAACCCCAAAGCTCTGCAAATTACATAAAACGTATTGAAAATTCCCATTTTTTTTCTGTTTTACATAAATCAAAATTTATGGTCAAATCAATTTGTTCTTTCATATAGTACAAAAGTTCAGTATTAAAAACATTTTCATTTCCAGAATAAAATCAGTTCTTTCCTTGAAAACTTTCCAATCCTTTATTAAGCTTGAATTAAGTAAGGTGGTGTATATGTAAGAGTATCAACTTCAGCCTTGTTCTAAGCTGAAACTAAGATCAGCACAAAGGCAGCTAGGGATATCATATAACACAACTAGGATGGTGCCAGCAGCATCTGAAAGCCACAGAATTATGAGTGTTAAGGCAAAACTTAAAATATTAGGGATAGTTTGCTAATTTAAAACTAAGACATCCCTTGTAAACATTGACAGCTCTGAACTATACTGTTCAGAGTTCTATATACTGTTCACTTTTTTTGTATAGCAAAGATGAATGATTTAGGAGTATAAGCATGAAAAACAGTAGAAAATGCCATAAATCCTTTGGTATTTTCCCTGCAACTGTAGGCATCACCAGGCATAGTTCTTAAAACAGATACTTCTTTCTCTATAAGTGTTACACCTCATCCTGACACTGGGCAAGTGATACAACACTAAGACATTTGATCTGGTCCATTCTATAAGAACGTATTCTGCTTTCCTTTGTTGTTTTCTTCTTCTTCTTACAACCGCCATCCCAAGGAAAGCAGATCTATTCCAGCCCTCTAGGAACACAGCACGGGCAGTCACCTGTTCCTACAGAGACCTTCACCCCCTCTGACATCCTCTTTGCAACCTCGCCACTGTTCCTGCACGGGCTGGCCTTGCCTGGACAGGTGACCCCTGCGCAAAGCACCGTGTCCCCACTGGAGCCACGCTCTCCCTGTGACTGTCGTGGGTTCAGCTGGGCTGCAGTCAGCAGAGCCGCTCGGTGACTGCTCCCCAGGAATCGCAAAACCCTGTCAGCTCGTTGGGGCATATATGGGGGTATCAGGAAGGCAGCAGCAGAAGTGCATTGGTATTCAAATAGCGTGGTCTGCAACCATACACTCTGTTTGCTAACAGCAGCACAGGTCACCTTGAAGACCCTCTTAGCAAAAACTTAAATATAGCAGTCACTACAGTGAGATCTGATTTATTCCAGAATGTAAAGGATGCCCCCAGCCCAGAACAAACCCCAATGACTTTTTTACCCATTTGTTTTACGCAGAGCTCATCAGGCCACAGACCAGTGAAGCCAGTTACAGCATTAACAGCTTTTCAGTACCGCTAAGTTTCATCGATACAAGCCCGACCGACCCATCCAGGCTGCAGCCCAAAGAGACTCACTGGAAATGTTACGTAAGAAATGAGCTGCTGGCCCAGCTGCTTCGTTTTTGTTTATCCACACAAATTAAAAAGTGTGGTCATGCGTAAGTTAATCAATAGCAGAAAACAGCTATCCCCACTTCTTACGCCGGCTGGCCTATTTGTTGCTCTCAATTTAAAAAGCAGCAATAAAAAGGCCACAAAACAGAAGATGTGTCAGATGAGTGGAGGACAGCGACTGGCTGGAGAGTGAGCCAGGGCGTGACGTCCATCGGTGCGCATTTCCCAGAACCCAAGTATAAAATTGGCAAAAGTTACAGATAAACCTCAAGCCAGCAATATACATTAAGACTTCTTACAATGCAATAGTGAAGCCCTGGACACAGCAAAATAAACTTGAAAAAAAGGAGGCTTCTAGAGAAACAGGGCATTTAGATCCAGCAGTCATCCTTTCAAAAATCATGGAAAAATTGTCCCAGGATTTGCCAATTACACATTTTGAATTTCCAGTATCCTTTTTTATTTAATATTTGTAAGAGTATTGTGAAATACTTCCTCTCAATTTATAAGCTAAGAGTAAACCAAACACAAACCACACATCCTTCGGCATATCTCCAAGCTTTGCATTTAACAACTCTGTGTCATGGTACCCAAAACAGAAATCTGTCAACGTTACCTAAAATCTCCCATTAAGTTCAAAAAAAAAAAAAAAAAAGGCAGCACCTGCAGGAGGTGGCCATTTATACATTAAAAAAGTAAAGAAGCTGCAAGCTGTTAGACTGTGGACTCACACCTAATACGCATTAAGTGTGTCCATCACAACTACTTTTCACAGTCATTTGGTATCCTGACAGCTTACTCTCAGGTTTGAGATCATTACGATGCCAGCCCCATGCTCGCCTTACGTAATACTGTCTGTGTCTGTATAACTTTTTCAGCAATGAAGAAGTAGTTTATTCTAAAGCACGGTGTTCTTCAGCCATTTAAAAAAAACGTTGAAATGGGGGGGAAAGGGATTGCTCAGTCCAAAGCCCAGTTAATCGAGATGGAATGTCTCCTGGTGCTCACATCTGACCTTAGGATTTTTCAGGATTTCACTGGTCTCCCTGGTGACAGTTGCTATGAGCACTTTCAAGTGTGTGTCATGAGAAATACTTGAAAAGAAATTTTCAGTGCTTTCACACAGTCCTTCTAACCCTACCTGTATTAACTTTTATCAATGTTTTTATCCCTAAAAAATAAGTTGTAAAATTCTTCTCATTTTTCTTTTAATTCCCGTGGGAATCCAAGCCCAAGCACTGGACAGGGTTTGCCTCTGCCTGCCACAATGAGCCATTTTAAAACCTTCCAAGATGAAAAGACTTTTTCAAAACTTGCCCTCCAAGGAATGAGCTTGAGAAGGTGAAGGTGTCTTGTCCTTTTAAAAGGCTCCAACCAGGTCACACACATCGAGGTGTGATGCAAACTAAATTAAAGCCATGCGGCTATGCTCATCAGCTTCAAACACTGGGCCCTAAGAATCTCATTGTATTTTATGCATCTGAACAAGCTGAGTTATGCTGTTCGAGAGGCCACAATAAATCGCATTCAATTCTCTTTCCTTTTTACTAATTTGAAAATACCAGCATTTTGTATGTTTTAAATCATATAAGCCTCCAACCAACAAAATGCTTCTTTATAAAACTTAGAAGATAAAACTGTCTCATTTAATTTTTGTTCCATAATACCCAGGCAGTAGGGTCCTGTTGCCAAAGTACTGCAGTGTGCCTGCTTATGCATGGTATGTTTTGAGCAGTTAAAACCTGTTTGAATCGATACGTCAGAACCAAACATCACAGTTCAATATAGCAACTCCTCCTGCCTTTTTGTTTTGTTTTCTGGATATTCCAAATGCAAGTTCAAATTTATTATTTGAAAAGCACACAAAAACTCATTTTATGCTTCTTGGTGTAGTAGTAAAGAAAAATTAGTTGCTTATTAAAAAGAGTCAACAATTCCAACCAAATCAAAATTGGTTGGAACATCAGAAACTGCCACAACTTAGAATACACCAAAGATGAACTTTCAGAGGGCTTGGAAAACACTACTAAGGCCATCATTTTCAGAGAACACTAGGGTACAATTCCTCTGGTAGCAGCAGAAATGCATCCAGATGTATTAGATGTGTTAAACATCTGCATAAAAGCTTTCTGGCAAAATTAAGTCAAAACCAAATTTTATATTGAATGGCAAAGCTCAAGTTTTTCCTATAAAAGATTGCTTTACCCACACAAGATTTTGATATTTTGCTGGAAGAGGGCCTGAAAGAACAAAACACTTCAAGCTGAAAATATCTGGATTCAAAATAGAATTGTAATGCTCAGAGAGCTGTAATTCAAGTGCTTTATACTTTCCACTACCATCTACAGGACAACTTCAGCTGGACTATACTCCCTTAAAAAGGGAGGGAAAAAATTCTTATAATTAGAAAATTCAGCTGGCAGAGGACTTTTGAGGCAAAGGACTTCCGTATTACAATTCCCACAGGAAAACAAAATGGCAACTTGAATGTTTTTCCACTTTTAATCATTGACTAAAATACAAGGGAAGATACTAGTAGCTGTCCTCAACTACCTAATGGGAAGGCATACAAAAGACAGACCATGCTGTTCTGAGAGGTGCAGAGTGACAGGGGGAGAGCCAGTAGACACAAACTGCATGATAGGAAATTCTGATTAGCTGTAAGGAAAAAGTTTTCTCTGTGATGGTGGTCAAACAAGGGAACAGGTTGCCTAGAGAGGCAGTGAAATCTCCATCCTCGGCCATATGCAAAGCTCAAGTGGAAATGGCCCTGGGCAACCTCATCTAAGGGGCTGCTTGGAGCAGGCTGGACTAGATGGCCTCCAGACGTGCCTCCCAACCTAAATTATACCGTGATTCTATACAGGCACTGAAAAGATAATCTGCATGTTCACCAGCAAAGTGAATGTACATATTCTTCTTCATGTACACCTACTTCTCAATAAATAATTTTGCTACACAATTACGGTTAAAGAAAACTTAACTGGACTGAACTCTTCCTTGCATTGTAGACAGTCCCCTAGACAAGTAAGAATTTTTGTTCAAATGAACAAAATTATATGCTAAACTCATTTGGAAACAAGAAAAGTCATGCTCAAAATAAAAATACTCAACATTGTTGTGCACACAATTTGCCTGGATCAGAAAGACATCTAGACCTCCCTGAGAAAATACAAAGAGTTCTGTAAAGGCAGTGACTGTTAAATACGCTTATTTGACATGCACTGGGGTAGATTAAAAACTCTTTCAAACATTTTTAATATGACAAGGTCAATAGCCACTGACTCATGCTGCTATGTGCATTACCTTTTGGAAGAAGTGTCATCTGAAAATGTAAGCATGATCAGATCAGCCTAACAAAACTCAGGCAAAAAATCTTTGCCTCTCTTCATATAACTTAATGTCTGCACAGGAATGTAGGACAGTTTCAGGATATAGGAAGAAAATTCTTCAGGAATAAAAATGTCAATGTATTCATGTTTAAGTGATATGTATTCTAAGGTATACTATTCCAGTATGTAATCGGCATGCTGGAAATATCAGCAAAATTACTTAATGGAGACCAATTTTAAAAAAAAGTTAAAAAGAAAGCCCAACCACTCCCTGAAGATCTATCCTAAGAGGTCCAGAACCAGTTCCTTCATATTTCTATTACAAAGCAATATAGCCATGGTTTAATAGCTTAATCCATGGTTTAATCCATAGTCTATTATGTATTTTACCCTTTCAGCTGCTCCTTTTAATATGCCTTTGATTGTTTCCTCATTTTTATCTACTTCCTTTTTGAAACATTATAGTGGGAAGTGGGGATTTTTTTGGAGGCCTTTTCATTTTTAATGAGAAAACTAAATTAAAATAGATTACATTGTGTATTACAACTCTTTGGCACATAAATTGCGAATGAAGCCCCAGGACAAAATCAGAATTTTTCTTGTGGGTTCTCCAAGAAAGTCATTGATATTTGACCATTATTTTCACATCATACCTTTTGTGACCTCTCACTTGTATATGCAGAAGTAACTGAAGTCTCTGGTCATTATTGTTTTCTAACATCACAGCAACCCTCATCTTCCTCTGTATTCTGCATCATTAACACCACTCTGTGTTGTAACTGCTGGTGTATTTCCAGGCTCATTTCTATATATTCACTGAATTTCTATCCACATGGACTGAGTCACTTGTTGATACATTTGGCTTATTAATGCTATCCAGTTTCACTTTCCTTAAAGCACAAAGCCATTATCCTAATGGTGTAACCTACTTTTATTCCGACATATAACTCAATATTACAACTTCTGGGATATTCACTGTGAAAGTATCCTAACTGAAATCCAGACACTCCAATCCATTTGTATTAGCTTGTAAGGGTTTGACATTTGTATAGAAGTACTTGCAGACTGGGTCTTGGTTTGATTACCTGTTTTTATGTGCTCTGTTTAAATGAGACTGTCAGTTAGAAGGAATCTTTGCAGTTTGTTTCTTGATACAACCTCATAACACTTCTACCCGTTCTTCCCAGAGAATTTTTTATGTCTACCGTAGAAGAGACATCATCCCAAAGTGCACATTCGTTTGCATTCATTTATTTTTCCAAGTCTTTAGGTTGGGAGAGGATTGGGTAGAGAAGCAAGAGTTAGTTGCTCCAACACAGTATCATGCAAATGCAGTTCTGCTCCTTCCAGACACCAGGATGAAGATTTCTGCCTTCCACTGTGACACAGAAGGGACTTTGCGGGCTACATCTGAGGCTCAGAAACAGCTCCCTGCATTGAGATACACACACTGCAGGCACTCAACTTCGAGAGAGGATTCAAACTTCTCTTCCTTGAAAGACAGACAGACAAAAGAAGATGATATTCAAAAGCCTGTTGGGAAGATTGGTCACCAAGTATGACAGTCTAGGTTGAAGTTCTTCCTCTGTCCCAAAAACTGAGATGTGGACTATGCTGAGAAGCCTCACTTGATGCTGCCTGAGTTCAGAGATTCATTGCCTCAAGAGATCAGGAGAAAAACCCCACCAGTGACCGTAGTCTAGTGGTCACACCTAGTCTTTGGCAAACAAAAATAAATAGGTAAGATCCCTCTTTATCAGTAAGAGGCTTGTAAGAAAATTCCCACTGAAAAGTGAGAGTTTCAAAAAGAAATCGTTCTTTCTCCCTTTTGCTCAGACTCTCTAACGATTACACAGGACTCCATGGAAAGCTAAATGCTGCCAGAGGGAAGGCAAGAGGAGGCTCTCACCCCAAAATAGGCTTTTGTCTGCTGATGAGGGCATTCTCATCAGGGAAAGGAACTATGAGACTGAGTCTCTTCAGCTGGAGGCAACAATAACCATGCTCAGCTCTGCTACGTCTTTGATTAGACACTAATTGCACTTCTTGAACTAAAAACACCCACAAAACTTGGAGAACTTTCATGAACTCTTGTAATGTGTAGAATGAATAAAATAGTTTACCAAAGACCAGATCCTTCTCAAGTGCCAAGAACACGTATTTATCTCCTATGATTTGATTCACAAAGCAAAGCCAGATATTTTTGAAGAATGTCGTTATGGTTTCATAGTCCTCATCAAAAATAGAGAATATACTTTCCATCCTATCTTTAACATGTTAAAAATAATAGTATGCAATGGTATTTTAATATCAAGAGTTCAGGTAAAATTCAAAGTTCAGTAGGTCCTCTTCACCTCTCTCATCTATTCAAGTTCCTACCACAAGGTTGTTTCTGTTTTGTTTGGGGTTCCTCCCCCTCTCCTTAGTCCTGATTCTGTTTGTCTCAGAGACTGCAATAGGTACACCTTTATCATTTTAAAGATGAGAAACTCAACAAGAGTTTGAAGGCCAGATAAAAAGAATTCAAGGCTAGAAGACATTAAAAGCTTGCTATAGGCCAATATATGAAAAGTAATTCAACGTGATATTGAAATAGCTCCTGTGACTTCTGTTCTTCAAAGTTTCTTAAAAATTGCTGTAGCTGTTTAATTGATGTAGCAACAAATAATGGATAATAACACTTGTGTAACAATAGTTTATTTTCTTTTTCCAGGATGCCTCCAACTTTTTGTCAGAGTAGTGGTACTCTAGATATTCCTCCACTAGGGAAATCTTCTGGAGAAACAAGTGTTAAGTTCTATAGCTTGTAGGCATTCCTGTACACAGATACACAGCAGCCATGGCAGGAGGTGCAGTTGGGCATACAACTGGAAGTTGCTTGTAATTACCATATGCCCAAATGCAGGTGTCTTGCACATATATCTAGTCCTGTGATAAGATGCGTGTCCAGCACATGATGGGAGAGCCTTAGCATTTTGGTGCCAGCAGAAGCGAAACAGGTCCCCTGGGACAGAAGGAACCACAGCGTGATCCGTGATGACTAATTGTGGTCTGCAGCCTACCCTCCACCTGATCCAAAAGAGAAGGTGAAAGATGCAGGCTGTGGACTCTGTGAATTACTTTGGTAAAATGACTACTCCTAAATCAGAGCATTTCTAGAAGGAAGTTTTGCATCTCTTTTAAATAAGCAATCTACCAGAAGATGCAGTCCTCCCTGAATGTATATTACGACTTTCTCTTCTTCAGGGAGCCCACGTGTACTTTGTGACTCCAGCTTGCCAAAGACGTTTTGGCACCTGACAGGCATCAGCTCTCTGAAGCGGCACAGGGAACACTTCACCCCATGTCACGGCTTCAAAATAACATCATCAATCTGACCAGACAGCCAAATCTGGTAACATCTGTGACCAGCTGCACTCGCTGTTTGTTATTTATCAAAGTGTGTGTGTGTGGAGGACCTTGCAGAATTTACTGGGGCACCCAATGGTAAAATTGGAAATTGGTATAAGGAGATGATTCTCGTCTACTTAAAGAAAGCAAAACTAGTGACTCTTTAGGCAGATTAGCAATTGTTTTCATTGACAGAAGCAATAAAGACTCAGTAGAAATGCCAAGAAAATACAAAGTATTAACCCAAAGAAGTCATAAAACCCTTATCAGGTGCTTCCACATCAAAGATTTCCTGTTCAGTAGTACAGCTTTTCCTATTCTGCATGTGCATAACACACACATTCCGGTGGATACACAAAAAGATTCCTCTTCCCTCACTTCATCTATTATTCTACAAAATATTCTCCAGTTTTAATTCCGGCAATATGTCCTTACTAATCCCTATACGCCAATTCAGGGATATTTTCTTGTCTTCCATTTATCATGTGTAAGTACCTGCACAACACACAAATGCAGTTGCTAGTAGACCGACATGTTTATTGATGAATCTTTCTGTTTACAGGCAACATGAAACAATCATTGCCCCTACAAAGTAAAAGCAATTATTTTATATTTTCAAACTGAAAAGGCTTAAAATGAAATTTAAAGTATTTACTGTCTTAAATGTTTCTTTCCTTTGCAGATAACCGTGCTAGTGTACCTTTCCCAGATGGGCATGAGTGATAAACCATTTAACAAGCAAGCAGACAAGTCACTGTCAGACTGGCTTCTTGGGCTTCCACAAAAATTTCTTTTGTCTTCAAACAAGTGAGGGGAAAAAATACAAAGAAAGGTGAGCTGGAATAATCTTCAGTATCTGCCCTGCAGCATCTTCACAGCAAGCATTAAACATTATCTCCCAGTAACAGTCTGTCTGATACCCAGAAAGGTCATCACATGTCCCACCTTCCCCTTCACAGCCTTCGGGCATGCAGCCTTCAGCAGGCACCCACGCAAACAGTGTCAGGAAAGTGCTGATACAGCAGGCTTACAGTATGATTCTAGTACACTAGATTTTTTTTTTAACTGCTTTTATGGGTTACCACAAACATAGTAAAAGAAGATCATATGTTTAAAATGCCATGCTTATACTATTTATCTCATATATATATACACACATACAAAAGTATGTATATATTTAAATTAAGTATCAAAAGGACGTGTGGTATGAGCAACCAAAATGCCACACAGGAAGGCCATCATGTTAATATGCAATCCAATATTTCATTCACAACCTGCAGATGCAAAGCCGTTCTTTGCAACTCATTCATTAAGCAGCATTGAAAGAAAGGCCGATGACCAGAGTAATGACCACTGATGTCTTACTTATACAAATTTAGTGCATGTGGTAAGCAATATATAGCAAAATTTCCCTCTAAGCCAGTAGGACACACACAGGCTTGTACATGCCATACAGTTTCAGATATCTCCCTTTTGGTTTTATCAACTCTGGGACCTTATCTGATTGTTGCTAATAGCAAATTGTCACTTTAAAACTACTTTTACTTCCTTAAAGGCAGGTACAGAGCATAATTAGCACACTATCTTAGTACACAGCTGCAAAACTTTACACTAAAGTCAAATTGTAATTCAGGTAAGAGTATGCCAAGCTGTGCCTGCCATCGCTTGCAGAATTTCAAAAGAATTGTCAGGCAGAAGCCCAGGAGCCATAAATTGAAACGCAGGCTGCTTGTGTCCTCTTAGCACAGCTAAGTTTTAGTTAAATGGAAAGGTTCAGAAAATACAGCATAAATGCACTGGGCGCTTTCCTACAGACCAGGTAAAACCTGTTACTGGAATTTAGCTGTGCTATTATAGGTGACTGGCAAGTAACAGAAATTGTAGGCCAAGATAAGCAGTGCACAGCAGACCCACGTATACTGGATTTTAGTTTTGGTTGTGCTGTGCAAATCCATAAATATTGTTCAGAAGAGGAAATTCACCTGATGAATAGAAGTGTGGTTCCTTTGGGGACCAAAGAAACAGGAAGCACGGAAATGGTGCCAGAACTAGTAAGACCCTTGGAAGAGTTGAGAAAACTTTATTCCTCTCAATGAAGTACTTCTAGGACTTACCCTGAGTTGCCAAACTAGTCCTGCTGTGCCAACACACCTACAGGCTTGCTCAGACTGAACAGCATATGTTACTATCCTCACCCAGGGTACAACATGCAGTACGATATGAAAACCAAAGGTGACCAATACTTCCTTTTGGGTAAAAAGATAAAAGACATTATTACCTCAATTTTCAAATGTGCTGCAAGATATACAGTATTTTTAAGTTGCTGTCACTTTAAAAACCTGTGATACCTTGCATTCTGAGCAAAATATATTTTTAAAAGCTATGATACTTTTTCTCTATGCAACTCAAAACGTTTTACAGTGAACTCAAAATAAAAAAGAAGATCAAATTCCCTCTTTAACTATCCAATTCCAGTAATAAGTAGAACACTTGTTCAAACAATTATCCAGGGAGGAGCTGGGGGTTGCAGGAAGAGAGAGTGAGAGGAAAAACCCCATTGCATTTTGTTTAGATGTGCCTTTAAATTCTGCCTTATTTAACAAATCATCCAATTGAGTGGAAATGTTCTGATCTACAAGTTCTATTTGCTTCTGCAAACTGTTTACACACCCATCTGTCTGTAGTGGCTCCAGGGTACTGTTCTGCTCTTTCAAGAAAAATACACAACCAAAATATATGTAAAGTGGCACAGAAGGAAGTCCTCATGTAAAACATACCAAAAATTCCTTAGTAGTTTGCCTCATGATTTTCCTTTGAGATTAAAATATTTAATCAATCAAATGAGACATACAAGACCCAAGTAGCCCCTCAGTAACATACAAATGGAAATCCTGACTTAAGTAAAACTGAACTGCAGAGACATCGTATAGAAACAGCTGATGTGCTAGGTTGGTATGCATAACACGAAAACATGTCAAGTGGGACTGTGCTAAAAAGCAGGTCGAGTCCATCCACACAGGCCTTTTGCATATACTGTTTGTCGGCTCTCATGACACTGAGGGACTGCGGGACCAGGCTATAAATACTTTGGAAGAAAATGAAGAAGTACAGAGGCTCTACCAAGCAGAAGCGCTGTAGGTGTGCCATGAGATGAATTTTTTCCCCTTTGAAAAAAAGCTCTTTAAGATAGATGTCTCAGAATTGCTAGAGAGAAGCAGAACCATTCTAGCTGTAAGAACACTTTTACTTCTTAGACAAAAAAAATCTTTTTTTTATGACATTAAAGTAATACAAATCACATCATTTCAGTAAAAGTGAAAACTATAGATGAATTAATAACTGTCCACTGTGAATGCCATAGCCGGGGAGAAGACTTGCACAGAGTACACACAAGCAACTTGAGTCAGTAAACACACTCTTACCCATATTCCAGGATGACACCAGACGACAACTTGGACTAAGGAAGAATAAAAATGTGTTAGCGACTTAAAAGCACTGAACCCAAGGCAAGAAGTACTAAGGAGGCTCTGGGTTCACCATCAAGACAGCATAGTCAGGAGGCTGTTCGGTCAGCTTGGCTCTGGAGCAAAGTGAGCTTGCATGGTCCCGCTACACTGTGAGCATGTCTAGATGACTTGCCATTAAGCACAAGTAGGACATGAGGAAAAGGCACAGGCTGTTAGCTCACTCTCTGAAGATCTACTGCAAACAGGGTGATTATTTTTTAAACAGGATTAAAAATATATGCACTCTATCCTATCAAAATCAGTTGCATAACTCCAAACTTCACTGTGGTTGTGGCAGGAAGCTCCGATTTTACTAGTCAAACCCAATGAAGCACTACCAGGAGGATAATGTTGCAAATCAGCAACAGACAGAAAACACACTGGGAATTTTATTTAACTAAAGTATTATAAAATGAAGTTTAATTTAAGGAAAAATAAGTATTTTTAACCCTCTTCAGCTTCAGCAATGCTTTTAGAGGCAAAATTCAAGTGGTGTTCTGTGTCTTTTGCAAGTTCATTAATAGGTTAATTCATTCTGATTAGAGGAAAAAAGTGTACTACCAAAAGACACTGAAGCCTAATGCAACATATGTATTATTTTTCTCACCCTCAGTGAGGTGGAATTTTTAATTGCACAACTCTTCTCTTATGAGAGTTTAAAAGTGTAATCAGGGGCACGTGTAGGCTTTATTGTGTTAAAGGGAAACAATTTTGCTTTGCAGTCCTCTTGGCATCACAATGTATCCATTAGCAATTGCTGATTTTAGCTTTTAACAGCAACTACAACCATATCAATTCATGACACTGACCTCTATTTTTCTGAATGAATTAAAAGGAAGAGAAAAACGTGGCTTCCACTAAGCTTCCATTCCAGCACAGGAAATCCTCTGTGGTTAGATACAGTATGTGTCGTGCTCAGAGATTTCATTCTACTCCCCTTTAAAAGCCAACACGAGCAGCATGTCACAGGAAATTCTTCCTTATTTTCAGTAGTTCATAGGACAAGGCTTCTTTGGAAACAAGGTCAGCATGAATAGAGCATTGCTTCCTTATCGCTGCTAAGCAGCTGTGTTGAGGATGCAAGACACAACACTGCACCCTGTCCCTGAATACCTCTTTTCATAAACTTTAAGCATATGCAGCTTAAGCAGTTAGAAGTTCCTTTGTGCTTTTTTATTTTGAGATTTTTATATCACACACTTTCCAAAAATATTTCTTTAAAAATGTACTGAGTAGCTTTAAGGTTAAGCTCCATCCAAAAAAAAAAAAAAAAAAAAAAAAAATATCAAACTTCAGCTACTTTCAAACAGACAGCACCACACAGCAAGGTGGAGAAAGAAATTAGTTCTTTCTTGAGTCAAGGTGACGAAAGACAATTTTAAAGCATGGAGGTCTGGCCTCCTCTTCAGGAACTATGGGGCCCAATTCCAGCCCCCGTTGCAACATACCGCTTTCAAGGTATTACTGGAAGTCTCTTACTCTCTGCCACTCCTCAGTTTTATGTAAAGCTCCAGCTGTAATTAGTCTTTAACTTAATAAGCAACTTATGAAGGAATTATACGCTTAAATAGTGAAAGCAAATTCCAGTTCTTCCTGATATAAACCACTCATAAATCATGCAAACAGTTTTCCCCATGCTTTGTACCAGAACACAAAGTAACCAAACAACAACAGCAACCCAACCCAGTGAGATTACTGTCAAGGACATTGATGAATAAGGTGTTGCTAATTTCCCTCAGGAGAATGCCTTGAAAGGTTTGCATTGATAATAACAGCAGTACCTGAAATATTTGCATTTATTTTTTGCACATTTTTGAAAGGAAGTGAAGGGATGGCGGGAAAGGAGCTTTAAAAGCAGCAGCAGTTTGTCACGCAGAACTATCTAACTGGTAACCCATAGCAGACACCCCAAAATCACAGGAAGACCTTTAAAATGAAGATGCTTAACCCCCCCCGCAGCCAGACAGACACAGAGTGGGCAAGGTCCAGCCACCATAGAAAGACAAACACATCAGTTCAGTGCTCTTGGCAGGCGAGATGTGGAGGCAGCACACTTGCTCTCACAGCGCAGACTGTTTGATAAAGAATTTAGTGGAAGAGCTTAGAGGTGAGACTCTGCCAGCATTCCTCAGGCAAAAGGGTAGCAACAGCCTTTGAGACACGGGATGGAAAAGGAGTGAGCACAAAAGAAAGGAAGCATCACAGAGCAGTGAAAAACGGTCCCAGCAGTTAAAATAAATTGTAGGCTGAGGCACGCAGCAATACGCAGCACCCTGGCCACACTGCATTTCAATCCCATTTGAGCTGAGCAGCTCCACAAGTATTTTCCAGAAGAGGTACATACACAGCAAATATAAGCCTATTATCAACAGGTTTGTCTTCCTAGTTTGCTGGCTGCAGGCCCCCTTAGAAGTAGTTCATGAACTCCCAAGTGTCCTCACACTGAAAGCTCTCATGTAGCGACAGCCCCAAGCTGATGAATTCTAGGATCTTGTATACTCCTGCCAGGCTGGAATGCTAAAACATCCCTCAGGCTCCTAGACAGTACGAAAATGGTCTGGGTGAACGCAATTACCTGGGGTAGAATCTCTCCTTTTCTTCTGAAGAAAAGCCATAACGCAGGATAGGTCATTGGAAATAGGTGTCTTGAAGGAAATGGCAATGGTAATAATCAGCATACAGAACACTTGCTAGACATTGCAGTTCTGTCATAGAACATGATACCTCTCTAAAGGTGATGGAGATGCTTTCAGCTATATCAGGTAAGGTAAAAAATCCTATACTGTTCTGGGTTTTGTGAACATCCAGAAGCCATTTTACAATCTACAAAAAAAGTTACTGTAGAGTCTGCTGTGCCTGGAATCGCAAACTTGATTTTACAAGTATCTGCTAAAATAAGTGGCATAGGATAAGAAAGCAATATTTTAAAACACTAGAATAGTAAGTAAGTGCATACAGAATCACTTTGGGCATTTAAGTAGTAATCGGTAGAATATTCCTATGACACTGGGACAATGTAAATGAGGTTAATTTTGCAGTGTGAACAGCAACACATTGGCTTTGCCCTGAAGTGCAGAGTAGTAACTCCTCACAAAGGAGGAAGGTTTCTCTTCAGGCATCCAAAGCTTAAGCCTGCCCATTTTTTTCAAGATCCTGCTGTTACCTCAAAGCTTAGTATAATTTATGC
The DNA here is from genome assembly GCF_018139145.2 of Gymnogyps californianus. Lineage (NCBI taxonomy): Eukaryota > Metazoa > Chordata > Aves > Accipitriformes > Cathartidae > Gymnogyps > Gymnogyps californianus. The sequence goes on from NC_059471.1 coordinate 181,631,145, forward strand.
AGCCAGAACATTTTATTTAATATCTTAACTCCTGTGGGATAACTAATAGGATAGATTTTCCTTTAATTGTAATGTAAGGCTAAAAAGAAAAAAAAAGAAAACACCACCACACAAACCACACCTGACCCCTTAGATCTTTTAACAGTGTTTTTAGATTTGCTGTTCCATTCGACTTACAGCCATATCTGAAACCAGACAAAGAAGGTACAACCAGTCTAAATGTACCAGAAACTACTCCCTCAGCAGAGCATACTGTACTCCGAAGTTTTTCCTTTATTTATCCTTAGAAATTTGACTCCATGTGCAAAGCCAGAAAACAACATCTTAAAATGAAACTCAGCAAGTACTTGTGTTGGAACAACTCATGGACATGTCGATAAGATCCTCTGTTTGACTCTAGTGCATTTGACAGGGCAAGACCTTGATTTCTTTCTGGATGTGAAGTTAAACTGAAGCTGAAAAGAGGGGCTGAAGTGGTATTTCTGTTCTGACAGCGACTATGGAAAATCTGAAGCAGTTCTTTTTCAGTATTACTCAAACTAGTAATTAAACCTGACCAGTGCCTGACTAGTTCACTGACGGGTTGTTTATCTATAGGTGATAGGGTCCCAGAACACAGAACCGATGGAGCCAGAAGAGCCCTTCCACATATCAGGTAGGCGCAGGAGATGCCAGGACTGCCTGGCACAGAGGCTGCTGAAGCAGCTATGGCTGTTCCCAGCGTGCTTGCCCAGGCTGGTTCCACATCGCAGTGGAGGGATCAGGCTCTGGCTCACGTCACCCAAGTGTCACCCCCAGCACTCCCGGCTCCCAGACCTCAGAGCTCTGCAGTCCATGGCCTGCAGAGGCTGACTGTTTTTGCACAAGGCTTTGAATTTGTGAAATCTGTACTGCTTGGTGCAAGTACATTTATTGCTTAGTCTACCAGCACCTGTTACATCAGAAACAATACGGAAAAGCTTCTCCCTGAAACATATACAGCATAAGCTACGCTGACATCACAATAAATGCAGGCTAGCTATGAGAAAGGAAACTGCCACCCTAGAAACTGCCCCCGAAACAGGATGCCAGGATGCAGCTTCCAGGAAGTCACTTGATAAATTCTAATAATTTACATCATGTTTGTTTAGGGATTATTTGCACGTAGTATACTGTAAGGCAGAAATGGAAAAATAATACCAGAGCTGAGCCCAAGCAAGGCAGCAGAAAGCATGATCATAGAAGCAAGGGGACATTGACTGAAGTCATTAAGAAGGACTAGTTGCACAAGTCACTCAGCTTTAGGTCAGTGTCAAATTCCTTTCAGTTCTTTCAGAATCATGAAAATCATCAATATTCATCTCTTTCCTGGCAGGAAGTCTTGTTCTTTAGATTCCCTTGTTAACAGAATAATCCAGGCAGAAGAAAGTTAGAACTTTCTTTCTGGAACAGTCAGACCCATCCCTCTGCAAATGATTTTCATCTTATGGGAAAAATATTCCTCCTTTTCAGTTCCATCTTTGGCACAGAAGTATTTAATTCTAGTGACTGCAAGCTGAAGTACATTACCAGGTTCATTACCTCTCACATGTAGAAATATAATCTTCTGTAACTTATACCTCTCTGGCTAAGACATTTCATGTAGCAACAGACTCCCAGGCCAGAGGAAGGGACAAAACAAACAAACATTCATGTAATTCAGGTATTCAGAGCGCTATGAAATTCCTGGGGCAACAGGCCACCCAGAAATTATGGAGGGCCTTGGGGGGCTGAAAAATTCCACTATAGCACAGGAGGCTAACCAACGGACAGCGTCAGTAGGATAAGGGTGGAAAAACAAACACACACACACAAACAACCAAAAAACCCCACACTCTAATTATTAAAGTATGAATTCTAAACGTTGTGGGGTGAATCATTCAACTGGTCTCCATAGAGGCTTGATATTTCCCATCCAGGAACAAGCATCCATTTCATCACTGTGGTCACTTGAATTTTAAGGGTTCCCTCGCCAGCGGTAAACTGATCTGTCAGAGGCCACAAAGGATCCCATACAACAGGAATCAGCTTTATTGCTTTTTATTGTTCTTTCAGGCAAGAACTATTTTAATCTCACCAGAACCTTCGCCAGGCTGCTAACAAACAGGCAGGTCATTTGTGCGGAGGTTTTCACCCCACTGTACCACAAAAGGAGAAAAATGGTAGTTAACACTTGGAAAAAGCAGTTCTTTTAAAGACAAAACAAAACAAAAAGCACATTCACATTGTCAATAAGGAGGATTTGGAAGATTGACTTACTAGCTCTAAAACCTTACATTTTTATAGCGCGAAGGGTAAGAAAGATATTTGGCACTTGGTTAACCAAGTTACATAACTCAGGGAGACAACTGACCGAGCTCCTTCAATCTATGTAAGGACACTTTAACATTTGACGATTAAACACAGAAACGTAGCAATTAATGCCCCCGATGTTTTTAACAGTGTACAGCCAAAGGGATTTTCCTCTAATGGAATTACGAAACAGAAGCATGCCTTGTTTAGCACGTTAACAAGCTTGCATTTACTGCTGTCAGCATTAGACCTCCCAGTACAGCCGTCATCCACATAATCAATGAAAATAGTTTGCAAAATGCCACTCTGATATTAGTCAGACAGAGTTATTCACCCAAGGAAAGATCTCTAAGTTTAGGAATAAGAGTAGCATTTTTCAGCATGGAAACTGGTTTGTCAACATCCTTTCTTCTCCTGCACAAAACCTCCGACAATGCCAGCTCAGAGCAACAGTAGCCTCATTTATTGGCGGGAAAAAAGGGGTCCCTTTGTATCATCAGTTTTGTGCCCTTTCAATAGCAGCTCCGGTGGTAGACTGGTGTGGACAATCGCAGTGACCATCTGTGACTACGAGACAGTTTGATAGCCGCAAGACTAACTGAGGTTCGACATCGCCACATCTTGCCCTGCTGAGTCTTTCATATGGCTTTGAAAAACTTAATGAAAATGGATACATTCAAAGCTGAATAAAAAGAGGTCTCAACAGGCTTGACCCTAAACCTAAACAATGGAACTGTAATGCCAGCACCATTGTAGCAACACGACAGATGTAGGTCGTGCTAGCTTTCATCTGTAGCTGTGACTGATAGCTTGCAATTTGCTGACAAGACGTATAAAGTTTCCATTTTCATTTGGTTTGTAGGCACGAATTTTGAGGGTTTAATTAAGATGGAAGATGCACTTTTTTTTTTTTGGTTGTTCACAGAGAAAATTCTTGCAAAGACTATAGTCAGCATGTGTCACTGACCTAGGGACATTCTTGTCCTAAATCCACCCTGCAGAACTTATTCTAGAATTATTCAGTACAAGATTGGTTTAAAAAGTTTACAGAGGAATATTACTGCTTAACCAAAGAGGTTAATTCACAAAATCTTTAGTATCAGTCCAGACCTTAATAGCTATATACTAGTATCTTGCTGATTGCTTTAATTATGTAATCTAAGTTGTATTAAATTTTACTAATTAGCTCCATAAATCCATCCATCGTAAGCACGTTTGCTGCTGATACGTCTTCACCACGTGTTCCATCCTATTTGGATCAAGGTGAGGAACTGATTTTAAACGGGAGCTAGGGAAAAGCAAACAAACAAACAAACAACATCTCCTAATCTACACAGATGACTTCAAGAGCAGTCACGGGGAGTTTTACAAGCAACACATTCTTCTCCGTTCTTCCTGGACAGAGCAGTTTTGGGAATTACCCAATGGCAGCAGAGCTAGCTCGTGTTAGAGCTGCCGTGGTATGACAAAATGTCTCCAGAAGAGCAACACAGAAAGCCATCAAGACATGACAGCAATCGATTCCTAAGTTCCCCTGAATTCGTAGGCCACCCCCTTTCTCTGTACCCCCTTGTGTGTCTGGGTGGGTGAGCCAGGGAAACGTTGGCAGACCTTGGATCAGTAGATACAGAAGGACATCAGGAAAGCTTCCTGGGTCTTCCTCTTTCTCCTGTAGGTAGAGTAAGTGGTGCAATTTTGCACAGCAACCTCTTCCAGGCTGAAGGCAAGCTTCAAGATAGCAGTTAGATGACTCAGGCAATCTTTAACTGGTTGGGGTCATGGAAACATATTTGCATTTAATTTCCAAAGAAAATGCTTCTTAAAAACAAAAACACACTTTCAAGCAAAAACTACCCCCAATTTTTTCCCCACTGCTTGTCCAGAAGACAGGGGGGTAGAAGAAGTAGAAATCTGCATGAGATGGCTAGGAAAGTTTTAGTAACTAAGGTAAAAGAATATACCAAGTCATTTTACAGTAGTGTCCTTCAATGTGCTCATGCAAAGTATTTTCACTTCATTAAGCACATAATGCCACCATCAGGTAATAAGAATCCCTGTGTCCCAGTCCCACATAAGCTGGTGGCAAAAGGATCTCTGGCCAACCTGGTGAGGAGAGCTTTCAAATTGGAACGACGGGGAGGAAGACGACAACTACAATCCAGTGAGGAAGTAGCAGACCAGGATGACAAGCAAACGGGCCAGCATAATGTGGCCAAGAAAGACCTGGTAATCAACAAAACAGGGCTGAAGGGGGACAACCTCAACTGTATGCACAGAAATAAGAAAGTACCTACAGGAACGGTATCATGGGGGAAGCTCCCACCTACTCTGTGAAATCAGCATGACTGGAATACCTCTCTGATGTGCCTGTACACTAGCACTTGCAGTGTGGAGAACAAACAGAAGGAATTAGAGGTTTGATTGCAGGGGCAGGGCTACAATCTCATCAGGATCACAGAGATGCAGCAGGATGGCTCACACAACTGGAGTACTACAATGGACAGATACAGGTTCTTTGAGGAAGGACAGGCCAGGACAGGGAGGAGAGGGAGTTGCCTTTTATGTGAGAAAGCGGTGGGAATGCATGGAGCTCTGCCTTGGGATGGACTACGAGCCAGCTGGGACGTTATGGGTCAGTATTAGTGTGCAGACCAACATGGTCAGCACTGTGGTGGGTGTCTGCTACAGACCGCCCAATCAGGAGGAAGTAGAGCATGAGGCCTTCTTCAGGCATCAGGAAGAAGCCTTATGTTTGCAGGCTGTAGTCTTCACGGGAGACTTTAACCATCCCGGTAACTGCTGGAAGGGCAGCACAGCATGGCACAAGCAATCCAGGAGGTCTCTGGAGCACCCTGATAATAGCTTCCTGACATGGGTGATCAAGGAGCCAATGAGGGGAGATGCTCTGTTGGACCTCATATTTACAAATAAGTAAGAACTGGCCAGGAATGTGAAGGTTGGAGCGGTCATGGCTGCAATGACCATGAGATGGTGAATCAACCTTGAGAGCAAAAGAGTCCACATTGTAACCAGTGACTATCAAACCAATACAATGAATACTTATAACAAGTTTGCTTTAACACACTCGGATCAGATCTGTTGTTATCTCAGCCCTTCAGGCCCCATGTTAGGTGCCAAAAGGGCTGTCATGGTTTAACACCAGCCAGCAACTAAGAAGAAAATTAACTCTATCCCAGCCAAAACCAGGACAGATGGTGTTCAGGATCGTATGAGTAGGGAACGAGACAAAGAGCAGGATCACAGCCTTGGACCTCAGGCGAGCAGACTTTGGTCTGTTCAGGGACCTGCTAGCAGCCCACGGGATACTGTCCTGGAGAGAAGAGGGTCTAGGACAGCTGGTTGATTTTCAAGGATCGCCTCCTCCAAGCTCAAGAATGGTTTGCCCCGATGAGCAGAAGTCAAGCAAGAGTGGCAGGAGGCCTATATGGATGAACAAGGAGCTCTTGACAAAACTCAGACATAAGAAGGAGGCATATGAGAGGTGGCAACAGGGACAGGCAACCCAGGAAGAATACAGAGACACTATCCAAACGTGCAGGGACAAAGTTACGAAAGCCAAAGCCTGTCTGGTGTTGCATCTGGCTAGGGACATGAAGGGCAGCAAGAAGGGCCTCTGCAAGCGTATCATCAACAAAAGGAAGACTAGGGAAAAATGTGGGGCCATTGCTGAATGGAACAGAGAACATGGTGACAAAGGACAGAGAAAAATACAGAGGTACTCGATGCTATCTTCACTTTGGACTTTAGTGGCAAGACTTGTCTTTGGCAATCTCAGGTTCCTGAGACCACTGGGACAGTCAGGAGCAAGCAAGACTTACCCTTGGTACAAGAGGATTAGTCTAGGGAACATTTATGCAAACTGGACATACGTAAGTCCACTAGACCTGATGGGATGCACCCATGAATGCTGAGAGAGCTGGTTAATGCCATTACAAGGCCACTCTTGATTATCTTCAAAAGGTCATAGCTATCGGGAGAGGTTCCTGAGGACTAGAAAAAAAGCAAACGCAACTCCTATCCTCAAGAAGGAAAAGGAGGAAGATCCAGGAACTACAGCTCAGCCAATTTCACCTTGATCCCAGGGAAGGTGAAGGAGCAAGTAATTCTGGAAATAATTTTCAAACATATTAAGGACAAGAAGGTGATTTCAATTAGTCAGTATGTATTTATGAAAGAAAAATCAGGCTTGACTAACCTGATAGCCTTCTACAAAGAGATGATTCACTTGGCAGATGAGGGAAGAACAGTGGATGTTGGTTATCTTGACTTTAGTAAGGCTTTCAGCACTGTCCCCTACAATATCCTCATGGAAAAACTGATAGAAGTATGGGCTAGATGAACGGACACTGAGGTGGACTGAAAACTGGTTCAACTGTCAATCTCAAAGGCTTGTGATCAGCAGTATTAAGTCCAGCTGGAGGACAGCCTTTAGTGGTGTACCCCAGGGGCTGATACTGGGCCCAGTACTGTTTAACATCTTCGTTAATGACCTGGATGATTGGTCAGAGCGCATCCACAGCAAGTCTACAGATAATACAAAACTGGGAAGAGTAGTTGATACGCCATATGGTTGTGCTGCCATTCAAAGGGAACTCGACAGGCTGGAGAAATGGACAGACGGGAACCTCATGAAATTTACCGAAGAGAAATGCAAAGTCCTGCACCTGCAAAGAAACAACCCCAGGCACCAGTAAACAGCACTGGCTGGGAAGCAGCTTGGCAAAAAAAAGTCTTCAGGGACACCAAGTTAAACATGAGCCCGCAATGTGCCCTTGTGGGTAAAGGTGGCCAACAGCCTCCTGGGTTGCACTAGGAAGGCATTGCCAGCAGGTCGAGGGAGGTGATTTTTTGTCTCTACTCAGCACTGGTGAGATCTCATCTGCAGCGCTGTGTCCAGTTCTGGGCTCCCCAGTACAATGGGCATAGTAGAGTGAGTCCAGCAAAGGGCCACAAAGATGATTAAAGCACTGAAGCATCTGATATATAGGGAGAAGCTGAGAGAGCTGCGATTGTTCATCCTCAAGAAGAGGAGGCTCAAGGAGGATCTTAACAATGTGTAAAAATATCTGATGGGGGACAAGGGAAAGGAAGAGAGAAGATGGAGCCAGACTCTTCTCAGTGATGTCCAGGGAAAGGACAAGAGGCAATGGGCACTAATTGATATTCAGGAAAAAAAGACCTTTTTAAATTTCCACTCTCAAGTTACTAGTATCTCCCTTATGTGAGGTTACCATACTGATCCTTGTGACAAACAAGAACCAGTCATGACCAAGTCAGGCAATAGCAAGAGTCATTTAGTAGCACATTCTATAAATGCAACACAACATCCTTCCTGGTAAAGGATCCCACAGGCCAGCTGAGGTTGTTCCAACAGGAGGGAGGACAATAGCTTTATTCTGCAAATTAATTACTCGTATGGGATGCAGCAAAGGAGATGCAAGATGTGGGTCAGGGCAGGAGATTTAAACAAGTTCCAAGTATATCGTTACTGTGAAGTATCCTTTGCACCTCCACAAGTAAGATGCACTGTGTTCTGCACTTAAAATGGAGTTTACCGTTCACTCAATAAAACTGGAATGTTATATTTCTAGAACAGCCCACAAAATAAAATTTTGACCAATGAAGATCACATCAGTTATTTAACACAAAGGGCTATGCCTTTCCTCTCCAAAAGCCTGACCAAAAGTCCACTGAAGTCAATAGTAGCTTTCTTCTGAATTTAGCGAGTTTTGACTAGGTCCTTTAAAGAGACATTCTGGATTTTGCTCTGGAAAGCACTCTCTTGACAGGAAAGAGCAGGAGGCTGTAAAATACCCAGAGAGATAGGTAATTAGGGAAATGGACTATCTCAAGCCATGTCCAAGAGCTCTTCTACCCAAACAAGGAGTAGAACCAATCGTTTCCCAGACAACAGCAGCCTTTTGTCATTGTTGGATTTGGTGTCTAAACTGCAGAAGACAGGCATAGGACAGATGGCCAAAGCTTCATCACAATCACCTTTTTAAGGTGTTCCTTTAAAAAACTCATTTAAGACAGGAGATTATTCCATTCTCTCATCACACGTAATAAGCCAGTAAACATTAGACAGGCCAGTGCAAAAGCAAACCAGCTTCAAATCCTCTAGGCTTCCTCTTACCAGTGTCTGTTGGGAAGAAGAGACTATAGTTTGTATTTTTGCCAAAGGTCATTTCAGAGACAATTAAGAAACCCTCGAAGCTACTACATATTACTCCTTAAAGGTCCCAGTTTTATAATTTATTGCACACTGGCAGTTTGCTGAGGCTGTGCAGAAGGTTATTGACTTCAAGACTTCGGCAACACAGAGCAATGTACACCCCAGAACAGACCAGAAAAGATTTATTGTCATTCTTCACGTTTAAAGGAAATACCGCATTGTATTCAGATCATACAAACTAAGTACAAAGATGAGTAAGGGAGGAATGCAATTACAATGCATGTACAGACCTAAACCCAAAATATGATAACAGTATAAACATTGCTATTAATTTTACATTGCAATAAAGGTATTTCCTGTATGAAAAATTAAAGTGAGCAAGAAAACCCCAAAACCAAACCCCTGAATAAGTTGAAAAATATTTCCTTAAAATATCTTGACTCAGATGCTCAGGGATGTGGAGAAGGAGAATCTTATTTTAAGAGCTTCCCAAGTAAAAATTACTGGTTTATTGTAAACTCAGCACTTAACTTTGTGAACAGATGTGCTTCTTCCAAACTTCCTCCACCCCATCCATTGTTTTATTTATCTGATTTAATGCAAGTTTCTCTTACACAAAGCAAAAAAGAATGCAATTGAAACTCCTGTCATAATTAAAGGTTTCTTTGTTCTATCATGAACCTTACTTCACTGTCAATACTACTGCCCAGAAGAACAATACATATTTAAATCTCTAATTCCCACAAGGGAAGAGAGTCCATTTGGAGCTCTGCAGTAACTGTAACAAACTGGCTTGGGGACAAAATACTATTAAAAAATATGTATTAATCTAAACTTTCTTCCTGATGCTAACACTCCACACCCTGTACCCACTTATCTTTTCATTTCTAACATTTTGTACACTTACAGTCATGTGCAGGTGCCTCCTATACCAGCTCATGAGGTCTGAACTGTGGAGAGGGTGGAAGTAGAGACCGTTAAGAGACAGAGTTACTCAGAATTAGTTATAGTGTCAGAACACGCCACAGGATTTGCACTACCACCCATAAGACTTTTGCAAACAAAAGGGACCTCCACAAACAGCTGCATTTCTCAGAAACTCTAGCCCTGGTAATCAGTGGCAAGACACGTAGGACGGCAGCTTTCAGACAGGCTATAGATTTTGCATTCAAAGATAAAAGTGACCAACAACCTCATCCCACTCAAAATAAATGCAAAACTTACTTTTCCAGCTCAGCTTTTTGCAGGCAACCTGCGACACGAGCCTGTAGCTAACTGAGCTATTTATCCTGCAGAATGATAAAGAAGCATGATACCAACATCACCTGTAAATTCCATAGGTGGGAGCCACTGAACACAACAGTGTCAAGCCTCTGAACATGTTCTTGATAGAAATTTGCAGATGTCTGTTGAAATGGTGGGGTTCAGTTCTGTTTGGGGGCACAATATAATCTAAGAGGCTCCCAAGGGAAATGCCTTACAGTTCCTCATTCATCTCTTGACCAAGCATATTACCTTCCCACACATTCCAAGTATGATCGCAATACAGGCAAGTGTGCATTCAGTAATGGGACAGCATCTGCAACCAGTCCCCAGCCATATAATGTGGTGCACACATACCCTAATTATGTGACATGCATTTCAGGTCACAAGACAACAGTATATCTAGTCACAACAGAAGGAGGGTGTGCAGGGTCATGAGTAAGTGGGGCAGAAAGCAAGATCTTGGTCACCCAAAAAAAAAAAAAAAAAAAAATCATTGTAATAACACCTTGGCCCACAGCTTGCCCCAAAATCCTACCTGGAGCAGCTCTCTGGATGGAGGTGATTCTGATAAACTGGGTCTGGTCTATGGTCTACAGCTTGGCTATGTTTGTTCAAGGCTACAGAGTATCATCATTATGGATTCAGGGACTTGCATTAAAAGTAAAAAAAAAAAAACAAAAACAAAACATCGCCACTTTCTGGTTAGTGCTCTGTATTTTATACACACACAGACATACATGATGTTCAGCAACACTATCCTGTCACTAAAGTACTTTTTCTATGACAATGTTTAGGGAAATAGTATGCCACATCTGTAAAGCAATTCAGCAAACTTCTTTGAAATATGAACTCAAAGCTTTTTAATATTAACACAACTTTTGTTCATGATGCAAAAATCATTCGCCTTGTTCAATCTTCTATGGAACCTTCATTGCATCAATATTGCAATTTCACAGCTAAACATATTAATAGGGTCATAAATATTCAGATTATGTAATAAAGACAGTGAAAGCAGATGATAAAATGCTGTTAACATTCATTTACAGCAGCTGGGAAGGCCCTGCCAAATGTTGCTTTACATAACAGGTCGTGATGCTCTGACTGTATTAAGCTTTCTGATCACTCTTCCTTTATCTGCTATGATTTTGAACACAATATGAGACAGTGCAGACTAACCAACAGATTTAGAAGCCCTTTCAAGCACACCAACATTTCAAAGGTTTAAAAGATTAAAATATCAAAAAAAGCCTTGTGGTTACCATGTTTGTGCTTTTGCATTTTATAGTGCAGACATGAAAGTGACATTCACATCATTTATCTGCATTAGCTCCACAATTCAGTGCCTCCAATAAATTTTAAAAGTGAGTTTATTTTATTGTACCATGCTTTAGTTAAGCTATAAGCAAAAAAGGAAAACAACACTCAGTAAATTGAAAACGTCTCCACTACAGTTTTCACAAGGCATCTTGAGTACTACTGAAACATTCTGTAATGTGTGCATAATCCTGTCCGCAACCTACATTAATTTTATCTTGAGAGTTGCATCTGAATCAAGTGACATCTTGCTTTGCTTCAGTATATTCTGCATTACATTTCCTTTGTTGCAGAACAGTCTCTGCTACACTTAAGAAGTCAGGATTCCCAAAGCATGGGTCAGATCCTATAAGCTCTCAGGCAAGCATCAGCCAGGCACGCGGACTGTGGGACTAAGTCAGAATGTTTTACTGTAAAAAACGATGACTCACATTTTGATTCACTTGTTTTGCATATTTCCACGCCAAAATTAAGCCCAATCCTGCAGACATTTATGGAGATTAGTAGCCCTAGGAAGGTTAAGAGCTCTGGTGAGGTCAACAAATTCATGTGTGTAAAGTAAACAAGGCTGTGCATAACAGGACACACACGGCAGCTACTATACTGCTTGTAAAAGCAATACCACTTCATTCACCCCTCCAGTCCTGCATCCGTTAGCAGCTATTCAGAGCACTGAATACATTACAAAGCCTAATGCTTTAACGGACTGAAATTTTACAGCAGTGGGTCTCAAGCTTTTCCTGTAGCCAAGGCTCATTAGAGAGAATTGACATGTCTATACACAACTGAGGAGTTTCAGCAGCACTTACCAGCTCCGGCTCCACCCCATCCATGTGGGGCACTGCTTCAGCAAGGCCCACCTCACCACTTGGGAAACCACAAGCTAAAGTAAAGGAGACCTGGCTAATTATCAGATGTTGGCAAAAATCTTAGCCACTACAGGAAAAATAAAATTCACAAAGGGAAACACCAGTTTTGTCAATACTCATTCAGTGTTGTGAAGTCTGCATCAAACTACAAGGAACTCCGTACTTGGTTTTTGATTTGAGTAAGGCTACCTTCAGTCAATTCTGGAGACTCTAGTCAGTGCATTCAGTCACCTGAAATTAAGATCTCTCTTCACTTTAAATTAAGTGCTCTTGCCCAAGTTAGAGCAGAGTCTCGTCCCAGACTTGTAGAAGTGGAGACCGAAAGTGTTTTTTCCACTGTCAGGTGTATTTGCACAAGAACTACAGAAGAGGTATGTCTTCCCAAAACCACAGACTCTTGAGATGAGATTCAAAGGAGTAATTCCAAGGTTATAAACACACTGTAATAGGAATAATGACCCATATGATCCTAATAACAGGTCTGAATCCCCACTGCACTACACAATGTGCAAGTCGTAACTTAAAAATCTCTTTCAGAGCATCTTGCAAATAGACCTACAAGCAAGGCAGAGGTACCTCAACTAGAAGTAGTTATAGCTAATTGCATGATCTCACATACTACTGATATCTTATGAACTGAGAAAAAAGTAATCGCAGAGATGTTATCAAAAAAAAAAAGTATTTGGACTTCAATTTACTTTCAAATATCCTAACACAAGCAATGCTAAGGAAAAACAAAGCCACACAAAGTAAATAGCATGTGCTCTGCAAGTCAGATGTTACAACTGAGAAAACAACAGATTACATATAAATACTTAGTTAGGGAACTCAAGTTTCTATTAAGTCTTCACATATATTCTATCTCCTTATTTACAGTATCTTTAATAAGCTTATAAGCATCCTCATATCCAGTACGAACTGCTAGTGATTCAGGATGCATTAACTATTCATTTAATATAACAGTCAATTACAATTATTTTTTTTTAAAGTAATCAAATGAATAACTAGATACATTACGGCGTAACTGAGTGGAGTGCAGAACAGAACTAAGAACAAATTGTTCTTTCCAACACAAAATATGCCAGTGCACAAATTCAGAAACATACCTGAAGGGTCTGCTTAAATCCCCTTTTTAAATTAAGTTGAAAAGAATTTGGACATTTCCATCATTTCCACCTTCTTGCCTGATTCTGAGCTACAGTACATTGCATACAGCTGTTCAAACAACCTGACTTCACCACATGCAGCTGAAGTAGTACAAGTAAAGAATAGGCATATTAATACAGGCAAGTAAAGCCCAATATCTACAAGTACCTTGACTTTTTGAAGTACTGTCTGCTGCCCTCCAAAACAGTTTTGCAAAGGAAAAACCTGACCAACTGCCATGACTGATAAAGAGTTCTTCAGGTTTCCTTCTTCTTACAGCTATATTAATGCACTGTAATCATTCACCTCTAGTCACTAAACCCCAAAACATCCACTGTTATTTGACTAACAACTACAGGCTTGCCTCAGTAATATTTGCAGACCCACTCCTGTTCTTTCTTCCTTAAACATCAATTGAGGTAATTTTTCCACCCTCAAAAAAACCTCCCTACTCTTCACAGATATGAAATAAATCAGGAATATTTGCAGAGTAAGTTTCTGGTGGCTGCAATGAAAGCTGTTTGTGAATCTGCAACTCAGGCAACTGAGGAGCAGAATCGCCATGGGACAGAGGACTGAATATGCTGTATGAAGAGAGTGCTGCAGGAGAGTCATCGAAGTAAAGGTTCATGCAAACAAACATTCATTTGTGAACCTTTCAAATAACTCTGAACAAAGATTTTTTTCATAGATTGTCTGCAAAACTGGAGACAATCTGCCAAAAATTGCCTTAAATGCTGGCACGGTGTTAAAATTAAAAATCAATACAAAGGAAAGGGTTGGGTTTTTTTCTGTATACTGTATGACCACAGGTAATGAATAAATAAGGTATCCTGTGAATACTTCCCCCTCCAGATTAATAAAGTAAGTATTCTTAATTTAGAATGGTCACACAAATATCTCAATCCTACAGCCCTCCCCTTTTTCCATTTCTTTATAAAAGAAGTACAGCAGGAACACACACTTGCTGGAATACAGTGAGACCCGTATCTCTCAGGTGACTGCTCTAACTACCAGGCAACTGATTCATAATCACTTCGTAAATAATTAAATATTCATTAAGTCTAGGAAAAAGCAGGAGAGCTTCAACAAACAAGTCAGGGAGACTTGTCCCAGAATACTCTGTTCCCCAGTTCTCAGAGCAATCACTTGCAAGGTGAGAGAACTGGATTCAAGACTCAATTTTGAGTAAGGTAGCAAGGTGTGAAACCAGACTCCTCATGCAAATGCTCTGATCACCAGGAAGGATGCACTGATCAGATTCCTAATGCCTCAATTTCATACATATTTCCACATGGCTCAGCAAAAGAAGCTCACATTTTTAGGTCATCTGAGTTGCCACCAGAGAAGACATCAGCATGGATGGGGCCGGCACTTATCTCTTGCCTCTGCCAGCGGGAGGCAAAGCAGTTTCTGGTCTATAAATAAGGGAACTATGTTAGCGAGATGCTGTGTTTCAGATTATAACTCCTGCAAACAGTCTGCAGAATAAACATGTAGGCCAGTATACGCAGGCACATAAACATACCCACAGACACCTCTGAAGTGAGACAGCAGCCCAAGGGGAACTAAACATGGCATCTGAAAGGCAAAACACAGGAGCTAGAGTTCTTTTATGGATTTAATTCTATGGGATATTTTTCACCCTAAGCCTCTTTGAGCCCACATGGAAGAGTGTGAAAACTGCTGTTGTAGCCTGAAAGTCTGTTCTCTCAGGCCTGAGCAGAGACCTCCCCTGTTACACAGAGGCCATCCTGCAGCCACCAGGGAATAACACACAACTATACTGAACTGGCTGGTGGGCCACCAGCAAGGCATGTGCTTGGTATCTCCTCAAACAGTCCCTCTGCCAACCCATCCCCTCTCACCAGTAACCCACTACTTTGCTAGTCAGGGTGGTACATATTGGAGGAATTACACTTTGGCTCTTATTTTCACTGATTTTGCCCTTTTGATATGAAAAAGAGGGTTTTCTTGCTCAGCATTATCAAACCAGTTATCAGGGACTGTCCAGAAAGGTTTTCCAGAAATGTTCTGAAATACAGGCAAAAGCTGCTAAGCAAATTTTGCACACATTAGCTACTTGGTCTTTGGTGGTCAGAGTTATCCTTGCTCTTTCACCAGCCTCTCTCAGTACTGCATGCCTCATTGCAGCCTAGTGCGACATACCTATATTTCACCAGACTTTTTTTTTTTTTTTAAGGAAAAGGTGCTCCAGTTTTCTGTATGTAGGTACAGTCAGCCAAAGCCACACAAAACTCAGTATTCACTTCCCCTTGTTCTGCTATGTTAGCAGGTAGAAGCAGCGCTGAAGCCCTGCTCAAATACAGACTATTTTTCTTGTCCACAGTTTTGCCATTAACATTTTCCTATTTTTCTTTACTTAAAGTACCAGAGACATCTCCACAAGACCAGATAGCGTGCCTCCCTAAGGTGCCTTTATTCAGAATGGTTATCATGATAATGCATCAAAACCTTGGCAGAAGACACTTGAAGCAGGAAGAAGTCTCGAAGGAGGGTTGAAGGAAAAACAATAAAACCCCTACTCTCACACCCCATAACCTCTCAGGCCCAATAGAAACCTGAAAAAGTAACATTTTATTCCATATTCCCAAATCATAGGTTCTGGCTTAAGTTTGTTGACAGAGAGCTGTCTGTCTAGACTCCAGTGAAGGTCAGTAACTTCAGTCAGATACAAGGAACAGGATGGTTCGAGATGATCCTGAGCTGCTTGTTTCTCAATAAGGCCATACAATCAAGTTTGCAAGGGGTAGTGTATTCCATCATCCCACAGGTAAAGTTAAAGACAGTAGTGGGAGTACTGCTTAAGAAGCATAGGATTTGACCCACAACTACAACATCATGGCATCAGAAGTGGCTGGCAATTAAAGGATTACAATACAGTCGACGATAATCCGATGAGCTCAGCTGCAGATGCACACAGACTGCTTATAGCAGGCTGCTGGGGAAGAAGCGATGCCAGGCGTGCACGATAGCACTTGCTGCCGCCAGGCTCCTCCACAGCACCCTGGGAAGAGAGGAGCCCCTAGTAAGTGGGGACCTGCTACCAGCACTGGGCTCCCTCATCTCTTCTGCACAGGGAACCTCCTCCCACTCTGCACGTGGTTGTGACTTCAATGCAAGGGTATCTGAGGAGGTTAACACTTTTGTTCTATTTTCTGTCATGACATTAAGAATCTCACTAATTTTATGCACTGTTACTTGGAAATTAGGAAGGCACAAATACATGAAGGCAGCCTTAAAAAAAGGCACATAATGCACACAACCCTATTACATTGGGTCTTAACCTCAAGTAGTGCGTTGGGCAGCAAAGACAGCACAGTTGTCAAGTTCTTAAATAAAGTTCTTAACTTAAATCAAGTTCTTAAACATACCAGTTATCCCTTTGCAACACAAAACAAACAAGCTAGCTTTTCATCACACAGCTGGTTCTTCATGGAGCTGATATTATTTATGCCAAGAATGCAGAGACCCCAATTTGCTACATACACAAGGCACCTATGAACAAGAGTTTATATACTTTCATTTCTACTAATCATCAAATTAGTGATTTGCAAGAGGGAGAGCATGCTGTGCCGTCTAAACACTTATAACAACCTTGGTGTGTTAAGTATTCTATAATAAGGGTGAGAACTTTTTTTCTTTTCAGTATACCTTTTGAATGCCTGCATAAATACGGTCAAAGGAATAAGAGTAACTTTACGCCTATCAACTTAGTTGCAGTGTGTTTTGGTACAGAGGCTTGCATTGCAGTGTATCCAGCAAGCAAGGAGAACAATGACTAGAGGCACTAGACAGCTATCTGACACAGTGCCCTGAACTACCAGGAATACAAAACTTTAAGGAAAGGGACTGTGTGGATCATCAAGTCCAGTCTGCTGTTACCACAGGCAATCCTATCTTATAATCTTTCCTAAAAGATTATTTACTGGACAGTTGGCATCTTCCAAAAAAAAAACACCCACAAAAAACCCAAACACGTTAATGACGAAAGGCTAAAGTGGTTTTTTCCAGCAGAAAAAGCAGAATAATAGATCTTCTTGTTCTATAATATAAAAAAAAATGAATTAAGTGCCTTGTAATCCTTTCAATTTCTCTATTACTTTCTAAAACAGTAACTTAATTGTTGAGTTAGAAAGTTTCGGTTCAGATGCCTGCTTATCTTGGTACTGAATGAACACTTATTTTATCTTGCCTCTGACCTAATGCTTTAGATTGTTTATCCTCTCTTCTCCTAAAAAACAGTAGAGGGGAAAAGCAGAGAGCAGCAAAACTTGAAAGAAGACAGGTTGTTGAAAGAATAGAGCCATACAAGAGCTATCCCTGAATCTTATTAGACTTCTGCTGTACTCTGTACTTCGTTAACATGAGCAGATTCCTCTGATTTTCAGGAAGCAGATACTCTGAAACCGGCTAGAACAGTAGAGACTGGTTTCTTTTACCATATGAAAGAATGTACACTGGAAAGTGAAAGGGGATCAGTACATCTCCTTATTTAGTTTCACACACAGACAGAGCGAAGCCAAAAGTGTGCACCACTCCACATCTGATGCCTTGGAAGAAATAAGTCAAAGCAGCGTCTTGAAGATGCCCGACACAAGGCAGCACCAACAAACTGCTAGCAGATCCTACACGCGGAGTAATTCAGATGAGTAAGCACTGAGTCAGTTAAGGAGTCTGGACAGTCCATTTACATGAATCTGCAGTAGTCAGTTACGTTTCCCACAACAGCTAATTATGTGAAGGGTTACAATCATTACTTCCTGGAAGTCATCATCCAGTAAACCAGCTGCATTTGCTTTTTTTCCCAATATAGTTAACAAGAAATACTACACCATAAGTGTTCTAATTATATTTTTTGTAACTTTTATTTCACAATAAAAAAAATAATAATATGACGAGGATATTTTGAGAATGCTTTGGTTAATATGCTAATACAGCTCTCTTGCCTGCTTGTCAGCACTTCTACATCTGTAACGGGAAGTCTCAGGAAGTTGCAACTGAAACTCAAACAGGTTTTATCGGTCAATAATAGATAACATAACTAAGTTAATAGGGATATTCTAACTGATGAATCCACGATCACAATTCTAAGCAAGTTCTACTGAAACTTTTTCTAGAAAAATTATAAAGGAAAGTTTTTTTCCCTTCTCACCACTCTGCAATTAAAAGCAACTCCCCAGACGCTATGCTCAAGGTAAATGCAGATCACCTCCTGACAAACTTCATTAAAACCAGATCAACTGCACTGTCCTGCACTGGACAGAGTTAGAAGTTAATGACACAGGTCACCCTTAACTCATTTCATAGATATGATTATTACACAGTCAAATCATAAAGCATACACTTTCTCCGCAGCATTTTCTGAGAGCATTTAGTGGTTTTTCTGGTGTTTGTTTCCTCGAGATTTTTCTGACACAGGAGGCTGGGCCCTTTTGTTGCCCAAATGTTTCAAGTGAAAGACTATGAAGAGCACCTGCAACCTTCCTACCTGCAACAACTACCTCATCAACATGCACCTAGAGCTGGGATTATTTTATCATGCCAACCATGAACTAAAACAAGTGTTTTCTGCTTCTAGAGAAGACAAACTGTTCATTATTATGTTTGCACTCACTGACTAGCAGAATGTAATACGAAGTCATGGCCATGCCCATATACAAGCCAGTTCTTGGAAGCAGAACATTAGATTTGCTTGGGGTTATTTCCAAAACATTCTTCATTTTCCATAAAGAGATTGCATCTCAGTCTCAGGATTTATCAAACGGTCACCTCCAGGTAAAATCCTGGTTTCCAGTGGGTTGTATGATGCAAGACTGAATACTGCATCTTGAAATTCATACAGGTATATTCCTGAGAAACAGTGAAATGAACAGAGGAGAGAGAAGGGGCTATTGAAGAGATTTTCCTCGTTCAGTTACTAAGCTGTAGCTAACAGAAAATGGCTTGAGAATACCAGCTTTTTGCCTGGACAAGATGGATTAGTGGGCAGAGCATAGGTAAAATGTAATACACCACCTTTAGCCTACCAGGTGGCTATAACCGACTTGTGACACACTTCTGTGTCTACCAGAAGATAACTTCCACAAGCCGCAGAAAACAGTAGATTCCTGAGGAAGTGGTGCCTCAGGATTACCACTCCCATTACAACAGATCAAAGTGAATTGTTTGTCTTAGAGCACTCCCACAGGACCAAGCCACCACACAAACTGCCCAAACAGTCTGCAGTTAAGTCTTGGAAACAAAGGAAAAAGAGCAGTGATAACCAACTCCTTTGGTTTCGATGCCAGATATAGTCTTGGCAATGTAAAACACACAGAGCAAGGAGTCTTCCTGTGCAGCCAGCTCTGCCTCTTACCCAGGAGATGGTCCCATGCTCTCAGCAATGGCCCTCTGCACTTCATCCCAAGTATCTGCTACTGCACCGCCCACCAGCCTCATCCCTGCTAGTTGTACACAAGCAGCGATGCCAGTCATTGCACCTTCAACCACTGCCTCCAGTTTTCAGCTGTTGCTCTTCCTCCGCATGCATACATACATATATACATACCCCCACAATGTCTTGAACCTCAGGGTATTTAGCATGGTGCCCAAGAGACAAGCAGTGGGGAAGGAAAAGACAGAGTAACTTCAGGCAGAACAGGATATTCATGACTCACAGTTCCCAGACTGACCAGCACAGAGCAAGGACAGTCACCCTTGCCTCAGAGACGGCCAGCACTTGATCGGATCAGCCCAGATAGCTCAGAGCAGAGAGCACAGGGGGGTCCCGGGAAGGTCGGGTCAGTAACTGGCAAGGTGGGAGAAGCCAGTCACAGAGGAAATGCTGCCATGAGACTAAAACCTGCAGGAAGCAGAGGGGGCAGCACGCAGGGCGCAAGGAGCCCTAGTACACATTTAGACTAATCGCTCACACACAAAAACAAACCCCCACACTCCAAAGCCTGTTTTGCTCCGTGAAAGCCGAGCAGTAAGAGTAGATTAGACTCTAATAGGGATTAATACAAGTTAAGGTAGCACTAATTTCCACTAGGGAGATCAGAAAGGTTAGACATGGGATAGCGTGACAGCTAGCTGTAGCAGAGGCTTGAAAAAAAGGTAAAGGGAAGAACAAGCACCACAGGAGCTTCCACTGACACCTGCCTGGCTCCATTTGTGCTCTCCTCCACATCCAGTCCTGTCCAAAACAGAGATTAGACGTGCTGCACTGTCAAGTCATGGTCAGTGATTTCTAACAGGCTGTGTAATGGTCAGCAGGGGATTTCTTATCCAGTCTCAACAGCACTGACCCACTTTTTTCCAGTGCTACCATCCATCACCTCTGACTGACAAGGAGACCAGTTTTCACAAAAGGCAAAACCTAACCCAAGCAAAGTTTGAGGCAGAAAATGAGATGAAATTCAGATCCCGTTCTGTCTTACCACAGCCATTTCAAAGCTATAAGTTTAATTTTATTAGCAACTAGGACTTCAGTTCATAAAAAAGTGACCAATAAAAGATAATGGCAGGAAATTAAATGAACCTTAGCATGATTTAGAGCATTGCTCTGCAACAGCGAAACTGCACAGAAAATACGCTTGGAAAGGAAAAAAAGCCCCAAAGAAGTGATCATAAAAGGATCCAAACTGCTTCAGAGTCAGAGGCGAGTTAAAGCTTTCTTAGAGACTAACAAAAAAAGCACAGGTATACACAAAACGTATCCATTAAGTATGCATTATGATTGCCGTATTGCCAGAAAGAAACACTGGTCAGACAATCCATTCATTGCTTGCCCTTTCATGTGTGCTATAGCAATTAAGACTTTATTCACCTTTAAATTCAAGTAAAATAATAAACGTAGCTTCACTGCAGTGCTGGGAGACACTAGGTGCAGTGTGTGGTCAAACCAGGAAAAAAACCTACTTTCCTGACTGTTGGCCATATTTTCAAAAAGGTACCAAGAAAAGGCATTTTTTTTCTTTAATTATATAGAAAGACTAAGAGGCCAAAACCTCTGAAGTTCCTCAATCGTGACCTTTGGGAAGTAGGCTTTTTGTAGGGCTCCTCCCACCCCCCAAATAATTTGGTGCACAGTACTGAACTAAAACAAGTTCCTTAGTTTTTGTTCCAAGAAAGCTGGGAGAACAGTAAGAGTACTGACTATGTAGGTTAAAAAAAAAAAAAGAAAGATTGTTGAGTTTACAACTGAACTATCTAAACCTGCAGATACCCCTTCCAGCTGCATAGCCAGCTACAAACTCATTAACATTTACCTGCACAATTGAAGTTTGTACTCTGAAGGGAAGGATCTGAGAGCAGGAAGAAAGTAGTGGGGGAAAAGGTAAGGAACTATCCTTCATTAGGCTGTCTCTTGAACATGTAACTCCAATTGAAAAACAGTACGGAGAACAATATCCTTTCTGTATAAGACGAAACTCATTGTGGTCAAGTTCTTTGATCAGAAAAATTTCTACTGAACCACACTTGATAAACTTGAACTTTGGAAACTGGCATGTATTAACCAGAATTTTTCAAAATAAAACTCAAGAATTCTGGCATCATCCAAGGCACCAAATTCTTCATCGTGAAGATTTTTTTTTAAATAGTTATCAGATAAGTTTACTAAAACGTCAACCCAATTTGTATTTCAGAACTCATCCTTTCCTTAGAGAGGCTTCTGTTGTTGTTTTAATTCTAGATTGTTTTAATCTGAAGTAAGTTGAAATTCAGTTTCACAAATTAGAATTTTCATTTTCCATAAAAATTAATTAGGCAATGTAATACATAGTGCTAACAAGTTGTTTCTGGTGGAAAATAGGAGTATTTTGTTCTGAAGAAGACCCCACAAATATTGATCTTCGGGAAGCGTCTCCCTTCGCAAAGCTGCTTTTGGGCTTATATTTCCATTCAGTTACTTCCAGCTGGCAAATGAAGGTAGAAAAAGGAAGCATCTAAGTAGCTCTTCCCTCAGTCCTTTTCAGTTGGAGATGCAGTTGTGTAGGAAGGCCAAGAGACTGTTAAACTCCAAAGATCCTCAACAGTTCAAACCATACAGAGGATCTCACTGAATACACAGGCCCAGATAATCAGTCAGCACAATGCTTACCTACTCAAAGCACATTTCTCCTGTGCATGGAAGGCCAGTTACAAGTCTTAAGAAGGTAAGCATGCCAGTATAACACTTCAATGATCTGAAAGCTATTGAGCAGCATCCCCCATCCTCTGCTACTACTGCACATTTCTTCTCCAGAGGGACAGATTTCTGAAGTGAGCCAGGTATTCAAGATCTCACTAGCTCACCGTTCACCATACCTGAGATACCCACGCAGACATCAGAGGATGCTCTAGTATTTCTTTGCTACTGTGGATTGCTCAGTAACTTTATCAACAGACACTATTTTACCTTATCAGCAGTACCAAGGAGCAGCTGGTCCTCAGAATACAAAAGGTAGGATAATAAGAGGCTACTATAGCCAACTCAGCTTTGAGTTAAGGAATGCTGTGTATAAATCTAAGTAGGGTCATGTATCAGAAAGTTAATACTCAGCTCCTAACTATACCACCTGTCTGTTGCTCATTTAAACAGGATTCCCTCCACTTCCTAGCTCTAGTTGTATCCCCCACCACAGTTGCAAGGTTGGTAGGAAACCTACCTCTAATGACTTCAGAAGGCCTATAAAATTATCACATTCTTCAGAAAAAACACATACAATTGATAGTCTGGATGATCAGGGATATTTTAAGAAGCAATTTTACTCAGTAATCCAATACAGTCTGCAGAAAGTCTACAAGGCACATTGCCCAAGTCATTTTAACAATAATATAAATTGTTCCTCAGAACTGTCAAATTGTCTTGAATAAACAAGCTCTTGATGCCTTTCCTAAAGCTTTTGAATTAGAAAGTGAAACATTGCTGAGAAATAGGTGCTTCAGCAAAATTACCAAGTAACAAGGTCATACTGGAACTGAAGTGTATCAAGATAGCTCACTTCCAACTAGTAAGAGTTACAGAACCAAGCAATACTTCCCACGCACCTTTATGTCTACAAATTAAGGTACCTATGTCATCATAATATCCTTACATCCCCCAAAACAATGGGTATAGGTATCCATCTAGACAGATCTAACTTCAGTATTAAGACATCCTTAAGAAATACCCTTCTGCTTTCTATATGATGTGCAGGGAAGTGAACACAATTCCCTTACTGCTACAATTGGTATAGTTCTTGACAGAAGTTAGCCTGAAGAACAGTGCAATAAGATATTCCGCCGAACAAGTCAGAAGTACCTTGTTCGCTTCAGCTTGACAAACAGGTAACATTTGCAGGCTTTCTACTCTTCCTGTATGACCTCCACTAAAGCAACAGCCAATCTACTGATACAGCTGAAAGTCCAAGGAGAAGATGTTAGTTTACACCACCCAGGAACCAGGCAGAACAATTAACATCTGTTACTGCTTCCTATTTGAGGAGTTAAGAGCAGAACAGCTATGTGAAGAATGGCACTGTTAAATCCTCATTTCCAAATATGGCACCATATACATACCCTACAGGCCGTGTACATTAGAGGCCCCTCTTTCTTCCGTATCAATATTCAGACATCTTATGACAGGATTTACAAATGTACACATCAGTGGTATGGCTTCTGAATCGCTAACACTGGTGTTCAGCATGCTGGGCTCAATGCAATCTCATAACAAGGTAAGGGATATATGTGGTGTTACACTCCTTTGCACATGCCTGTCCAGAGGACCTCAAATGGCCAGTTTGCTGCCAAATTGTCCACATCCTTCAGGCAACTAAACGTGTCAGCAGTGAGAAATCAGCTAGCCATTGCAAACACCAGAAATCATAAGCAGCAAAAACATTTTGGCCACACCCTTTCTCCTATCCTAATGTATGAAATTCCAGGTAGTATATAGGGACCTGCCTTTCCTGCATTTACATTCCCTTAAAAGTTACCCTGATGGCTAATTAGGACTGATTCCTTAGCCCTTGAACCCCCCAATATCAAAAAGATTTTCAAGGTATCCCACAATGGTATCTCTACTTTGTTACACTATCACTGAGCGAGCATCAAGCAGAATTACGTCTTAGTACAGACAGTTCTTGCCACCTGAAATACAATTCTAGTGATGCTGGTTAAAGAAAAAGCATCTCTGGCTACAATTTCTAGCCCAGCATAGTTTTTCAAACAGCTGCTAATCAACAATTCAGGCGAGACAGTTGGGACCAGACTGTACACACCCCAGACCACCACAAAGGAGCAAAGCAAGTCAAAATTCCTACTAAGCTATGTTTACAAATGCCACCTCCCCCTGCAATTATGATGGGAGACCATGACACCAATGGAAAGCCAAGTTCTCAGAGGTGCTTTCTACCTTAATCTTTGTTGTTTATGAAATGATCCGATATATGTAGCTGAAGGGCATGGTATTTTTTCTTCATTATTCAAAAGAAAAGAATGGCTTATATAGCAACTGGCTGTAGTTAATAAAGGCTGAGCCCATAAAAATCATGTTAGGAGGAGGCAAAGAACAGTCCGCACACTCTGCAAAGAGCCTAAGATCTTGAACATTTTTTCTGCTCAGTGATCAAGACAAATCTGCACCATCTCCACAGAGAGGCAGAAGCACCAATCCGCCAAGGGCTCAATGGCAGTGAATCCACCAGCTATGTGAGAGCTGCCTCAGCCCTGCCCATGTCAATCAGACACTTGAAGCATGGCCTACCTGCCAGCTCAGAGAAGACCCCTCACTGTCCACCTATCTGGCAGGTCTCTTATTTTCAGTCTAAATCCCTTCCTGGACCCAAAAAGACTTTCACTGGTGACAGGTATTTTTCACCAAAAGTTAAGCTTAGGAAGAAGAAAACTCAAAAACTACCTCTTTCCTTTTAAGAGGAAAAAGACCAACAAAACTCCAAGAATTGTCTTGAAAATTTGATCTTGCAGGATCAAGTAAGAGTTAAAAATACTGTGCAATTACAGAAGTCAACAAATCTTTGAGCAGCTGAGGAGTGGTTTCTCCCACCCTGTTTCAGACACCTCGGTTTGAAGGTCCCAGCCCTTGCCTGCGTGGGGCAGGAGGGCTCCTGAAGCCCACAGACCTGTGTGGGGACACACTCTGTCTCTGCACATTGCAGACCACGGGCAGCATCAAGGAGGGTCCACCCCAGGTACATAAAGAGCACACCCACGTCATTTTAATAAACAGAGTTCAGGTGTCGCATAGCTTTTTAAACGCTGCATTTCAGGTTTGCACCCATCCTCGAAGCTTGGATTTATTGCAATTTGTGTATTATGCAATATATTCCCTGACAGCACCCAGAAGAAAAGGATGTGCACCAAGAGACCCACACCCCACCGCCCATGCCGCTACTTTCCCATCCTCTGTTCCACCCAAGACACTGGCAGAGGGGAAAACGCCAGGCGAGGAGAGGAAACTCGAGGGTCTGGAAGCGCTGGCGGCTCAAGCCAGGGTCTGCCGGCGCTGTCCTTGGCACAATAGTTGGATGCAATACAGCCGGGCGATGCGAGGCTGAAATACTTCCTGGGATGGCTGAAAGGGCTCATTCAATAGTCAAGGATAATTCTTTATTAGCCATCTTCTACAGCCCAACATAGAAACTACAACCCTGAGGGGAGGGTGGGGGACACCAGCCATGTGCCTCAAGAAAGGGGCATGGCTTACTATTGTGTCTCGCCTCAGTTTAACTGCCAAGCCTTTTTTTTTTTTTTTATCCCCCCACCCAGCGTTACCGAAGTCGGTGGAGGAAGGGAAGGTGCTCCGCCGGGGCCGGGCAGCGGACAACAGCCGCAGCTGCCGCCCGGCCCCAGCCCCCGCCGGCCCCTCACACAAACCGGCGCCGCTCGGAGTGTGGGGGGCCAGCGGCCGCCGCCCGCCGCCCCCTCCCCGCTCCCCTCCGCCGCCCCGAAGTTCAGGCAACAGGGACCGACCGCCCGGACGGCGGTGGCGGCGGGGCCGGCCTCGGCCCGCAGCCCGGGGGAAGGGGCCGGCAGGGCGGCCGGCCCGCCGCGGGGGCTCTCCCCGCCGCCGCCGCCCCGCGCCTCTGAAGCAGGGGAGGCGCCGCCCGCGCCCCGCGCTTACCTTTCACTTGACTTTCATACTCCGCTATAATCTCTTTGTCCTTTTTGAATCTGCTCGGGGTTGACATTATCCACTTGCTTCTTCCGCTTCTCCCCCTTCTTCTCCTTTTTTAAAATTATTATTATTAATTACTATTATTTTTGTGGAGGGGCTCCCAAGTTGTATCAGATGGCCACAAGCCCGAGCGAGCGCGGCGGCCGGGGCGGCGGCGGGCGGCTGGCCCCGCGGGAGCGCCGCCGGCACCGGAGGCGGCGAGGCGGGGAGGCGGCGATCAGACTAACCCCGGCGCGGGCACCATCGCCTCCAGGCACCGCCGCCGGCAGCAACGCGGTCCGCGGCCCGGGGCCGCCGCAGGGCGGGGCGGCGGCGGAGCTGCCGCTGGCCGCGGGGCACCCGCTTCCACTAGGCGAGGGCGGGGGCCCGGCGGCTGCGCCCCACCATTGTTATCTCTCCTCACGCACCCGGGAGAGGGGAAGGGAAGGGAAGGAGGGAGAGGGCGCCGGCGGTGGGCGGGAGGCAGGCGACCGCGCTCGGTCCGTACGCCAGAGGCACTAGTTACTCCTGTCGCCGCGCTCGCCTGGGTGGGGACTCGGGGCCGGCGCCCCGCCGTGACTAACCCCGGGCGGCAGCGCGGAGGCGCATGTCCCAGCCCCGCAGCCCGAGCAGCGGCCGGCGCGGGGCGGCACCCCCGCCGCGCCCTGGAGAGGTGTCTCCGGGAATAAACTTCTCCCCGCCCTCCCGCCGCTCTCTCCTCCCTTCCTGCCTCCCCGCCCGCCTCCGCTCCTCGCTCGCCTCGTCCCCGGTGGCGCCCGCTCCGCCTCCCCCCTGCCGGCAGCCGGGGCGGGAGGCGCGGCCGCCGCCCACCGCCGCGTCGCGGGCCGGGCCCGGAGGCCCCGCCGCCCGCCGCCCGCCTCCCCCGGCTGCCCCGCGGCGGGAGGCCTAGCAGGCCCGGCGGGCCCCGGCGGGGGCGGGAGGGAAGGGGCCCCCGCCCCGCAGCGAGCATATGGTGGCCGGGTGCCCTCAGGGGACAGGGGTGTGAGGCGGCGATATGGTGACAGAAAGCCCTTGATCCGGCGGGGAAAGTTAAAGCCCCGTGCTGCCGCCACCGCCGAGCCGCACGGGGAGGGGAGAGGCTGGAAGGGTGATGTGTCTTTTGGGGACCCCGTTTTCCTCCCCTGTTTCTGTGGAGGCAGAGCAGGGCTGTGCTGAGCGGGGCCACGGCTGCACCGGCATGCCCAGGGGCCAGGACCCAGAGGGGCCAGGGCATGGCGGCACCAAGGGGAGAGCCGCAGCCCTCAGCACAGCGGGCTTTGCTTCCACCGTCCTTGCCCGCGTGGTGCTCCCCTTTGGATGCAGCTTGTTCTCGAGGGCAGGATTGCCAGCACCCCTGTGTGGGCACTCCTCGCAGCTCATGGGGGAAACAAGCAAAACAGGGTGGGAGGCCATCGAAAATGCGGCTCCCTTGAACTGCTGTGGGTGGCACGCGTCGGGGCTGGCCCTGTCAGACGGTCACGTTCAATGTCGGCGTTAGAAGGATGGACTCCAGCCCTGCGAGCAATGGTGCACAGCCCTCCCTGCGAAGCTGGGGCTGTGAGAAGGGGAAGAAGGTGGTCCAGAAGGGCAGGAAGAGCTGAAGTTGGGAGCATGGGGTGAGTCACCAAAGGGGAGAGGTGGCCCAGGAATGTCCTTGCTCCTGGGTGCCTCCAGCAGAGATGGGGACAGCCTCCTTCTCTGCCTGCAGAGCTGGTGCCTGGCTCAGCCCTTCGGGGCTGCAGAGGATGAGCTGGCTGCCAGCTCTGCAGGTGGAGATGAAGCTATGCATGCCAAGAGTCGAGCACGGCGGTTCACAGACCTGGTAGCCACACTTCTCCTAGGTCCTGGGCTGTAAGCTTGGGAGTCACCTGCAAAAGGTGTCAGGCGTGACTCAGGTTGCACAACCCCTTTCCCTTTCCCCTGGCTGCCCTGAAACTCAGCCTTTGCCTGAGAAGAGCTTGCTAAAAAACCATGGAAAAAGCAAAGAGTGATGGACACTGCTGCCTTGTGATGGGCAAAGAATGTGGCTGTCCTTCATGGGTCAAAGGCAAAAGCCAAACCCCAGGACCACAGCTGCAGACATTGGGCTACAGGGAGGTCAGCTCTGCGGAGGTTAAAGGCAGGTAGGGGACTTTCTGGAGGCACAGAGGGCTCTACTGATGTCAGGTGTGTCCAGAAGTGATTAGGCAAAGTTGCGAACTATTTACGAGGAGTTTCCCAAGGTGACTGCTGTATGATTTGTGTGGTGAAAGTGCCCAGAGATCCTGTCCTGGACAGCTAGTCCTGACACTGCCAGGACCTGACCCTTCAGGACAAAGAGGAGTGAACGGTGGGATCATCTGCTGCTGGGAAAGTTCAAGCCAGCTACCCAGTAATTTGGCTGGATTTGAGCTTTAGTGCTATGGGGACCTGGCCCTCGGAGGTCGATAGCACAGTTAGCTGTACTCATGCAGACATTCTTGCCTGTGTTTATATTTAATTCTTATGAACATGTTGCCTTGGTGTTGCAGTTGCTCATTTCCACACCTTGCATTTCAGCAGTAAGTGTACATCTGTGCTTTGCAGTTCGTCTTTCAGTTTCATCAGGTACCATGCTCTCCCCTGCTACAGGATCAGGGTAACAGGATTCCTGTTCCCTTTTCCCTCTTCATGTGTTGCTCTCTGTAATTTTATACATTTCTTTCTCTTGCCCTCCCAGCACAATCTCTTTCCAGCACTGATCCCAATTCAGATCACCTAAAGCGATGTTAGTACGGGAGGTTATTGTCTAAAGCCAATTTAACTCCAAGCTGGATGGTCAAATTACGTCCCTTGACTAAGAAGCCCAGCCTCAAAAGAGCAGTCATCTCCGTAATCCCACCCAACTCTGGTTTTCATCTCAGCCTTTGATGCTCATGTCTTGCCTCCTGGCTGTTCCAGTCCATCTGTTAGGCTGGGGACAGGCTGATTTACAAGGCAGTGGGCTGCATTCCTGGGGGACACGGGTGCTAGCTGGAGATTAGCTGTGAGCCTTGCCTGGTCTTGCAGAACACTGTGTTTTTGCAAACAGTGAGGACAGAGAACAGTGGTCAAGTCCCCTCATGCCCTGCGTGAGGCTATGCAGGCTGGCATCTCCGGCCAGGCCAGTCCCCATCTCCCTTGCCCAGGAGCTGGGCATGCAAACCATGCCCGAGATGTGGTTGGAGGTGTAGACATGAAGTTATCTGCCTCTCCCTCTCCTGGGGGCTGAAGGACACAGCCCCCTCTTCCCACTGAGCCTACGCTGGGAAATACTGCCCAGATCTTTCTCCCCAGGAGAAGGGTGCAGAGGGGGCCTGAACGCCCGTGCCTACACCATCCCTTCCCTCTGCGCTAGATGCTGCAGTCAGAGGAAGGGCCTGTCTCCACAGAGCGAAATTGGAGGCTGCAGACGGAGCATTTCTGTTACTCTGCAAAGGCAATTGCCTGTGAAGATGCAGAAACCATCTTCTGGCTCTGGAGACTGACCTCCCTACATTCAGCCGCTCGGCTCAGGGCCGCATGTCCATGGCAGGTCCACCGACTGAGGATGAAGCCGTGTCCCAGCAGGCTTGAGCGTGCCAGGCTCAGAGCTGCACAGATTCTGGATACCTGAGTTCGGGTTGGCCTCCAGGACAACCAGGATTGAGCTGACTGAGAAATCTGATTTCCCCCCGCTGCCCTTCTTTAGGGATTGGCAAAGGATTGTGCATTATTACATGGGTGTAATCTTCTTTTAAGATGTTCGTGGCAGCTCAAGTCTCCGGACTCAATTCCACACTGATTTACACAGCCTGCAATCCCATTGTGAGGATGGCGATTGCACAGGAACAGACCCTGCCTGGGCCCTGCAATGCCAGGTCTGAGGTGACTTACAGGACACAGAAGATTATTACAGAAATGCCTGTCTTTTGAGACCTGTTCCCAAAGAGGTCCCCACAGACTTCCCGTCAATTTCAAGAGCAGCAAGTGCTAGAGCTGTGGAACGGTCTTGTTATATGAACCCCTGTGCACCCGTGGATGATGCTTGAAAACTCTTGTTTGTCCACAGCGTTGTTCTGTGAACTCTAAATTATTTTATGTAGAGCATATCCAGGTCTTGGTGAGGAGGACGCTATAGACATTTAAAAAGTATTAGGATAAAGCTGATTGAGAGCACATATGTTGTTGCAAGAGGCAGAGTTGTATCAATAATGCAGTGTAGTAGGATACTGCAGCGGTACAATACTGGTGCAGGGTTTGTGGACTGTACCTCAGTGTTAGAGTTAGATAATCTACTCCATCGGGGAACTGGAAATCCTGAATTATGTATGATAAAACAGAGATGTGTTTATGCAGAGAGCAATTCCTGCAATACTTCATGCACTCAGTGCAAAAAGGGAATAACGCAGGCATGCTGGATTCTGCTTGCTTGAGAACTTCACTATTTGATTTCATTTACACAGCCTGATGAGCTGTGCAGTATTTGCTTTCTTGTGCTGCTAATAAAAATAGACCATATATCTGATTGCTGGAATATCACCGAGCTGTTCTCTGTGAGCACCTAATGAAATGCATCGACACCCTTAAACAACAAAACCCTACACTAACTTTCTTTAGGCTGAAGACAGAAATAATTCATCTTGCTTTATAATTGCTGTCAATCAGTCATTTTACAGTTGGACAGTAAGACTCTAAATGAAAGACCAAGCTTTAATTGAAACAATGAAACATTTGATTGTTATTGAAAAATCAGTAAAAGGCACCATTCAAAGAGCTTGTTCAAATGTTTGTCACTGATAAGATGCACATTTGTATAGAATCAAATCTATTTGCTTGGGAATGAGATTATTTTAGTAAATACAGTTGCTTATCTAAGATATAAAACCAGTGAGGCTTTTTTTCTCTCCCCTGCCCCCAACCAGTGCAGCACTTAATGCTGCTCCGTGCTTATAAACTCCAGAGACACAGAGACGAAATCTGGGCTTACGGGGTTTGTCACAGGCTGCAGAAGAGCTGGGACTTCACCCTGGCTGACCTGAAAGCGAGTGGCTCTAAAGCATTCAGCTGGACCTTCACAGCAATGAAATGAGGATTGCGAGCTGCCCAAACTTCAGTAGTTCGGGAAAGATGTTTCCCTCACCTGAGTTTCTCTGTGAGCCTAAGCTGTCACTAACCTTTCATTTCCAGGAACAGTACTCTGACCACTGGCACGGGTGTATTGATTGTAAGGGCCTGTGGACACAATCTCTTCCAGAAGCAGAGTGAAGGAAGAAAAGGCATTCTTACTTCACAGTAAGAGTGTCTACAGGTGGAGTATGTAGAATTGGTAATGTGCTTTAAATTCATGCTATACCTGGGTCCATAACCATTTTCAAGCCCTAGGTGTTTACTATGTACTTCTTCAGATTACTGTTTTTGTCTGTTGAGCAATTGCTGGGTTTCTTTTGGACATAATGATCTGAGTGTTCGTTTTGTGAGCTTCACACACCTAAATTTAGGCAACTAAAGTCATATGCCTAATTTAAATGTGTCATTTAACCAAGTCATTTAACCTCCTTCAAAAGTCAATCAAGAGAGGTGGGCATGTCCTTGGTGGTGATCACTACGGTTCACTTATTGTAGACACTTTGTTTAGTCTGGATTTTGTTCCATAGTTTTGTCCATGTTTAGTATGGATAGTTTTCCTTACTATCATAACCGGGGGTCGTATAAGACAGGAATGACATCCTCTTCATAAAACCTGAATGTAATATGCTGAATGTTAACAGCAGTCTATTAGGAATATGGTTATTATTTATAGTCCCTTGCTCCTGAATAAAATGCACAGCTAAGCCTATGCAGACTGCATTCGTTCATTTACTATTTGCAGTCACATTGGAAAGTAATCCTGTCGGCCTGTCATCTGAAGGAGGATTCAGGAAAAATACCATTAGGTAACCTTCTATATATATGTGTGTGTGTGTATACAGCCAATTTGCTATGTTCAAACGCATGCGATAGCACTCCCAGCACGAAATACATCTGAATCCAGGGGAGAATTGTTCACATCACAGAAAAAAAAATCTTCCAGGTGAAATCACTGACTTGAAAGAGATCCTTCTGTCTCCATTCAGCCCTGGAGGACTGATACAGTCTGCGACATGAACAAGCATTGTATTTCTTCTAAAGTGAAAAGAAAAGCACCAAACCCAAACCTCCCCACATTCGTTTCATTGCTATTTTGTTTTAAGAAATTAATGAGACTTAAAGCAGTAATTGGTATGTCAATATTTAGTCCTTTGGCTTTACAGTCATGAAGTGCATTTTAATGTTTCCTTGTTGACTTGTTCATTTTGAGCAGTGCTAATAGGACTAATGACATAACTAATATATAGAAAGTGATGAGGCTGCTTTATGTCTTTTACTGTTGTTAAGAATATTATCCTTTTTTTATATGGTGTTGCTATTCACTTCCCAATTAGTAATGACAAGGAGGAATGAATTCTGAGTAATAACTTTCTCAATGAGAAGAGACTGAGGCAGTCTTGCCGTTTTGGAGAAGAAATATAGAAGTAATTGCATCCTCACTGCAGGGTTTGTGTTCTCTGTGGGGCTACTTTTGTCCTGTTGGTAGCCTTTGAGACTCTGGTATTCCACTTCTCAACATAATGAGCTGAATATCGAATTCGTAAGCTTCACACACCTAAATTTAGGCAACGGCATGTGCCTTACACCTGCCAGCTTACATGCACTAGCATTATTCTGGATCTTTATCTTACTTCTCAAATTTAATAGCTATATTGTCCAGAGAAGCACTAAGATGGTTTTTGGTTTAGCTTTTCTTTCCAAGCCTGGTGAGGGAACACTGGTGTGTGGGGAGAACTCTTCCAAGTGAGCCTAAGGGGCTATGTTAGCGGTAGTTCAAGTCTTTGATGAGCAGATAATTGCAACTCTGATAATTAGCTTTTGGTTTTAAATTTTCCATTTGCGTTGTTTATGTTTGTTCCATCAGTTCTCAGCTAAAAATTAAATACTTCTGCTACTTCATTACCCCTGACCTTCTCAGGCTCATGGTTTTGAGTGGAGAACATTAGAAGTTGGGTTAAGTTTAGAAGGAGAAGAAACTGCTTGAAGCAGCGTCAGAGAATTAAGAACATTGTATTTTTAAAAATCAGTCCTATGTACTTCATCATGCTGCTGTTATCTGACTTTAACTAGAATGCTTATATGAATAAGGCTGCTGGATTGTACCCTCAGAACTTAGATAGGGGAACGCAACTCCTGGTCTTGCTATCCTTATATGGCCAGCACGGGCCATCCAGATTTTGCACAATCTCATCTTTCTGGGCTGCTTCAGTTCGTGCCAGTAGTTTAAATGTTGCGAATCGCCCTCATTTATCTCAAAAGGGCATTAATTTTGAAGCCCAGCGATGACACTTCAAAGGTCAGCCTTGTTCATTTTCACAGAAACATCTAGCTAGTCTGCTTATTCATTAGTGTGGGCTAGAGGGGTGGGAACAGCTGCAGCCCATCCGGCTAAAAACGTGCCTTGCTATTAAAGGTCTACGCAGCACGCTGCCGTTTCTCTGATTCAGCCCCTCGGCCCACCCTCTGGCTGAGCCTTGCCTAAGAGAAAGGCATACGTGGAGAGAAACAAGAGTGGAAAAAGAAAGGCTATTTCTGTAGCATTTTCTCTTTCGATTATTGATAGCAGCAACATGCTACTTTCCCGAGTTCTTTTTTCCCTCAGCTACTTTTGCCTTCACTGTTGCAAAAAGACAAACCAGAATCGTGTGGGAGGGATGTCAGATGGCTAAAGGTGGTGATACCGGGGCAAATGGAGGTACGAAGGGATACAGGCACCAAGCTGGGCCTGGGGAGACCCAGTATTTCTACATTTTGCTTCATAGCAGTTTAACATCACTCAAAATTCCAGCTGCTAGCATGGCCCGAGAGCACTCCAGGGTGAGCTGGGCGGTGGCAGCTGGAATGGTTTCAGGCTGCAGAAGGAATTGAATCCAGACCTCCCGCTTCTCGGGCTGCTGCTCCCCTGTATTAAAAGGCATCACAATGTCCTTCTCCTGCCATCGGGTTTTAAAAGACGAGGGTTAACCCGAACGCTGTTCTTTTAAAGACTTGAGTCTTGTGTGACTCTCTAAAGGGAAGGTGGTCCTTGCTGCAGGCTCCCTCTCAAAACTCTGTGCTAAACACCTAGCCCTGGGCCAGAGGGAGACTTCAGACATTTCTCTGTCTTTGGCTTTTCTTATCACCTGGCTGTGAGAGTCTCTTCCTGTAGCATTCAGGGTTTGGGGTGAATTTTGAGGTGCCTATGATTTCTCAGGCAATGCCCAAGTGCCTGCTCCAGAGGTGTGGACTCACTGGGGGCCGGGAGGCAGGAGATGCTGTGGTACCCGCATCCTTTATTGGACCCGGCTTTCTGTCGTATCCTCAGGTTGCAGCTGACCCTCTCTGCACGCTTGGGCTGCTGGCTCTCATCAACAGGAGACACACAGTAGTTCAAAGGTAAGATATAATGATCTTACCTTCACAACTGTGGCTTCAAAGTAAAGCTTTTAAGCTTTTGTTCCAGTGTCCAAGAAGACGTGTCCCACATGGAAGAAAATCAGTAAGGAGTTCCAGAGCAATTTTTCCTTTCATTTTTGGCAGTTGTTTGCACTTTTCTTAGCCTTAGCTTCCTTTTGTTATTTCTGTTCAGCAGCCCAATGTCACAATAATTGGGTGTGCAAATGTTGCAAACTACACACAAATACTTGTCTCCAAGCGAATAATGTTTTTTATAGAGTCATCTCTCTGTTTCTCATATGCACGCATATAACCGAAAGCTTTCTGTTAACACCAGCTGCTTCAAAAATTTATTTTGACCAAAGACTTAATGTAACTGACAATACCTGTTTTAGATGATCCGTAGTTTTCAGAAGTACAGAAGACAAAAGACGTGTAGAAACTGCCTCCGGGGCAGTTTCCAGCCGAGGCTGTTGATGTATTTCAGATGTCACAGCTCCCTCCAGTGGGAAGATGCGGGCAGCGGACTGCTGCCAGGAGGAGGTTTCTGCAGACACCAACGCAAAGCTTCCAAACCTCAAAAAGAAAATAGTCAAACCACCGTTTTTTTTCCCCTTCCCCCTGAATACAGTAGCTGATTCTCCCTTCTCTCCTCACAATACAATAATATTTCAACTAAATATTTGTATAAAATCTGAGAAAATTAACCTACGTGGACCAGATTTTCATACAGACTCAAACCAGTTATTTCCTGTTGACTACCATGTAAATGTAGTTGTTCATGTTTAGTAAGGTGGCACGGCTTATGAAACCACAACGTCTGAGATGTACTAGGATAAGGAAGGTTTCCTATATTAACATCCTGCAAGTATCATTCTCCAACATCAAATAACTGCAACAAATACAACACAAAATACATGTCATTCATTTGAACATATGTGAGTTGGTGTAGGTTTGCTTTCATAACACAGATTACTGGTATTTTTGAACCTCTACAGGAGCTGATGCCTCCTTTTATGGGTTTTCAAGTGTGACAGTGGATGAGGCCACGTCCATGTGAATGAAAAAGTCTAGCCCAGGCTAAGTAACAGATCCAGAATGGGAATGGGTTCGTTCTTTCTGAGAACCTGAAAACACAGAACAATTATTTTGGGAGATCTCCAATATTTCTAATTCTGGGTGTAATTTTTTGTGTGACTTTCATATCCCAGAAATCTTTGTGGCTTCTGGGGAGATGATGCCTTGTGACATATGCATTTTATAAATACCTTAATTTTCCCAAATACAATAAAAGACACCACCTATATTAATAATTTGTAGATGGATAATTTAATATTATTAGATTGATAATTTGACACGAGAAGAAAAGTAACTATTGGAGTTTAATGCAGTTCATTACTGCTCCTTTCCAACCAACTTCTGCTTACATTACTGACTATATTAAGTAGTGATTCAAGCTGTAGGTTTAAAAATGGGCTTGCAGCTGATGGATGGTGCTGGCAAACCAAGGAATAGACTCAGCATGATGGTTATAGCTAGGTGGTGGCTCAACCTATGAGAATCTGTATTAGATACAAAGGTATCAGCATCTGGAGACACAACGGCAGCACTACATAAATCATGTGCATTGTTATATGTTCTCAAGGTACATAAGATGTTGCCTGGCAACTGCATGTCTCCCAGCTTGGCAAAGTAAGTGTTTTAATTATGTCCCTGTGATACTGCATGACCACAGAATTAAGAACACTGACTCTGCCTGATCACTTTAAAAATGACATTTATTAAAAAATAAAGCTCATTTCCCAATTATCAATATGCCTTGCCTTAATCAAGCAATCTGTGCTTCTGATGTTGTTCCTAAGCACACATTACAGTATTGCAGTTCAAGGATAGTTATGCAGAAGCTGTTTCCTTTTCCTTTAATATTTCAGAATTTATAGGATTTATAAAGCATCCTTCACGTAGTCGGGGGATGCTGCTCCTTTTTTCTCTTATCAGTTTGTGCTTACATCTCTGAACCCACAGAGACAAGAAATTGGGGCTATTTTGCTCTCCTGTGGCTTGGACCTCTACCTTGTGTAAGGAAAGCCGCTGATATGCAGACTGTCCTGGCACATATCAGTAGTTTACAACATACTTCATCTGGATTTAGGTAAGCTAAGTACACCTGAAAAATTAGGTCCAATATATGCTATATAACCAGGTTTCTGTAAACTGTAACTACTGCACTGTATCTTAAAAAGACTGAGAGTGGAACACATTAGTAAAATACTTTTAAAAGTCACAACTCTGATGCACACTCTAATCCATGGTCTTCAGTGCACTAGCCTCTGTGAAGAACATACGTAGAGAAGAAATTGTAAATCTCATGAATCTTTGCAGGCCCAGCTTCAGCAGGAAAGTTGTCAACAAATCCCTGAAGCACACTCTCTGGGACACCCTGCAGTGTGGGAGTCGCCCCTCTATTCAAGCCCACTTTGATGAAGTGAATTAGGAGTAGCTCGCCTATTTTAGGGGTGAATACTCTAACCAGAAGGTGGGTGATAGAAAGAGTGTCATGATTTCACATCTCTGTTTTGTGGACTCCTGCCTATTTGAGGGTCTTAAATAAACTCTGAGACAGCGTTTTGGACTGGACGTCTTAAGAGACTTAAGGAGATGCTTAGTTGCTCATAGGTAAGAAATCCCAGATACATGTGGAAATTCAGCTACCTCAAGCAAGAATTTTCAAATTGCATGGGCAAGTTCCTAGTGAGGTAAGGTGCCTCCAGCATTACTAACCAGCTACTGCAAAGTTCTTTGAATTGAATTCTTGGACATAGGTATTCAGTTCTACCTTATTTCTATGTTTTATCAAAACCCTAGTCCATTTTCTTCTCTTTTCTTTTCTTTTCTTTTCTTTTCTTTTCTTTTTCTTTTCTTTTCTTTTCTTTTCTTTTCTTTTTTTCTTTTCTTTTCTTTTCTTTTCTTTTTCTTTTCTTTTCTTTTCTTTTCTTTTCTTTTCTTTTTTTTTTTCTTTTCTTTTCTTTTCTTTTCCTTTCCTTTCCTTTCCTTTCCTTTCCTTTCCTTTCCTTTTCCTTTCCTTTCCTTTTCTTTCCTTTCCTTTCCTTTCCTTTCCTTTCCTTTCCTTTCCTTTCCTTTCCTTTCCTTTCCTTTCCTTTCCTTTCCTTTCCTTTCCTTTCCTTTCCTTTCCTTTCCTTTCCTTTCCTTTCCTTTCCCTTCCTTTCCTTTCTTTCCTTCACCTCACCTTCTCCTTCTCCTTCTCCTCTCCTCTCCTCTCCTCTCCTCTCCTCTCCTCTCCTCTCCTCTCCTCTCCTCTCCTCTCCTCTCCTCTCCTCTCCTCTCCTCTCCTCTCCTCTCCTCTCCTCTCCTCTCCTTTCTATATGGGCCCAAGTCCCTATTGAGATTGTTCTCTTTTGGTGTTTTTACACCTAATTGCCTGTTAAGGAACCTTCAAGAAATAACTGGGAAGGAGATCACTCCTTCTAAGAAAATAGCCCTGGGAGATCATCTAAGAGAGGATGGCATTAATAGTACTCCCTCATATCATACTCAGCTCTGTACAGCTTTTTCATTGTATGGTTACATGAGAACAAAGGCCAGATTTTGTCAGGCACTATTGCTTCATACTCAGAATTTTGAACACTAATTTCATATTACACTTTTTTTTTTCCTACGTGTATGGAGTCCTCACCTAATTTTATAAAATGTAAGAAAGAAATGTGCTAAACTTACTATGAATATGAACATATACATTATTAAACTCAGCACTGGAACAGGTTGCCCAGGGAGGTTGTGGAGTCTCCATCCTTGAAGATATTCAAGAGCCATCTGGACACGGTCCTGGGAAACTGGCTGTAGGTGGCCCTGCTTGAGCAGGGGGTTGGACCAGATGACCTCCAGAGGCGCCTTCGAACGTTAGCCCTTCTGTGATTCTGAGAAACATATAGTGAAGGGAATCTAATCAGAAGACCCAATTACTATCTGTGTCTCCCTCCTCCCTTCCCCTGAATCTTCTCAGCTAACTTGAAAGTACCTACAGAGAAAAAAAAAAAATCAGTCTCAAAAACCAAACCCATGGCAATAGGACATGACTCAGAAGTTGGCAAGTTCAGCCTGCGGAGCAGAGCGAAGAGCCAGTTCTTAAATCTCGAGCCTTATGGGCAGCTCCCAAGCAGTCACAGTGAGCTGGGGGACCGGCAGCTGATGCATCCCATCTGAGCAGTCAGGACAGAGCAGGACAGAACCATCTAACACAAGATTTTTTTTGTTGGAGAGTTTCTTGCTTTGGTTTGAAATTGTGTTAGGCTGGGAGGACTTTTATATCTCTTTTCATAAAGAGAACTGTGTAGGATTGATACAAGGTTATCAGCACACTTCAGAGGTTGTCTTTTAGATAGATCAAATTGACCCAGTGTAAGATTTTAGTCCCTACAAATCAAGCACTGCAGTGCCTAATGCCAAATGCAGTCTTAGCTGTTCACTTCCCTTTTGTAGTGTGTGGGGAGAAGCAACTGCCCAGAAAATCCTGTGTGCTGTTTGCGAGCTGCCTTGGGTGGGCCAGGAGACACGGGCATGGGAGTAAGTAAGCCTGGAATCCCTCCTCAGCTCTCCAGCGTGGGAGCGGGTGTCTTGGCCATACAGGGCAGATAGTGTCTGATACCTACAGTTATTCTTTTAAAGAATGGGGCATAGTCCAGTCTTTTCCACTGTGTAGCTGCCTACAGGTTAGAGTACTCCCTCAGAAAGCATACCTGCCAGGGGGATTCACAGCCACATCTCTTACTGCCCAAGAAAGTGTCCTGCCCACTAGACTATAGGCAATGATGTCCAGGGAAGTAGTCTCTGCTCCACCCATTAAACTGTGTGGCTGTTCAGATGATAGGATAATAAGATTCACTGAAGAACAAACAAGCAGGACCACAAGAGAAAGAAAATGAGAGCAAGTCTTACTCTGCAGTCTGGTGAGGAATTGAGGTGAGGGAGTCACATCTACTCTATAAAGATATAGAGTAATGTGGAGATGAAGTAGAGAAGAGATTCTTTGATTAAAAATGTCTGCAATGCTGAGGACTTGAAGGACTTGAAGGACTTTCAAGGTTTAACCTTGAAAATAAGTGACCTGTTTTGTACCTATAACCTTTTTGCAGCAGGTAAAGGGAAATTTGAAGTTACGGATGAGCTTTTTGTTATTTTGTAGAAGTAAAAGCACAGGCTCTTATCAGCCAGGCTTGACTGAACTGCTCAGTTCCTGAAAATAGGTCATGGAGACAATCTGCACTAATTAGGAAAAGTTGGCAAAGACAATCATTGCAAGTTAAAAATGTGTGCCAGATCCATTTTATTTGCATAGTTGATCTGGAGGTGATGTAATGAACAGATTTTGTACCAAAGCTGGACATACTGAACAGTATGACTCAATTCTGGGAGCCGCAGAGAACAAGTCAAATCA
The DNA here is from genome assembly GCF_018139145.2 of Gymnogyps californianus. NCBI lineage: Eukaryota > Metazoa > Chordata > Aves > Accipitriformes > Cathartidae > Gymnogyps > Gymnogyps californianus. The sequence goes on from NC_059471.1 coordinate 181,671,320, forward strand.
GGTTTACTTTGCAGAGCTGCAGCTTTTGCCGACTCCTCAAGAACACCAGCAACTGCAGCTGCACCTTCCCAAAATGCCCCACAGCATATTGACATTTATCCATACAGTTAAAATTTTCCTTTACTTCTCAGGTCCGATTTTCTGTTTGATGGATTTAAACTTCTGCTTCCTTTGGCTGAATTCAACAGAGGACTTCAGTGCTAGTGCGTCAGATGATGTACTGGCCTTTAGGTATTTGGCATGCAAAACGGAGTCCCAAGGCTTGTGTCAGGTGTCTCCCAAGTTTGTACAAAGTCAGGTGTGAAGCTATGCAGTGCATGGGGAGAAAGAATTGTATTAGGATGGAGAGCTATAAAACTGATTTGCAAGCAGGCCAACATAATAGTAGCCAGTAGGAAATGGGATGCCTGACTACCTCTGTGCATTCAATATGAAGCTGTGGCGCAGGCTCCTGGACTTTGTTTTGGGGCCCAGACATCCAACACGAAGCCCTGCAGTGCTTAAGTTTGAGCTCATTTAATAAATTGTAGACATTAAACCTTTCGTTTCCTTTTCTTCTTTCTGTGGCTAAGCAGCATCTGTTTTCTGGATCTGTTTAATTACAGGTCCAGAACAGTCGTTTTGCTGCCCAGATGAGTCTGATCCTCTGCGTGCCCAAAAGCAGGAATGGAGGGGATGGTTAGGTCAAGCAGATAAGTGTGTATGCAGCAGGGTTAGGTGTCTGGCCAACTGTTTAGTCCTCTTCTAGGACAGGACTGTGCCCAGATTGGTATTTAGAGCTAGATCGCGTCTTTTCCTGGATATTCATTACTTTGCTTTCTGTCTTTAGTGTTAAGCAAGTATTTTGCTTACCTTCTGCTAGAACAATGCCCTGGATAAGTCACCACACAAAGCAGGTACCAACGTGGAAGGAAAATTTGAATTGGTCTTTATGTGTATGTTCCAAAGCTGCTGAAATCATTTGGCATCATTTTACTGACTTCAAGAAGCTGTAGGATTCTGTATCTTGGTGAGTATCTGGATGATGAGAGAAGCTGCATTTCTTTTATTAACTTCCAGCATTATTTCATTACATGAATCATTCCAGTATGCAAAGCTGTCATGAAAATTTACAAGCCTAGGCACACAGTCCTGCTTGTCCTATGTTTACTATGAATACCTTACTCACACATCAAAAAACCTGTTTGCCTCAGGCAAACAGAATTTCAACCAGCTTGTCTTCCATTAGCTTTTCAAAAAAGCCAGAGATAGGGAAAAAGCCCTCTGTCACTTTTCTTTTTAGCAGTTCATATGTTAACTTGAGATGAGTCAACCCAGAAACTCTCTGAAAGAGTGGCTACAACTTACCTTAAACTGGGAAGAAAGGGCAGGTACTCTGACTTGATATTCCTTTCCAGAAAGGAATACAGTAAGTCTATATCTAATGTTTAGAAAGCATTTTATCTGAGATGGTTCTCTCACTGCCAGAAGTCTCATTAACCTTTTTTTAGCATGGCAACTGAAATTTTAATGTGAGTGTGGAATAACTATTCTGAAAATGAACATTTCAAAGTTCATATATTGCACAGCTCAAACTGTGGATGTTTGTTGCGGTTGACTTTGCCAAGGGAGTATGAAGCTAATGCCTTTTACAGAAAGCAGACTCAAAGGTGAAGAGAAAATTACGTTCTGGTGAGAACAGTTCTCTACTTGTCAATATTCTGTATTCTCTTTGCTGGGAAAAACATATTTTCCCCCTTCAGCTATGCTTTCAGTAGCTTATTCACTAAGATATTAAACCAGACATTAAATGGTAATCCCAACATCCCAGCTGAACCTCATTGTCAGAACAGAACATGGGGACTGCAGTGCCCATGTGAGGTGGCTTTGCTGGATCAGGGCTCTTGTTCCGTTTAGCTTCAATTCAGTTACCTGAGATCTCATCTCGTTCTCAGTTGCTGTGTCCTGCCACAACACTACAATTTTCATGTTGCTCTTCAGAATTGTTCAAATGTTTTCAAAGTCCAACTCCTATATGCCAGCCAGAAAGTGTATTTTCTTTCATCTTATAGCAGACTAAGAAGCAAGCCTTTCTAATTCTTGTTTTTCAAGACGGGATCCTGGTGGGTGAGATGAGGCCAAATGAGAAGTGGGACACAGGCTCCTGTCCTCCCAGCACCGCATTTCCTCGCTGCTGTATGGAGGCAAAGCTGTGTAGCTCCTGGGGTGACCAGGAGGAGAAGGCAGGAGGTAGCTCTCGTAGCTCTGATCCATCTCCCTTCTTTCCCCCTGACACCACCCTGTTGAGGAGCAGAGCCCATGAGTGGCATTTCCACCACTCGTGACACTGGCACTCTGCCCCATAGACAGAGAGAGTTCAATCCCCGCCTTGATACACCTCTAGGGCTTTTGCAACTGTCCCATTCCCCTTAAACCTTTCTGTCACACGGTGCCCCCAACAAATTACCACGTCACCAAGCCAGAGCTGATCTCTCTGTCCCTCTGGATTCCTGCCTGTAGCCTGACCTGTTGCTCAGACACGCCACATCCACAGACCCCTGCTCCCCCAAACGCTGGGAACCTGGGGGCAGCGGTGGTGGTGGCCCGGTTGACCATCAGCCAGGGACAGGGCTCCTGTGTTTGGGAGCTGGAAGAGCAAAGGGCTGGATGCCAAATGGCTGGATTCCAGCTGGGGACATCAGGAGGCTCCATTGCCTGAGCAGCCACCTCACGGGTAAGGATGGGGGTGACGGTGGTGGGAGTAGGCATGTCGTGGAGGCCCAGGTCAAAATACTGCTCTGTCTGCAATTTTGCAGTGCCCTGAAAAGTGGCTTATATGATGAAAATTGGAAGTCCTTTATTACTGAAAGTAATAAGAAAAAGTTAAAAATACCAGAACCTATAATTTTCTTCCATTTTTTTAGTCCTCAAAAAGAGGAAACTAGAGGTCACTTTGGGAAGAAAGCAAAGAATAAGTAGATGGTTGTACTGCTCGGGCACTCGGACTGAACCCAGGCAAATGAGGCATCAAACGGGAGGTAAAGTCACGTTTTAAAAAAATCTATTTTGCATAATATATGACTAGAAAAAGAAATGTGATTCAGCATGGTTACTAACTTTAATGAAGAAGACAACACATATGCTTGAAAGAAGGAATTCCTCAAGGTATAAAAATAATTAAAAAGAGGCAGCTTTACCCATAGTCCTATGACAAAGTTGTTAAGGATTATTGCATGTCGTATTTAGTCCACCGTACACTGTAATTTTCTCAAGATGAAGGGTTATTTAAAGCTGTCTGGTGATAAAAAGGTGAAGTAGAGGAGGAATAAGGTCTTGCAGTACAATTTAGAGAAAGAGACAGCCATGGCTGTTTCTGACTGTTTGATATTCTGGGGTTTATACCCAGAAACACAGCAAAGTCTCCAATGTGCTTTTGCATAAACCCACTGAAAGTCTTCATGCACAAGTGTTAACTAAACTTTTTGAAATGAATATTTATTATTTTCCTTGCTTCTGCATGATCCTTGGGGAACTTGTAATGAAGGAGCATGTAGGAGAGAAAGGTAACTTTATTCTCTGCTACTGCAAGACACTCATAAACAGCTTCAAAGCAAGATGAAAATGCTTTGTGCTCAGCCACCGATAAGTTTGGTGCCACTGTGTCCAAAAGGATCCTTCTGCAAGTTAAGCTTTAGTTCACAGAGGGGGCAAAAGTCTCATTTATATGTGGGTGTCATTAATTATGGCAAACACAGGCAATAAGCTCCTTTTTTGTAGATGACTCATACTGTGAGGACAAATAAGCTAATTTTCCTCACAGGTAAGAAGAAGAGACTGCTGTGCCTTAGCTAAAAGTTCATTAGGATATTGGTGTAGATTTTTTTAACTGAGCACATAGTGATATATGTGCTTTATCTCAGCATCTTTTCATATTTTAATAACTTCCCTCTGTAGTGGGAGGAATTAAAGAAAAAAACCCTTTGAGGAGAGGCTCCAGAGTTAGATGAAGAACAGTTCCTCTTCTTCCCAAGAGCAGGCTTCACTTTCCTCCTGTGCTGCCCTCCCCACTGTGTATTTTCCCTTTTGATGGGTATTTGCACATCCACAGGCACACACCTGCCATTCATACTCTCCAGATATGTGATAAGCCCAAGTCACCAGGTCTGGAAAGTCAGTTCAGTCCCTCTTCTGACCCTTTATGGGCCCATATCTGTCCCACCACACACCTGCCCTGCCTCTTCACTCACTGTTACAAAGGACCATCCTCCCCTGGGAGGGGAGGAAGCGTGTTCCACTTCCCAGGGGAAAATGAGGTCTCCTGCTACTTGCACGAAGTTGCATCCATCGCTGCAGCAGCCACCATTCCTGCTTCAACGGTGCAGGAACGGTGAGTAGGGCAACGTGTCTGTGTTGCTTTACCGGCCTGGCTAGTCTGGGGGGCAGAGGCTAAGCTGGCTCCGCTAGGTAAAAACCTGCAGAACCAGGTCCATCCATCCTGCCGGGGGGTTGAATACACCTATGGGCCAGTGCCACTCTCTGCTGGGCTACCTGAGTTGCACAGAGGGTAGCAGCAGTTGGCTCTCTCTGGACTAGGGCACAGAGCGAGGCAAAGCATGGTAGGGAGCAGGGAGCTTTGGCTGACTGCAAGCTAATGCTCTGAGCTAAGATAACAATGCAGATGTACCCAAAGCATCCTCCAAGTGTCTGGCTACAAATTACAAGCCTTGGGGCACAGCGGCACAGGCTTTGCTCATCAGAGGGCAGGGCAGGGCAGGGAGCACACGGCCAGCTCTATTTGCCAAGAAATGATGGCACCAACCAGGTGACTAAAGCAAACTCCACATTTGAGGAACAGTTCAGAGGAAGCAACAAACCTTTGAACATAAGGAGCAACGCAGGTACTTTGTATCTGTGGTGCTTACACGGCCCCTGCCATGGCACCTCCTGAGCGTCTGAAGCTCCTTCTGTGTGGCGGTCCTCGCTGAGGCCTGGCGACGAGAGACAAGTTCTGCAACGCCCCATTTAGGAACAACGATCAGAGATGCAGAAGTCATGTCTTCAGTTGTAGTTAGTGCTTTGGCCTCAGGAGGACACCAAGCCATCACTGTGTGCTTTCTGTCTGGACTGCGGACCTGTCAGCTTGGCTGTAACATCTTTGCAGTACTTAAAGCTGAGCAGGGGTCAAATGATTTACTGGCCTGTACTGTACCTGGCACAGCTGGGGCTGGCTGCATTCACACTGCATGAGGATACCTTGGGCCTGTGCTAGTGTTTGGCTTTCCCTTCATGAACAGCTTGGAGACAGGCTGTATCAGAGTCACATTGTACGCTCGCATGTATTCACATGACTCTGTCTCCACACATGCAGACTAACCCACACTTCAGTTTCAAAATATGCCATAGCACATCTTCGTCTGCATGTAGCCATTTCTACCTTGCTTTCTGGAACCTGAGCTCCTGGCAAGAAAATTAAGCTATTGCTCATGATGAGCAGCTTGCACTGGGCTGTACGGGTGTGAATGCAAGCACTGAACAGGAGCATCTCCTAACTATGCAGTGGTTATCTAAAAGTCAGGGTTGGAAGCCAGGATTTGGTAAACAAACTATTCCACCAGTTCTCCTTTCCCACCTTCTAAATGATGCAGACTCCCAACCTTGTTTCCAGTGTTTTTTTCCGTCACTCCACTGATTTAGCCGACATCTATTGCCACCTACTGTCTTCTGGTTTCCATTATCCAAAAGGGATCATGAACTTGCAAAGGTTATCCTCTTTCAAGATCTTCTTTCCATGGATGGACTTGTAAATTCTCTGATGATACACGACAGCTCAGCATTCATTTTCATTGTACAAGAATGAAAATTCATTGAGGGAGAAAAGGAAGACCAGAGAGGCTTCCTCCCCTTTTAGATCACCCAGAGCAGCTTGCTCTCCAATGGTCTCACCTTGTCCATGATCTTGCAGAAGGCAGTATCATCATCATCTAACAGATGTAAGAGGAACAGGAGGGAAGGATACATTTTACATCAGCTTCAGAACTAATTGTCTGAAACAGTTAGGAAAGCTGGCCCAGTGTTCAAGCTGTGGATGCTTTTTTCCTTTCTTCTTGGCAGAGCTTGTTTCCATCACCTAGCCTAAGCAAAGAACTGCATACGTTAATTAAGAACAAAATGTCATCTCGCTGGAACAAAATGTCATCTCACCAGAAAACCACCTGCCATGTGGAAAGTTGTGCCATGAAACAACATCTATAGTGTGAATGCAAATTTAGCTGTCTTGAAAATAGAAGCTGAGAGAGAGCTGGCACAGTTGAACAGCTACAGCAAGCCAGCTCAGGCTTGGATTAGCAGTGTAGCCATACTCGGTAAGTCTAAGTTATGGAAAGCCCGTGGCAGAACCACAAACTGTCGTCAGATCTCCCAGTTTCTCAGCTGGGGCTCTCTCCACCATCCCAATCTTCCTCACATTGACAAACAGCTACCGGACTCTTCTCTATGTTTAATTTGACCCTGTGCTTATGAAATAAAAATGTCTCCGTAACTAAAAGGCTTAAACTCCTTCTGCAAACACTGATTAAGGTTGGAGCTTTGCCTTCCACTTCAGTGGGGGCAGGTTTGGGCCCTCGAGCACTGAGCTTTGAGGGAGTGAACAGGATGATCTAAGAGCGACGTGCTCGGTCCTTGATATGCCCAAGGCTGGAGGCCAAAGGCCTTTAAGCACCGAGGTGTGTCACTGTTAGATTACACATATCCTGTCATAATTTACAGCAGGCTTAGAGCATTAATCTCTGAAGAATACACAATAGGAGGAATATTTCTAAGATGAGGAAATCTACTGGATTTCTCGGTTTAAATCAGATAAATATAATATTTTAAAAAAATAGCCCCATACAGCTGAAAAATAGTAATAATAAACTGACTGAATTTTCAGCCAGCCTTTTTCTCTGTCGAGATATAGCAACAAGGTACTGTGGTGGTTCTTCAGTGGCTGAGAGCGACGTGCTCTCTCTCCTGTAAGCACCGCTGCTGGGCCAGAGATGCTAAGGGAAGCATCCCTTTCCTCCAGCTGCCTGTGCACAGTCTACTGTCATCCATTAAGTCCACCCTCAGGAGGGCTTGCTTTTCATCTCTGCAGCTGAAATAACAAGCCTTTCTTGGGGGAATAGGGTAAATCTTGCTGGTGGAAAGAAAATGTTTAATTTGAACACTCAGCAGCAGTTTTGGTGCACGCAGGTAGGACTAGACTTATTAGCTGAATGCGAACAGAAACTGCAAGTAGCACAGAGGCCTACAGTAACCAGTCAGAAAACAAGATTAAAAAAAAAAAAAAAATCAGTGCATCATCACATATACTGTCACTATGATACAAGAAAAGCTTCTGAACAGTGTTTCTACCAGAAAGGACACAATCCTTCCACTTCAGGGTGACTTGACTTTTCCTCCCACGAATGTCATTTAAGAGACCCTGCTGAGCAAGAATTGAGTCTGAATGCACTTCAGTGCTAGCTTAAAGCTCACTTTCTTTATACTGTTATCAACATACTCCTGGTTATTTCAAACTGGCTCAATCTGAGTGTTTTATAGAAAACTTTGCTTTAATTTTTTCCTTTGACTGGATTAAAATAGAAATGCCTCAGGAAGTACAATTGATGAGAAATACAGAATATGGTGTTTTTACAAGAGTCAAGGCAGTATTTCTCATGGCACTAGACTGACTAGTGTAACAGTATCTTCTCAAAGAATGGTTCAAAAGTTACAGACAAATAAAAGACCATTTGCAGTTTTGACTAGCTGATCTGGTTGATTGATAGATGCAGGATCCTGTTTTGCCAGCAGAATAAAAACACCAACTCTACTAACCTTTCAAGCTCTTTTTGATATTCATCTGTAACAGTAAAGCTCACATGTTGTTGATTTAATGATATTCTATAAAAACTAGGAGTCTCAGTGCCGAACCAGAATGATAACTAGTTCATCCTCACAATGCTGAACCTACAATGTCAGACTATAGTAATTTTTTTTCTAGGAAAAAAAAAGATATAATTTCCAATATCTTATTTTAGTACAATAAATGTTATTATTGTCAGAATCATCATTATTATTAATTACATATTATTATTCAGCTATGCCAACAGAGCGCATAGTTTCTAAATATTTGTTACAGCTCTGGGGACCTGACATTCTGTCTTGACCAGGAATAAAAAAATAACGCTGTCGAAAGAAGACGGTCCAAAGCAAGCAACAGATGAGTGTAGGTTCTACAGCAGCTTGACACCGTGCCAGTTCCTCCTTTTTGTAAACATGCTGGCTCCTGGTCCCTGGGGGATACTTGTTGATAGAGTATTGACTCTGTGGATGATAATTCCCTTCTTCAGCCTTACTTGCATGAAAACAACTCTCATTATATTTGCCATAATATTCCACGTCATCTGGATGTTAGAAAAGACTGCTGATCTCTGTCTAAGTAACATATAGCATATACAGCAAAATGTAAACTGAGTGCCTCCTACTAAAGGCAAAAGTGTGTAAAGAAACTCAAACACTCCAATTCATTCATTTCTAAAGTTTAGCTTATAGTGCTTACACTGCGAATACCAAGTGCTTGGGCATATGGCATCACCAGTAAATTATGACACTAGCCTACAGTAACGCTCATAGTTATTAAGGCTGAGTTATTAAGAAAAAGCCACTATGATCTCCTAGGCTGATCTGCTGCGTTATACAGAGCAGGAGATTTCAGGAATTAATGGCTGCTTCAGGTCCAATAGTTCAGACTGAAACAGAATATGTTTTTCAGAAAAAGGTCCAATCTTGGCTTAAATAGTTCCAGTGCTGGAAACCCCCCAAACTCAGACAGAGTTGTTTCTGGGAGCAATCACCAAAGCCTGCAGTGCTGGCTGAGATTCTGCTCCACAGCAAACAGGCTGTTTATGGCCAAAACACTGTCAGCGTAACCTAAACAACTATTGCTTTTTTTCTTGTATAGTCGTTTCTCCTCTCCTTTGCAAGATGAAGTTTCTGCACAACTGGAATCTCCTGATATTGGATGCAGTATTTTGCTAGTTAGTAAATCATCGTTTATAATACTGAAGAGTTTCAAGGATATTTCATTCTGGCTTTATGAGTCTTCTGTTTAAACCACTTACACTGAAATCCCTGACAGTAATGCTGGTTTTTCTCCCTTCATGTCACAGACAGCTGTTTATGTGCTGGTGGTTGTGTTTACCAAAGTGACATGATGGTCTGTGGCAAATATCAACTTGCAAGGCTCTTTCTGCCTTCACAGAGCACTGATCCAGATGTAACCATGGCAATTTATTTTCAAGCTGTTAGTGACTCAGAGAGAAATGGTGACATGTTTGACACAGAGACCTACTCCATTTTCCTTTTTGCCCTCTCTGTATTTCTTCAGCAGGCTGTAAGCCGTCGTTTTAATGGTCTAATTGTCTGAATCATCCTACAGGTTTGAAAAACACCAAGTAGGCAGAATTTATGTACTTAAAGGAACAACTTTAATTCCTCTTGCAATTAATTTCGTTCCTTTATATTCCTTGGCATCTAGATCAGTTCTTGTTCCTGACATCCTGAGTTCAGGTGAAATGAGTGCTCATTTTTTCCTTCTTTTTGCCAGGGTGCAACGGGGACAGGGACAGGGGAGCCAGGAGCCAGGAGTGACCCCGGCACTGGCTGTGCCTGCACCAACAATTTCCATCCCATGGGGACTGACTATGGAAGAATTTAATCTTCCTCTGATTACAGAGGCACAGAGGAAGCTTCAAAGTGGTCTCAATATTCCTCTGCTTTCCACACTCCTCCGAGGGCGCGGGCTGTGCAGAGGGGCCATGGCACATGGCCACCAGCACTGCCTCGCTTACTCAGCTTGAAATGCATTCAGCCCTGCCTTGGCTGGCCCTGGGAACCCCTCAGCACCTTCCTGCTACCTGCTCATCCCATACGGGATGATTTTCTTTGCTCTTTCTAGCAGAACACATGCCCCAGGAGAGCTCTCCTGCTTGACCAGCAGCTGCCCTCGGTCATGCCCTGTGCAGGGTGGCCAGCTCCAAAGTTACTACCTGAAGTTTCCATGCTGGGCATCCTGGCAACATGGGTCCTCTGCTCTCCTCTCACCATGGCTGGTTGTGTCCCGTCTCATGAGCTTACCTGGTGAACAGCACAGCTAGAGTTCAGCCTTGCTGTTGTTTGGTTTAATCTAACTGCTTAGTTTTCAGATGTGAAGGTTAATCTCAGGTCTTATCGGGACACCCATCAGATCTGCTTCATTTGGTCTGCTCAGGTCTTTTTATTCCACTGTATGGATGAGTTGTTATCTGTGAGAGCTTTCCGAAATAAACAGCTTGAATTTATTATGTAAATATGTATTAGATAAATGAGGTTTACACCAAAATATGCATTGAAAGAGAATTTCCAGAAAAAGACACATAAATTTTCCTTTGAAAAGCACCATATCATAAAGTGCTATTTTCCTCTGGTGAAAACGTATCATATGAAAACTGGCCGGACTACACACCAGTTTTCTAAGTAGTTATCATGGAAATGCTCTATTTGCAAATTTGGGGGTAAAAAGAAACCCAAAGCAACTGCACTTCAATATTTCTAATTGATACCAGCCTGTAACCACTGAAAAATATCTTTTTTCCACTCATACCACCTGGAAAAACCTGTAGTCCAATATCCTAACAGTTATGGGGATTCCCAAAATGAAAAGGATAGTACAAAAAATCCTCTCCTGTTATGTATTTAATGATCTTTATAAATCCTATTTATAAAACAGTTCTGAAAATAGTCTTCATGTGCTAGAGTGGTTCCAGCAACATGCCCCTTATCCGAGCTGAGCACTGGCAGGGTCGGCTTGCATTTCTGCTCCTTAGAAACATGAAGGCAGAGAACATCTCTCCCAACGTTTTGCGGAGTGCTCTTGATACCATGGGCATGTGTCTCATTAGCTTCCCAGGAGTTAAACGTTAGTAAATGTGATCATCAGAGGAAAATTACTGGAACAAACATGACTAAATAGTTCCAGCCACCTGCTACTTTGAGGAAGGCATCGTGTGTATCAAAAAGTAAGACGCAAATTCAATCCTCTTTTAGGACAAAACAACCTTTAAGAACACAAGGTGTTGCTGCAGTTGTCACATGTCTGTGTATGATCTTAACGGAGCATAATACTGCTCTGGCCAGTCATAGCTGCTCAGGGCATTGTAGGGGAAAAACTCCAGACAAAGCAGGATATGAGTGCTTTTCTGCATGTCCCTTCCCATTCCCATTCATAGGCAAGTTGCTGTTGATGAAAGATCATGGATCTGAGGTAGAGAATATGTTATCAGTGTGGAGACAGAGGACACCTTGCTGTGTAGAAGCAGCTCGTACATGTATGACCTGGGGGATTAGGAGCTGAAGAGAGCTGAGCAAAGGAGGGTTTGAGAAATAATTCTGTAACTACACGGATTAGTAGTCCAGAATTGCCAAGTGCTCTTTGCAATACTCTTCTCCAGTGCTGCAATTTATTATCTGGCATGGCTAAAATACTGGGATGAGGTGATGAATGAGAATAAACGCTACCAAACAGGCGATGCCAGCTCCATGTCTTCTGAGGGTACTCCTGTATAAATAACCCCACGCACCTTTACTGAGGGGCACAAAGAGGAGACTGGAAAGCTAAGTCTAAATGCACTTCCTAAAATCGAGAACTCTTTGCTATTTTCAGGAGATGATACTGGTTCTGTTGTGAGATAAACTAGATATATTTCCCTGATTGTTCCTTTCTTGACAAATGTAGCTCTTCTTGGAATAAAAAAGGTTCTACCAGATCATTAAACCACGTAATTGTCTCAAACTTCGTTTAATTAAGGATTGCAGTATTGCTTTTTTATTGCTTAAATAAAAACTAGCTACAGCTCTGCTGTCTGCAGTTTGTGTTTATTCAGTTTCTCCAGCAAACCAGTACTTTCTGTGAAAAAAAAAAAGTAATCTCTCAGGATTTTTTTTCCTCATTCCTGATTCAGCTTTCAGCAGGAGAAGCACGAACAAGAATTACTAGCCAGAAGTGCAACAGGAACGACAAGCTTGGATGATAAACAGGCAACGGATGCAGGAGCACAGCTGGCATCTTCTTTGAGTCCATATTGCTCCCTCAGATACTTGCAGTGAGGGACATACAAGCACGTGCTGTCTACAGTGCTGTCCATGTGACAAACTGTCCATCTGTTCAATGTACCTACTGATAATCTGGACTGATTAGTCTAAACCAGAGTCCACAAAGATCTCATGCTGTGTAACGTCTGTTATAACTCGTCCTTTGTTGTTCCAAGTGTTGTTTGTCCTTCCTGTGGCTGGCAGGGATGTTTAAACTGTAATAGACTTACTACTGGACCTGTGGTGCAGAAGCACTTCTTCATGAGTTGGGCCAAAACCACTTGCACATGGGGTATTATGATAAGCTAGTAATGCCTTGCCTGGATCACTGGCCTTCTCTAAATGCCATTATTCACTGCAGCCTCAGTGGACTCAGTTCCCAGTGAACAGCAAGGGGTGATTTGGTAAGACTAGTCTTTTGCTATTGTGGTGAAGAGAGACACTTCTGGAATGATTCCAGTACGGCTTCTCACCAGAGTCTCTTGGAAATCACATCTGGCAGAGGTGAAATTCACGTGATTGATAGCTGCATTGAAGCCAAAGCTCTTTGACTTTCTTTACCTGAAACAACATGAATAGCAATCAGCTGTGAAAAGTCACCATTGACCATTCAAGGGAAGGAGGATGCTCGGGGAAGGTAGGCAGCAGAAGCTGTTGTACTGGCTCTGGCTGGGATAGAGTTAACTTTCCACATAGCAGCCCCTGTGATGCTGTGGTTGGATTTGTGACTAAAACAGTGTTGATACCACCACCATTTTGGTGATTGCTGAGCAGTGCTTGTGCAGTGTTGATGCTTTCTCTTCTTCTCGCTCTGCCCCCTCCCCTGCTGTGAGTAGGCTGGGGGTGGGTGGGAAATCGGGAGGGGACACAGCGGAGACACCTGACCCAAACTGGCCATAGGGATATTCCATATGATATGATGTCATGCTCAGCACTAAAAAATTAGGATTTTGTCTTCGAAAGCAGCTGTTGCTCGGAAACTGGCTGGGTATTGGTCTGCTTGTAGGAGGCAGTGAATGATTGCTGTTGCATTACTTGTTTTTTCCTCTTTCCTTCACTTATTAAACTGTTCTTATCTCGACCTATGAGTGTTCTCACTTTTACTCCTCCTGTTCTCTCCCCCGTCCTGCTGAGAGGCTGTGTGGGTGCTTAGCTGCTGGCCATGGTCAACCCACAACTGTCCGTGTCTGTGGTTCACTTTATGCAGACGTATCAGGCAGTGCTGATGAGTACTTACCTGAGATATGGTTTGGCCTTTAGATGGTTTGCAGAGCTCAGCATTTTGTGATATCTTGATGCTGTGCATCATGTAGCCTCTGGAGAATTATAGTTAGCAGGATTGCAGGGATGATCAAAAGTACCCTGTTCATCAGTGGTCCGTCTTGTACCATAGTCTACTGTCCATGCCCCCACTACAATCTGTAATCAGAAATCACTTTATGTTTGATAGGCAAAATCACTTGCCACCTGGCCAGTTGATGATCTATTTTATTGATTTGCTGAGCCAATTAGATTTCAGCTATGGTTCACATCCAGATGGATTTCAGATAACTTCTGATCTGTGGCTGGTAAAGCAGTAAGGATTACCTGCCACAAATTCTTCAGTCTTCTCTTGGTTACCACTCTCAAGGGTTCTTCACAGCGCATCTGCTGCAAATACGTATAGAGGATCATAAATGAGTACAGTTATCTATGAGGATTGATCACAAAATCAATAATCAGTCATACTGATGAATTGTTATTTATTGTGATCCAAGGCATTTCCAAAAGAGGGTGGTTTGCTGTTATTTTTGCTGGTTACACCAAAGTCTACAACAGAGTCACAAAAGGATCCACATGCTGAGGCAGTTGCCAGATCTTTTCTTTTTCCCTTATCTAGGAATTTATTTTCTCTGTATGAGAAGTTCTACGTATGGTAGAGAGCTCACCTTATCATTTTGCTGTATCTGATGTTGGAAAACTCATCAGTCAAAGTGGTGATTGCTTTGCACAGATTGAAATGACCAAACTCAGAATGGATATAAAAATCTCACTGATCTAATAAAATGCCTTCTCCTAAAATGGTGTCAATAACCACTGTTGCAGCGTAAAGCTCATGCAAAAGTTGTAGACTTCAGAAGTTCCAGGTACTGCTCTGCCTTAAAAATTAGTATAAACAGAAAACATTTCATGTCATTGACTCAAGTTGGTTCAGCTAACATTTTGAAAATGGCTTCATTCTTATCCTTAATTTAATAATCAACATCACCAGTGGTTATGAGGCCCAGAAAGCAAAACATTGTCTCTTTGAAGCTTACACTTGCTATGCGTCATACGATATACAGTTTCCTGAAGTATTTGCAATATTTTGCATAGGTAATTGTTATTAGTCTTGACAACAGAATTATGAACCAGAATACTGTAAAAATGACAGACCATACTATCCTGGTTTCGGCTAGGATAGAGTTAATTTTCTTCCTAGTAGCTGGTATAGTGCTGTGTTTTGGATTTAGTAGGAAAAGAATGTTGATAACACACTGATGTTTTCAGTTGTTGCTAAGTAGTGTTTATACTAAGTCAAGGATTTTTCAGCTTCTTGTGCCCAGCCAGCAAGAAGGCTGGAGGGGCACAAGAAGCTGGGAGGGGACACAGCCAGGACAGCTGACCCAAACTGGCCAAAGAGCTATTCCATACCATATGACATCATGCCCAGTATATAAACTGGGGGGAGTTAACTGGGAGGGCGGATCGTGGCTCAGGAACTAACTGGGCATCGGTCAGCGGGTGGTGAGCAATTGCATTGTGCATTGTGCATCACTGGTGGTTTTTTTTTTTTGTTGTTTGTTTGTTTTTTTCCCTTCCTCCCCCTCCTTTTTGTTATATTCCTTTTCATTACTATTATTATTATTGTATTTCATTATTACTATTGTTAGTATTATATTTTACTTTAGTTATTAAACTGTTCTTATCTCAACCCACGAGTTTTACTTTTTTTTTTCCCTCTTTCCTCCTCCTCACCCCACTGGGAGGGGGAAGGGGGAAGCGGCTGCATGGTGCTTAGTTGCTGGCTGGGGTTAAACCACGACACATCCCTTCCAGGCTTTCCAATAACTGTCTCTTCTTTCTCTGAAAGATCTCAGATGATGAGGAAAATCCAAACAGCAGGCAACTGAATTTCTCAGACAGAATGATTATCAACAGAAATATCTGCCAAAACCCAAAGTCTGGCATTGAGTTTGCTGGGAATTTTGCCATATTCCAGCCAGTGCAGTTGGATCTTATTTGGGATAACACATATACTTCATATTTTTCTTGAGCTCCAAGTCATCAGTGGAGATGGCACGTGCCATTCAGAAGGTTCACTGCTTGAATCAATAACTCCCTTGCGGACCATTTCTTGGAGTTGTTTGTGGACAGCCTTCCCCAAGGCAAATGGAATTACAGGGTGCTGCGAATATGAAAGGTGGCCCAGAACTTCAATGTGTGACTAGGCCTCCTTCTTCACTTCCACTGCAGCTCAGCAGGGATGATGTGAGGTCTTTGGCTGCACACATAGCATCTTTTATTACAGCTGCTTGTTCCACATCTTGATGATCTGCAGAAGCATCTTCTCATGCGCAGAAAGTTTCTTGTCAGTAGGAGAGAGCTTAAATTGAAAACCAAAATAGATTTGTGCAACTTCTTGGTCATGACTTCTGTTCCTCTGTCAATCTTGAAGGAGACTGAAGTGTCTCAGTGTCCAAGGACCAATGACTTGGCTCAGGTCTATTTGCCAGATCTAGTCATAGGAAGGTGTCGGCAGAAGTTAGCTCTGGAATGTGAAATTGGCCTTCCTTAGGGACACTGGCTCACTTTTGTGACTTCTGCTCCATGGGACATTCTTAGAAGGCATTCATTATGGACATGTCTAATGACATATCAACACCAGGTGCATGCAGTGAACTGGGATATTTTTTGCCTACCTGTACCTGTCTAGTTCTTTTCAGGATGACTGGGTTATTATCAGAACGATGTTTGGTGTTTCTTTAATGACCAGCACTGGGCAGCAACATAAATGTTGCCTATGGGATTACTGGGACCCCACAGCATCTCTTGTTACACCCTCACATTCTTGAGTTGCATAGCCATTGCAATTACTGTAAGTGTCGAATCAGTAGCAAACTGTAGCTTTTCTAACATGCATCATTTCAGTATGCCAGTAACGTTGCAATACTGTGTTAAAGAGAGATGTACTGAAATTTTGCACAGAATCGTCCTCTAATCCTTCTGAAGTTGAGGTAGAAGATACTTCAGGAGGAGATAAAATATTTATTCAAACTTGTTAATTAAAATATTACTAAAATTTGCTTCTTTAATCACCAAAATCAAAGACAGCATTACAGTTTAACCTGTAATCTTATCAGACACATTGCTCCTCTTCTGTTTTGCTCCTTAGGGGCTGACCCTCATCTAAAATGCTTGAATTTTGTTTTCCAGTTCATCCAGTCATCAACAGCCTTGAAAATGAATGATCCCAGATCTTGCTTCTGCAAAACTGGAGTTGCAGGACTTATTACCACTGCCAGAACCCCTGTGTGTCTGTGGTTGTCTTCAGTGCTTCTGATTTCACTCCACTTCTGCCACCATGACATGCATTTATTGTTTACATAAAACCCACCTGATCAGAGATCTCCCTTCAAAGCCTATGTATCTAGCTTTCAGCAGCCCAACACAGGAGGTCAAGCATGTCTGGGATAAACCCAGGGAAAATCTACCCAAATCCTCAGTGCCTCAGTCACTGGCAGTCTTTTGTCTCTGGCAAGAGTGGATTTACACTGTATTATTGAGTCACTTCACTGGTGACTACTGAAACAGTGGCCTCCAGGATGTACACTTAATGTGGGTAGTAGAAGTATCACACTGCCAAGTTTCTTAGAGTGGGAAGTGAAGCTACTGTCTTGGGTGGTGCTTGAAGATATTCGAAGCAGACCTTGCTACTGCTCTCCCCAGTCCTCGTTTCTCCCATGCTGTTGAAGCCTCAGGTTTCTGTCCTTCACTCTCGTCCCCTAAGCTACAAAACACTACCAATAAGGTCACCGAAACTCAGACTGCTATTTGATTGTGGGTGATAAATGAGAAAACATGAAGGTGAAAACTTCATATTTATTTTGATGCAGTTGTATTTGTTTCTTAGAAACTTGAATATTTCTTTGTCAAGAGTTGCTACAAGTTCATAAAATATACAGTCAGTGTATTTGTCTCTCTCTCTTTTCTGCCTACTGAACTGTTGCAAGTCAGCTGTTTGCATTTTGCCATCTAGCACACCCTTCACATGAACGTTACGTTATTCTTGCTACATTAAGCAGCTGAGAAATCATTAACAAAGTTTTTGAAAGATTTATACTTCTCATACTGAGATTAGGTATATCAAAGTGATGTATGGTCATTCCAAGACTCTGGATCATAACAAAATAATTGCTCCCTTCAGTATCATCTGTTACCTCTATTTGTAGCAGAAGGTAGCAGAAGGATAGCCATGATTATGAGTAGTCTTTGGGGGGGTGACTACACCATATGACTTTGCAGTCTGAGGAACCAAAATTAGGCAAAGCCCTGAAGGAGAAGAGCTGCCTCTAATGAAAGATCAGAGCAATCAAGACACCGGAGAACAGGGTGTTACTGGTAGGTTGTGAATTCAACAGGGAAAAGCTATCCTTCGGTAAAACAGTTTAATGTTGCATGAAGGAGGTTCAATCAATAACTGAAACACTCTAAAGTCAACAGAGAAAAAGGGGGAGATTGGTAGTTGCTATATGCAGCAGAAATATCTTGTTGATTATAGGCCCAGAAGCAGGTTAAGTGCTTGATTTAAGTTAAACAGAAAAGTACCATGTCCAGTTGTCAGCTCTGTTTAAGAAAAATTATTTTTAATGCATTTGTAAACCATATATAAAATCACAATCAGAAAATACAAACCAAGAGTAGAAGTTGCTGGGATACTGATAGCAAGGCACACTCAAAACTCCCAAGTTTAAAAATGTATAGTTGTCCAACAGAAGGATTGCATATACAGATTTGTACAACAATCTGAATCATCAGCCTACTGACTGAACACCAGCAGATCCGTACAGCTTCACAACAGCTGCATCCATGGGAAGTGGGAAAGATATCGCTATTCTACAAATAGGGAAACTGGCAGAGAGGGGGTTGTGGAGCCAGAGCTAAACTCAGGAGTTCCTAAGTTGCTATTTAGGTACAGTACTCCTGCTGCGCTGTTTCTTTCTAAAATATTTAAGCTAATGTTTATTAACATTATTTAAGTTGATTCCACATCTACATTGCTGTTGTGGGCGTGTAGCAAGAACAGGAGCCAGTGGCAACCATGCTAGCTGGGGGACTGCTGCGCACATTGTGGTGCTGCTCCTCGTGAGTCCCTCGGAGAGGCTTGTGGACATACCGCCAGATTTGGATGCCTGAGGGATGTAGCATTACCGTTCCCAGATCTAAGCTTATAGCCCTGCACCGGTTTATGCTATATAGGTGTAGTGTCTCTCATTCATACCGGACTAGAGGCACAGAGGTGTGCTGGGCTGGGTTTGGCCAGGACATTGACGTGGCGTTACGCTCAGCGTTGCAGCGTTCAACTTCGGTGTGTGATCCCTGCAGTGGAGTCCCTCGTACCGAGTTATGCATCTAAGTCCCTACAAAAGTGAGTTGCCTTACAAGGAAGGGGGGTTGCAACAAGTGGTGGGAAACTGGTGTTTATCTAACGTTTATCTATGATTATGTGAAATACGTGAGCATCGAACAGAGACAGGAACTCAGGATGCCTGTCCTCTAGGTGGATGCCATAACCAATATATGCATACTCACTATTCCAGTGAATACTGGAAGGTTTTGTGAAGAGTGGGATGACTTTAAATGGAGAAAGGCCAACTCCAGTCTATGCTGACACTTTGTGCATTTTTCATTCTGGGAGCTGGAACATGTGGGTTCAAGTTTTCACAGGCGGAGAACTGGGCCCAATTCTCACATGTCTTGGGGAAGTGCTCTCACGCCCGAACAGTGACATGAAAGAACAGGCATAATCCTCTCCTTCTGAGGTGCTGCTTTCTGAACAAAACCGGTTGCCTTTCCTTTTTGAAGAATCTAACCCAAGAGGTGTGCATTAGGCATGCTGTGGGCATGTGTAATGGGCCCTGAGGGAAATGAACGTAATATATAGTCTGAGGAGCAACATTTGGCTGGAGATAAGCGTGGAGTCGTTCAGCCCTGACTAGACTGGGGGAGCTCAGAGGCACGTGGAGGCGCAGAAGTAGAGGGGTTTCCACTGGTGAGAGTGTGGGAGCTCTGGAGTAACCAGTAGGTTTTAAACCAAGGGAGCACACAACAGGCGGGGGCCGGGGGGAGAGCCTAGCCTCCACCTTACATCATACTGCTCTTTGATGATGGAGGAAATAATAGTAAAATACTTACCACATAGGTAATTTTTTTAACAAAGTTGTATTTCATGTTTGTAAATGCTTTACTGAAAATTGGTAGCAAACGAAGTGATCTTGTTTCACCACAAACACTGGCAGCAGGGGAAACTTCTTTATTTATCTGCATGTGGGGAATGTGCATTTGTAATTGAGAAACAAAAAAAGCAACAGTTTTAAGGACCACTTTGTGGTGTTTCACAGCTCACCAGCAGGCCAAGCACCACAGGCTGCCTAGGAGTAGTTCAAAGGACTGGTCCTTTGGACAGTTAATCTAAGCAGAACTGACCTGCCCTAGGTTTTACGTTGGATGTGAATATCCTCTGGTGGATTTGGCCCCTGGTAACTTACGTTGTGTGGAACTGAATTCAGATCTCAAAAGTAACGAGCCAATGTCTAAGACTTTGGTGTCAAACACCGTAAGCTGTGTTCAGGCACCTATAGTTGCATATGAAGTTTCATTCAGGGAATGAAGAGCGTTCCTTGCTGTAAAATGGAAAGCAAAGAGATGTTTGAAGTCAGTCCTCTTTTCTGCTCCTACAAACATAATCCTTTTCACTGAACTTTTAATACAGACAGTCAAAAATCTTAAACAACAGACTATAAATGTTTAAGAAACAAGCACTCAGATGACGTAATATCCTACATAGAGATATTTTGGCAGCATGCTGTGTAACAGTGAGAGCTTTGGTAAGGCAGAAATTCAGCAAAAGCCTAATTACCTCTACACTGAGATTGGGTACCTGGTAGAAGTTCTCCACAGGGACAAGGAAATTATATCCCTACCAGATAGAAAGCAATTTGCTGTAATCTGAAAATAACAATGTGAAAAGAGGGTCAGCTGGGTAAAATCAGTTCACAGGGAGAAAAAAGCAAAGAAAAGAGACATACAAGAAGAAACTATCAGAGTCTGATTAGACAGGGGAAGGAAGGAAAATTGGTACAACACGGCATAACTTGCAAATTCCTACTTGTATGCTCATCAGATGGTACGTTGTCTTCAGTTTTAGCATTAGTGAGACTACTCAGCTTTCACTGTAAAACAATCATGATACTCTACAATCATCAGCAAAGGGTTGCATCGCCAGAGATTGATAAATCACTATTAAATGAATAAACCGAACCCTCCAGCAATAAGGAATATGCAATTAAAGACTGCATACCAGAGAGCACACATCACTGGCTCTCTTAAATCTGTGCTAGCGTTTGAAGGAAGTGTGAAGCACCATTTAAATTCCTACAGCAATTAATCAGTACATTCCATTTCCCCTTATGAGAAACAGAGCTGTCCTTAATTCGCCATTTCCATATTCAGAGAGAATGAATATGGAGATCCATATTCCAAAAGAGAATCCATGAGCTGAAGTCCACTGGGCTGTGTTTGTGGAAATTAAGAGCAAGTCTCCTGAAATCAAACTACCTACTTTCCACATACCCGATGGCAGCAGACAACAGAATATTGTTAAAAAAACCAATATAGTTTCTGATACAATTCTTTTTGTCTAAGGATATAAAGAAATCGTTGTGCTACACCTGAAGTAGCAATTGCCTAATTTATGTTACTAGCAAACAAAGTAATAAGGCTATCAAAATCTACTAAGTATTTTATCTTGAAGTTTAGTTCAGTTACTGAATTTGCTCAGGACTATTATAATAGTCTAAATTTCAGTGAAACGGCACCTTTCCTAATATATGCATGGTTTCATACATTTTGATGAATAAAAGGTTGTTAAATAGCAATACAATCCTGTCCTGAATATGGAACATCTTCAAATTCATCTTGGAGTATCGCTTCTCCTGTGAAACTCCTTAACATCAAGCAAGGTCCAAACATTGCTGCTACGTTCCACCATTATAGGGTAGATCTTACTGTTCAAATAGTTTAATTGATTCTAGCATAGCGTAATTTTGATGAAATGCCATTCAACAGAAAACATGATTAGTATGAGAAAGAGAAAACAGAAGTGAAAGAGAAGAGAAAAATAATCAGGTTTTGGCTAAAGGCTGTCAGAGATTATTTCTTTGGGTCTTTCAAGTTTCTTCAGAGCCAGATGGCTTACGCTGTCTTCTACAGCATAGGACTGTTTTCATGTCTCATACAAAATTTCAGGATTTGTTTATTATTCCCAGCTTTCTACCATGACAAAGGTAACTTTTTTTATTTTCCTTTCCCCAGTCAAAAGTAGGAGCAGAGACATTCAACACAGACCTTCCCTGTCATCGTGTTTCTGAAACGGCAGCTGGGCAGTGGCGGTGACAGTGTCCCTGCTCTGCCCAAGCTGGACCAAAGGCTTGAAACCGGGTATCTCACGTCCCAGAGTATTTTGTGTCTTAGCATCTCGCACCGTGGCAGCCTCATTGCTGACAAGGGTTATCATGAATACTAAAAAGTAGTAAATAAGCAGCCACAGAGGAAGACGTTTCAGCATCTCCTATGTAAGTATCACTTAAGGCAGATCTCTGCTCATGGCCAGGGACTACCCTTATTCTTCAGAAAAGAACTCCATTGCAGAGGGAAAAACATGAAAAGAAAGAAATCACTTATGTAGAAACCTTGCGTTTTGGGCCCTGAACAAAACTCCTTTGATATATAGCAAACTTCAAAATATGACATTTAACAGATTTATGCTGTTTGAATAACTTCATCTGAAAGAATCAGGCTAATTTCAGTCATTTAGAGATTCATTTTTCTTTATTTGTGGCCACCTGCACAACTTGCTGTCTTTCAATGGGCAGTGTCTTCATCTGGATCTTAGTGAATGACTCATTTCTGTTGGATGCATTTATTTTGCATCTCATATCTTCTGAAAACACATTTAATGGAAACTGTGCATACTACTTTCTTTCTGTTCAGTTTGTTTTAAAAATGCAGCCCAAGCTACAAATGATATATTCCTGAAGATGAAAAAAATGAAGACCATAGGAAAGGCAAATGCCGTCACCTGAAACCCAGAAATTTTGCCCTGTCAGATGGGACGGTGCAGAATATCAAGTAGGAAGCAATTTGAGGATACTTACCTAAAACTATCCTTCTGTGATTAAGCTGCTGTAAGACTGGCTGAGAGAATGAGTCACATATTATTTCATGGCATGCTTGACAAAACACATCTGTGTTGTGGGACTGTGGATCAGAAACATCTTGTATTCTGGTATAGCAGCATTCACCGAGTTGCACTCAGGTCCCAAGGGTGTTCAGAGAAGAAAATGTGAATAGCAAAGCATGTGCTGCCACGGCACTCAACACAATTAGGAAGTGAGAGATGTTACTGCACAAATACCTGGCTGTGTGGCCAGCCTCTCAAAACCGGACAGCGGCTTTTGGGTACTCAACTAGAGAAATCTTAAAAGGTTCTTGATTTTCAAAGCGTGTAGAGGTTTTCTCTGAAGACTGAGGCCTCTTTATGGGATCTTGAATCAGAGACACTTAAAATATTAGCCACACTCAAGCACCACACCCTAGGGGACTAAGGTTACAGAGCCTGTTCTGAAACCCTTTGCCTCACCATTTTACTGCTGCGTAGTTCCAGTTCTCAGATGCATTCTCTCTTAAACACTTTGAATTAAATACATCAGAAATGTATGTAGGCATTCATCTTTTTCCCATTAGCATTCCTCTTGGCCCTCGGATTTCACCTCTAGTGCCTTTTCCGCTTTTATGTTCTTTAAAACTAGACTCACATGGAGAGATTTTAACACTCAAAGCAGTCCTCCATGCTCAGATCAGCAGTAAAGACGTGAAAAGAATTTATAGTTACAAGATAAAAATACATACCCATTTATTGGTTTTTCTTGTTGGAGACACTGAAGAAATCCTGAAATTTGACCCACCCGCAGAGTTTAAGTACCAATCGGTAACGCGACCTTTTGCAAGCTGTTTCTTCATCAAGAGGATTATCAGTCATGATTTATGGACTGGTGATTAGTGAGAAATCTACGTAATTTTTTGTAACTGCCTAAGCTGCTGGGATGAGAAGAAGAGTTTAGAACCACTGTCACTTTTGCTGCACAGCATGGTTTTTATAGCATCGCTTTGGACTGATCCCAGAAGGGCTTACTGTACAAACTATTTAACTTATCTTTGTGGACTCAGAAAGCAAAAAAACCCAACACAAAGTCCTGGGATCCAATGTAAACTGTACGTCATCCTTTCAGGCACATTTTCATCATGTCACCTTTTTTTTTTGGCTGATTCCTCAAACCCTTTGTGTAGGATTCACAGCACTACATACACATTAAACTCCTCCTTAGCTACTGGAAAATGGCAGTCTTAACATGCCTTACGGTAGCAATTTTCTTGCAAGCAACAGTTTCTTAGGGCACGGTTGGAATTGCATTTGAAATACTTTTGTCTCTCCCAACATCAGTCTTTATGAACATGCCAAAATAAGCATAATCTTGTTCAACAGTCATTCATTTCTCCCATCCCAGTAGGAAGAATTCCTGGAAATATTTTAGGACTGTGTAGCATGGAAGCTGCTTCTGAGTTTGCCCAGCTCTTAGAGGTTATTACTAACATGCAAGGATTGCCAAGAAGTAACAGGATTTTATTTCTGTGGTTTTGCAAGTGTTTTGGTGAGGGCAATAAGCCAAGAGAGAAATTGGTGATTCCAGCTCATAGCGATCCTAATTCATACTTAGTAACTGCTGTGAGAAAGGCTTCTACAAAACTCTTAGTTGTATCACTCCTTGCATCAAGTTTCAGTCATTGAAAGACAGTATCTAAAAATACTGGAAAACCCAACTATTGAATATCACTATCACAACTTAAATGTCCAAGAATGGTAAGCAATCAGCAGCCAGATCCTTTGCATGCCACTTCCTTATCTATAGGATTACCAACAGTTATAAAGACTGGTTACATTTCTTTGGAAACATACTACTCTCTAGAAGCCGATCTTTTGAACAGTTTACACCATGTGTCCACAGCCACTCCTAATGGGTTCAGAATTATGTACGAGAAACAGAGTTACACTAAATTGTGAGAAGCTAGATCTGTTTCTTCTTATAGTGAGGCAATCCAGCTTAATTTGTGAAGTCTTCATCAGCAGGAAATACCTCTGATAATGAAACTGGTACAGTTATATATTCCGCATACAAATCCAAGTATGATGCAAAATACTGCATAATTAGCAATCTGTGTAACATTTGATGTTACAATTGACATTCTTGACCCAAGACAGGCTCGGTTCTGTGCAGAACCCCCTCTCCGATGGAGACAGCATGTGCGGTCATAAGAGGCCTCAAGTCCTTGTGTTGTGCTCTGGAAAGCTGCACTTCACCATCCCAGTCTCGAACCAGAGGGCTAACTGCAAAAGCAGAGCATGCATTCTCCTCTCAGTATTAAAACAACTGAATTGATTCTTCATCTTCTCACTGACAGCAGGTACTACCTACTCCTGCCTGGACGTGTCATGCAGGGGATAAACTATCTTTTTCGCCAGTGGCTTAACTGCTTCCCTTCTTTTAAACCAGTTTCCTCTACCACTGATAAGGCCTCCTCTCTGAGTTCTTGCACCCCTCACTGTCTTTCTTCCCTCAGTCTCATCCTTTTTTTGCCAAGGTCCCTTCTGTTGTCTTGCTCATCTCTGGATCCAAATAGGGCACGGAGCTGACAATTTTTCCAAATGAGAAAAGATTAGGAAGTAAAAACAGGAGAACTACAATCTCTCCCACAAGTTGGACAGTGGAATAAGGAAATAATTAAAATACTAGCAACTTGCCTAATGTGTTAGGAACCCTGCCTTCAAGATGTTTTGCTCTCTTTGCTCCATTAGTACCGGAAATAAAACACAAGAAAAAACTTCTAGCACTAATTCCTGTTGGACTGAAGCAGGTGAATTTGAATTGGTTAAATATAGATAAAATGCTAATTACTTCCCTTTGAACTCCAAGAGCAGGCAAGCAGCTGCCATGTGAAATTCAGATAAAACTTTGGTGCATGTCTTGGCCTCCCTTAAGATATAATTGTCACACGAGTTTGGAAAGAAACTCACACGTTTACTTAGAAATTAACAAATGAAGAGCAACATGTTTCTTCCACTGATGACCAAGGAACACACTGAACTGTTTTCCAGACTTCAACTTGCATACCACTACAATTTTTTAGGAGCTGCAGCCTCTTGTATAAGAATCGAGGCTGACCGGTAAAGACTCCTCTCTCTCAGCTGTTTTTTGCAGCTCCTTGAAATCCTGCAGGAGTGCCGAGGGATCTGCTGACTACAGGTTGAAAAACACTGCTCTAGATCCTTGCTCCACAGTTTTGTAGCTTGTGTAGAAAGATTCTACTAGAGGGAAATTACAGCAATGACATCACACTATTGCAGATACTCAAGCTTCCTCTAACCCTCTAAGTGCTGTGTACTACTGTGCAGATGGCTACCTCAGATCCTCAAGTACGGAAATTTACTGTAAATTTGGTCTAACAAGGTCCACGTCTAAGCAGGGCTCATCAACTCAATGCTGAATTATGACAGCTGTACTTCCAGTCTCAGCTGAATGGAGCATGTTTGCATTGTATTGCAACTGCACAACGCTTCAGATAAAATGGGTGGATGATAGTCACAGGAACTTCATGTTAAGACATACAATTCAGATTATTTGGATTTAGATTATTTGTCTTCTCAGAGTATCTACTAAGCATATGGAATGCAAGCTCCTAAAAATCCAGGTGTTCTGAAACGTATCTTATCCCAGATCTAGAGCAGCCACTGTGAATATGATCCACTGCCAGCAAACTAAAACCCAGTGTTTTTGTATGTTCTGTTTTTTTTGTGTTTTTTTTTTTTCTTACGCAGAAGGGATGCAAGAAAACTGAAACAAACCACAGGAGTGCTCTTATGTGATACATATTCCAGAACTAGATAATATCATTACACAAATGAACATTACTGAGCAGTACAGCTGCACTGGCTTTTGAATTCCTGCATGAGAATGAACCCATATGACATGCTGATATTTAAAGACAGAAAACTGGCTAATACACCACCTTTAGTATGCCAATGTTGTGTATGCAGTAACACTGCTCAGCCAAACACACTGAAGATAATAGCACACACTCATTTCTGATGTACAAGGACAGTAACAGATCCCTTTGGCTACATTTAACAAAAAAAGTTGAAACTGTCTGTTGTACGTGTAGTACCATAAACATGCAATATTATACTTCTGCTATCTTTTGGAGTTGACAAGTTTCAGCAGATTTTGAGAAATCAGATAAGCTACAAGCAGATTCATGTTTAAGGCCTGGTGTTCAGAATGTGCAGCTGTAAATGCAGGTAATGAATGCTCCTGCAGCAGAACTTCAGAAAGGTATGTCCCAAGACTAAACAGAAATGAAAGAAAGCAATTTTGATATCTGAAATTAAAGGGGAAATATATTGCTATGAAATACTTCTAAGAAAGAGTTCTCTATTTTTACCTTGAAATATACATTTTTATTCCAGTGTTTAATTAGCTTTATGGCCACTTTCTTGGAAATGAAATGTCAATCAAGTGAACAGTTCACATTTTCAAAACAAGCACTTACCAGGATACATCTTAATGATTGTGCTAAACCTGGCAATTTTGCTATAATCATACTTTTTTTCTTTAGTCTACATAATAAATTACCCTGTACCATACAGCTTTCATTCTTTTTTCTTCAAACACAACTGTTGTACTCACATTGGATTTTAACAAGTTCACATGCTCAGATATTTTCCTAAAAAAAAAATTTATCAGGTCACACACCAACATGGAAATTGTAAAAACAGTAATAAAATTGCTGTCATCCTTAAATACTACCATCCTGCTAAGTCAACAACCTCGCTGAAAATTGTTAAGGATGGAGGACCAAACGGAGCTCTTGGGCAAGCTAGCACAATTCTGTTGACTTCAGATCCTGTGAGATCCGCCTTGTGAGATTTCTTTTGTATAAAAGCTTCCTCGGAAGGTTAATGGAAATTAAGCTTTCAATCTATTCTAGATTTTCAAAAAGGACAATTTATCCTTTATCACTGGGCAAAAATGAATTTTCCAAAGTATTAATGAATTTCTGTCTCATCCATGCTTTGAAGTTTCGATACCATTCTATAAGCTTTTTTCTCCTTTGAATCTTTTCTTGTAAGCTCATTTTTTTTTCCTTCTCTAGAACAGCAGGAAGCTCTTTCCAGTTTTTAATAAAGATAAATGGAGCCCCCATGGTTTTTAATAATTGTAATGGAGCACTGTGGTACTTTGATGAATTTCTGCAATCACCTGGTGTTATTACATCTTCTATAACAGGCAGAGATCCATATGAACAAGCTTCATAAATTCTATAGCATTCTGTATTTATTCCCACTGGGCACAATGTCAAATCACTCTGCAGCAAGGCATCTTGATAGTTTTTGAAACTTTCATTTGTTTCTTGAGGCTGCCACCTAGGAAAGTAAAGGGGTTAAAAATTAACATTTTTCCCACAGGCACTGCAATGAAAAAACAGAGATATGCTTTAATTTCAATTATTTATAAAACTGAAAATGCTGTCAATGTAAGAATTTTATATTACACACACAATCAATAGGCTTTTACTTTTAGTCTTAGCTATTCTTAAAGTCTTCTAAAAATTTATTGAAAATGTCAGTGTTAAAAATAGATTGTAACACTTTTTAGATATGGTCCTTTTAGGAAATTATTAATACTTAGAAGTGTAAGAGGCAAATTGAAACGCCATTTTAAATCTACTGCATGACGCATATGTCAATTTACTTCACAGCACAGTTCAGAAACAGACGTACAGGGAGACACTTGAGGGACTTCTTAATGCATTTTTTTTGGCCTCAAACACTTTAAATCAGTAGAGGTTTGCTCTTCAAAAGTTAGGATGTAAAGCAATCTGTTAACCTGAATCCATCTTCCTGAAGTGCCTCAGAACGTCTGTGAGATAAGAGTTTATGTCACAGATACAATCCATCTCCTGAGATTCTTCACCAGCATAGCTGAGGTCCTCCTAAGCACTGCTGTGCCTGCTATCAAACATTTTACAGGTGTTGCTTGGCAAAATTAAGAAATACAATCAGAACCCTATTCCTGTTACTCAAAAGATCTGTTCTACCTACTTGAAATAAAAAAGAGCCATGCCGTACAGATTAAATCCACTCTCTTATATGGAACACAACAAAATACAGCTGTCTGTCTTCTACTAAGACATTAATACACACAAGGTGCAAGACAAATATTCCTTCTCCCACCATAATCAAATGTATATAAGAAAAAAAAAGATGGTCTTTATATGTAGTATACATAGGAGATTTTTCTATGTATTTAAAAAACGTGCTTTACATAAAATACAGCAACAGAAAGGCTGTTACGTTATGAAGACCTATACAAAGAGTCTCAGCAATGTTCTCTGTTTTAATTATGACTGGTTACCTTTATTTGTACTATTTTTTAACACTCAAGAAAGGATTGGTAATAATGAACCAGGCAAAAAAGTCTGAATATTTTCACAAAGTAAATAAAAGTCTTACTGTTCTCTGGCCGCAATCCAGCAAAGTTTGTCAAGCCCATTCTGCTTCAGAATTTCCATTAGGGTTTCCCTAGAAGAGTTCTTATAAACCGTTCCTAAGAAATTACATAGATACGATCTTGGATCATGTAGCATTGACCAGCTGAGTTCTACAACTGGAAAATTTCTGTAGCTGTAAAAACAACGTATACGTTAGACAGCTATAAGTTTTATGTCAAACAAAAAACATTTTGCACCATTTCATCTCTACTGCAGCAGATTCTAAGACTAAAACCACCTATTTGTTGCCAATCCACATCTATAAACACAGACAGACCCACAAGCAAACCAGTGTAAGTCTTGTCCTAAAAGTTGGTCTTTATTCCCTTTGCCCCCACCACTCTCTTCAGAGACTTTCCAGAATACTTACGTCTTCTTTTGACATCACAGATACTATGTGTGCATGTTACAAAACGTCCTTGAGAAACATGCTTTTTCAAAAGCAGCTGTTCCTGACGCCAACTACTAGTTTTGACTGAAATGGCCAGGTTAATGGTAACTATGGAGTTTAAGTCTCAGCTCCCTTAGTCTCTGGGCATGCTTATCAACTGAAAGCACCACTGGTAACCTCTCAAAGGAAAATCTCACTTCGATCTGGGTGGACTTCATTAATCTAATCTTTTGGCTACTAGACAGCTTGTCGTACAAGCTATTTAACTTGTCTTTTTGGACTCAGTAAAAACAATGCAAAGTCCTGGGATCCAATGGAAACTGTATGCCATCCTTTTAGACATGTTTTCACCACATCAGGCATTTTTCTTTTTTTTTGACTGATTCCTCAAATCTTACATCCCTTATTTTGGTCAACACGACAGCTAGTGAAACACTGCTTCAGATGAAGGGCTGGCACTAACTTTTTCTATTACATAAAGTTAGTATTTTTTCTGGAACAGGTGAATGTTAAAAAAGTTTCTGCTCCTTTGCATTCTCAAATTAAGACAGATATTCCTTCTAATGTTATTATTTTTGACAGATCACTGTTCTTCTACTTCCCTGTTGTTTCTTTTTTTGTAAGAAAAGCTATACCCTGATCCCAATTCTTTACTGGTTTCAAAGGTAGTCTCTACTTTACTTCATAGTGATTTCTTCATTGCCATTAATGGTTCTGAAGACATATTCAATTTCTTCACCTTCCCAAATTTTGATGGAACAGTCCTTTCCTCATTCTTCTCCTGCGTGATGAATGTTAATTCACTCACTTTCAGAGAACCCTTTTTTCTTCATGCCAAATAGTTTTACAGGATTCTACATCTTTATTTTCCCTCTTCATTTGGAAAATCTGGCACATTTGCATACCTTTAACCACAATTTTTACAACCGTTAGCGTGTAAGGGCTGCAAAGCCCTGTTCTGAATACCTGATCTATCCTTCTCCACCCAGCTTTGCACCCCAGCTTGCTGTTGTAACTGTTGTTGCTTTCTGTTATCTGTCACCTTAATCTTTGCATCTCAAAACTCAACTTCTTTTTGCTTAGGAACTTCCAATGCCATCAATTCTCTGACACCATCAAGAATCCAAATTTACTGTATTTCAATGACACTGCGAGCAAGTTCAAGCTATGTATAAAAACGCCATACAGTTTGCCAGCTGGCTTAATACAGGATATTGAATTCAAATTCAACACAAGATATGAACATTATCCTATATTCTTTTCATCTTACATTACCATGGTAAGTAGCTAAAACACTATTAAGTCTGTTAATAAGGAGTAAAAATGCATCTAGCTGAACGAAACCTTTATTTACTCCACATAAATATTTTGAGCAGGAAGTATAACAAAAATGTGAGTAAGCAGTTAAGCCAGCTTACATTACTGTGATACTGGAGTATACTAAGTCCAAATGGGAGGCATACAATTTCCTTTTGAGAGCTGTAACACGGGTTAAAAAAGTACCACCAGTACCATCCCCATCCTTTCCTAAGCAAGCAGTAGTTGGAACTTAATTACATAAATATCTTTTAAATCCCCATGTCACCAGTACATATTACATCAGCAGTTGTGATAAATCTCAAGAGCAAATCTACTGAAGAAAAAATAAACAAACAGAAAACCCAACCACACACAAGTTCATTTTTTTTAAAGCTCCCTCAATCCTAGCATTCTTTTCCTGTTATCATTTTTATTGCTAAATGCAATTTCCAAAGATTCCAACGCTTGATTTAGAAAATCATTAATAGGATCATGTTCTACAATTTACTTACTATAATTGTTTTGGGTATCAGCAGTAACGTTCAGATGTATTTTCCATACCTCATGCATAACCATTAAGTTTCAACTGTAATGTGTGTCTATAGCACTTACGTAGCTACTCCTAAAGGCCACTGGAAAATATCTTCTTCGTTTACCAACGCGTAGTCATATGTAACAAAGAGTAGATTTACAAATCCTCCATTTCTTTTCAGGTATGGTTGAATCCATTCATTGTTGCACTGCTCATTTCCAAGCAGCACAACCACTACATGCTGTATTTTGTGAGTCTGAATTAAAGTTTGTGCATAATGCAACCACTGAGTGGCATAAGTGATCTTTGCTTTTTCTCTTCCATTCAGAACCAGCACAACATTTTCAGCTTCAACTGAGAAGTAGCCAGGAACTACAGATGGACCAGTGATGAAGCTGTGAAAACCAAAATACAAACAGTAAACACCCTTAAGACAAATTATTGACCTTAATCCTCTCAACATCCTTACTACACAGTTTGTACTCCAGAGATTTTTTTTTCCTTCAATAAAGTAAATGCAATACACTGCAAAGTAATTGTGCAACTGTAATCATTTGTTGTTAGTATCTACAGCTCAACACAGGAATAAAGCTGCCTTCATCTTTATTCAGGAAAAAGGAGATTTAGACTTAAATGAAAAGAAGGTATTTTGTCACTAAATCAGAACTACTACCATATTCAAATATTAAAATGTGGGTAAATCAATCATCTTTAAAAAAAGGATGTACTTTGATGTTCACTAAAGGTAAAACTTTTTCTTAATTCCAGTAATAACCAATGAATACTGTACTAGAACGAGAGGCCCTCCCAAAAATCTATAAGAGTATACTAAAATAGGTATCATTATAATGGACAGTTAGCTGGTCTAGCATACTACTTTTCTCTGTCATTTTGGATAAGTTAAGGTTAGACCAAAAAACCACTGCGTCATCTGATACTGAGTAGAATCTATAACACAAGAGGTACCTGTCTAAATATAAACTTATGTTGCTTGTGTGACCCACGTCAAACTTGAGGCTCTCATATAAGCTAGTAAGCACAAACATTTTAGGCAGAAAATTGCATTTCTAGCTCTTACACAATGTATTTAACAGAGGGATTGCAATCATGTAGCAAAATCATTAAATCACTAATCATTTACAAGTATCTGACAACAGCCATTTATGAACTGCAATGAACCAAATCAGTGTTTGCCAGCTCCTGCTCTTCAGTTAACTGCTGTGTTAACAGACTATTGACTGAACTCAAATGATTAGTGATTACACAGCTTGGGAAAGAGTGGAGGGGAAAAAAAACTAGCTTTTTTTTTTTTTTCCAAGAGTCAATGAAGTGTTAGTTTTCTAGGTCTGCTGCATTACTACGGTTTTTCAGCTACCAGCGAAACTTAATTTAGAACGAGCATGAGTTTTAACTCATGAAGTGCTGAGATTTACAGCTAGTTTCAGTTCAAGTGTGCTTAGTGAGGGAAAGAAAATTCACGGCAAAAGTTGTAAAACTACTCCAGTGAGGCTAGCTGAAGCAGACTGACCTTAGGCAAGCATATTCTAAACCTGAGTTAAGCTGACATGCTGCTGGCTCGGTGGGAGTGGCATATTTTGGAGCCAAGATTCATGACACTCATGATTTGGAATCAAGAATTCTAATAGATTAAATGTAAGTCGGGTCAAGACTTAAATCCAAAGTTTAACAGACAATGAGAAAAGTCTCACTGGGATTCGTAAGAGAGAACACCTTGAGCATCAGAATGCCTAAAATAGTGAATAGGATAGGTAGTCAATCCAGTGATCACCTTGTAAAAAAGAGACCTGGGGAAAAGGGTTTTATCTATGGACACAGTGCTATGAGGCTATCAACTTTACAGGAATAACAGGATGTACAGGTGGGGGAGCAATGAACTGTGTGTAGGAAAATATGAAGTTTAACAGCATAAAATTACAGTGGGGGAAAAAAGAAACATTATGGAAATCTCATACTTTAATAATAAAAACACAGTGCTAAGGTTGTGCTATTAACTCCCAGTCAGAACACAATCGGGATTGGGAAACGTAAGGGAGATTACAGAAGCTGCAAAATTAAGGCAGTAATACTAAGAGATTTTCACTACTCACATGAAGGCTAGATCAAGGATAGTATGGGGAGATTACATTTTTTGGACTCAATAAATGACCTGCTTCCTATACAGTCCCTGTTTTTCCTTATTAGTCTTAGAACCCATATGAAAAGATGCTATTCCAGACTGGATCTTCCAGACCTAATTCCAAAGGTGTTAGACAGACAGCCATTCTGTAATAGCAATATGACTAAGTTTAACACTGCAGCAGGACAGAACACACCAAATACACCCAGCATAGAGATACTCCATATGCAATAAAGGAATTACTTAAAAATGAGAAAATCAAGAAAAGAACTCTGAAAGGAGTAGCCCAAGTAACAAGAAGCTTCCAAGGAGCTTGTAGGCTGTTCAAAAGCACTGTATAAGAAGCCCAGGCATGCTGTGTGCCTCAATCCAAAAAGGAAACAACACAGCCCCCCCAAAACCCATATGGCTTAATAGAAAAGTTAGGGAGCCTGTCAAAGGGCAAAGGTCAGCATTGAAAACAATGAAAAGCTTGCCCAAACAAGGAGGACACCAAAGCTCATAAAATACTACTCATGAAATGCAAACAGAAAATTAAGGCTAAAAGCAATTTGAAAAGCACCTTGTAAAAGGATGTTCTGGCTGACAGGTAAAGGTTCTTTAAATATATGAAAACCAAAACAGATAAAAAATATACCAAAAAGACAACTACAGAACTGGAGGGACAACAGTTTAAAAAGGGTTTAAAATGGGATAACAAAGCCATAGCAGAAAAGATTCCCACACCTAACTCATTCTCTTCAGCAAGAAATACAAGGTAAAACACCACAAGTATTATATTGAATGGAGGATTTGGACCTGGATGACATTGACTTGAGAGTTCTGAAGGAACACAAACACGAAATTGCAGAACTGCTGGCAAAGGTGTGCAGCTGTCATTATGAAGAGACGCTATGCCTGATGAGAAGGGCTCTGGCAGTGTCACTCCTGTCTACAAAAACAACTTGAGAGAACTCTGGAGCAGACCAGTCAGTATGAATTCCCTCTCTGGAAGAGTCTGTAATAAATAGTAAGATCACTAGATCTTATCAAAAGGTAAGATCACTGATCACATACGTGGATAAACACTGCTGGAAATGACTAATCCTGTCTCACTGATCTGACGGAGATCTATGTGTGTGTCAGTAAGAATACAGATAAAGGGGATCCAGCAGACACAGTGTATTTGGATTTTCAAAAAGCTTCCCCAAAGGCTATT
Source organism: Gymnogyps californianus (assembly GCF_018139145.2). NCBI lineage: Eukaryota > Metazoa > Chordata > Aves > Accipitriformes > Cathartidae > Gymnogyps > Gymnogyps californianus. Next base: position 181,705,968 of record NC_059471.1, read on the forward strand.
AAGGAAACTAAATTGCCACAAGCTATCCTTGGCAGAATCCTTTGGCAGGTAAAGAAATCTTTGCTGGTTAACTTTGTTGACCAACATGCTTTCATTCTGGCATGAATCAAGATGGTTGCAATTTGCACGAGGAGGATAGGAGAATGGGATTTAAGAACTGCTGAACAACTGGGGTTAACAGGGACTGGTGGAAGGCAGCACTGAATATTTATAAAATAGAGAGGGTGTGACTCTTAGTGCAACAGAAATTTAGGAATGCTCTTACTTCACGATAAGAGATAAGTTTGGCACTCCCTGCTCTACAACATCCTCCTAGATGACAGAAGGATGTGAATTGCTTCAGGCCAAGGAAAGTGCTAAACCCTGCTCTCCTACTTCTTGTATGAACACGCAAACGTGTCACTAAAATGCACAGCTATGCAGTTCCTTCTCCACTCGTTTTTTTAAATAAATGTCCCTGCATTTCATGCAGAAGTTGATACTTTTAGTATTCTTTAGGCAACTTCTTTGGTAAAAACTTGAAGCCATCAGAATCTCTATTAAATATGTGTATTCTCCATCATAAATATACGAAATGGGCTTATTCATGCAACTGTGTTCAAGTGATATTTTGGCATTTTTGTGTCTTTATATTTGATATTCTTTAAAGACATTCATGAGAACTCGATGTTTTAACAATCATTAGACTTACCACAAAAAACTGCACAGCAGCACATATTCTCCATATATGTCACCTCAGCTAGTTCCCTCTAGCCTCATCTAGTAATCAAATGGAGATAATTTACCTCAGCCAGGCAATAAAGAAGTCAACAATTCTAGAAAATCTTATAACCAGCGAGCAGCCAAAATCATGTACTAATTCTTCCTCACAAAAAAATACAAAATAACATTTCCAATTTGAGTAAAAAGTAGAACTTCAGCTACTTCATTTCAGAATCCTAATCATTAAAATAATAGTTATATTTGCATATTTTCTATACTTTGCACAACAAGTTCCTACTAGTCTGTCAAATTTTAACCTCTGTTATGCTGGTACCAAACTTAAACTTTATATTCTTATAGGATGTAGCATCCAAGTTGCAGTTAAAATAAAGACTCTACTATCCCTGGTTCCTCTAAACGTAACAAGATGATATTTAAATGCTAGTATAGAAATCTTTCTTTGAGAGATGCATACCCTAAGGGACCGTGTGAGATTATTATTCATCTGAAACAGGCACACCAGAGAGAGAATAACCATAATCAGCCAAGTGACAGACTCATTAAGTGCAGCAAATTATTTTCGTATTATAAACATGAAAAGCAAGGGCTTGAAAAAGTCCTCGTGTCCATACCAAGAAGACAATCTATCTGGTAGAGTGTCATTGATTTCTATAGCTTCTGAGATTTTAATTCTGGAAACAAAAAAGTCTCTTCCCACCAAGGTAACACTACAGGCACTGGTCGCTATTCAAAGAAAGTATTGTATCCTTTCTCCAAATTTGTGGATGGAAAGCTCTATTGCTCTGCCAGGGAGACTACCAAGATGCAGTAGCATCATTCATAGTTGACTGCCTAGTCTTGTAGGATCAGGTGATACTTGCAGACAAGGAATACAGCTATTTTTTTTAAAAAGAGTATGTCATTTAATCTATTTCCTTAGATGTAAGACAGACTCTTTAATATTGCTATGTTTAAATCAAGCCTACATGTCTTTCTAGAAGATTTTTTAATCACTTATGAATGTGATGTAGGCATTACTGAGAAGATTCTACAGCCTGCACCATGTACACAGTCAGATACATTGATAAACAATTCAAAGTGACAAAAAACTTTGGTGATCACTTAAAAAACCCCTTTCAATTCACAGTCACATATTTACTTCAAACATTATCTGCAAATTTCAACTAGAACCCCGTCTCACTGTGCAAAGAAAAAAACACCTTTCTGAAGCAACACATTTCTCAGAAGTTAAATTCACTTAAGCACATCATTTACGCTTTAAAAGAAAACTTTTTTAACAGATGGCTCCTGGTGCAAGTGACTAAATGTTGTAGGAGATCAACTACTGCAGACTGGCAAACTGGCCAAATAGATGAAAAATCTTTCAGCTTTCACTGTATCTTTACAGAAAGCCTTAAAAATGGTATTAAATAGGACCTTAAAGTTCTGTATCATTCACTAAATAATATAAAACGTTTGACAATAGTCTTAAAACATGCATGACCACAGATCAAAATCCATTTTTAAAGCAAACAATGCTTCAAGTGTAATCTTCCTTTACACATAAAATTTTGCTTTGCAAATCAAGTAGTTAACCAGATGCTAGGTCTCACAGATTGTTTTTGTTATAAATAGAAACAAAGTATGGTTTTGATACAATCCTATTTACAAATGAATGCGTGAAGTCCCTTTTCCCTGAATACAACGGAAACCAAATAGCAGGAGACATCTTGCCTCACAACTCCACACTTCTTTCAGTCAACTATGAGCCCCAAACCCCAGTTCTTAAGACTTTTCTCAGGGCTGTATTTCCCCCCGCCCCCCGAGGTCTCTCCCTCTCAGCATTGTAAGTCTTTCCACATTTCTTTCAAATACACAAATCTTCATAAAACAGCAGATGAAATTGCTCCCTAGTTTTCTATTTTTTTAATAGTGGCATGTTTGGGCTAGAATTTGCTGGTTTTATCAAGTATGTGTTTCCATGAATAAACGTAACCGTTTTTTGTGATAATTTTGAATGAGAAGTTGTGTGCATATTCCATAGTTATCAAAACATGACAACAAGTATTTGCAACTGATATTAAAATAACTGCAACTTTGAGACAGACAAAATAATGCACCTGTGCATCTTATCATGTTCTTTAACTTTCCAATGCATCATTTGTTAAAGTTAACACAACTGAAGTCAACATCATGCAGCCAGTACCTGAAATATGTTTTTCCTGCTTTTTGGCTTCCTTCTCTCCACTGTGCAGTCACATCAGCTGGCTCAAGAAGCCCTCCAAAAATATGCTGCCAAAGGTAAAGACCTACATAAATGAAGGTATGATGGAGAATTTGAATGCATGGGTCTTGCCCACTCTACACTCCTAGCAAATAAAAGGAAAGTATTTCTGGGAAATGAAAAAGCATAACAACATAGGAACTTGGGAAAGAAATGTCAGAGCTTCTTATATAATATGGACATGGCTTCCCAAATTCCATATGACTTCAAATTGGTTAAGATGAATTTTTCACACATCGGGGCATTTAAAAAGATTCTTTGGCTGTCCAAATATCAGTAGATGAAGATATACCACATTACCACTTCTGTTACCATCTCTTTCCGGTACACTTACCACATAAAAATGAGCAAATATTAATCAGCATTTTAAGGACAAGCATACTTCTCTTAAGCTTTTGTGAAACACATCAAATTTTTGTGATGGAATGCATATACCAATGTGTTCTACAATGCTACGTGAAAGTTCAACTGAAGCGCAAAATTTTACATCTTAAAAAAAGCTAAAATAAGAACAATGAAATGTCTTCAGCAGTAGTTACAGAGCTTGAGAAGACCTTCGCCCCCAGTTTAGGTAGAGAGGAAACTCAGTGTCTTCTACAACAAAAGAATTTCCAAGTTCATCAGTGGCAGTAGTACTGTACTGCAGGTACAGAAAATGCCATATTTCTCACTGTGCAATGCTCTATCTCTCAAAGTGTAAATGTGACAAAAACAAATATTCTGGTTTAACCAAATAAGAGGCCTGTCCTTGTACTGTAAGCTAGACTGGATTCAAAAAGTAACTGTGTTTCTCTACCATTTGAGCCATTTTCTTTGACAGATGTGAAAAACAGCCTTGAAAAGAACGGATACAAACGACGTGGAGTCTAACTACTCTTATATTGGTATTAACATAAATTTGAGTAACAGCTGCCCCTTCCTTAACGCTCTTCATATACAGATATCCATATATTTAATCATATACATAAATTTTAGTCATTTAAAAAAAAGGCAAAGAAAAGTGCTAGATTAGAAAGGTGAAGTGATTAATAGACATTGATTACAGCTGCTTACCAATTGCTGCTTTGCCCCAAATCTGTACTCTAAGACTGGTTTGTTCTAGGTGAGATCTTGCGTTTTTTATCATCTTAAGATTAGCTTCGTATCTCTGCTGAGAAGCAACCAGTTCATTTTTCTCATCCCCTTCCCATGGATTCCACTCATCGTTTCCCAAGGCAACATGATCTAAGAAACCCAGAAGAGTAATTCAGATAAAAAGAACAGATTTACAAGTTTAGAAAACTGACGAATTTTGTTGAATTCAGAACTTCAAGCAGCACCTGACAACCCTCCCGCCACCCCGGGCCGGGTACATTGCCTCCCGCGCCGCCGCCGCCGGGCCCGCGGCCCGGTGCATCAAGAGGCACTGGGGAAATGGCCGTCGGCGCCAGCGCAGCCCCGGCGGCTGGGGGGGGGGGCCCTCGGCCCCGCTCTCCCTCAGGGCCTGCCTCCCGGTCCCGCCCGCCGCGGCGCTGCCGAGCAGAGGCGCTGGGAGACGACGCGCTGGCCCCGGCCTGGCCCGGGTTTTCCAGGCCGGGGACAACAACGAGGGGGAGGCGCCGCCGTTCCCCCACGCCGAGGGCGCCGCGGCCTCTCTGGCGCAGGCAGGAGCTGACAAACCGCGTCGGCCCCGCATCAAACCCGCCGCCCCCCGTTCCCCCAGCTGCGCCGCCGGTTGCGGCCAGGCTGGCCCGCCCCCGGCAGGGCGGCTCGGAGCGGCCCCGCCGCCGCTCTCACCTCGCGGGCCGCGGCGGTCCCGGTGCGGCGGGCGGGGGCCGGCCGGGCGGCGGGGCCGGAGGAAGACGGTGTAGGCCGCGTAGAGGGAGAAGAGGCCGTAAGCGACGATCAAGGCGGAGCACAGCCGCTTGCGAGCGCCCCGCATCCCGCCCGGCGCGGGCGGAGGCCCCGGCGGGGGGCGCCGTGAGGCGGCGGCGGCGGCGGCGGGAGCCGCGCCCGCTGGGGCGGGAGGGGCCTCCGCCCGCGGCCCTGGGCTTCGCCCGCTGCTGAAGCGGGTTAAAGCCCCCCGCACCATGACCTGGCCCTGCCCCAGCAGCCCACCCTGAGCATTGCCGTGACAGCCTCAGGTGCACGGTGAACGCATGAAGACACTTGCCCCATGGCGGCTCGGCGCCTGGAGCCGAGAGCCGCGTACTGCCGGCCTCGTCCTTCCCCGCTTGCGCTGGCCGGGGTGTCCAGGCGGTGCCGGAGGCCTCCTGGCTGCGGCTGCTGCCCCAGCGGCACGGAGAAGCAGGCAGCCGTGGCTTGCCCTCCTCCTGAGGGCTTCCAGCGGCTTTCGAAAGTACAGAATCGATACGCACCGAAGACCGGTTCAGGAGCGCCAGCCAACGTCAGGCTGCCGAACGTACATAACGACGCGTCGCCTTTAGCATTCGATACGTGCGGGCCCGGCGTGGGCTGAAGCTCCTGTCATCCGTGCCCGGCGGTTTGGTGCCTCGGGGGGCGCGGGAGGAAGGGTGGTCCTGGCCAGCAGCAGCCTTCTGCGGGGAGCTGTGTGATGATGGTGTGTAACCGGACTGTAAATGGGCAGGTGAACAGCACTGTCAAGTCATGGCAATTTTATATAACGGGAAAAGCTGTGGACTGTCCGAACTGAGTCATGTTATATAGTAAGAGAAAGTTGAAGCTCTTTTTTAGGGTATCCATGAGTCCTCTTTAAGGCTAGATGTTACAACTACTGTAAAGCCTCTACCGGCATGTTTTCAAACACCATGAACCTAACGGTAGCCAAAAGCACAGTGACCTTCACCTACCCGAAGCACAGAGAGAGTCTAGAACAGTATAGATTATAACACAACGCACCGCCCTGCAGCCTGCTCTGGATCTGAGCATTTTTTTCTTGACCAATTTTTTTACCCTTATGAACACTAAACCTTGCTCTAACCCTGCCCTAAAATTTACTCGATCGACCTCTGCTTGCTCCAAATTGAAATGTAACTAGTTGCCTTAGCAGGCCTTCTGAAATAGGCTTTCAGTCTACTGAAAGCCCACTGCCAAAGCCTAAATCTAATTTAATGACTTACACTCACTGAACGATAAATCTAGCCTGATGACCCACAGAGGCAGCAATGAGTCCTTTATTTTGACAGCCCTTTCTGATTGTCTGCATTAGCCTGACTCATCACATTCTTCCAGCCCAGCTCTTAATCCGAAATGTAACCCTGATTTCATAGAACCATAGCATTATAGAATGGTTTGGGTTGGAAGGGACCTTTAAAGATTATCTAGTCCAGCCCCTCCAGTGTCGCAGAGGCTCACACAATCAGGTTAGACAAGTGCTGAACTTAAAAATGAGATTTAATAAAATCATTCAATGTTCCACTAAATAGTGATAAACTACAGATTCAAACATTAAACAAAATTAACACTAATTACTCCATCAGCATTTAATCAGTTACAGGTTTGGAATGTTAAGTGGAATTAAGTTACTACATGGCCAGCTTAGGGGATCCCTTGAGCTTCAGAATGATGACTCAAAATGCACACTCACTCACCTATAAGATGAGGGCTCTGAACCTCGAGGAGTTACCTTGGGTGGCGTCCCAACCCAAGGGGAGAGTCCCCAACTGCAGACCCACTGCTGCCAGCAGGACCAGCTCAATTTGCCCTCTGACGGGGCTCCATTTATACCCTAGTCAAATCTGACCTGTGGTCGAATATGGTCATGTGGGTCCTCACTGGCCGAAGACCCCAACTCTTGACCAAAGTGTGTCCGTGACGGTCATAACTCGACTCCACCATGTGGGCAGGGCGGCTCGACCTCCAAACCTCAGCTTCTAGTATTTTTTTCTCTTCAAGGGTCAAGAAGTTTCAGTCTCTATCAGGGCAGGTGTACCTGTCACACCCGGCCATGGGCAGGGACATCTTTCACTAGATCAGGTTGCTCAAAGCCCCATCCAGCCTGACCTTCAACACTTCCGATGATGGGGCATCCACAATTCTGGGCAACCTGTTTCAGTGTCTCACTATCCTCATTGTAAAAAATTTCTTCCTTACATCCAATCTCTTTCAGTTTAAAACTGTTGCCCCTTGTCCTGTCACTACAGGCCCTGGTAAAGAGTTTTTCTCTGTCTTTCTTATAAGCCCCCTTTATATATTGAAATCCTACCCATTTAAAACCTGCATATAATGCAGATGAGTCCTGTCAGTATTAGCGGTAATCTGTTGCAGAATTGCAGGTCAATACACTTGTTCCTGTTAGGCATCATGGCCGCTTTGCTTTGGTTATAGTGATTTATAATTTTATGGAAAAAGTGCACCAGATAAATGCTTCCAAAATGAAGACTGAGCTTCTCTCTTGCCTTTCTAGCTTAGTGCATCTGTGTGAATGCACAGTGAAGTGGTACAGTCACAAACTTCGGGAAGATCAGAGACATGGTATCTATGGTGGTTGATACTAAAATAAACTATTTTCAGCTTTAACTGCAGTCTGTTTTCTAGACTGTATCAGTAACTGGATCCATGTGCTGAGTTGCAAAAATTCATAGAAAACTTTTGTACAAAGACCTTAATTTAAAACAGAATCTGATAATCAAAGTATGATAAACATAGAGCCAAAAGGAAAGAAGAGGGTAATAGAAATGAATTAAGAAGGGCAAAGAAGAAAGTAAAATGTTAAATCATTTGGGAACACAGGTTTCCTGTTGCACAGCTTCACTGCTTTGAATGATGATTAGAAAGTTCTCTCTTCTCCTCGCACAAATGCAGTTAGTTTCTTATAAAAATGTCAGAGGAGGCTTGAAAAGAGAAAGTCAAGAAGGATTAATCTAAGAAGAGTTTGGATTATAGACCATTTCATAAATACAGTGTCTTGAAAGTCTGCATTTGAATGTGTGCATTTCAATAAAGCAGAAAGCAAGTGTGATTTGTAACAGTAGTGATCATTGCTCAGTGGGTCTTTCACAATAGTGATGATACAGTTGTCTTATTTACAGCAGAGGAGAAAGGCACACCAACCGAAGTGAGGTAGATAGGCAATATCAATCAAAGTCTTAGAACAACTGTAGTAGATGGCAATGTTTGATCATTTGGAAAGAAATTCAAATACAGGAGTGAAAACATGTGTGAGAAGGAAGAGCATATACTTCCTGAGCATAACATCTTAATCTTACATTTCCTACTCATATTAATTCATTGTACATTTTGCAAGTTGCATTGGCTCATTTCACAGGCAAAACAGGATGGAAAAAGCTGTACATAATGTAAAAAAGCATATTCATTTTATAAAAAGAGCTTTGGCTCCTGTTCAAAATATCCAGCCAGTTCAGGACAGACTCAAGGAAATGGTTTTCCTATAATGCAAACTCAAATAATACAGAAACTAGTGGGACTTAAGAATATATTTAATGTTAAGAATGTACTAAGGGAGGGTGAGGGGATGGACTTAACAGAATGCCTACATGAATTAAGATCTTAGAGTAGGAGATTTGTCTAGGGACTATAGAGGTAAAACTTGGAGGAACATGAAACTGGAAGGAACAACCTTAACCATGGAGTTCCCTGAAATCAAGGGAAACCATGCAGCAGATAGCAAATTTAGGAAATGCCTGTACTTCATACACAGTGTCTGGGGAGGCCTACAAAGGCCTAGCAAGTACTGCTTCCTAGTACTCTGTAACAAACTTCCGATATGTTGTAGAAGACCAAAAGCCAGGTGATATATCACAAGAGGGGAGGAGAGATCAAGAGCATCCGTGATGTCTGAGACCTCTGTGCAAACAAGGTAGTTGTATCTCCTAGATGATATTAAGCAGCAGATGTGTCCTACGGTGTAGAGGAGGGTGAAAAGCCTGTTCTCATTAGCAGCAGCTAATGAGACTTGGAAAAATCCTGAACCCAGATCTGGTAAATCAGGAGGCTTAGATTCTTTCTTAGCTCCGAGACAGCTTGCTGTATGATCTTGTGGCAAATTATCTTGTCTCATGGTGTTCCAACTGACTCCTTGTAAAGTGTTCATAACTGCACTTCTGGGAGTGTTATGAATCTTAGTTGATATAAAATAGTTGAAGTTTTCTTTGAATGACAGGTACTCAATAAAGACAGGAAGAGTTGTAACAAAAAAGGAGAATCTATTTAATAACAAGGATTTTGAGCAGTAAACAATTAAAGATTACAAGTTCTTTACGTTATAAGGCATCATAAGTTGGGAGATACAGGGGAAAGATGTATAATCAGGTTCAATAGTTGTGTTTAGAGATAGGAAAAAGAACAAAAAAGAGCACAGAAGTGTCAAGTACATTCAACAAATGCCTACTCTGTTCAAGAGTTCATTACAACAAATGAAAATTAACCTGGAGTTTCAAAATTAAGATTATGAGTGTGGCTGGAAGCCTAAATTAAAATACATTCTGCTGTACATCAGGTAATTTGAATAAGCAGCTGTAAAAGTAAGCTTTTTTCTCTGTGAAAAGTAGTTTTTTCTGTACATATTATGATAAAAACAACACTTCCTGATACTTGTTTTTACTGCTCATGACTGCCTACAATAAATTATTCTTTGGTCTCTGTTACACCCTTCCAACAAAACCTGTTGTTAAATTCTGCGGCATTACTTCTCTTATCTTAGTCTCTGCTCGTTGACTGTTGGGTTAGAATTGAGTGACAGATGTCACTGGGAAGTTCTAAAAAACTGTATTGACCAATATGTAACATATGCAGACCTGAGCAAGGTTTTAGAGCACAGCTAGGAACGAAAGAAAGCACCAGTTAGACATCTAACCAGAACATGGAATGAAGACAGTTGTTGCCAGAATCCCTGCAGAAAGGTTTTGAGGTATAATTACTGCTCTATTAGTCCTGTTTTCATTAATTAAGAAGTTTGCAGGGTTTTCTACTGCCATCTGCAGAATGTAGTATGCAGCACAATTTTTCTTCTACAAAAGCCTGAGTCTCCTGTTAGGCTGCACCATACAAGGCTGAATGAAAGGGAGAAGTCTGCAGGAGGCAATTAAAGATATGAAGCCAGAGAGAGGCCTCTCTGCTGGCCGCAGATCACAGTGCCCGTTCCTGGGCTTTGGCAGAGGTTCTCCTCTGGGTAGGTCTCTTGTGAAGAGAGAGAAAATGGCTCCAGGTGCTCGTTACTCCTCGATCAATAGAAGTACTTCTTCGTTCTGCTGGCTCTGGTTCGTATGAGTACGCCCTGACATCATGCTTCAGGCAGAATCAGGCTCAGGTTAACTTCACTTTTACCTGAAACTAATTACAGTGGCTGAACTGTCACCTCAATGGGGTGATTGCCTGAGGCAGAGAGGTGATGGTAAGGAACTGCTGATAGTGGTGAAAAATTAAGGGCAGTGACCTCTTTTTTTGGTACAGCTGGATCAATAAGAGGGTGTCCACCTGTGGCCTTGTGGCTTCTTAGTTTAAATGAGAACAGCCTCTTCCTGAGAAACTAATGCACTGCAGGAGTATCCAAATAAAGTGGTTTTTTCAGCCTGATGAAATGACAAACCCAACTGCTGTATTTAGTTCTATGTTTCTCTCAGATAGAAGACATACCTATCTGAAGACATTTTTAGATATCAAAGATATCATGGTTCTCCTCCCATGTGGCATGTGTTACATTTAGACTATCTCCAGGCTGTTGTCTGTATAGACAACCTATTCTATTCTATTCTATTCTATTCTATTCTATTCTATTCTATTCTATTCTATCAAAGCATAAAGCCATTCAATACACTGTGGCTCCTCCTGTAACACAAAGAAAGGACTCATAGCTGCTGTTTCCAAGACTGTTTCATGTCTTACACATTTTTTAATACCTGTGTCAGGACTAGGTTAGACCTTTCCAACAACCCAAATGGGTTTGATGTTATCCATGCCTGCCTTCAGCCGTGCTCCCCCTTGTTCCCATAACTGTTGCATCTCCAGTATTTTGTTAAGTTGGTATATAATGAAGGAAGGCAGTAAAGTCAGTTCCCTGCTCCTTTAAGATTTCTTTGGATGTTCCCACCCAGATAAAAACTTTATGGCTCATTTGATATTGCAATAGACTTAATATACCCTCTTAAAAACCACTGTTTTCACAATCTTTTACAATCTTAAGTACAAATCTAAGACAGATAAATGTGTTAAATATATTTATAAAACCAACACCATTACATGGGCCTTTTGCATAAATCTTCAAGGTTTTTCAATGGTATAAATGGCTGCTTTGTGGATAGATGGGATTATAATCTCTCCTCCCCCCATTCTTGATTTGAGTAGCATAAAGACATAGTTGTATATCATCACATTCATCTAACAGATTCCAAGGGAAAAAATTTATTCTTTTAGGAAGAACTGTAGTAGGTTTTATACTAGCAGGAATTTTGGCCATATTTTAAAATAAAACTGTGTTAGCCTATCACACTGTGGTGTGAGTCACTGTGAGTTTCTGTATCACATGGCTTACATGGGAAAGAAGGGATCATTTAAAGTCTACAGTGTTAATTGAGGTGGTTGCAGTGCCATTTAAAAATCACTTGAAATTGCAATTTCTTTAAAGATTAATTTCCGGAAGGCAAGCAATGGAACCTCTCATGGAGGAATTCTAGAGCTGTAGTTTGTGGTTCCCTCTGGCGCATGAGCAGTCGTGCTTCTGGCTCTTGATCAGACTATCTCCTGTGATATTCATGTATGGGCCTCGTTTACATGGCAGTTACACAGGCGATAAGAGAAGGAACATAGAGCAATTGGCAAAGAGCGGCAGTGTGTGACCTGTCTGAACAATTCAGATGAGCTGCAGTTTATTCACTGCCTGTATCTGGGGACTTATCAGGAGACAGGGCAGGTCTGTGTGCAAGTTGTTCTGGCTCAAAGGCTTATAGGCTGGGTATCATGGATTTGCTGTAAGCTTCATTCAGTGTAGGTTTGGAAATTTCAGTTAGCTGTAAATGGAGACTATTTCATGAAATAGATGAATTTGTGGAATTGCATCCATATCTGGCTTGGAACTTGGTCAAAGTCTCTGGATTTTGGGACTCAATACTTCTTTGGCCGATGACTTCAATACTGAAGAATTTAGCCTATTCTTAAGCTCAAGTTTTTTTAAAAAAAAGCTTTTTAAAATTATTTAGCGCAATTAATTACTTAAAAGCTGGAGGAGGGCTAGAATGCTAAGCAGTGGAGTACGGACTCTGGTCTTCAGGAGAGCAGACTTCTGTTTGTGTATTGTTAGACAGAATCACCTGGGAAGCTGCCATAACGTGGAAAGGTGCCTCACTATGGCAGGCTAATTTTTAGGTAAAACATACTAAGCACTCAGAAACAAACTATTCTCTTGTGCAGGAAGACTGTAAAATTCAGCAGAGGGCCTTCTTGCCTAAAAAGTAGGCAAGATTCATAATTGTCCTGGTTTCGGCTGGGACAGAGTTAACTCTCTTCTTAGTAGCTGGTACAGTGCTGTGTTTTGGATTTAGGGTGAGAATAATGTTGATTTTTTAGTTGTTGCTAAGTAGCACTTATCTTAAGCCAAGGACTTTTCAGTTTCCCATGCTCTGCCAGCAAGCAGGTGTGCAAGAAGCTGGGAGGGAGCAGAGCCGGGCCAGCTGACCTGAACTAGCCAAAGGGGTATTCCGTACCATGGAACGTCATGCCCAGTATATAAACACGGGGGAGCTGGCCGGGAGGCGTGGATCGTGGCTGTGGCATCGGTCAGCGGGTGGTGAGCAATTGCATTGTGCATCACTGTTTCCCCCCCCGCCTTTTTTTTGTTATATTCCTTTTCATTGCTATTATTATTATTATATTTCATTATTACTATTGTTAGTATTATATTTTACTTTAGTTATTAAATTGTTCTTATCTCAGCCCATGAGCCTTCTTTCCCGATTCTCCTCCCCATCCCACCGGGAGCAGGGTGGGGAACAGGGAGTGAGGGAGCGGCTGTGTGGTGCTTGGCTGCTGACTGGGGTTAAACCATGACAATAATGAACTAAAAATCAAAGAAGGAGCAGTCAGGAAGTAGTAATCAATGATTCTGTGCCCAGTTAGTGTTTGGTAATGAGCAAATTACCCACGGATCCATACCAAGGACTATACTGTTCAATTTCTTCATTAATGACCTGAATTATGAGATAGCAAATTTGCAGATGCTACTAATCTGGGCAGGAGGGTGGGTGGCATGCTGAACTTTCAGTCTGAAGAGATCTTGAGAAAACTGAGAATTGGGCCAACAGAAATCTTGTGAAGTTTAACAAAGAGAAGTGCAGTTTCACACCTGGGATTGAGTAGCCCCATGTGTCAGTACGGGGTGGGGGCCAGGAACCCTGCCAGAAGAACCTGGGTGTTACAGTAGATGCCAAATTGACTTATCACTCAGACGAATGTTTTCCTTACAAATAAGGTGAACTGCATACTGGACAGCTCTAGGGGAAGTGTGACCAGCAGTGTGGTGGGTTGACCCAGGCTGCATGCCAGGTGCCCACCAAAGCTGCTCTATCACTCCCCCTCCTCAACTGGACAGGGGAGAGAAAATAAAACAAAAGGCTCGTGGGTTGAGATAAGGACAGGGAGATCACTCACCAATTACCGTCACGGGCAAAACAGACTCGACTTGGGGAAAAATTAGTTTATTTTATTGCTAGTCAAATTAGAGCAGGATAATGAGAAATAAAACCAAATCTTAACACACCTTCCCCCCACCCCTCCTTTCTTTCCAGGCTTAACTTTACTCCTGATTCTCTATACCTCCTCCCCCCAGAGCGGTGCAGGAGGACAGGGAATGGGGGTTTGGGTCAGTTCATCACACGTTGTTTCTGCTGCTCCTTCCTCCTCAGGGGGAGGACTCCTCACACTCTTCCCCTGCTCCAGCGTGGGGTCCCTCCCATGGGAGACAGTCCTTCACGAACTTCTCCAACGTGAGTCCTTCCCACGGGCTACAGTTCTTCACAAACTGCTCCAGCGTGGGTCCCATCCACGGGGTGCAGTCCTTCAGGAACAGACTGCTCCAGCGTGGGTCCCCCGCGGGGTCACAAGTCCTGCCAGCAAACCTGCTTCAGCGTGGGCTCCTCTCTCCACAGGGCCATGGGTCCACAGGTCCTGCCAGGAGCCTGCTCCAATGCGGGCTTCCCATGGGGTCACAGCGTCCTTCGGGCATCTACCTGCTCCAGCGTGGGGTCCTCCACGGGCTGCGTGTGGATATCTGCTCCACCATGGACCTCCATGGGCTGCAGGGGGACAGCCTGCCTCACCATGGTCTTCACCACGGGCTGCAGGGGAATCTCTGCTCCGGCGCCTGGAGCACCTCCTCCCCCTCCTTCTTCACTGACCTTGGTGTCTGCAGAGTTGTTCCTCTCACATCTTCTCACTCCGCTCTCTCTGGCTGCAACTGCTACTCCCCTGTAACTTCTTTTCCCTTTCTTAAATATGTTATCACAGAGGCGCTACCACTGTTGCTGGTTGGCTCGGCCTTGGCTAGCGGCGGGTCCGTCTTGGAACCCGCTGGCATTAACTTTATCGGACATAGGGGAAGCTTCTAGCAGCTTCTCACAGAAGCCACCCCTGTAGCCCCCTCCCCGCTACCAAAACCTTGCCACGCAAACCCAATACAAGCAGATCTAGGGAAGTCATACATTTTCTTGACATTGATGAAGCCACAGCTGTACCTGGTTTTGAGACCCTGAGCTCAGGAAGGATGTTGAGAAACTGCAGGGTCCAGTGGAGGGCTACCAAGAGGTCAGCACATGAGCCCACAAAAAATGAGGAGAGGTTAGGGAGCTGAAATTGTGTAGTTTGGCAAAAGGGAGGGTAAAGGGAGATTTAATAGCAGCCTACAACTACTTGAAGGGCAGTTACAAAGATGGTGCAGCCAGAATGTTCTTGGTACTGGCAGATTACTCAGAGAAAGTGGGAGAGCTCAAACTGCAGCATAGGAGGTCCAAGCTGGACATTAAGATAAACCATTTCATTAGAAGAGTAGTGCAGCACTGGAACAGGTTACCCAGAGAAATTGTGAATCTTCATCCTTGGAAATTTTCAAGACTCAACTAGCTGGGCAAAGCCCTGACTGATCTTATGTTGGGGATAGTCCTGCTGTAAGCTGGAGATAGGACTAGAGAACTCCAGAGGTAATTTCCTACCAAGATTTCTATGATTCTTCCCACTAGCGTTTCTAACTATTTTGAGGTGAAGCATGTAGGGAATGCCCAAGATTCAGTTTTTGTTATTTTAAAATCCAGACCTCTTAAAGATGCATTAGATGGAGGACAGATATTTGGAGGAGGGATCTGAGATAGTGAGTCATCCTCAATTCTTATTAAAGTATTAAATACAGATTAAATTTTAGATAGCAATCCCTCATCCCTGTAATAGCTGGTCATTCTTACATGGTGACTTCGGATTTAACATTTCTTTAATGGCATCAGTAATGACAGTTTTGCAGTTTGGGGGAAGAGGAAGAATTATCTGTTGCTAATTGGTCAGACTCTGTTGTTGCTGGAATCTGACTTCATTCCCATGAAAACAGACACAGGGGTTGCATACATGGCACTGTGTCTTACCCAAAACTTCATTGCCAAAAGTTGAATGAATTAAAGTCTAGTGGGACCTGAAGACAGGCTAACAGAAGTTATGTTTTTGCTAGTCTCAACCCTGAGCACAGAGCTGTCTTGTAGTGATTTCATTTCACTCATCCTGATTTCAGTATGCCTGGTCTCTGACTGGAAAAAAACACAATGGAAAAAGTTAGATGTTCAAGGGCTCCCTGCCTCCTTATTTTAAACATTCTTTTTAAGTTGCTGTCTTTACATTTGAATCAAAATCTGCTGAACCAGATCTGATCTGAACCATACCTTCCTTAGGCTTCTTCCAAATCTTGCTTAGTGGTCTAGGACCTCGGATTACTCATCATTGTTTGACTCATCTGGGTTTTCTCCAAAGGACACTAGTAGCAGAGGCTGGAGACCTTTCCTGGGATGTGAGCAGTCCCATGAATGCCAATCCATTTTGCTACTTCTGCTCCATCTCTCCTCATGTGTGTTCAAAGATCAGAGCTATTATTTTGGTTCTTCATGCTGGACAGTTTATGAGTAATGTTTTATGTGGTTGCGCAGAAATCCAAACCCACTATGTATAATCTTTTCAGGAGATAATCCTTTATCAGCAGATGTGGAAGTGCTCAGACAACCATCACATCTCTAAAACATGACAAAGAGCACAACATCAAGGAGTGCTGTCATGATGCTATGGTTTGAGGGATGATGTGCTATAACAAATGTGTATTTTTCCTGGTTGATATGAAAGATATAAAAGAAATCTGCTTTTAAAGACCATGTTGGTGAATTAATCTCAGGAAGAAATACTGTCCTTGAAGTGACCTTTCCTATGTCTGATAGAATATCGTTTCAGATGTAACTATAGATGTGTTTGAATGCGACCACATTCTCAGAATGAAGTGTGATTATTCCCCAACACTGATGTTCTTACCAGTGCCTGTTCACTGTGCAATGAATCTTTCAACAGATGCAATTAGAATAAAGGCTTTTGGGAGTACTGAGCGTTTAGAGACCTTGGACTGGATCTGCAGCAGAGGTCAAACTTCACTTCCTTCATCAGGAAGGATGGGAAAGTGATGATTTGGTTCATGTTTGAGCAAGGAACGAAAAAGATATCCAAGCATCAGCTTGTCCCCATGTTATTTACAGCAACTTTAAGTTAAGGCAATCACCTCAGAGCTTAAGGGAAATTCTGGTACCCAGCGCTGGTACAGCAGTTCTGCCACTCCTAACCAGTAATTCTTTACAGAGCCAGCTCTGGGTGTAGGCAGAACTGAGTTTTGCTGACCCTAGGAAGAGGGCAAATTGACAAAACAGTTCAACTTTGCATTGGCAGCAGAATGGCTCCTATACCAGTCTCCCAAAACAGACCCAGGTACCGACTCAAATGTGCTCTTTGGCCCCCAGTAATGGTCCTGCTTTTTGTGTGTCTTGCCCTTGCCAACACTGAGTATTTTGCAAAAGGGTGGCATCCTGCCAGCTAGTGGGAGGGAAAATGAAAAGGAGAATGATCAGGCACCATATTGCTTCTTCAGCTCTGGAGCACGTTACTCTCTGCACAGCCTCTCCCTGGGTTGGAGCGCAGCCTGATGCAGACAGATAGCTGTTCATACGTCATCTCATTCACTGATTAGAAATGATGGTATCAGAAGAAGCTGCTCCTTCACTAAGCTAATGTTAGGCAGGCACATAGCCATTACACTACATTACATTACATGTCAGCGTTGCTGACATGTTGAGACTTGGTTGCTGCTGTGAGACTTGGTAGTACCCTTAAGAATGTGGCTTCACCACCTGGGTGTTGGCTTTGGCTGTGCCTGATGCCTGGCTGGGTCCTCTGCTCCCATGCTGTCAAATGGATGGGTATGTAACATACAGCTGTAATGTCACCAGTATTCTAGCTGAAGTGCAGAAGTTCTCATGGACAAGGTGTATCACATATTCAACCTGTTTACAGTACTGTGGTATCATAAAGTACATGGAAACCATTTTATGCCTGCTTTCTTAGGAGGTTAGAAAAAACTTGTTGTAATGCCCATACACAATTACCGATATAAGGTACTTCTTTTTGGGTGAAAGCAGACATAATCTTATTAGTTTAAAAATATGATACTAAATCGTGATACAGTTAATAGATAAGTAACTTCCATGACAAACAGAAAGGAATCTTGACACAAAGGACTATCCCAAAGAAAATAATAATACATCGTATAGTTAGAAACAGAATGGAATAAGACCAAACAATAACGTCAGAACATAGAGATAATGACTTATAACCTGTAGATCAATGAAGAAGGATGTTTATATGCTTAATAAGGAACAGACTCCCATGAAAGGATTGTAAAGGGTAGATCTAGATATTATGATTCAACAGGATGAAACTTCACCTATTATAATCTGTCAAAGGCTCAGGAAGCGTCGTGCCTCCACGACTGCCTGTGATCATAACACTCCTGCTGTTCCCTTTGGCCTTTTCTGCCAGCATGGTTCACAGTCTCTCTCTTCTCAGGGTACAAAGGCTCACGTTCCTCTTTAAAGCCTAGGTGGCTGTGCTTCTCACCTGTGAATGTCTCTTTAGTCCCTGACCTCTTTCTCAGAATGATTTCCCCTCCAAGAAGGAGACAGGAACCATATTGTTTTCCAGCTCATAGACTTTTGCATTGAACAGGAAGGACTGGCTTTCCCATCATTTATGACTTCTCTGAGTGCTTCCATACAATGGCTGTTTATCAGGTTTCATTCCCTCTTTCATCTCCTACTGTCTACCATAGCATGAATTATTGTTGTGCATACTCTGTTCTAACCCTCTTTCATGCCATTTGAACAATCAAGAAGATATTGTACATGGATGATCCTTCACTCAAATATTTTATTAATTGAGAACAGCACATGTCAATTAACTAAATCTATTCATGAATCTGAGACTATCTACGAGTACTTTAACAACTTTTAAAAAGGGAGAATAGTGTGAACATTTTGATATGTTTTAAATGAACAGTTTGGTTTATCATTTCAAAATAACAGTGCAAAGAAATAAAATAAATTACCTTCTGGAATGAGATTGCTTCATTCTGGGCTCAGTAAAAATTCATTTTGAAGGGAAGCTATTTATTTGTGGTTTCTTTTTTTTTTTTTTTTAATCTGTAGTGATAAAACAGAAGAAAATGCTCTGAGGTGAACCAAAATAAACTTCTCTTCTTCCTTCAGCATGATGGCTTCACTCCTCCATGGGCTGGTTGGGCTAGCTACCAAGAAGAGTTACTGTCACAGCTCTGTTTGGGTTTCATGTTAGTGGTCAGCCTGACGGTGGTTTAAGTGAATCTTGTTTACTTCCCACTGTATAAATCTTAAGAAGACACACAAAATCAGTTAGTTACTGCTTCTTAGCTGAGAAGCAGCAACTTCCAGCGGAAGAAAGATCATTTTTTGAAACACTAACTCATCTTTTTTGTGATTGTGAGCATTGCTCTCAGTTATTTATACCAGAATTACCTAAGGAAATGCAGCTGTGCCCTTCTTCTTATGTATGCAGTCTAAATCAAATCCTTTGTGTCTATTTTATCTTCCTAATTTTTATATTTTTTTCCTGTTAGACATGGAAATAATGGAAGCCCTAGGCTTTCTGAATATATCCCAGTAGGAAGTGAGTTAAAAGAACTAAAAAAGAAGCTAATTATGAAAGCTGTAACAAGTAGTATGATTTTATATTTAGAAGCCACCTTTTTATTTTTGAGCATCTGACTTTTCCTGTTGAGCTCTTTCATCCCACTGAAAGGTTTTAATTATAAGGCAAATTCTTTTAGAGTCCTTGGATTGATAGTAAACGGAAGACTATTAAAACTGCTCTTTAGCTTCAGAACTACTACTCTTCTGAAACTTTGAATATGAATCTGTAATGAAATTCATTTGCTCCTATTTTCAGAGATTCGTGTGATTCTATTATTATTGACCATTTAAATGACCTGCCATCTACTGCTGCTTCTAAAGTGGCTTTCTTGGCCTCAAGGCATCTGGCTGTGTGCTGGGCTGAGAAATTGAAAGTCTGCTTTCAGCAGGGTAATTTATTGTTTGTTAGGATGGAATTTCAAGATATGTTATCTTTGCTTATCATCCTTTCAGATATACTCTGCCACAAGGGAACAAATCAAAGTGACTCCAGTGTTTATATTCTGAATGGCATCTATTTCTGCAATCTCACAGTTCCCTAATGATTAAGTTATGGGGGAAGTGCAACTATTTAAATCAGAACAGAATGTTTCTCTTTTAATATGGGGGCTCTGCCTGTCTTCTCTGTCCATCAGGTGGGGCATGCTCTAACAGTAGGCCAAATCTGTTCTCCTGTTGAAGCTGCTTAGGCATCTTGGCATGATGAAGGTCTTGATTTTTTAACACTGCATCTTTTGTACCGGCCAGAGGTAACAGGATCTCTTCTCTGCAAGGACCTCATGGGTGCTGTTGCGAGACTTGTCACTCAGGCTTCATTGACAAGAAGAAGATCTGATTGAATGAAGTCATCTACCACATTTCTAGCAGTTTAAGGAGCAGTTTTTGCTCCGTCTCTGTGACAGCCTCCTTACAGACTTCAGGAATCGATTAAATAGCATGTGTCCACACATCAATGTTCTTGGTTTTCCTAAATCTGAAGTCCAGTTCTGGTCCTCTGTGAATATTATGTGTCTGCTCTAGAGTGAGATCCTAACCCACCACCTACTGTCATGAGAAGGTCAAATCCAGCCCAGCACATTGGACCTGAGGAAGGGCAGTCTCTGATCATACCATCCTCAGGTGAAGACAGCTCAGACAACTCGATAGTGCCATTCCACTTTTTACAGCCAGCACTAACACCCTCCAGAACAGGAACAGGGTGAGAGTGAAAGTGTTTGTGCGCTGATTTCTAATCCATTGAAATGAGCTTATGTGTCAATGTTGCAGACTTTAGCATATGTTTGATCTACTAATTTTGTATTTTTGATTGTACATATTTGATCCACCTGTATATATTTGCTCCATTTTAAAAAGCCTTCAGATGGATGTGTCCACAGCTCACTGTGCAGGGAAGTAGATTGTTAACACAAGGATATTGCCTGTTGACTTAATGGACCTAATACACATTGAAATACCAACATTTGAATACAGATTTATAATTATTGGTTACAGAATTTGATTTCAATTGCGTATGGGGGTTGCCATTCATATATGGCTGATATTGGAGGTGCTTGCACTAATTCAGAAAGGACATTTGCCATTTTCTGAGAGGTTAATTCAGCCAGAGACTGTGTCACTCTTGGTGGGAATATCCATAACCTCTGCTGGCTTGAGCAAATATTTAAGGAGAATTAGATTACATGCTGTCAGGTTCCTGATGTCCGTGCCTCTAGTCTGGAGCCTCTACAGGGAAGTGATCCAGAGAGGAGACACAGGACCAGCACTGCTGTCGAGGGAGAAGCAGATAAATCTGATGATACAATATTTAGGGAAATTTTCCAGTGCTTCCTGATTTGGAAGTCCTTGGGACTTCTGAGAACGGCAGAGTTGCAGATTTGGTAAAAGAGCTGCTCAGTGGCTGTCATAAGAAATTAAATGATCAAAAATAAAGAAAATTGGATAGCAAATATACAAGCTAGGCAGCCAAGATGATAGAAAGCAGAGGGAATGAGATTGTGTTAGCACTGAGTCTTCTAACACATCATGTTGAAGGTGATCAGGAATTTATTCTAACCTATTTAACACCTTGTTTTTCTCTATATTCAAACATTGTTGAATAAAAGAAGAGGGAAAAATCCATATCCTAGTCACTGTCTTGATCCCCATGACTGCATATCTGGTCTGCCTGCTAGGGCACCATGACCTGCATAAGAGAAATCAGCAATGATGTTAAGCACTGCTGCAACAGGAATAGCAGTTGACTTTTTCTCAGGATATCCTAGAAGGTAATATCTGGCATATTTTTTTCTCTTTTTATTTTGCATGGTACCAGGAAGTCATATGGTACGTACTTATTTACTAGGATTGAAAACAGTGTGGCCCCATAAACATAAAAAATTTCAGCTTGGAGCTGACAGAGAAGTGACAGTGTGGGGTCAGCTGACAGTGTCCTTCAGTCATTGCTGGGACTGATTGTTTTAAATGCTTGTTCCCTTATTTTCCCATTAATTTTAGAACAACTGTTTTCAAGATAGCAGTTCCTCACAAAAACTCATGCAGCCAATAAAATAACCTTTTGAACATTTCCATTATGATTAACGCTTTATTTTTATCAGTATTCAGTAAGATACAGTTTTCTGAGAACTCTGTAGAGTTGTTCATTAACAAATACAGCATAGCATGAACATCGTTTATATATGTTCTAACAGTAAAATTAATAGAGAGGGTTTTATTTCTAATTTTTGTTCATATGAAGTAACTGAAGAAATACAGCTCATCAGATTTGAAATGTTTGTTGATACTGAGTACAACTCGATGATGTTTTTGAATATGAGACCCTCTTCTGGAATATTCTGTGAAAGAGAGAAATCCACCAGATAGTAAGAGAGAAAAAGAGAGAAAGAGAGAGAAAAAGAGAGAGAGATATATATCTTTTTTTTTTTAGTTACATCATGTTCAGTCCTTTGACTGACTATAATGTGTGCTGGGACTGCAAATTCTTACCTTTGGTTCTGCTGTGTTTTACGTGATGTCTGTACAATGGTGTTATATAGTATTGGCTTGTTTGCTGTATGCATTACAATATGCTTCATTTAAGGTAGAGAAGACCTCATCTGAATAACTACATAGCAATATGGCAGATGAATTTCAGTGCCAATAAGGGCAGTTAATGCTTTTGGTTTGAAAAAAGAAAGAATCTCTCTAACTAGGGATGTGTAGTGATTGTTTCTGAATAAGTTGTTATGATTCATGGAGAAAAGATCTGGAGTTATCACAGCTAGTGCTCTAAAAACATCAATGTAATGCTCAGAGAATGTCAAAAAAGCCTCACATTAGAGATCATTAGGGAAGAAGTAGATGACAAAATAGTACTATCATTATGCCACTGAATAAATGAATAGTACATTCACAGGAATGAATCTGTGCAATTGAACTGTTAATGATAAAAAATATGGGACTAGGAACCTACCATGGTTCCTCTCCGGGCATCCACTAGCCTTTTTATCAACATCGTTTTCAGACTCTTGTTTAGTGGCACCCCCCTGCCGTGACAGCAGGAATCATAATACAACAGGGATAATGTGCACGCATTTGGAGTGCTGCATGAAGCTCCGCAGTTTCGCAAGAGAGAAACTGTTCTGTAGAGACATAGAAGCCGAATAGATATTGGCTACGTCTAACTGCTACAGGAGCCTGGCTGACTAATTTCAGAGTAGCAAGTTGTCTGGTTTGGCTCTTGGTGGCTGTCTGCAATGTAACTTTTGAAGTGGACTATGAACCTCTAAAATACATTGATTTTAATCTTGTAGTGCTCACAAGTAGTCAAACTAGGGTGTTGGCAGAAAACTTCTGCAGAAAATTTTTCTGTGGTTAATGCTGAGACCACTTGCACAGACCAACATGACTGTAGGTAAAGATTTGCTTGACGATACTTCTATTAAAGGAAATTTCTGGTTGCTAAAAAGCGTTTGTAAATACTGCTTGTGACGAGTAGCTTTGAGACTGGAACCTGCCTAATTTATTCATTCAAAAAAGAAATGGGGAGACTGACTTGAGGCAGTCTGTTTTGTAAGAGACCCTAGAATCAGACCGAAGCATCGGGGTTTCCCTCAGACACTCCTACCTAGGGGCCAACCTGTTTTTTCAGACTTTCTTCATCCAAGAAAGGCAGAGGACAGAGTCCAGCAGCAGGAGCTGCTAGTCTTGGGAGGACAGACAGAGACTTAATGACTGTTGATAGGTTTCTTAATCAGATACTGAAGCCCTACCACAGGCACTCACTTCCCTTTTATAATAGTCCTACAGCAAACTCCCCAAATTAGTTTTCTTACTGCTCATTTATTTATTCTACTTAAAATTAGTCTTTATTGTGTCTTGATGCTATTCTAAGCAGATTGCAAAAGTAATTTTAATGTAGTGAACAGGATTTAAAACTTAACTTCCCAACATCTCCTTTATACCACATGTCCTGCCCTTACACTGATGGCATCTACATTAATATATGACCTCTACTTCCAAATTTAGTTCACATATTCCTCCATTCCTTTATAAAATTTTGGGAAGGCCTCTCTTGCAGTACATTGTAAAGGTCAACATGTCCAAAGGCAAGATTGCCTATGTATGGATCAGATGGAAGATTCACCTTGTCAAGTATCCTGCCAGCAATGAAGGTCACTAGCTGAGACATTGTGAGACCCCACAGTGGGTAAGAAAGACCCTATCAAGTTGTCTGCAGCACTCGACAGACCACCCTGAAGAGCAGTATGCAGCTTTTAGCTTCTTCCTGAGCACAAAACCACATGAGTTCTTCCTGAATTCAGCCTCAGCCCAGACTGCCTGTAAATTATAGCCCTTCCAACAGGAGTGGCCAGGGACTTCTGTGGAAGGACCCTGTGTCACTGGACTATCTGATGTTGTCACCTCCAGGACAGGTAGCCACTGCATCGAGCATCACACACATATATGGGGCAGGTAGGGAAACCTTAGAAGTGCTGTAGAGCATGTTCTCAAATCCCCTTTCCATTGTTGCTGTATCACGACGTATCCTGCAACAGACAATAGACAGCAGCACCTAATTTGGCTCTGAGGCCATGTGTGGGGCTGGCTGTTCTGCACAGCAGAGTGGTTGTAGCCACATGATCCAAGGTGGCAAAACTCATATTAACCTTTCAGCATAAAATGCCTGCATGCCACCTTCTTCGTTGCTGTACCAGAGCAGAGGCAGGTGGCTTCAGCAGCCGCAGTGGCTGCAGCTGCCAGCACATCCTGCAAGGAGGCAGGCAGGTGTGCACCGCCAGCACGTCACCAAGGATAAATGCAGGTAAGCGGAATTTATCTGTGTCTAACTTCTTAGCAATGTAGAGTTTACAGCTTTTCCTGTACATCAGGCGTGTGAGCTTATCGCCTTTGTGTACCACCAAGCTGTGGAAGTTGTGGGCAGGTTTAAATGTTAAAACCACCATCTTTCGTTATATTCAGAACACAAGTGGCAGCTGGCCCAGCTGACAGGGCACAGGGGCCAAGCACTTGCAGTGGGAAGCATCTGTTAATATATAAGACAAGCCAGACAAAGTCTTTGCTGATGAAATCTATGTAGAAATTTCAAATCATTATGCTGATCATAAGGAGACTCTCTTTGGAGATATTCCAGCAGCAAGAAAATAAAAGCTTCTAAATTGCTTCTTATTTTTGCTCGTGTTGTTAATAAGCTGTAGGAGCACTACCATAGGCTACTGGGTGGAAAACAGGCAACATTAGTATTTTAAAATAGATTTTCACAACTGAATACTTTAAGGTATAATTATGGAGGGCTTGTTTTATTTACAGGTGTCAACATCTGTTATCCTGTCTAGCCTGTCAGCTGTGGTCTATACTTTTTGTTTTGCCAAATAGGTATTGAATATATAAAGAATACCAGCAGGATCCTCTGCAATACCATTTTGACCTTTCCACAAATAAGATGAAGAAACATTATCTTTTTGAGAGCCTCTATGTAGAGAATAAAAAGCTTTTGATAATAAATCATGAGACTAATATTCACATAGTCATCAAGTATTGATTGAAATACAAGTTTCTAGAAATATTGAACATGTAAGGACCCAAATGGCATATTAATTAGATGGCAAATGTCACAGGAATGTTTCTGAGGTGGAGCATCTGCCCTCATGACACACGCTGCTTCTCTATTGCAAACAATGCAGACCCAAGCCATCCCCACAACTCTCTGATCAATACTGTCTACTCGAAAGGTCCTTGGAAATGACCAAGCTGGCCGCAGAGGCAGCACCTCTGCCTGTGAGGTGATGATGAAGGACAAGACAATTGTAGCAAATCCAGCTCCACGGTCTGTGAGATCAGGTGTTCATGGAGCAGAAGCATTACTGGTAACCAGCAGCTGTTCCTCTGGCTGCTCGGGTGAAGCCAGGCACGCCGCTGCCAAGGGGTGAACCGCGGCCAGTGCCTCCGCCTCAGAAGTGCTGCCTGCCGTTTCCATTACTACCCTCTGAGAAACCACACTGTCAAAGGGGTGGATTTCCCTTGCTTTTGTCAAGGCTGATATGGAGGATTTTGTACCAAATTTCTATTCTCTGTTTTCTCTCTCCACACCCTCTGTAAATCCCATCTCCTCCAACCTGCCACGTGCATTTAGCAACGTCAGACAAAAAGGGAAATGGTAAATACTGATACGCACCAGCCCAACAAAAGCTGTCTTGCAGGAGCAGGCTTGCAATGCTATCGGCAATTTCAGGGGCACGCTTCTTGTAGAAAGACTTACAAAAGGCACCCTTGCGGGCGGGCCTTTGGTAATGTATTACAGTGATGCAGAGCCTCTTAATTAATCTTGGCTGTGAAGGCATTGACCACTGATTACAGTTCCTTGCTGAAAATGGACTTGCCAGGACAGCCTGCCAACTCCAGATCCCTCACAGTTTGCAGTAGGCATACTGCTGTAGTTGCAAATCATCAGCATTCCCCCCAAGCCTCTGCCTTTTCTGGTGGGAAATATCCTGGCATAGATGATGGAGAAATTCTGATTAAAAAACAACGAAAAAAATGGTTTTTTTACTTATTAAAGACCTTAAATGTCCATAAATGGATACCTACTGATAACGTTTCCGTTATTCAGCTTCATCTCAGAAGTTAACTCTTGGAAGTTAAAGTGTTTTGGGAGGCTTGTGGCTTTTTAGTGCATTATCATAATATTTCAATGTTCAGAAGATGCAAGAGGATTATTATGTGATGCAAAGATCAAGTTACTGTGGTTGGGAAAAGCAAAGTGTGTGCATACAGTGTGTGGCACCACAGTGTACACAAGGCACAGAAGGGGGGAAAGTTGTCTCAGAGGGATACCACAGGCAGTTGATATTTGGGACCAAGATTGCTTGGAAATGTGTTTACAATTTGGTTTTACACCTTGTGTTGGATTTTATACTGTTACAAAGGCACTGTCTAATTCTTAACTGGCAGCTTGTGTAGGCTTTGGCTCACCTTGATATATCTGTTGATTCAACAATCTGTTGTTTCTGTACTGTGTTGTCTGTCACCCATTAATTATGAGGAAATGAATTACTACATCTTACCAAAAGATTTCATTGCGCTATCATAAAACACAGAATCATTCATCAAACTAAATTATATGGGTCCCCATGAGTCAAAACTCACAAATACAGAGATTTATAGTTAAATGGATAGAAAGCACAGATAAAGCCTTTTGTCAATAGGGACCCATAAAATTAGTCAGGCACAATATACTCCCTGCATATTACAGAAAGTCTCTTCCTCCCAGGCACCTCTATGGTATTATAAAAATTATGCACTATACAAAGTAGTTAAGTTAAGAAAGCATATCTGGTGAGTCAAGCCAGGATGGCAGAGCAGCCTGGTGTCCCCAGCCTTGTTGCAGTGCTGCCAATGCAGGGTTCAACCATGCACACCAACACCTATTGAAATTCCCACTTTGGGAAGCGTTTGCTGCTTGCCTTGCAGACGTTGTGCAGAGCCCGGCTTGCAGTAGCCTCGTGGGGGTAGCTGCCGGCCAGTGGCCCCCTTCCAGCTCTGCCCAGCCGTCAGCTTTCTCCATGCATCCAGTGCATCCCTAAGTGCCTGGCAGCCAAAGGAATTTTTTTGGATACAAAGTTCTGGGGGCTGGTCCCTGGTTTGGTTCCCAGGCTTGCCTTTCCAGCAGGTATGGTGTCCAGAGAAGCTGTTTTTCCAGATTCCTCTCTCTGCTCAGCTCCTCCAGCTTTCTGTGGACTTCCCCTTGGTTTCCTACCTTTCTTGCACACAGACACATGCATGACAAGAAGATCCTTCCCTTAGTTTCTGCAGCTGCAAGAGCTCACAGTTATATCTCTACCTATATGCACACACAGGGATGGATAGGAAGCTGTGGGTGAAACCAGGAAAGGTCTAGGCCAGTGATACGTTGGGAGGGATGGGCATGCTGAGGTATGAGGGAGAGTGGTCTGTCGTAGCAGAGCACTCTTCCTCTGCTCCGACGATCGTGTAGGAAATCCAGTGGAAAGTGTGTGAGGATAGAGAAGGATGGCAGCTGCCTAGTGTGAGCTCATTCCTGCTCTAGCTTGTACAGCACAATTCTGCATACTGGGACTGAATATTTTTACTCCATTGAGGAACCAGCTGGTAAAATGGCAATGATACTTTTTCTGCTTAAAAGATAATAGAAGAACCCAGGAACTGACACATTTAAAACTGAAACTGTTAGAAAAAGCACCAAGATTGCAAATTCAGACTCTTGATAACTAGGAAATACCAGAATTACAGAAGAATTCTCTACAACCTCATGGATATGCATTATACTGTACCTTTATTTCCTCATTGTGCATCGTTTTCTCATAGGACCTTTATGAGACTGACTGTGATGGCAAGATACATTCTAAGGATGAACTAGAATTGTGCTATTTATTATCCCTGCCTCCTACACTACAGAACCAAAAGGGTCTGTACTGATCGAAGGAGGGGATTTCAGAACAGGAAAGATTGATCTTAGAATTAAACCTTTGAATGTTGCCCTGTAGAACTGGATTTGGACACTGAGTTCCTGCAGTTCTCTACTGCAGGAATCATTTGAAATAATTTTTCATCCAGAGTGGTCATTAACTGTGTGATCTTCATTTCTGAGTTTCCATGTGAATTGCTAGGGTTTGATTTGTGGAAATACCAAGCTTTCAGAGCCATGACTGATGCTGGTAGGAGCTGTGCTTTAAATATGTAAAGTGCTCAGAAGTGCAAGGTATTTTGAAAGATCAGGTACAAGCCTTTCAAACTGTGCATCCACAATTAACATATGCTTTCAAATTTAATCTCACATTGGTGCTCTTTTCTAAAATACCAGCAATTCTACTCCTCCATCGTGAACTGGCCTGCTGTACAGATTAATGTTGGTGCAGCACCCTAAAAATACAGTAAAAGAAATTAGATGAAAAAAGAATATTTTGTAACCATATGAGCGTTTGAATAATGTACTGTAAATAAGACATGGGCCCCCCACTCAGCAATGAAATGAAGCAACATAGTCCTACATCCTAAGTTCAGAGACGATAGTTTACTCTGACCTCCAGTGTAGCACAGGTTGGTTCTTCCCTGAATTAGTTTTTGTTTAACTAGAGCATCTCTTTTTAAAAGATAGAAAATCTCAGTTTAAATATTTGCAGTATGGACAAGCTATCATTATTTTTGTTAAATTATTGAAGTGATTAATTTTCATAATACTAATGCATGTAATTTCTATTTCTCAATGTCTCTACTTTCAACTTCCAGGCACTCGATCTTGTTATGTTTGTGCTTTTGAGACTGAAGGGCCCTCAATTATTGAGTTTCTATTCCCCCTAATGGTAATTAGAAAGTGTGATCAAGGCACACTTTAACCTTTTTGCTAAGGTAAACAGACTGAACTTTAGTTTTCCACTAAGGCAGGTTTTCCAATCCTTTAATCTGTCTCCTGGTTCATCTCTGAACCAGAGAGATCCAATTTATTCTTTCCTGAGCTGCGGGCGCTGGGACTGTGCACAGCATCTCAGAAGAAGTCTTGCTACTGCCAGGTTGCGTAACCTTTCTAATCCTTTTTGGTATTATTTTGCTTGTTTATCCCAGGACTGGCTTTTTGTTTTGCTGTTATTCCCTTTGCATACTGCACAAGGAGCTGATCTCCAGCTGACTGACATGATCCCCCAATCATTTCAGTTACTGTTCCCAAGATAGTGTCTCATTATGTGTATAATTCCTGAATATTGTTGAATTACAATTATCTGTATTGATTCACATGTCATTTGCTTGCAGCAGCTTATCAACTCATTTGTTTCAGTGTACCCTCTTCATGTGTCACATGTACGCTTTAATCAGTCAGGATTCTCTCACTTCTTCCAGATCATTAATAAAAATATAAAGGCCAAGAACTGACCTCAGTGTGGCCTTCAGAATACATGCCCTTAATGAGGCCTCACTGTTTACAAATGCATTTTGAGACCTGTCAACAGCTTTTACAAATTCATTTTCTGTGTACCACGTTGCTTTTGTTTTAATTATCAAAATGCTGTATAGTGCCAAGTTTAAAGGATTCTGACTATTCCATACAACCTCTGTTCCCTTTCTCAGTCACTGAATGAGAGCTCGTTAATTGTGCATGAAGTGAAGGAGGCATCTGATGGGAAAAAATGATGTGATCCTGTGATTAAAGACTGTATCACAATGCATTGATGTAAGACAGGCCATTTAAAGATGCTCAAGCCATCATAATCCCCACATATCTAAATTTTTATATGCTGGATTTTAGGTCCTAATTTTTCTAAGATAAAGGGCTTCTTTGTGTGTGTGAGAGAGTGTTTTGATATACACAAAAAAAGGGGGAGGTGCATCTCACCAGCTTTAAATATTTACAGATGAGCTCATCATGCGGTCTCCCACACTTTACCTAATTGAGGGAAGCAGGCATTTCCAGAATATCTCTCACTCATTCAAATGTAAATGTATAAAATAGACTGCATGAACTGCATTCCCTAAATGCATATTTCTTGCTGCTCACTAGAGAGAGAGACTGTATAACCAACTCAGATGTAAATGCTGATGTGAGATAGCCAAGGTTAGATGAGATGAATCCCAAACAAAGCACATGGACTTCCATCCTGATTCTTGGTTTTCCATTTCAATAATGAAGTCTATAAACAAATTCAATTTTATGGAAACTAAAAAAGAATTCTGAATGTTTTGCTTTACTAAACAGCATTTTATTTGTTAATCCAGCAGCTATTTACTTTAACAACTGGATTAGCTAATTAATCACCATTCATTCTAATGACAGAGTTAGGATGTTTCTGATAACCTCCCTTGCACGCTGTATAGCCCCAGGGCCCACAGCAAACAGAGGTGTGCCTGTAGAGCTCCAGCTGCCTTTGATCATTCGGGAACTTGGGCCAAAGCAAAGAATGACCAGGTTAAAAGAAAGTTTAGGAAAAAAATTTGAAGGCCATAGGATATGTGCTCTCCTAGCTTTTCTAAAATAACTCATAAGAATTCTTGAGTGAGGGGTTAAAAAAAAAAAAAAGAAGTTTGAAATTGAAAATACCTCTCTGTCTTATCTGTGGGGATAATTTCCTTTCTCTAGCAGGGTTTCTGTTTTCAGTAGCTTGATTAAGGAACAATATCTCATGTGATGAAATGATCCGGGCACATTTGCATATGAATGCTAAATGATATGGCATAGAAACTGATTAGGCCTCATCTGTCTCACATGCCTGGAGATTAATGCTAATAGCACTTAGTACATTAAGATTTGGATTAAAAGAGAAAATGAAGTGAAAAAGAACTTTGCTAAACTTTTTGGAACTCGACGGATTTTTTTTCTCTTTCACTTTGGATATGAAAGTTTCTTCATCTCAGCGATTGCTAGTTTACACATTCGTAGAAATAATAATCTTCTAATCACATACACAATCTAGAAATGACATGAGGAAGATAACAGTGTTTATGATGGGAAGGTCTGTGAACACGTCTCTGACTTTTCCATTCTTGTGTTTAGATAAGGCAGGCAGTAGGAGTGAGGGTACTTGCTTTCAACAAACTTTTCATTTTCATAAACACAAGAGAAAGCAAGCTATAATTTTCAAGCCTTGACAAGGAATGCTGAGGAGTTACATTAAATCTTTGATATCGTGATCATTTGTTTCTGATTTAAACTCTCAATATTTTGCTTATACTAGAAAGATCCTAGCAGCTGATCCTGAGATGCTTACAGTGGTATGTACTACATGCCGTCAGGATGCCCTGAGAGTTTGCTATTTGAAAATTCACTGGACAGGCTTCAGAAGAAAGAGCTCAAATCATGAATAAGGCCAAAATAGAAACAGGTTTAGATTAAAATTGATCAAATAAATTGAATTGCACGTGACTCTCACCAGTGACCAAACTTTACCTCTGCAGCCTGCCTCATGGTAAGGACAACCTATCTTCACTGAAATGAATAGCTCCTCTGGGACCTCCGAGGCTCACCTTCTAAAGTCCGATCTTGTATAAAAGACCTGGCGGCCACTGGCGAATTAAACTTGGCTTGGGGTCAAAACACTGGATCTCATGACTCCTGAATACTCAAGCAGTTGAGGTACATGCCTGGCATTCGTCCCTCTCTCTGAATGGGCTGAAATGCTGGATGCAAACATCTTACATCTGAAAAGTTCAGACACAGACAAGACTCAGCTGCTCATTAATTCTGAGATTTTCTCATTTTCTAGCAGAGATGATTTTTGCATTGCAGCATACGTGTACCATGTGTAACACTCCAGTGCAGAAATGCATTGGTCTCATCAAGGTTCTCCCACAGAAGTTAATACAGACTGTGGGGAAAGGTTATTTACATTTTAACTAATGTATGCCTAGCCACTGCTGATGCAGTGCAGAAGAAAATGCCTGAAATATCTTAAAGTAAAGCGTTGGTTGCTTAGTGAAACAGAAAGCACTAACAATATTTTTATAGCAGCAACTGGATTATTTTGAGCATAGAAGTGTTATTTATTTATTTATTTTATTCAGCTTCTGCAAGTCATAACAGCTATAATGGTGTTTTCAGTTTTATTTACTTTTGAAGGTTTTGGTTTTTTTTCATTTGATTAAATCTCAGTCACTTTTTAATAAAAATGCAGTGTCCTATGTTAATGTAACAGAAATTAAGATGGTATCCTCAATAATGTAATAAATATCCTTTTTAATACCTTAAAAGGTAACAAGGATAGAAGTGCATGTATTTTATGAACATTCTTTTCATTTTAAAGTATTACCCAGCCAATGCATTTTATAAGATAAATGAGGATTTGATCTTGTAATGTCACCAGCTGCCAAAAAGTAGAAAGTTCTTGCTGCACTTACAGTGTTATAGAAGGGCAGTGCTCCCTCAAACACTCGTCTCTTCTTTTGAAACTCATCTGGTGCTCTTTTGGCCATGAAATGATTTACAAATATTCCACTGGAGTGGGGAAACCCTTTCAAGACCACCATTTCCACCCAGTGGCCTTTCTGTGGGTTACCCACAGAAAGCCTATGGGCTGCTCAGATGAGCAGAGCAAAGCCCTCTTGTACTGTCTGCTGGTGCTTTGTTCCACAAGACCATGCTCTCACTTGGACCACCACTGTGTTGTAGCTCTGTTAGCAGATTACACAAGCAAAGGCTCTGAGCAGACTTCTCCTTGCTTGCTCACTCTCATGAACAGGATGGTGGGGGAACAGAAAAAAGCTATTACTGTATAAGTTTGTGATTGGAGTGGCTGACTTGTTACCTGCCATGTGACAGAGCACACTCTACATCTGTATTTTCCTGTTGTCATCTTAGTTCTGACAATACCGTCTCCCTTGTGGGCCTACAATAATGTATTTTTATTTCATCTTGTAATTTGAATTTGATGCTGGATTAAGCAGTAAGTCAGTATGTGACAGCTGTATGATAGGAATATTTTATAATACTTTTACATCATAAAAAGATGTAGGTAACAGTGATGCCTGATCTACCTCAGAAATCCTCGTGAACCCAGGTGAAGTGAAGAGGAATTAACAAAATAATCAAAACTGAAAATCCCCCTTCACAAGAGAGTTGCAGTCATGCAAAGGGAGATGTGGCAAACACTCCATAAAAACTGCCAAAGCAGGGTTTGGTGTGAGACTCACACACCTGAACATAGGAGATGCTATGTGGGTATCAAAGCTCCCAGCAGAGTCCAGGGGATCCAGCCAACAGAGTCAACAGCTGGTAGTGAGCCACTCAGTTAAGCAGCCACCGATGTCCTCTCATGAGCATCTAGTGCCCCTGAGAGGGTGCGAGGGCACCTGACTGACCATGGGCAGACACTCCACAGAAGCATAGGTCTTGTGTAGGTTGTGCCTTAGATTTGCTAGGCCTTGGCACTTGTCTCAGAAACCTCCAGACATCTCGAAGAGCAGGAGGTGGCTCTGCGTGGGCAGCAGAGTCAAGCCCCAGGCAGGGCTGAATCACCCTCTGGCCTCCACTGACCAGATCCTTGTGGAGAACATTGGTGTCGTGGTGTAACCCCAGCCGGCAGCTAAGCACCACGCAGCCGCTCGCTCACTCCCCCCCACCCAGTGGGATGGGGGAGAGAATCGAAAAAAAACCAGCCTCGTGGGCTGAGATAAAGACAGTTTAATAGGACAGCAAGGACAGAAAATAATGATAATGATAATAATAATAATAATGTGACAATAATAATACTAGAAGAATTAGAACATACAAAATAAGTGATGCACAATGCAGTTGCTCACCACTCACCCACCGATGCCCAGTTAGTTCCCGAGCAGCGATCGCCCCCTCCCGGCCAACTCCCCCCTCTTTATATACTGGGCATGACGTCATATGGTATGGTATAGCTCTTTGGCCACTTTGGGTCAGCTGTCCTGGCTGTGTCCCCTCCCAGCTTCTTGTGCTCCTCCAGCCTTCTTGCTGGCTGGGCATGAGAAGCTGAAAAATTCTTGACTTAGTATAAAGACTACTTAGCAACAACTAAAAACATCAGTGTGTTATCAAAATTATTTTCCTACTACATTCAAAACACTGCACTGTACCAGCTACTAGGAAGAAAATTAACTCTATCCTAGCCGAAACCAGGACAATTGGACATTTTAAGAGCCATAAGTTAACGTTTACATTTGTATGCCACAACTGGAGGCTAATCCCACCTCCAAGTTCCCGTAACGTGATGGACAAAAATCAGAGACCTCACTGAAGTAAGCTTCACAATAATATAGGTTCTCTCCTCTACTTAAATAGACCCAAATTTGAGGGCTCTGCTCATCAGCATTAAATTGCTATTCATAGTCCTAGTAATATTGCTGGGAAATACACACAGGAGCTATGAGGCTGTGCTGCCTCTCCCCCAAATGCTACCTTCTAGGACTACTACAAATAGAGAACCACGTACAGCTCACTGCTGGGGCCAGTGGGTACATGTGTACTGCAGTGACTAGATCTTGCTTCTGCCGAATAGGAATTAATCTAGGGATTCAATAGGAATTCATCTAGGGATTTGAATACAAACAAGAACAAGCTCCGTCCTGTGAGATGACTTTCACAAAGTCAGGCTTGGAAAATGACAGCAACCTGTGTGAAGCTGTTCTCTGTGACAGGGTTTGTCTTCTGCACATCGGCTCCTTGGTTTCTGCCATTGCACACTGAAGCCCCATCTGGGAAGCTGAATTCATGCAGTAGCTGGGACAGTGGTGGAGCCAGGTGAGATCTAGTGTCTTGTTCAGCCTGGCCTGTGGTTCATTTGCCTTAGCAAAGAGGCACTCCCTGAGGAATTTCATATGGTTGCCCAACGAAAAGACAGCTTACATTTGGGGAGAAAGCTGTGCTTGTTCCAGTCACTGAATTCAAGCAAATGTCAATCACAGCATGTCACGTATGGAGGGGAAATGCCTTCAGATAGAGTAGTTGCCTTAAAATGGACTGAATTAAAAAACCAGTCTTTTCTCTTTGTTCTGCAAATCCTGCATCACACTCAGGATGCAAACCTTTCATATTTATTTGGACAATGTACAGGATGCTAACATTTGGAAATAGTCTGGGTGAGTGTCTGTGCAGCCCTGACCCACAGCCCTGGAAGATGAGGGGCCTGTTAGCCTCTCTGCTGTCAGCTGCGGCTGGACAGAGTCCTGGGGCGGGCTATGCAGCTCCCTTTGTCTCTTTGGCTTGCAGCAGTACTCAACATTCTGCAGTGCCTTGTGCCATGGTCCCTGAAGGCTGCTTTATGATCTGCATCCTTCTTTTGTACCATGAAGGGCTGGAGAAGCAGAGATCTTAGCGTGAAACTAAGTAGTTCACTTTTTTTCTGTGTGATTTGACTAAAACTGTAGCATAACCGGAACACTGCAGACCGATGGTGGAGTAACGAAGCTGAAACAATCATTCTCAAAGCTCAATGGCAGGGCATGAACTCAGACGTACCCTATAGTCCTTAAATGGCTAGCAGCAACGGTGCAGGCTCATGGAGTCAGTATACTTCTCTGAAATCTGAGAAGGGTTAAGCATCCAGAAATGTATCATGTTTAACCCAAACACAGCATTTTCTACGTTTTCCTGAAAACTTGAGGTTTGGGGTGACCTAGTAGTGATTGACAGGAGGTCATATACATTCTGTTTATACTTTTATGTAACTGCTTTTGTACACTTGCATATAACTCTTCTAACTGCAGCTCTAATCAAATGAGAATACTCCACTGAAGCTTCTGAAATAAACACATATATATAGAAAAATTGGAAAAGACAGTTTCTGGTAGATAGATAGATAATAAGGAAATCAGAAGGTTTCACAATAGAAATGCAGACAGTGTGTTTCTGTGTGCCACCTTTCCATGACCCTTCTTTCTCTTTCCCCCCTTTCTTCTCTCCTCCCCCTCATTGTCAAGGAAAGTCATTTGAACAAGCAATAGCAGGGACTTGCAACTTGTCAGGGCTAATGAAGGAACTCCGAACAAGAAAACTTGCCCACTTGTTCCAACTCTATCAACTGATTTAAAAAACGTAATGTCTCTCCCTGCAAAACCTGCTTAAATGACAAGAAGCAATTTAAAAAATAGGTAGTATGAATACCATATGTCATGTGGTAAAACTGGAACTCAATAATGTTTGTGTATGCTATGTTCTGTCTCTCATCATAGCTACTGCGGCATTTAGGGGATGCCACCCCACCTCGTAAAAGTCATTCTGATGTTTTCAGTGTCTGCTGCCTACCGCTGTTGTTTCTGGCATTTGAATGACAGAGAGAGAGGACTGGGATCATCTCTTCGCAGGAAGCTGGAAATACGTAGGCATTTGTGAGAGATTCCCATTCGTCTTGCACCAGCAACTCCCAGTGGTCTCATCCTTTTCTCCCAGAGGCAAAATTATCTGAGCAAAGCAGTGGAAGCTCTTGGAAGCTTCAAGAGTCATGCAGAATCAGGGAAAAAAAAAAGAAAAGTTTTTTCGATTTTCACATTTGCATCTTTACGCCCAAGCAAGTCTGGTAGTGAACTGAGCAAAATTACCCTTCTACACACTCCGGGGTGATCATTTTGTTCTTTGCTGGAAGGGATATGAGAACTTACTTGCATATCTAAGATCTCTGTGTGAATCAGTTTCAATAGCAATTATGTAAATTATGGTAGTATAATGAAATAGCCCAAATCTTCTGTAGTGAAAGCAGTAAGTTTTTGGTATCATAAAAGTAAAATAGTAGTTTCTGGCTTGTTTTAACCCTGCACTATGCCAGAAGTAAGCTATGAAGTAAATGTTTACTCACCACCACTGAACTGAGCCCTTAAGGGGGTGATGTTAAAAAGATGTGGCTTCAGGCCGTGAGTAACATGCTCTTTCCATAAGCCTTATGATTGACTGAGGGAATAGACCTCAGAGCCAGGGCCCTGATTACACTGAAACCACTTTATGTGGATCTAGCCACAAAAAGTGGCCTCAGAATATTTGTACTTATTGATTGAACATATTGTATTCACTAGGAAGCAAAGCAAATTAATTAGAAAGAGGTACATCAGGCAAAGGTGGTGACCAATGAAAAGCAGCAAAAATCTCTCTAAAATAATTCCTGTATCAAAGGTATGTGTCAGAAACAGGCTCAACATTTTTTATCAATGCAGACAAGAGCCACACACTTCCTCAGCCTGACTTTCTCTCCCCTGTCTTCTCCAGCAGGTCCTCCCCAATGCCTCTCTGGGGTGCTTCTCCGGTGCTGGTGAGCGCTTGTGAAGAGGCACCGGGATTCACAGCAAGACCTGCTCTGCACGCCTGCCGTATCGCCCCGTGCCAGCATCTCATCTCACCCTATCGAAGACAATCCCTGCCTCCTGCCTGCACCGTGAAGTGGATCTGCATGGTGGGGACTGTCCATAGCTACACGATAACGATAATGAAGGAAAACTCATTTGTGGGAAACTCATAACCAGTCTCTGCAAATCACCGTATTAGATGTGAAATTAGCTGCTTGTAGGCAATGGAGCTGTTCCTTTAGCAAGCACCAAATACAAACAGGATGTAATTTGCACAACATGTCCCCACTCCTCTTAATAGTAACGCAGCTATTGGGAATGGGGAACAAAAATAAAGAGCTTGATCCATACCTTTATATTTAAGAAAGCCACAGTTGACACATTGGGGATTATGCCTGGAAAAGCAGGCTGGTGTCTGCCTCGAAATCTTCAGTGACCTACTCAAAGGCTTCAGCTAACATTGGCTGCTATCTGCACTGGAGATGCCATGCATCCTTATCAGCTCCTGTCCCTTGTTTGAGAAACACTGTTTTAGATAATGTAGGCATGAACGATACACCACCCCTTTCAACTGGACGATAAAAAAATTCTTGCCCGCCTTCAGGAAACAAATACTGATCCTTATGTTACACCCAAGAAGTCAGAGAATGATATGCGGCAGAGAGGAAAGACAAGTAACGATAGTCTGGGGACATAATGGAAATGTAGTGATTCACAGATGCAGCTTTCCTTAGAACAAACCAGAATACTGTATAGATTTCCCCATCTTTTTTAAATAGTTCTATTGAATTTCATTATTCCCAGGGCAGTGAAAATGTGCATTCTGAAATTCAATAGTAAATAAAATCAGGAAAATTGAGGCTGTAATTCTGTGACCTCATTGCACTTTGGCATCTCATTATGCATTTCAAAACTCTGTACAGAAAAAGGATGCATACAAAAATGTCTGCAAAAAAAGGAAAGGAAAAAAAGTAAACAAAGAAACAAATATCACAGAAGCAGCAGCATAGCATTTTGTGTAGGCTACATAAAGCATTAAGCATCATATACTGCTGCAATCATTTTCAGAATTCAGCTTTATATGAGTCAGAAATGTAATTAGAGAATGAAGTGGGAGAATTTGTGGCACTTAACACATTTGATTTTCTACTGGCTTGAAGCATAGACTACCTGCTTTCCTAAAATTCAGCATTCAGTCTCCAGGTCTCTGCTCAGCTGACTCCCATTTTCTTCACCGTATCTAGTGATGTGCTGTTCATAACATCAGCTGTACATTCATACAGCAGCAGCTCCATTTCACTAGGAACGTTGACCAAAAGCTGATACTAATTCCCATAAGCATATTTTAAATATGATAGGTCTGGGCTTGACTGACATTCATCATGAGGATGGACTACTGAAAGGGTTGCCTGTTGTACTGGGTTTGCATGGCAAGGTTTTGGTAGTGGGGGGTTGCAGGGGTGGCTTCTGTAAGAAGACACCAGGAGCTGCCCCCATGTTGGACAGAGACAGTGCAGCCAGCTCTGCGACAGACCCACTGCTGTCGAAAGCTGAGCTCCTCAGCAATGTTGGTAGCACCTCTGCGATAACATATTTGAGACAGGATAAAAACTGCTGAGCAGCAGCTGTGATGGAGAGGAGTGAGAAAAATGTGAGAGAAACAACTCTGCAGACACCAAGGTCAGTGAAGAAGGAGGGGGAGGAGGTGCTCCAGGCCGCCGGAGCAGAGATTCCCCTGCAGCCCATGGTGAAGACCATGATGACGCAGGTTGTCTTCCTGCAGCCCGTGGAGGACCCCACACCAAAGCAGGCAGATATGCCCTGGAGGAAGCTGCAGAGAAGGCTCCTGGCAGGAACTGTGGCCCCGTGGGGGACCCATGCTGGAGCAGTCCTTTCCTGAAGGACTGCACCCTGTGGAAAGGACCCACACTGGAGTTGTTCTTGAAGAACTGCAGCCTGCGGGAAGGACCTGTGCTGGAGTAGCTCATGCAAGGACTGTCTCCTGTGGGAGGGACCCCACGCTGGAGCAGGGGAAGAGTGTGAGGAGGAAGGAGCGGCAGAAACAACGTGTGATGAACTGACCGCAACCCCCATTCCCTGTCCCCCTGCGCCGCTGGGGGGAGGAGGTAGACAAATCAGGAGTGAAGTTGAGCCCGAGAAGAAGGGAAGGGTGGGGGGAAGGTGGTTTTAGATTTATTCTTATTTCTCAGTATCCTAGTCTGTCATTAATCGGCAATAAATTAAATTAATCTTCCTCAAGTCAAGTCTGTTTTGCCCATGACAGTAATTGGTGAGTGATCTCCCTGTCCTTATCTTGACCTACAAGCTTTTCATCATTTTTTCTCCCCCCATCCTGCTGAGGAGGGCGAGTGAGAAAGCGGCTTGGTGGGCACCTGGTGGCCAGCCAAGGTCAACCCACCATGCCCGTAGGGCCTTTCTCCTCTCACTTTACCATTACCATCATCTGTGCAGGGCACAGCCTGAACGGTGTGCAAGGGAGCACAGTGCCCTACCCCCGTGTTCTCAGCCATAGCCTCGCTAAAGCCAGCCCTGCCACACGTTCCAGAGAGTCACGAAAGTATGGAGCCACTAGCCACCACCCTAGGCAACAATTGAAGGTGTAAGTTAGAGGAACATAGTAGTTGTGTACAATACCCTCATGGGTAATATCTGGAAGCTGTGTAGGGGCTGAAGTTAATGAAAATTTTGCCTTTGTAAAGTTGGGAGGATTTGGTTCCCAGTGGCTCATTTGCCATTTTAAATGCAGACAAATCTAAGGTGGCTCTGAGTTCAAGATATTATCAAGCTCTTGCCTCCATTTGGCCTTATGCCTGTTATTTTAACAAAATAATGTTTTTGGCCAAATTATTTTTTCATATATTGGTGATACGAAATAGTATTTTGTAACTTGGTTGTGCATAAGCACTATCCTCCAAAAAAAAGAGAAAAGGTAAAAAAGTACAATATAGTGGTTCGTTCCCATGCTTTTTTCGTATTTCAATGGAAATGATGCAGCAGAAAATGCTGCATGGCCTGATCAAAGGTACCAGAGCCTGATCAAAAGGGTTTGTTGAAGTATTTGTTAGTGGTCACTTTACTGCATTGCAAAATGCCTGAAATCTGGACATACTTAACTGCCACAATACTCCTCAACGTATACTGAGATCACTGGGCAGAATAACCTGTCATTTATTACAGATGCAGGAAAGCTGCTACATTTGAAATCTTCTTGTTCTCATGTAGCTCATTTACATTGAAATTGCCTTTCAGCATCACACCATCAGTTATATTTATGTCATCCATTGACAGACAAAATATTCTTTGGGGAAAATAGATGCCTGGCAACATAGTGAAAACAGCACCTCATGACAGAAAATTAAAATTTTTTGTATCCACAGTTGTATGAAAAATGTGTGATGTTCAAGGAGACTGTGAGAAGGACAGGGCAAAATGAAACTTGCATCATATGCCTTTAAGTCCCGTGTGTCTAGCTCCCCAGCCTTTGAAAATGTCAGATCCATGTGGAGTATTATCTATTGTGAAGAGGAATAATTTCTGCTGGTAGTGGTATTTTTAAAGAGGTGGAACTAGATGCATCACCACTGCAAAGCAGGAAATTTCCATTGACTTCAGAGAGAGTGAGGAGATAAGGAGAGGCCCCTTAGAATATTGTACAGGAAGAACTGAAAGGATTTTTCTGGCTGTGTGAACAACAGATAAGAAGAGAGAAACTCAGACTGCAAGGTTTGTGATGTAGGGATCTGGTATTTCCTTGACATCCTTTGCCTTTTGGACTGATGATCAAATATTAACTGTAAATAATGACTGTGATGAATGCTGACTTTTCTCAGTGCCTTCTCTGATACTGCACTGTAAGTCATCATTAATAATACATAGCTTGAAATAAAAAACTTCTCTCTTCAATAATTTAAAATAACAGTCAGGAATTTTACACTGGGTGATCTCCACTTTCTTATATACCAGGTTGTCTTACTCATTTCACTGCAAATGCTACATTTCCTCCACTGACATTGCCTTTGCAGATCACCTCAAGGTTTGACCTTCATCCTACCTTCCAGGTATGTTTTATGTATGTGTAAAACTGCTTTTGAACTATAGTATTTGGGAGTAAAGTAGGGTCTTACTTCTCATACAAGGATTGTTGTTAGAGTGGTTGGCCCAAATACTATGCTCTGCTGTGATTGTTTTTTTGGAGTTGCTTGGCCTTTGCACCGAGGCAGTGCAGGGAAACGCGGCAATCCCTACACTGGTAGCCAGCTTCGGGTCTCAACACGTTGCTGTTTATCTGTCTCTGAGTAGCATGTGGGTGATAAATACGTGAAAGGATTCTCCCATTCTTTTCATTCGATTGAGATAAAACCCCAAAGAGAATGCATTTCAAAATTATTCGGTGAGTGAGTGCTAGTGAGGACATACCGATGCTAAAGGTCAGTATTTGCAGCATGTCTGGACAGAGCTGGGGGTGCTGGTGAGATGGAGCCTATAGGGGAAGATGATGGGGGTCTGGAAAGTTGTACATCCTGGAGGGGCCGTTCCATTTGCCACATCTGAGGTGATGTCCCCAGTGACTT
This sequence comes from Gymnogyps californianus, assembly GCF_018139145.2. Taxonomy (NCBI): domain Eukaryota; kingdom Metazoa; phylum Chordata; class Aves; order Accipitriformes; family Cathartidae; genus Gymnogyps; species Gymnogyps californianus. The sequence continues at coordinate 181,747,991 of NC_059471.1, forward strand.
TGTCCTAGAAAAAGGAAAACATGGCAAAATGCTTCTTTGCAAAGTTTTCGTAGAATTGTAGAATCATAGAATGGTTTGGGTTGGAAGGGACCTTTAAAGGTCAGCTACAGCAACTAGTCGAAGGCTAAGGTGGAAGAGCAGTCCCTTCCAGCTTAGCACACTGCTTCAATGACAGAAGGAATATCCTATGTGGTCAAAGGGTTTTCATTTCATCTCAAGGAAACAAGCTTGAAGATACACAGAGCAGCATAGATTATCATAAAATTTTGGTAATATTTGCACTACTTCAGAAATAAAGAATAACATAGGTTTTTAACCCAATGAATCGGTATGTCTCCAGTATATCAATAATGTCCTCATTTCTTACGTATTTTGAAAATGAGCTGTTTCCTTATGCCATACAATATCTTCCTAAAACCAGGAGATGGAGCCCTGGAGCCAAAAGCTACCATCAATTGCCTTCTCTACACCCAGAAGAAATAATGCTTCACTTCAATTGCGTTTGAGGAGAACACTTATCGGTTCTGCTTCCCTGTGATAAGATTTGATGTGTGCCGTCGCTCAGACCACTGGGTAAGGAAATGGGCTGATGGGCTTCTGTCCTCAGAAGAGGGCCAGCAACTGGAAGAGTGAAGGTAGCAAATAGTCTGTTCAGTCCTATACGGGTGGCTACTGACAGTGCTAGTAAATGCTTCAGGTAACGTTAATGGGGCTGAGATGAAGCTATCTGCTGGGTGAGAGAGGGGAGTAGAGCAATCCCCCAGTGCCAGGGCAGCGGGGGCCCCGGGCTCACCCCCCTCCAGCCCCTGCCCCTCCAGGGGCTCTGGCATGGGATGCCTGAGGGGGCATCACCCAGCACCAGAGGGGTGGCACAGCTGGGCTCAGAGTGGCTTCCTTGTCACCCCCAGGGCTTCAGGGGCTCTGACTCCCAGGCACCAGCTGTTTAAGGCTCTGCTGTTCGCATGGTATTTATATTCGGCCGCGCTGTGACAGTTTAATCCATTAGCAGGGCAATCAGGCTGGGGGGACCTGGCTGCGAGCATCTGGCACGGCCTAAAAGCCCTCTGTGTACTCAGTGCTCGATTTACCCAGCTTGTCAAAGTCTGCCAAAACTTGCCGCTTCCCTTTTCGCATTACTAGTCAGTTATTAACGAGGACAGTGCTTAGCAACTTAATTCAGCAGCTTTAGCTGAGATCTTCCTGGAATACAGGTGTCTGAGTCCCACTCATTACCTATGCTACTTGATTTCAATGCAAGTGATGCACCTCAGTAGGAGTCTGCTGCCTAAATGGTGGGACAAGCAGCGATGACTTTTTACGGCATATACACACACACACAGAATCAAGGAAAACTGTTCACTTCATTGAATATATACATGCAAAAGAATCTGAATCTTGCAAAACCGTTTGCTCACTGGACTACATATATGTACAAAAAAAATACAGAGCAAGGAAAACCGTTCACTGCAGTTATTTTGCTTTGTTTTGGCAACACAAAAAGCTGGATGCTAGCTGGCTCTCTTGCCAGTTCAGACGAGTGCAAGGCTGCCAGAGCAGCACAGAGCAGCATTTACCATACCAGTGACCCTCAGCTAATTCTGTGGGGGTGATTTCGGGGCAAAGGAGGGAAAGGACAGCCCCAGTGTCAGGCTCCAAATCAACTGAGAAGATTTCAGCTAGCGATTTCCTCTGTTTGAGTAAGGTCTTCAGATTCATAACAGTTTAGAAGTACACTTTGAAGATTATACTGCTATTGGTGTTCAATTAATCGATTCCTCAGTCCTCCTAATTCCCTGGATGGCAGCTTCCATTGTGGTATAAACAGAAAACAGTGAAAAGTAAATTAAAAAATGGAAGTTTGAATTGTGATGCTTGCAAGACACACAACTGGGGCCTCCTGAGCCTGATGGCAACGAGCACTTTTTGAAGCTTTTCTAACACAGGAAGAAGTGCACACCACTGTCGTAACTGCACTAGGGTTTTCAGCTCCTGCAACGCTCATCAGCACGGCACAGAACTAGGGTGTGCGGTGCAGAGGCTCTTCCCGAAAACGCTCTTTTAAAAGACAATGAAATGTTACATTCTGTCTGCTGGTGCCCACGCTGGGTATGGAAAGCGTCAGACAGCACTGAATGGCTGCACTTCTCCGCACGCTTCTTCCCCCTTCTGCAGCCGGTGAAGAAACATGGCACAGGGAAAAGAACAAGGATGTCGTTCATCCACCATTATTAATTAATATATCAATTTCTTGCCTCTATCTCAGTGAAAAATGATTTAGAAATGAGTTGTTGCCAGTCGTGCACAGAAACAGACTTGATTTAATTGTTTGGGTTTGATGATTTTACTTAACTTCACAGCCTGTAAAGGGCACTTCCCCTGCAGACTTGCTTTCAAAAACGCCCTAAATATTTGAAGTGATGGTTCACATGAATTTGGGAGTGGGGAACTGTCTCAAAAAATAACGCTTAAAAGCGATCAGCACAACAGGCTCCACATACCAACCTGTACCGTCTGGCTGTAGAATAATTAACTCAATAATCAGCTCATGGCTGCATATTCCAGACTGACATCCAGAAATGACAAGGTGTTTGCAGGGCTCCCTAGATGACTGTTAGGAACCAGGAGGAGTTTGTCCTCCTCTTCCCTGTTTATTTTGGCTGTTACAGATACCAGCCAGAAGGATACAAGTACCCTCACAAATAGCCCTAACATATGCTGTTATGTGTAAACTGTAAAGATTTATTGCAGGTAGAGGCTGGGAGTGTCTTTCAAATAGTGCATTTATCATATGTTTAGTGGGGTTTGGGTTGTGAGGAGAAGTAATATCTTTTATTAAGTCATCTTATACAGCTGGATAAAAAAGATGCACTTTTGGCATACAAGCCTTTTTTCACTTGGCTGTTCCTAAGTTTTGATGTGACCCTAAGGAGAAAACAACAACAACAACAACAACAACAACAACAACAACAAGTTATCTTCTAAAAATAGATATATAGTGTATGAAATATGTACTCTAACATATGTAAAGAACATAGCCTCATGCTCCACTGCTGGACATATTTCATGGGAGTGTTAAAAGTGAGGGGATGCTTTCTCCATTGGCTTGCTGGGTTTGTGTCAGATGATTCAAAGCTGCCTTGTCAAATGTGGGGTGTTTCTATTAGAAATAATTGGTCCATAAATGCAGCTTCACTGCATATGGATTTCTTTGGAGAGTGTCAGGAGAAAGTCACTAAAATTGACTGTTTTGCAACTGAATAATTAAAACTTGTGCTTTGAAAAGGATGATCTTGTCATCACCCAAGACAAATAAACTGGCATTTTAGTTAGTTGATACCATGATCAAATGCTTTTCTGTTGCTATTTATAAAGTGCGTCTAAGCCTCATTTGATTGTTATCAGGGAGGATAAAAAGACCTGCCACCTCCCTTGCAATCCCCACAATTTCCAAACCAACAAAAATTTCTCTTTGCCTGCCTCGCTGTATTTTCAGCAAGAGCACAATAAATTTAAGTGAATGGCTTTGGGCTGAAAGTTGTGGCTTTAATGTATTTAGCTGCAATGAACTCTGTTCAAACACACACATGCAGTGAATAATGCCATGCCATGAGGTGTTCTGGATCATCCCAGATTTACTGAGAACAAACCTCTCCTCCTCCTGCTAGGTGGTCCCTGGACATCAATTAAAAGCTGTTTTGCTTCATCTTCAGAACGAACTGAGTGGAGCTCTTCACTACCTCTTTTTGAAAGTCTCATAAAATGCCAGTCCCTGAAATTATTTTCTATTCATGATCATATTTAAAATGGATACATTTTAGTGTATAAAGGATACATTTTCAGTACTGGACTATAAATGCTATTATTGGTTCTAACTTTCTTGGCCAAATTCCTCCATACCTCTTTCTGAATTACTAATGCCTTTATTTACATCCATTATTGAAAGTAAAACCTGAGCATGAGTATTTTCACATAGTATTTCTGAAAGAATCATGCTAGGAAATAAAATGCAAACTAATGCAGCTAGTACATGATGCTAACAACAGAGCTCTGTGACTTTTCAGAGCACTCTGTCACTTTACACTGAAGGAAGATGCAGGCCTCCAGCTGAGTTCGGGGTGAGAGACCGTAATATTGAACTATACAAGATTTTCAGCTTGGGGACTCATCTTTATTATACTACATTAATTTTTCTGAGAGAAGAAGGAAGGCAAATTCTTGCCAATAGTAATTTAGCCCAACAAAATTGATTATATATGGGAAGTCACTGCTGGGAGTGGAAGGAAGGAGGGTGAAGAAAGGTAAGATGAAGAATTAACGGTCACACATGTGGCCTGGGTTGCTATATGTGGTCCCATTATGGAAGGACAAGCGTATTTGTTTGATGCTGGGTGAAAGGTTGTCTGGGGTTGATCGTAATTAATTATATTTATTTTAAAAAGTCTTTCCTTATTATTCCATTCACAGCAAAGGTCAGTCTAAAGTTTCCTCTGACACAAATTTGGGCAGAAGACATTTACAAAAAAAGATTTGTTAAATTTTCTTCTGGTTCTTTGTTCTTAAAAACCTCTCCCCCACACCCCAACCTCATTTCTGAGTGCTGCTGTGGCTACCTGGGCAGGCAGCTGCTGGTCCCAAGGACAGCTGAGGGACTTGTCCTGGGGATTGCTCTCTCGGCTGAGTGAAGTTGCAGCTGAGACTGGGTTAGACGAGTTGCCTGGGTAGCTCTGAGAAAAGCAATCAGTACAGAAATCCCCCTCAAAACTTGTGAGGCTTAATGCCCTTCCCAGCCCTGCCCGGCAGCTGAGAAGGAGCAGCTGCTGCCTCGCTGATTTCTCCTGCTGACATGTCTCTGCCCGTGCATATTTGTGCTAAAACTCTGATAGCAGGTCTTCCAGGGGTGTTACTCCTTCACCGTTAAGGTTAATGACACAGCACTCTTCCCTCCCTTTTTTGGCTCTAATTTCTAGGATACTGTTTTTTATTCTGTGGGGTAGTAGGGACTGTAGGAGAGCAGCCAAGATGAAGGTTGGTCCCTCCGTATGGCAGATGTTTCAGGCTGTTTTGTCTACATGCAGACTTAAAAGCCCAAGAGCATGTGTATCTGGTGCCCTGATAATGTGCAAGGGATGAGATATTTAGCAACTCTTGCTGAAGATTTCTTGTGTACATTGAGGAATAATGTACACTGTTTTGGAAAACTTCTGACGGTGGAAATGTTAGTTGCTCTTTTTTTCCCCTAATTATAAGAATAAAAGAACAATTTATCTACTGTGCTCTAGATGACATGGTTCAGAACGGTGTTTTTTGGTGATAACCGATGTGGTATACATGCTGTCATTGTTATCAGTAATTGTGTTGATATTTTGGCTCTGCTTATGTTGATTTCCTTCTTACTTTCATTTGATTTCTTAACATTGCTCAGGCACTGACTGCAGTATGAAGAAAAATGTGCAAAGTGGTGATATGTGCCTAGGATTGAAATTTAGCAAAGTTTTCTTTAAAAATGGAGGAAAGGAAAGCAATCTCTCTACTTCCTTTGCTTGTCATACCCTGCAATGCTAACCCTCTGAGTTTGGGAGAACACATAAGTAACAAATTGTGCCAGTCATGCTTTCACAAATCTACTGACAAATTATAAAGACACAAGATTACATGTAGAGATTAGGGTGGTTTAGTTAATTGCCTTTTATATACATTTTATTTCCCCTACTTTTTATTGAGGTCAATAGGTGTTAGATCAGAGATTTCATCTTTGGAATTATTTCCTCCAGTCCCTCTAGGATATTTCTTTGAGATCTTCCCTCTTATAGTGATATTTTTCTGTATATATTCTGTAAATATTGTTATTATATTAAAGTGACACCTAAAGGTCTCAGTGATGATTAGGATGGCACTGAAGACTTTACATGCATTGATTTCAAAGCCCCAGAAGATCACTTTGTCATCCAGCAAGTGTAGGTGTTAGGGGACAACAAAATTTCCAACAGGAGCAGATGCAACAGTTCGAATCATTCTGCTGTGCTCTGAAAGTAAATGACATGAGCCTAACAGCTTGAGGTTGAAACAAATTAAACATGTTATTGCCTGATAAAATATGCTAATGGTGTCCTTCACAAATTAAAGTTATCTTTCTCATTTCCATTTGAATGTCCTGTTCCATCTTCTTGTGGTTGGATTCTTCTTTGTATCACATTATGATCAACAAGGCTGCACAAAAAGAAGTATCCCTGTGGACCGCATGTGAAAATAGAAAAAAGAATTTCAAAATACAGTTTTTGTTGGGTCCCACTATGCTTTCCATCTTGTGTCATAGGTTAGTGATAGACTAGACAGTGTGTAGGCTAGAGATTATATGTATGTTTTTTTATAGACAAGGGATTACACATACGTATTTCAACATTAGCCCACAAAACACTAGGCAGAAAAAAAAATACATTCCATACCTTTTACCTTCTAAAAATGTACCTGAATAATGAAACATCAAGTCCTTCAACTTTGTGCGTTTTTCTGTAACTTTTATGGTAAGTTAGTAGAAAACATTTTACAGGGACAAACTGTGAAAACCAAGCATATATTACTATTTTTGGTTTTCTATATATGTAAGACAGCATAGAAATATTTTAAAAGCATAAAAATATTTACTTTAACAGTAAAGTTCTGTGCAGTCTTACAGTCCATTTTGAAAATTATCTCTCCCAAAGACAACGTACAGCATATTTGGATGTGCCCTGGAGTTACAATCTGACATTCTCAAAGCTAACACCGGCAAAAGGTTGATAAGAAACACGCTAGCTTTGAGGAACCACTGGTTAGCACTTATTCTACAGGTCAATGATAAAAGTAATTTGATTTTAAAATACTGGAAGTCTCATGCTAAGTAGAGAACAGTGAAAAAAGGTCTTGCACATATGAATTAGGATGGTGTAAATTTTATGCACCCCGTGATTAAATGCACTAAAATCCCATGTAAATATAGAACCGGTGTTGGACTGCCAGTTTTAGGTGACCTTTGCTGAAACACTCAAAATGGCATTTAAGGTGCAGATGGTATAAATAATCCCTTCTGTTTACTAAACTTGCTTAGTTTTTTTGTAAACCTGGAGTTCATGCCCAGCCTGCAGCTGAAGCCTGGAGAGGCTCCCTGATAACTGGATAAGCATGCTAAGAAGGCAAAGGAGAGGAGAGTCGAAACTGTGGCATTTCGGGCTCCCTGCCGGGGATGTGGCCTGCGAGGGAGAAAGCCGATAGAAAAGGGGGAGAAACATCTGCTGTCAGAGGGATTTGTAGGGGCTGGGCAACACTGGAAATTTTCCCATCACTGGCACTCTCCACACTGGGTAAGCAGCTGGAGGGGCTTTGCAAGTCACCAGGGCAGACACGCAGGACTTTCATCAGTCGCAACTGTCGTGGTTTAGCCGCAGCCAGCAGCTAAGCACCACGCAGCCGCTCCCTCACTCCCCACTGCTCCCAGTGGGATGGGGAGGAGAATCGGGAAAAAAGGTGAAACTTGTGGGTTGAGATAAGAATGGTTTAATAACTAAAGTAAAATATAAGACTAACAATAATAATAATGAAATATAATAATAATAATAGTAATGAAAAGGAATATAACAAAAAAAAAAAAAGAAGAGGGGAAAAAAAGAAAAAAACAAAAAGAAAAAAACCAGTGATGCACAATGCAATTGCTCACTGACCGATGCCTGAGCAGTGATCCGCCCCTCCCAGCCAACTCCCCCCAGTTTATATACTGGGCATGATGTTCTATGGTATGGAATATCCCTTTGGCTAGTTCAGGTCAGCTGTCCTGGCTCTGCTCCCTCCCAGCTTCTTGCACACCTGCTTGCTGGCAGAGCATGGGAAACTGAAAAGTCCTTAACTTAAGCACTACTTAACAACAACGAAAACATCAGTGTGTTATCAACGTTATTCTCACCCTAAATCCAAAACACAGCACTGTACCAGCTACTAAGAAGAAAATTACCTCTATCCCAGCTGAAACCAGGACACAACCCACATATTTCTCCAACTTTGACTATTGTGACCCTCTAACTACCCCTGAGTTTGGCTGATTAATCTGGGAGATGTTTCTCACTTAGAGACTCTGTTTCCAGCAACAAAATAACTTTCCCCATTTCCCCAACCTCAACTCCAAGTGATTTTTAGTGAAGAAGCTCAAAAAATGCACCATGCATGTCTTTTAAAGACTATAACCCCCCCCACCCACAGCTGTACACAGCTGTCACATTTTGCTGTTCTATTTATAGGAAATATTGAACATATGCATGCTTGAAGACACCGTACTGTTTTTGGAGTTGTCAGTCACATTGTCACAGCTCCCTGACACTGAGAAACACTGGCAAGTTGTCCTTGAGGGGGGATAGGTGTATAATGTAGATACAGGTTCAGATAATCCATGGGAGGACTTATCTCCAGATGTTTTTGGCTGGGCAGAAAGAGCTGATCAAAGCTCAAACTGGCAGGAGCCATCACTGGTGGCTGCCAAGGAGCTGGCCTGGTGGCAGACGTCAACCTCTTTTGGAGTCTGAGTTGCAGCCAGTTTGTGGTCAAGCATAGGAAATGAGCTTTGGGACATCTTAATTAACACTTTCCTTGCTTCAGAGAGCCTCAGTCAGGGAAGAGATGTGACTTATCTGTTCTGAATGATGAGGACTTCAGTTGAATTGTCTTTTCAATGAAACAAGTGAAATAAATGGACACATTAGGGGAGCTAACCAAATTAAGCCTGACGACTTTCATCCTTTATGAAAAGTTGTATCTGTTGCTTGCACAAAAAAAAATCTGCAAATCCTTCCTCCAACTAGCAACAGTATTGTTGAAGAGAAGCAGTGGTTCTAATTAAAAGAAAGCTATTCAGTTCCTTAGAATATTCTTTTTATATTTTTATGGAGCAAATCCAGTCACACGCATAAAAAATACTAAAAAGAAAAGAATCAAACATTATAATATGTTGTAAAACCAGTCTTGCGCTTGTGAAGTTTAATGAAGTTTAGCTACAAATTTAAATGGAGCAAGAATTAGGTCTTATGTACCCTACTGAGAAGACGTGGATAACTTCTAATGTAATGGTTATGTTCAAATAGATCTAAATTTCTTCACAAAGGAAAACAGATTGTATTTAATTAGTATCTTTGAGAATCAACTGACTTCAAACAGTGATTTATTGTTTAATCATTATTACTCAAACACATTTCAGAGCTAATGAGGCTTTTTCATGTTCAAAGAAATTTTAAATCATATTTTTCAGGCATAGCCTGCTATTTTTTTTCTTAAAGGCATACTTCAATCAAATTAAGAAGCTGAAAGAACTGTACACGATTTGTTTAATGCAGAATTAGATAAACACGGTATATTACTAAGCTCAAAGGATACAGATACAGATCCATGTTCTGGTACAAGTGTCATCTATCTTCTCAATAACAGAAGGGAACATTAAAGCTGGACTAAACAGTGAGGTGTAGAGTCATGTTTTATAGGGTTTTTTTAACCCTAGAAGTTGAAAAATCATAAATAAAGCCCCTAAATCAAGATTTATACATAAAAATTAAGAGTCTGAAACTGCAAAAAACCGGATGGGTTAATTTTGTTTGCTTGGGTTTCTGGGACAATAGGGTACAATACGGTAATGTGTGCAAATTACCCCATTCAAATACTATGATCTTCACAAAATGGAACTGGTAATCTTTTCAGGATACTCTGAAAGCTAAGATCCTCAGGCGGTCTCTTTATTCAACAGCTGAAGCTTTATGAAGACTATATGATATTGTTGAAAGAGTAAAGATGCTACCTCCAGCAATAAGTCCTTCAAAATAATAATTAAAAAACCCATGATAGCCATTGGGTGTGATCTGTTTTTGCCTAGTTCTATGTTTATACTTTTTTGTATTAGGAATAAAATCCTGTAACTCTAGGGTAGCTATCTATCCATTGTAGTTTTTATTCTCACCTATGTTAATGGTGATTAGAAGTCCAATGCATCCCAAAATTATTTTTGCTCTTTTGCCACAAAAATCCAATAATCAGTGTTTGGTCTGCTCTGACACTTAGGTTAGGATTGTCAATAGTGCTTAAAGACTTTCATTGGGACTCACAGGTCTATCAGTCCAAGTTTCCTTTGAAAATTCTTGCTGTAAAAAGTACATGCTCTTCAAAATACTGATGGACAAACCAGGAAATAAGTAAACTAGAAATTTATGTACTTCTTCTGAAGTCAAAAGAAAAAATATATTTTTGCCACATGAAAAGATTAAAGGTGCTAGAAAAAGATAGAATAATTTCAAGTTTTAGAAGAGAAATTAAGGAGAACTGAGATGGGAGAAAAAATAGAAAACAGTAGTTAGCAACACAGATTCGCAGGAATGTTTCCTGAGAGCCTATATTCTTATTTTTGCTCGTAAAAGTAGAATTCCACATAAACAGTTAAACAACTGTGATTTTTAGTTACTGGCATGAACTAGTGCTATTTAGTACTACTTCAAAAGCATTGAACTTCAAAGTTACAGATGCTTCAGCCCCCATTCTGGCATTCTTCTGCACCATCTTCTTCTGTTCGCTTGTTCTGTTTTTGAAATGAAAAATAATTTGAAAGCAAAAGAAAAGTGGAAAAAAAGTCTTCAAAATATTGCTGTTCAGATGAATTTGCAGTTCTCTTGACAGCCGAAACGCAGTGTCTAAAGACAGTACTTTGCAGTTTTAAGGCAGTATTTTGTAACTCTTTCAAGTCACTCAGTCCAATCTGGTTAGTAGCGTTAGTTATAAAGGATGAAAACATAGCATGCATGTGTACTGAGAGACCCTTATTTTCCTTCATGAGCACGTAAACTGCTCTTGCTGTACATTGGAAACTCTTGCATAACTTTTCCTTTGCAGATTGAGGTTCTTATACAGCAGATGGAATGGGATACAGATCCAAAGATACTAACAAACAGATGCAAACACATAACAAGAGGATAGAATAGGAACATGAAACCAGAGAGGACCATAAAATCGAGATTTCTGTGACTAAAGATGAGTGTCTTTGGGTAGTCAATACAGGTGTGAAATCCAGGAGATTTGCTCTGTCCTCACCTCGAAGGAGAGCTGCAGACTACAATGCCCCTTACTTCCCCTACATCTTATAAGGTACTTTTGTATATGTATACATTTGTACTTTAGTACCAAAGCCCAAAGGAAACTCAGAATACTGTAGCATAGGAAAAAAGCAGGACCTAGGTGTTTCGAATGCCTTAAATCCTCCTGTCTTTGCAGATGTTCATCATTGGAGTATACCATACATTGACATGTGGGGTTATCATACTAATACTTACAACGTAAAGGGTGTTGCAGCAAGACAACTATTTGGGTACACTAGGAGTTGTCTGAGCATCAGGGTGGCTGTCAGTTTCTGAGTGAATGTTAAAGATCTTGGCCTTAAAATAACATAAGAAGAATAATCCCACCAATTTGAATGGGATTTTGAAAAAACTCAACATAAATAGGATAGAAAGAAAATTAATGTTTGAGGTATTTTTGAGCTTAGATGATTATAACGAAGAGGAATATTTTAGTAACTGAGAGAGATTAACATTGTGCTTTGTGCTAAGGTCCGCAAAGCCATTAATCGGGATACTTCAGTCTGTTTGCAGCTTGGGATGAAAACCAAACCTGCCAGTCATTGTAACTGAGACGTTGCCTCCTGCCTCCGCTGTGGCTACCAGCTTCACCAACCTTTGCTGCTACAAAGGCTTTCTGAGGAAAATGCCAAACGTTTTTAATAATATTTAGATTAATATTGAGTTCAAGATTTTGTCTAATGCTAAGCCGAATCCTGAAACTGCAGGACATTTTTTTAAAAGTTGTCCCCACAGACCTCTCTCTGCTTCTTTTCCATGAGGAGTTTGTGTTGGTAAAGGCCATAAAAGCTCTAGGGAGAGAGCCAGGCTGATGAAAGCTTAAGGCAAAAGAGGAAAGGCTTTGCACCTCCATCCCAGATGGAGGAAGGGCAGTTCAGGTCCTCTAGGTGCTCCACAGCCTGTCTACATAGGTTTCCCTTCTCCAACAAATCTGGCAGAAACCAGTTTTGGTAAGCAAGGATGGATCCATCTGGGTCAGTGGGTACGTACCCACCCAACAGGGAAAAAACAGCTCTGGGACAGGCAGCTCTATTTCCCTAAGGGGGGTAAAGCAAGAATAGAGGGTTGGGAAGATCATGCTTGAGGCCAGGTGCTGTGGCCACATCTTACTGGACAGATGCTCAACATCTGGAAGTCAGCTGAAGGACAGCATGAGGCCCTGGAAGGTCCTGCTCGTGGCAGGGAATACAACAAAGGCATTGGGTTGAGCTCCATCCTCCTACTGCTGGCTGCACCATAGAGTTTGCTGGCTCTGGAGCTTCCCTGCTTTTATATTGTGATGACACCTCTGGGAAAGTTCACTCTCTTTTTCTCCTCATGAGGAAGGGCTCAGCAACTCAGAGTTGGAGACACAAACCATTAGATGTACAAGATAAATAGAACAAGAACAGCAGGACAAAACCAAAGACAGAATATACTCTTTCAAACCAGCCTGGTGGTTGGGAAAATCTGCTTAGAAAATCTGCACAGACCGTAATCAAGCTGTGGCTATATATTCCTCCATGTTGAGAAATTGCTTTAGAGCAATGGGGTTTTCTGTCTTTAATTTTCTCGAGATACTAAGAAAGTGTTGTGCAACAGAAAGTGTTCCTGCAACAGATTGCTATGAACTTAACGCTCCCGGTATTGGAAATTGTCCTGGCATAAATAAAATAACAGTCAGTAAGGGATATTGTAGACTATTTCTCTTTTTCTGACCCTCTCTAGGCCCTCATTTTGTGAGACCAAAAAGTTTCTCAGTGTGCATTAGCTGAAACATATCTTGAAATCATGAAGTACCCATCTTCCTTGTGCTCATGGCTTGCTATTTCTAAGGGGAGAACTTGTCTCTTAACTGTAGAGGCTCTTCATAGGTATCCAGTTGTAATCTCCCACCTGAAAAAGGGAAAAAGAAATAAGGAAATGGAAGCTTTTTAATTTTAAGCTAAATGTTCTTGCATGCTTTCACAAGTGAAATAAATTTGAGTAGGTGGGAATGCAAGTTTGATCCCTCCCATCCAAAAAAAAAATTGATGACCTGAGGACTTTTTAGAGAGAAAAAAGAAAAAGAGGATCATTTTTATTTTGGGTGCAGTTATGAAGACAGAAACTGGCTCTAAGCTGCTTTAGTGGAGTAGAGGAGACAGCGGAAAGTTCAGACAATTCGCCAGCGATCCTTCCTGGCTCTTGCCAGGTACCATGGGACGTAACATAGGTCAGATGGCAATTTAGAGCAATCCATGAGGTGAAATGCAGAAAATGCCTCCAGCAGCATCGTTAATATTTGTCCTCCATTGCCTCCGATCTAACAGCAACTCTCCCAGCTACCCCTGGCTGCACAGTGCCAGGCACTGCCAAAGAAGAGCCAGAAAGGCCAACTCTGTTTTTGAACAAAGAGCTTGCTGATCATTTCTGAGCTTGTCAAACAATACCGTTAGGCAAGAATTGTGGAAATTTCAGGAAAGGCCACAAGATGTGCAAAATCATCTACAGTTCATTTGCTGTTGGGACGCTACAGCCTGCTCCATATCCTTTCTCCAGCTATGGAAAATTGAGGACAAACAGAGTAAATTGTATCTGAACACTCAAGAGGAGGCTTGTTAATTGATGTATCAAATCAATTAAATACTGCCTTAAAGCCCTTTAGCTGGGCTGTACCATGGGTTTAGAGCAGCTTCCAATTAAAAACACAAAGCGAATGCTGACAGCCCATTCCCCGCAGCAAGCACGGTGCCATACGCGGTTAGTTCTGGAGAGAAACGCAAGGTGGGGGCTGGCAGCTGAAGGGTCGGGTGAATTTGTTGATAGGAACAACTTGTTCAACTGTGCTCCATGAGAACGAGCACCTTTCCACTAAATATTTTCACTGTCACCTCTACACAGGGTGCAGCTCTGGATGTCCCTGCCTGCAGGCATTGTCTCCACTGGAAGGATCTTTTTATTTTGTTCAGTCTCCCCAGCCGCAAGAAAGGGTGATTGTAATTAACCTTGGACCCTAATTACTCAAAAAAAAAAAAAAAAAAAAAAAAATCAGTTGAGGTCCCATACATTCATAAGAGCCTCCTAAAGTCCATAATGATTTGTTTCTGCCATGGTATTTTAAATCAGTCACTAAGGCAGAAACAGTCTTAGGTTTATGTGGACTACCATAAATGCCCAGTGATCTAGTGGGGCTCCTGGCTGTACTTACCTTTGGGAGATATGTTTTGCTCTGATATTCATAACGAAAAGGTCAAGTGGCTGTCCTGCGAGCACAGTCCCACTGGATACAAAATTTAGAATACAAATTGCAGTTTGATTTGCTCAAAGCATGGACCCAAGTGAGTCAGAGTATTGACGAGGAGAGACAGTATGTCATTTGGCTATTTGCCGCATTTATTTCTGACATTCAAAGGATGATAGCTTATCTTCCCACAAGGACCTACTAATATGCTAAATCAATAAGAAAAGGGAAAGCGCCAACCGTATTATTTGTATTTACTATAAATAGCTTGGTGTAGGTTAACAAACCAGTCAGTTGGATATACAGTTATCAATTTCTCAAATATTAATATTTACTCACAATTTCTAAATATTATGTGGGATATGGTAGGGTTTCTCTTTATAATTAGGCAAGAAAACAGCCATAATGGCTGACATATCAACATAGGTAGCAATAATTAGGAAATACTGTCTTTTTAAATTTTATACAGCGAAGTAATTAGGTTGAATGGGATTAATGGGCTAGTGATTATAAAAATCAGTAAGGCTTAAATTTTGAGTTATCTTACAGAATAACTGTGTGCAGCCAGTATTTGGTGACTTGTATAGTCGCTGAAAACCTAAGCCTCTATAGCTACAGCTGCTAGAGAAACAAAGGCAGTTTCTGAAGGGTTCAACAAATTGCATACAGTATCAAAGGCTCAGGAAAAACACCTCAGGCTCTACAAAAGAAATTAGTTACCTTGCTGACCACAGAAGGAAAAAGGATTCTGAATATGACTGTCAGCACCTGTCTTTATCACCATGACCAAGAAAGAGGGACAAAGCTCATAACTGAAACTCAGCTGAATCACAACCAAGGGCGCAAAGATAATGCATCCCAGCACTGCTGTGATACCCTGAAAAGATGTAACTTACAGTCTCTAACAAACATTCCCATTAATTTCAGATGGATAATTGGGCAGAATATAGGCTGTATAATTAAGGGGTGAGAAGAATATACACTTTTAAATGCCTTCCGTTGCACAATGCTGCAAGATACAATAATCTTGCTGCTCAGTGTGACCCTGTCATAATTTTTTTAGACAAATCAATGAGTGAAAAGAAAATGTTAGCCTTTTGAGTACTACTTACTGCCTTTTTAAAAAGAAAAGGTGATATATTAACAAACTGCCTGTGTGTTGACTGTTTAGTTCCACACAGCTTTTTGGTGATTGGTGGCACAGGGAGTAGGTACTTTGGGCCTATCACAGGGGGGAATTTAGGAAAATTTCCCTGTGTTAAGTAACAGAATTTATAGTGGATCAGTTAAACTGCGCTATGTTTTGCACGTCATACAGAAATGAAATGGCTATATTCTATTTCCAATGCAAAAGCCAAATTAATTCAATTCACCTTAATTCCCACTAAAAGCAGTCTCCCAAGGGGATTTGGTTCAGTTGAATCAACCCATTCTAAAAATTAATTCTGATCGATTTCATCGAATGTCTTCATGTGAAGAAGCCCTTTCTTCTTAATAAGTAGTTATATAAAAATATGACAATATATAAAATAAATTGAAATCAGTAATTAAATCTACATAAGTAATTAAAAGCAAGAAGTGTTTATCTCAAAATAATATTGGATGTGGGAATATATAGGTAGTAAAATGTTATAACAGTTCAGTGACTAACTTCCGCAGAGTTTAAGCCATCGCTGTCTCAATGACTGAATGCAGAAGAACCTTCATTTACCGACAAAATCTATCGTGCGACCGTGCCACTGAAAGTCTCGATGTGCTCTCCATGACTCCATGGAATGAAACTGCTTTTTCATTTGCTCCCTGAGGGTGATATCTGGAGAGATCATGGTTTTTTGGGCTATGGTGGGAACACCTGATCTCTGCCCCTGGCCTGGAGAGAAGCAAACATGGTGACCTGTTCACTGACTGCCAACCAGTTCATTTGCAGTTGATCTGTTCAGGAAGTTCTCTTCAAAGACGCAAGAATAATTTTTTTTTTTCTTTTCCTCTGAGGTTTCTTTAGACACCTGCTAATGTTGCTTTGTATGTCACTGTGGCTGTGTCAGCAAACGTCTCGCCAGCTTGACCTGCCCTTGGCTTGCACGGCCCCAAAAGGAGAGGAATGCATTTGGCCATGGGGGCTGCTGCTCTGTGGGCCGCTGAGCCAAACAGGCTCTGCCAATGTTCTGTATCTTATTGATTAAAGTATTTGCTTTGACCCTCTGCACATGATCCAGGATCAACAACAGAAAACAGTTACTTAATATCACGTTTACTGCTGTTTTCTTGAGCGTAACTTAATGGAAATTTCCTAAGAACTACTTTATCCAAGTTAATTCAGAAGAAGTCCCTGTAGTCATTTTGCTCAGTGTTCACTTCATGACTCACAGGCTGATTGATATTTTTGCCCTGTGAACTTACTCGTAAAGATGGATTACTATTGCATAACATTTTGCTCACAGTAAAACAATATATCACCTGCTTTTAAGAATAACTTTGTGTAGGTTGCACCCTGGTTTTGTTCTTGCTGCTTAAACTTCTCCTTTGGGTGTAATATTTCCAAACTAAACAGAGCAACCTTTTCTTAGTTTGAACAGAATTTGAAAATAAAGAGAAATGGCTTATAGCTAGGAGTTCACAAGTGTTTTCCTTCTAATGCCAGGGATGAGGCCATTATAGCCATTAACCTGCAAGATTAACAGCATCATAATGATGTTATTAGTTTTCTAAAAGACCTATTTATAAAATAAATTATCTACTGACAAAAAGGTAACTTATCTGTTACAGTTATGGATACCAATGCAAACCCCCTTGATCAAAAATAACAGTTTCAACTTGAGACTTAAAAATTATTTTCATATATTGATCAGGAAAAATTTGTATTGGGAATACTATTGGCATATTTGTCTTTTAACTGATTTTGGATTCTAAAAATTTCTGGCCAAACTGCAGAGGTCTCATACCACTTTCTGCTAAGGTATGGAAACCTTCCAGAGACATGTGCCCCAGTTTTTAATTCTCCAAGACACACATGTTATGACGCAGTCTTTAGAAGTATGACCATGTCAACCAGTTCATCTTGCATTCAGTAAATGAGATGACTTTTATGCCAACGAATGAAAACTTCAACATTTTTTATTAAAGCAAAAGATTGAGCAAGACAATAACAAAGTTTAAGGAATTTCTGTCATCAGGATTTTCTGAAGTCAACTTGCTTTGCACTGTTGGGGGAGCTGCAACCCATGGTGGCAGTCTGAGAATGAAGCAGGATCAGCCCTCACCTGTGTGGCTCAGGAACGTGCTTCAAATATCTTGTCTCAGCTCAGCAAACGCTCTTTGGTTGTAACAATGAATGATCTCTATTGCCTACTTGCATTGCTGAGCCATAAGCTGGAGCTCTGCAATAAAGACACCTGCAGATACTGAGAAAATAATTGGATTTCAATTTTTCAGAACATTTTCTGAATCATTTTCACTCCTGTTGGGACCCATGCATTGCCAGGCCTTACATAGCCCTGTGTTGTAGTCCTATGTGAAGGAGACAACAACTCATAGGTAATTACTCTTGCCACGGTGTAAATGGTTGAGCCTTCACTGGGCAGTGCGCTACCTGACTCAACTGA
This sequence comes from Gymnogyps californianus, assembly GCF_018139145.2. Lineage (NCBI taxonomy): Eukaryota > Metazoa > Chordata > Aves > Accipitriformes > Cathartidae > Gymnogyps > Gymnogyps californianus. The sequence goes on from NC_059471.1 coordinate 181,765,924, forward strand.
GACAGCAGAGAGATTAAAGCAAACCAAGTGAGGAAAGAGGTGAGGGAAGTTCTCCCTCATGCTGAGTAGGGAACCAAACTGCCACCACTGTAACACCATTTGGTTTCTACCCTCTTCCTGGAGCAGTATGGCTTCTCCACTGACTTTGTTTGCAAGGGTTTTCACCATAACTGCTCCTTACTTTTGTCAGAGGTCAGTAAGGATGCTCCAGAAAGCCCTGCAGTATTGCCATCAGTGCATGCCCCTGGGGTGCAGCTTTGCTGGGCAGTGGGCTCTGCTCCCTGTGCCGCAGAGGCCGGGTGGCCGTGGGGGCGTCTGGCTGCCGAATGCAGCACCCCGCGTACGGCACCAACGCTGCAGAGATGTTCATTTGCAGTCTCAGACACGGAGCTGTTATACTGGCACCGACCCCAGGCAGATTCTTTTTCGGCAAAATTACATCCAGTCTGATATGTATTTTTGCTTGCTGCTACTGAAATCTCCAAGTTCTTCATTATTTGTTATTTTTTCCCCCCTCAGAAGAATACTTCAGAGCATCACAGGCAGCAGGTTAGCAGCTATTTCTCATTGATTCTGTCCAAACTCAGAAGCAATCAGAATGTAGTAATCAAATTTATTGACCACCAAGCAACACAGAATTCAGCAGTCAAAAAAAGGTTACGACAGTCCCTATATACAGCAGATACTCTAATACTGTTATTTCTTTTATAACTTCTGGATGAACCGAGCTTCAAGAACTTGTTTAAAAGTAATGAATGTTTGATTCCTTTGGGTATCACACTGTGGCACAACTAGTCCAAATGATGGCTCCAAAAAGTTGTGTTATTTTTCTTTTTAGTGTATTTTAATGCAAATAGTTGTTGCAGAAAGCCTCAGAATGTTTATTTGTGCATGTCTGTGAACCAAAAGAATAACACTGCATGCTGTTTTGTAAGAGACTTGAACCAGAGGTTAAAGTTAGTTATAAGGAGATTAATCTGGTGGTTGGATTGAAGGTACTCTGACAGAAATCTTGTTGTGAAAACTAGACAGGTGATACAGAAATTAAGGAGGGGACATGGAAGGTTTTATGGCTTTACTATTACTTTCAGGAACTGCTCAGGGTATATACAAGGCATACATTCCACTTATGCAAAACAAACCAGGGTTATTTGAATTTGAAGATAGAGATTTTTGTTTATTACAAACAGAACTGACCAGATGTTTTACATGAGGCGGTTCATGTTGAGCATTGAAAGTCTTTCCTACCATTATTTTTAATGAAGTATAGAGCAGTATGAGAAATATTTAGACACAGCAAATCGTAAGAACACTGTCTATGCTTCAGGGCTGATTGAAAGAGAATCGAGTAACATTGCAAATGTCTGTTTCTAAAAACAGTCATTGATCTTAGTGATATCTCTTGCAAACTACCTTCACCCTCCCTTACAAGGTCTTCAAACATTTTAACTGGTAAATGATAATATTTATTGTTATTTTGTTGCAACGATGGTTCAATAAAACAACCTGTGGAATCTCACAGAGCTGGTCATCCACAGTAACTTTTATAATGGAAAGATTTCTCATTTGTCTAAATAATCTTCCCTTTCTATTTCATATGTTTTACCTCCCCCCAAAATAAGAGGTGTACTAGAGTAGTGGCTTTGTAGCAATGCCATATAATTGGCAACAGCCTGTACACATATTGACTTTGCAAATATTATTGAAAAGACAGTCTGGTGCCAGGACAAATAGGATGATGATGATGATGATGATGGCCAAGTTTACCAAGTTCTGGGTAGGGCTTCACTTTTTTTTCTCCTGTGCATTACAGCCAAAGCAGATTCTCCTCCTTTGGTGGCATGGATTTGGAGGTAGGATCATGGGTTATTAAGGTTATAAATGGTTTATAAAGAGATAATCAATGATTAATAATTGTTGGTAGCAAGCTGTGAATTTCAGCAGCATGTTTTACACGCATCAGTGGGAAGTGCTCAAGGTCTGTGGTGGCCAGCCTTTTGGCCAGGAAAGTATCAATGTTTTTGAGTGACAGAAAAGAGCCACGTTGCCCCTCTGGGGTCCCCTCTCTGGCAAGAGCAGGACCCCTGCACAGGGGGGCTTGCTGGCTCCAGCGGAGCCGGGCTGCCACCCTTCCCTGGGGCTCTGGGCAGCTGCACAGTCTGGCCTGGGAGCCCCGTGCCGGTGCAGCAGGACAGAGGCTACCTGGAAGAGTTGGTTTTGCAGTATGGTTTTCTTCTACGCTGGCTGCGTTGGGGAGGGAGGGTGGTTGGGGAGAGGTGGCTGCTACCCAGCAACGTGGGCATTCTTCTCCTGGTCCCCATCCACCCTGGGGGATCTCCAGCAGCGAGCAGGATGGATGCCAGACCCACAGAATTGCCTGTCAACAGCAGCCCAGGCTGAGACACCATCTTTTCATGGATCCTTTGGGATTTGCAGTGGAATCTATTGCTGCTGGTTATCCCCTAAGCAAAACATATCAATTGGTTATTACTCTTTAGACTCAATTTTAAATACACGTATAAATATAAACTTAAATATGACCCTTTGCAGTCTGCTATATTATGAATAATAAAATCACACGTCAAAATGAATGAAGAGAATATACTTTTTGCATATTACACTTGTTTTTTTAATTATCTTTTCTTCATTGATTACATGGCTGAGTTAATTATAGTGGGCCTGCTTGTCCTTACTGTTAACTATACTAAGATCCTACTGTTCTTCTCTATAAAGAGGCTTCTTAGAGTGGGTGGTCAAAATAGTCTTAAGTGATATTTTCATATATAAGCAGGAGCAGCAACAAAAAGCTTTTCAGAGTAGCTCCTGAAACAGTGCCATGAATAATCCAATGAAAACTGTAGCATAAAATAAAGTGATATCTGTACTACCTTGTGAATTATTGATTTGATTGTAAAAAGAACTACTTTGCTATAAATCAGAATGAAAATGTCAGTGCTGTAAAAGTTAATTTTGAAATAAATATCTGGTTTTTAGCTGTGCTTTTGCACAGAGGCTCCAGCAAGCACAGTTCACTGTTGTGGCAGCATCGAGCTCGGTCCTGAGGATGTGAATTACAGCACAGGATCCTTATCGAAGAGCCAGATTCTGCACAGACAGTCTAGACATGAGACCCATTAGCTGTATTTCAAAGAAAGAGAAAACATTAAGTCGCAATATCTAGCAGCTTATGGGTGATATTTTTATCTGTCTATATTTGTCTGAAATTTAACTTCCATATAGAAAAAGTCCCCATTCGGACACACTCAGAAATACATTAGAGAATATGCCTGAACTTAAGCATTTGCATAGCCCCACTTAAGCACATACAACTAAGCACTTATTTACACCTTCTTCTGAACTAGAAACTCTGTTACTATTCTATTTCACTGTTTTTCTGCCCTTTTTCATGCCATCTATGGTTTCTCAAAATCTTTACTTGTTTTTATGCCTCTTAATGGTAATTATATCCAAACGTGGAGCTGACTACAAAACTACCTCTGTGGTTATTACACGTATGAACAAAACTGGTTATTTCAGATTTAACTGCGGATTACTTCGGAACAACTGTGGCATAGGTGTTAGCATACAGATGGGCTTGCATGCTTAATTCACAAAATTAGAAGCTGCAGAACAAAATATGAATCCAAATAGCTGCAACACAGCAAAGTATTAAAGCATGTGTTTAAGCATAAGAATGAATTTGATGCTTTGCTGAACTGGAATCAAAAAAAAGGTGTACTAGATACTTGCTAGATCAATTCCTTTTACGGTGACTGTCTGGCTAAGCAACATAAAGACAGTCTGATCCTTATATTATCTTCTTGCTGACCTAGTAGTGCCACCTTCTTTTCCACATTAAGTAAGCTCCTCTTACTTAATGTTTGTTCACCATATTTGGCTGAACAGTCCTCTCCTCTCCATTCTCTATTGAAAGGGTTGGGGATTTCTCTCCTAAGAAAAACTTCCAGACCTAGTCAAAAACAGGGTACAATCACTGTATCATTACAATTTACAGGATGCTCTACTGCTGAAAATTATTTTGCGCTTTAATCATCTTAAGTAAACTTAATTTCTAATGAATGACAACATAAAACTCAAGGAATTATTTTCCTTAATTGTCTGCATCTGTTTCCCAGATGGTGATCATTACTGGCTCTTGCACAGCTTTTCAATCGGGTGACTCCATAAACTTTTTTATGGTGAAAACTTAAGGGCTTTTTTACTCCCTCGTGTAACATCATCCCAGTAAAAATCTTACAGAAAACACTTTATAAATGTTTGTTCTGCAGTCCCACAACTTGATATTGTATTATATGTACCATACTTTTTGCTTTAATCATCTGCTCCTTTTCTGTTTCAAACCTGCTTGTTAAATGTAACTGAAACAGTTTGTTCATAGCTCGAGACCACTTTTGAAACCAAATCCTACTCTCCATACATGAATAGTCCCATTCATTACATGGATAGATCATGTTTTCAGCAAAATACCAGCTTAAAGCAACTACACTGTTGAAATTACTGGAATTGCTCTTGAGAAACAGGTCCTAAATAATTTTTGGCACTTTAGAACATTCTGTACAAAACTGTGTACTGAGCTGTCCTGGTTTCAGCTGGGATAGAGTTAACTTTCTTTTTAGTAGCTGGTACAGTGCTGTGTTTTGGATTTAGTATGAGAATAATGTTGATAACACACTGATGCTTTAGTTGTTGCTAAGTAGCGCTTAAGCCAAGGACTTTTCAGTTTCCCATGCTCTGCCAGCAAGCAGGTGTGCAAGAAGCTGGGAGGGAGCAGAGCCGGGGCAGCTGACCCGAACTAGCCAAAGGGGTATTCCATACCACAGAACGTCTTGCCCAGTATATAAACTGGGGGGAGTTGGCCAGGAGGGGCGGATCGCGGCTCGGGCATTGGTCAGCGGGTGGTGAGCAATTGCATTGTGCGTCACTTGTCCTTTCTTGGGTTTTATTTCACTTTTTTTTTTTGTTATATTTCTTTTCATTACTATTATTATTATTATTATTATTATTATTGTAGTATTATATTTTAGTTTAGTTATTAAACTGCTCTTACCCTAACCCACGAGTTTTACTTTTTTTTCTGATCCTCCTCCCCATCCCCCTGGGAGTGGGGAGGGCTGAGTGGCTGCATGGTGGTTAGCTGCTGGCTGGGGTTAAACCACGACATGAACCCATGGAAATTTTTTTTATATCTGAACAGGTCACTATGCCATATCAAGGACAAATGTGCAAGATGGTGAAAAGGTCTTCTATTCTATTAGCATATTCTCAGAGGTGGTAATATCTTGAAATGTAATGATTGCTTCATTTCCTCCCCAGTGGATTAATTTAATCTTTTTCTTGATTATTGTGGATATTAAAACTAAAATAAACAGCAGCGAATTCCAGTGTGTCCACAGACAGACCCACATTGTAAATCCTGGATTGGGCTAGTTCTTGAATGTAACATTTTTATGAGTGATGACTATCTAATTCCCTTGGGGAAAAACTGAGTCCTTCTGATGTTGAGTGAACTAATTCTGTTGTTTTACCTGCCTACGAACCTAGATGGATGATGAAATTAGTGAAATGCAGAGCTTCTTTCTTCTAAGCCTCAACAATAATTGGTCCAAACGATTATTTTGCTTTGAGCTGTTGCAGAGACGTGATGTCAATATCTGTTGATCCTGTTGCGCACACGTAATGAAAGTCTTCGCCCAGACTTCACACTTAATTATCATGCTCAACTATTGAAGTCCTTTCAGACTCAGTGGGGTTTTATTCCACGGGGTGGTCTTCTCAGTGGACACATCAGCAGGGATGTGTTTTTAGGGTGGCACTCAGGCAGTGCCAGTCATCCCATCTGTACACGTTCCTGGGGGAAAGCATAGCGGTCCTGCAAGCTGATGAAAAAGCCACCATCAGAAAAATGGGTGAGGTCTTCCCTCTCCTTGTTGACCCACTCTGAGCAGCGGGAGCTGTAGGGGCACAGATGCAGCCCTGTCTGGAGGAGGAAGCTGGACCAGCAGGTCCTGGTGACTCCCGGACCCAGCTGCGCACCCCCTGCCTCAGTGTGTACCAGAGATGGGCCTCCTGCTCTGACCCTGCGCAGATTTATCACCGCCTGACACTGCTCCCAGGGTCACACTGAAAAGAAGAGATTCCTTTGCTCACATGCCACACATACCACACCAAACCCGGAGAAAGGAGGTTGGTGGAGTAGGTAGGATGTCATCCCAAAAAGGTTTTATTCCCCTCAATGTTTCTTTCTGATAGTCATTTTTATGCTTTATAATATTGGAATGATGTGAGATCATGATGGGAAAGAGCAATGTTTGTACGTCATGTTAATAAAAATGTTCTGAGACAAAGCAGCTCTGGCTTGTTTCTGGTGTTTCTCATACATCTCATGTATATTATTTATTCATATATAGCCTAGGCTGAGGAATTTTCTAGGTTTCTGTCTTGGAATGTGAAGCAAGAATAATAAGATCATGAAAATGTCATTTATTTTTTATTACCTCCTCTTAATGTAACTGGAAAGAACAGTAAAAAAAATGCTTCACACCTTCTACCTTAGGAGTAACACTGTTGGGCAGGGGAGGGAAGCAGGGGGATCTGCTGCTCTGCATTAGTATTGTAGGAATCATGATTTTACAAGCAGTGCCAATTTATAAAGAATTTTCCTTAATTTCATTATTGCCATTGGTCATGATCAAAGCAAATGCTTCAGATGAGCACAACTATTTTAACTGAAACTTTCAGGGCTGTATTTTATGCAGGCTGAATATGATTTAAAAGGAAGTAAGGGAACTTTTCTAAAATGAGAGATAGAAGAAATCTTCACTGAAAAGCAAAGGATCACACACATTTACTCACTGAAGAAAAGATAAAATTACAGAAACTTTTATCTGCTATTCTGTTGCTGAAGTTGATACTACCTTTGCTAGTCCCATCTTCCCAGGCATTTGTAATGCCTCAGAATACAGTAGTAAAAAAGGGTAGATGGAGCTGGATAAACTAAATGGAAGACCAGAAGCTCGTAAAAGAACTAAATGTTCTCCAGACACAGTGGTGAAATTTCTGTGCTTATGCCTATAACAGACAGCAGGCTCCAGAATTTTTAAAAATACCTGGGAGAAAGCTTAACTGGCTTCACTTAGTACAGCGACCTAATCAGTTGTTTGTCAAATCTGTGTTTTCATTTCAAGTTAACATTGAACTTTAACTTGCAAGTATGGTTGAAGCATATAGAAACTTCTGGTGAAATAGTGCAGCAGCCAGAGCATCTTTGTGCAAATGGGAGCAAAACCTCAGTCCAGGAGGCTTGGGTCAGTCTGTGACAGCTTCAGAAAAGGCCTCACCATGCAAAGACCGTAATTTTTCTAAATACCCTTGGCTGTGGATGAACTTATATTTATAAATCTTTGCTTTAAAAACCTCAGTGAAATTTCTGTAAATGCTCAGCATTGGCCCCATCTTATTCCTGCAGTTGCTGAGTTCTCCCACTGAATGAAAGCCCCACCAAGCAGCTTTGGACAGCCCAGCCCCAGAAAGACAATAGTGCCTTCTTTATAAGGTCCTGCACTGCCTGCCAACTTTCATGATAAAAAGATTATGACACCCTAAATCTGGGATTCTCCTTTGAAACAGGAAGTACAGGCTGGTGGGTTAAGCTTTTCCAACAGTTATGTGCTTCAGCTTTGTTTTCCATCCCCGATTTCCAGCATGGACTTTGGCGAATCCCCAGCACTGCACATTGCATGCACACCATGCAATGGGGTCGTGCTCACCTGAGCTGGCAAGTCCCCTGCACTCACGCAGTGCTGTGTTTAAACCATGCTTCTTGGCTGTCTCACTCATGTGAACGCCAAGGTACTACTTCTACAGCCAAGCGCTACGTGTGGACACAGCTCTGGCATCTCAGTGTGGTGCTCCCAGTGTGTCAGATCATCTTTCTCTGTTCCAACTGAGTAGACATGCCCTACCCTTTGGCTTGATGGAGACTTTTGTGCACTGTGTACAGAACAGAGAGTCTCCAGGCTCATGCAGGGTGATGCTTGAATGATAGATGCAGTAACAGAGCGCTGTTCTCAAAGAACCTGGCCTGCACAATTGTTTAAAGCGAAGTAACACATTTTGGTAATGTTAAATGTCGCTTTAACAGAATTGAATAAGCTGTTTGTGGGTACACTGAATTCGTCAAAAGTACTTGCTAGCTCTGACTAGAATTGTAATGGCTGGAATATTCACAGGGGAAGATCAGATTATTAAATAAACTCTTGTGCTTGTAACCGTCACTTGTCAGAAGAAGATATTAATAAGCATCTGTGTCACGGAATAAATTATTACAAGAAATGAAATAAACAATATTAATTTTCACTAACAATCAGTAAGTCAATAGATTGTACTTTTGTTGCCTTGCTGGTAGGGGCATAGAGTATTATTCAGGAATAGTAAAGCAGATGAATAGTGGCTGTGCCTGTTTCTCATGCATGGGAAAGTTAGGGCAGAAAGAACATCCTTATTTGTTGTTGGAATAGCTTTTTTCCAAAACATCTGTCCTGGGTTCGGCTGGGATAGAGTTAATTTTCACAAGAAGCTGGGAGGGGGCACAGCCAAGACAGCTGACCCAAACTAGCCAAGGGGATATTTCATACCATATGACATCATGCTCAGTATATAACTGGGGGAGCTGGCTGGGGGGAGGAGGAACGGGCTGGGCATCAGGTTCTGGGTGGTGAGCAATTGCCTTGTGCGTCACTCGCTTCATATACTCTTTTATTAGTATTATTGTTGTTATTATTATTTCTTCTCTCCTTGTGTTGTCCTATTAAACGGTCCTTATCTCAACTCACGAGGTTTTACCTTTTTCTTCTGATTCCTCTCCCCATCCCACTGGGGGTGGGGAGGAGCGAGCAAGTGGCCGTGTGGTGCTTAGTTGCCGGCTAGGCCTAAACCATGACAGTCCTTTTTGGCACCCAACGTGGGGCACGAAGGGTTGAGATAATGACAGATCTGACCAGAGTGTGTTAAAACAAATTTGTTATACGCATTCCTTATATTAGTTAAATAGTCGCTGGTCACAATGTTGGTTCATTTGTTCACATGGTGGTGTTATGTAAGTTCTTATATGCATTATGTATTCCCTGTGGTGATGTTTATCACCTCTGGGAGAGGGTTCAAGACTATCATTTTGCTGTACTGGGTAATGTTGAATTATGATATGATTACCTCGCTGGTCATGAGGTTAAGCTGGTATTTGTATGCAGCATTGTTGTCATGTCCGAACCTTGGGTGCCTTCTCTTGGAATTTATTAGTAATCACACCTGATCTATGGGGAAGACACTTTTTCCCGCTGTTTCACCTCCCCTTTCTCCTTCAGGCTAATTACAACAGATTTTGAGAATTTTGAATATCCTTGGGATGTTCAAGCCAGCATGCTCTTACTGCTCTGTCTCCTCAATGTGTCTCAGGTCTTGTTTAGGGTTACAAAAATGTTTTTTTAAGAATACCACCCAGAGATCTGCCCCAAGGCTGGATACTTATGGGTAGCATGGCATGTGGGAGAATATGGGCAGGTATCTAGAGAATTTCTTGCCTCCAATGGTTTGGAACTTCACTCCCGAACAACTACAGGACCCTGATGAAGTGATAGAATATTTGAAAGGAAAATGCTGTGCCTATTCCAAAGAGGCACAGCTTACTGCACTGTGCTGGACCCTGGCCAGTACCTACCAAACACTGCTCGATATTATGCAGCACCCTCAGGGGGAATGGAAGGAAAACAGACCGACAGGCACTGTGGCTATTGCAACTGTCGTGACAAGCACTGCAGCTACCCCGATCCTGGTGACAGGCACTGTGGCTACTCAAACCCTGATGACAGGCACTGCAGCTGAACCAGAGATCCAACCTGTACCAGTATCAGTTGCCCCTATACAGAAGAAGAAATACACAAAAAAATCAGTTTGCTTAGTGAGGGATGAAGGTGAACCATGGTCATCATGAGAACAGGAAGAAGAGGCAGAGCCAGAGATAATCACCCAATCCCTGTCCCTGAGTGAGCTGCGAGATATGTGAAAGGATTTCAGCTGCCATCCAGGCGAGCACGTTGTTACCTGGCTGCTCCAATGCTGGGATAACGGGGCCAGTAGTTTGGAATTAGAGGGTAGGGAAGCCATGCAGCTGCGATCCCTGTCTAGGGAAGGGGGCATTGACAAGGCAATTGGAAAAATGACACAAGCCCTCAGCCTCTGGAGCCGAGTTCTGTCAGGTGTGACGGAAAGGTACCCTTTCAAGGAAGATATTATGTGTCACCCTGGCAAGTGGACGACCGTGGAGAGAGGTATCCAGTACCTGAGGGAATTAGCCGTGCTGGAGGTGATTTATAATTATCCAAATAACAAACAGTTACCCACACATCCAGATGAAGTCCAATGCACACAACCCATGTCGCAGAAGTTTCTATGAAGTGCACCACTGTTGTATGCCAACTCGTTGGCAGTAATGTCCTGGAAAGAAGGCAAGGGACAAACGGTGGATGAAGTGGCTGGCCAACTCCCAGAAATACGAAGGAAGTCTCTCTTCCTCCCTACGGGCCTGCGTCTCGGCTGTGGAGAAACTGCCAGACATGTTAGCTGAGAAACTGTCCCGAGAGTTCCAGTGATTCGAGGAAAAGTTCTGCCCCACACCTGTACAGGCCCGTATCTCAGCTATTAGGAGTAAGTGTTCCTCTGCTCAAGAGAGAGGATATAGAAGGTACACACCACAGGATACCCTGTGGTTTTACCTGCGTGACCATGGAGAGGACATGAGGGAGTGGGATGGAAAACCTACCTTGACCCTAGAGGCACGGGTATGTGAGTTGCAAGGAAAAACAATCACAAAAGGGGATTCTTCCTGGAAAAACGCCGCTCCCGTTTCCAGCGGGCAGTTCCCCAGACAGAGTAGGAGGGCTGATCGCGCTTCTAATCCTCTTGAAGGGACTTCTGATTCATGTTTACAAAAAGTGAGTAACGAATACTATGACCAGGATTAGAGGGGCCTTGCCTCCAGCCAGGTGGAGGAAAGGGACAACCGGGTTTATTGGACTGTGTGGATTCGATGGCCTGGCACATCAGACCCACAGGAGTATAAGGCTCTAGTAGACACTGGTGCACAATGATGTACCCTAGTGCTATCAAGCTATAAAGGGGCAGAACCCATCTGTATTTCTGGAGTGACAGGGGGATCCCAACAGCTAACTGTATTGGAAGCTGAAGTGAGTCTAACTGGGAATGAGTGGCATAAACACCCCATTGTGACTTGCCCAGAGGCTCCATGCATCCTTGGCATAGACTACCTCAGGAGAGGGTATTTCAAGGACCCAAAAGGGTATCGGTGGGCCTTTGGTATAGCTGCCTTGGAGATGGAGGAAATTGAACAGCTGTCTACCTTGCCCGGTCTCTCAGAGGACCCTTCTGTTGTGGGGTTGCTGAGGGTTGAAGAACAACAGGTGCCAGTCGCTACCGCAACGCTGCACTGGCAGCAATATCGCACCAACCGAGACTCTCCGATTCCCATCCATACGCTGATTTGTCGACTGGAGAGCCAAGGAGTGATCGGCAAAACTCGCTCACCATTTAATAGTCCCATATGGCCAATGCGAAAATCTAATGGAGATCCAGTTTTTAGGAATAAAATGGCAAGACGGGCGTCATCAGATCCCAATGGATGCGATCAACAAAATAGCAGCTATGTCTCCACTGACTAGCAAAAAGGAAGTACAAGCTTTCTTGGGCGTCATGGGTTTTTGGAGGATGCATATGGAATATTAGATTACAGTCTAATTGTAAACCCTCTCTATCAAGTGACCTGGAAGAAGAATGATTTTAAATGGGGCCTTGAGCAACGACAAGCCTTTGAACAAATTAAACAGGAAATAGTTCATGCAGTGGCCCTTGGGCCAGTCAAGACATGACCCCTTGGGAAGGACAAGATGTTAAAAATGTGCTCTACACTGCAGCTGGGGAGAATGGCCCTACCTGGAGTCTCTGGCAGAAAGCACCAGGGGAGACCCGAGGTCGACCTCTAGGGTTTTGGAGTCAGGGATAGAGAGGATCCAAGGCCCGCTACACTCCAACAGAAAAAGAGATATTGGCAGCATATGAAGGAGTTTGAGCTGCCTCAGAAGTGATTGGTACTGAAGCACAGCTCCTCTTAGCACCCCAACTGCTGGTACAGGGCTGGATGTTCAAAGGGAGGGTCTCCTCTACACATCATGCAACTGATGCTACGTGCAGTAAGTGGGTCGCACTGATCACACAACAGGCTCGAGCAGGAAACCCCAGTCACCCAGGAATCTTGGAAGTGATCATGGACTGGCCAGAAGGCAAAGATTTCAGAATATCACCAGAGGAGGAGGTGATGCATGCTGAAGAGGCACCACTGTATAATAAACTGCCAGAAAATGAGAAGCAATATGCCCTGTTCACTGATGGGTCCTGTCATTGTGGGAAAGCATCGGAGGTGGAAGGCTGCTGTATGGAGTCCTATATGACAAGCTGCAGAAACTGCGGAAGGAGAAGGTGAATCGAGTCAGTTTGCAGAGGTGAAAGCCATCCAGCTGGCTTTAGCTGATGGAGGAAAGTGGCCAGTGCTCTATCTCTATACTGACTCATGGATGGTGGCAAATGCTCTGTGGGGGTGGTTGCAGCAGTGGAAGCAGAGCAACTGGCAGCGCAGAGGCAAACCCATCTGGGCTGCCCCATTGTGGCAGGATACTGCTGCCAGCTAGAGAAGCTGGTTGTAAAAGTACATCACGTGCATGCCCACGTGCCTAAGAGTAGGGCCACTGAAGAGCATCAAAACAACCAGCAGGTGGATCAGGCTGCTAAGACTGAAGTGGCTCAGGTGGATTTGGACTGGCAACATAAGGGTGAATTATTTATAGCTTGGTGGGCCAATGACACCTCAGGCCATCAAGGAAGAGATGCAACATATAGATGGTCTTGTGATTGAGAGGTGGACTTGACCATGGACACTATCGCACAGGTTATCCATGAATGTGAAACATGTGCTGCAATCAAGCAAGCCAAGTGGTTAAAGCCTTTGTGGTATGGAGGATGACGGCTGAAATATAAATATGGGGAGGCCTGGCAGATTGACTATATCACACTCCTGCAAACCATATGCTTACAGTGGTAGAAGCAACCACTGGATGGCTGGAAACATATCCCATGCCCCATGACACTGTCTGGAACACTATCCTTGGTCTTGAAAAGCAAGTCTTATGGTGACATGACACCCCAGAAAGAATTGAGTCAGACAATGGGACTCATTTCCAAAACAACCTCGTGGACACCTGGGCCAAAGAGCATGGCATTGAGTGGGCATATCACATCCCCTATCATGCACCAGCCTCCAGGAAAATCGAACAATACAATGGACTGCTAAAAACTACACTGAGAGCAATGGGTGGTGGGACCTTCAAACATTAGGATACACATTTAGCAAAAGCCACCCGGTTAGTTAACACTAGAGGATCTACCAATCGAGCTGGCCCTGCCCAATCAAAAGTTCCATGTACTGTGGAAGGGAATAAAGTCCCCGTAGTGCACATGAAGAATATGTTAGGGAAGACACGTCACCCAGACAGCTGACCCGAACTAGCCAAGGGGATATTTGATACCATATGATGTCATGCTCAGTATATAACTGGGGGAGCTGGCCGGGGGGAGGAGGGATTGCAGCTTGGGAACAGGCTGGGCATTGGGTTCTGGGTGGTGAGCAATTGCTTTGTGCATCACTCGCTTTGTATACTCTTTTATTAGTATTATTGTTATTATTATTTCTTCTCTCCTTGTGTTGTCTTATTAAACTGTCCTTATCTCAACCCACGAGTTTTTACCTTTTTCTTCCGATTCTCCTCCCCCATCCCACCAGAGGGGGTGGAGGAGTGAGTGAGCGGCCATGTGGTGCTTAGTTGCCGGCTGCGACTAAACCACGACAACATCATATTACCCATTCATTCTGAAAGTATCAGACACGTTAATTATATGGAGGCATAGAAAGGCTTCACATTCTTTGGATTACTACCTAACATGACTTAAAAAAGGACACTTTACTGGTGTCAATATTTTGATTGGTAAGTCACATGGAGATTTCAAAATTGAGCTGGTTACAATTCTTGTTTCACTTCCAAAAAATCCTGTAATGCTAACTGTACGCTGGCCAACAGCAAGGAGATCAATGGGTCAGAGGACTTCCTGGGATGTTGCTGGAGGACAATCTCAGGTGGCAGGAGTGAAACATAATGTGATTCATTCTCGAACACCAAGTTTCCCTGCTGGGTACAGCCTGGTTTACAGGCAGATTTGAGTGATGTACCACTGTGGGTAGTGTGGATGACCGGGGGATTTGCAGTGAAACAGGAATTGAACCAGAACTAAGATCTAACAAGGATGTTATTGCTTTCAAGAAGAACATGGGTCTTGTATAAAAAGTACCAATTATTTGCATAAAACTGTGATCTGGGTCTGATCCAACATTTATTCCTCATGTGGTAGGGTCTAGGGTATTACTATGGCAAGAGTTTTCGTGGTTCAGATACATACCCCAAAGCGGGGCAGAGAGCACCCTGCCAGGTACTTTTTATTAACTTAAATTGATTTAAGATAATTTCACTCTCTAAAAGAGAAATTCTGCAATCCTTAGGTAAGGCAGAAAATAAAATCCTCAACGATGTTGTTTTCTGCAGTCCATGTACTTCACTGCCTGTTCTGCTTGGTCAAAAGATTTTTTTTCTGCTTTAGGCAAGAATGAGTTTGTGTTTACTATGCATATACCGATATGCTTTTTAATGTCTGGGATCAAACACCACAAAGATAGCTTATCACCCTCTTCTCATTGCATAAGAACAGGGTAAGTAGTCATGCAGACAGAGTCTAAAATACCCTGAAAGCTTTTTTTCCTGAAAATTGAGTATTGCCCAGGGGTCTTACTGCACTCCACAGAAAGTCAGCAAACTACAAATCCTGGTTTATCTGGCTGCACATAACCCTGATATACTCACTTTTCTTTATTTGCCAAACATACTGGCAAGAATCTCTGTGTCAACATTTATTAATAAAATTGGCTCATGCAGAAAGCAGCTAGTCCAGTTTCCCTCCTCTTTAGGCATCTGAACCATCCAAGCTGCTATTAGAGGACTTCAGCTACTTCTAATTGTTTGATTTTGTTAAATAAATAAATGAATGCGCACATTAAAAACTGTGTAAAAGCCTTCCTTTTCTTTTCTACAATATGAACTATGCAGGATTTATCTATCTTCTGTTTTTAAATAAAGAAAAGATAGGTCTTTGAGGTAGTAATTTTCTTTGCTATTCTATTATTGGCTTGAGTATTACTCTGCAATACCCAGTTTTTTATAAAATTTTCCAAGGGCGTTCTCTACCTCATCTGTGCTAGTTATCAGCTCTCCCTTATCCCCATGGGCTCACCATCCTATGAGATTTTTTCTTATGTTTTTTTGCCTAAGCTCTTCTCTGCCCTCTTTACATTGGCACAATCTCACGGGAGATCCCATTTCCTTCAACTTCCAGTATCTTCTCATGAAGTTTGGGAATTTACATATTTTGATGCTTAATTACAGAACTGAAGGAACCTTATTCCTTTTCACTTTATGTTTCATTTACCAAGATGAAAGCTTTAGTAATAACACTTCCCATTATTGCCTTACTTTTTCTTATCTCTTGAGTCCTTACTGTTTTCTCCTGGCCATCTTTAGCAGTCTATAAATACCTTAAGCAGCCTAAGAAGTTACTATGTGTAGGTTAATTCCTGGCTGAATAATGCCAGATATAGTGATGATTAATTAGATCACCTCACTCTCTTGAGGTTGCAGTTGAGTGATTTTCTAAGGTGCTGGAGAAAAGGGGTATATTGATCCTGGAATATGAGTCATGTAGTCGTAGCCTAGCAAACACAGTCCTTATGTTCAAAATCCTTCATTTTCTGACCACCATTCAGATCCTGTCCTAACAATCTGCTGGCTATCGAAGTCCACCTTTATGGCCTCATTGAAATTCTCTTCCTTTTCCCTTTCTGTTTCCAACATTTACTATGACACCCTAAAAATGTTAAGAGGATTTTCCTTGTGTGTGGGTGCATATAGAGGTTCTTGTTAATGTTCCCTTCAGGGCACCTTTGACACAAACACACCTGCTATCAGTATCTAACAGCTCATCTTTTATAAGAAAAGGCAAGTGACAAAATAACGAAAATTTTGCCCCTGTCCTACTGACAGTCCTCAGGATCAATATAAGGGCTGTGCATGTGTCATCTTCAGGTATTTTCCGTCACTGGTCTGCAAATTGGTTTATTGTAATAGGATACTGCTGTATTTATCCTTGCTATTATTTATTACTGTTATTATTTTAAAATCCTCTTTCTTTCTGACAGGGTCCCTTAGTCCTTTAATGTTTATAGAAATAAATGTATGTTGGCTGACTCACCACATTGGATTTTACCAGGCTTTCTGCTTTCTGGGTAGACTTCTCTCCTGTTAGCCAGCTAGGATGGTTATACGTTGGTGAATACTGGCACCTGTAAGTGTGCTGGTATTCAATTCCTTGAATAAAATGGCCTTTATCCCTTTAAAAGGTAAGAGATAATCAATATGCAAGGCAGTTTTTGGTCTGTTGCAAATACTGATATTACTCTTTGGTCCCCATTTATTGAGTGTAAAGGAATGTTTCACCCTTCCTTACTGTGTAAGGAAGTTTTTCTTGCAGTGCCAGCCTAGGTTAACTTGAGGGAACATGTCCAAATATTCATCAGAGATTCACTTCTCAAGACCCTTGCTTAGAGACATAACTCAAGTCACCTGAATTATTAACCCAGCAGCACAAGATAATTAGAGATCTTTCAAAAATGACATGCTTATGTATCCTTAATTAATGTAATGTTGATCAAGACAGGGAAACAATGGAATGAATTATAAGGAGCAATAAAAAATAGAAAAATGTAATAATTACATTTCAATCTTTTTGAATTATGTGCACCTCTCAACCAGGTTCAGCTTCAGGGTGAGGAGAGAAATGCACGGCATTCTGTGCTCTTTCCTTCACACATCTTGGTTCACACAGATTTGACTCTTTTGGAGCTGGCTTTGGAATTTCTGAAGTGCCCTGTGAAACTCAGGAAAATCCCAGACTTGACTGTTATTACTGAGACAATGTGACATTGAAACATTCTTTGATACGAAGGTTCATCATCCAAATGTAAATGTGACTATGAAAATTTTGGTGTTCGGTGGTAAAGTCCTAGGTACAGAGCTAACACTAAAAAGACTTGCTGTCAGAAGGATGCTACAGCATTTAACTTAGCATCCTCTAGCCTCCAAATGATGCAGGAAGAAATACAGATGTGAGTTAGCTGCTGGAGAGAGACTTAAAGCAGGTCATGTTACTGGAGGTTAAGAGGTGGCTTATAAAATGTCCTTGTGTCGTGGTTAACCCCAGCCAGCAGCTAAGCACCACGCTTGTTTACAACATCCCTGAGAATTGCCTGAAATGCTGGGGGTCACAGCTAGACGTAGATCAGCCCTATTCAACAGACTAGCCTGGCCTGGATCTTTCTTTGTTGCATACTTCATTGTCAGGCAAGGTCTCCAAAGAGACCAGGCTCTGTATCGTATGCTTGGTATGCAGATGGTTGGTTTAGCAGCCACACAGCAGGAAGCCTAGCTTCCCGTTGATGCATGTGTTGCATTGAGATTCTCCACTGTGTTTAGCAAATAAGTCCCAAGGAGTATTCCCCTGCACTTGGTCAGTCATAGCGTCTCCCTCCTAGATGGATTGTTTCTCATAGATTCTCAGCTATTTACCATGCAGACTGCTTTAAATGCCTAGCTACCTATTTACAGGAAATGAAGAGGAAGGTAGTATCTTTGAGGTCTCTACTCCTCTGCCAAACTTGCCATAATTGGCCCATGGGTTAATTTGGGAGATAAACAGGTAGAGAGATACATGCAACATGATCCTCCACTCCTCATTTCCTTAGCAATCAGTGCTAAAGAGAGCATCTGCGCCAAGGAATGTGCCATCTCATCTAGACAAGACAGATCATATTTATTAGTTTTCTCAGAAGTGGAATCTGAGACATCTTTTCTTCTTTTTCCCCTCAAACTCCTTCCGCCTAAGAGCAACTTTGGCTGCCAGCTCTGCAGGGAGTCTGAGTGATCAGTGCTTCCTGGGCTGGCTGCACATCCAGCAATGCCCGTTTGCCAGGTCCCATGGGGGAGACCTCCTTGGCACACGATCCATGAGCCAGCTTGGGGTGCATGCCCACGCTGGTTTGGGAGCTGGCGTGGAGTGGGGCATCCTCTCCTGGATCCTCCAAAAAGAATTGAGATCTCCTATGTGGAAACAGCTCTAAGACCTGAACCCACACACAAGGCACTTTGAAACAATCCAGGGGCTCGTGTTTATGCTCACCCTAGGTCTGAGCCACCAGAGTATCCCAGGCAAAGCCACAGAAGTAGACTTCTCCAGGTTTCAGGGGCCTCTAGAGCTCCACAGAATGCATAGTGATTGCACTGAGGTCTGTGGGTGCTTTTTAGTTTTAGCTGTAATTCATTGCATATTATTTATGTGCATACACATTATTTATATGCATATGCATTATTCATATGCATTATTTATGGCTAATAATATGCATATTGCATATTATTTATTTCTATATCTCTTGTATTCACTGTTATGAGATATTCATACTGTGGTTACTACAGAGTCTGATGGAAATCCAAAATAGCAATGTCTGTATCATTTTTAATTGGGCATCTGAAAGAAGAGTCTTCAGTCTCTAATTAAGAAAATGGAAGCTCACTGTGTCTTATTAGTAATTCCACAATGAACCTCACTAACCTGACAGTCCTTGCCTATGTCTCATCTTTAGCTTTCTCAACATTATTTTTAATAGGCTACACATATTCTTCTTTCAGACACTTCTTTCTTCCACTTCAACCAAGGGATAGCAAGATAAGGCTTAAAATATCTTTTCAAGAGTTAAAGAAACCACAGCTGTTTGCCCTATATACCTTACTGTCAAGGTAACAGTTTTGGATCAGCTGTAAGGGTCCCTTTACGGTAGAAAAGGTGAAGATTTCTGATTTGATTTGTGTCAAGATGTGTCTGGAGGACCAGTGGAGAGGGTGATTGTTATATGACAAAGTTTTTACTAGCTTTTGATTGCATTGAAACCAGCCTAATCATTTAATTTAAGAAAACAGTGAAAGATTAGGAACAGCTGTAGACCCATACAGCTAGGACAGATTTAGGGTGGGCATTCCAGAATTGTAAGGCAGTATTAAAGGAACTGCATATCTTTTGAGCTGGAGGTGAAGACACTAATATAGAAAATATGGTTTGTAAAAGAAGGCAAGTTCACTGCCATAGACATATGCTGCTACGTGACAAGCCTTCAAAGCAGGGGATCTGAATTTGATGTACAGAGCACCAGGGAGCTGGTAGAGGTCTGAAAAGAAGGGTGGGAGGGTGAGTTTGGTGCTGTGTGGGGGAAAAAAAAAAAAAGAAGAGTAAGAATGCCTAGCATGAACCTCTGGAAAATATATCACTTTAGTAGGATTAAAATTGCTAAATAAACAAACCTTCAGCATAATCACAAGACCTGGACCCATTTCAGAGGTGATTTTATGATAATATAAACAAGCTTCTGATGATGCACAAGCTAGCTTGGACAGTGTAGTCCATTACTGCAAGTCACATTTGTTAATATTTGAATTATTCCTTTTAACCTGACCATATAATCAGGTGGTGAGGTGCTATGGATTTACCTTAATAATCCCAAGAGAGCTGTACATATTCTTAGCTGGCTGTAGAGCTTACAAACAACTATATATTGCACCCATTTTGTGCTGCAGTGTGACAAGGGATGGCCTCAGTAGTAGCTGTAGGTACTTTCTAACTTGGAAAGCCCAGGCTTCTAAACCAGCCTCCCTTCAGGTCTGCATGATGCTTACACCAGGGTACAAGTGGTGTGGAGGAGAGACCAGAGGCTCTAATTAGATGCAGTACTGATGCAGAAAGATACTTGACCTGGTATGCCCTCTTTTTCCCATTTTGAAAGCTGCTGTTTGTGTGGGAAATTGCAGCCTTGCATTTACATAGTGCAAATGGCTTTTCCATAAAAGCAAAAAGCAAACAAGGATCTCTCAGGGATAGCTGTGTGTCTTCACAGCAGAGCCATGAGTAGGTGACGCAGGAAAAAAAGCAGTGAATGAAAAGACCCAGTCGGCTAGCAGAGCCTCTCATTGATCAGAAATAGTACGATGAGAACAAGGATGTTTGTCCAAGGACTGTTGTAGGAATGTTTTTCAGAGTTCGGAAGAGCTCTTGCTCCTCTGAAATGAGCTAAGGGAAATATCTCTTGGGATTGTTTAATTTGTGCAGACATTGCCATAAGAATTTCTTGTCTTTTTCCACCCAGCATTTCTCTGCCCTTCACAGTTTGGCAAAGCACCTAGTGACCAGAGACACGGGGGCAAGTCAGGAGAGAGGGAACTTAAGAACATAATTGCACAAGCTTCACATTTAAAAGGGCTCAGTGAATTTTATGCTGTAAAATGCTGGAGAATGAAATGATTAATTCAGTAACGATAACCCAGAATTGACCAAATCTGCTGCTACAGCTGCAGAATAAGCAATGCAGCATATGCATTGCAGAACTCCCATCGTTCTAACATGTCCCGCTGAATGTACAACCCTCTTTCTGAAGGATTTTATTTGTTAGACCCTAAATCCTTCCATCTAGGACAGTTATAATGACTTCAGTGTACAATCAGAAGTATAAGGCTCCTGACCAATGATGTTTCACTTATGGTGAAAGATTTCTTGTGGAGGACAGTTCTCCTGGAGTTAGGACAGTTCTCCTGGAGTTAGGTCTGAGAAGCCATACAAAGAGCTTCAGTTAGAGGTAGAGAAAGCAAGGGCATTCAGGAGAGAGTTTTCATTTCTCTTTTGGTAGAGAAAGAGAGAGCAAAAGCAAATAAGAATGTGTTTGTGGAGAAAGGAATAGCCAGCGTCAGCTGGGAATATCTAGTGCTTGTGCAGATGGAAATAGAAACTGGGAGATAATTTAGCTGGTAAAGAACTGTCCTGCTGCTCAGAAGTTAGGATTTTTTCTTTTCTTCTTCGGGAGAAGCAACAGTTTCTTTCTCAGACATTGCAAGAAAAAGGACACAGGAGCAAAGTACCCCAGAGTCTCAAAAATGCCTGTTCATGTATCTTAGCCACAAGCTTTTTGTTTAAATTAATTGGCAAGTTTGGGGTATGGGCAGCGATTTTCCCTGAGGTTAGGCAAGTAGGTGTCATTGTATGTTTCTGTCTTGTAAAACTCATTCTGTAACTGGAGGTCTGGCTTGTTCCCCAGTATCATCTGGGAATATTTCACTTGTCAAAACAGCCACAAATGCTTTTTAATAGGTCAAGAACCTCCCTCTCCCTATAACCTCATTCTCCTCTCATCTGCTCCCACTTTAGAGTTTGTGAAATGGTCTTGCAAGAAAAAAAATCTTTTGTTTCAATTTAACAATTTTTAAGACTATCTCTAATGTGGCAACCATAATTACATCCAAACATCAAACATCCTGCAGTGCTCTAGGGGGTGAGGGGAAAAGAAAGATGAGTCAGATGGAAAAGAAGTGATGTTTCATACAGCTCAAGTTAAGAGAGTCATCTAATAGATCATGACCTCTACTCTAAGCGCTTAAGTGTTAATCAAGGAAGTAATGTTTCCAAGTTTCTGGAGTCAGAAGGCTTTGGGAAGTATCAGTGTTTATAGTGATTTCTGTTCACAAAACTTATTTCTTTAGAATATTTTGCTGACCTCCCTGACATGAACTTGAAACCATGCTTACGTGTTCAAGGACCTAGCTCCAGAAAAAACAGGTGCTGGAAAGAACTGATTTATGAAAGAACTGATTTATAAAAGAACTTTGCTGAAAATGTTAATGATGGGCTACATCAAATAAGTTAAAACCAGTTTACAATTATTATGAAGGTTACATGAAAGTGATACATAACTAGTATAATTGTTATAAACTTAAAAGAGTTATGTATCGTGATTTCCAGAGTTTTTTTAAAGTGTTGGAGAAGAACCATCAGGTGTTCAGAATAAATCTCATCCAAACTTCAGATGACAAGTTGCAAGGAAGAAAAAGTTTTTCTGTAGGGGAAGGCTGGGACCTGAGCACAGACAGCTGAGCACAGAGAGGAGTTCAGTATCAAGGCAGAGCCCTTCTGTCAAAATTTAATTATTAATGAGGAAAAATATATAACACAGATACAGGAAGGAGATGTATTTAATTTATCTTCCTACTCTGAGTGGACTAGAACTGACCTTCAGCCTAATTTTCAACACCTGAACCAGTGATCTTTTATGATCATTTCTAGATGTTGAGGTGAAAAGTTCACTGCTTTTACTGCCTGTCATCCATGATCATTTTTCTCAAGTCATCTTTCTTTCACATTTTTTGTGCCCAAATTACACTAAAAATTCTAACTTATAAAGCAAGATTGTTATATATCCCCTAGAAGGACTTAGGAATAAGGTTTAATGCTTTATAAAGTGTATTAACATCGGTAAAACCCCTCTAGCATTCTTTGTGTAAATTTCCTCTTTGATGTCTGGGTAAGGAGCAGTCTTTTATCCTTGTAAAGCACTCGGCGTACTGAAGCCATGGGGTATGGCTGGAGTCTCCTGCAGAACTCCAAAGAGCCTGCAGTACAGGCCCTGATGCTGGCTGTAGGCATCACTCTCTTTATTTCCCCCTTTGGTGTTCAGTTTTCATGGTTTGCTCCTTTTTGTATTGAACGACAGGTTTCTGGAAATACATTCTTTCAGATATAAATGCACAGATCCTGAACTGACTGTTCCTGCCTGTCCAAAGTTTAGGAATTAATACAAAGCTTTCTGCTGGCTTCCAAAACTTGAGTCAATGGGATGGACATCATTTGATCATCTTCCTTACAGGAGGTTTGTTCTTTGATATTGCTATAAAAACCAAAAAAATGGCACAGTAGAGCTGTCATCAAGGCTTTAACAAGCCTTATTCTCTGGGGAGCGAGTCTCACTCCCTGCCATGAGAGGAGCATCTCCTATCTGCATTGCCCAAGCCTGTCCCTTGCCTGCATCAGAGAAAAATCTGTGTTAGCTGTTCTGCCCAGGAAACATTACCAACTTCTCAAACCTGTTGCTGAGCCTCTGTGCTAGGACCAGGCGTGTTGCCACAAGGTTGGTGCCATAAGGTTGATGTATCTCACTACCCTGTAGGCACTGGTTTTCCATGACATGGAGGAGACTGATGGCCACCAAGTGATGAACTAGTGTGTCTGACTCTGTTCCTGAAAGACAGCCCTGGCCACCATTTATGGCCACCTCCCCATCAACAAATGGGCATTTTGGCCCCAGATAGCACTACACATCTGGATGAACAACAGAGGGGTCAGTACTTGTGGATGTAAAGGCTCTGAAGTGCTCTGCTAGGAAGTGTTCCTGCTATCCTACAGCAGCATTGCCCCTCCCAGGGTCTGTGCCAGGGGAGAGGAGGTTAGCCATACCCTCTGGGGCTTCATCACCTTGATCCCACAGAAGACTTGCTGTGATGGAGGCCTCAGAGGCCACCAGCTGCAGCTACCATGGGAGGGACATCTGCATTTGACAGCACTGATGGGACTGTATGGCTCTGTTTTGCCTACTGTGGGTTGCTGATTCAGGGCAGATGTCTGCAGGCAAGACTGAGCCACCTCCAGGGGTAGTGTTCATGCTACATGACAGCAAAGAGTATGTGTGAAGTGCCCAGAGGCACGTCATAGGGCACGGAGCATGTGAAAGTGCAGAGCCCCTCAGGATCATTTTAGAGGCCTGTATTTGGTGGAAGAAGTCAAACTGCTGTTATCTTGACTGTGTTGTTTATAGAGACCAGTTCCCGAGAGACCCCTAAATTTGTTGTCTCTGACACAGCTAATCGGTTTGCTATGAAAGGATCCAGGAGCAACAATTTGTCCTCACACCCCAAGTTTGCTCTCTGGTGCTGACACACCTTGTGGTATCACATCCTGATATGGATTCCATCTTTTTTTCCAGCTGATAAATCTCAGGTTGCAGCCATTACTGTCTCACGATGTCTGAGCAGATCCAACACTTCTGGTATGCTCTTCTTAATTATTGAGGAGATGGAAGATTGGGAAAACCAACTAAAATAAATATTGTGTCATTTCCTAACAGGTGAGAATGCTGCTTTGCTAGATCAAATGCCACTCATGTTTCTTTGGCTAAGAAATGGTTGTTTCATTGTGTGAGACAAAACTTCCTCTTGCACATCCCAAGATTAACAAAGCCTGCCCCATTGTCAGTCTCTCTGTCTTTTTTTTTTATTTATTTCTTAGCAATCTACACGTTAACAAATATCAAACAAATTTAAGACTAGTTCTCAAAGAGAAGTTGATTACCAAATCAACACTTCTGGATGTGATTTGATTAACTGCCAAAATCCTTCCCATGCTTCTTTTCTGAGGATACTGTAACAGACACTAAGTTAATGATGGAAAACTGTAGACTTAATTAACATGACAAATTTTATTTTTGCCATTTGCCCATTGTTGTGGTTTAACCCCAGCCGGCAACAAAGCACCATGCAACTGCTCGCTCACTCCCTCCACCCGGTCAGATGGGGGAGAGAATTGACAAAAAGTAAAACTTGCAGGTTGAGATAAAGACAGTTTAATAGAACAGAAAAGAAGAAAATAATAATAATAATAATAATGACAACACAATAATAATAAAATGACAATAATAATACTAAAAGAATTAGAATATACAAAACAAGTGATGCACAATGCAATTGCTCACCATTCGCTGACCAATGCCCAGTTAGTTCCCGAGCAGTGATCCGCCCCTCCTGGCCACCTCCCCCCAGTTTATATACTGGGCATGATGTCATATGGTATGGAATATCCCTTTGGCCAGTTTGGGTCAGCTGTCCTGGCTGTGTCCCCTCCCAACTTCTTGTGGCCCTCCAGCCTTCTTGTTGGCTGGGCATGAGAAGCTGAAAAATCCTTGACTTAGTATAAACACTACTTAGCAAAACCTAAAAACATCAGTGTGTTATCGACATTATTCTCCTACTAAATCCAAACCACTGCACTATACCAGCTACTAGGAAGAAAATTAACTCTACCCCAGCCAAAACCAGGACACCCATTTAATAGGGGCTCTTATCAACAGGAGACACATAAGAAGGTCAGATGTATAATCTCAATCAGCTTTTATTTCTGTATTAGGGACAATGTATGCCAGAAAATCCTCTAGGATCCTACATCTGCTCTATTCTTTATGGTATTGCCTCTTCAAAGAGCCAGTGGCAGCTCTGTGTTGTCTATAACACATCCCAAGTGACTAAGAGCAGTCTGAAGACGATCAGTGTCATAGGATCAGATATTCTTACTGTGCAGGAAAGATGCTATTACACAACTTGGAAGAAGATGGTATCAGCTGGACCTCAGAGTCCCTTAGGAACATCTTGCTCAAGGGACTGCCCTCACACTGCTGTCTCTCCTCTGCCACTCCATCTGGTTAGTCAGCACGCAGCTCCTAAAACATCCTCCATCTTCACAAAGAGAAGTGAGCTCTGCTATGAATAGATGGGAGGCAGGGTGACTTTCTGTGTACAATTGGATCAGTCTGATCTGACTTCCTCAGTCTCTGATGGCTATTTAGGATCATGCTTTCTGGAGAAAATAGTTACAGGACTTTGGTCATAAATCCAATATAGGGAACTTAAAGTGGATTAAAGAGAATGACAGATCAGAGGAGCAGCACAGCCATTCTGCTCCCAGCTCAGGTGGGCTAAGAGATGGCCTCAACAGCGGTTTGCAACTCCTTCCTGAGTCCTCTTCAGCTATCCCAGACTGGGATGTGGTGATTTTGGAAAGATGATCCGGCGGTATGGCAGCCCCTAGATCATGGGGAGACAGGCAGGGCAGTGATACCATTGTACAAGTCAACCATCTAGGGCAGCTCAACATACTCATGGAAACTATGCCAATCTGCACTTGCTTGGCGCTTTGCATCCCCAGCCGCCACACAGCCCACTTAAATTTTTGAAATGTGCTCCTGCACAGTGGTTGGGGAATGGCATGGATCCACTGCCTGGAATGTGATCTTCCTGTAGAGAGGATCCAGGAGGAACCTCCTGGTTTTGGGCCATCTCCTCTATGTCCCCAGTAAAGCATCTGTCTCTTTGGAGCATCACACATCCCTACAGTGTCCTTTGGACAGGCTTGCTGTTGCTAACCCTGAAATCTGCACAAATAACAGGAGGGCTGCTTTGCATCCCTCAGAGCAGTATTTTCACAGCATGGCACCACATGTGCATGCAGTGTGCTCCTCATGGTTTGAGTGTGTGTATGAGAGGGATGTTGGTATGAGAGGCTGCAGCGCTTGCTGGGATTGCCAACGGGAGAATTGATAATTTGTTAATAACAATAATAAAGGCTTTAAGGGGCATTGTTCTCCTCCTAGTGCCCGTGCAGCCATTTGCTGTTTCCTGGCTAAGGAATGTCCCTGACTGCCCTTGAACCCCTGACATGTCCCTCTTTTCCTGCAAGGAGAGGCTTGTGAGGCCATGTTTCTCCCCGGGCTGCCTAAGACAGTGGGCCAGGACATGCTCCCACATATGTGGGGCCTCCAGGCAGGCAGCTGCCCCACAGTACCTCATGCCTGCCAGGCCACCCACTGCCCCTGGCCGGCTGAGCTTCTCCATGTGAGCAGCCTGCCTTGTGCCGCCACCACTGCCGCTCAAGTGGCATGGTTTCTTCTTGTCACCACAGCTCCAGCCTGGCTTTCCCACCATTCATCTCTGCCTCACAGCAGTCTCCCCACCACTGTGCCTTGCTGCTCACCTGCAGCAATGTCTCCAAACCTGCTGGCCCTCCCCAGCCTCCCTGATTCAATGGCTGCCCTGTGCACATCACATATTTGCAGCACATATGCGCTTTCCTGAGGAACAAACAAATACATTTGCTGTTCAGGCAAAGAGATGGGGAAATGGGTTTATCTCCAAACCAATCTGTCTGGGGGTTCCTCAGCCATGCCTGGAGGAGAGGCATGGGGCAGAGGTGAGGCAGGAGGGGCAGAAGACCCCGAAGGGCAGGGAGATCAGCAGGCGTTGCTGGCAGGGGTAGGGGGAATAAAAGGATCTGATGAAGAGGCAGGGAAATGGAGAGGGGCTGGGGGAGAAGGAGATGTCCTTCGAGGGCCACATGTGGGGTTGCTATGGACAAGCTGCCCCTGGCTGCCCCTGGTCCCTCTGGCTGCAGTGGTGATGGGGACCATGAGCCAAGCTGCCAGTGAGGCCCCTCTGTGGGCTGGGCTGGACTGAAAGCGTCTGGCCACATCAAGGTGGTGGTGGGTGCTTCATTTTGGTAAGCCTTACAGCTCTGTGAATGCGAACATGTGCTGCTGCTTTCTGGGGTGGCAAGAGAGACCCCAGCTGGAGCAATGTCCCCCCATTTCTGGCATGCAGACACCAGCGCCTCCTTCCTTCCCTGCCTGGTGTTGCCCTCTTGGAGCCGCCACACTCCTCTCCACAGCCATGCAGGTATTTCTGTATGCTGCTGAGGGTACATCTGACGTGGCCTGGGGTGGGGTGGTAACTGGGGTTTTGTGCACCAAAGCACAGCCTGTTGCTGTTTTACTCAGCAGTGTGGAAGTGTTCATGCATGCACCACACAAATCTAGAGGAAATGTCTATACAAGATGTAGCTGGTTGTCTAGAGATGGTAGACGTGTGCAGTGCTTGCCCTGTGGGAGGTCAAAGACGCTCTGTCTGGCTTCCGGACATTGATTTGGATATTGCCTACCTCCCAGAAAGCTCTTTTGTAGTATAAACTGTGCAAGGTCTGGTCTGAGACCTATAGATCATGGGGAAACAGATAAAGCACTCTTAGCTACCAACAGGTGATAGGCATGGGCACATGGGATGAGAGGCCAGCAGCCTGACTGGCACGGGGCAGCCGGGGAGCTCCCAAGTTGCGCCGGGACCCTGGTCCTCAGGGGATTGAGCATGCCAAGCATTTCGCTTCACTTCTGCAGAGAGCTGGCTGCAGCCCTGGTCTCCCTAGCAAGGTAAGTTGTTTGCCTTTAGATGGTATTCCTTGAGGAGTCATCTTCCCAGGCTGAAGGGAGCAGAGCTGGCAAATCAAGGAGAGAGGTTGAGGCAGACTTTCCAGGGACCTGTCCTGCTTTTTCCTAAGCATGTTGCTGGGGCAAACACCGCTGTTTGTCTTAGAGTTATGCAGGGGAACTGCTCCTACTTGAAAAATGATTCCTGGACCTTGATGGCACCCCATTAAGCAGTATGGGAGACCAGGGAATAGAGACATTGTGGTTGCATTTTCATTTTGGGACCAATTAATGAATAATATCACTACTGTTCCTGTACTGCTGCTGTTTCCCCTAATGGCATACTGATTTAATAAGGTTAATGGCCTTCTACCTAAAATAGGATTTACTGGGATTAAAGTCAGTTTCTGCTCAGGATGTATAGGCTATGTGTTGGCCACTATACAGGAATATATTGTGGTTGCCCTCAACTATGTTCTTAAAAGGGGTGTTCAAACTGCCTCTACAGATGAATTGCATCCTCTCAGAATAATATAGAAAAGGGTACAGTTAAAGCAATGTGTTTCAAAAGTTAATGGCTTAAAAATGGAAGATCACAGTTCCTTCAAAGCATTTTACAATTTTAGCTGTACTTATGAAACATCCATGCAGTGTAAAAGCAGCAAAAGAGATATTCCTATGTCTCGATCGTAGGCCAAGGAGACACCAATTTATTTCCATACTTTGTTTAACTTGCTGCTTGCAACAATTAATCTGGTAATATAAGGTTTCTCCATCAACTTGCAAAGCACGTTAATAACGTATTTCAATCACAAGATATGCACTCAAAATATTTTAATAAATTAGTTTCACATCAAAGTGTCAAGCTTCCTGCAATTATGTACAGAAAGCTACTAAATCCAAAATCCCAGTAGTGCTGGGATTCATCTCAGCAGAAATGACTTTGCTGGAGGACTCTACTGCGGCACAGAGTAAAATTCAGTACACAAAGTTCAAAACAATTTAAAATTCAATTCTGTGTGAACTGAAACACCATATGTTAAAATACTTTACTCCCCTTCCCTCAATATGTATGTTTAATACCTTCACAATTTTATGCTGGCTGAAGTGATGTTTGCTGAAGGAAAAAATCACATTTGTTCAATCATACTTCGGGAACCGTCTCTGGTTTTTGGAGTACAGCAAATGGTTCAACATGACCCTTTTTGCTGTTTGCTTTCTGTTTTCCCTAGAGCTTTCACTTGACACTACTGTGAAGTGAATATCTAGTAGCATTTTTGTTGTCATTGTCAGCTGGCAGGCTCCTACTCCTGTATTTTGCTGGCCTAACATTTCCCTCTGCAAAGCTACAACCAGCTATAGACTCTGTTTGTGGACAATGAGATGCGCTGCACTTTCATTTTGCTGTACTAGCCTGTCTGTCCTGCAGGCCTGCCTGGCAGAAGGTCTCTGTAGGAGGCTCTAGCCAATTCTGCAACACAAATACCCTCCGCCAGGGTTGGGACACGTGGGTGCTGTGTGCTGGAGATCGAAGGGCTGAGAGGCTGTTGGGGGTGAGGTGACCAGTGGATGAGGTGAATACTGGTTGGCCCAAGGACTTTGTGTTGATGATGGTCACTATTCTTACAGGTCCCTCCATGGGGACGTTTTGGATGTGGACAGGAGAACTGTGATGCCATCAGATGTACAAGGGATAACTCACAGTGGGTCCAAAACTTCCATATGGAGAAGTGCATTTTAGGAACTTTTCTGAAGCTACTGTGGTGAATGAGTCTATTCCTGTTACCAAAAGAATAGCCACTGTTTTATGGAAACTTGCAAACTAAAGCTGCTACAACTGTAGCAACAAATTCATCTTGAGCTAGAGAAAGCTGCAATGACTGCAACTGTAGGATAAGAACTGTAGAGAAATATTTTATGGTGGCTCTACTGGCAATTAAATAATCACTGTACTTCAGCACACTGTAAAGGCAAGTAGCAAACAATGCAAAGATTTCTTAGTCTTACATTTATAAGTTTTCAGTTCAACTGTAATGTGCTATGTAATTTTTTCAACAAAAATGGTTAGGTGAATCATTGGTTATTGCAAAGGAATGAAAAAACTCAGCCTTGTTGTGTATGGTCCTTCACGTAGCTGTGAACCATTAAATTATACAGACAAGACTGCTTAGTATAACCCTCACAATGTAGAAGCCTTTTGCAGACAGCATTTCTATGTTAAAAGTTATGATTACAGCTCCTTTAGTTGAAAACCCTGGAATTACTGGACGAGATTATACAAATTTTACTTGAGAAATGTAGCCATTGACCATAGAGATGTGTAGGTATCAGGAAGAGTGGATTTTTGAATGGGAAGTCTCATGGAGTGAAAAAATGAAGAAATCAATTTTTTCTAAGAGATGGGATTAGTCCACAGCAGATGCTATCAGAATAGCTCAGTACAGAGAGTTGTCAGAGAGGTCCTGGAGGCCTGTTGAAGGTGGCTCACATGTCTGAATTTGGCAATTTCTCACTGGATTTATTGCTGTCTCCCTAAGGGTGGTCATTTCTGCTCTTCCTCTCCCTGTCGCATCATCCCTCCACCCCACATTGTCCCTTGGCACTGCCCTGCTCAGGAGATGATGTGCCCTGGCTGCCAATCTGGCCCTTCTTTGGCTTCCCCTTGTCTCCGTGTTTGCCTGGTTGGCTGGAAGCCATTTTGCATTGCTCTGTCAGAAGACACTTTGCACTTGTGTAGGTGTCTTCGTGCTAATCATCAGTGTTTTGAACTAAATAAGTTAAGTTGAACTAATAAGTTTCTAAATAAGATGCCTACAGTGTGATGCTGTGCCAGTTGTGTGAACTAGACACCTGGTGGTGTCATCTATGCACGCTCCTGCCTGATGCTCATGATCCCGTCCGAGAGAGACTGTTGGGTTTAGATGGGACTGTTTGGTGAACACTGTCATGGGAAACTCATGGATCTGTGTTTACAGGCATGAAAGAGAGAGAGAAGAGGGTGAGGTTCAGAAAGTGCAGGAATGCCTGGCCAGAGGTTGACTTTTATGGTGGCAATGCTGAGTTTTGTGATGAGAAGGGGGACAGATGTGTGATGTGCATCTATGTGGTTTGTTCACACATGTATGATATCTCACGAGTGCTGCTTCTTCTCTGAGCTCTTCCCTTGGCCCTCCTCGCTCTCATCACCCAAATCTCCTGTTTCTCCTTCCCCAAGTCTCGAAATACTAGTGAATTTCTCTAGTGAGCATGTGCAAGCAAGAACAAAAAAAGACAAATTCACAGTCCTGCCAAAGACAAAGCAAAAGAAATGCTTTAAGAAAAAGATATATCCTCAATGCACATTGTTTCTCCCAGGACTCTAAGGGAAAGTTCAAGCTAAGACCCTCTCAAGGATAGAAGGCTGCATGAAAGAAGAAGGAACTATATAGCTGATTCCTAAATCTTTGATAACATGGATCACACCTTACAAAACACTTATTTTGCTTTATTGACTAGAAAGGGATCCAAAGTCTTTCCTAACAATCCTGAAATCAACCATGATATATAAGATTTCCTGTTTTTCATTCAAAAGAGTGTGAAATGGATGTAGATAGTCCATTGGAACCTGCATCTGTTGCTTGAAATACAGAAGAAGGGGTCAACTCTGGTTTAGCAAATGAAGTTCTTACACCATACGTCTTGCCAAATGGATTGATAAGACACTTAATGTCATATACAAAATATACAAAAAAATTTTTAATAAGGCTGGAACATTGTCAGTAGATAGTTGAAATGCTTTTGAAATCCAAAACAAGTTGGATACCAACATCAGTAGGAAATTACACACTTTAATGACTTAATTGTAACTCACTGCCCACTAGTTACCTATATATCTCAAACATACAGTCCCATACAGATGGGAAGGAGGTTTTACTGGTGAAATGAATTGAAGATTTTTGGCTTTTAACATGGTTTGTGGTTTCATAAAGAAGTCTGATTCAGTATTAATATATTCTGTGATACTACTAAAAAATAGCTTTGTATCTCCACGGTCTGACATCTGACAATGTCTAGACAAACTTTTATGTTCTTATTAACTTTCTCTCATATAATGACTGGAATTTGATGCTTATACTGTATTAATTTTAAGCTAATTCTAGCCTGTCATAACTCAGCTGTATTTGCTTACTTGGTAGCTTCTTGTAAGATAAATACCATCATTTTTTATTGCTTCTAATAAAACCTTTAATTTCCACATTTTATGGTTCTGGGTGACTAGCTGGTTTTGGCTGGGCTGAGAAGAGAAAGATGCCTGGGGGGATACTGAGGAAGTCTTGGAATCTGAATAACTGTGGGGCCCTGCAGCAGGTGAGGGGAGGCCTCAGGCTGGCTCAGGTGTCTACCAGGGGTGCAGCACAACTGGGAGGAGACGGGACCACGGGATCCTGGTTAACGGGATGGTAACTGGTGCGGTGCAGCTCATAGGACTGTTGCCAAAGGAATGGGGGAAAGGATGAGGAGGTGCAGGTGAATAGTCCCTGTCACTTACTTTGAGCACTCATTTCAGATTTCAATGTTCTGCTTGTCTCCCATCTGCCAAAAGTTGGCTGGGAGTTTGCTGGGCAAGGGAGATGACAGGAGCAAAACTAGTTTGTTTCTTCCACTTGAATACAGCATGTGCTGCAGGAGCTGACATTACATCATGTTTCTGCAAGTTGTGGCAGCCCTGGAGGAGTGTACGTGCTGGTGTACTTCTTGCTTCCATGGCCAAATCCCAAATTCAGTGCAGGCAAGACAGTCTGGGCTAACTCCAGCAGCCGAAACCACCACAGCACCTTGCAGTGGGTGCTTTCTTCCTGGCTATTCCCAGGAAACAGATGTCAGAGGGATTATCACTTCAGCCGCACATCCACAGTCCAAGTTCTGAGTCTCGACAAACTTGACAACTAATCCATAGGGCTTCCCAGTGGTTTCTGGCTGGGATTCATCTGCCCTAACTTAGGCACTCAGAGATGGCCCACTGTTGTGGTTTAGGCCCAGCCGACAACAAAGCATCATGCAGCCGCTCGCTCACTGCTCCCCCCCGGCAGGATGGGGAGGAGAAAATACAACAAAACGGCTCGTGAGTCGAGACAAGGACAGGGAGGGATCACTCACCGATTATGGTCACAGGCAAAAAACAGACTCAACTTGGGGAAAAAAAAAAGAAACCAATTTAATTTGTTACCAATCAAATCAGAGTAGGATGATGAGAAATAGAACCATATCTTAAAAACACACCTTCCCCCCACCCCTCCCTTCTTCCTGGGCTCACCTTTGCTCCCCATTCCTCTACCCCCTTCCCCCGCCACCGGCACAGGGGTGCAGAAATGTGGGTTGCGGTCAGTTCATCACACACTGTTTCTGCCGCTCCTTCCTCCTCAGGGGGAGGACTCCTCACACTCTTCCCCTGCTCCAGCGTGGGGTCCCTCCCACGGGGGTCAGCCCTCCACGAGCTTCTCCAGTGTGAGTCCTTTCCATGGGCTGCAGTCCTCCACAAACTGCTCCAGCATGGGCTCTCCCACGGAGTCACGGCCTTTTCCAGGCCCAGCCACCTGCTCCGGCGTGGGGTCCTCCACGGGCAGCAGGGGAATCTCTGCTCCACCGTTAACCTCCATGGGCTGCAGGGGGACAGCCTGCCGTCTCACCACGGGCTGCAGGGGAATCTCTGCTCCGGCGCACCTCCTCCCTCTCCTTCTTCACTGACCTCGGTGTCTGCATGGCTGTTTCTCTCACATCCCACTCCTCTCTTTGCTGCAGCTCCTCTTCTTTTTTAGCAGTCTTTCCCCTTCTTAAATATGCTATCACAGAGGCGCTGCTGCCATCGCTGATGAGCTCAGCTTTGGCCAGAGGCGGGTCCAACTTGGAGCCAGGGAAGCTTCTAGCAGCTTCTGACAGGAGCCACCCCTGTAGCCCCTTCCCCACTACCAAAACCCCACCACACAAACCCAACACACCCCCTTAAACTGGTCCTCTGCATTTCTCTGCTGTGTGCCCTGGGATCAACAGCAATTCTTCCACATGTTCACAGGGACCTGTCCCAGTTCCTCATCCCTCTGACATGACTCCTTTCAGTCTTACCTGGGCCTAGGTAACCTCTTACACCTGCAAAGTGATATTACACAAAGTCCATGACAGTGTAGGTCAGCAAAAGCTGCTCTTCACCCAGACCAAAGATATTCCCTCCACAGAAAAACCAGGGAGGTGATGAATTCTCGGAGATGACAGGCAGCCTAGACTGTATTAGTGTAGTGCAGTCCCGGAAAGTGCTCGGGGATATTTCTTCACTATCTTAGACTGCGATTCAGCATTACAACTCTTGCTGCGTGATCAAGGTTGGACAGAGGAGTAGCTGAGGTGAAGGACATGGGCCCTGTCTAGCTTCAATTCACTATATGAAACTCTTTTCAGAATAAAACATGACTGGTTCATTGTCTGCATCTGCACTTGCCTTCTTACAGTTGCTGCTGTACAACTTGCACAACTTTGCTGTGCAAACAGCAAAGTAAGTCTCTTTCCTTGGATGGTGGCAGGCTGCTTGGTTTTGTGACCCTGGATATCTTAGGGTTTTTTCCATTCAGAGTGTTTTACTCTCAGGAGCCCACCTCTCCCCCAGTGGTTTCCATTCTCATTTTCCTTCTGTCCCTTAGTATTGTCCATGGACACAGGGATTTCCCAGATGTCCCACAGAGTGTCTGTTGTTTGTTGCATACCTATGTCTTGGCTGAGGATGTGACTGAACTCTTTGTGGCAGCCACAGAACACCCTGCTGCTCTTGGTCATGCCCTCAGGGCACTAGCCACAACCCTGTCTAGTTAGTAGACCTCTATAGGGAGGTCTCCATTTGCAATGAAGTAGTACAGTAAGTAAAACCTTAATCACACCAGCAAAAACTTGCATGAAGGATGCTTACCATAGAGTCTGAGTAGGCCCATTACTCCTAGATGTAGTTGGGAATGCAGGAGGCACTGAGAAAGATGGTCCCTGAGAAGGCATTTGGCTAATTGACAGTGCTGTGCTGTTACTGGGTTTGATTAAATTAAACTGTTCGGTGCTGAGATGGTTGAGCCAGGTAATTGGAAAGCAAGTGAAGAGACAGTCAACTGTGGTGAACACTGAAAGAAAAGAGTGTGTATGCAGCCCAAAATTGTGTATGAGAAATGGTAGTAGCATTCAGGGAAGGAAGCTGGTGTGGAGACTCACAGACTAGCTGAGGGAGGTCAAGTCAGAGAGTGGGGAGGATGCTTAGTACCTGGTTTGGTATGAACTGCATTGGACTAATTCTCTCCCTTCAAAATGAGAGCTTCTACTCTGTCCTACAATGCCGAACTCATGAATGTCTTAGTATAACTTCATGCCCTGGTTCCATTACTGACAGATTTATGAGAACACTCCTTTCTCCCTTGAATCAACTTTGATATTTCTTGAATGATTTAGGGAAGTGGTCAGTGCTGCAATGATTGTGTGAATGTCTACATGCTGTGTGATAATAGCACAATGGCATCTATTTTTAAACTGCATTTCTCATACATTTTGCAGGAAAGCAGCATTCCTCAGCGATCTGCCTCATTCAGAAACACTTTGGTATTGTTAGCTGCAGTAATTCCTATGTTACCTAGGTGATTTATACACAGTTTGTCAAGTTACTGGATTTGCCCAAAGGGAAAACATTTAAGAAGGCATTTTTGAGGATGCAGTTTTACAACTGGCTTAACTTAATCTAAGACTGCTCTGCTACCATAAGTGGGAGATCCTTGGCTAGAAGGGCTGGGGAGGGTGAAGCTGCCCTTTTTGATGGCAGACTGGTTCAAGACAGGGTACAGTTTCATCGTTCCCCTAAGCTTGACTGCACAGATGAGAAGAGCAGACTTACTGTCTTTGGCTTCATTTATCCCATTATTCTCAGTCGAAGCATGAGAGGATTTCTTTGACATTGTGCTCTATAGACATAAAAATAATGTGCACAATTTTTTTCTGTTCTTTTTCTCTTCCAAGACTTCAGGTAGAATTTCATTTTATTATAATCAGCATGTTAGATGTAATAGCTTGAAAGTTTTCTGCCTTGGTCTGTGTCCCAAAGGTTCTTGTCTGATCAAAATTCTGCACGATACAAGCATTCTTTTATCTGTGTACTATTTATCACACATGATGGAGTTCCTGTTTAATTAGGTGCACTAGTTGTGTCACTTTATAGGCTTTAACCATTCTCTATTTTCCCGCTGAGAGCAGCTTTTACTTTTATCTTGTGCGTGAAAAATCCTATGCTAGGTATTAATGGATATGTGACGAGAACAGACTATGTGACCACATGGACTTTGTTACATTTTATGTGTCAAATAGATTTAAGTCCTTTTTTTTTTTTAATATATCAATATTTTACACTTCAGCATTTAAAATACTGGAACTGTAGCTGAATGGCAAAATAGGGCTGCCAAAACTTTCTGTTTGCAAACGTCTATTTTTGGATTAAGAGAGGCAAAAGTACTTAATGCTTGTCTGCATTGCTTATAGATGAAGGCTTACATGATTGCCTTTTTTTACTTTCCTACAAAAGTTATTCTTGTAAATGTATTTTGTATATTGAGTTTGTATACTGCTTATTTTTCCCCAAACTGTGTTGATTTCCCACTGTTTTTCTGAAAGAACTGACTAGAGCCACAGCTAAAGCAGAAGAGGAGAGCAAAGTTATATGTTAGCTATTACAAAAACTTGATTTGAAGAGGAAAATTTTTATATTTTATAAGGCATGATTAAATTTCTTGTGACTCATTTTCAGCCTGAAGCTTTTTAACCAGACTGATGTGAAGGCTGACTGAATGCTTTCAGTCTTCCTCCTTGTAGGATAAAATAGCATGTCTGACAAATGTGATACAGGTCATCTGGAGCCATCCTGTCGTGCCGCTGCAGAACACCTTCTGCGTTAAACAGAGGCTGGTTTCACTGCATTGTCCCAAACCCAAGCTAAAGCCTTGCTATAAGGGCTAAGCCCAATTATTAATAAATTCCCTGCTGTAGTAGGAAGTTAGGTTTGGGAGGGTGAGGCAGGGTTAATTTTCATTAATCTTGTTTCATGGAGGTCCTGCTGATCTAACTCCAAGCATTCCAATAAAACAAGCATTAAGAGAAGCTGTTGGCTCCAAGCTGGTTAGTCAGGAGTAGTAAGTAAAGTGTACACAAAGGGACAATATATATAAGCCTGAAAGACCCCTCTAGGTGAAGAGCATTTTGCTACTAATTTAGCATTTTTCTGCTAATGAAGAACTGAGGGGTTTCTGCACATCTCATTTTTCAACCTACGTGTCTGCTTAGCCATGGTAGTCCCAAGAATCTAACAAATGATGAAAACAGGGAATGCCTGTGTTCTGTTTCCAGTCATGCTTTAATTTAGAGATTATATGGTTGTTTATAAAGCTTGCTTTAATGTTATTCACAGAGGTGCACACAGTTAAACAACTGAGGTTGTTTCCAATGTCCCAAAGTTTTCTTCCTCCATAGACTGCCACAGTTATCTGGAAGACTTAAATGCCGGGCCATAATGTTCTCCTTGAGCTGTGGGAACCCTTGGCTGTTGGCTCTGTGCACTGGTGACTGGAGGAGCAGTTCTTACATGCATTGCCAGTGGGTACAAATTATTTGCCAGATACTGGAATGGACAGGGAAATCAGCATGAATGTTATGAACCACAGGGAATATCTTGTGTATTCAGCCTGAAAGGCAGCCTAGATGTGTGCAAGTTGAGTATGTCCTCCTCCGGGTGCCATTCTCAACTTCCAAAAAAATGAGTTTGTGCATCTTCTGATAGCCACCATAGCTTATAAACTGTCTGTTATATGGATGAGGTTCTAAGACTATGGCTGTCCAAATATATGCCAAGATGTATTCTCCTGGCACTATGCACTTCGCCTGAATTACAGGCTATTGGGATGATGAGCCATCTCCTTTACTCATCCTACATGTCTTCTTTCTCTCACATAATAAAGATGTACATATTGTCCATGGTATGCCTAATTTTCTGACATGCAACATGAAATAACACTACTTTTTTATTATGAATAGTTTATGTTTTACAGCACATGCACATAATGAGCTGTAGTTTCACACCTGTATGAGTTTTGGGTTTACAAAGTAGGGGCCTCTCAAGCTGAGCCCATAATTGACCTAGTACGGTAGGATGTGCACTCTTGACAATATATTACAGAATTTCAGTGCTGCAAAGACATTAGTACCTGTTCAACAAGGATTATTTAGGCTTGAGTTCACTTAAATTCCTTTCCTGAGGGTGTATCAAGGGAATGAGTTGAATGATTCACTGGTAGGCAACTATCAATAAATACTAATGGAAAAATACAACAGTGGTAGCAATAACAAACAAAAGACCCTTTTTAGGAAGGTAAATTGCTGACTGAGAGAATATCTTTCAATAGGCAGCCAGCTTTAAATTCATGCTGATTCCCAAGTGGAAGATAGTATACACTGGAGCTGCTGGATTAAATGACAGGTCTCAGCTTTAATTCACGGTAACGTATTTGTAGTAATATAGCTGGTATATGCATTCATATAACCTAGAATTGCAGTGTTATGAAACTTTCTTGGTTTGGTTTAATTAGGAAATGTATTAGACTAAAAAGGGAAAAGACTCTGTTCTGCCTGAAACTATAGGTCTCCTCTCCAAAGGGACATGTCTCCAAATTTATGGTCTCCCAGTCAGTTACTGGATCCCATCTCTTGCTACAAAGATCTTTGGCCATGCTGTCTACAATAGACTTCTACCAGATGTACCTTGTCCCTCATAGCCATGCTTTGCCAAACTCATTATGCCTAGGCTACCAACCACTATATTAAATTGTAGCTGATGATGTACAGAACCCCTAATCTGAGGGATGTAGCTATTTGCTTGTTTGTTATGTAGACTTTCTGACCCATTTTTTGCAAGAAAGAATGAACCTTACTGCTTTTAAACATATCTTGCCAGATTGTCCCCAAGAGGGAAAAGTCTCTTATAATGCTTTTGCCTGCCCATGATTATGGCTATCTTTGTACTCACCATTCAATTGTCTTTCTATAACCCAGAACCTGACCCCTTGATACAGCTGAATGAGCTAGGAATATCCTTTTTCCTTTGTGAAATCAGTGCATCACAGCAACTTCTTTAAATGGCTCCTAGAAGGAAACCTACACACCAGCAACCCACCTTCTGTGCTTTTTGTAACATCATTGATGTATTTTTCAGCTCCTGCTGCTATTCAAGTTTTGAGAGGTTGCTGCAACAGCCACAGTTGAACTGCCTCCAGAGAGTCTGGGGCATTTTCCTTGGGATCTTCCTAGTTCCCTCTCCCTGAGCAGATCCTGAGTTCACCCAAAACCACTCTTGACCAGTTGCTTCCAGGAAGGTGGGAAAGGGAAAATCCCTTGTACTCACTGCACTCTTCTGTAATAGCACTGCCTCATCCTTGTAGGACTTTTCCTCCTGGTGTAGCATCCCTTGCACACTGTCCTAGCCTTCTCTTGTCTCCATGAACCAGCCAACAGATTTTCAGCACTATCCTCCTTCAGCAGTCAGACTATGTCTGCAGTCATTATCACAGTAACCTGATCTGCCCTGGCATCATATTTTCCCAAGAGCAGGCAGGGAAATGCATGGACAGGCAAAGGGGTCCACGTTCCTTCATTGACAGATGAGGCCAAAGAAGAGCTTGTACAAGTCACTTGAACAGCAAGGCAAATACTTGTACACTTTTTTTCTAAGAACTTGCCTTTTCTCTTTCAGATTGGTTGGGTCCCTCCTGAATAGTTAACCTTTTATCATTAATATACTTAGTCTTGATGATCCTCTCTGATGACATATTGAAGTCTGACAAATATAGGCTCTGGAGCAACCCAACTGGACTAGGATTTATTTGGTTGTCAGGTCTGGAGGCAAATGGCTGAGCCTGGAGTTGAAGCTAAGCAAATGCCACCTGGGTGAAGACATAGTGGTTGATTCAGCTAGGACTGGATTACCTGAACACTGGGGGATCACTACGGATGTTTCACCTACTTTAATCTTGGTTGGTGAGAGAAAATACATGCTTACCCTTGAAGGCAGGATTTTTCTGGAATACACGAGCAGGGCAATGCCAAAGCCATTACAGGGAATATTGGTCAAAGCAAAACTCCAGACAAGGAAAAACTCACCTGTCAGTGACAGATGATACCTGTACATAGCATTGGGGCACTAGAAGAACTCTTGCAGTGCCTCATGGCTTGGCTGGATATCAACAAGATAAACATTTGTGCTATTGCTGCATGGTTGATATAACAAAATGCTGCTGAAGTGCAAAAGGAAAGAATTACTGGCCAGGCAGAGAGTAAAGTGGAATAATATTTCTGGCTGTTCAAGGTCAGCAGACAGACACAGCAATTCCAAGTATGGCTGAGGAAAGCACCAGAAGTGTCTTTAACAGTGGGCCATAGAATTGACTGTTTTTTCCGGTCCCTTATTTGGGGAGTGGGGTTTGATTTAAATGCCTTTTTATGATAACCATTTACTGACTCTTCAGAAGCTTTGGCATTCACCAGTAAATCTGCTGTGAAGTTGAACATTGTTGCTGTGTAGAGATAAAAGGGAAAAGTAAATGGAGAGAGTAGTAAGTGTTCTGGGGCATTAGGCATCGTTAAAAGTGAAAGGTGCTTGTTGACTCTATGCTTAGCACTCATGCATGTACTGTGCTTTCCATCTTCACACAGAGGACTCTTAAGGATATCTGACATGGTTCTGCCTTGTGTCAACGAAGCTATACAGCTCTCTGAAAAATGACTTGCACATGAGGTACAAAATGTGCTGGGAATGGGATATGTTTACTCCAGTGTGGTCAGTTTTCTGTTCACACTGGTGGACACTAGTGCAGGGGGAACTCAAAGCTCAGTCCTTTACAGAGCTGTGGCATGCTATGTCCTGACCATCCCTGACCTGTCCAGAACATGTGAAAGAGAGCTCATGTGATACACCATGGCTCAAGCTTTCCCTTTGACATTCCCTACTTGTTCTGGACCTTGGTTTAAGTTTATATCAGAGCAGAGGTGTAGGGGGATCCATGATTATGGGGGCAAGTATAGGTTTGGGAGTGGGTTAAATGCCATTGTTGACCCTACTACCACCACCTCCAACGGTGGAGTTCAAGTTAACAGCAGCATGGTCATCACTTCATGAAGCAGGACATTATGGTGTGGTTACTGAAAGGTTGTTACAACCAACATCACTAATCCTGCCCTTTCCATCTTCCACACATGCAGCTGAGGCCTTGTGCCTTTCTAGGAAGGAGTCTTGCAGGATGTTAAGGTTATTTTTACAAGCCTAAATCAGATTTGTGTGTCTGCCTGTGGTCACCATAGTTTCATCTATTTACTAGGCCCTTTGACAAAGACAAGGCCTGTGTCCACCGGGAAAGGTTCACACATTTTTGAACATTGCAGCCCTAAAGCCTAGCAACTGCTTTACAATAAAGTTAGCAAAGCTTCTGTAGCTCTTACAAAATTTTTAGCTAATTGGTGATTAGAATAAAACATTGAATGACAAATTTTAGCCAAAGCTTTTTTGTCATAGATTAAATAGTTTTTTTCAATGCTATGTTTCTGTCAATCTATTTTGAGGGGTTTGTGTGGTTTTTTTTAGTTCAGTACACTTTCAGCAGAAACCACCGAAAACATTCCCCCCGCCCCCTCCAATTTCTTCATGTTTTAGGCTGATCTTCCTTTCTGAACCTTCTTTTTACTGATTGAAATAATTGAAGCACTTCAGTGGGAAGCTTACTGTGTCTGTAGCTCTCACCTCCATTACTTGCCATCACAAATGTCCTCTTCATATTACAAAAAAAATAGACCTTTTCTCAAGAATGGCTTTAGGTAGAATATGTCACTTATATAAGTAAATGTCATCAGTATATCAGAAATCCTTGTCTAGTGAGTGGAGACGGGAGGAAAAACTGTCATGAACAAAAAACTAAATGCAGAAATGACATCTGCTTTACTGAAATGGTGAAGTGCATAGTAATTGGACAGAAGATAAGGCAGTTGACATAATAATATTCCAAAGAAATGTTTCTGTTCTTTCCAGCGCCCCGCACACCCACTCCAGCACTGACCCATGCAGCACCATTTCAGGAATGACTGAACATCTGGCTGCTGATAAACTGCATGACTCGTGTCTAAGCTTATACTTCTCTTCATTTTGGTCCTTCGGATTGTACACAGGACAAGGATCGTATGCTCCAGATTCAGTGGGTTTTTTTTTTTTTCCCTGTATGATTTCTGTGTCTTCATTGCAAACTTCAGGATTTTCCTCCTATTCTGAACAGCTTCCCACAGGCTTTTGGGGAGGCCCCCAGCTAGTGAAGAGAGAAGGGGGGATAGAGGGAGAGCACATTAATTCATGGGATTAGACTAGAACAGATGTTAAGGATAGGACTAGCTAAGGGGAAATGAGGGCTATAGATGGGAGGTGTGGGGGAAGGAAAGAACAGGAACAGGAAAGAGCTTGTGGGGACCATCTGATCCCTGGGAGCTCTAGTGGAAGGCCAAAAGGTGCTGCTCACTGGAGGTATCCCCAGAGGCCAAACCTACTACAAGGCATTGCAGCAGTGAAGGTAGGACCCTATTATGAGATAGTCTGCTGGGTCCAGGTGCTCATAGAAGTTTGAAGAGTTTTTGCATGCTGAGCACTTACCCAAGCTACTGATGTATGGTCTGCAGCTCCCTGGAGGAAAAGTGGTAGGAACAAAGCTCAGAAAAGATGACTGCTCTGCATTCTCTGCCTTTTACTTCAATTCACCTGCCATGTGACAGAAGGGATCTGGTCCAACCACCACAGAGGACCTGACAAATGCAGTGTCCACTCTTGATGGCCAGCTCCCCTCATCCACCCAGGCTGCTCTGCCTCCCTCTCACACAGTGGTGACTGTGGCCTGTGATGTCTTTCTTGCCACAGGCTGCAGGCCCCATCCCTCCTACTGAGGTCTTGAGGACCTGAGGTCTTTCCACACCCCAGTGCTTAGCTTCTGATCTGATGCACGCTGGGCTCTTGGGTCCCTGGGCCGACCTGGAAGGGGCTATGTTCCCACATAAATGTGAGAGATCCCAAGCACCTCCCTGACCTTGTCACTTGCCCTGCAGCAAGCTGCCCTCCAGGTGCTGCTGGCAGTGGCTAGATACA
Organism: Gymnogyps californianus; assembly: GCF_018139145.2. Classification (NCBI taxonomy): domain Eukaryota; kingdom Metazoa; phylum Chordata; class Aves; order Accipitriformes; family Cathartidae; genus Gymnogyps; species Gymnogyps californianus. The sequence goes on from NC_059471.1 coordinate 181,809,309, forward strand.
GAGGTCGTGGTTGGAGATGGAGGTACTTGGTGATATCCTAGCATTGCTTATCTAGTCCTAGTATTCGTATCCTGTGCTGGTTGTGTTTGAATATCATGAATTTGCTGCCTATTACTCTGAACACATTGTTCCCTTGCTAGTCACAAAGTTTATAAGTAGTTTTGTCCAATTCCATAATTTCCAGTTTAAATGTCTATGGGTTTTGAGTCATTTCAAAGCAACACGGGGAAGGTCCTGTTCCTGACCCAGCTGCATGTGCCCAGCACACATTGTCATTAGCATTCATGAAAACACACACAACCAACATGCAATTGATTGGGCTAAAATCAAATCCGGGGAAAAAAAATCCTCTGCTGTTTCTGTTGAATGACTCTGTTGTCTTCTGCAGGCTGGCAGGAACTGAGTGACAAGTTGTGCTTCCAAGCAGATTTAAAGTTAAGACTCTGAGGAATAAAAGGGGAGGTTCTCACATGGATAAGTGTTTAGTTAAAAATAAGAAACAGAGGGTTGGAATAAGTGGTCAATTTTCACAGTAAGTTACTATTGCAGGCCCATTGGTACTTTTATTTTCTCAGATATTCACAGTGATCTGGAAAATGTCTAAGTAAGTAGTGAAGTGGCAAAGGCCTCTGAAGACATTATACAGGGCAGCCATTACACAGAGATGGGCTAAATGTGAGGAATTCCAGAAGAACATTGTGAGATTAAATGACTGAGTGATAAAATGGCAGATGAAATTCAATATAGATGCACACGGAAAAAATAGTTGTGAATTCGCATACATGGTGGTGGGCCACGAACTGGAACAAGGTTTTGGTCTTACAATGTTTCTAGAAAACTGTTAGCTTAACAGTCAGGAACAGTCAAAAAACACTTGAATGTTAGGGGTGATTAGAAAAGGAACAGAACAAAACAATTACGCCACTGTGTAAATTGATGGTGTGCTCTTATCTGAAATGCTATGTTATGTTTCTGTTCTTCCATTTCAAAATGGGTGATACAAATGGAGAAGTTATAGAGGTAGGCCACAAGAATGATCAAAGTACGGAATATATTCTGTACAAGGAATGACCAAATTGACTGGAAAAGAACAATCAGGGGGATGAGAGATTATAGAAGTTTCCGAAATCATGAGTAGCATTGGAGAAACAGTCCTTCAGTGTCTGTTTTAGTACAAAAATGAAAGGCACTGAGAGAAACTAGTTGGTGGTATATTTCATATAAAAGAGAGTCCTGGATTTTGGTTCTTCTCACATAAGCAAGTGGCAGACGCCTGGCCACCTTAGAAGTTTCTGGAGTTTAAATGACAACTGAACAAAACTCACGGAAGAAGAACGACTGACAGCCATTAAACATGTTCATCCCCTCTGGGTCAGAAAGTCCTTATTCCTCAAACTGCTGGAGGGTGGGAAAATGTTTGGAAAGTACAATTACACACTTTTGCTCTTCTTTGGGTGTTGGCAACTGGCAGTGATAGGGTACGGACCCAGACAGCCCCTTGTTCTGAGCAGTTGAGCCTTCCTGACATTAGCTTTTTGCAAAGGAGGGCTGTGAGAGGAGCAGAGAGGACCTGGTCCGTCAGGGCACAGGACAAGCCACTGAAAAGGAAACTGGCCATCTGGCTTAGAGAAATGGCTTCTTTGAGGAATCAGCAGAGGCCGTTTGGACATCCAGTGTAGGACAGATTAATCTGGAATGAAAATGGGAAGATATCTCCCATCTTTCCACAGAATAATCACACATTAAAAAATAAAAAAGGTAAAATAGAGCAAGCTGCCATAAAATATCTCCTTTAACTAGAATGACTCTTCGTTCTCTTTCCGAGCTTATATGAAAGATACAGTACTTCAGTCATGGCAGCAGTCTATTTTTTCTTAGCACGATAGAAGTCTCCACTTCATAAGCTGCTTGTGCAGAGGACAAAGTGTTTTGTGAATATTAGGCCATTTATCATTGCAAGTGCCATGAAGAGGAATTTAAAAAAATCACCTAGAGTTTTAATATTGTGAAAAGGAAGAGCAAGAGAATTGTGGGGACTGATGAATGTTCAGGACATCATGTATTTGCAGAGCAACAACAAATTATTTTATAGTTTCTGTTTAAGGTGCTTGCAAGCTTTGCTCAAAATTCTTCGAGGTCTAAGTCACATACAATGGAAATGACAAATAGTTACTGGGGAAAAGATCGTTACAGAATGTGCTTCTAGCCAAATGCTACCCAGCCTTGTAAGTAGTGAAGGGAACTCGAAAACAGGAAGGAAAGGCCAGCAAACCTGAAGGATAAGAGAAGAGTCAATCTCTCTGTCACTAAACTACTATCAGAAAATGTCTTTTCAGTATTAGAGTTGGGGCTTCCAGATTTTTGGAAAAAAGTCTGACATTAGGTATGGTAACTAATGCTTCTTCCAGCCTTCATCTGTATACTGCTTCTGTGTCTAACCTGGGGAGAGCAAGTGAGAAAACTTGTGACATGTTCATTGTAAGTAAGTAAAGAGAAACTGCAACTGGCCTGCCCAACACAGCAGCAGCAAATGAAAGAATTTAGCTTTCTTTTTGACCCAGAGCATACATAAGCATGCTCCCTCCTATCCTGCACAGTACTGCAGCTGCACACGCTCCCCACATGAAGTATTTGCAGTAAGGAAACAATGATGTTGTGTTGCCTTTAATACTCAGGATTTTTAGTCAGTACAAGCAACTGGGGGAAAAATTAGTAAGATAAATGGACAGACCAAAGCAGAAGGCTAAGCTATTTTAGCCTATTTTCATAATATGCCTTGTAGTCTGTGCAGATGGTTACCTGGGACTCACAGACTTGATGTGCATGACCTACTGTTGTGCTTTCACACAGGACAGAGGAAGTGATATGTGGGTAGACTTGGCATGACACGTGAACCTACTATCCTTCTAAATGAGCTGCATGTCCTAGTACTTACACAAATGAGTCAGAAGCCTTTAGGTTGCAAGAGACCTTTTGAGATCATCTGGTCCAACCCACCTGGTCAAGCAGGGTCACCTAGAGCAGGTTGTCCAGGACTGTGTCTAGTCAGGTTTTGAACCTCTTCAAGGATGGTGACTCCACCACCTCTCTGGTTAACCTGTTTGACCACACTCACAGTAAAAAGTGTTTTCATGTGTTCAGAACACCCCCAGATTGCAGCTCGTGGTGCTGTGTCACGGGTTTCTCTGTGTTTTGTGTGTGTTTTGCGTGTGTTTTGCTGCAGTGCATTTGTTTTGTATCCAGTTGTGCAGGTGTTTCAAATATAAACACTTATGACTGAGCTATATTTAGCTTTTGCATGCTTCCTCCCGCAATAAGTCAGCAGGTAACTGCTCTACTGGTAGACAGCACAGGGAGCAGGTGGTCTGGAGAAAAGGCTCTCCAAGTTTTTATGCCAGGTAGATAGCTTACCGCTTCATTTCCAAACTTCTCTTGAATCAATCATTTGTCTGGAGATTGGCATATACATATATATATATGAATGATATTCTCAGTAGAAAGTTTCTTTCCCCCAGAAAAATTTCAAGTTATTAAAACATGCTTGGTTTTGGTTTCCTTCCCTGCTAAAAATAATGTACAGAGAAGTGATGGCTGTATCAGAATTGAGTAGTGATATAAACACTTATCCTGCTTTCTTAGTTTCCTCCTGTTGATAACAGAAGACCACGTGTATAACTGCACCCACAGCAAAGTCAAGGCAGTACTACCTGGCATAATAATGTAACTCCTTGCTCAGGCTCACATTATGTCATATCATGGCAAAACAGTCTTCCTATTTTGCCCTCAGTGTAGAAATCTGCTGTAATTTGTGGTGTGTTGTGTACATTTGCACCGATAGAAAAGTGCTGTCTTGTGAACTTGGCATTTTAAACCACTCTGTAACATACACACAGCTTGAGAAATTCAGCTGTGATGTGCTGGTTTTGTTTCTGCTACTGCCAGCTCAGTACAGGCAGGTATCAGGGCAGGTCCGTTCCTCTGAAATGCCAGGTCAAATTCAAGCAGGAAAGTCCCTGAGAAGTAAGATATAATTGTTTCTTCCGATGACCGGGTCTCATAATTTTCTCAACCACCTCTCTGAACTCCCACATCAGCACCATCAGCCTTGGAACAACAACATACTTTTCTCTTGAGTCATTCTATACTGGCAAAATTTAGAGCATTTGGCTATATTTTACTTCAGACACAAAAATTGTCCTTCATGCCAGAAGTGTAGTATCAAATTTACCATCTGCAAAGAAAGTGTTGAGAATATGTATTGTCCTTTGGTTTGAAGGTCGTGTGGAAGCAAAGTGGGTTTAGTGCCTCATTTATTTCTCAGAAGTTGCAAGTACCCTGTTCTCAAATATTCTGATGCAAATATGAAAATTAATTGTAATCTACGGCAGGGTTTGAAAGGATGGTGCAGGTTTACTGAAGGGTACGAGAGATCTTTGCTTGTTTGTGGTGTCATGAAATTCAAACAGGTTTCCTACATAAGTGAAAGAAAACTAGAAATACTGCAAAGCAGCAGTATAGTACAAGTGCCTAGGTGTTCTACATTTTTCTTTTGATACCTGGATAAACAAGCAGAACCTTCAGGTCTGACAGACACCAATACTGAACAGGGTGTGAACTGAATATTTTAACAAAATCCTGGATGAATGAGGACAGGAACGGTCCAGCATTTCTAGAGTTTCTTTTAAAGCTTGGGAAACATGCTTCTATCATCTTTGATCACACAGAGAAACGTCAGTGCAAGATCCCCTGAAAGCAGACAAAGAGATGTGCGAGAGGGAAGGGGAGAACACAGTTCCATTTGCTGGATTAGGTTGGTTCTGGAGCTACAGATGATAACTCTGCATGTGAAGCCTTGATTTCACCAAAGGAAGTGAGTAAGTGTGAGAGGCATGAGCAAGAAATGAACCCTCAGCTCCAACCACATCAGCTGAAAAGACCTCTTCCATGCCAGCCCTGATGGCAAACAGGTAACACAGTTGCTGAACCCTTGGCTGGCCACAGGCAGAGCCCCAGGTGACATGAAGGAGTGTCATTGCATCCAGGTCCCAATTGTTTCTGCAAGGCAGAAGTTAGGAGCATTTGAAAGAACATGTGGGTTTATTGCTCCTTTTACTCTCCTCCATTGCCCTTCCAACCCATGAGCAGTTTCTCTGAGAGATCTCCTGGTGCTGTACACTGTCTGGGGAGAAGCATCACCCAGCTCTTCCCCCTCAGCGCGGCGCAGACTTCCCCCACCTCTGGAGGGGCTCCTGGGAGTGCAAAAATCTCCATCTCCAGGTGCATAGGAGTCCTGATGTTTTGTGAGATGCTGTTTACTGAGACCTCCAGCAGATTTTCTGTGCTCTGTGATTTAAACATGTCTTGTGCCTAAAATTTGAAGCTGGGAGATTTCTTCTTCTGGTGATGGTGCTAGTCACAGCTTAAGCCGTTTTTCTTTGGGACAAGTATGAGAGCCAGCCTTGTGCAGGCTATCTCCAAATACACAAGTGATGGATTTAAGCTTCTGTTTATCATTTGTTTCCTGGGTCCCAGCAAACAGTTCAGGAAAATTGTTATTACTACCTGACAGCAGAAGAACAGGCAGAAGAGGGGAATGGGTGATTTAGCCAGGAGCTATAGGCCAAGGAAATACAAGGAGGGAGAATATGTACTAATAGCAGAAAACTGAAGATTACCTCACTTCTGATGGTGGAGGAGAAACGAGGAAGACTATTTTAGTGGAAGAAAATGTAAGAATTTTTATGTGTGAAACAATCTGCATTTCAGTAGCAAACCATTATGTTTCTGGTATTATTAATATGAGATTTTACTTAAAATCTTGTAAGTCATGCATGTAAGTGTTAATAGTCTAGAAACTGCAGGTGTATCTCAAATCCCAGGAACCTGGGTTGGGGGTGCTCATGCAGAACTGGAAGATGACCAGGAATACTGAGAAGGGAATTAAAATATTATTTCGTGCTTGTCTGCCAAGTTATGTGGATAATGGACAGATCTGCCTCCCATTACTGTGGCAGTTATCAATCTTTATAACAAAGCATTTGGGTGTCAGTGAATCTGTTGAAACCGACTGAAGGAAGAAACCTGTGTAAGAATTTGGGACATGGCAAGCATTGACTTTGCTGTATTTATTGATGTTGAAAGGGGTTTCTACACACAAAGAGCATATTTGATCTTAGCTCTTCTCTACGTAGAGCACTGACAAATACTTGTTTTATTCCACAGTGCAGGAGGATAACATTAATTTTAATTTAAGTAGCACTGGCTTGAAATATTTCAGCTTATTTTAATGCTAACTGAGAAGCTATCATAATCCTACTTACTTAAACAGCAAAGGAAGGAGATGAAATGTCGTGTTCTTGGCATAAGTATTTCCCTTCTGATCCTGCAGAGTTGCTCCCTGTGAGCCGAGTCCTGCACGCATTTCCATGATCAATGTGTCAAGCAGAAGAAAAGAGACAAGAACTTGAAAGAAAGTGTGTGGGTGCATGTTGTGTACATGTGCGCTTGACCTTCACCTGCCATTCACAAAGTATCTCCTTTTTTTTCCCCCTCTTCTTCCTTGCTTTTCATAGGATCTGAAAGGGTGATCTGGAGTAAGGCAACGCTTTCTGCTGCGATTGCTGCTATAGTAGTGCAACACTGTACGTACACACATTGCTGTCACTTCCTCTCCAAGCCCTACACTGACACAAATGGGATACAGAGCAGAGCTCACAGTCACTAAGCTATTTTAACTCCTTTGTAACTCCTGAAGAAGGGACAAAGGTGATGAGAAGTTTAAGGCAACACTTTTTCATAGGTGATGACAGAAGTTGTGAGCCAGCAGAATGAGCTTGGAGGCCCATATACAGGTAGATCAATGCAGGGATCTGCTGAGAGGAGCTAAAATCAGCCAGGTGGTGGAGCGGAGGGTGATTCTTTCCCAAATAAACTCAGTTGCCTGCAAGGGCACCATGTCTATAACCATATTAGTCACCAGAAGGAGCCTGACAGTGATTTCTGATCATATGCCCAAGAGGCGAAGCTCAGCCTATGTCTATATACTGAAAATTGCTAACTGCAAATGAAGGTGGGTGCATCCAAACTATCTGTCTACTTGGCAGTGACCCTGGCAAGAGTCCTACAAACTTCTGAGCCCAGGCCACTCACACATTGAAACTGGACCCTGCATCCTGCAGGGTCTCAGTGGAATGGAGATTTGGGCAGCTGGACACAGACACTGGGAGACAGACATGCCGTGGTCACTGCTAATGCCTTAACAACCTGTGGAAGCACCTCATAGCAGAAGCATCACTAACACCTTCCAGGCCCTGTGCACCTACTGCGGCCTTGCTTTCCTCCCTTGCCTCAGCAACAGACACCACCAAAAAGTACATGAAGCCACCTGTTGCCATCACAGCCCTAGCAAACACTGCAACAGAAGCCACAACGTCCTTTATGCCTTACCCTAAGAACAGTCAGGAAACAGATCTATTTCTCTCCCTTGGTCCGTATTCCTGACATGTGCAACCTCAACCTCTCCTCACCCTGCAGTGTCCTATTTCTGCTGCACTTTTGACAGGCACTTTCTTGCTGCCCATCATGGTCCCTCCTTTCCCACTAGACTCTTCACTTTTAACTCCCCACCTGCTTCCAGTAATTTCCCCCCCCCTACTATTTGCTCTCTTCCTGCACTTTCCATGACGCCTCTCTGAACTACACAGCAAAAGCAAACTCACAAAATATTTCCTGTCCCTTCCGTGCAAGACATGATTTGCTTGAGCTACTGTCATCACCAGCTTGCTGAGTTACTTTGTGCCTTGACGACCCCCCAGGATCCTTTGAGCTCTGCACCACTGCAATCCCCACATTGCACCTCCTGATTACTATTGCAGCCACCTCCACAGCTCGTCCGACCTCAAAGGCTCTGCCACAGCAACCAACAATTTTGCATGCCCTCTGCACAGGAGTTTCAGCTGAGGGAAAGGGACAAGGGAGAAGGGCAGCAAAACAAGAACAAAGTACTCCAGACTTGCTTCATCCAAAAAAAAAAGAGGGTGGGGACCTACCTTGGTCTGTGGGTCCCTCTCGCTTGTTGGGACAAAGCATGTGAGGGCAGCAGTGCTGGCCTGCCTGCTGGTAGGAGGATTCAACCGCCTGGTGCTGTGGGCACATGCTTCCTCTGAGAGGTGGAAATGGTCAAGCAGGAGAGGACATCCGAAGAGCTCCCTAAGAAGTTCCTGCCCCTCTTCCCTTTCCCAGCTATTTTCTCCGTCTTGCTGGAGGGCTGCAGTGCAGGCAGCCCCACATGCCTCAGACACAGCCCAGTGAGCTCTGCTCAGGACAAGTATGCCTGGAGGATGAGCCAGCATGGGGCTATCATTTTCCTGCCCTCTGCCACATCTCACCAGGAAAGCCTCTGCGTAATTAGGTAATGGCTTTCCACAAGGTCCCTTTTTTAGAGGGCTCTTGTAAGGAGATGTATCAGAGGAGACATGTCACTCCAAGAGAGTGTCTGGAGGCTTAGAGGATAGCATGCAGAACCTTTATTTATTTTTAATATCCCAAGGCAAAGCGGGGCCAAAATGTCCCAGTGGAAATAGAGTGGTTCAGGGAAACCTATTTCTGAGCCTTGTCTTCCCTGGACCCTGAGCCTGCCACATCATCCACAGGGAACCACATCTTGCTCCAGGATGATGGATCATGTGCAGACATTCCCTCCTTGGTATGCCAGGGCATCAGAAGCTCCACAAAGCCCAGATAAAGCTGACTCTGACCCTGAGTAGCATTGGATAATGGCTGGGCCTTAGAAGATCCCCAGCCCAGACCAGAGAAGAGATGGTGCATAATGTCCTGCCTTTGGGGTAACCCTGAGCAAAGTAGGGGTGCCTGATGGGTTCAGTCTTGTTTGGGAGATGGATGCACCCATCTGTGTTTGTTCCCTATATGCGGTGGGGACAGCATCTTGGTGGCATATCTGGTTGCTGTTTGAAATACTCTTCAGCAGCTGTTGCTTCACCTGCTGTAGTTGCTGTAAGAGACTTTGTAAAGCTGCAGTGCAGCTCCCGCCAGCGGGACCCCTATCACATGGCTCTCAGGGTATGTTTAGTGTGATTCCCCTTCCTCTACGCCTTTTTCTCTTTGTCTTCTGAGGTAGTGGTAGGAAATAGTTACAAATCGGTTCAGCAGTTAGGCAATAAGAAGAGAAGTTGTTGTGAGCCAGGGCAGTTCTTTTAGGTAGAACATGATCTCCATTGATTTGGTGAAGTTAGTTGCTGATATTTTAATCTTTTTGCTTGATAAATACTGTAATGTTCAATGACACTCAATGGAAAATTATACATATTAAAATTATTCAGCAAAAGGGCATGTTAATTTTCAGTGATGTTTTTTGCTGCCAGCAGTGTTAAGTTTTTCACAGGAAAGTAAAAAGTTTGAGGGGTTTAGGTTAAAGGATTCCACAAAATCCTGAAAAATTAGAGGTGAACATTTCCTTAATATATTCTCAACAAACGAAAGCAAATAGACAAAAACCCAAGCCAGCCAAACTTTCTGACAGAAAACTTTCAGCTACCTCTGGTGGTTGTCAGTACAAGAGGCCACAGTGGTAGGCAAAGGTAATATAATTTAGTAAACCAACTGATACAAATCATTAGTAATGATATTACCTAGAAACCTTGCCCCTCCTCTATCCTTTGACTGCTAAAGCTACAAAAACATAAGTATTTAATGATTACGGGCAATGTCCTCTATTTGTGTTTGATCTTCCCTCATTTCCCCTATTCTCTGTGCCTCCCTCTTGCCTGTTTCTTGTCTCCTCTCCTGTCACTCCTGCATTTCCTTTGCCACAGCACTGTTCATTCCCTCCCTAAAATGGATTTCACCAGAAACAGCTTGTTATCCCTTATTAAAATGATCAACAGTGAAATACTTGCATACTGCCCCTTAATGTCATAAATGGGCTTCAGATTTGGAGTCTTTAAAGAGAAATTCTCTTCTCTCAAATTCACTCTTACACACTGTCTCCAGACTCAGTTTATTAGGTAACTCCCATGCCTGAATAGAATATATTCTCATACCTACAAAATCTATGAATTTCTTATTTGTAAATCAAAGCTTGAATTCTGCAAACTGTACATAACAAGCGGGACAGATTTCACTTGCTTACATAAGTGACATTTGAGTTAATGTATTAGGCACACGAAAGGAATTAGGACATTATATTTCTAAATTTGGTTGAGTCTCCAAAATGCTAGGCATGTGTCATTCTGGCAAATAGTTCACATCTCTGTAAGTGCATTTCATCTCTACAATGCTCCTTATCTACTGCATGGTGTCAGTTTAGAAAATAAACAGCATTTATGTAGGGGTTGGTTATCAGAGTTCCTAACTTGGGAAAGCATCTCTGTTCTACAGGAGCATTTAGACACCTGTCCCACTGCCTTCTTGAATCCGGGCACAAATGATGAACAACAGATAACAATTCAAAACTCTTGAGTCTATTCTACATACACCTTTGCAAAATGCAAGCACACAGGGAGGCTGCTTCTGTGGCATCTGCAATGCACGTACAAATTGCTCCAAGTCCTTGTATGTTTTTTTACAAACCCAGAAAGATAGGAAATCTATGCAAGAGAAACAAAGGGAAAATGCTGCATGCATTTTTTGGAATGGTTGTACACATTTATTAATTTTGTTTGAGGAAATTAATTTCCTCAAGAGTTCTCATAGAAAACATTTGGATGTGGTCACTGTATCACAAGCAAATCTGCAATGTTCCTTAGCAAATGTTAGATAGCACATACATGGGATGGCTCAGTCTGCCTCGCTTTGTATCTTGTGCAATCACCTATTATGCAAATGCTTGCTGTGTATCCATAGATCCCAATGCACTTTTACAAAAAATTCAATTCACATTCTAGGAAGTGAAACAAAACCACCAAGACTTTAACTTATATTAAATCCCATTCTGTTTCTTCCTATTGCCCTGCGGATCTGCTTGTTTCACTGCAATGTGCAATATGCATGACAGTTCCTTGGGGAATGTCTTATTGTTTGGTTCCAGAAAGTCTAAAGGAACCTGTGTGGTCCAATATAATTTTTATCTATGTTTATTCTTACTACAAAAGAAATAGCCTCATTCTGCAGATAAACCAAATCCTTTCAGAAAAATGCTTTTGTTACTAAGTGAACCTGGTAACGGACACCTAAGAGAGAATTTTCCTCTTCATGCAGAGCAATCAGGCAATGTTTTTGCACGATGCGCTTCAAAATCAAACTTCTTGCATACTGATGAACTGAACTGCATAAAAGAAAAGTGCATAATAATGCTGTGAAGGACTGTATTGCTTAATTAATCTACAAGCCAATACTAATTTGGCTATCTGTCATCTTAAAAGAACATCTACAGCACAATCAAAGAAGCTAAAATTTATGAAGACTAAACCAGTCCTTACTGCACGTTCTGAATTTATCTGGAGTTCTTCTCTGCTGATTTCAATAGGAATTGTATTAAGGCTGCCAGGCAAGCGGGGATGTGTTAATGCAGTGCAGAGTAATTCTATTCAACACACATGCAGCAGCAGCATCCAGAGAAGCAAGAAAGAGCAGACGAAATCTTAATGACCTCTCTGAATGTTTATTCAGGCACATGTCTCTCACTTTGGTAGTTATAACCAGTGTTCTCCAAAGCATCTATGGAACTGTGTAAGGCAGTTGCTCCAATGGAGACATTCGAAGAGCTTATACAGCAAATTAATAGTTGCTAAGAATTTCTGCTGAGGTTAGTTCATGTCAGCTTTCAAAATATAATTTTGTTAATGGGCATTGCTATTCATGCTTAAATTAAAGTGGCATCTTTTACATCATACTACAGTTATTAAAGGGAGTTCTTTAACCTAATTGCTGTACTGTGTTTTGGCAAACTCATCTGGGATGTTGCAGTCTAACTGATACCTCTGAGCTGAAGAAATAGTGCCAGCTTAGGTATTTGGCTCATCTTGATGGTCTGTAGTTGTCCTCTCTTCTTTTCCTGCCTTCCTTGTAGAAACAGGTTGAGAAAAGAAGCGAAGGCGTAATGAAGAATCACTTTTTTAGCTCTGGAGTTTCTATACCTTTTCTTCTCACAGTATTTTGGGAATTGAAAGCTTATATTGATCTTATAGCTTGGCTTGATTTTAAAAAGTCCCTTTTTGTCCTTTTTTCCCTTCTTTCATTAGTTCAGTACCTCCATGGGAAGCTCATGAATATGCAGTTTGTTACTATATATTCACCAGACTTGTAATTTTACCTCAAGTTAATGGTTACACTGCCTTTATCCTTGCGACAGGAAATTCTTAGGATGCTTTAAGCTTCTCATTTTCCCTATTTCAGTCTTTTGCAGTTCTGCTGGAAATTATTAAAACTTAAAATTCTGGTTTAAGTAAGTCCAAACACTTCTAGATTCTTCAGAAAGTATAGTAACTTCAGAATAATCTTCCATTAGTAATCAAGATCTCAGAGCTTTAAACTTGAGTAGTTGCTCCAAATTTGTAAAGCCTTTGAAAATGGGGCTCTGGCTTTCATCTCTCTGAGTTTGGCAAAAAACTTTGTTTCTATAGTCTTTTAAAATCTAAAGACTTTTCTAAAAAAATCTTTCTATTCCTTATCACATTTTCTTGGCATAAGAAGTTGATATTATCTTAAAAAAACAGAAAAAGAGCAAGATATGCCTCTTGTATAAGACCAAAAGTAACTGATTCACAACCTACTATTTGCAGGTTGCATTCAATTTGTAAATGAAGATCTCTTACATATTTTTATGAAGCCAATGTCCTCTACTAATATATTTTTCTAAACAAATCACAAAAGAGTATGATATGGAAAGTAGCAACAAAATGTGTCATAAAAGCAAAATTTTCAAGTCTGTATATATATCAATGAGTTTTATGGGAAAATGGAATGTTGCCTTCCCAATACTTAGCCTGTCCTAGTATAATACAAAGATAAAACTTTTTGGAATTAGTTGGAATAGAATAAGCAATCAAAAATAATGTAAATGCAAGTTAGTATAATGTCCAAGCATCAGAATATTTTAGTACAGGGTCATAGAAATGTAGAGCTGGGAGAATGTCAAGAGTTTATATTTCCTAGTAAATGGCCCATAGTCTGATACCAAACCACAGAATACTGTAACAAAAAGGTCCCAGTTCCTTGCTAAAGAGAGATTTTCCCAAAGTGTACATGTGGACTTGCTATATACTCCTTTTCAGCACTTCAGCAGTACCCTTTAGAGCTGCACATCGCTGATGTAGCGACCTAAATCTCTACTTTGCAATGTAGTCATGACAAACGTGAATTTGCTGTACAAAACACCCAAGTTGCAAACAATTTGGATGCTAATGTGGGCAGGATGCTATAAACCTTGAATGCTCTTTCTGATGACACTATCGAATGGCATATGAGGATGAGGAGTAGATGGCATGATGGACCATGAAAAGCTGCGTGGTGTTTTAAAATTGATTGTTGCCAGTCCTAGAGGACGGGAAGAAGTTGAGATGAAGAAGATTTCTCAGTATTTCAGGTAGTCTTTTCCAGGATTTCTTGTATCCAAACTATGTGACCAGTATTTTGTCCAGAATCATTCACTGGTGATGAATCTCTTTACATCATTCATACCTGTGAGTTGCCAGTCACACCTCTAGCTAGTATTTTAGGGTCTCATTGATGACTGAGACAGCACTGAAGCCCTGGGAGACTTCCTTGATTTGGGATTACACTCCCCTTGCCTTTTTTATTCCAGAACTTGTTGCATATACCAAATAACTTGTGAGTTCACTGATCAAACCTTTTTATACAATTACCAGGTAAATTCATGTGCACCTCTTGCATTACCAGCTCTTAGTTCTTTCGTTTGCCAGATTTAGCTCTGCTAATTTCAGAGAGCTATCCAAGGCTTCCTTCTGAGAACTTGAAAGCTGCAACAATTCACAGTTTGAAAAAAAATCTTCTAAAGCCCCTTCACTAATCATTAAGCCAACAGAAAATAAATTTAAAAGATTTAATTACTTGTTGTGTTAAGTGCTTTTGTTTTACTAACTCAAAATTAATTTGAGCCATGATTATCTTATTGCTTCAGTCCATAAGGTGGCAGCTTGACAGTTCTAAATTCCTTGAAAACCCATTTTAAGCAACTTATCCTTTCTAGTTGTCGATATTGTTATCTGCTGTAGCTACCCTAAAAGTTTGGAGTTTTTCTAGCAAGTGGGCCAGAGCACACTTCTCTACAAAACTTCTGATTCCTGCTGGTAAGATGCCTGCTAGTTCCATAATTCAGAAATATTTGTTATGCACAAGGTAACAGTGAAGCAGCAGAAGGGGAGGCTCTATTAAAAGGGCGCTATACTAAGTCACACTCCAGCAGGAGCTGTATTCTTGCAAGGGCTGAAGACATTGTACCATGTCCAGGAACTGAAAATGGCAGTCTACTCATCTTAATCAATTCAAGGAATTAATAAGTGAGTAACATTAGTACAAATCAGTGTGAATATACTATACAATACACTATAAATATTAACTGAAAGTACTAATTCAATAGTTTAATTTCTTTACTAGCAATAGACAAGAGAATAGGTGTGTTCTGTGGCAGCTGTAGGGATACACTTGCCCCCCGAAATAACAGACTCAGCCTCCTGGGGAAGATCAGATCATCTTTCTTTAACTGGATCTCCTCTCATACTGGTGGTGGTGCTGGTGACAGTGGCAGAAACAGATGAAGGATGCTGACTTGTTCAAAACAGGAACGAGCATTTCCTTGAACTCACTTGAGATAAGAAGATAGTGATGACCCATATTATTCAGGGTGAAAGAAGTAGAGAAAATCAGGATTCTTACAAGTAGCGGCATAAGTGTTAAAAATATAAGGCTCTATTGCAACAGAAGAAGACAGAAAGGACTGAAATAAAGCAACAGCAGCTGATTTAAACATGAAGTCCATAATGTTAAACCATTTTCTTTCATATGGCATATCCAAGCTCTGACCTCTCTAAGAACTTGGGCACAAATGTGGTTTTAGATCACATATATTACTGCCATTCCTGTGCTTGTAATGTCTTGAAATTAACTAATGCAATGTTTGAAGGCTTGTTCTGGATGCCATTGCTATTGTATTTGTACACGAACTACAGTCTTCCTTATACATACTCTCCTGATAATTTCCAGGGCTTCCCTAGATGAAATATGTAACACAGTGATTTCCATACCAGTTAGGAAAGATTCAGAGAAAATCACAATCAGTATGAAATAGTGCCATTTACTCTTCAGTAAATGATACAGGCATTCATGAGTGGCCACTGGGAGCAAAGACTGATGGAAGCCTTCCATAAGGATCAGTTCTAGGAAGATTTCGTTTTTAGTTTTGGACAAATGCAATTAAAAGTTTTTTCTCCTTTTCTTTTGAAAAGGTTCATATATAAATCCTCCTAGAAGTGTAAGAAAATGTCAGGAAATCTCCGTGTGCTGGCTTCTAACTCCAGAATTCTGTTTCAAATTCTCTTTACTCCTCTGCCCTACCTGTATGTGATCTGAATCTAGCTACACTACTGCTATCACCTGTGTTCCTCCGTGTACAGCTGGCAGAAAAACAAAATTATAAAACCTATTTTCTGTAGTCCAAACAAGCCATTTCAGATGGTTTACTAATCCTGCTATTGGCAAATTAAGCATGAGCAATGTAATGGCAAAACTTACCAAGAAACCATTAGAAAATATTTATTCACTGGACATAAAATTATATACTTTAGCTTATCGCTCGGCTATATCTCATGGGAGTGCTTTTCCTTTCTTGCCATGGTAGTTGGCTTGTTAGTACCTCCTATCCGCTAAAATTTATTGCTGTATTATCCTTCTTTATCCTAGAAGCACACAAATTTTCTTCTGGTCATAAAAGGAACAAGAAAGATGTTATATGATATAGAGCTGCTAAATATGATGATAAGGGAAGAGCAAAGAGAGACTGCTTAAAACTGTCAGGTAGACAACGTGTTTGGAGTGAAAATGATAAACTGTACTAGTTTAAAGTATAAAGCAAGAGTACCTCCAAGGGCCCTGAAACTGCAGTAATTAACATCAGGAAGTTCTCCCCGTCTAAGTACTTGCCATGATACAATTTAACTTACAGCAATTTACATACCTACACAAAAGTATTGCCATATTTGACCTAGGGCTGCTAAGTACCATTCTCCACCCACACGCATTTAAAAAAACCAACGAAATCAGCAGCCGAGATACTCAATGCACCATCTGAATACCATTAATCGTTCCCTCTTTTCCTCTCTGCTTCTTCCAGTCTTCTTCAACCCCCAAATCTACTTCATCAGTGTGAGAAATTAAGGTCGAGGCACCAAGGCATCTCTGCTGTGCCCATGCCTGAGACACAGGGCTGCCTCTCATCACCCTGCTTGGATTCTCCTTTCACATTCTGACACGTTACCCTACAGACTCTGCTCCAAGATCCATCTACCTCCCTGCCCTGTATTTCAGTTTCTTCTCTCTGACTTTCAATGTCTGATCCTTCTCTGCCCTCCTCAATACCACTATTTATTTTGTTTTATCTCTGGAGAGGCCTGAGCAGAGGAGAGTCTGTGCTGTCTGCATTGCCAGCTTGTTGCTGGCTCAGATCGGGACAGCAGATGTGATAAGAGAAGACACACGGGAAGCAGGTAGGGAATGTGCTCTTTGCTTCTTCCGCATGTTGAACATGCTGCATGCCGCAGCTCAGGTTAAAGAGCGCAATACATCTGCAGCCTTCAGGATCCTAAACACGTGTGTCAAGGCGATGATGAAATATACCCTGTATTGCCAGGTCTCATCCATTCAAGGAATTTATCACACAGCTGCAAGGACTAGAACAGTTTATACATTACACATTATATTTGGATTTGAAGAAGCCTGTGCCAGTCCCTACAAAGTTTTGTGTAGAGCTGTGGCAATCATGGATCGGAGTCCTTCTCTTTTGGAGACCCACTAGGAGGCAAAATGATCACCATGAGCAAAACCTGGACAATATCAAGTGTGAGCTCTACTGAGCCAGTTGGACTGCACAACCTGTTCCTCCCTAGAGGTTTCCTCAGGCAGCGACACAAAGCACCATGCCAATAAAGTAGCGTCAGAAAACTCCGCCTACAATATGGACATGATAAAAAATTACCCTTGGGCCTATCAATATCTCTTTCCATCTCCCTCAACCTTTTAAATTTTGACCAGCAGTACGTGTTAGAATGAAGAAAAGGTTTTTCCCAAAGCCATTATACAGATGCCTATGAAAAACTGCAGTTTTGACAAACTGGCATTCTAATGAAAAAGCATTTTGACGAAAACATTCTTAGCCAGCTTTGTTCCAGAGAGGACTGGGCTTTATACGGAGAGGACAGTCTCACAGATTATAATCCCGTAGAAACTGGAACAATGAATGCCCCATAAGCATCCATAAGACTAGCTGGCATTTGGACCTCCTCCGGTCTGATAGAAAGACTGGATCCTATTTCTCAGTAATGTGGTGATAACATGACTGTGATGGTAGTACCCTGAACTACCAAGCTTGTGAGAATGCAGCTGCCGCAATATTTTCAGTACAGACGATTTGAGTGGTGTTTTCTTTACATTAATGGTTGCATGAGTATTCTGCATCGATCACCAATATTCTATATCGGCAGACTCTTCCAAATGATCACCACGAGAATACTGATATACATGGTTTCAAAACCAGTTAATTTTAAAATGTTGTTTCTTAAGGATACCTACTAAAATAAAGTTTGTCATAATCGGAAGCATTATTCCCTTTATTCCGTAAATGTTAAGTGGCTTTGTCTTTCAATCAGAATTATGAAGCAGTAACACTCTGCCAGTGTATTCTCAAATACAGTATGGTTTCTGTTCTTGGCATAGTTCCGGGATAAAGAAGGCAATTTTGTACAATGACTAGCTTTTACACAAATGGACCACTTCCTAGAATCAGTTGATAGTGTAAGTTCAGGTAAATCCCTCAGAAAAATTATGTCATGCATAGACTGTATTCCTTCCTACTACTTTAAATGCCTGAAGAGGACTTTTCCTAGTATTAAATATTTTTGTAAGAAAGTCACATCTCACTATGTCAAGTGTTTTCTAAGAAGAAATCACACGAATAACTATAAATGTTCATTTCACTTTGTTTTTACTGATTACTCTTGCCACCAAATTTTATAAAATATTTTCCTTTGGTTTGGCTTAGTGTATGTTAACTAGGAGAGAACACAAAAATCATTATTAAGTTCACAAAAATCATTATTAAGTTGCCCCTAGATGAATCAAAACTTGTAAAAGGCGTAAGGAAGCATAAAGTAGGTGTTAACACAGTGATAGAAAGAGTAGGTCAGTAGGTTATAGATGCTTTAAGGAACCTGATCTAGTGAAAGATGTCCCTGTCCATGGCAGCGGGGTTGGACTAGATGATCTTTAAAGGTCCCTTCCAACCAAACCATTCTGTGGTTCTGTGGAACGAAACTCTAGATAGGAGTAATTTAAAAACTGACTCAAGGCTTACTAAAGAACATCAGTGAGAGCCTTTAACATCTCTGAAATAAGAGAACTGAGAGATAAAACTACTGATTATGTGCTTAAAGCAAAACACTGAAGCAGTATCTGTAGAAGTGCAAAATGTATATTAAGTCTCTTTCAGGTCTGGAAAGTCTGAGGTTATACCATTTCACAAGGTAGATATAACATGAGGAAGCTCAGTTCTAAATTTTTCCTTTTCTGCCAATGACAGCATTGAATGAATCTCTGGATTTATGCCCCGATGATTTTAATCCTTCAGATTAAATGAGAGGTTGCTGGCTGAGGCTCTAGTTAAACTGGCTCAGACAGATTTGATTGTGCCTTGGATGTGCTGAAAGTTTGACCAATGTGACGCAATGGGGAAAGGCAGGAGCTTTCACCGTGCTTTTTTGGTATGTTCCTTCCACAAGGTTATAGACATGCAAAGGCCTATCGTCCCTCCAAATGCCTGTTTCCTTCACTACCTTGAAATCCGGACAGGCTGGGAAGCTGCTGTGTTAACATTTCTGCAAGGGAATGGTTGAACTCTCTGACTCCCAAAGGGCCTGATTGCTATCAGCCAGGTCAGCAAGGCTGCAACGAAGGAGGCAAAGGGAGAAGGGCAACGCGCTGCTTCTTCTGGTGACATTTAGCTGCATAGGCCGCTCTGCGTTGCTGCTTTGAATGTCATATTCCACCTCCATCATGGAACGAAACGCAGTATGACACGGATGGTCAGACACAATTTCCTATGTGTACAAATACTAGAATCTGGATCTGAATGTGGTTTCAGTTAATAAGCAAAGGAAAACTTGGGGCATAACCTTAAGGCTCTGTGTTTCCTGGCCACTTTTAGACATTTTCAGACAATTAACTGGGCTTTTGCAAACTGAATCCTGAGGGCTAATCCTGAAGAGGCCTGTCTCTTACGGTGGGTTTCTTAATTCCGTGTTTTCCAGAGCGGGAGTTTGCTCTCAGTCTTACTCATTTCTTCGTCTTGTACTACAGCCTTATCAGAACCCTGAATTCAGACTTGTAATCTGTTTTGATGGCAGTTTGGAGGCAATTCTCTGCTTAGTTTTGCCCTGGTAGCCAAAAAGCTAGACCAATAGGGGTTGTAAACAAGGCATTTTTTCAGGAGGCTGCTTTGAGTCCCAGATGTCCTCCTGCCTGCCTTCAGGTGACATTTCCTTCCCAGGGACGGTAAATGGATGGGGCGTCTGCTTGCCTACCTGGTGTCCCCAGCTTTTAGCAGTCCCTCACTCAGCACATGGGCTTTCTCCCATACTTGGTTCCTATAGCTGTGATTTTAAAGGTTGGGATCTGCAGTATCTAAGTCTTGTGGCTCTCTGGGAAGGGCTCTCAAACTCAGCCTTACTTACTAAATAGTGTCTGTGGAAGGGAGCCGTACAGATACTTTGAACTTGGAGACAGTTCACAGGAGACAGCTGTTTGTATCTATGTAGATGGTTTATGTGCTATATAACAAGAGAGCTCTGCAAATAAACAGGCCTCCTTTTTTTAGCACTGCTTTAACCCTCATCCTGCATGAGGAATTTCTTTGACAAAAAAGCTTGACCTTCTTTTTTTGCTTATATTGCTTTTTTGCAACTCTAATGACTAGGGTAGCTCTTTACAAAACCTGGCAGACAATCATGTTTTGACTATGAGAAGCTACAATTCAAAACTGCCAGTTTTCTTGAAGAAGATTATGCTGAAAGCCCCCTACTTTTGGTGAAAAGTTATCTTGCAGAGTACAAATCATCATCCGTTTCTCAGGATTAAAATCCTGAGCCTTAGACTTGCTCAAGGCATTTCTTTAGCCATGGAAGAAGAGACAAAGACTGTCTAAAGGCAGCAAAAGTCACCACCACAACAGCAAGGGATGAACGGAAAACAGCTGCATTTGGCAACAAACCAGGTCGTGTTCCAATTAGGTTTTTGAGTATTTTACAGAAGCCAGTCAGTCATCAATGAATTCAACATACAGAAAGGTATCTGGCAACCTTTAAGCACTTTTACAGAAACCTGTATGCCAGCAGAGAATACACTAGAAACCTTGCCATCCTTAGACATTTTTATAGAAAGCTGTGCGCCTAGCGAGAACAAATAAAGGCTTCTTGTAACAGCAATCTCAATTTTCTTTACTGAGACTTCAGCTCCACGCTGAGCTGCAGGTGAATCACAGGGCAAAGATGTTCATTTTCTCTAGCAGCCTTCCCAGCGACAATTTTTCTCTTTAGAAGGGTATTCTACAAGTTTTCTGTTAACTGCTTTTTCCCAAGTTGCTCTCTGTGTTACAGCTTTCTGTGGGCAGAGGAACCCTCTCCATGTCTGGTCAGATAGGAGAGCATTACTCATTCAGCTTGATAAAGGACACCTACTTGGAAAACTGAAAACTATACTGATTAATCTGAACAACAGCATCTTATCTAAGGCTTCCCCTATCTACACACCGATACTGTTAGAATTAAGCAAACAAGGTTAGACTATACGCTGATTAAACTACTACAGAAACCTCAAGAGCCCTGAATTTACTTAATATCTAGAGCAGGAGGACATTTTTGAAGTACTAGATAGAAACAAAATTCTCCACTGAATTACCTAGGTCTGTTGAAAGAAACAAATTTGCAACAGCCTGGTTAGGTATATTATCTATAAAAACATCAATATTGACTAATTTTGGGAATGGAAGAAAAAGGCATAAAGACTAGCCCTAGGTTACTTCTGTCTGATGGAGTACAATGCAGCAAAAACCAGTATCAGTTTCTTGCTTAACATTGCACATAATCACTAGGTGCAGCCTTGTGCAATGATGCTGAGGCAAGTTTCCAGCCCTTTGCTCTGGAAACATTCTTACAAGCACTGTTCAGAGGAATCGAGTGTGGGTTGGAAAGCGGTATTTCTGAGCTGATGTAGGCTTGACAAACTCTCAGTACTCTGAACTAGCACAACCACCCTTATCTTATTGTCTGGCTGTTATAAATATGCCTTTGTCGCACCTGAAGTTTCACCGCTTCTATTAATGGATGACATACCCACTAGTGAATAGAGCTTTATGATCCTTGCATGGTTTGCACAGCAGAAAACCTGTTAGCAGAGTTTCCTAGTAACACCGTTCATTTACGCAGTGTTAAGCTCCTGTAAAGCATGCCAGAGAGACAGGCAAAGAATTCTTCTCATGGCAGGGTATGATGCTTTGGATGTGAAAGAGGCCTTGGTAGCTGTGCGGTATTGTGAGATTTGTGATACGTGGCTTTAATTTCCCTCTGTATTTGACCTGAAACGTATAGTCACACACACTGATGTGTTATGTGGTGCACATGGTTTCCTAGGTCTAATACAATGTATAGCTAAGGTAACATTATGGATCTGTTGCAGAAAGTTGGGAAACTGTGTGAGTGTGTGTGTGAATGTGAGTTTGACTTACAAAGTTTTTGACTCCACAAAGTTTTAATTTCTTACCAATACCTTCAGTGATGTTCACAGCGTAAGATGGAATAGGCACTCAGCTGTGAATAATGCACTGAACTGTTCATAAAACTCAGACTTTGGAACAAAGGCACCGTTAAAGAAATGAGTTTACTGGAAACTAAGACAGCCACATTTGCACTGTTGGAGCAGGTGTCTTCCTAAACTACTGCCGCTGACCCCCAAGCAACGGAAGGGTAGCGGCAGGCTGGCGTGGGTGCATGTACCCTCTCACAGGCTAACAAGCCCAGAAAAAGGCAAAAAGCCTGGGAAAAAGCCTTGCACAATTCTAGCATGTTTGGCAGCATATCATCTTCTTGTATTTTAAGCTGGAAGACTCTTCTGGAGTCAAAACTTTTGGAAACATCTTTTCAATCAAAGAAGTAAGATTTAATCTTTAATTCTTCACCCTTTTTCCTTCTCCCTGTAAAACCAGTAGCAAAAACCCCACCTATTTTTTGCAACTAAATTTAACTGCAATCATGTATCAGCACACCCAGAGAGTTTTATTAAAAACAAAGTAGGACTGGCATCTAATGTAATATTTCTTTGTTGTCATCTTAAGCATTTTTGCATGACTGAAGGAAGCACTTTCTAAACGAAGAGTCAAATTCAAGTTCCGGTGAAATCAGGGTGTAAAATCACACTCATGACAATGGGACCAGAATTTGCACCAAGTCCACTCTACCAAGAGGAAGAAAACTCTTCTGCTCAAACATGTTTAAAACAGAGATTTAATTGACCCACTGGCAGGAACTCTCTAGGAAATGAGGTTTTGATTGTACTTGCAGAAACGTGTTTTAGACCTATATGCTAACGTCTGGATGACATTTATTGTCCTAGACGAATTCCTGAAACCTTTAAAAGCATTAGGTTTAGCGGGTTGCTTTCAAACTCTGTGCTAATTTTTCTAATCATTCACTTTGCGGGGCTTTATCCCAGCACGACTGTGAAATGCCAAAGGCCCAGATGCGATCTCTCTTGGAGCCAAACCAGCACTTCTTGCCGACCAGCGCCTTTGCCTTGGGTAGAAGCGGACTCGGGGGCGTGCAGACTGATACTGACAGACCTCCACCTACTCTGCATGGTGACGGCAACATTTTCAGTCTCGATTAAACCTTTAAATGCCGCTTTAACTGGCCGTGAGGGAGCTCGCCGGGCGCAACGTTTCGGCCCGAGCAGCTCTTCCCGCTGCCCCTTGTGGCTTCCCCGCCCCGCCGGGCTCCGCGGGGGCAGGGAAGGGGTGGCGGACCCCGTTCCTCCTCGGAGCAGCACTTTTTGGGGCGGGGCGGCCCCGGTCCCTCGGCGGGGCGCTCCCCTCCGGGGGCGCGGCGGGACGAGCCTCCCGCGCCGGCGGGGGCGGGCGTGCGGGCGGGCGGGGGGCGCGGACGGGGCGGCGGCGGCGGCAGCCGGGGGAAGGAGGGGGCTGGCGTCAGGCGCTGGGCAGCCACTGGCAGGGGAGCTCCCCCGTCGTCTCGCCTCGCCTCGCCTCGCCTCCCGCGGCGGGGGATAAAGGCACCTGGCCCGGCGCTCCCCGCCGCCGAGAGCGGGAAGGCGGCGGGCAGCGGCGGCGGCCGAGCGGGCGTGCGGGGGCCGGGCCGGGCCGGGCCCCGCCGCGCAGCCCCCTCCATGCGCCTCGCCGGTGGCGCCGGCTCCCCCCGGGCGGCGCCCTCGCTCGGGAACGGCAGCCGGTGGCGGGCGGCGGAGCCCGGCGGCGGCGGCGGCGGCGGCGGCGGCGGCGGCGGCAGCAGCCCCAGCCCCAGCCCCGAGGAGTGGTCGGGGTCGCCCAACGGCAGCCTGGGCGGCTGGGACCCCTTCGGGCGGGACGAGGAGCTGGCGAAGCTGGAGATCGCCGTGCTGGCCGTCACCTTCGCCGTGGCGGTGGTGGGCAACGGCAGCGTGCTGCTGGCCCTGCGGCGCACGCCCCGCAAGGCGTCCCGCATGCACCTCTTCATCCGCCACCTCAGCCTGGCCGACCTGGTGGTGGCCTTCTTCCAGGTGCTGCCCCAGCTCTGCTGGGAGGTGACCCACCGCTTCCACGGCCCCGACGGGCTCTGCCGCGTCGTCAAGCACCTGCAGGTCTTCGGCATGTTCGCCTCGGCGTACATGCTGGTGGCCATGACCGCCGACCGCTACATCGCCGTCTGCCACCCGCTGAAGACCCTGCAGCAGCCCACGAAGCGCTCCTACGGGATGATCGCGGCGGCCTGGGCGCTCAGCCTGCTGCTCAGCACCCCGCAGTACTTCATCTTCTCCCTCAGCGAGGTGGAGCGCGGCTCGCAGGTCTACGACTGCTGGGCGCACTTCATCATGCCCTGGGGGCCCCGCGCCTACATCACTTGGATCACCGGCGGCATCTTCGTCGCGCCCGTCCTCATCCTCGTCACCTGCTACGGCTTCATCTGCTACCACATCTGGCGCAACGTCAGGGGCAAGACGCGCCCGGGGGAGGCGGCGGGCGGCGGGCGGCGGGCGGGCGGCGGCAGCGGCGGCCCGCGGCGGGGGCTGCTGCTCGCCCCCTGTGTCAGCAGCGTCAAGACCATCTCCCGCGCCAAGATCCGCACCGTCAAGATGACCTTCGTCATCGTCTCGGCGTACGTCGTCTGCTGGGCGCCCTTCTTCACCATCCAGATGTGGTCCGTCTGGGACCAGCGCTTCCCCTGGGTCGGTAGGTGACGGGGAGGCCCCGGCGGGCACCGGGAGGGCTCGCCGCCGCTTTTCCCCGGCCGCACTGGCAGGCGTTGGGGTCCCCCGGGGGCGCCGCCGGCTTCCCCGGGGCGGTGCGCAGTCCTGAGCCGGGCGTGGGGGAGCTGGGGCGCGGAAGGCGAGAGCGGGACCGGGGTGCGCCCTCCCCGCGCCGTCTCGCTGAACGGGACCCTCTCCCCCTCCCCCGGGGAAGAGCGGCTAAACGCCCTCCGCCCCGCAGGCGCCTTTGTGCGGCGAGGTGAGCAAGCCCTCGGGGCCGCCGCCGCCGCCTTCGGGGCCGCCCCGCCGGCACCGCTCGCACACCCGGACGGGGCGGCCCCGGGGAGCTGCGGCGCGGAGGCAGCGGCGCTCGGTTCGACCTGCCCCGGGAGCCGCCGGAGCGGAGCGGCCGCTGGTGGCAGCTGGGCCCCGGAAAGGAGCGGCAGCCGCTGCGTTCTCATCCAGAGCACAATTAGCGGATGGGAACTGAAATGCTTGCTGCGATAACTTGAACCAGCAACGTTTTCTTCCATTTGAAGCTGCCGATTAATCAAACTTTAGCAACGTTGTGTGTTATTATTAAGCATAGACACATATATGTCACGAGTAATTACATGAGCAGGGAACTTACTAAGCCTTCTTTCCTGTAACTGCCTTGCATGTGCATTCCCTGCTGTCTAATAATGGGGTTGAGAACACCCCGAACCCTTCCTCTCAATAGGGCAGTCACCTCTGAGTAGCTCCTTTAGTCAGCCACCAGTTCTCATGAAACAGTGGCAATTTAGTGTTTTGGAGATACCTGTCCTGCTGTTAAATCTGGCTGAAAATAATAATTGGGGAGTTTAAAGGTTACTACATAGGGAATGGCAGGCAACAGAGTAACATATACCCTGTTTCCTCATAATGAGAAAGCAGCAAATCAAAATGTTGGAATTCATAATTTCTTGATTTTTTTTTTAATATCCCCAAATTATCACTTACTGTAGTGAGAGCACTGATTGCCCCTAATATGGGACTAAAGTCAAGCCTAAAATGCAGATCTCTACAGAGAAAGAAAGGCTTGCAGTAGACAAATAGATTTTTTTTTTTTTTTTTTTACTTCAAAAGACATGCAAACCTAATTGAACAGATGGGTATTTGGTAAGTTTGTTTGAAGAGATTCTTTAAATCTACGGAACTGCGTAACACAGCAATTATACTTCTTTGGAGATTCAATATTTACAAAGAAAGGTCACCAATAATTGATTAAATATATATTTATAGTATTTGATAATTTAACTAGTTATTGAAGGTAGAAGACCGTAACTCTCTTATGGCATAGTGCTAACTTCCATTTTTCTCTTAAGTAAAATTTGTTCAATCTCTGAAATCCAGATTTGATTCACAAGCCAGTAGTTACCTGAGCATTCAACACTTTTCAGCATGCAAATGTATACAGCAAAATTCAGTTTTGTTGAAAGCAGTGGGAAATCAGTGAGAATGTTGCCATTGCCTCCCAGGGTCACCAATTTTTAAAACAAAAGTCTGAATAAAAACTGTTCAGTATTTAAAGCATGAGCTTACCAACACATGGATAAACATCAGTGGAAATGGGACTGAAGCATTATTTTGGATGGATTGCCCCATAACTTCTGCCACAGCTTTTTGAAGTCTGCTCAACAAGTTCCCGTTGACTTCAATGGCAGCCTTACATAAATAAGAACTTTCCTGATTACGTCCTCATTATTCATTTCACATGCTGCTGTTCAACTTTTAGAACTAGAATTATTCAGGAAAACAAATCCAACAGTTAATGAAGCAATTGACTGAACAGTGCAAATGTTCTTTTGATGATTAATCCTCTTTCTTCCCCCCTCCCCAGATTCTGAAAACACTGCGACTACCGTCACGGCTCTGTTGGCCAGTCTGAACAGTTGCTGTAACCCATGGATCTACATGTTCTTCAGCGGGCACCTCCTGCAAGACTGCATACAGAGCTTCCCTTGCTGCCAAAAAATAAAGCAAACGCTGAGTAAAGAAGATTCAAACAGCAACAGCAGGCGACAGACTTCTTTTACCAACAACAGAAGCCCAACTCACAGCCTGAACACCTGGAGAGAGTCACCCCACTCCAAATCGACCAGCTTCATCCCCATTCCAACCTGAGACAGGCCCGGGGGCAGGCAGAGCTTGCAGCCCCGTAACAGCGCTTGGGAAGGTTCTGGCATAGCACTTTACACTGGTCAAAGGCACCAGTCATGGTAACAAGGAACGACTAAGATGGCCATAAGACAAAATGTGCTGCATTGCTCGATAAGCTATTCTGCAGCGTGTAAATTATTTTTCTGAAAGGTATTTAGGACTTGGGCAACTGATCAGGAAGGCGCGACAACAATAAAGCAATTATTTTTCTAAATGGAATTTATTATTTTAAATTTTTTTTTCCTAAAATACTAAGTGCATTGTTTGCTTGTTGTTCAAAGCAGTAAAAATAGTGGAGTTGGCATGTGTTGGGGTAACTCCACTCTCTAGTGTTAATGCCTAAAACTTCTTATGTTTGTCCGATGAAGTCACAGGGAAAGAAGATGATATGAGCAAGATCACAATTTAGCCTTAAACACAAAAAGAAAAGAGTTGGGAGAAAGTCCTGACTGTCCAGATAAGGAACATGGTTAGACAGGCTCTGAGTTATTGGGAATTTAATTGATCGTACTGCTTTATCTTGTAAAGGTCTAGCAATTCTCAGTTAATGAAATTTAACAGCCCTTGTGAAGGCAAATCCTTCAGTGCTGTCGATGTCTGTATGTGTATTGTGGGGTTTCATTTTTAGGGTAATATTTCCTCTTCCCTTCATGTTGATGGAAGTTATACAGCATTTTTTTTTTGTGTTGTTGCACCTACCTTGATTTTTTTAAACTAATTTTAAAAAATACATTGATAAGTAAGTATGATAAGCTATGACTAGCTCAGCACTGTTACAAACAGATACACCAAGAAAATGCATCATGACTACCAGAACCACTTGCTTTATGGGTAAGAATTGCATCTTTTCTTTGTTCTTCACTAAGACAGCTAGGATCAAGCCACATTTGGTTGTCAAGCAAGTAGCCCCATAAATTCGGGAGAATGTGGCTGTTTGGTAAGAGCTGAAGAATCAGTATATTCCAAGACAGAGATTTGAGAATCAAACTTACAAGTCCTCTGGGAACATATAAAAATTGTCAATGATGTTGTGGTTTGGGGTTTTTTTTGGCAGATCATGGCAATATAGTCTTCGAAATTGGCAGTAAACTACAATAAAAAGTCATCACAACACATTTACTAATTATAAAGCATTCAAGGTGTGCTTGTTTTCACTACAACGCATGCCAAGTCAAATGTAGCTCCTACAGCTTGTAAATAATCCCATTATATCTTTCCGTGGAGTCTGTCTTTTACCTGGAGATTGGGTTTTGAAGCTCCTTGAATAAGTTCTGCTGTTGTTTTAAAGCCCTGAGGATCTCTGTGAGAAGTACAGCTACCTGCCTGCTCCATTTTCCTGAGCTCTCTGGGTTCCCCTGGCACCGCGCAGGACTTCTGGTGCAGTCCCAGCTGGCTCGCTAGAGCAGTGGGACACGTGCACGCCTGCGTAACGTGCATGCTTATGTTTGCAAGGCGGAACCTCAGCAGCGGGTTTCTCTCTTTCCCACCAAAACCAGACGAACAAGATGATTGCTTTTCTGATTGCTTGAGGAGAGAAAAAATTGGGGCCGCAACTGTGGCTTTCACTGAGGATGGTGCCGGCCCCGTGGCTGCCGCAATAATGGTAGCAGAAATCGATAGAGCTAGATGCAGGATAAGAACGTATTCAACCTGTTGTCCACTCTAGAAGCTCCCAGACATATCCCCAACTATTCCAGGCAAAGAGTAGGGAAGCTGATAGCTCAAAAAAGAATTATTTAGATTTTGTTGTCACTAAAGAAAATCCTAGCTCTTCTCTCTACATTTCTTCTTATCATTTTCTGCTCTTCAGGAGAGCAATCTGGTCTAATGTTTT
Source organism: Gymnogyps californianus (assembly GCF_018139145.2). Classification (NCBI taxonomy): domain Eukaryota; kingdom Metazoa; phylum Chordata; class Aves; order Accipitriformes; family Cathartidae; genus Gymnogyps; species Gymnogyps californianus. Next base: position 181,838,011 of record NC_059471.1, read on the forward strand.
GTTGTTGTTCAAAACACTAGAATGCAAAGGGCAGCATGGTGGAATGGCTTATATTTAACAGACTTTTTGACCACCTTTAGTACACAGGTGTGACTACAGCTCTCACCAGTTTTGGGTGAAGGTTTGTGAACCTGAGTTTATATTTTAGTCCAAAAAAATGCATGCAGTGGCGTTGGGTGTGTGTGTATTTGTGCAATTATATGTACTGCATATATTTCGCAAGTAGGTAATTCGCAGTTACTGAAATTGCAAATGTTTCAAGTTAAGTACACTATCCTTTGCCTAGTTTTCTATTTGTGCTACTACTTTCTTTGTACATAAAATATATATTAAAAAGCAATTAGCTGTACTAACAGAATTTTCATGTCTGCAGAATTGAATTATTTTTCTATTACGCTTTATATTCAAACAGAGAAGACAACGAGAAAACAAATGTAGAATAATGTTGATAATAAAACTAAGCTGGGTAATAACCAATATATTAAAAAAAGTAAACGGACTCAAAATTCTAATTTTCAGTTTCTTCCAAATACGTTACAAAATCTAGGCTTACACTTGGGGCTTGTCAGCATAAATTACCCTGTGAGTGTTCTACAGTTTCTGTAATTAAATTGACAACACTGTTTAGCAGTGTTTGGATTCCAGGCATTTTTTGTAAGTACTGAGTTTTGGTTTTTTCACATAATTGTAACATTGGAAGATACAGCCCATATTTTTCAATTGTTCATCTGTGGAGATGCGGGGTTTTTTAACAGCTACTTTGGGTTATCATGAGGGCACACCAATGAAAACAGAAGGAAACAAGAAATTGTGAAACCATTGCACGTTTAAAACACAGAAACATGCTCTAATAAACGTCTATATTTGTTTGATGAGAAGCATTTTGTTTCTTTTGCTTGACTGGATTTTGCAGGGCCAGAAACACATTTGGTGATACTCCATATATTTTACAAAATGTAAAATTTCTTCATTAATTTTAATGAGTTGTTTCCATGAAAAGGTTTAAGAAGTGAACAAAACTAAAATGTTTTTCTATTACACATAGTGCATGAAGGACATGTGCAAAGAAGGAACGTGCAGTCGGCTTTCCGCCTGCTGCTAGTATTGTTAAAACATGTAACATAGCACTTATTCACGTTCTAGAGGGGTTATTTTGATATTTTTGTTTTAATTTTGGGGAACAAAATATTTAGCTTCTAATGTAAACCACGATTGAAGGGATGAGCCTGCACTCTGTTGTTTGTGCTGGTGTTACTAGAATTGCAGCATTTTAAAGACAATTAGATGGCAGAAGTGGAGCACATGAGATGATACAGGAGATGGAAAGGATTTTGTTCTTTTAAATAAGAAACGTAAGTTGCCAAAAAGCTTTTTTTCATTCATTTCTTTTTAAATTGTAGGTAAACATATTGTTGGCTCAGAAAAAAGAAGGTTTTTTTTCTCTGTATTACCACATCAAGACCAAAGGCTACAAGAAGACACAAGTTCATGTGTGCCCAGTCCTGCAAAGACAAAGGTTTTGTCTGCAGCAAATCTTACGGCCAGTTCCAAATTGTCCAGGTTGAAGGACCTTGTTAAAGTGCACGCATGCTCCTTTGCAATTCGTGTATATGGAAACCAGGGCAGAAGAAGGAAAGGAGCTGCAGAGCTGGATGTCGTCCCAGGGCATGTACCCGGGACCCAGCTTTGGGAAGTGAACCCAGATCTTACAGTAGAGCTATTGCTGAAATACAGAGTTACTTGCTGCGTAGGGGAAGCTCTTAAAGAGTTGTCCTAGACTGAGTTCTGCACCTATAGAAAGGACTAATTAAACACAATGTCCTCTTCTAAAAAGCGTCTACATGAGTTTCAGTTGTACACTCCCTTCTGTAGAGGATAGGAAGAAGCCCCTTCTGTACGTGGAAGACTGGGGGGGCAGAAAGGAGTTAGTGTGCTTAAACACTACAAGATAGTTTTCTGTGTTTTTCTTTAGGAATGGGCTTTACTGGAAAATGTAGCACTTGCTACTTGGGTGAAGGAATTACAGGGTATATAAATGAACAGGTTTCAAGGTCCAGGAATAGATCACAGCTGCTCCACAGGAAGCAGTCCTGGCTGGTTCAGGTAACAGTCCCTCACACAAGAGTAGGTCCAGCTAGTCTTGAAAAAGGCAGGGAACTGTTGAAGGTAATGTAAGTCATGCAGAATGGTTTTTGCAGGTATGTAAAAAGCAAGCAAACAACAATTGCGACTAGTCCCTGCTGAGCTTTGTTAGAGCCAGCCAGCATGGGTCTGCCTCTCCCAGGACTAGTCCTGCAGAAAGTGCTGGATCGGTACTGTGTTAATGGATTAATGCTGTATCGCTGTTTTCGTACAACTGCTCAGTAATTTGCCCTGTCTTAGTATAAACTTGCTTGGAGTAACAGTTTACATGCAAATTAGCCTTAGGTCTTCATAAGGACATTTTTAGCTGAATTCCTGACACAGTCCATTGGGTTACTCCATTTCTGAAAAGCAAGGCTGTGAGGCAGCATCGGGAGTGCAAAGCTCTCTTCCCAGCTGTACGGTGAGGAGACTGGCAAGTCTCTCTAGTTCCAGGTGGACCAAGATGTTGTTGGATACAGGTGGACTTTCTTCTAATCAGAGAAGAATCTTTTGCACATTTCTAATATTTTGCACATTTCCAAGCTGTTGCCCATTTCCAATGTTTTTTTCAAGGGGGGTCAGTGGGAGGGGAGGATTAGGGATGTTGCACTTTCTCAGTGCTCTGCAAGCAAAGGATGGTTTTCAGAAAAAATTGTCAGGATCAGTGGAAGGACATCTACCAATTTTGTGCCTCTTCATTGGCTTAGGTTTTTTCCTTTTACTGGTGAAGTAAATGCAAGAGTGCCTTCCATTCCATTTCATGCCAAATTAAGTAATTCCCAAGAACATTTTTGAACCACCGTGGTTCATTATGGGTTTCTGTAAGGTGCTAACACTATTAACAATTGCATAAGCAGGAATTAATATTTAATGCTCTCTGGTCGCAGAAATAAGGACTACCATTTCATGACTGTCTATTGTTAAATCGATTGTGCTCCTAATCTGCAATAGGACAAAGTGCTCTTGAAATCACAGTCCTCCTTCCATGGCAGTATTTTATGTACTTAGGACTATAACATTTTATTTTTCCTGCTTAAATGTGGTAAGCCTGTGAGACCTGCTTAACCAGATTTATGAGCTTTATTTCTGCCACTGGTCAAAAAATACAGCCTTACCAGAACTAAAAAAAAAGAACCCCCATGATTTGGATCCCATTTTGACTTATGAATGACTTGTTAGGATATGTTTCTTCTGTGTTGTCCCATTTGACATGAATCATTCCAGGCTGTGGCCCTTGAACCAAGGAGTTTTCAGTCTAACTCAGGAAAAAAATCCCAATTGCTGAGCCTTAGAACTGGGCTAGGAAAGATTACTCCTGTAGGGCATGAATATCCTGGGCAATGACATCATATGGACAAAAGTTTACCGCAGAAGCCATCCTGCCATTGCTGTTCCCCTTTATGTTCATCTGTCTGATTCTTCTCTAACTGGGCTGGTGGGCGCAGGTAGGGAGCCACCGCTGCTCCATCTTCACTGTTGTCTATTCCCTCTTACAAAGGCTCAGGCACTGGCAGGACACTGGGAAGTCTGGATTGTACCTCCATGTGACAGTGGCCACATATCCTGTACTGGTCACGTTAATTTACTGGTACCTGAGTTATCCACCTGTAGTTCAGGGTAATGATGTTTATCTTCCTCTGTAAGTTCTTATAGGGCACACGGATAAGAAGTGCTACATATGATTTCAATATTCCTTTTCAAGCAAAGCACTGGCAATGCAGGCTGTAGGTGGCCCATCAGCTTTTACACCTTTGAAGCAAAACATGACAAAACTGGCATTACAAACTGCTTGGCTCTCCAGGGCAGGAAGCCCATTCTGGAAGACAAGGAATAGGCAACCAGAGACTGGCACCGTAGCTGCCCCGGCCTCTTCCACCACTACTGCTGTGATTGCTCCTGCCATAGTCTCTCCTGTCCCTGGTGATGATGGCTGCAGCAAGAATGGGGACAGGGATCACAGGAGCAGCAGCAGACAGGGTTGTCATTAAAACGCATTCATTTTAAACTCCTTTTGGAGGGAGGAATGTGGATCCTATCAAATAAAAAAGACACAGTGAATATTGGGAGGGAGATGAACTGGTGACTCAGAGAGCAAATAAAACACGTCTTAGCCCAACGATGATTTGAAAGTATCAAGATGCTTTACATTTTGCAATTGTAGGATATGTTTTATATATTTAGAAAAGGAGCCCCTTGTCTCCTGGAACTGTAACTACATGAAGCTCCTTACAAATCTAGTAAGTATCTCTGCTGAGATGGCTAGCTACAAGGCTATGTCTAAAAAAGGACAAAGATCTCTTCAAGTTAAGCATTCAACACGTGACTTGTAGGGTCTTGGCCCCCACAATACAGACATGTCCTGTGGGAAATGTGGGCAGCCACAGAGCTTTCAGGAAGGAGAAAGGACGAAGCCTAAATACCAATCCCCTTTTTGGAAAGAGGTGATAAAGTCAGGCTAAATGTCATAATAGATGCCTAAATCTTCAAGCTAAAAGGCAACAGTCTTCCTAGTATTTTAGAAAGCTTTTGGTTGAAGATGTTGTGGAAGTGAGGAGTAGTGGATGAAGAACCCGAAGGATTAGGAGGCATTTAACGTTGTAGCATTCTTACCAAAAGGAGAAACTTGCTTAGGTGCTGCTCAAAAGTTTTTCTAAGTAAGAATAGTAACTGTACAAAATAGTGGCAAAAGTAACAAAAAATTGGATAGCAAATGCTCTCTCCTGGCTCACTGTAAGCAGGCAGAGTTATGCAGTAGACGTCTGCAAACTGGGGTAGGCACAGACAAATGCATCCTCTGAAATACTGCAGGTGTCGGTCACCTCAGAGGAAACCACCGATAACGATTCACTCTATCGTTGGCTGAGATCAGAAAAACAAGGAAATCAAATCATCAGACTAATTTGCCACGCACTTAATCTGAGTAATTCTCTTCCAGAGAAGGAGCAAGCATTATTAAATAGCCACCATAATATTTTCTAAACATGAGACATTTCATTGTTTCCATGGGAGCAAAGGAGGTCTTCCAGGTATTACATGAGACACTAGAGTTAAGGATTGAGTTCAGTAAGACACTTGCGCATTCATGTGGATTTCAGTCCTGTTATCTTCCAGTACTCCAAACACTGTGAGGGCAGTCAGGGCAATAAAGAATTATATGCAGTAAATAATAAACAAAAAAAGATACATTTGTGTGTCTATATATAGTCTCATTTCCCAAACCAAATTGTATTTGTCTTTTTCAAAAAAATGAGCAGGGATTTAGTTATGTATCTCTGACAACCTAGTTCACCATGAAGCTGATGTTCAGAGGCTCAAGAATCTTAAGTTCTGATATATGGTTACTGATGTCCTTTATTAAATTGATAGGTTTGAAGCTTATCAGTTAGCAACATGTTATTAAATTGAATAGAAGCTGGGGAAATGAGGAGAGAGCTCTGCCTTTGTTTTCTTTTTTGTTTTTTTTGCATCTATTATGGCAATTCCCCTGAAAAGCTATGTTTTAAATATGCTGTACTGGAGATGAGATGATCCAAAGCACCATGAAGCATCCCAGCTTGACTCGCTCTTTCAACATAAGATTTATCATTAATGCTTGCTCCTCTGTCTCACAGAGATCATGGTGTGAGGCATAGTGTAATTAGACAACAGCTTCTCATTTCTTCCCAAATTTATGACCCAAGTGCCTCAATATAGGCACTCAGAGCTGGAGGACACAAAGGTGGAATTCATCTGCGTGAATGTACCTACATTGCAGGTGTGTCCATCTAAGCAAGAGTGGTAATTTTTGTAGCCAAGGCAGAGCTAGTTTTTGGAGTCCAGGGAGTTATCATATGGAGTATGTCAACATCTGATCAGAAGAACGCTGCCCTCATCTCCATTGATATATGGGCCAGAAGACTATTTATTCATTGATTGTAATGGCAGGTAAACAACTAACTCAAATTGGTACACCTGTACTGCAGACAGCTGTCTACAGGTGCTATTGGTTTTATTGTCAGACCTCAGTAGAGACCTCCACGCTACTTGTTCAGGATTTTACTTTATTTCAGGGCAACTACAAAATGTTGCCGTCTAATAGCATCATATTAATTTGAATGGAGCTGATGATGCCATCCCAATAGCTAACAAAGGGTGGCTCATATTGCAAAGGTTCTGCCAGCTGGGTGCCTTTGTTAGCCATGTCACAGGAAAGACCAAATCCAAAATGAGCCTAGAGATCAATTTACCTCCTCACACCCAGATGACATCTCTGGCCTTACAAAGAGGGAATGATCTCTACATCTAATCTCTCCCTGTGTCCCATCTGTGCATGCTGAACCTTTTCAGGTTTCATCTCCTTTGTGCTTAAAGGTGGATTTGCGAGAAAATCCTTAATTAGGCAGAACTCTCGAGATACTCAGACAATACAATCCTAAGGGTCAATGTACAACACAGAAAGATATATCTAATTACACAAAGAGTTAGGGCTGGAGAAAAAACATCAGGATAATACCTAAAATTCTTGGTAATATTGTGTGGAGAAAAAAGCAATAATAAGGTAAGCGAGAGTGACATGTTAGGTATCTCTGCCACATACAGCATGGGACGTCCTGCTTTCCTAAGAAACTGCACAATTCTAAAAACTTTGAGTATATAATCAGTGTAAAATGATTTGTAACTGATGTCATCAATGACTGTTTTCAACATGAGCAGAAGCACTGTAAGAAAAAGGGAAGCAACAATTCTGGTCAACAACTTTCCCTCAAAAGCGTTTAAATGAAAAGTGAAAGCGATGTAATGGTTTAATGGAAAAAACAGATTTGACCTCTTTGATGAAAAGTGTCCTTTTTCCACCGAAGATGTCAGGTTCATGTAAAATAAAGAAACAAACTCTGTGTGCCTCCAAGTCTGTGTACCCTGTGGTCTGCGTGGGGAGGCCAGGGGTGTCTCTGGCTTCCCGGGTGCCTTTCCTGAGTGTAGGGAAAACAGGGAGCATGAATCAGCTGCCCCAGAAGCCTCCTCAGCACACTCCAGCGCCTGCTGGAAGACACTCTGGTTTGACAGTGTTAACTCTGCATGTACCAACATGATTGAGTTCCTGAGTGTATCTTTCCATTACAATTTTTAAACCTTCCTGAAGGCAAGGGTACAAGGGAGCGCAGAGACTCACTGGGACACTTGCACTTGGCGTCCTTCTCCATGCACCTAGGAGAAGGGTACAAGCAGGGCTTACCTGCACCACTGCTGGACTGGCAGCAGGGCACAGCGCTCACGCTTTGCTGCACCCCTCCAGCTCCAGGTTAGCAGGTGCTGGGAAACCAGGGTCTCCCCACCCTGGGAGTATGCTGGAGTACCTTCAAGAGAGGTCTTCCAGACCACCAATGTAGGTACCCATCCTCCCTTGCCTCTGTGTGGGCCTGGAGGGAATCTAGGTCTCTTTTGGGAGACAAGTGGTTAAAATCCTTTTCCACACGCTGCTCACTGGGATGGGAACATTTCCAAAAATGGGGGCTGAACTTCCTCAACAATGAGAAGCCAGATCATGGAGGGATAGGTGTATAAAGCAGAAAAGTTTTGGAGATAAGAACTAATAGGAGTTTCTGGGTTTTTTTTTATAGCACACGTGGTAGCTGAGACTTCTTTCAGTGAGCTTGTTAGCAGGAGCTGGGAAATACAGCTGCAGTAGGCCTGTCTCTTTATGTCTGGTGTTTTATGGGAGAATAACAATTTTTCTGGTTCAAAACATAGCACTAACACATCTCAGTCCTGCTGAGCTCTGTGCTTGACCCGGCACTATGATACTACCACCAATTTCTCACATTAAGAGCTGACTAAAAGTGAGTCAATATTTCTACACATATTTTGACTTTAACTTTTTTTTACCAGCTCTAATCATGACACTTTCAATGTAAGATTTTAAAGCATCATTTTCTGATGATAGAGGTTTATCATAGAGTAATTTAAGATAAGAATATAAACCATTTATTTATTAATACTCTCCTTTAGTGTTAGTGGTTTATGACTAACCACATCTTAGTGGTCTGGTTGCTTTTTCCTTTATTCAGATGTCTCCAGCTTGATTTGGGAGTATAGTTTCCAGCAGGTTTGGAAATGTTCTTCTAACAAAACTGCAAGATAAAATAGCTGGTGTTTTAGCTGGTACGAATCCTCAAGCTCAGATGCCTGCTTTCATTTCAGTGAAAAAGCCAGAGCAAACCAACATATTGCTAATAAGCAGAAACACTGATAACTATGCCAAACATTTGGATTAATTGGTTATAAAACACAAATATTTTAAAATGCACTTTCTTCAGACTGTGATTTACAGGTATTACAAGACAGAAAGAGGGTACTCATTTTGCAAAATTTAATTAATCTGAAATGAAGAGCATTTGAAACTGTTCATTCTTTGTCTTTTTATTAATCTTCTTAACTTGAAGTTCTTTTCTATCTTGCAGTCGTGTACTAAGCATGACAGAATACTTCCATCATATTACAGAAATATTTTCCAAGCAGAATACAATGATCTTTATGCTTATCTGTCCTGTAAATTACAGAATCCTGTGCATATTGGAGATACCAATTATAAGAATTAAGCCGTGCAAGGACACCTTCAATTAATTTACCTTTGATCTTTTGTGTAACTATGTTTGTCATCAGAAAGGATTCATCTCGTCATTTCAGTGCCTTTCAGTGAAAGCATTTGCACAAAGAAGGAAGCTCACTCACGAGACAGTCCCAACTCTGCCGTCTCTCGTAGGCAGCCTTGTCTGCCTTCACTGCGTGTCTCAATGTGATGTGCAATGAGGCAACAGCAGTGAAGGGATGAGAAATCACAAACACTCTTTGTCACAAAAGGAAATGGCTGCAATTCTGTCATTTTAATAGTGGGAGAAGAAACACGTGCGACAGAAATAACACCAGCTCTGCCACTTCTGCATGACCCCAAGGACTAGAGAAGGCCAGCACACAGCTCCTCCCTGCAGCAGGCTGTGCCTGAGGAGCCAGCCCTAGTGCTCCTGGCTTCCCAGTCTATGCTATTTGGGTTTCAGGCAGCTTGTGTACCTCTGGAGAGCAACACTAACCCACTAAAGCCATGGCTTTACGTAGCAGTGCCTTAGGCTCCCAGGATGGGCATCCGTCCTATCTCTGGGCAGACTGTCCCAGCGCAGTTCGTGGCTGTCACTCCTCTGCTGGGAGTGTGGCAATCCTGAGACGAGCTGAGTTTCATCCTCTCTGCAACCACCCTTTCAAGGATGGCAGGCTGCTACTGGAACACCCTGTGGCTCCTCTTTGCCAGAAGAAACGAACTCACTCCCTCAGCCTCTCCTCACACCACTGAGTACCGTGGCACCCTGCCACCGGACCCTCTCCAGTTCCTCCACACCTTTTTCAGCAGGGGGCCCAAACAGGACGCCATTCCAGCTGTGGCCCTACCTGCAGCAAGCAGAGCTTGATCTGCAGACCACTCTTCCAGTTCCCAATTTCTGCTTGTTCCCAGTCAAAGTGCGCTGTTGGCTCGTGTTGGCCCAGACATCCCCTGTATGCACAGGTCCTTTCGGCAGGGCTGACTGCCCCACACAGCATTCTGCACCTCTCCTTCTTGAACTTGCCTTCTCCCCGCCAGGCTCATGGCAGCCCCCTTCCCCAGCCGGTTTAGGTAGCCGTGATGGCATTTCCCAGAGACTGGAGCACAGCCACATGGCCCACAGCCACAGCTGAAGGTGACCCCATCAACACTGCTCTCCCACCAAGGACCTTTGTCTGCTCCACAGTCACACTGGGGCACAACCCAACAGGGGAACAGGGCTGAAGCAGGGCTTCCTCAGCCCACCTCTGTCCTGTCCCCCGTGTTGGGACATCCGTGCTCTCCCACAGCATTGTCACCTGTCCTGCTTGGAGGCAGGGGCAAGGGTAAAGGGCTGCTCACCCTCACAGCGGCACGCATGGCCATGCTATAGCTTGGGGTGATGGGACAAGGAGCGTGGGGAAGGTTGTCTCATGCAGATGTTCACCATGAAAGTGCTGCTGCTCAGCTCTGTTTCTACGTGGTGCCTTCAGCATTTGCAGGTTAGGGTATAAGAAATGAGGTTGCTGGGGCTACTAGGAAAGACCAGAGAGTTTGCAAGCAGGTGATCTACATTTCTGGCTTCCTTTGTGTCAGTAAAAAAAACCAGATCAGGTATCTCTCTCTGGCCCTAAGCCCTGAGGCATGGTGAAGTTCATACTTGGGAGGGGGTAACACCAAGTCAGTGCTCAGCCCAGAGGCGTCTCTCAGCACAGGCTCCCCCCTCGCCCCCGCCCCGCTAAGGGGTGCTAAACGTGAATAGCTGGGGGATGTAAAAGAGTGCTGCAGCACTGGGAGGGAAAGTAAGTCCTTGCCAGAGATGTGCAGGGAGACTGTGGCTGTGCTGGAAACCAAACCAAAGCATCCAATTCCCAGTACAGTGCTTTAACCATCAGACGATCTTCTCTCCAGAGAGCTAACCTATTGCTGGAAGAGAAAATGTCCGAGAAGCTACAAATGAGCACTGAAGGATATTCTTGATGTTTTTCCCCAGAGGTTGGTAATTTTATTTTTTATAAAATGCTGGCACTTTGAGGACAAAATTATCTTTCTTCTGGGGTGTGCACTCTCAGGGATAAGTAAAACTTCCGTTTTGACAACCTGACAAAGAATTAAAGGGATGTGATACATGCGTTGTTTTCATTTGTTCTTAGAGCTGTTCTCAAGAGAGTGTCATTTGAAGTGATGCAGTAGGTAAATATATAACTAGCAGGCCAAAGGGCTTTCCAGTCTATTGTGTATCATCTACAGCAAGGACAGCATGAAAATTCGTGCTTACCCACTGACCCCTCACGCTCGTGATAAAGCTGTGGCAGTGGTACACAGCACAGCCTTCCCAACAGGGAATTCTCCGTTTCCAATTTGATTGCCCCAGTGCTATCTTTTAAACAAGTTTTAAAGAATCTTTTAAAGAATGTTCTTCGCATGTTACTTTTTATTGTACTTACTCTTTTAGCCAGGTCTGGCTTAAGAACTGAATAAGATTATATGGCCAAATGCAGCATTTCACTTACGGATTCCAACATGATACATTTTTATGAGCCTTTGCTCAGCTGTAGCTGTGAATTAATCACCAAATTTCAGTGCTTTTCCCAGCCATCTGAATCCAGGTGTGGTTTTATAGGACCTTTTGTTTACCTTACATTTAATGGGGGGTCATTTCCCTACCTAAACCCTGTATGTCAGGCCTATATCCTGTACATAGGCCTCTTCCTGAAGGATGTTCCAAAAATGGCAAATCGGTCTCGCACAGTCTTCCATATTAAATCAACTGGGGATTAAAGACAAGAGATACTATCAGATATTCAAGGATCATGGAAATGCTCCTCACTTCCTACTGATGAGTGTCTGGAATTTTGCTGAGGATGTCTCTTTTGGAGTGAAATTTGTGGCCACGCAGAGCTGTATTGCACGGTCCCTTCACCAGCTAGGGTCGATCAGGTCACATCAGCATGGAGCGATGGGGTGACACACTGCAACCAGCAGCTGGCTGCACTCCTGGACGTGACATAGCAGCATTAGTGCAATACTGCAATCAAGCGGATTGGTAGAGATTTGTAACAGAAATATTAAGATTGATATGAGTTAGTTATGAATTGAAATGTTTGTATAAAAGCTGCAAATGAAACAGTAGAACAAAGTTTAGAAGGAGAGGTAAGATTAATAGCCCTATGTGTGTGATTTCATTCAAAGGAAGAGGAGGAACAAACTGACCTTAAGATAAGGTGACAAGAAGATGAAGAACAGGACTGGAGCCATAAAATAACCAGACAAGGAAAGCAAGACTTACAAGGGCTGAGTTGACATACTGAGGCAAAAGATCCCAAACAGCATCTGCTTGTAAAGGGCACGAAAGCAAACTCACATCACATTGCTAGCCCCGGACGTACACGTCTTAGTGCTTCTGAGCACATGGGTATGATCATGTGAATGGGTAAAAACCAATTCAGAGATTTTGTAAATTAAAATTGCGTTTCCCTCCCACAGTGAATTCTGTTATAGTGATTTGCTAGAAATCGGCCTTGCTGAGATGCAGGAGGGAAAAGCACAGCAAAGCACTCGATGCAGTAATTCTGCTTTCAGAAGGATCTCTCTCTGGGCCTATGTCACATATGAAGGTGTAGCAAGTTGACTGATGTCACCTCAAGGGTCTGGACACTATATCCCACTGAGTTTGGTACCTGTGATCTGAAATATTTGAAATAAGGTTTAAAAGACTTTTGGACAGCATCTGAATTTTGTGCTGGCTCACTGAATATTAAGGGTAATGAAAGCATACTATTGTCAAAACAGGAGCAGATCCACCATACCAAATATTACACAAAAACCAGGAACAAAAACATTTTAGACTTGAGAAATAACAAAGACACGTTTTCATCAGCCTTTCCAGTAACCTGCAACTGTTCTGCGTCAAATTTAATTCAATCCAGCTGAGACACAGGCCAAATTCTGATTTTGGCTATATATGTTCTAATTTTGCTGAAACCTGGAATGATTTTAGTCCCTTAGCTCCAAATTTTAGGCTTCCCTTAATTTATAATCAAACTGGAAATGTTAGCAAGCAGTCTTTTAAATGACATCAATTGCAGAATTAAAGTTACTGAAAAGGGAAGAATCTGGGGACAAGGAAGAGACAGGGCAGGAAGATTTTGGGCCATGTGACTGATCAATAAACCCCTACAATGGAAGAAGGCTCAGAGGAGACAGTCAAGGGTGAGGTACCCATGAAGCTCAGGGAATAATGTAGGATGTGACTGACCACAGCTGTTGCAAAGAAGTTGACTTCTTTGCAACAGGACTCCTTGGAAAAGGAGGGTGGCCTTCGTGTTAGATAAACAGCTATCAACAGTTGAGTGGGTCAACTGGTAGTGTAAATATTTCTCCCTGAGTTCATTAAAAGAGTGTGAATGCCTCCCTGAGTTAGCCAGAACAGCATGGAGGGAGCAAATATGTGGCTCAGCCCAACACCAAGTATAAAAACGAGACAACTAGCAAAAGTATTTTGAAGAGAACAACGGACTTGAGCTGGCTTCAACCCACATATTCCTTCCTGGCGACTGGGGATGCCCAGCGTCATGACAGTGAGCATATTACAGAGACTGATAATGGGAATCACATTGGTATTGTGATTAAACTGTTTATTGCAATTGCTATATATATTTTGCTAAGTGTAACACATTGATATTGTGATTTCAACACATTTTGTATCACTCTGCTAAATCAGAAATCCCACATAACATCAACTATCTTTAAATAAGTAAATTTGATATTAAACATTACACCCTCCACATGTGGAATATCTAAAAGAACCTGGTCAGGGAGTATTGGACTCTGACAGGCCATTCTTGTCTTCTTGGGTTGCCCTGGGGACGCTGCTGATCTCTGAGAAAGTGATAAGAAACAGTGTTAGCTTGCCAAAGCTGCAGTAACTTTGCTGTGAATGCACTCCTGCACCCTCCTCTGTCTCAATAACCCTTGTGCACGGACCAAGTCAGAGAAATCATCATGTGCTTGCTAATGCATATGATATGACTTTCAAAGGGCTTTTTTTGCCATGGTAACATTTCTTTGCAGTACAATAATAACAACAACAACAATAATAATACAATAAAATATTTAGTGCTTCTCTTTTCAAATTGATGACATTTAATGTTTGAGCTCCTGGGAAATCCTGGGACACTGTATTTGGAGATGCCTACTTCTGAAATTTTCTTGGTTGCTTTGAAAATTCCCCCTCGTGAGTACACTAAAAGCAATTCTTCTGTTAAAAGTTTGCTGGAATACAATCAAATCCTTACTCCCAGGTATTTCTTCAAATCCAGAGGTTAGTGTCTCTTTTAAATTGACAGCAGAGATGAAGTGCTGCATAACTTTGTCTGATACCAGCCTTAGCACAGCTCATTGCGTGCTGTTCATTGCAGTATTCCTTAGGTGAAAAGACAGAGTTGTGCATGTCTGATCCTGCACATTTCAGAACAAGAGAGATTCAAATAACATGTTTCTTTCTTCAAAGACTGTAGAAGAGGCTTAGATACCTTTCAGACTACATAGTATTTCGTTTTTCATTCTTAGCACGCACTGCAATAATCATGCACCAAAGTGTTATGAGTGAGTTTTTCAGTTCCTGTGATGAGGAGTGTGACTCCCAGAACCTCATGGAGTATTAAAAGGATCTGCCAGTGGAAGGCATAGGGGCTGTTTTCCTCTGGCTGTGGCTCCTTTACAACCAATTCCCTTTTCAGTGGGGATAAATTGGAAAGAAAAGACTATTTTGAATGCTATTTTCATAAAACCTCTCAGTCCTTCTACCTGTGGGCCAAATTATGACTCCCAGTTACACTGTATCTTTGCAATATCAATAAAGTCAGTGGTGTCTTCCACTCCATTTTTCTCTTTAGTTTAAGATGTAAAAACTGAGGTAGAAATTGCTGAATTTGATCAGGTTTTTGTGTGCATAAATCTAAGGGTAGATTTTCTTTCCTTACATTTTTAAAAAGTGAGTTTCCTTTAGAAATAGCAATCCAGTAGTCCCAGTTGAACCAGCACTGTTTGACAAATTACAAATGCCATGAAAGCAAGTCATAATCCACTAGGGAACTCCCCTCTCCTCCCTGCTGTAAGGATATTTATAGCTAGAAATAAAAAATGCATACACAAAAAGAAGATATAAATGGCAAATGATAAACAAGTGCTCAAGAATTGAAAGTCAGTAGAAATCTTTAGATGACCCCAAACGATTTCCCATTTTTTAAAAGAACGCTCTGTCCACTTCATGACTTGACCAAGGTAAGACAAAATAAAGAATGAGACAAGTGCTCTTACGGCGCTTGTCAAAAACTGGGAAAGGAATGTGTGTGAACTTTTAGGGAGTTTTGCTATTAAGAATTAATATCACTTAGTTAAAATAAGTCAGTCATGAGGCGGGGGTGGAAATTTATAGCCTACAGATATCTGCCTGGGAGGGATGCAAGTGGGAAATGGGCTGCAAGTCACTTAACTGCTGGTACAGAAAACACTGTAAAACATTGAATTTAGTGACGTCTATGCTCTCACGCTGTTTTCGTTAACAAGGATAAATAGATACTCCCTGTGTTGTTTGTAGTGTCTAGTGGCAATACAAACAGGGACCCATCTGTCTTGCAATATCTGACAAGTTTTAGACACCCCGGGAAGGCTCAGAGGTAGACATTTGTGTACATGGGAAAACTGCAATACTTAGTGTAAAACCTTTAGACTTACAAAGATTTAAATATTTAACAGCTAAGCGCTTGATTCAGAGATCAGTCCCTTACTGTAAGATAGGTAGTGCAGGAGGAAAGAAAAGCTCAATGGTCAGGTTGCCTCCTCCTGTCTTGAGCAGCTAGTGACACGGAAATGGAAAGCAGAAGGAAGGGAAGGAGGGACATTTGTTACCGCAGCAGTACAGGCAAAGGGAAGGAGAGCAGTAGAAGGATGCAGCCTTGAAAGGGCACTGATTCCCCCTGTGCCGGGTGTGTCAAATATTGAGGTGAAGTGAGCTTGTAGCCAGTTAGTGCAGCACCACCTAGGGCAGAGGGTCAGCACGACAGCGAACGTTTTTACACCGTGCTTGGAAATGAATAGTCTGTTACATGTGTTTTAAGGGCATGTTACAGAAATCGGTGCAATTTCTTGGTGCTGTACGGCACTGAGCTGAGGACTACAAGGTGGGCAGTGCTGTGCAACGTAGGCTACAGCCTGCTACTGGGACTAGGGTGGGTAGGGACTGACCCACTGCCTCTGGAGGATCTCAGGCTCTGGGGATGCCCCTGCCAGCCCTAATCCTAGTGTGAGACTTCATTTCTCCACTAGCTTCTGCCTCCTGTTGCCTCCTATGATGCTGCATCCTGGTGCAGTACCAAAACACTTGAGGCAGGGGCTAGTGGGAGAGAGATGATTATGTCCTCTTTGAGTTTTTCTCAGTAAAACTGGGTCTTCTCTGCAGGACAGGGATGGCATTCCCCAGCAAATGGCTTGGGATACAGGTGTCACAGAGCAAGTCACTGGGAAGCAGTGAAGATCTGAGAATTACCTGCTCTGTTCACTATTGGCACACCAACTGTGGGTGCATCAAATGGTTAAGGGCTAGAGATATGTACAGGTGTGAAAGGGGGGAAAAATCCCACGTGCTAGTGCTTTGCAGTAGCAGGTCATGTGGCTGAGTTAAGTGAAGCTTACATCGTCCCTGGTTAACAGAAGCAGCCTTTGGGCTATGAGATAATACTCTTTTCAGGGTCCTTACATGAGTGGAGAGCCTTGAGGGAATAAGCCCATCCAAATTAGTGTGAGACTTCAAGAGGAATTAATCTACTTTTGAAGCTGGAGATCTAAGCAAACCTAAATGTCCTGCTCTTTTTAGGTCACTGCTATATTTATTACTTTTTTTTTCAGTTGGGTTTGCTTTTTAATGTAAATATTAAATTAACTGACTCTCCCTAATTTCTCGGGTCATGACTGGTAATAGGAAGAAGACTACAGCACAAACATGAACTTTGTAAACTCTCACTATGAGCTCTCTCTTTACTCTTCACCCTAGGGACAATTGGTCTCTGACTTCGAGTACGGTTCTCAGCAGACAGCTAATCTGTTCTATAAACAAACTGATTTCTATTCCCTTGGGAAAAAAACCCAACCCAAATAAATGTACTATCTATGAAATCAATGTTCCAATCCAAAGGAGAAGCAAACAGCCAACACTCGGCATCTGGGTTAGTTTTCTTTACTTTTATGCCCTCTTGATGACATCTCTGCAAATCATCAGCTGTTTCAATGAAAGGCCATGCACCATTTTTTTTCCCATGAAGGAGAATGAAACAGTTAAATTTGCCGTTTGAGAATCCAGGAGAGTTACAGCTTATCTAAGGGCTGCATTTATATCTATTCTAGCCAGTGGGAATGTTAGAAAGGAGCAAGGAAAAGTGCATGAGCGGTACTTTTCACATAAATAAAAGCCATGATTTAGTCCTACTGTATGAAAGCCAGTAGAATAATTATTTTATCGATGACTACAGCAACCAAAGTATCCTGCCCTGAAGTCCTCCCTAGCTACAAGGACTTGTAAATCCTATTTTGATCTGGGACCTGGAATTCCTCTTCACGTTCTGGCACTTGCCCAAGGACGACACACTGGGATTCAGTGGAGTCCTTTGTAGGTGAGGTACATCAGATATAATCTCCATCAAGTCATCCTTGGCACTCCACCAGCCATTTGGCTATCAAGGCTGTGAGCACCCCACAGTTTCTAGGAAGGCTCAGACGTGCTGGCATGTGAGGTGCACCCTTTCAGAACTGTTTCCACCCCCCTCACTAACTACAATGATTTTAAGGACCATAGATATTCCCCTGAACAGTATTGCTAATCCATCAATTTGGCACAATATGATCACGCTGTTATAATATCGATGTAATATTTGATAAAAGAGTGAGTCTGCTGAGCTAGATGAGCTGATTTTCTCATACAGGGAACTTTTTTGATGCTTTAGGCCCACTACTATGCTGTGCTCTTGACAGTGAAGCATAATCCTAAACAAGTTTTTGTTTAATTCATAGAAAAGGCTATGGAGAAAAGATTTTGTCAGATTTGTAATTCTGTTTCGGCAAAGATATTAGCTAAATATAGAAAGAATACTCCATGGAAGGCTGTGAATCATCACACACTCATGATCATCTGTACAGTAACCTAAGGGGTTTAACCCGATTCTTTGATCCATAGGTCCTGCCATGACTCCACCACCTCCACCTGACAGGCTGCATTGAGATCCTGGTCTTTGTCCCAGGACCACACTGTACAATTCAGTGGAAGTGACAGGATGTGATTTGTCCTGTGTAATCTCTCATGCCCCCTGCGCTGAACCGGCTGTTACCAAGGCTGTCGTCCACACCGTGCCCAGCACTGTGTTTCTGACCCAGGAGGAGTGTTACTACTGCCTGCCTTAGAGCACAGATCAGGACCTCCCGGTACAGAGGCTGCAGAACTCTAGGTCTTCCCTAGCAGTGATGGGGTGAGACATTTAATTTGGTTGCGAACAGACTTCACCCAGAAAGTGGCTTAATCATTGCTCAGGTATCAGCACCACTCCAGAAAGTCCCAAGCTCATGTTGTATGTTTCTGAGAAGTGTGTAACATGAAGGGAGGGAACAGACTTCTGCACTATCCTGCCAGGATCCTGGGTGTTTGGTTCACTTTCTAGGATATCTTGCAAAGAAAATATCATGTCTGCAAATGTGCTGCTTAGGGACATGTTGTGGATCACGGCTTCTGCCCAGCCTGTGTTTGGAGAGATGACAGAAGTAAATTATAGAGACTCGTAAGTATGAGCCAGTCTGCAGATTTGGATGCTCAGTTTACAGAGACAGATCTGAATACCAAGACAGAGTATATTCACCCCAAATATGGTCCATTAGAGGAGAAGGTGATTCTGAGCATCTGGAGACATTGCTGCACGTTTTGAGCTATGAGCTGCACAGCCAGGTGCAGATAAAAAATCCCTCGCATGGTGAAAACTTTTGGTCCTTAGTAAGGAACATACATTGATAGGAGCTAGTGACAGGTCAGTGAAATGCAGACTTACTGTCTCCTCTCAAATCTTTCCACTACTGGATGAGTCCTCTGTAGGTACTTTTCAAAGACTCTGGCTATAAGTGTACAATGTTGTAGACAAAAAAAAGGTCATGAGACATTGGATTTTCTATATGTGAAAGTTCAAGAGGAGTGAGGATTAAAGACAGAATGTTTTCTTGCTAATAAAAGGGACATATTTTAATCAACATGGGGTTTTTCATCAAAGAGGAGACATCAAATCTCATTTAGATTTGTTTTGAATTAAACTGGCACAGTCTGGCCTTGAGAAAAGTTGACATATGAAAAATTGCCTTCTCTATTGGCATGAAACAAACCTCTCAGGGTTTTTATGCAATGGGAATGGCATAGACTATCTGGATCTTAATTGCATGTCACTGTATCTTTGTTCTAATATTAGAAAAGTAGACAGATAGATAGATAGAAGGATGGATGGATGGATGGACGGATAGATAGATAGATAGATAGATAGATAGATAGATAGAGGAGCTGGCAAATTATCTGCTAGCCTCCATTTTCAGTCGGTTGCATGACACCTAAGGAGATATTTTCATAGAACAGAGAAACTCCTATTTACAGGCATACTTACAACTATAAAAGTACAAAACGGTGAATTTACTGAGTAGGTCACCATTCATTTTTCTGCCTGTTTCATGAAACTGACCCCAAGTAGCAGATTTGAGCAGGAGGGTCATAACTTCTAGAAGATAAGAGAGCTGACTCCGGAGGGCCCCTCAGATGAAGTCCTGCATCGTTAGGAGTATTAATAAGCAATGCCTTGTAAAGGGAGATTCCTGCTGTCATCCTGAGAAGAAAGATATCTATGCTGACCCATCTTACTGAATGTTAGCACTCGGGATTTCCAAATAGCAAAGCAAAACTACAGTCCTTGGGAAGCTGACATTATGACAGTCATAAAGTCGGTTTCTTTAGAAAGAGAGAGAGTTGATTTTCCTTTATCACTCTGCTTTATACATGTCAGATACCTTTGAGGCATGGGGAACAAAATGTAGCTGTCGAGCTTCTTTTATTTGGCTCTTGCAGAGCATCCTACACCTCAGCAGAAAACAGGGAAATCTTTGTGGGTCTTACATTTTCCTCCTCTGGAGAAGGGCTTTTTATGCTCCATTTGATGATTCAGCACCAGTACTTTTTTTGTTTTTGTCTAATTTGAACTCAATTACTACTTAGCCAAAACTCAGTGATCAGAGTAATAGCTAACTGGTCCAGTAATTATCCTCAGACTCTTTTACCAGCTGTTTCTTTCTTTTAAAAGCATTCATGTTCCTCTCAGGCTTTTTGTGAGTTATGCCACTTCTTCAGGACCCCAATTTGCAATTAGTGCTGAAGGATAATACCTAAAGGATATTTCCTTTTCAGGTATTGAGGCTATTTCTGAAATGGCTGCTGCTAAATCATGTGAAGCAGAACACAGCACAGCTTTCTTCAGTTGTAGGCAGGACTGGATAGGGCACTTCAAGAGGTCATTTTCCTCTTCACTTTAGCTGCTCGTGTTTTCTTGTAAAGTCTTTAAAAAGGGTCTGCTGCTACATCCTCTCATTTTACAGTTGTCATTCGCTTTTTTCCTAAATATGTACTGCAGCCCAGTGTGGAGAAAAAAAGCCCTGTGCTTAATCAAAAAGCATCTGCTATGGAGCATTTCAGTCCTACACTGAGGATCCATAATACATCATGGTAGCACCCGCAGAGAAAGCAAGATGCTACCTGTACATATCTATTTTATCAGGTTTGCAAACTACACCTTATTCCAAGTGTTTTAAAGCAGAACCATATACTCTGAGTTTCATATACTGGCCTTTTAATCCCAACAGGATACACATGATATTCCTGTCCTTGTGGTGCATGGACTTAGCAAAGGCTTTCTCAGTATAATTTCTTTCAAAAGCAGAATCCATCAAATAAGCTATAACAGCACAACTTATCCTATTGCTTACAATCAATTCTCCATCAGTATGAGCAATAGGTAAACTTTCCACAAAACTGGGATTTACCAAGAAATTCTTTATGCAGATGTTGCCAACAACTGCATCACTGCATATTGATCATGGTTGCAGTTGTTCATTATTACAAAATATTCCTTTTGGTTTTCTTTTTAAAATAAAGTTGCTTCTATTGCTGTTGCTGGACCCTGTGAGAGAGAAAAGTGTGGTTCCTACCTCAATTGATTTTCCAAAGTTTTGGGGGCAATGATTGAATGCTTCTGTGACACTCTCTTGTTGTATGAACAAAATCCTGAGAAAACCATCGATGTTGTCGCTAACAATGGAGGAAGCCATACATGTGACTTTGCAGGATTACTCCTTCTAGGGTACAAGGTCAGGCTTACCTGGGAGCGTCGCCATGCAGTGGGATGTGGTGGTCTATGCTGGGAAACTGTGGGAAAGTTCCCAGGTCTGATCGTGCCCTGTCGCAGCTAACATGGCCTCACATGGCTTTCAGGCACGCTTTGGCAGGCACCGTGCCCAGCCGGGCCTCGCGGGCAGCTGGCCTCTTCGCTGGTGCAGGCAGATTGCCAGCATTGCAGCAGCTTTGAAGATGGCCCAACGCTGAGCAGAGGTTTGGACGAGGTGCCCTCCAGGAGTCCCTCCCAACCCCTGTTTTTCTGCAGTTGTAGGAGCTGAGTCTTTTCATGTTTCCAGACTCGGTGCCTGGCAAACTGAATTATTAGTATGGATATACCTATAGGGCCTATGCAATAGTCTAGAAACTGAGTGGGGGTTTTTCCCAACGGTTGGTCATTTTCAGCATATTCCCCTTGAATTTGTGGAGGCCATTCCTCCTGACAGGATGCACCCATCTGTTTTTAGACCTGCTGACACAAACTCTGGGATGTATTGGGCCTGCTGAGATCTTGCTTGTGAGCTCTTCCAAACAGCTGTGGAGAAGGGTCTGCTTTCCCCCGTGTCGCGTGGGGAGCATGGAGGCAGTGGCGTGGTCCAGGCAAGCGTATCTTGACCTGCGCAGCAGACTGCGTATTGCCAAGTGAGCCTTAGCAATGGTGAAAAAGACTATTAAAATTTTTGTAATGCCAGAGTATATGTAATAGTCTTTGGCAGGCTTTCAAGACACGCAGGCTGTTACCATCAGTAAAGTTGCGTACTGAAACCTCACAACCTGGGGAAATCGAGTCTTGATAGAGTTGCTCAAGGTTCCTCTCAGTACTTGTATTAATAAAGCTTGTACTTTGGTCTAACTTACCTCACAAAGAATTTGAAAATATTTTAGCAATTTAATACTTTGTGGACTTACCCTGCTCTCACAGACGTGGGAATGCGCTTTCTTCCTGGCAGAAGGTCCTAACACTCTCCTTTTTCTTTGGGAAATAAAACAAGTGTCTTCAAGCTTCACGCATCTAGTAGAAATGTAATTTTTTGTTCTCTGAAAAGTGTATTTTTATATTTTCTCTTCAAAATGCCAGTGCTTGTAGACTTTGAACAATCTAGGTACTTTTCACTACAAACTGTGCTAATCCAGGTTCCCAGACTGCTTTTTTGTGGTTGTATAGTTACATGTCTCCTCCTGCCTTGTTTTCCCATGCTGTGGTGAAGTGGGAAAATAGGTTTCCATTCAAAATGCCAATAATGTGAAAAAAGGGGCCCCATTAGGAGCATGTTTTTGCTCAGACAGTCCCAAAGTTAACTGGGAGGGAAGCAAATCTCTAAGTGTCCAATATTGTATTTCTTGGGTTTGTTTACAAAATATATGGTTGTGTAAAATCATAATAACAGTTTCTTCACCAGGTTTAAGTTTTTAATACAAGGCAGATGGCACTAACCAAAGGAACATTGCAAAGACAAAAAAAAAAAAATCATCACTCTTATGTTTTTCATCTTCCTAACAAATACTGAATTCTACACCTTCTTTTTCCATTAAGAGACAGCCAACACAGAATGGCCAATAGTATCTAAAATTGTACACTATGAGAGTTTTACTCCAGAACTCTGCCCCCAAATGTCTTAACAAAACTGAACAGATACACTTTGCCCTTAAATTCCCAAGAATTTTTCTGCCTCTGATTTTGTTGTGTTTTAGGCTCACAGCAAAACAAATAAATAAGATGGACACGTTGTTCTTTTCGTGTCACATAACAGTAAAGATCGTACTTTAATGCTTCAGGATCTTTAATTTGGAACATAAAACAAAGGTGGTGGTACACAGAGAAAAGCTTAACACTATTTACAGCAGTTTCTTTCATATTTGTCATCTTTGACCATGCAAGAGTTTTTTAACTCAAGTTTAACCAGTTCATCGGCTGCCTGAGCTGCACTTATATACCTGTGGATCAATGATACAGTCTGCGAGTAGGACGTTCCTGCAGCAGTTCAAGCTAGTCCATCTCGCACTCAAACAGAAATGGTACTTGAATTTGTAAACAGACTATGGCTCTATCATGTCTGGATGAATTCAAACCTCTCTCTCCAAGCAACTTTTTCAGATCCAGAACTCCATAATAATGTTCACTGTGCAGAGAATTAGAATGGTTTGGGATACATGAAGGTGATGAGTTCAGATCTACCTGAGCACTAACCTGTAAACACTGGTACAACAAGTCAACAGCATCGTCTTTAGGTTTGATCATCCCAGTTTCTTATGCAACCAGATTTTCTTTTTCCTCAGTTGCTAAAGGAAATGGGAAGGAGTGAGAAAGGGTGATGTGCATTTCCCCAAGGAACCATCAGGACACAGCTGGGTTGAGTACCCACACCTGGGAGCTGGGAGACATTCTCACATCACACAGTATAGTCATTACCACTGGTAGCCAATTCTGTACTTTTGCCTTTTTAACCTACAAATCATTTGCTTTCCAAGACTCTCAGTCAACAGGTTTTACTCAGAGTTTTTGGAAAACTTCTCATTTCCTCGGCAAAAGTTATCCTCTCTCAAACCCTGAATTATTTAGACTTCCCACCTGTCAAGTAAGAAAGCCTGCTTAAGATTTTTTTTTTACCCTGAAGAAGATAAACATTTTCCAATTTCATGTGCATTTTTTTTGACCAGCGTAAAAACCTTCTTCTTGTGGGGTGCAGAAGTGCTGACACGTTAAGGACAGCATTTGGCAACTCTGGAAGACAGTTTTCACGTTTTGCAAAAATAATAGCAAGGCATCTCTGCACCTTCTCGCATGCGGCACATAGCATCCTTTCCTACAGTTTATGAGTTATCATGACTGTTTTTTTATTCATGGCCTCTGAAATCAAGCTGTGGATGCTCTCCTGGCCGGCTGCTCTCTTCATGATCCCCTTGCCTATTGGCGTGCCTGTGGACGGGAGTTCCTGGGAAGGTTTCCGGCAGAACTTCCAGATGTTGTGCAGCAGCAGAATTAAAAGGTTTAGTGGTGCTTTTCCTTCTCTGATCTGTTCTTGTGCATGTGTGTGTGCTGTGTGAGTGTAGGGTGTGGGTGTGTATACATATACACATGAAGCATATGAACATAGTAAAGCTCAATGGACTCCAGTGTTGCCAGAACTGCAGTGATTATCTTACTATGTATAAATAGCCTGCAAATAACAAAACATATAGAATAGAGTATTATAAACTTTCCAACTGGAAAGAAAAACTTTACAACCCCTCACATTATTCATCACCCAGTCCTCAACAGAAATGGGAATGCAAAAACATTTGAACAAAACGTACCATCAGCATTTTCATCTTTACAGAAATGCATGTAATTGTCTTCTTTTCCCCTCTGTTGAAGCACCCATGCACATTTCATGCATTTTACCTCTTACTATGGGTTTAGGACTAGCCTTCTTTCCAGTTTTCCTCCTCTTATTTAAGTCTTTTTCTTAATAAACAGATGAAATGTTAGCCATATCAGCTTAATTTACTGTAATTTTTCAAGTAACATCAAAATGCTTGATAGTTTAAAAACATAATTGCAAAGCGATGTTTCTTGTAAAGTTTGTTATGGGGAAATTTCTCTGTCCTGCATGATTTACAAAAGATCACTGGCTTTCATCATTATGCAGACAATTCTGTAAGCAAGGCACAGACCGTAGTTATTAAAAGGCATATGGCCGAAACAGAAAAATGTGGGCATGCTCATTTACAGTTATAAAATAATTTATATCTACTTCATGTCTGTAATTGCCACTCTGTCCAGGAAGCCAAGAGCTTTTTAGATGAAAAAAAGAAGTTTAAATTACGATGTTTTTATGTTTTAATTTCACTGCTATTAAATTAAACCTTAACTTTATAGATCACATCATCCCTCCCACCGTATGCAACATGAAAAAGAACCATTTTGCAACATGATAATGAAATGAACATTCCTCCGACAACACTCTTACACCAGCATACAACTGAAAATGTTATCCTTTTCCTTTCAAACCAGAAATTTCCTTTCCCACAACTTCTAAGAGCAAACATGAAAATACAGGTTTTGGAAATGAGCCTCATGTTTTGTTCAGCTGTTGTGAGACTGGTTTTTCACCTTCATCATGAGAGCTTGAATCTTTCTTTAAGAAAGGAAAATTGACGTGCTTGAAGTCACAGGTGTCCTGAATATCTGGCAAAGGAAAACAGCCATGGATGTCAACAACACACTCCATATCAAAATGTTAGTGGTAAAGTGGTGGCAGCTGGCAGTCCTGTAGCTGCTCCCTAATCACCCCTAGTGGTTTACCTGGGGGGATTGCTTTGTGCTTTGGGACCGCACCACAAAGCTCACGTGAGCATCCTAATATGCCATGCAGTGGCTGTGACAACTGGTTTTACATTTCCAATCAGCAGAAGACACACTAGAAAAGATCCCTGCTTGGCTTCCATTACAGATGCAAGACACTTCCCCACCAGCCCTGGAAGAGGATTCAAGGCCTTGTCAGACAAAGAATAATGACAATTTAGATCAGTGATTGATGAGAACTCTTTAAATTGCCAAAAGCATTAATTTGAGTCCCCTGTGTCTCATAAGCTCACAGCTGTCTGCTTTCAGTTGTTTATTTCCAAACACAGAATTTTAATTTCTATCAGAGGTCTTCTACAAACATTTCAGTTCTTACTTCTGCAAAGTCCTTTCTGCACTGAAATTCCTTCACGTTACACACACCACTTTATTGTTAAATTATTCCTCTTCACCTTTTCCTGCAGCCAACATCCATCCACACCTTTTATTAGGGCTGCATGCAGATTTTGGTGTTTGCCACATGTGCCTTAATAATTTACACAACATTGCAATATTCTACCTATATTCTTCACATATTTAAGGGCCTTGATCTAAAATGTATTATCAGAGCTGAGTTGTGAATGATTCAGACTCATTTCTGTCAGGCTTTAAATGCTTAGACATTTATTGTTCCTACAGAAAACATTCATGCAGCTACCACAGTAACAAAAATATAAATAGCCATACAGTATATGTCTTCAAGTGATGATGTATTACTGTGGATACTTTTTATTATGTTACAGCTTGCATGAATTCCTCATTACCTTCAAATTTTTATTTTTATTTTTATAAACAGTTCTTTAGTTTAGAAATGTGTTGCAATCTATGTCACAAAGCATTCATTCTCCCACTGTACTGAGGGGTTATCAGTCTTCTGGGTTACACTCATTAAAACTCATGAGACTTTTGCAGACTCTTACATTACATTTAATAGGGAAATGCCATGCACTAGCTATTTTGGGGCGAAGCAGATGGAGTCTATTGTGTAACTGACAACGGTAGTAATAACAAATGAACTTTCCAAATACACATCCGTGTGTGAGGTGGGGAACATTATGGTTCATAATGGTGGTGGCCCAAAGCTACGTAATCCTGGGGTAGGGACACTCCCGCTACAACTGTTACAGTCTCTCTTGTAGGCAATGATTAACACTGTAAAGTGAAGGTCTGGGAGACAGAGGTGTAAGTCAGCCTTTGCTAGTTACATAGGCAACAAGCTCGTAAAGACAAATAGCATTCATTAGCATTGCTTAAGATACTGTCTACAGAGCATTATATTAGCTCAGGAAAAACGAGCTGGGACTCTTTCCTCTATGTCTGTTAAACTCGTTGTCAAGGGTTTAACTCACTTTATCTGTTTAACTCGCTGTCAAGGAGCCTCCAGAAAAGCTCATTCAGATCTGAAGACATCTTGAACGAGAAATACCAGTAAGTCATTTACTTGTAGTTTGTTCTAGTCCTCGACACAGCTGCGTGTTTCTTGCATGACACTTCAGCAGGTTGTGTCAGTCCATCCAGGCTCCATTGTCATGATTGTGGCTCTGCAGAGGATTTTCTGCACCATTAAGGACAACTTTCCTTCAGCAAAAAATGAAGAGGTTCTGGGGGTCCCAGGCACCTCTCCACCTGCCTTCCCCTTTAGACCTGAGGCCAAAGTGTTCTTAGATAAAAGGTCTGTCACTGGTAGGATGCTCCTCAAACCACAGCTGGGTTTGGATAACCTGCCTGTCCACCTCATGGGGTCCATATCAATGAAAACAGACTTTGTTTTCAGACAAAATCATGGTTTTCCACAGAAAGATGAAACTTGTAAAAGTATTTAGAAACCCATTTTGCCACCAGAAAGAGTCTCCTCCAGTTCTCCTGCAGTCGCTGGTGGGAGCAGGCATCCCGAGGGGTGGTAGTGGTGCTGGGGAAGGCCTGTGTGTCCATCATCATTGATGGGTCTTGGACTCAACCTTTCCACGGGTGCTCACCCTGCTAAAGGACTGGTACCCAGTTGAGGTGGTTGAGCCGTACTGGTTTAGGACCACATAACGCTGGGAGAGCAAAGACAAATGGCCCTGAAAGACAAACACCTTGAGCTGTGTCAGTATTTGGACATCCTGAAGAGGAAGACTGTGTTTGTCTCAGTGTTTAAAAAAACAGTCAGGCACTGGCTCGCCTCAGAAGCGGTCACCATTGCCGCGAGGAGGCCCAGCTCGCCATTACATTAGCACCACACTGTGGTCATTTGCTACTACTGCAAAAGCACTTGTGCTTTTGAGACATATTTTATCCTCAGGGGTAAAACATTTTTAAAATACATATTTATTCTACGGGATAAAATAATCCAGGGGTTCAGAAATGTCAGCTTGAAGCTGCCACCTGACCCACCTGTGACAGGCAGTGGGTAAACAACATTTTCGGCGCCGGGCCTGGGAGCGGGTAGGAGGCCGGTTGTACCCTGTCGTCACCTGCCTTCCCCACAGCGTCAGCCGAGAAGGAGGTGGACTCTGAAGGGGGAGAGTCAGCTCCACGAAAAATTAAGCGCTTCCTTCTCTCTCCGGTGGAGGAGCTTGGGCTGTCACCTTCCCGGGAGCGGGGCCTCACACTACAACCCTGGGCCTCGGCGGTGGCAGTGGCAGCCATCCCACACCAGGCCGGGCTGGGCTGCTGGTGCCCTGTGTTACCTCCTCTCACCTCTCTTCTGTGCCAGCACACATCAGTAACCGCCGCTGGTGAAAGCGCCTTTGTGTCCTGTCAGTTAACACCCGTGCCAACACGTATTCACCTTTCCATTCAGACTGTGGCAGAACAGAGAGATTTCTGGAAGTGTACCTGCAAAGATCTTCCACACCTTTTCCAATATAAATACAGATTTTAGGGCAGGATGGTAAACAACTAAATTCAGCAGGATATATTTTTCTGTAGTGTCGCTTCACTGACTTTGAAATGTTAAAATGTGTTAAGAAGTTGTATCTCAAAACTGAAAGTTGCTGTGGCAGAGCACACTCCCATTTTTGACTGAGCAAATATTTGCCATCAAGACCTATTTGGGACCTATGCAGAGTGTTAGCCATTTTGCAGGTTTGAATATTTTTCTTTCCTGGGTCAGTATACACGATCCCTTTCTAGCAACAAAATGGAGGTGGGTGCTGGTAGGCCTTGGCTCCTTAATCCTTTACTTTGTTTGCATGGTACACTATGGGAAGGAAGGTCTGAGCGTGCACCAGCAGCTGGTTTTGATTTGCCTTCCTACCAGGCTTGGGAGGCTGTGTAAGGTGCAGCCAGGCTCTGCTGGCCTCGGTCTCTCCATCAGGGCCCAAGGAGCCGGGTGTCAGTCAGGACCTTCAGCATCTGCACCTGAGCCTGCAGCAACCTGAACGCGTCAGTCTGATTTTCACACATGTTGATTCACCACAACCAACAAAATTCAGGATCTCTAAAAACTCGGGCACTTATTTGGGAATATAAATATGCATTCAGACATCAGACTAACAAGGTTGTCTTGTTAGCTTGTATTAGTAATTAAAGAACATCAATAATGCTGATTTTTGTAAACTTTTTTTGTAAGATCTTGTTCTTTATTCTCCAGTGTAAATTGCCACAATATGACATTTTTGACCACAGCATGATATAGGTAAGATGAAAGAAAAATGGGAGGAGAGAAGAAGCAGATGACAGATCAAATCCCATCAAGGTCTAAACATTTCACCTACCCATGTTTAGAGCCGATGGGTCCCCGTTCTTTCCCCCTCTCCCCAGGAAAACGCTCCCAAGGCAGCAGAGGGCCAACAGGCGCCTTACCGGCTGTCTCTGTGGCTGGCAGATGAGAGCTGGCTCAGTGGCAGCTGCAGAGGAAGAAGAAAGGAGCAAAACCCAGAGCCAGAAGTTTCCAGGAGAGTTATTCGAAAGGCCTGTGGGCAACTGGCTTTCCAAATGAACATCTTCCCAATGAATGAAGAGAGCTCCTCGCCATCCCTAGCATTTTCTGGGCACAGCTGGAATCATAATGATCCCTAATTCTTATGCCATATGGCACATGCTCACCTGCTACCATATTCAGATGTGCACTGGACCATGACTTTGGCTATCCATACAATAACTGTCCGCTCCCTGTAGTCTTTATGTATCTCACAAATGGCACATGTAAATAGCATACTGATGTCATCAGTAGTCTGATCTAAGGCTTGTCTTCCTTAGATTTGTGTTATTGGTACTATCTCTACAAGAGAGAGTGATAGGCTCCTTAATGTCAAAGCCTGATCTTTTAAGATCAAAGTCTTTTCTTATTTCACTAAAATTTATTAAAAGAGTTACTCATTGCTGAAAACTCTTGACAGTTTAAGAAATATCAATCTATTGTAATTAAACACCAGCTGGCTGCTTGCAATTTAGAAAAATGGTAACTGTCTGTTTCAGATCACATATTGTAACTAACTGTGATTCACAGGAGCTTTTTTAAACATCATTTTCCAGTGACTGATCTTGCCAAGTGCTGCAAGAGCCTTTCTGTGAATCTGCAGGTATGTCAAACACTTAATGTTCATATATGCTGTACTGCTTTCTGGTGGAATAGATGTTTTATTGATTGATATATGTTCTATATGACTGAGATCTTATTTCCCGTAGTTCCCATTTACTCTTGATATTATCCAAATATTGATTTAAATAACGCACTGCAAGTAAGTACAACAATGCCCCCCAGGTTGGTAACATCTGATTCAGCAATCAATCTGATATCTCTGCATTTTACAGTTGGGGAGATGGAAGTGCAACTAACGTAAAAGGACATCTCAATGTATGTTGATAAATGTGTGAGCATTGCCAAATAACTAATTATTTTATCAATTTATGAAGCATAAACTGAGGAATGAATGCTTGATATTTGAGCAGTTGCTGATCAAGTTCAGAGAGAACACATGGAGAAACTTCCTAGGATGCTGCTTTTCCTTTCTTGATGATTCCTTACAGTTAGAAGCTGTCTTTGCAAATTTGAACGAGTCACAGAGATTTTTTTCAACAGCTGAAGTTTTTTTTTACATGGACACTGAAAGTATCTGGGCTGCTTTAAAAATGAAAGCTAACTGTGTGAAAATAAGTGGGTTTAGAAAGTGGGTTAAACTACACCAAGTAAAACTTGCTGTCCTCTTGAGTGCTCCCTTGCTCAGTCCTGTCATAGGAGCAGAAAACTAGACATGCAGAGATCCCATCCACTCCAGCGCCCTGTTCTGGGCAATAGCAATGGCAGACGACTTGGATAAGTCAGAAGAGCAGGCAAACATGTAGTGATCTCTTCCCCATTTGATCCCACAGCTTCCCCCATCCTGTAGCTCATAGGCCTCTTCACTTGGTCTTATAGTGATTTATCTTCTTGCTTACACTTGTTGTCTCTTGCTAATGTGGTTACGTTCATTCAATGCACCTGGCTCATTTCAGCTCGCTGCCCCTGCCAGGCAACACTCCCATGGACTAATAAACAAACAACAGCAGGAAGAAGACAAGGAGGAAGGAGAAGGAGGAAAAGGCCTTATAACATAATGAAGAAAAGCTCTCAACTCGTAATTGTTCATTCAGAGCCCTTGTAACAGGATTTAAATATTAAAGCTCATTAGAATGATATTGATAGAAAGCTGCACCACCAAAATCCCACTCCCGAAGGAGTCTGTTGGTTACAGCGAAGTACAGGGAAAACATGCACTGATTCATCTTCATGTTCTTGTTCCACTTCCAAACTGTCCAAATAGTTGTTATTGCTGAAGCAAAATGCTAAAAACATTTTGGAGGGGGCTACAGAGAAGAATTATATGCAAACTATGATAAGCAGAAAGAAATAGTGGTATTTAGTTAAAGAATTATAGTTTGCATTTCTCCAGATTACTTACTGATATGCTTCTTTCCAATTAAATACTGTCATTTGTTTCATATGGATTAGTAATAATCTTTTATTTCTGTCCCTGTGTAAAATATTTATATAAAAGCAAGCAAGATCAATAAAGTTTTAGGTGATATTTCATTGTTAAACTATAAACTGCTTTATTTGTCTCTGACACACACTGAGATAAGGCTCACAGTTGATATGGGAGATGTTACACCTAAATCCAGAAAAGAGTGGTCCCAACAAGAAACTGTCTGAAAGAGCAGTTCTTTACTGCTTGCTTGTATTCCTTTTTACTCAGTTTTTTTAAAAATCATAGAACAGTGATAGCCAATAACAGTAAGTATTGTTCTCGCATTGTAATTTTGACAAGGTCCTGGCATAGTAAGGACCCCATGATTAAATAATGGAGGGCACATAGCTGACTTGACAAGAGGAAAAAGCAGACTCTCCTCACCATTTCTTGTTAACTATGCGGTCCTGATTTAATAATATTTGGAATAAAATTACTTGGTGTTTTTGTTTGTAAATTCCCCTTTCTTCCTTACACAGACAATCCTCACGCCAAAAATGTTTTGCTGCTTAAAGAAGAGCAAACAGAATCTAAGACTGTGGTCTGGAATAATTGCGTCAGTCGGCAGGGAATAGACTCCTTCCACTCTTCCCTCTTGAGATTGCCCTTAAAAGCTGCTTATAGTCCTAACCACTTAAGTAGAAGAAAGATGTAAGTACCCTGAAAGTAATGGAAAGAGCAACAGGGATTAAGGGGCTGCAGGGACTCATTTACAAAGAACTATGTTTAAAGCATTGCACTTCATAGACAGATGATTTCGTCCTGGGTGGAAGTGCTTTAGATAACCACCACCGCTGTAGTCAGCCAGGAAAAACCACTTCTCTCACCATCTTCTGTAACCTGTAGGTGATCCTCCCATTAGATTTTCATCAATTTTTTTTTTTACTTTGCTGTATCTCTGAAGTGTATAGTATTTGTAGGCCATAAACATCAGAGTGAGTGACAAATTGCTGGAGCTACAGGGCAAAGTGCACACATGAAAATGTGCCTGGCTCTCTCAGGAACTGCCTGGCGTAGAGATTTATTAGGTTGTGATACAGCCTCCCAAAGGAAGCTGTGTAAATGTTATAATTTAAGAAATTTTAAATAAGGCCAGACAGCGCTTGAGGGAAGGTACTCTAGCTGTTTACATTTATGTAGTATCCTTCACAGCCGGGTCTCAGAGTACTGAACCAATAACTACAAAATAAAATTATCAGCACTTACTCTGCAGGTAACCAGTGCTTCTTTAGTCTTCTTTTAAGTGCCAAGATACAGACTGAGCAGTGAATTTCATAACTTAATTCAGAGTGCAGTTGCCACATGCCCCTGTCTCCAACTGACCTGAGTTAATAACTGAGGCAAAGCAAACATGGCATCCTGCTGCTTCGGACCTCAATGCACTGCCCTCAGGAACATAACCAAAGTGCAGATTAGCTGGAGACTGCTCTGCAGCCCTGGCTCAGGACTTTGAATGTAAATGAAGCAGACTGTGAAATCAGTATGTAATCTGATGGTAAACCGATGAAAAATCAACAGGACTAATGGTACATGTCTGGTAAAAGAAGAGCTGTTGTATTTTGACTGAAGATGCATCTTAGACACAGTGCAAAGTAGAAGTATGGTAAATAAGCATTACTGCTACATACAACAAACCCTAAAGAAGTTCTTTTTAGGGTTACATCTCTTTTCCAAGAAATTAGCTCAGCACTAGGTGGTTTTGTAGGCAGTAAAAAAGGACTTTCTGGAAGCAGACCTATGCATCAAAAATCTGAGAATCATAACCAAAAAAAAAAAAACCATTTTCTTCTTGGTGATGTAGGCAGTGAAACATGGCTGAACTACAAGAGAAGGGACCACCTGGCCTGAAATTTTTTTTCGACTGATATAATGAATCTACTGTTTGACTTCAACCAGTATCACTTCAGATACATGTTTGCTTGAATGCAAGTACCTCACCAGAGCACAAGGTGAATTCTGCAGACTCTGCTTTTAAATCCAGTAACTGTGAAGAGTGTGCAATAGGCAATTTCCAACATGCAGAGGCTTAGTGAACATGCCATGATTACAGGTAACAAGAGTTGGTCATTGTTTAGAAATATTAGAACTGTACAAAGACCTATAGAAAGTCATTGTTTCTGTACTATGGTACTGGTGCTGGTCTCCAAGTGCTGGTCATCTTTTGCTTTTCTTCATGCAGAAGACTGGGACCAAACTGAGGAGAAAAGAGCAGAGTGAGGAAGTGCAGTGGGTTTTGCTGTGCCTGAAAACCCACGCTGCTGCACATCTTGCTGCTGACCAGCTTATCATTTTGCTGTGTCCAGGTCTGCATTCCCAGCACAGTAACTAAAAGGAGAGAGAAACACAGCATAGGTGGCAACTGATGGCTCCGTAAGCTTTACTCCTGTGGCTCTGGTCACGTCGCATTGACAATATCATACAGGGAAAATTGGTGATACTGAAAACATGAAGCACTGAAATGGGCAACCCCAGGAGAAGCTGTTTCTCTTCAGCAATTTCAAGAGCACTTTTAGAAATAACAGGCAACTTCCACTGCTGACCAGAAGTAACAAAGGTCAAGAAAATCAGCTATATCGTCTTGCCAGAAAAGAAGACCTCTCTCCCATCAGTCTTCAGAGGCCTTGACGGTTGGCTGAGCCGATGCCAGGCCCTGCGGTAGCACTGTTTTGCACCAGGGGAGGCACTGCTTTAGCACAGTTTAAAAATGCAGTGACCCAGCTGGAGCTTGAGAACGCATTGCAATATCAAAAGGACACTCAACTTGTCCCTACATGGCATGGGGACATGGAGACGGGCCTATTCCACTGCTGCCAATATCACCCACCAACGTGGACATAGCAAAGATTCAGCGCTCACAGCATTCATGGCTGGTCCGTTGCCACCTTTGAATGCTGGAGACTAAAAGTAGACATTTACAGAGCAGAGCTGCCCTCCTCAGAGGAGGAGCTCATGTAGTCTGTGCATCCTAAAACAGGTGTCCCAAACAGGTGAGAAACCTGCACCCTAAAAACACCTTTTGTTGACTGCAAAAAAATCCTAAGGACCTGCTCAGTTGCAGAAGTCTGTACTGTAGGTTTCTATACGTTCTGTAAGACCATCACCATATGTTCACAAGGAAATTATAGTTCAATGAATGGCCTTGAGGGCCCTTGCTAATGAACACGTATTAGCTTACCTGTGGGATCTGACGTGGGTAAGCAGAGCTGTGTGAAATCACTCATCTGTGAAAATCTGATCCTCAGAGATGGGCAAAATTCAAAACAGTGATCTTTTGCTCCCCTTCTTTCCATGAGGATGACACATACGAATTATAGGGAATGGGAAAGTGACTGATAATTTACTCACATCATCCAAAAAATATTATTCAGCCCAGTTGAAAGAATAAGTGATTCTCTACCACCAGAAGGAGGAGGCATGTTTTTGAAGCTGGAGTGTCTTGACTCAAAAAAGCAGCTGATCCTGAATGTATTTTTTCATTTTAGTGGCACATTTAAACAAAAGGTGGAAGATTTTATTTTAGCCATTAGAGGTCAGTAAATCCAAGGTTATTCATCGGTTTGTTGAATTCAATTATAGAAAAAAATTAGAAACAAGGGAAAGATAAAAATAATTACAGCATTTCTGAAGCTTTGGGGTTAAATGTTGGGTGAAACAGAGTCTTGGAATAGAGATTTTAAGAGTAAAATTGTAGTTTTCAACTGAAAATCAGCACAGCTGAAAATTAGTCCATATCCTTCAGAATTTGTTGGTGTTCTCTTTGTAAGCCTTATTTCAATCACTTAAACAAAAATTTACAGATGACTGCCCAATACAAGATGCAGAATCAATCCAGGGAGCAGGGGGCTGGAACTAGAGAATGCTTTTCTCATACATGGACGTGTAACCACTACGCTATGCTACAGAGTTACGTTCTTGTATACTGCTGCCCTCTCGGACCAGGGATTTGTCTCTCCTGCTCCACAGCAGCACAGCTGCAGTGAGAAAGGTGCAAGGAAATACTGACTTCCACACACATACTGGGGGACAAGAAAGTCATATTGTTCCTCTTATACTACCGCCATTAACAGGAAATTTTCTTAATCTGAATAAGGTAACTGCACGTGATTTAATAATGTCTGATCCTAATCAATGCAACTCAGATAATGTATCTATTGACCAGCTAAAACTAAGCTTGCTTTCTGACCCCTGCCAGAGAAAAACTTGGGCTCATTTCTCTTCTGAACCTTCTCCCTCCAATGTCTTTCTGCTGTCTAATTTTCTGTTAGCCTATCTGAAGCTAACTTGATGTATGCTGCCTCTAATGATTGCTCAAATTTGCTGAACAGCTCTTCATATTTTACGGCTCCTGGGTGCTAAGGTGCTAACCTGCAGCCTGGAGGCATCTCCTTGCTCCATGCAAGCACATGCCTCTGGACCATACGTCTTGCTATGCCAGGCTGCCATGTTACCTGGTATGAACCTTAACCTTGATGCCTAACTCCCCAAATATTTGAAACAGAGGGCATGCAAGCACAAGTCTGGTGAAGCACATGCCCTGATGTGCGCACTCACTCTCATTATGGCAACTTGCCAGGAGAGGAGACAGACACAGGTCTCTTAATCAGTTACAGGAAGACTGTTAGGTTGCCAAAGTGATGTCGCTGTCAAAAATACAAAAGCCAACCTGAATGGAATATTCTCATTGAAAAAGTGTTTATAACATTGTATAAGGCCAAGGTGAAACTTCCTCTGGAGTTGTCTGCAGTCCCGTCTCAGACAGTCTGACTTCCAGGCAAGGAAGACCACCCAAAAGACAAATGGGTATAGACAGGGCCACAGCGATGATCAACAGAAAAGCAAAGAACCTAAAACAGTACAGCTTGTCTAACCTGGCAAAATAAAGGCTAAGGATAGTTATGACAGTTGACTATAAATACATTGAGGGGTGACTGTAGAGGAGGGAGACAAGCTATTCAGGATGAAGAATATACTTGGCGCAAAAACAGATGGGTATAAATTGCCTGTAAATAAAATTTAGGCCGGAACTCAGGAAAAGGTTTCCAGGTCTCTCAAATGCCTCTATTTCTCATGGGCAACAAATGATTAATTTAAATGTAGATACTTGTTAATTAAAGAAATGACAAGACATGATTGCCCATGATAGGAGGGGACTGGAACTGGTGATCCAGCAGGCCTGTAGGATCGTTAGCTAGCCAGACCCCTTTAAAAGTTCTTTACAAATAGGTCTTCAAAGAATAGCTCCATGGGGTCCAGTTCTGCCGTGTGTGCTCGCACAGCGTTTCATGGGAATCCCTCACAGTGATGAAATTAAGGCTTCCAGCCGCTGACTGACAGGTAGATTGCCAAGGCCTGCATGCAAGACAATACGAGGTGACAGCTTGCAGATCACGTGAGCTTTATGTCAACAAGGAACATGGACCTTGGATGGGTGAAGAACCCCCTTTATTTATGACTCTCAGGTATTTGCATTGAAAACTGTGGTCCTGGGATGAAGGGGGAAAAAAAAGGATTAGTCTTCTCTAAAGTCCAAAAGCAGATAGGCACAGAGCAAGGTTTCTGCTTAGTCTGTGCCAGCACAGAAGGGAAAGACATTGAGGATATGTTCAGCATGTGTTCAGAAGCTTCTTCTTTTATTCTGAAGAAATAAAACTGAAGCAGTAAAGTAAAAGGAACTGAATCCTATGGTTGGGGATTTGAACTCGGGCTGGTGAGTCAGCCCTGTGGCATCCAGAAATAGTCTTCTGCTTTGAAACAAAATGTGTGTCAGCAAGGGGTTCTTCCTTCTGAGGAGAGGCTGGGCCTCCCCACTGCGTCGGTGACTGCAGCTTTGGTGGGACAAGGAAAGACTTTGCCATCACCCCCAGGGAAGCCAAAGGGAAGGCAGGGTCTTCCACAGCCCTGTAATGGCAGGTTGTGCAAAGATTAGAGAATGGGGTTGTTGATCTTGCAGAGTCACTGCGCAGCCCCTGTCCCTCAAGGACCACATGCTAACAGATTTTGTTCTCAAAAGTAGAAGCTGAACTTCATGCTCTTCTGTCCAGGTTCAGGAACAGTCTGATTTATGCAAGTCTTGAGCATTCAATAACTTTCTTTAATTTCAGTGGTTGGGTTTTTTTGTAAATAATGTATCATTCTGTGTTAATAGAGAAGAATGCCACAAGACTGTCAAAATAATAAACAGCTTGGTGTATGTGACATTTTAATAATTCTCCTCCTTAAGTATCATGGCCCTTATCATCATCCTAACTCAATGACAAATGATTTGATTTTTCATTTTCTCTAATCAAGAGCTCTGGAACTAAATCATTTTACTTAATGGGAACAGCAAAGTCACTTGAATAATACAGATTCAGAACTCAAGTCAGACGTGACTTCTGAGCAATGTGCTATCTGGGTCAAACTGTGGATAAAAAAAGGAAGAGTAGAGACTAGGATGAAAAAGACAGAAAAATAACCAAAGACAGAAGCAAAAATTTAGTCTGTTTCAGTTTAGAAGATAGCACATCACATTAAAAGACTAGAAGACAAACACATCATCAGCTCTGTTTTCATCACTTAGAGTAGATATTTTAAGAAACTTCATCAACTAAGTAGGAAGTTGCTATGTGGCTAATAAGGAAGATTGGATGAGGTAACAACACAAACAGCCTCAGGAAAAACCCCATGATATAAACTGATGGCTACAGCTAAAAGCTGCTATTTAAACATTTTTTTATTGATGTAAGAGCTATCATGTGTTCTTCATGCTGCAGTATCCACCTTGAAGGTCATATTTGAAACAATGCGTGTTGCTCTGAGCCTATGTAAGAGAGACATTGTAGATGCAGAATAACAATTTGGTCCCTGCACCATGCTCTCATGCACCGAGACTGTATGTATGGGCACGGTGCAAACCACTTCTGACATTTCTCTGCAAACTGCCCAGCCCTTCTGCCAGTGCTGTGACGTGAGGCGGGCTGGCGGCCCTGCAGGAAGAAACTTTTTGCTGGCGGTGTGCAGCAGACGTGATTCCCCAGGCATTGCTTGTGTCCAGCTCTCACTGTGCTGGGGCATAAGAAGTACCACAATACAGCGTAAAGTGATGTGAGCAGACCTTAGCAGCAAGAGCTGTAAGCTACTATTCATACCAGCCTTCCTATTGATTTAAAAGCAATTATTTGCCTGAGTAAGCCCTGCTTATCTGAGAAAGAGGTTACAAAGTCATGGCCAGAGGCTTCTGAAAACTCCTGTCAGTGCCAGATATGTGTGTTGTGAGACTTGCGCTCTACTTTCATGAGGTGCTTACAGTCCTGAGTCTTCAACCAAGTCTTCTGTGCCCTTCTGTTTTGGAGTTATTCTACATGGCCATAGCATTCCTTGGTGTCTTTTAGAAAGATTTGGGATGTGACTAAGTTTGGCAAGCTTTCTAGGTGGTCCTGAAGTACATAGCCCTGCCAAGGGTCTTTGCTACTAGCCAGCCCTTGACATGGTCTGCCAAATTCAGCTTGGACTTGTGAGGGGCTGAGGAGAGGACAGCCCTGTGTCCAGCTTGGCTGCAGTTCCCCAAAGATGGACCAGCCCTTTTCCAGAGTGCTAAAAGAGGGTCATGAGCTGAGAGCACTCCCCATTTCTGGACTCTCTGGCCTGCACCATATATTAGGACTGCCTGAAGGTAGAGGTGGAGGGACAGCAACAGCCCGGATACACTGAGAGAGGGATGGCTAAAGAGGCAGCCCAGAACTGGCTGTAATCACAGCAGCCTTTTCAAACAGACATGTCCAAGTTGTATCCAGCTCAGCTCTGGGCACATTTTAACCTGACTGTGCTACATCTGGACTGCAGCTGGCCATCAGTTTGTCCGTCCCTTACTGCCTACAGAGTGGAAAGGGCAACAGTAAACATTTTGCTCCAAGCAATAATGAGTCTTTGGTCTAGGAGGGAAAGCCTTGAGAAGCAATTTCCAGCCTATGATTCCTAAAACTCTACAGCTGTGGAGAGGCTGAGTGACTCAGTGGACTAAGGTTATGCAGGCAATAAAAATTAATTCTATTTGGCTTCTGGTTTAGCACATAAATTTTGGTCAGCCATTTAATCTTTCCCACTCTCCCTTATGTGTAATACTGCAGTGGTAGGACTCAGTTCAAGGCATGCTCTGATATTCTCTGGAGCTGTAAAGGTAATATAACTGCTGAGCACCACTTGTGTCATGTCAGTTATATACCTTAGAGGCTTAAATGGTAGTGCTGACAGACCCTTAGTAATAGAAGCATTACAGGCATTAGCATGTCTATAAGTACAGGTAAATCTCTTCGTGTTTATTTTGTCCTCAAGTGGATCACCAAAATCAGTCTCTTGCTTCACACACATTAAATAACCTGTCCTGAATCTTAAGAATTTGTGGCTTTCTGTAGCACAAATCCTCTGCCAGAGCTTGCAGATGGCATGAGTTAAGCATGATCCGATTTGCTTTATTTCCGTTTCTTTTGAGGGGTACAGGTCCATATGCTGAAATCACGAAGCCACATTCTTGTGTTGCCCAGTTTTTCCTTTCTTTCATATACTTGGTGTGTTGGGTGCCATTAACATTTAAAGTACTATGAATATGTTCAGTCAGTAATGAAAGTCTTCACAGCTTTCTCAGCTACTGCTCATCATTTAACTAGTACTGAAATATGAAGAATGCATACTGCTTGAGCTTTGCCATTTGTTTTTAAAAAACGTTGGTTCTCGAACAGCGTGATGGAAAATTCTGTAGGATCAGTGTCTTTGGTGATACATAGAAAGACAACGGTCATGTGGTCCTCCAGCACCTTTTTTCCAGCTGCTGAAACTGAGATGCTGATTTTTATCTCCATAACACAGATCATGAAAGAGGACAGAAGAAATGGCCTTGATAGTAGCAGAATAGCAGAGAAATAATGACAAAATCACTTAGGAGTTACCTGCACTCTGGATACATTTGAGAAGCCCATAATAAACTCCTTTCATTAGAACACTTGGGATTTTGCTAAGCATGAAATAAGTGGAGATAAGAAGTTTGAGGCTGATGCAAGGAAAACACTAGCTATTCTCATAGATTAATTGCAGTCCTACCATTGCAGATCATAAAAAACCCAATTAATCTGCAATCATAAAGTTCTTGTACTCTATTTGAAATGCTGGGGGAAAAAAGAAATGTAATTCTTGACATCAAGTGAAAATGAAGTATGCAATGTGATACTTTGCATTTAGGAAGGGACCTCGAGTGGTCTTCTAGAAAGACCAGCCCAAAGCAAAACCAGCTCTGTTAAATAACTGCTGACAGACGTGTCGCATCTGTTCTTAAAAACCTCCATAAATAAAGATTCTCCACCCTTCCATTGTAAACTGAGATTTGTTTTCCACGAACAGAAATTTAGCAGTCTGGACCCATTTCACTGGAACACCAACTTTTATCAGAAAAAATTTCCTAGCAGTGATTGGTGCTCTTTCACTCCACTTTGCTGAATAAACTGCCTGCATTCAAGAAACTTTCCAATCTCATGAACCCAAATGTTGTCCCTTCTAGCACTGGAAAGCCTCTCGATCAAAGTAGCCGCTGCATAATCCAGAGAAGAGTTATGATCTAGAAACCTACACCAAATCGAGATCTATACTGAACGGAAACCCAAAGCAGTTATTCCAGGTATTTAGACCCCCCTCCCCTTGCCAGCATGCTGTTTGTAACCAACTCAAAACACTTTTCTTCCTTTTGCTTTGTCTACGATGGCCTTCCTCTACTCCTTCCCTCCCTGACTCACTCACACTGATAAACCTCTCTCCTTCTTCATGGTCCCTGCCCTATTGTAGCCCACCTAAATGATATTTCTAGACCAGATTTTGCAAAAGGCAGCTGAGCACTGAGGGGGATATTCTAATATACTCTAGTACTCCTTCAATACCTCCGAAAGGCTTCTGCCTATGCAGAACATGGAGGGGTAGCAGGTAGATATGTCCCTCTGGACATGGCAGTCCCCGTGACCACAGCTAATCCAACAGTTAGCCGAAGAAACTGCCTGTTCATTTTTTAACTTCTACCAATGCAGTGCGATTTTTCCTGCTGTGAGAGTGATTTTGCAGCCACTGTCATATGCCACTGGCCCCCCAAGTCCCCTGAGAGGCAACTGATAAACCAGCCTCACTATGCTTTTGTGGAAGTGGCAGTCTGTGCCCAGTCTCTGTGAGGAGGAGCTGCTGTGATGGATCTAATCCTCACAGGCAGAGGGGAGCCAACACGTGCAGGACTGCAGAGAACCTCACTTGCAGACCATGCTTTTGCTTTCTGAAGGAACAGCTGTTAATAGCCATTTTCTTACATTTTTGCTTTTAGGATGTTGAAAATCCCATCCAGGAGGCCTAAAGCAGTCCATTGGTATGGCTGACTGAGAAAGCCGATGTTTCTGAGCCTTGATGTCCATCATGCTTATTTATGAGGTGTCCTACACTAGGCCCTCATATCTAAAACATGGCCCACATATTGCAAGTCCTCATCATCCATTAATCCCTTGATTTTTTTTTGAGACATCAAGGCATAAGACATTTCCTCCTCTCTTATTTCTTGCCTAAGATTCATACTGGGATGGAAAAAATGATGCATTTTCTCCTGACATGTAAGTGTTACAGCTGACTCACAAGTGTTCCTGCTCCTCCAGGACTGCGGCTGCTCTGTCCCATTCTGCCTTGGAAATACAGCAAGGTTTAGGAATGACCCTTCCTTATATATTTAAGTAACATAACGTGCTAACTTTGAAATAGTTGCCCTTGTGTCATGTCCCCCCAACATTTATTTAATTCCTTCCCTTTTTCACTCCCACAATTTTCGTATGATGAAAGACTTGCAAACACAAATCCCTCAGGCAACTTGCAAAATATCAGCCTTTATCAAGACTGTTCATTCTGTCAATACAGCTTTTCTCTCATTCTGTTTTTCCTTTTCTGCCTTCTCTAGACCAATTCTGTGTGAAGAAGGAGGAATGAATTTTCCTCCCCTGCCCCTCTTGTAAGACTTTACAGATGGCCCTGGACTCACTGCACTGTAGAGCATCCTTATAGGGAAAGGGCCAGAGATCGCTTTGCTCAGGGCTCCCTGCGCTTCCCTCCTATTCCTCATTATCCCCTTTCTCTAAGGCCTTCACAGTCTTTCTTTCTGTCTCCTTTACAATGTTTTTCCTCTGCTCCCTTGCTCAGTTGACGTCTCTGCTTTGATCTGCCTCAGATCCCCCACACCTCTTCTCCCTGCTCTCTCCATTAGCACTTTCTTTCCCCCACGAGCACCCAGAGAAATTCTCCCATTGCCGGCACTTTTAATCCCTTTGGCTGCCCCTGCGTTGGTGAATTTACTCAAGGCCTGGGAAGACAGTGCCTGTAGTTACATCCCTGATGAAGAGCCTGCAAAAAGCACCAGTGTCCCAGGTCTGCTCAGTGGGGACCCTGCTGACTTCTGTTTATTATTGTTGGCCTTCGGCCAGGCCAGCCCAGCCAGTGGGCTCACTGGCAGTGCTTGTTCTGGTTGCTCTGGCTGGATGAAGGATCCCCCTGAAGGAAAACCTGGGGACTGGAGGAGCAGTGTGCTTGCGTGTCTGTGTGCGCACATGTGTCCATCGCTACCCAGCAGCAGCCCTGGCTCCTTGTGCAGGCTCCCGCATCCTTTTTATTGCTAAATTTCCATTTTCCTGCTACCCTGAAGGGGCCTCTGGCTCCTGCGTATCCGGCTGGAGCTCACTGGAG
Organism: Gymnogyps californianus; assembly: GCF_018139145.2. Taxonomy (NCBI): domain Eukaryota; kingdom Metazoa; phylum Chordata; class Aves; order Accipitriformes; family Cathartidae; genus Gymnogyps; species Gymnogyps californianus. The sequence goes on from NC_059471.1 coordinate 181,881,120, forward strand.
TCTCCTCCGGCATTCCTCCATGTTTCCTCACCAGTTCAGGGGGAAGAATAGCACTTACTGAATGGCCCATTCACGCCCTGGTAGACTTACAAACCACACAGAAAACACCGAGGGCTCCTCTGCAGAGCCGGCTCAGGCAGGAGCACCTGAGTCAGCAGGAGACTCGAGGCACAGTTGCTCCCGCTCAGGACTGAGCAGGCACCACCAAACGTTAGGATGGCACGGCAGACTGTGCCGGGACGGCCCTGCCCCGTGATGAGGCCATCGTCCCCATTGCTCACTGCAGACCTGGCAGCAAATTAACAGGTGGCAATGACCTCCAAAAGGAGCCTTGCGCTTCTGCCTTCAGCTCCAAGCGAGGAGCTGGATCATTTCCAAAGGCAATGTTATGTGTACTCATGTGGAGGTTGTGTAAATAAAGCAGTTCAAGGAATTAACTGGGTTTTCTGAGAAGCTGCAGCTTCTTGCCGCTGAACCCTCGGCAAGGCGGCGATCGGCAACCCTCGCTGTGGCACCGACCACTGCGCTCCTCGTGCTGCCCCTAGTCTTGGGCAAAGCTCTCTGCTGCCCAGGAAAAACTGTCCGTGGGACAAGTGGTTTCAATCATTCGTTCACATTAACTGGGGAACATCTGTACCTTGTTTCGTACGGGATCCATTTGTGCTTGGTCATATGTAAGGAATTTGCAGGCTTAAAAAGGCTGGGAGTAATTTTCAGCCTCTCTAGACAAAAGTTTACATGATAGGCCTTTAATTGCATTTTCTGCTGGCTCTGCTGTTGGTGGCCCTGGTACCCAGGCTCTTACCCTGCTATTGGTCTCCAGAATCAATATTACCTTGCATTTTAAAAGGTGCTTTGGGAAGTCCCCAACATGTGAAAACAGCTGAATGTAGCAATGGTGCAAGTATACTGGGGCCAGTATCCCAGGCTGTACAAACAGCTGCCTTGCCTGCCTATTTTGACAACAGAAAATGTTGAGGAAACATAATCCCAAGTCTGTTTGGTTGGTGCAGCATTCACCTCTGGAGTTCTACACCTTACACTTTCACATCGCACACTTTTTCTTAATTTAGCTGAACTTCAAGTTTTGGCAAAAGACCATAGCGTTTTAGACATAACCCGTCACAAGAGTGGAACAAGGATCTTTCCTTTCTGAACCTGACTGGACTTCTGTAAATTTTAGTAAAAATCCCTTGTCACATTTTCATTTATAAAACTGAAACAAGGTTGTTCGGGTGCCCACCTCACAAGGGATTAGGAGGTGCCTCAAAGGGCTTATGAGACTGAAAATACTTTACTACTCCTCAGTCCTCTTGCCCACTTACGTATTGTTTGGAGGCTCAGATCATCAAAGATGTTGGGGTGACTCTTGTTATTAACAGGGATTAAGCTAGATGATAGAAGTAACCCAGGGGATCAGGGGGTGCTAGGTTCATAATGCTCCCGAGGCTATTGGCAGTAACTGTTGATCTTGACTGCAACTTTTCCCTGTGCGTGCAGTTCAGTGAAGGTGTGGGTATATGTCCAATGCACACAGTCGCAGATACACAGATGCATAGATATGAAGGTAAAAGGGATTTTGGAATACCCAAGATATTGCTGCTGTCCCTTCAGAATAAAAAACAAGTTAGTAGCTTGATCTTGCTTTCATTACACAGGTAAGAAATTCATGAAATCAGTGTGACTAATCCTGTGATTAAGGACTGCAGACCAGGTCTGGGACTTAATCTCTTCTGAGAAAATCCCAGTTTAACAGGAGTAAAATGATCCTAGTATCAGGTCATGAGGGACTGTGTTTCAAGCATGTGGAAGAAGAAATTATAATTAATTTTCAGTTTGGAGGGATATTTTTGTGTTTAGGTAAGTCTATTATAGATGTGTAAGCATTTGTGTGTTTGGCTGCAGCTGTAAAGTAATGATAATTTTTATTAGAAAATGAAGATCATCTGAACGCAAGGCTCTTGCAGGACAGCACAGTGATTTTGAAGCACGAAAGGAAGAACGCGGTTGTTTGCAGAAAATGCAATGACAAAGAGGAGATGCAGTGTCCTTTTTCAGGAGTCACATTTAAAGAGTAAGATTAGAAGTGCATTATCTTGATGCGGGATTACAGAAAGCCCACTTGCACAGCTGGTGCAACTGGCACTGAGAGGAAGACAGTCTGCCTGCTCTCCAGCTTCTAATAACATCACGCTATTTTCGATATACTGTAGGATAACACTGGGGAAGGGTCTTACTGAATTTTAAAATAATTGCTATATATGTATATATATGTGTGTCTGCGTGTGCTTGTGTCTGTGTGAGGCTAACCATTGTCTTTTGCTATTTCCAGTTTCTTAAATATCACACAGAGCTGTTTAATTCAGTGCAACTTTTTTTTAACTTCCTTCAACTCTTATTTTTGAATGTCCTTCTTTCAGTGTGCTTTCCAGGAAGGGAGGGAAGAGGGAGCAGAATAAACATCCATAGCTAGGTCTTGTTTTCAGACCAGTTCGGTACATTCCTGCAGGCCGGGTAGAAGAGGAAGAGTGTCTGCTGTGTTTTCTCAAAGTTACAAGCAGTCCAGACATTTCAGAGGTTATTCATTTGGGGGAGGGGGGCACATTTTGCCCATCCACGTATACTGAGTGGACCCAGAAGAAGACGAGAGCGCAGACAGATGCAGCCAGCAGACCTTCCAGGTGGGACGGTGGCAGATCTGTGAACTGAGCCATTAGACAGCACCGTTTGCACCCACAGTTTTACAAGAGCATCATGTGCTACCTACAAGGCTGAGACAGAGAGACCTTTGCAAGTTATTTCTACAGATAGCCTGAAACTGGTAACCAAACAGTTTATAGTCTTTGTCTCTACTGTTATTGTGTTTGCAGGTACCTAAACTGCTCAAATAGAAGTTATGTCTGTGATTAAGCATTTGCAGGCTCAGAGCCTCAAAGGTCAGGAGATAGCTAGGCTAAATTCTTACCCTGGTTAGCCCACACCACCCATCCCTAAACACACATGTAGAAAACATAAACATGCAGAAACTAAAAGGAACCTGTTTTTGTAGAAATGTGCAAAGCGTTGAAGGCTATCTCTTTTGAATGGTGGATTTGGAGTATTTGTTGGAGATTCTCTAGAGAGTGTTGCTGCACCTTTGTAACCGTGCAGGTCCCCTGTGATGCTGCAATGTCAGCAGCAAGCCCAAGCTGGCTGCTGAGGCAGAAGAACTCTTGGCCTGGTGTGGAAGGTAACTAATAAACCAGCACTGACAAAATAAGAGCTGGCAAGACAGTTCAGATAGATGGACAACTGTTCCTCCTTTTGTCATATAAAATGTTTTCCCTTTTGTAGCCCCTTAGTATGTACATTATTTTTATTCTGTGCAACCAAATGATAACAACCTGAAAATACCATTAGCAGTGACAGCATGTTAGAGCTGGTAGCCTGTCACTGCTCGACTTCCTTGCTGTCAGTTCGGGTTGCCCACAGACAGGCTCCCAGCATGCTTATAACCAATAAAGGGAGTTTGAAGAGATCAGAAGGCATATTCATAATCACTTATTACTTGGTGCCAGCTGGGAGCATAATAAAAGCTGCAAAGAAGGAGGCCACTGATTTCTTATTGCATTCAGTGAGTTACTGAGAAATCAAACCAAAAGTCATACTCCAATAACAGCTAATGTCTCTGCTGAGCTCCAACCTTATTTCATGCTCGCAATTTCTCTGAAACTGACTGGTTCAAATAATTATCTCCTGAGTCAGGCCTCCGAGGAGCGGCATTTGACATCCCAGTGGGGAAAATATAGCTTTAATTGTCAACATTTCATAATCTGAAATTTCAAATTTGAAGCTGCTGATCCATCCTGATAAGATATATATTTTCCTTATAAATGGTATTTCTTTTGATCTTTAGGTTTTCCCTGATGCATCTCTGGCTGCAGTTAACAGGGGTTATCACTCACTTGCTCTATTACTTTTTTCCTCAAGTGCTCCAGCTGATTTACTTCTTATCATCTTCTTTTCTCTTGAAAATGTAACTTACTTGTATTTGTTTAATTGTTGGCCCACAGTAAGCTTCCTCATTATCCATCAATCACTATCATCAAGCAATGCAAAAAAAAAAAAAAAAGAAAACAAAGAGAATAAATCTTTAGTGTCATTTGTTGTGTCTGAGTCTAGTTAAAGACACAAGAGGGAAATATTTTGTGTAAAGAACGTGCAAATTACAGCGTTGCACATATCCTGTTATATATATCTGGCAGAAATCCCTTCTCTAACTCCAGGGCTTTGTTATGAAGGAGAGGGATTGAATTTGCTTTTCTGTATTCTGTCTCTTTTCTTCCCTAAATTGGATACTTCTGGTTGCTGCTGCTTCCCTGAGAAGAATTACCGGCTAGCCCAAACCTCCCTGATTTGTTCCACTTAACTTGACATACAGAATCATTAGCATTTCTCCTTTGGCTGTTAAGCAAAATCTATCAACTACCACAAGCAGTTTTTGCTAGTTTGGGCAGAAGAAATGCCTGAGTCCTTTCTCCTCAGTTTTTAGAGGACTATCATGGAAAACATAGCTCATTTCAGTGTAAAGTATTAAAGATGAAGTTTGAGCTTTTCAGCATGCCCAAGGCAGGGTGAGGACCTAGTTACACTGTCTGGGAACAGGTCAGGTCAGGGAACAGAACTCATCCGCAAAATTAAGAGCAGGTTTGAAAGCAAGGCCATGTGCATCAAAGCCATGTGCATCAATGTGTGACTGTTGCAGCATCCAGTGCTACAGCTGAAGGCTGGGGTCAAAGCCTCATGTCCGCGCTCCAGGAAAGCTGGGTTCAGACTGTCTGGTTGCTGTGGAAGTGTCTGTTTCCAGCAGCACTGGAGGGACTGGGGTCTGCCCAGTGGTGCCAAGCACTCATCTGTTCTCCTCATGGACGATGTCCCTGAGCTCAGCTGCAGCATGCCCTTGAGCGCATGGTTGCACACAAATGATGTGAGTGAGAAGCGGGTCAGGCTCGGCCTCCTGCGAGCTGCAGCTTAGGTGAACGTGGCCATGACTCATCCCTCAGACTCCCCTTGCCGTAGGGCAACAAGCGCTCTGTAGCCAGCCCGTAGCTGGTCTCCTGGCAAATCTTCAACCATTTAGGGGCATTATGGCCCATGAGAGTTATTTGAAAGCTATCTAATGAAAAAATCCCTAGTCCCAGGGACAAAACTAGTTGTCACACGGATCACAGCGACAGTAAGCAGGAGCGTGCATGCTCTGCCTCCCAAAGCACATGCCTCCGCAGCCTGACCAAGGGGATGCTTCCTCTCTGCATGGCACCACTTAGCTCTGACACCTGTAAGCAAGTACCCATGACAAACTGGCTACCTAAAATACCACAGCAATCAATTGGGAGCCACTGAGTGGCTAGAAAAGTCATATTATCCTAAATATAAAGTGAAAGCATCCTTATACCTGAGCAGGAGCTCTAATTTAACATGCCATCAGAAGGCAAGGCACCTTTCAAAGGGTAACCGAGCACTATTTCTGGTTTTCACAATGAAAAGGAAGAACCTTATTACCTGCTTACTTAAACTAATAAGATGGCAGAGGTATTATTTCAACAAGATAAATTGTATGGGTATATAAACTCTTGCAGTTAATCAGTCAGGGCACAAGAGAGCAAATGGAAGATGCTCATACACGATTCCTCTTCCGGTGATGTTTGAGTCCTTCTGGTGACAACAGCTGCTCATGGAAAAGGCAAGTTTTGGCCTCCTAGCTCATGACATGGGCTCACTGTGGGCAGCCTGAGGAGGGGTTAACCTCTCGTAGGCATTTTACTCACTGCAATTACTTTTCAAGTGTTTTATCCATTCTGCTACTGAAAATTTGGCCAGGCGTGCCACTCTTGAAACACTTTTTCATTCTCCATAGGTAAATCACAGACTTGAACCTGGTGTGACGCTTCTGAGCTCTAGTCACTCACTTCTCGCCAATGGGCCATCTTGTGGAAATGCAGACATCTGACAGTTTGGAAGAAACAGCGTCTATAGCTGAAATCACATTTTGGCAATAACGACTTGAGCAGCTAAAAATTACCTCCCAGTAATTGTGAATGGCGAGGATGTGGCCCTGAGCATAGCGCTGTAAAAAGGCATCTAGAAATGCAGCAGGATACAGTTTAATTCCAAACTGTTCATCACCATCTGTTAAGAGCTACATCTTAGAGAAGAAAAAAGGCACCGCGGTATAAATCCTTTTTATTTAGAAACACTAAATTTAGGATCCAGAAGGGATTTATATTTTTCCCCACAGACTTTTGTGCTTGTTTGTGTCTGGATGTGGCAGCTTTACCTCTCTGCCTGCGCAGGTGCTGCTGGGGGAGGGAAGGCGAGGAGGTCAGCAGTGCTAAGTTACAGCATCCATGTTGCGCTTGCCTGCATCAGCTGTGCCTGCAGCAAGCGGTGCACTGCCGTCCGCTCCCTGCCATGGCCACTCCGATATCCCTGCAGTCACCGTAAATGAGGATGGAGAAAGGTGTTCCTGTTTCAGCTTTAACTTCAAGTGGACCAAAGAAGCCACTTCATTCTTGTAGCCTTGGGCACAAGAGTTCAACTACGGCATGTTGAGGCAACAGCAATACCGTAGTGAGAATCCTATTTTCTCATTAAAATATGGAAGAAGCATCCTCCCCTGTGTAAGAAAATCTCTCCAGCTGCTTTTCTGTACTTAGTGAAACTGTTTAGAAGATTAAAGACCAAACTCTAACCCAGTAGGAATTTGCTAGTCACTACATTAAATGATCCAGTGTTGCTGAATGTTGTATGCTAGCAGTCTTTTGAAACAAGAATCCATATCTGAGTTGGTTTTACCTATTACCCAGTGCCGTTCAGCTGTTCAGAGGTTCGAGCTCAATTTGCCAGGTGGTAACAGTTTTGACTACCAGCGTTTTGCCTCTGTATCTTTGCAAAAAAGAAGCTAGCACAGTTCTCTCCTACATGTATATATTTGGCAATCTTAACATCAGTTTGTGGTACCCACGCTGATCCCAGCTGCTTAGCGCAGACACAAGTGGCTGCAGCTCAGTGCCTTAAACAGGTCTGCAATCTGCTTTGCCCATATAAATAATAAAAAAAGCATGGTAGATGACAAAGAGGCAGGCTATATGGCAAATCTCAATTTTTGGTGAATATCCTGAGTTGTTGGGGCCTGTCCTTTGGACCCAGTTTGCTTCGGCCCAAACAAGAATCACCCAGTAGCAGGAGGCAGTTTTGTAACCTTCTTACTTGCACCGGTGGTGGTGAGGTTCGGCTGCTGCCAGAGCAGATGCTGTACCCAAACCTGGGTGTTAGTGTCAAAGGCTGTAAGAAACAACTCCACTGTTAGTGGGGACAGACCAGTGTAAAACCAGTGAAAAGGTAAGAATTAGAACCCTTTGCTCATGTGAGGAATCCCAGGCCATGAGAAATCTGAGCTATTACTCCAAATACAATTTTTACAATACAGAGCAGTTGTTCTTGGGAGGGCTGGTTATCACACTGAGACAGTGCTTCTCCTTGTGTTGAGCTGCCAAGTCACAGTAAAAGCTACAACTTTATTGTGAGTACTTTCTAATATTATTATCCCATGTAAACAACTGCTGCAGCTGCCGCAGACATTTTTATGATTCTATATGATAGCTGTGCCCAGCTCTGAGCTCCACTGCCACGTGCTGGGGCACCCGAGGGAGCTGTTGGCTCCATCCACTTGGAAGAAGCAATTTCTCCCTGGGTCGCTCTTTGCGATCTGCTCTGCTCCGTTCATTAGGAGGGACCGGGCTGCTCCTCGTGCTACGTGGCCTTCTTCTTCCAGCCAAGCAGGGCGGAGATGGAAAAGACCGGCCAGTTCCTCTTTCTTTGTCGTGCTTTTTTCCACTGGGAACAAGAGGCAACCCATGAAAACGTGAACAAGTAGAGTCTTGCTCTCCATCCACAGTCCTCCCCTGCAATTAATAGGTGGTGATGATAGTGTTTATCTTGCAGGCACCCAGGCCTTGGAGCTCCATATCTAGTTCATGGGTTGCCCATTTGCTTGTGAGGTTCATGTCTGTTATCACTGAAACAAAAAGGAAGCCCCTCCGCCTATTAACTGGTTCCTCTTCTCTCCTCAGAAAATGAAACCTAATTTAAAGTACTGTACACCTCCACATTGCCCAAAAAGCTTTCTTCATGCAGATGGAAAAGCAAATTAACATCTCCAGTAGTTATTTTATTATAGTGAAGCAAAGAACAAAATAAAAAATAGTTAAAATTAATTTTTAAAATGTTGCTAGATCATCCTCATTTTGAAGTACTGGAGTAATATTTTGGTGTAGTAGCCCTTCCCTTTGGAGCTTTCTAGGACTTGGGGAAATTTAGGAACATAGCAGGGTCATTTTCTTTCACTTCAATATAGTGGATTTCCCCTGAGCATGGCCTTTGGTTTGATTAAGGTATAAGACGACTGCTACTGGCTGATAAAATACCAGTGGCCAAGGCAGCAATTGTATTGGGTTTGCGTGGCAAGGTTTTGGTAGCGGGGAGGGGGCTACAGGGGTGGCTTCTGTGAGAAGCTGCTAGAAGCTTCCCCTATGTCCGATAAAGTTAATGCCAGCGGGTTCCAAGACGGACCCGCCGCTGGCCAAGGCCGAGCCAACCAGCAACAGTGGTAGCGCCTCTAGGATAACATATTTAAGAAAGGAAAAGAAGTTACAGGGGAGTAGCAGTTGCAGCCAGAGAGAGCGGAGTGAGAAGATGTGAGAGGAACAACTCTGCAGACACCAAGGTCAGTGAAGAAGGAGGGGGAGGAGGTGCTCCAGGTGCCGGAGCAGAGAGATTCCCCTGCAGCCCGTGGTGAAGACCATGGTGAGGCAGGCTGTCCCCCTGCAGCCCATGGAGGTCCATGGTGGAGCAGATATCCACACGCAGCCCGTGGAGGACCCCACGCCGGAGCAGGTGGATGCCTGAAGGAGGCTGTGACCCCGTGGGAAGCCCGCGCTGGAGCAGGCTCCTGGCAGGACCTACGGACCGTGGCCCCGTGGAGAGAGGAGCCCACGCTGAAGCAGGTTTGCTGGCAGGACTTGTGACCCCGCGGGGGACCCATGCTGGAGCAGTCTGTTCCTGAAGGACTGCACCCCGTGGATGGGACCCACGCTGGAGCAGTTCGTGAAGAACTGTAGCCCGTGGGAAGGACTCACGTTGGAGAAGTTCGTGAAGGACTGTCTCCCGTGGAAGGGACCCCACGCTGGAGCAGGGGAAGAGTGTGAGGAGTCCTCCCCCTGAGGAGGAAGGAGCGGCAGAAACAACGTGTGATGAACTGACCCAAAACCCCCTTCCCCGTCCCCCTGCGCTGCTCGGGGCGGGGGGGAGGTAGTAGAGAAAATAAGGAGTAAAGTTAAGCCCAGGAAGAAGGGAGGGGTGGGGGGAAGGTGGTTTAAGATTTGGTTTTATTTCTCATTATCCTGCTCTAATTTGACTAGCAATAAATTAAGCTAATTTTTCCCCAAGTCGAGTCTGTTTTGCCCGTGACGGTAATTGTTGAGTCATCTCCCTGTCCTTATCTCGACCCACGAGCCTTTCGTTTTATTTTCTCCCCCTGTCCAGTTGTGGAGGGGGAGTGATAGAGCGGCTTTGGTGGGCACCTGGCATCCGGCCAGGGTCAACCCACCACAGCAATAAAAATGACTCTTTTTTATTTGACTAACAATCTAAATAACTTAATATAGTAGCTTAATACTTTCCAAGTGAGAATGAGGATGATGACATATAATGATAAGAAATGCTTTTCTGCAGTATATACAGTTTAATGATGGCCTCGATTCAGTGCCGTGACTAATCTGAATTACTTCTGCTCATAACATTACATTAAACCCCCGCCGAGGGATTCTGCTTTCACAGCCAGCTCTCCAGTAAGTGGTCACCAACGTGAATTTGGCTTCATAACGCTGACATTTGACTAGGTTATTCATTGCTCTTATTTTGTTTCTCTATTTGTCTCAGGCAGGCAGGTAAGAAAATATGACAGAACAGACCACTTCAGCTAATGGTCTCAATCCTGCAAACATTTGCCACGCTTACTTGGCACTGTGGCAAGTCCAAACAGTTCAAAATTATTAGTCACAGAATTCACTTTCAAATAATAGGATTAAAAAAAGAAAAAAGAAAAAATGACAAATCATAGCTTTTTCTGTTTGCTGTTTTGCTGCTGAACTGTGAGAGGGCACATTTCCAAGTTTCTCTCTGCAATCATAAGGAATTGCTCAGCTTTTAATAAAATTCTGGATTCTCACATAATCTGAGGTTCAGAAACAGGGTCAAAGAGAAACACTGTTCAATACTTTGCAAGTTGGAATGAAATTCAGACTTGGTAATAACAGTTTTGTTCTCACCTATGACTTTCAGGCTATTTATTAGCACAGATTATTTTTTTATAAAAGTAATCCTACACATTGGCATTTGTCTAGACTCAGATGAACAGCGGGCATCAGTTCATCATTTAGGCATTCTTTTTTGTCTTTGGTAGCTCGGTTGGGATGATTTGTGTGTAGAGTTAGAGATCCTGCTGAATCAGGGACATAGAAGTGTCCCCTGTTATAAAAATACTAAAGTGACATGACCTTTGGCAAGAAACCACTCTTGTGCTGATGAAAGCTGGGAGGGTACGGTGTGGTTACGGTGTTACTGCATTGTTGTATTTTAATATTCTTCTGGACAATGTGTGTAGTTATCCAGGCTCTGCCTTGGTACCGAGTGAGGAATCGTCACTAGTAAGGTTTGAAGACAGTCATACTTCATTAGTCTAACATTGTGCAAAACTGGCAGTCCACCGAGGAAGGAGGCTGAAGGTGACAGAGATGTTCGTTTGCAGATCTAACCTGACATCCAAGAAGGTACAGTGCCCGTCGAGAGCCTGGATCGGAGCTGTTTGTTAGAAAACCTCTCCCATTAAACAAGCCCTTGGGAAAGCTGAGAGTGAGCTCTTTGCTGCGGGACTCGGGGAGGAAGCATGAGGGTGGCCCGACCCAGCCCCTCCAGCTGAGGGTGAAGGCTGGGGCAGGGACCAGCATCTGGAGAGGACGGGGTGGCCAGGAGACAGGACTCGGCAATGACTGCAGCTTCTCAGTGAGAAGGCAGTAATACCTGAAGGAAGAGACAGACCGTCTCACGCAGAGAAGTGAGAATGTTATCATCGAGCACGGACTGAGCAAACTAGTAAAGAGGTGGATAATGCATGTCCTGAACACAGGGCACTAAAGCCCCCCTGGAAATGAAAAGGGACAAGAAAGAAAACAGAGGCATGATTACCTTGGAGGTCTGTATGCTAATATAAGAAACATGAAAAATAAATTGGAAGAATTTAATTCACAATCAATCAGAATTATTACTTAACTGATTTGATAGGTTAATGGACATGATACACTTATGATTTATTTTGGGCAGGGGAAGAGGGAGAGGCATTTTTTCCGAGGTATTCATGGTGGTTGTGTATGCCTGCTGTGAATGTCAGCAGTTGGAGACAACAGAGCTGCTGAAAGTCTTTGAGCATAAAAGAGGAGGGGAAGCAGCCCTGCCACAATGGAGATTATTATCTGGTCCTCAGAGAGGGAAAGGCTCCTTTGGATCTCATTTCCGCTGAGCAAAGAGGAGTTGGTCCAGAGTGTGAAGGGAGAAGGCAACCCTGTGACAGGGATCATGAAGAATGGTATTGCTGACAGCTAGCAAGGAAAGAAAGGAAAGCAGTAAAATAAAAATAAAGGATTTCAAGACAGGGCGCATCACTCAACTTGGAGAACTGAGAGAGAAGCAAGGCAGGAGGAAAAAGGGAGTTTAAAGGAAGTTATTAAAAAGGCAGCCTCAAAAAGACAAGCACAGATTATTTCATACGAAGGAGATACAGGAAGTGTAGTAAGAAACCACTTTTGCTAACTCAGGAGTTTTCCAGTGACCTGAAAATTATTCGGCGTGGAAAGTAGATCAAGTTACTAAGAAGATACATGTAAGACTAATACAAACCTACAAGGACAAAATCAGAAAGGCCGAGGCATAGAATAAAATAGAATTAACACAGGAGGTAACAAGAAAAAAGAACAGAAAAGATATCTTGAAAGAACATTCGCTAGAACATGAAGGCAAGGGAAAAAGTGGTTCACTGCTAAGGGCAAAAAAAGGTTAATATCATATATAGATAGGAAATGAGGGAAGAAGCAGTAGGTTTCTTTATATTGGCTGTAGCACTGCTTTTGACTTTGCTTCCCAGGGGACTCTCATAAGCAAGTTAAGGAAAGAGTTTTATTGAAACCACTGTGAAACTGTTGTACAACTGGCTGGAAAACCATACTTTAGAGAAAAGGACAAGTAAATCTGTGCTAGGATTTCCCCTGGGTCTGGTTTTATTCAATATTTAATGGTTTGGACACTAGACAATGTAGCTCTCTTGTACAGGACACAAGCTGGAGGACACGACTGGAATTCAAAATGATTTTGAAAAATTGAAGTGGTCTGAAATAAACAGTTTAGGTAGTAAAATTCGCTGTATGCATACAAGATGGGAAATGGTGGACTAAGCAACTGCTTTTTAGTAAAGGCTCTGGAGTGCACAAGAGCATGTGGGTGCGTATGACCTGACTCAGTAATGTTGCGCTGCTGTGAAAATACAACCTCACAGCAGGATGCACAAACAAGGGAGCTGTATGGAAGATATGTTCTGCCTTGTTTGTCACTGGTAACATCTCAGCTCTACTTTAAGAAAGATGGGGTCAGTTTGAGAGAAACGAGGGCAGAAGCAGCAAGATTAAACACTGAGAGTCCACAATCTCAGAGGTGAGACTGGGAGCACTGGGGCTGCTTAGACAAGAGAAAGCTGAGGAGAAATATGATAACAGTTTCGACACTTGTAAAATTGTTCTGCAGAACATGGATCACAGGATGAGAAGAAATGGTCTTAAAAAGTGCCACATGCTAGATTTAGGTTGAACAACACAGGTTTTGAATAACTTAGCACCAGGGCTGTTTGCCAGGGGGGCTGCGAGTTGTGGGCACGGGTATGGAGGATCTCAGGCTAGACCAACCTCTTCCAGGGATGACCTGGCAGAGCTGAGCCTGCCTTGGGGCAAGGGGTGGACTACATGACCTCTCAAATACCCTGCCAGGGCTGTTTTCTATATTTCTGCGGTGACTTAAACGTTCCCTGTAATGAGAATGGTTGTCACAGAGAGATTTCACAGAATTTACATTTTCCCTGTTAGAATCATAACTGCATCTGCAAGAGGAGTGACCAGAATACCTGATGACTCATCCAGTTAAAAATATCTTAAGGAGCAGAAAAATGAGAGCACTTAACATCATCTAATGCAGCCTTGAGGGGGCATAGGAGCAGATTTATTTTCCAAATGTGACACGTGTAAAAATGGCCTATTTCAGACACAAACAATAAGTCTGTTACACTGATATCTCAAAGATGAGAAAACGTTTATCAGAACATCATTTTAAAATGAAAGTATTGGCTCATCAGGGTTCATTCCAATTAAATATAGGCAATAATTAGAAAAGACAATAATCAAAGTGTCTGTTCAACAAGGCCTTTAGATCCGTGGGGATCTAAAAGTGGAGATCCTGATTCTGCTGCATCAAACCCACATCAAAACAGTGCTGCCTCTGAGCACTAAGCCCGGCCTGTCTCCTGTTTAGGACTAGATGGGATGGTGGTGGGCATGTACTAGAAATGAGCTAGTTGCTTTTCTGCTTTGATTTTGACCAAAATTATATTTGACTCTCACAGTGAAAATTGACTGGGGCAAGAAATTTGTTCTGATGCTCTGTTTACTCTCTATGTGAAAAAAAATCCCCTCTGCCTCTTTCCAGTTATGTAGTACATATGCACATATTGCCACTTAAATGCTTACACAAAATATTTTGATAACTCTCTGTAATAAAGATCCACCCAAGTGTAGGGAAGGCAAGTGACTGAATGATCGAAATCAGTAGACTAAAGCTGAAAATGTGTCTTGGACTTCAATCATGTGTGAGTGGCTCCTATCTGAAAGAAGGGATTTTTTTTTTTTTTGTAAAAACAAGCTGATAAAGACAGATGGAAATCATGTCCCTGCCTTACTTTGGCATTTTGCTACAGGCAAATATTATTATCATGATTATCTATACCAAAGCAAAATTCAATAGCTTATGTAGTTTCAACAACTCAAACAGAATTCCTCATTAGGGAATTATCTGGAGAGTTGTTTTAGGAGATGAAAGCCATCATCTTAACCTTTTATTCTCATTCTTTTTTCCTCATGTCAGCTGTGTAGATGGATAACTTCAAAGATAATCTCTTGAACTATATCTGCTACAAGTCCAGATCTTATAAAAGCACAGTGCATCTGTAAGTGTAGGCACAGCAAGTGTTCCCATTGATTTCAGTGGACTGTCTGGTATATAAGGATAAGCGTAGCACAAATCCTGGTATGATTAGAGCCTTACAGTGGTCCTCATCCTTACTGGAAAGGAGGATAAGGCCTTTTCTTCCCAAAAGGTTTATCACTGATCATAAACAACAAGCTAGCCTTTTATTGCCCTGTATATTCCCCGGCAAAAGAGATGATCAAAGGCTAGCAAAGGGCCAGGAAGCACTAGCTATAGCCATGCACATTATTTATAATGTACACATGTGAGTAACCTAACAAGAGTCCCTCACTAAGAGGAGACTGATTGTTTTTTTCCAAAGCTCTGGTTGGGAAATTATTCCCAGCAAACCGCTCTCAAACTCCAAAAAAACGTAGATGTCCTTATAAAACAGACTCGCACCTCGATGCCCAGCTAGGGCCATCCTCACAGAATAACCTTCATTTCTCAGATGTGGAGGAGATGCTGGCAGCCTCTTGGGAAGGCAGCAGAGATGAGGGTCACAGGGCAGGCAGCGTAACACAGGGCCGGCTGCTCGGGGGGCTGAGACCCTCTGTCCCAGGAGGCCCTCGGCAGAGCCACGGCTGACCTGATCACCTTGGCATGGGAGTCCTGCCTCAAGTGGGGGGTGGCTGCGTGACACCCGGGGCCCTTCCATTGACTTCCTGTCATTTTGTGATGAACACTGGAGCAAGAAAGGTAGTTGGAACCAGAACCACAAAGGACATTACCTTTGCGCTTGCAAAGGGTTGTGTGTTTGTGCGCTTAACAAGGTTATCATCATCAGCTTCCCAGGATGGCTGTGCGTGTATCTGCACTTTGAATAAATGCAATGGGACTATTACTCTGTGCCCTTACATATGAGAAAACATTCGCTGATTATCATGCAGATTCTAAGGGCTTTGGACAGCAGGGCACATTTTGATGTTTGGATCACTTGTGGTGCTGCCAGCATCATTGCTCTGTTGGGTCCGTCCTCTTGCCAGGTAATCAGTAGGGGAGGATAAAGCAATTGCCAATATTATCTTGGCCTCTTGCACCATTTGCAAGGAAAAGAAGTAATACTAAGCCAAGAAAGTTTGGATATCTGTTGAGGCTGATAATATCCCAGTGAAACACATGTATTAATTATTAATACAAATGGCATCTGAGAGCAAAAATTCGTGCATATAAAATTGACTTATATTTACATTTGAAACATTTTTGTTTTCTCCAGCATGAAAGTTTGTCTTTAATGGCCTATTAGTGTTTAGTTAATGCTACATTAGCTGATATTTAATGTACTGAACTAGCAACAAAGAAATCACAATCCAAGACATTACCTCAAGAAGAAGGAATCATGCATGGGAAAGAGGCGTTTACTTTTTTCTTTTCACTGTCTGTCTCATCAGACAAAATTCATTAGAAATACAGTCGACAAAATAATACTCAGCACATTACAGAAGATCATGTCAAGGGTAATTTTGTAGTGTGATAGCAAGGGAATTAAACCAGCCATTCACATTAACAATAACAAGTATTCAATATCTAATCACCTATGTACCATCAGAAATTTTTCCTCTGACTGAGCATGTCAATGTTTTACTCCTTTTTTGTAATGAGTTTGCGCACTCAGGAGAGAAAAAGAATTTTAATGAAATGCTAATGCAGTACCTGTAGCTTTATTTGCAATTTTACATAAAATTTTTAAAATTAATTATTTAAGAGAGCTATACATAGGTGATATAAATATAGTAAACATTTATTGAATCTGTGGATAGCTGATAGCCTCTAGATTGCGTTGAACTATATAGGTCTCCATAGAGATGGTTACATTAAAGTTGTGTGATGTAATAGCCTAGACTGACGTAAGTCATGCTAATAGGAACTTGAGTAAAGGGAAACTTTAAGTGGCAAATAATGTCGGAGACAATAGGTATGAAGAGACTTTCCTCCACAAAGCCTGGCTAGAAGCAGCCTGATTACAAAATAACAATCCAGGTAAACTGCTAATGGTGTATGGGCTGAGGCAGTGGCAGAGTTGACATAAGACCCTGGATGAGATGCTCCCCTCGAGGCACGAGCGCAGGGAGCAGGGAGAGGTGCTGCATAGCAGGAACACCACGGCCTCCTCCACAATGATGCCCTGGATGGGCGGCTTCCAGCCAGCGACTGACCAAACTAAGAAAGCAGAATCCACTGGAAGTAAGATGTTTTTCTATCATACTAAAAAACTGTGTAGATGAGTAGTGTACGTATATGTACTCTTTACTCCTTATTTGCATGCTTTACTCTTTATTTACTTAATGAACTGTATGCTCAACATTTTCATTAACAGACTTTTAAGTACATTACTTCTTAATACTTGTTTCTCTGGGGAAAGATCCTTGATTTCTCCTCATTTATATTTTATATTTCATTTTTCCTGTGTGTCTATGTTATGTCTTAAATGATTTCCACTAAAACACAGTCTTTGTTCATGAAAGGTAGGATTTCTGTCACTTAATTTTAGCCTCGTAGAGTTTAGCATCTTGACTGTGCTTGTTGTCCGGGTTCCCTCTCTTATCAGTGGAGAGACAGAGGCCTCTCCAGGGGGCAACTCATTTGATTTGTCTCAGATGCCTTCTTTAGACTGCGATGAATCACTCGGTCATGGGAGGGCTTATATCTCTCTGCTTTGATTTTAGAGAATGCTTGTCTGACTAACTCCTTTATACCCAGTGCCTAGCTTTTAGATGACCGAAGTCAGGAGAGCTGGATTTCATCTCTTCCTGCTATAACGATGTTCCTCTACAGAAATGGCTGCTTTAGAGGGTCATCCCACGCAGTTGCTGAAATAAGCCATGATACGTGCTTGCTCAGAAGAGGACATACAGCTAATTTGGTCTCCTTGATGTTCCCTGGCTGGATTGGCTTGATAAAATCTGTGTGGTGGTCAAAACCCTAGAGTGGTAGGGCTCAGATCCTATTTAAAGGACTTCTTCATGGCCCTGACTACTAACGCCTCCAAGCATACAGCCACATGCAGATGCAACATGGCCTGCGGAGCTGTCAGGGCAGCAGGTATTTCTGTAGCAACGGCTTCTCTTCAGAGAGGCTCTGTGAGGGGCTGGGCGGGATCTCCCTCAATCCAGAGCCTTTCCAAATGCTTCAGTTTCCCTATTGTGCCGCAGGCACAGTAACACACTTCACGGCCTTTTCTGGAGGGGAAGATGGTAGGTAAAATTATAACCTAACCCATATAATGAATGGGCTCCCCTGGCTGATAAACAAGCATAAATGAGTTGCAATTATATGATGATCCTTCTTATAATGATTTCTGCCTGGCAATAGCAAAGTATTTCACAGACTTCAGGGCAAAATTCATTGTGTGCAAGAGTGTAATGTAAGGTCTATGTACTGCTTAATTTTCACTCATGCTTTCTAAGTAACACTTAAGGAGCACTTCAGATGTGCAAAGGTCCTGGCCTGGCCTTTTGACTTTCACTGACTAATTTAGGATCAACCTACTAAATGGGGGTTTTTAAGGTCATTGCAAAGTACAAGGAAGGTCTGAGAATAGAAGCCAGTTCTTCTCAGTTCCTAAACCCCAAGACCTTAGGTGCTCTTATACATAAAGATACTCACTTCCTATACCGAAACTGTTAAACATCTTCTATAAAAGTTTTTCACACCTCTTTTTTAATGCACTTCTACAGATTTCAGGAGGTTCTTAATACCTTGTTAGCATTTTTGCAAATTGATCTCTGATGACTTTCTCCCTGGTTATATATTCCACAGCTGCTGTCTTGACAAGGCAAACAGCAGGAATCTGCTCGTCTTTGGGCTCCCTTTACTCTTACAAGGTGCATTTCATTCATACAGAGATGTACCTAACAACCTTCTGGCTTCTCCACGCAAGCACACCTTCTAACTGATCATTACCAGAAACAACAGGGTGTTCTCCCTAACAATTTCATTTGCATTTAATTATGCTGTATTAGGCAATATTGAAGGTGACGCTAGAAAAGGTAAAATAGTTCTGTATTGATTCAGGAAGACGGTAGCAATTCAGTTGGTTTTAATGAGGTAGATTGTGTTACGTGGATGTTTCCAAATGCGTATGCAGTGCCTCTCCTGAGAAGTGGGAAGTTGGCTGGTTTTCACTTTCAGTGTAACCGGGATGTTCTAAACTTTCTAATTTGCAGAGACTTGCTCCATGTACATTCCTCTAATTCCAGGTGGGTTTTTTTTCCCAGTCTATCTCTTATTTTCCTAAGCAAACATTACTGTGTAACTCTATGGGAAATAGTATTCATGCTAACTTTTAGCTGATGGTGATAGGTAGGTAGGTGCTTTTGGTAAGATAACTTTCTTCAATAAAAATATAAGCTATGAAGTAAGGTTTCCTTTAAAGCAGTTTCTCTCTTACCTTCCCTTAATGATCAGTGATCCAACATCCCTCTTCTTTTGGAGCCTTATCCAAAGTCTGCTAAAGTCAGTGAGTCTTCCCATCGATGTTAGTGGTCTTCGTCCCCCTTGGCTAATTACTCAAGTCACTTAGTACTTAAAACCCCCTGAAATCAGTGAGTTTGTATCAGCGAGTCATCCCTATTATTTGCTTATTACAGTGTCAAAGACCTAGAGAGAGCCAAGTGATCCAGAAGCAGCATCCTACTGCGCTGCTGGAGCCTGTCTGCCCCATGACGGAGGAGCAGTCCCTCGCCACCGCTCCATCCCCGAGCTCCAGCAGAACTTACCTTACTGATAGACATTTGCCCCACCGAAGCCACAGATTCCGTTCTTGACCTTTGACGTCATTCACGCACCGTGTGGTGTATGTGTAGTGGAAGGAAAAGCAGAACTGCACCCAAGGGTGTACGAGCACTGAATGCAGCTGTAGAGGTATGGCAAGTTTGCAGGATCTACTGTTTTCTGCTATGTCTCAAACACTACTTGTTATGAATTATTCCCCATTCCCAAAGATAAATAAAATAGCAAACTACTTTAAAAAGTAGCTCCACTGAGTATTGCTGTTGCAAGAATAATTTTAAAAATGTATCAGAAGGGTTGAGATCCAAAAAAAGTCTGTATTTTTAATGATGTGAATATGAAGGAGAACTCAGGAACACAGCAGACTTGTATTAGGAATATTCATGCAGGAAAACTCAGTATAATAAATGAAACAAAATATTTTCTCATGTGAAACAAAGAAGAAGTCTTTCACAGTTTGTAATCCTCCTCTCTTTACTGAAGTCCACAATCAAGTGCATGACTGAGTATTACTCTGTATATGAGCTTTTAAATTTCTTCGTACCATTTGCAGGGTAACCAGGAGTGCATCAGTTAGAAATGTGTTATCCTTTTGCTTTTTTATGAGCTGTGGTGGCTCAACAAAGGAATCGGGAACAAATTCTATGGCTTCTTTCACACAATGTAAGTAGAAGCTTTCTTCCAGCTAGTTCTGGCCTGACATTTACCTCAAGAAAGTACTTATCTCTGGGAGCACACCAGGAAGGAAACTATAAAAATACATTTGAGGATCTTTCAAGTTAAAAGTGGGCGACAAAGAATAAGCCGCTGCTGATACCTCAATGCATTCCAGAAACTCACCCTGTTGGCCAGTTGTGTGTTCCCCATACCAGAAACAGAGAGAGATTATTCCTGACTTTTATCTTTAAATTTATGGGTCTATTTTCCCTGTAGCTTTCCCGTCACTGCACTTTTCTGTAAGGTTCAGAGAGAGAACTTCACCATGTATTTCAAGAGAAGGAAAAAAACCCATCCAGTTCTTTCTTAGGAAATATCTGTTGACCTCCAGTTGGCCAGATGTATGTGCACAGAAGAAGCAGGGTTTTACAGCACAGGAAGTCAAATCAATAGAAAGCCTGTTTCAGAATTAGCAAACAAAGATTTAACTCATATAAACTTCAGTTCTAGAGGCATTTGTAGAAAGGAAATGGAAATTATTAGACAGCTTTAATGACAACAGAAACTACTGTTTTCCTTTGTATGCCATAATCACATGTACATGCTTGTATTTGTATACTTCACATTCTTGCTCGCTTACCTTATTCTCTGTGTGGAAAGAGAACAACACACAAAACAACGGTGTGTTGCAATAGCAATGTGTGAAAGAGTAAAATCTGTGGTCTAGTAACCACTCTGTGGCACGTAGCTAGAAAGCTGTGAGCCAGACAGACTTGGTGAATACAGCAGACCTGAGGGAGCTGGGAGATGTGCTCTGCACCTTCCGGACTGACTCGTTACCCTCTGGCCAGATGCAGCCCAGCTCTGACATTTGGAGGAGAGGTTCTGGACAGCTTTTAAAGAAGCTGATGGTGAGATGAGAAAAAATGAACCAGGCACCTAAGTGTCCCCTTTAGGGTGACTGAATTGCTCTCTAGGCCTTCTCTCCTCTGCACAGAATAAATGTCCACTGACTTCAAAGGGAACTTACATACCTACAGGTTGATTCAGTTGCTTAAACACAGGCATCAAATGCAACTCATGTGAGATGCACTAGATTATCCCACCCGGCTTCCCCCTGCCACTCCAGAGGGACATGGGGCTCCCATGGGTCACAACTGCCCAGCCTGCATGGGTGGGTGGCTAAGATGATAACCACAGCTCAGCAGATGAGCAACTCTGGTTGCTCCAGAAACATGTAGTCAAGCAACTGCATCATGCCCTTAGCTCACATGCAGAGGCTTAAATTTGGAAGTCGTAAGTTTGAAGAGAATTAGATGAATTCCATATTTCATTGCAATAAACCATACTCAGCTCAGCCTGTTTCTGAATTGTAGCCAGGGAAGTGCTAAAGCAGTGTTAACTAATGATCAGTTTTCATTTCAGTGCCTACTGTGCAGAACTAGATTGGGTTTACTGAGGTTTCAATGCAAACCATTGTAGGTGCCATACAGATTTCTGGCATGACTGCTGAGCTTTGTGGATAATGGTTTTTACTCATTTTATAGAGTAGAATGGATATGACATGATATTTTACAGGGACTTAGAGACAAATCCCTGCCCCAAGAAGCTTAAATGATATAAGGAGTTTAAAATGGATTAATTTCTATCACTTGTAGGAACCTTAAGGTGTATAGCTTTTGCTTCTCTGTTCATTTTCTACCTAACTAACCCTTATCTTTCTCTGAGAGCTGACACATAATGCGCTGCCAGTTCCTGGAGAGCAGAAGCTAGTTGCAGCCTGCATTGCCGAAATCCAATGTGTTGAACTAAGCTGAGTCTTTTAAACACAAGCCATGTGGTGGAAGGTTGTGGGAAAAGAAGTAAAGCAAAAACTGGACCTTTAGTGGAAAACAATCCTGAAAGTGACTGGGAAAGAACTGCAGACGGGACCTCTCACATGCTCATACAGGCTGCAGTATGATCCATTCCTGTGCTGAGCTGACAGTCCTCTGCTGTGCCTGCGACCTCCATTACTCACGGCTTAACTTGTGCAGAGCCACGGGGGGAAAGTGCTCTGTCTTCACCTGAACAGCTACAGAGGGCCTCAGCGCTCAGCATGTTACTCTAAGGTCTGGGTAGCCGTCAGCTTTTTAAAGAACTCCATAAATAGACCTGCTCGTCAAAGCCATGAAAAAGGTACATTGTGGAGGTATAGCGCCTATAGAGATTCAAGTCAGGTACGCGGGGGAAAACTTCAGCCAGCAGCAGCCAGTCACACAACCATTTCTCAGATTTGCCAAAATAGCAAGAGTATTGTAATTAAAATGTGAATTTTTCAACTTTGTCATACTCATCATTAGGATCTATATTTAAATAAGTGACGCAAGCAATATGTACCTCTACCTCACAGCAACTGCCTTTCCTCTCTCCTCTCCCTCTTAAAGAAAAAGTAGCCAAGAGCAGATCAAAGGAAGCATTACAAAATATTTCCTAATCAAGTATTCAAATGTCTTTAAAATTTAATTTGATTAACACCTATTTTAAGCCACTTGCTGTTCAAGAATTCAGGGGTTTCCCACAAAATGCTCATTTAAGGTGAATTGAAACCTTTCATGCTTCAATAGAAATAGAAAGCAAGTGTTAGGAGACCAGCAAGCCTCACAAGCATCTGACAGCACTCTTCAGGACTGGAAACTGCCTTCAGTCACCTTCACCTTCACAATAACCTTGACAGAAATTTGCAAGCTGATGACAACTGTACTTTCAGAATATTTTGTATGAAGAAACATACCTTTCACCAACACCCAAGGTAATCATGACCTAAGCTGTAGGACACCCCCACTGGGACTACAAGCACACACCCAATTACCTTGTGTGTAAGTTATCATAAGAAATTAAAATTTGGTAAGTAAATGAAAGAAATCTGACAATAATCTTCTTTATTTCACAAATTATTCTTAGAAAAGCTCTTTTATCTAGCCAGGATTTTAGGGGAAAATGTTCTGATCTTTTTTTTTGTATCTCCCTAAACTCTCACCTTCTGAGCAAAATTGTCGTGACATTGTTCAGCATCTTCTGTCAACAAAATAGAGAAAACATGATGCGTCTTTATCAACCTGCACAACAAAGTAATGGCCCTAGAAGTGGAGTACTGCATACCAAACACTCACATAAAATTGCTCATAATCAATCCCCCAAAGTCATTAACATTTTGAATAATTAATAAATTCAAGAAAATTACAATCTGTTCAAAGACAATCCATGAAAAAAGCCTAAGACTGGCAAACAAGTTATTCATTGTAAATTATTGCTCTGCTGATGCAGTTACATCACATAAAATGAAGCACTCAACCCTTCAAGAACCAAATGTTTCGCTACCCTTTCTAATGGGTGGCAAACAGATGAAATGAAGCATGCAGAGAGAACTAACAGAGGAGAAACCTTGCAGTGACGGGAGATTATCCTCAACATATATGGCATTTCATATATCAGGAACGCTGAGATTCCTTCTAAGTAGAATAATAAAAAAATAATAAGGTAACACCAGAGCAAGGGGGATGCTGAGACCGGAATGAGTGTCAGTACGAATTTTCATTAGGCACAGCTGGAAGGTCTGAGAATGTGTTGTGTAACCAAGTCTATTAAAATTAAACAGTGTGATAACTGCTGACACAGCAATTGAGCTGCTTATACCAAAGGCAGCCCCACAGCTGGTGTACAACAGCACACATCCCCACACAGACCAGTGAACACCAGTTGATTCAGAGGTCATCAGAAGCATTTTTTTAAAGAATCTTCAGAGACTGAAAAATGGGCAAAGTTGAAAATTACCACTAGGTTTATAAACTGCTGCCAAATCCTTTGTGGTATATGAATGATAGACTTTAATGAAATGTGGCATTTTCTTCCGCAGTATACTATCAAGAATATCTGGTACAATAAAGGTAATATCTGAGAAGCTTTCATCCTCCCAGTCTTCTGTTAATAAAACACAGACACTAATCAGATGTTGCCTTTTAAGTGCAAATCAGAGCAGAGATTCACATTCTTAAAGGGTATTTTTACAGTGCTTTGTCCTACTGTCAGATATGAAATGTGTGCAGGCTGTAAATGGGTAACTCAAGATACTTCTTCCCTGGGATAATTTCAGTGTGTTTCTATTATTCAGACCAGATTCCAGACATACCTAGCTATCCTCCCCGCACTGGCTTTATGCATCAGAAAAGTAGGTATTTGCAGAGGGAATCAATGTGTGGCCATACAGCCTTGTCCTTTCTTCACTGCCTGGTGAAGCTACAGCTCTGGAAAGCTCATCTGATTTCTACTGCCGAGAGAGGGGTGGACGGGGTGGAGAGGTGTTGGGGTAGCTGCTGCCCCCACTCCTTCCATCTCTTTAGTGGCAGCAAGCCCATCTCCCAAAGGCTCTTCCCCGTAACCCGGTTCACCTTCCGTGTGAGGTTTATCCTTAGGCTCATCCATCCTTCTCCCCTGGGAAAAGCTCTGGCCCACGCTCAGACCACCACTCCTCTGTTGTGCCTGTGCTGCTGAGGAGCCTTCAGCACTCCGTGCTGTTTGACTGGACCACAAAACAGAGTTGGAAGAGGTCCTTAGGACTCCACTTCTGCTTCTAAATCTTTGAAAATAGAATGTTAACAGCTACTTTTCATTCTCAAAGCAAAAGACATCATTTTTCCAGTGGACTTTACCCCTGACTAATAAGATTTCACCTAAAGTAATTTCTCCAGAACAGCATCAAATGCATTAAAACCAAGAAAGAAAGATCCCTGGCTTCTTTCCCATCAAATATCAGTAGTAAATCCTTTTTAAAATTTTGCATAGATGTAAGATAAATGGTTGATTCTTCCAAAGGAAGAGAGCTCTGCGAGAGTTATGTTTCTGAGTGAAGGGAAACTGAAGTCAGAACTCAATGATCTTCGTTCCCAACAGCCATGTCTGTACTGTGTGGACCAGAGGATCCACTGTCGTCCAGCATGGCTCCCTCCTTGCTGGAGTAACCAGATTTCTTTCCAGAAACAACCACTGGGCAGAGAGGGGATGATGCACACCAACGCAGGATGCCATCATACAGGCCAGATATTGTCCATATGTGCGCCTCAGCACCTCACTGAGGACCACCCCGCTTGGCAGGAGGGACGCAACCAATGTACCTGTCCTACATTTGGAAGCAGCAGCCATACAAGATAGTGTGCAGAGATAAAGGTGTGCTTCAAAAGTTACCAAATCAGAGATTTCAGAGAGCTCCAGCAGTCAGGTTGGGCAGTAAGGAGGAGCAGACAGCACCTGAACACGCCACAAACCCAGCGGTGCTTTAACATGGCTATTGGTTAGTAAGTTAATTACCTTACTATACGTAAAAAGGAAACCTCTTTACCTTATAGTATTCTTTACGTTAGCAACTTCCCTCAGCACCTGTCACCATCACGTAGTAGGTGCCTCCATGGTCCAGAGAGAGACCAGCGTTGTTGCTGGAGGCTCCAAACCTAAACCCTGCCTGTCTGCACATCTCACAGAAAAGGATTTTCCACTCTCCCCCCCTGCCCCAACCATTTAGCACTGAGATGATAAACTGATATACAAATAACCTTGAGGTAGTTATATGTTCGAGTCTTTCCTTACACAAACATTTAGGGAATTTTAAATTATGAGGAAGCCATTTACCAGGCTGTGGTAAAGGAGGTATTGGGCTGTGGAAAAGAAGCAAATAATCAGAGTAAGAAACATTTTGTTCTGCTGTACATCTCTCTCTTCATACATTGCCAGGGGACGGTAATGAGCGGTGAGTCATGAGTAGAGTTTCACTGGAATGAAAAGGGGCAGAAATAGACCAGAAAGTACACCCTATCCTTTCAAGATCTCCCATCCCATAAATATCCAGATCTTCATTAATTAAGGCTTGAATGTAAATTATTGTGATTATTGCAAATTAACACTGGGAACCAATCCAACAGGGTTGTCCAATAGATGTCACTGAAACGCCGAGGCACATCATACACTTTTTCCCACAATGCCACCGGGAGCCTCGTCCCCTTCCATGGCTCCCCAGTACAGACATGCTCCTGGCGAGGCATTTAACATCATGCCTCCAGCAGCTTTGAGGCCTTAAGGCAGAGAAAGAATGAAGTGAAGCAATTCTTAGGTTTATTCCAAATGTAGCAGATCTTCAGAGCCTTAGAAATAGTCATTTGACACTTGGCAAAACCTTTTCCATGGATACCGAGGACTCAGACAAAATATGAGGAAAAGAGTTGTCTAATAATTGTTGAAAGAATAACTTACAGAAGGGTTTCTGCTGCAGTAAAATATCCTTTCTTTGCAGTCTCATCCATGTGGTTCTTGTATGGACGAAGTCCTGTCTCTAGGGGATAACAGCAACAACAAAGGCCCACCAGAGGCTTTTCTAATTTCCTTTTATCGTTAACACTGATACTATCCCGACGGGAACACTGTAGCTATCTGAGTAACACTGAATGGTGCATTACTCACTACTTCTAATAGTGCTTGGAGTAAGTCTCCAGCTAGGTATTCCAGAAGACCTCCAGGTTAACTGAAAGCATCAGCACCTGAAGTTGTTCTTGTTATTTGTGTTATGATAGCAACAAGAGGCCAGTGATCCAGGATGCCAGAGACTGTAGGGATAAACAGACTGTCCCTTCTCCATAGCTTTCCCTCCTGCAAGAAATAAAATGTACTAGGGTCATTGCATGAAGGTCATGTTCTGTCTACAAGGCCAGAAATACAGAGGAGGGTGGGAAGCCCTGCTGGACAGCCGCTTGCTTCTCAAGCCCAGGATGTTAGAGCAGATCATCCTGGTTTGGAAAGAGGCATCCCTACTTCCAGAGCTCAGGTATTTTCTTGAAAGTGTCACACTGATCCTTGAGAGCTGGTCACATTCGAAGTGTTCTTTGGGCCAGCGTGGGAGGAGAGGGAAGACTGGATCTTTCCCTTTCCCCTTGTTCTGCATTCTTTATGTGAACTCTTTTAGCAGCAAATTTTTCTCTGTTCATGACAATCTTTCTATTGCCAGAGAAACTTGACCTCTGGCCATCACCTAATTTAAAAGGGACATACAGGACTTCCAGCCTACCTTATGTTGCCATATGCATGTATTTTTGTTCAGGTATGTCACTGACAGGACAGTTAAGTAACCTGAGTTTTCTGCAACGTATATTCCAAGTATGCTCATCATTCTGCAAGGTGTCCTTCTGTTGCAAGTGTCCACAAAAGCTTTCCAAACTAAATTTGTCAATGTCAGCTTCCCTGACTGCTTACATGGCAATCTATTTTGTCTTGTCAGGACCCAGCCCCACTTCTCTATCTACTTCACCCACTCTTCCCCATCTCTTGCACCTGAGTGCCTCCATCTGAACTCTGTATTCTTTCATTCCGCCTCCTTTACCTGCGTTTCCACCAACTAGGACCCTGCCTCATCCATGCAAGGCAAGCTGCAGGTCCTCAAGCCATCCTCCCCTCCTCGTCCTGAGCTGGCCCACGTCTGGCATCCTGAACGAGAAGCACAAATAAAGGCTTCAAAGCAATGTGTGTGTGAGGCAACAGCAACCACAATGGCAGGTCAGAGCTCTGGCTGCGCCCTTCTGCCAGCAGACGGAGGTGCCTGCGTCACGTCTCCTGAAAAGCCCCCACACAGTGAGCTGGGAGAGGTTGAGGCCGGTGCTTCCCATTCAAACATCTCATACAACACTTGAGCAAGGTCTGGTCAAGTGTGATAGTTGGAAGAGCCACCAGCATGTGGTCTGTATTTCCTTGCCTGCAATGAACATCTGGATGTGATCTGAGAGGAATCTCTGCTTCTTAACTCTCTGTAGTGATTGCTCCCACCTCTGAAGGGGCAGGCTGAGAAATCCCACTCCACAGCTGACCTGCTGGTCACCAGCACAAGCAATCTTATGTGCTCATAACAGATGGCCACTGTGAAAACACAACATATTTCATGAAGCTTTGCAAAACTCCAGGGAATTAACAGAATGATGTGGAGAACCATGCCAGCTTTGACCCATGCACTGGATTCAGCAGATTGCTGACTGTGAGCAGCTGGTGGGATCACTTCAACATCTGGGGGTCGGTCCTCTGAGCAGGACACAGCCTGACGTGTGGCTGATGCAGTGGCAGAGCTGTGTAACCTGCGGCTCACGTCTCACTGGGGCTGCCGACACCCGGGCTCTGAGAGCAGGGCTTGATTCAGATGCCACGCTATGTCCAGGAATACTCTTCAGCCATCCTAAACAGACATTTTTGGCATCTGAATTTCCAGCTGAGACACTGTTTGGAGACACAGCTGAGAAAAACTGGTAACTGAGGTAGCAGAGAAAGGCCAGTTCTCACAAAGTCAGGCAAGAATTCGCATTTTCGTCTGTTCTGCTCTGTACCTTTGCCTTTCTGAGATCAAGCCCACACCTCCCCATGCCCGCTGGTTGGCCCAAGAGGCCTTCTCCTCCTCATGGGCTTCTCAGCAGCACATCCTGACTGCAGGCGTGAGGCATCTGTGGGATGAAAGGCTTCAGAGCCTCTCTTCAAGATGAGGAGAAGGAGGAACAAGTGCTTGTTTCCCTCTCTAGTCCTGCATTTTAAGCTCAGCTAGGTCACTTACAGAGGTGGACACAGTATGTTTCTTCAGTGCTGCTACTTTGTAAAATGTGGTACAATTATTATATTTTTTTAATCTGTTTTTGCCTTCTGGTCTTAATTTTATCTTAATTTTGGTCTTTTCATACACCTTACCTATAAGACTTGCACCTTAGATTCATGATTTTTGGGAAGGTTCAAGCCCAAACTTTTGCAGAACTATTTAGAAACTGATTAAAACCTGGAAAGAGAGGTAAGCTGGTTAAATAGCACTCTCCAGAAGTCAGCCATTTGGTGTGACATAGGAAATGCAGATTCTTTCAAACCCACGTTGCTTCGTCATTTTGACCCATTTGATCCTACAATTATCATTATCTTAGTGTTATTAGGGAAAGAAAAATTATGACCACGGCATGATGTGCTGTCAGCGTGATCCAGACACCCATTTCCTGCTTCATTCTGCTAATTCTCAGTGTTTTTGGTTACAGTCGTGGATTATGATAGCATATATGCACTGTGTAGCAATCAGAATTATAACAGATTTGAGTTAAGTCTTTAACTGCGCTATTCCAAGTGTTCATTAATCAATATGCTTATCAAGTTGTTTTTTTAATGTGCTCTTATTCTTCTGGCAGCAAGCACAGTTTACTTGCATATGGAGTGAAAGATTTATCACTGTCATCTAATATAAAAGCAAGCGAATGACCTCCATCACCGTAACAGCCAAATACCCAATTTGGCTTGCAGTCCTTGCGCAGGACTGTGATGGAGCAGTACATACTATAGCTACGAAGTCCATACCTAAATGCATGATGCAGAACAGGGAGAGCTGGGAATGCCACACAGAGTCATTTGTATGTGAAACAACTATGCTCAGCCTTCCACTTCCTTGCTTGCTGGATGTCTGCAAGCAGATCCAGTCTCTCAGCATAAATGCGAAATAACTTTTTGCTGTAATTCTGCTGCTGTAATTTTCATCTGCATTGAACAAGTGCAGGAAAACCTGCAGAGCTTGAGATTTCCTGGGGTTTCTAACACAGGTAGGTTTTCCCAGAAGAAATAACAGCTTAGTGAATCTAGGACCAAGTCCCTTGCGAAATCTCATATTCCTCCTCCGAACTGGAGGGTTGCTACAAGTACTTTATAGTGGAAAAAAATATTAGATATTGAGAAATCTGCCTTCTATTCCTAGCATTCCTTTCAATTACATCTGAACTTTTTGAAATCACATTCGACATTAAAATTCAGTGTGAGGAAGAGATCAGATAGAAAGTACGGCTGAATCAGTTGGAAGTTTCTCAAAGAAAAGCAATTGAAAAAGGAGGTAATATAAAAGGCTTAGACAGTCCTAATAAAGGCATCTGAAAAGCACAGTTTAAATAAACAGATAAATGCATGATGTTTTCAGTACAAAATTCAGTCCTACTCATCCTATAATAATCAGGTTTCATTTTAATGTAACAAAACGTTTGTAACACCCCCACAACTGCCTTTAATTCCCGTGTAACACAAGATCAATTACACTCTTTTCAGACAGCTGTTCTTTTACTTCATATTTTGCTTCAGAAGAAATTGTTAATATCTTTCATATAGGCATACACTCAGTACTGTTATAATGTTGTTATCCGAAACAGATTACAAAGCAGGTTCATCAGCTAAACAATCTTGGCCTCATAATATCTTTTTCAGTCTAGGAGAAAATGGTCTGGTTTATTAATGGCTGCTGTTTACCCAGAGTTTTTCTGCAGAAAAAAATAATGCAGCTATACTGCTATCTCTGTGGCAATATACAGTATTTTTTCACAGAGATATTAAAGAAAAAGGACTGTTCTTTTCTTTATCATTTATTGCATCCCCATTATCAAGTGAAGTCCCAGCTGAAGGAAGGACCTTGGTGTACTGGATTACAACTATGCAATAATACCTGTCTCTCATGTATTATACCCACCTGTCATGTATTTTCCCTCTCAGAATAAGTATTGAAAGAATAGATAATGGGGATGCATTCAGTATCTCTATTCAAAAGGGAGACGTATAAAAGAGCAGCTATCCCATTAAGTAGTTGTTTATTTCAAAGGGATGAAGATGAGTTTGCATCAAAGATATTTCTAGTTTCCTTTGTTACCACTCTATTTAGGCAGAGACAATAGCTTCTAGTAGTTTTTATAGTTAACATTGCAAAAGCTTCTATTTTGGTTTGAAATGTTCATTTGCCAGTAGCATCTATTAACATACCCTGATGACGAAAAAGAATATTTTTGAAGCACTTGAAGAAAATGTATTTTATTTCCTAATAATCACTGAAAGGTGATGGCCAGATTTTACCAGGCTGCATTCAATTCAAGGTCAAGTCTGTAGGGCAAAGATCACTTCAGGCCACTTGTATAGTCCTTTTGTATGAATATAGCAGTTCCCAACAGAAATTAAAACAGATTTAGGAAAAATGTTGAAAAACATTGTAAATAGACACTGATGTTCTCTTCAATCTGCTAAGGCATGCTTGTCCTGCTGCTATTTCTCTTTCCACTAATTTTATTTACAGTTTCATTGTATAGATACTTGCAGGAGGGAGAGCTGAGCAAACAGTATTTTCAATCTGGGGTGATTCAGATATTTTCATATTTGTCCTAAATCAGATTGGAAACGATTTTTATGGGAAGAAAACACATGAAGAATTTCAGCTGAGAAATGCAGAAGTGTTTTCTGGGTGTGCAGTCATGTAACGGCCAGGATTTGTTATGGGACTCTGCAGAAGGGATGCCCTGGTGCATGATAACAAGGGAATTTATTCCAAGGACCTGAAGCACTGAGGTTGTAGTTCAGATTAAGCAAACCCAAACCAATCTATTTTATTTCAGTTCTCTCAGTGGAACGAGTTTGTAAATTTACCATTTTCTTGTGAAAATTTGCCATTTTGCAGGACTTTATTAATGGTTAAAACCCTATTTTTCTGGGAAAATCCCTAGTCAGGTCCAGAAGAAAGTGGATCTTAGAGCTGCACACTGACGTATTCAAGGAACATTAAGTTTTAAATAAACCCAAGTAGGTTAAGTACACACTTGCCCAGGCAATGAGTAGTAACTGTGACTCACCCCAGCAATGTCAGCTACTCAGCAGAGTGTGAGAAGCTGACGTTTCAGCCTGAGAACTCGTCATTCACTCCATGGGATAAGGCAATTTGCAGAATAAAACAATCCAAGAGATTTCACCAAACGAATTTGAGGAAATCATGATATGCTCATAAAAATTTTGTGAAAAAAGAAAGGCTTAATCTGTCACGAAATATGTATTGCCGCTATTCCTTCTATTGCCTTGGATATAATATCGAGGATATCATTAAACTCCCTTCCAGAACAGAAGTTGCTCTTCCTCAGCTCATTCGACTGTTTTTGTATTATCATTTAGGAATTCCAACACAAATATTTAGCCATAAGGAAATGTTGCAAGCAAAATATGACTTGTGCACAAAATGCTTCAATTTAAAATAGAAACAGTCCTCCTTTGACAAGGTTAAATGCAACTTTTAACACTCTAAGAATGCCAGCAGATAAAACATAGAAATAAAAAGCAGGGAGCCAAAAGACACATATGGAGTTAACAATGCTCTTTAAAACCTCAGCGGAGGGCTGAGAGGCACATTTTTAAAAAAGTTAAGCCTGAGCGTGCATATCAGTGTGAGCGTCTTGTGAAATCGGAGCTGGCATTCTCACACGTGGGAGCACCTTCAGTGAGCCCTGCTGAGGACGGGGCCACAGCTCAGGTTTGTGGGATGGGAAACAGCAGCTCCTTTGCCCTGCCTCTGCCAGAGGTCCTCCCTTCTACATGGTCTGCTCCCAGGCAGACTGTGGGCATTGGGATTCGTCCTTCAGGCTGGTGTGATGGGTGCTCCTGAGTCCGGCCAGCTATGTGAGTGATGGTTGCGCTGAGCCTTGTGCGACATCATGAGATGATACGGCTCACTCTGTACACCAAAATCTTGGCCAGCACTTGGGGAGGCAGTACTCTGACCTCCGCTCTTCACCTTTCAAGTTATTTGCATCCCAGCAGGGCATGGTTTGGCATTCAGCTGGCTGGGGAATTCAAGGGCTAAACACAGTTACAAGAAACTGTTCACATCTCTTGGTCTCAAAAGTCTCCTTTGTAATTCCAGCTGAGTTGTCTCCTTTCCACTCTGGGGGATGCTATCGTACCTGTAACTTTGAATCGCAAAGGAACAAGATGGATTGGGGCTACAAGGAGCTGGGAGTGGACCCAATCTTTTCCACAATGCAACAGCTGTGATTTTCGTGACAGCCCACAGTTGTGGTAGCTTCCCCTGCAAATCATACTGCTTCGCTGGCAACACCACCAGAGGAAATCAAAAAAACATGCCTGATTCTGACCTGCTCTATGCTCATGCACCCACGCATCAATGCGCTTGTATTCCTGGATGTAAACCACGTCCAGTTAGAGGAGAATTGGGCCGCTTACTCAAGAGCAAGCTCTCTCCAAGACAGTGGGTACACCAGAAGAGTGCCTGGACTGGTCCAGTTACTCATACACTGAACGGGCATCTCCGTGCTGTTTGGCCAGAGGCAGCGCTGGGGCGCAGCCCCGTCCCCTCGTGCACAGCAGTACGGGGCCGCAGGCAGCCTGGAAGGCAGCCGTGTCAGTGCAGGGGCAGGACGCGTGCACGCAGAGATCACTCGTTCAGACCGGGACAGACTCAGTCATATCACCCAGACTGGAAACCTCCTCCTTCCACTTGAATCTATGTATGTTATAGTGTCATACACTACCTACAAAAGCTTAGTGTTTTATATGAACTATGTATGCAGGCACATGAATGCATGTGCATAATACAGCTATTTTAACTTTCCTACACAAAGAATACTTTCTCTGTACTGAATAAGAAGCAGCTGCCAGCCTTGGGGCAGCTTTTTTTTCCCTATACCACATTAAAACATTGCTGTTCAGATTGAATTTTAGTGTGAATCATATGATCACATTGATGCTTCAGAATGTAAGTGCAGAATTCCCTTTTAGCATTAATGGTATTTATGAAAGAAACCAGAAGAACTTGTTCAAATTTAAAATGTGGTAATATACTGCCTTCTGGCTATTTTTGAATTTTTATTTTATTTCTGCTAAAGGAAAAGAAAAAACAGTCTGGAGAGATTTACATGAAAAAATATCAAAAGTTCCACCACCCTGAAGGAGATTCTCACATACAGTTTCTCTCTGTTGTAAAGGCAACAGTTTTCTGCATAGATTTTTGTTGTTGTTATGGCATTAATCTCTATTTTATTAAGGGCATTTTGAGCTCATACGCACTTTTCATTATACAAGATATGCAACTACTCTGTTAATGGCTGGCTAGAAGTGATATGAAGAGACACTGAGAACTTGTGTGGAAGAGACTGAAGAGGAAGAACAGATATGACTCATACAAAAATGTATTGAGCATTGTGTTTCTACAAAAGGTAACTGTCTGCAAGCCTGAGGAGCACAAGCTGCTGGGATCTCATGTTCTCTGTCACAGAGAGCCCGTGCTGGCTCTGCATCTGGGCCGTATGATTTCATCGGGGTAGCCCTAGCTGAGAGCGCTTCAATTTAACTTGGGAGAAGCAACGGCCCGGGCTTCAGTGCAGGTTGTGGGGAGATTATCAAGAATAATGCTGAATATTTCCTCTGGCACCTCTGTTGTGCTGACACCTGCATTATTTCATTTCACTGTGACCATTGCTGTTATCCAAGCTATCAAAACTAAAACTACATGCACTGCAGCTCCCCTTCACTGCTATCTTCGGTATAATGATTATCACCAAAAAAAGGACGGAAAATATGATTATGTCCTAATCCTGCCAATGTTGGCACATCACTAATTTTACATGGGTGAGCAATTCTGGCAAACTGTCATATAAAAATTTAGTTGGGTTTATGCATTCTTGCATTGTTACTATTATGATACAGTAAGTTTATTTTTCCTAATCAGTGTTCAAGATACAATTGATGATATGTGCGTTAGGAAACAACAGGAAAAGATGAGTGTTGAAGGCAGCAATGCGAGCACCTATTTTTGATGAATTACAATCACGAGGACTTTGTATAAAAATTACTATTTAGTCAGAACGTTAAAGCCAAGTGCTTAACTCCAGATCCTGAATACAGCTGTGGGCACCTGATGGAAACGCACAGTTTCTCAGAGCTGCTAAGCACATCATAGAAATTTTGCTGAAGCTAAAAGGTGGCTGCAACAGAAGCCAAGTGGAAGAACTTTCTAAAAATCAGGTTTGCTTTCCTTGGCAGCTTCAGGAGCAGTTGGAAACAAGTTCTAATCTCGTAGTTTCCATGAAGGTCTCTCATGGCTCTGTTGTGCAGAACAACAACATCAAGGTGGCTTAAATGGCTATGAATTTCCTGCAGCAAGGTCTCCATACCGATGTTTAATATATGGCTATAAAATTACAGACAATGTTGTTTACATCAATAGTATTTACTATGACCTACCAAATTACCCTTTATTCATTAAACCAATAGTTTCCAAACTTCATTTTCACCATGGACTGGAGTCTTTGCTGAAACATTATTATGGAACTAATAATGGTATTATTATGATAACAGTCCAAAACTATCATAATCTGTATTACTGAATTAGTATCTTTATGATTCCTGGATGCCTTTTCCCACCTCACCTACACACTTCTGTTACTCCTGCCTTGCTTCAACCCTCCGCTGCCCCATCTTAAAATCTCAACCATTCTTCCCTATGGGGTAGCTGGTACCCCCCACAAATCACTTCTCACCATGTCTTGAGCATCTCATTCCTTTCCCAGGCGGGGTAGGGACTTGTGACCCCATAGGAGCACTGTTCCTTGTTTCCAATCTTAGGAGGATTTCTGGTCATTTGCAAGTTTTTGCTCAGGGAAGAGACCCCCCCTTGGGACAAACCCCTCCAGGCAGAGGTACCACATGAAAATCCTGGGGCATGGTCACTGCTCCGTTTGGGTGAGCCCCCCGTGTGCTCCCAGAGAGGGGCAGCAAGCTCAGCACACTGCAGTGCCAAAGACCAATTTCAGTCCCTTGTTAAAAAAACCCTGGATGTAGACTCTCACTGAATGGCTTTAGGGCATCTAGAATAAAACGATAATTGTACATGTGAGTTATAATCCCATGTCACAAAATCCCCCGTGAGGAGCACATGAAAACAACCTGGGGAACAGAGCGGCACAGTGCTTGCACTGTTTTCCTTAAACATGTTTGCTTAAACTTCAGGGAGTGGCTGGTTTTGACTGAAAGCACTGACAGATCAAACCTTCCTGAGAAACTTCTCTCAAAGAACTTCATCCTTGAAAACCCGCTACATTAATGTAGCTGCCAACAGGGTCAGAGAGATACCTGCTTATCAGCATTTTTAAATGCTTCCTATGCAGTTTATACAAGCCTTTCCTACCAGCTTTGAATTTCAGGCTTCATCAGATTTAATGGAGCACCGTAGCTGTCTTTGTGGTGTCAACGCTTTTCTTCAGTCTTGTCTTGAGCTGCAGACTCTCTCCCTGCTATCACACCAGCAAACTTTTTGACCCTGACTTCCAGACCTGCATCTCCTACTAATTGCTGCTGAAATGGGGGTCTGCCCAGAGCCGGGTTGATTCGAGCAAACTGTCAAGGGGAATATCTTACAGTGCTCCGCACCCACCTAAATCCTTTGTTATTAAATGATGCATAAATATAGATGATACATTTCCAGATTTTTATTAACCATGGGTCTTTTAATGGGACTGTAGCTCAGTAAGTCCTGTTATGAAGGTGCAAATGGAGATATCACAGCCTTTGACACACTGAAATCCACGGAGGGAACCACTTTTTGGTTCAGGATTGCAAACTGCAGGCACGAAGGACAAAGGACAAGTGGCTGTAGCTGTGACCATGGTTCCTGGTTTTTGGCGCAGGTAGACGGTTGTCTGAGGGCTGGAGGCATCAAGACTGGGATGAGCAGCCCCAAAACTGCCCCACCACCTTCGCTGTCAGCCCCATGCTGTGCCCAGCTGGGGAACGCAGCGAGCAGTGGTAGAGTTATTTTACTCTCATCTTCAGGGAGGCCAAAATCGGTTTTACTTAGGCTGGCAACAAGTTTTGGACCAGCCATGGGGTACCACAACTGCACCGCAGCCTCGGAGGCCGTGGGGTTTGCACAGGGCGGTTGTGCCGGCCATGGGCAGCGAGCCCTCGGTGCGTCCCCGCTTCAGGCAGGGCTCAGCAAGCGGAAGGGAAAGGAGTTTGAAAACATGGGGTGAAGGGAACTCCCCTGCACCACGCTGAGAATTGTTTTCAGTGGCTAAGCTGAGAAATGATTGGCAATAACCAGCATTAGGTTATGGCATACTCATTATTTACTCTCATTACTTAAATGTATTTGAGGTGCATGTATCACTCTCAAAAGGGGCTACAGCTCCATAGAAATCATTGAAGATTCTTTTTAAAAATCCTTCCTATTAAAAAAAAATTGTAAACACAGATGTTCAATCAAAAATAATTATATTTCCAGAAGGTCAGCATATTTATTGTGTGTCAGCTATTTGGTGGAAGATTATGATGCTTGCTTTATTGCTTTAAATCTGTTAAAAAGCATCTTTTCTATCTGGTTTCTTAGGTTGTTACACACAATAGTTGAAAGGCCATGACCCATAGAAGTCAAAGGTTAATTTGATTTTCAGATACATCAGCTGGAGCAAGCAGAAGGTCGTGCAGATTGCCTATTGTTGTGGCAATGTGTTTGTTTAGGGCATTTTCCGCTGCTGCCTCCGCTGCGGAAGCAGAGATGTTTGGACAATCCTGTTTGTTTGCACTTTTTCCCCATCACCCGCTCCAGAGCCGAACTGACTTCTCCCTGATGCAACCTTTTCAGTCTGATTTTAGGCCTCCAGGGTTTTTTTGTTTTGGTTTTTTTTGGAGAACATCTGAAAAAGCCAGTTTCTGCGATCTCAGAAGAGCCTTTAAGTTAGCCCAATGGGTATATTGCAACACAACTGAAACAGTCCCAGTTCTCAACCATCGAAACTCCTCAGTGTCGCTGTACACAGGACGGCCATAACTGAGACACTGCTAACGCTCTCTTACGTGGCTGTCCCTTGGCTGGCAGCACTGTAGTACTGAATGAAGTCCTGGGTTTTAGTCGCTGATTCAGTTCAAACTGGGAGAAATGAAGCAGATATAACTGTCACACTTTTGTGCCTTGGGCAATGAATTATAAGAAGACGCATGAAAAAATTATTCCTTTTCTATTATTTTTTTTAAATCCACTCTACAGAAGACTGTCAAAAGCCATAGCTTCTAGTCAATAAAAAAGGAAGTAAAAAACAAAGACCAATCAAGCCAAAAAAAACCCCAATAAATAAAACAAGGTGAGGAAGAATCCATTTAAATAAAAATGTCATGAGCATTAATAAAAGAGAGCGGTCAAGTTATAAAACAAGTGTGGGGGGAAAAAAAGCAATGTGCTTCTCCAACCTAAAAATGGTTTAGAGTCCACACTACTGACACAGGTCTTTGCAGAAAAGGCAGCAGATACTATAACAAGAGACCTTTGAAGGATGCTGTAGAAGAAAGGACAAAATTTACAGTATCTTATCACACAACTAAAACAGGAGAGCTCTTTTTTTCACTCCAACACAACTTAATAAATATTTATATAGACACTTTCACCTCTTCATAAGACATTTGGAAGTGACAACAAATTCTAAATACTTGCTTTTGCCTTGTTTGTTCTTCTTTCTTTGGCTATTGACAAGATTCTGCATGTTAGTTGTAGCAATCTGAATGACAGCGAATTAATATCAGAATGTCATGTATTTGGGAAAGCAGATAATCAGGCTGACTATGCAGGGCCACAAGCACCTCATGAGCAATGCTGGAAAGAAAAAAAATGAATGGCGAATACACTTTCCATATTCCTGCTTACAGAAGATCAGCAGAAATGCAAGAGCTAAATACAAAAGGAGCATAATTTCTTTCTTGCCACCATTCAATATAGCCGGCACTGTGATTTCTGACAGCATAAAACATCTGTTAAACTCGGCCTGAATTCTAGGAGCCTGGAGTTTTGACAACTTGCTCAAAAATCCACTTCCTTCCTTGGCAAGACTGGCTGAGAATGAGTGCCATGTAAGGCACCTGGGATTTCGTATGCCCAGGCTGACAGTCAAACCTTGAAGTTCAGCCAGAATTGTTCATTTAATTACTATTAAAAAACTATGAAAAAGAGAAAACAAGAGGAAAAAGAAAAAAAAACCACAAACAGTGCCTAAGTCTAAGTAGGGCGTGATGGTTAAGGCTCGACCGTGCTGCAGACAAGACCCCAGCCGACATGCAGTTGAAAGCCAGTGCCTGACTGGCCTGAGCTGCAGGAAATCTTGTGCAGCAGAAGCCTCAGCCCAGATGTGGGGAGAGGATCCTTCTTCATGTTCGCCACGTGCTCCTGAGCCGCCGTCGGTAGACAAGAAGCCCCTTGCCCACCCATCCCGCTTAATCTTGAAACAGCCCCATTTAAGGAGCGCCTGCAGCGAAGGCGGCTAGCAGGTTACTCAAAAATTCCCCACCACTTGGTATACACAAATCACTTCCCTGCGTGTTTAACCCGTGCTTAACTCAGGCACGAGTCAAGACCATCTTATATTCTGAAACACGCTCCTACTCGACCCAAAATGTCGAGGCAGTTAAAACACATGTGCCTGTGCTCAACCAAGCTTTTAGTGCTGTCCAATAACTCCAAGCACCTACAAATACCCACACGTCCTTTTACCTGCTCATTTTCCTGTTGTCTCTGCATTGCAACCTATTTGATTACTTTCAGTTTTTTGCTGAGACTGCCAGCAAAAGTGTTGCCATTGCTGACATTTTGAAGCATCTCACAACATCATCAGGGCAAGATGTTCTTTCGCAGGAGCCAGGGCGAAGGAGCCCCACAGAGGATATAGTCATTTTGCTCCACCTCCCCTATGAAAAGCCGCCAACGGGAGCACATAAACAAGCTAATCCTATTCCATCCCATTATTAGCAGATTTAGCTACAGGCATTAAAAAGGAGCAGATAATGGAAAGCAAGAAGAGGCTGTAGAAGCAAAATCATGACGATGATGCTTATTGTGAAATAAGAAGTTTATTTTCAGGATACCTGCAGATAGATTCTTGTAGAAAAAGTCATTCTGTATTTTTTGGCAAACATGAAATTCTTACAGGCTTATGAGTAGCTTACGTATTGATATAGCTTGAAGTATTTATTTATATTTACATAGATTGCAAGCAGTTATAAGACTTTGTGACATCTTTTACTGTGATTGCCAGTCAATTAAGATCCCTCCTTAGGGCCTTTTTCCTGCCTAGGTACCTAAACCAAGGCTGCTCTCACGCAGCTCAGGATGTTGCATTTATTAATCCTCCACTGTGAGAACAGATTTGAACCCACTTTTCTGGCATGAATGCTTTCATCACTCAGCTGTACAGCGTATTTTTGAGTAAGGACAGGGCTGTGACAGGGCTCCGCTTTGTGTCACTTCCTAAATATTTCTGGGAAGGCGCAGAAAGAATGAGTCTGCAAAAGCAGGAGGGAGAGACTCTGCTGGGGAACGGGACACCTGGGTTCCAGCCCCTGCTTTGTTAGAGTCGATTCAGATTCAGTACAATAGTTGTGCTCTGAAAATACCTTCTAGATTAAGTCCTGCTGGTGAGAGGAAACACTAGCTTTTGGATCTCTAAAAGCTAGGTTTTTAGCCATTCAGCATGACCAAGAACGAAGGTTGTTCTCCATGTATGTTGAATTAGGGGTCTAGACAACTTCTGGCTCCAATTCCTTCCTGCTACCCCAGGGCCCCTGGCATGTCCATGCTGCATATCAGCATGAAACCCATGCATACAACAGTTCTATCCATAGTTTCATCCTAGTCTAAAAGAAACCTTGGATGTTTGCTTGCCCCTCCCATCTTCCCCACTGTGCTCCAGCAGGTCTCTTGATATAGGCGATGCTCAGAGGTGGACCCGCAGGTGAAATGCACCATGCCATGAAAGGTGCGTCTAGCTACAGCCCCTGCAGCCTGGCAAAGCAAAAATACTTAGGGGTTTTGGTCACCTCGCGGTTAGGGCAGCAATTGAAGAATAATAATTTTGTGCTTGAGAATAAGATATACAGGGTTTTGGCCCTGATACCGTTCTGTGGATTTGGCCTCTTTGGGTAGCCGGCAGCCTTCAGTGGGACTGCTCGACTCATGCTTTGTGAGGGACTGGATTGCACCCGAAGCCATGGGACCATCACACTAACCATGTTCTGCTGGAGATGCTCTCTCTGAACTTCAGTTCCAGAAGTCTCTCAAAAGGAAATCCTGTGTGTGAAATTAATATCGACTAGAGAATGGTGCAGTAGAAATCAGGTATAGCAGGGGAAATATATCACTCCAAGTATTGCTAGTATTTATTTATTTTAAAATTTATTTGGCGCTCTTGCTTGCAAACTGGCAAGAGCACCAACGGCTTCGATCTTGTCAGCTCTGATAAGCCATGAAATGCTGGGGGTTGCTGCAGGCACGGATGGGAGATCTGGTATTGTGGGAAGTAGGACTGATGTCTTAATAAGTGGCATTTTCCCCTCCACATGACTATGATGCCTCAGGCACTGTGCTTCTGAAGGGCCTTTCATACATCATGGAGATAAAGAGCTTCCTCATGCTTATTAAAGGTCACACAGTACTTTTGAAAAGGTAAGAATAACTTCATTGATCGCCACATGACGTGGTGATCTTCCTAAGCAGAATCATGTGCAAAAATAAGGCTCTAAGTGGTTTTTTTGGGGGGGATTAACAGAGAAAAACAACCAATTCTTTCTTCAAAACTGTATTTTCCCCTGCAGATACAGTCTCATCGCCATAATGTCAGACACCTATTTGGACATACTCTCCAAATTAATTCAGCAGCAGAGTTCACACCTGTGGATTATCGCACATCTGCGATAATAATGACACAGAAGTTCCTGCCAGCAGAAATGCTGCATTCATCTCACATTAGACCTACTCCTGCTCTCACTGAAGTCTTTGGGAGTTTTCCCATTGCTTTCACTCAGAGCACGAAAAGCACAGGAAACAAAAATTAAAGCAAGCAAGCAACATAAGGTATAAACAAGATACAAGCAAGTAACAGTTACACTGCTGAAATAAAATCCATACTCCTGTGAGGCAGAGCCCCAAGTATTTCCATGTTCTGCAAAAGAAACAAAACAGGGCCTGCACCAGAATTAATTTTTATGATCAGAAAACATGTAAACACATTGTCAATGCACTTTTATTCGATACACTTCCAGCTACTCCACATAATATACCCTCTGCTCAAGTACTCAAGAGCCAGAACCAGAGTCCTCACAGCCAAGTGGATATTTCATCTTGGAAGCTTTTCCTTTATTTTAAAGTGAATTTTGTTACAGTTCTTTAAAGAGTGGCTAGAAAGGCAGAACTAGGACACAAGGAAATGGAATGAAGCTGCGTCAGGGGAAGTTCAGATTGGACATTAGGAAAAGGTAGTCGGTCACTGGAACACTGAGCAGGTAGTCGGTCACTGGAACAGGCTCCCCGGGGAAGTGCTCAGGGCACCAAGCCTGTCAGAGTTCAAGGAGCATCTGGATGATGCTCTTAGTCATATGGTTTAGCTTTAGGTAGTCCTGCCAGGAGCAGGGACTTGGATTCCATGATCCTTACGGGTCCCTTCCAACTTGAGATATTCTATGATTATATATAAATAGTACCTACAAAGAGCTTATGATAGCCATAAGATTTTGCTGACTGTAAGTATTTGTCTCCTTTCCCCCAGGTTGTGGGGGACAAGTTGATAGCTGGAGGGCAGGGCTGCCACTCAGAGGGATCTCAGTGGGCTGCAGAAATGGGCTGACAGGAACCTCCTGAAGTTCACCAAGAACATACGCAAAGTCCTGCAACTGGGATGGAGTAAATCCATATTGAGGGCTGACTATCAAGAAAGCATCTTCGCAGGAAAGGGCCTGAGGGACCTGGTAGACAACAAAGTGAATATGAGCCACCAGTGTGCCTTTGCAGCGATGAAGGCTAACCACATATCGGGGTGTATTAGCAATAGTGAAGGCAAGTGATCATACCCCTCTAAATGGCACTTGTAAGAGTACTGTGTCCAGTTTGGGGCTCCCCAGCTGACCTACTGGAGCGAGTCCAGCAGTGGGCCACCAAGACTGTCGCAAGAAGATGCTGAGAGAAATGGGTTTGTTCAGCCTTTAGAAGGCAAGGCTAAGGGGCAGAAACCTTACTGCTGTCTTCAACTACCTAATAAGAGGGTATAGAGAGGAAAGAGTCATATTCTTCTCGGAGGTGAATGGTGATGAGAAGCAACAGACACAAACTGCAACAACAGAAATCCCAGTTAGACACTAGGAAAAAAATTTTCACGGGTGGGTGATTGAAGATTGTAACTGGTGCCCAGAGAGGCTGTGATATCTCTATCCTTGGAAATATTGAAAACTCAACTGGACAAGATTCTGGACAATGTAACATAACGTTAACGTTGGCCCTGCTTTGACAAAGAAGTTGGAGCACATGATCTTCAGAAGTCATCTCCAATCAGAATTATTCTATCATTGTGTAAAAGTTTAGAGTATTCTTTGTGTAAATCTGTTTTCATCATGATTAAAATGCTCTTGAATTTGCTGAAGGCTGAATACGATGCATGGCAAGGTGGCACAACATAATTCAGATGCTTCAAAGAGCTCATATGAATGTGCTTCTGGCCCACACGCAGCTTCACTAGCTCCACGGCATGGTTAGCCATTCGGAGAGAAAAGCGTATTTATCCCGATATCACAAGTAAGTTTACATTTTTCAAAAATCCAACCTGCCATCTTTCCTTTGCATTAGTCATGGGATTGCAGAAGGACACAGAGTCAATTTTCAAACACTTGCATAGAGAATTCAGCCTCAAAATTTTATTTGAAGTCAATATCCAAACCTTTAGAGGTCTACTCACCACCAAAGAAAAATGTCTGGCTTGGATCAGATGGACCGCAGGCTAGGAGATTTGAGGAACTTGCTGATATCTGCCAGGCCTGACTATTCCTTCCTTTGAGAAGTGGGGCTTCACCTTTGACTCAAAAGTGAACAACATGATCCTCTTTCCCAAAGAGAACTGAAATCAAAGCATCTCTATACTTCTCAGTATGAAGAGGCCATATCATACCTGTTGTATCCTTAGAGCATTCTCGTGCCAGAGGCAAGCATCCACAGAATTTCAAACAGCACACAGATTTGTTTTGAGCGGTGAGCTGTTAAGCTGTCTCCCCATATGTCTGATCTGAGCTTTTCCTTGTCATCTTGCAGAGATAATCATTTAAACTCTAACAAGCCTACATATACTCCCTTACATTTCTCCTTCATGTTTTGCGCAAAATAGTGACCGCAAGTGGGGCAGGAGGACAAACACTGCATCCTCCCTGTTTGAGTTTTAGTCAATGGTATTTTTCAAAGTCTTTGGGTCAAATAAACTGCAAAGTTTAGTCTGCTGGCGTAGCCTCTCCAGGAGTATATTTGACAACCTGTGAGGGGCTCTACTTTCACACAGAAAAAATGAGCCTCTTCAGGATACATGTTAAGTTCTGCTCATGCCCCTCTTCTCGCTCCTGTCTTCTCCAGGTGGCAGGACCATTAAAGCAGTAGTGAGGGAAACGGGCACTGGAGTGCCTGTCTGATGAAAAACACTGGCTGCCTAGCAGACAAAAGATGGTAGAAAGAGATTGTCCTTGGGTGGAAGGGACTGGGAATGAACTAGGATCGGACAAATCAAATATGGTTCAGGCCACCAAACAGAGTAGCCAAGGGGCTTTGGGAATCCTGCAACCTCAGGCTTGCCTTCCCCTGTAAAATGTGACTGTGGATGAATGGCTGCCTGTCACGGCACCCAGACACAGGGCCTGTGAAAAAAACCCCGAATTTTAACAAGCCTTTTGTTTTTTTTTTTTTCCCCTGAGCATTTTTCTTTAAAGTAACAACCTCTGCAGCATAACTAGGAAACAAAGCAAACAGAAATGCATGAAAGGAAGAACTACAAGGTTTCCATTATATTGTAATCAAATGGTGAGTTATTAATGTCAGGTACTTTTTGACCTAAGAGAGGTTTACTGTTCCTCAAAATATCTACAATATCAGCCCTGGAAACGACTAAACAAGTGATAGGAAAAATAACTACCTCCTCCCAAAGGAGGTATATCTGTAATGTTTAATTCAGGGTGGATAGTTCTCCAACTCTACTTCAAGTAGCACTTAACACACTCCTTGTTCACTAATCTACTTTTGGCTCTGTAGACTTCATTAATAGACAGTTTTATCATAAAAGCTA
Organism: Gymnogyps californianus; assembly: GCF_018139145.2. Classification (NCBI taxonomy): domain Eukaryota; kingdom Metazoa; phylum Chordata; class Aves; order Accipitriformes; family Cathartidae; genus Gymnogyps; species Gymnogyps californianus. Next base: position 181,925,837 of record NC_059471.1, read on the forward strand.
GTAAATGTCACAACATCTGTACACAAGGAACCTGGAGCAAACCCAAGCATTGTTGGAACTCAGCTCTCAGGATGTTGTTTAATAACCAGAAATTGAACGAGCTCACAGGGCATAGTCTCCAAAACTGTGTACTCTGTGTTCAGTGGTACGCCAGCTGGTTTCTAGTATGAGCCACCTAGACGACAGCCAATCATCCCCACTAGCCATGTATGATGACTAACCAGCTTTTCCCTGCGAAGTCCCAGTACTGTGCTACTCTCATGGCTTGCCATACCTACCTGCTCCATTTCACAGGTCACTGCCTTTCAGTGAGACTTACAGCTCTCAGGAGCACTGCAACATCACAGGGCACAGACGCAGCCTAGCTGTAGAGGACAGACTTCCTAAATGCTCTTGCTACCTTCCCCTCACCCCCATTTTCCTGAAGCTCGGCACACCCAAACCTGCAACCTTTCCATGCATTTGGGTGACTTACCACTTGCAGCAGACCTGCCAAGTTTTTTTGTGCAGGAGTATGACATAGTCAACATGACACAGCCAGGGAAGGAGGGGTTAAAACATCTGTGCCATCAAATTTGAAGATGCTCAGGCTTGTCCTTTCACTCTTGCTCCACAACAGCATTCTAACCGCCTGGCTGTTCGGGGAGGCCCCCGGGGGGCCGCCACACTAGCTCTGCTGGCGAGCCGGCAGGCATGACCCCCGGCTTCTCTAAGCAGGCAGGGGGAACCCACAGCCACCTGGCTACGGGACTCGTTTTAGGCCACTGCCGCTGGCCCGCCCTCACGGCGAAGGCACTTATAATTCTTTTTTACAGCAAATGTTTTTGTGGGAAAAATACCTTTGACATGTTTAAGGGGGAGAAGGATGGTAAACCCTTCAAGCGGGAGCTTTGTCCCACAGCCTATAGGATCAGAGGGCTCTGCCAGGGGCTGGGACGGAGCGTTCCGCTCGGGCTGCGCTGGCTCAGCCCCAGGGGCAGCAGGGACGGGCGCACTGCGGGCGGCGACCTCCCGCCCGCCGGTAACGGAACCCCCAGCGCGCCGGGGCCCCCGAGCGACTCCGCGTAAAACGTCTCCCGGGCAACTCTTCCCGGAGGCGGCCGCGGGCAACACCGCCCGCCGCTCCGCCGGCCCCGGCCCCGGTGCCGGCCCCGGCCCCCGCCGCACCGCTGCAGGCAGCCGGGGTCGGCCCGGTCAGGCCCCGCCCGCCGCGCACCTGCCGCGGGCCGCCCCCCCCGGCGCGGGAGGCGGGCGGGAGGCAGGGCGGGGGCGGCGGCCGCCCGTGCCCGGCGTGTGCCAGGAGCCCGCCGGTGCCGCAGGAGGAGCAGGAAGCGCCCGGGCAAATCCAGCCTCGCTATCACATGACTCAGCAGCCGCCGCCGCCGGGCTGAGTTCACCCAGCGCCGCGCCGGGAGGGGGAAACCTGCCGCCGCCGCTGCTGCAATGAGCCCGCGGCCCCGCGCCTGCCCCTGAGCCCGCCGCTCCCCCGCCTGGCTCCGCCGCGGCCCGGCGCCCCCATTGCGGAAGCGCGGCGGGGGCTGCCGGAGCCGCCGCAGCAGCGCTGCCCGCCGGCGCGACCCGCTCCCCGCCCTGCGCGGCGGCTCCGGCGCTGCCGCCGCCGGCGGGGGTACTATGCTCACGCGGGTGAAGTCCGCCGTGGCCAATTTCATGGGCGGCATCATGGCTGGCAGCGCGGGCGCCGACCACGGCAGCGGCGCGGACTTGCCCCTCCGCTTCCCCTACGGGAGACCCGAGTTCCTGGGACTGTCCCCGGACGAGGTGGAGTGCTCCGCCGACCACATCGCCCGCCCCATCCTCATCCTCAGCAAGGAGACCCGGCGCCTGCCCTGGACCACGGGCTACGCGGAGTGAGTACGGACCCCGGCTGCGGCGGGCAGGTGGAGCGCGGCCGGGCCCGCACGCCCCGCCGGGCTGACCCCGCTCCTGGGCGCACCGGCGGCGAGAGGCGGCGATGCCGGGTGACATCCCCCCCCGCGGCGGTGCCGGCGTTGCCGGCGGCGCCGTCCCGGGCCTGCGCGGCGCCGCGGGCAGCGGGAGCCGGCGGAGGGGGGGGGCCGGGGGGCCGGCATCGGCGGCGCCGTGTGACCGGCCGCGGCCGTAGCTTTGCACCTGGGTAGCTCGTTTCTGGGAGGCCGAGGATGCAAACGGCCAACTGCCCTTGTACGTCCCCGGGGAAGCGGCCGGTACCCGGACGGGCGAAGGACGGCAGACGGGCAGCACCGCAGCTCTTCTGCCCGCAGTGACGGCTCCGGGGGCGCAGGGGCCGAGGATGGAGTCCCCGCCGGTGAACAACTGTCTCCATTCTTGACTCGGGAATGAAAAGGGCTATTGATAGGAATCCCGGTTTGGTTTGTGCGTGTGTGACTGCTTCCCACTGCCCAGAAGTGGTGAAACGTGGGGTCTGGGGCACCATCCTGTGGACCTGGCAGCCGTCACACTCGCTGATGGTGGCTGGTCGCTTATTTCCCAAGTGCTTTCCAGCTGGGGGGGGGATGCTTGAGGAACATGAGCTCCAAACTGAAAGAAAAATCCATTGGCCAACCCCAAAACTGGGCTTTCCCAGCCGTTTGTTGCCCTGACTCACTCATGTCATGGTATTTACTTTAGAGGGTGTCTGGTCGGGACCTGGTTGTAGCCTTGAGCGCAATCAAACTAAATGATTGCATGCAGCGCCTTAAATACCAGCCAGGCAAAGGGCAGTGTTTGTTTGGATGCAGATCCTCATCCCGCTGGCAGTGGGAGTAGCTGCGGAGGCAGGGCATGTTCTTGCACTTGATTCCTGTATCGGTAGACACGTTGCTTTCTTTGATGGTACTGGGAGCAGGATTCAGTATTTAGTTTCTCTCTGCTGCTGTCTCTAAGTCTTGAGCATATCTGGCCATTCATGTTGCTACTAACTCACAGATTACAGAAGTTACACTAAACTAGCTCTTGCAAGCTGTTTTGCTGTAGAGCGCTGTCTCTTCAGGCATACATGAATTCCCAACAAAGCTACTGCAAAAACTACAGTGAAGGCTTCGCATTGTTAATGAGCAATCGCTAGCTTTATTTAAAAGGTTGTTACATCATTGGGGACACTGAAATGGGAAGAGAGATTTAAAGAATTTTAAACTGGATTGTTCTCCTCAGATTATTAAAGAATTGAATAGACTACTGAGCAAATTCCCCAGGAACTATAAGTTTAAATGTTTAAAAGTAAGCTCTAATTGTTCTGCTACTATAATAGTCCCTTAAAAAGCAATTCTTTACCAAAGCAAGTAAGTGCTGCTATTTTTAGCTTACATGAGGTGCTGTGGCTTTCAGCAAGTAACTGTAATTGCAAGTTGGTGACAAAGTGGAAGGGCGGCTCTCTGGCTCCCAGGTACGCGCATCCACTGCTGCCCGCAAGCTTTGCCTGAGACTGCCGGGGAAGAAAAATGTGGGTGCTGGAAAGTGAAAGCCCAGGTAGACCCTGTAGGTGAAACCTTCTGTGAGGGAGTGTTTGGAGATAAAGTAAATGGCTCTGGTGGTCATGAAAGGAGAAGAACATGCCAGGATTGTTTTCATGTACTTGTTATTATTCTGAGCTTTGAGCAGTTTGGTTAATTAGGAGGCGTAAAAAAGTCACTGGCTTTCTCAGTTCCTGTTGTTATCTATGTGAAAAGAGGTTGGCCTTTTGCTTTATATCTGTTTTTTTTTTTCCTCTTGTCTCATCCCCTTCCAGTGCAGTTACTGGTTCTAGTGCTTGTGGAGCAGAGCTCAGTGAAAGGTACCCCTTCTTAGAGAGAGAACTAGTGAACGTGTTACTAGGCTCTTCGCAGAAACATCTATATGATCTTCCAAAATGGGGTTTGGTTGTAACCAGAAGATGTCAAAAGGCTAGCTGCACAGAAGCTGAGAGGCAAGCAGTGCTACCAAAATTGCATTGTCCTCCAAAGGCAAAGCAGTGCAACAGCCATTAATGAATAAAGAAAAAGAAGGAAATAAGGACAAACTCGGGTTTTGCCAAATAGGACTTTTTCTTTTTTTTACTCTTACTGAGCTATTACCAGGCTTTCTGAAAATAATTGCGAGACTTGCTTGGAGGTATACGTTCAAAATATCATTTTCCTTTTGGAACGCATTTGAGCTATATAGAGAAAAGAAATGGAAAAATACCAGGAAGGTCAAATTACTATTATACATATTCCGAAGTTTGTTTGCTTGAGGGAAGCGAGGGATGAGGTACTTTTATGCTATTATTTAGCATTGTATTAGCGTCTATATTAAGGAAACTATCAGAGCAGTGTTTGCTTTTGTTACAGTACAAGTGAGCACTTGCTAGAATGTTAGGAGGAAGTTTGGTGTTCTCACAAGGAGCTTGTGACACAATGCAAAGGTCAGCCATTTAACTCATGTTTTGCTAGTTTGCTTTGGTATGAAGGAATTGGAAAATACGTGCCGTACTCGCAGCGCTGTGAGGTCCAGCTTCCCTGAGCTATTGCCTTTGCGTGTTTCCATGTTTTAGCAAATCAGCAAAAGTGATTCCAGTGCTTTGTTGGCGGGGATGCCTTTGGGCACTGAGATTTTAACTTCTTGAAGTTAAGGAGAGGTTTGTTGTAGACTTAGAAGGTGGGAATTTGGCCCAGAAGGTGTAAGGAGAGAGCGTGTGCCACCTTTACTGTGTCTGCCCTGATATCGTGGGCTGTCCACACAGTGGGGTTTGAGTCAGTGGATTTAGGCTCCACACCCAGCACCAGCATCTGTCTCACTGTCTTTAGGAAGAAATTTTGGCTCTGAGAACAGATCACCTGGAGGCTTTAGCTCAGGAAAGTGCTTGCAATATTTTTGTTCTTTAGTTGTAAAATGCCAGTTTTACAGATGATATACTGATAAACATCAGTTTACAGATGATACTGGAGCTCCTTAATGTCATCATGTTGGTGTTTCATCCAAGCTGGAGAAGGCATTTTGGGGTTAGACCTGGTTCCCATGCAGGACTAAAGCAGTCTGAGTCCACAAAATACATAGTTTTTTCAGGGACTTCCTCTTGTTCCTTTGATTCCTGAGGATAGGGATTTCTTACTAACTTAGGTAGTGATAAAGAAGCCCACCCTGTTGACTGTTTCTTCTCCTTCGCATCTGTGGTATGTGCCTGTTCATCTGACTTGTTCCCCTGGAACAAGCACTTCTTCTCCTCCCCTTTTTCTTGCTTCTCTTGTACTGAACTTCTTTATAATGCATATTTTTCTAATATTGCTCATCCATGTCATATATTAGAACTTATTCTTAAAATTATCTACTTATCTCTGTGGTATTATGCAGAGAAATGTAAATTAGCCTTTATTTTTTATTAGCTTCCCCTCTTTTAATAGTGTGATCATCATTATGCAAAGCATGTAGGCAGGCAAATGAAATCTTCAAAAACACACTTGGTGCTGGGATAAAACATCGTTGCTTCCTGAAATTTCAGTGGGAATCCCATAGGGACTGAGGTTTCCTTAGTTGGTGAGCAGCCTGAAGATTGTCTTCTGAAACAACTGTCCTGCTATCTCTTACTTTTATGGGAGACCTGAGACCTTGAATTTCAGTTCACCTCATACTACAGGATGGCAAAAGGCTGGTAGATGTTTCAAAGAGATAACTCTTATAACACAGACACTTTTCTAATGGTCATTAAACTCTGTAGAAGCAAAATGAAAATTATATCCCACATTCAGTAAGCTTGTTAATTGTCTTTAAAGATAACATTTTTATTTAGAAATAAACTTTTCCTTTTAAATCAAGGGCATCCTTAACATAGTTCTACTGCATGTGGTTAGCTGATGTGCATCAGGAATGACCCAGGGAGAGGGCAGTCTATTAACAAACATTCCTTTAAGTCTGCCTTTAATCCAGAGAGGTAAGGAGATTTGCTGCTCTCTGGAAAGTTAAGTGATTTATCTGAGTAAGGGGCGGGGGGGCTGTGGATCCTGCCTGACACTTTATTTACTCTTTGCCCTCCCTCCCCTCCGCAGGCAGCTGTGCTTCTGAGGCCACAGGGCTCTTCCAGACCTTTCCCTGTCTGAGCAGTGAGCTGGTTTCTGAGCTTCTGCTTGGATTGCCCTGTTACTGGGAGGGAAATTTCTTCTCTACTCCTTTCTGTGCTGTTTTCAGTGCGCTACGACCTCTTCCCTGGAGAGCTTCTGCTAAGCTGCCCTCAGCCCCTGTGTTAAACTCTGAAAGTAACTGGCAAAGTGGAGGCAGTAGCATAGGTGGAGTATATAACATGAAATGACTCGGATGGTATTCACCTGCATCTGAACTCTGCCCAGAATATTATTTTTCACCTTTTGCTCTTTTGCTTTATCTTGTTCCCCCTGTGAAGGTAGAGGCTGGACAGGGTGGAGCAGAGCCTTCCTCTCCTGATGGAATTCTCTGGACTACATATGGTACGACAAAATAGATGCTAAATTTGCAAATGACAAAGGACTAGCCTGCTGCTGATGCTAGTGGAGTTGCAGGGAAACTGCAACTGAGTAGCATTTTGTGGTAGAAAAACAAGACTAGTCATTTTCCATCTGTTTTGAATGTGTATTCCTGGTAGTCCAGAATTCAGTACTATAATTGCTTTTCTAAATTGTGTGAATCCTGGGGATGGGACCATAGCTAACTGCTCCTGTATTGCATGCTTCCCACTCTTCACTGTTACCTTTCTGCCATCTCTTCAGAGAATATCGAAAGGTACTATTAAATACACTTAAGGGAAATGGGGAAAGTCTCAATTGTATGTTGTCTGTGACCTTATGCAAAGGACAGTTTTGCCTGCCTTTTTTTATTAATTTTTAAAAAAATTTCTAAATGACACTTTCAATACCTTTGCAGTTCCAAGTTATAATAGGTAGCCAGAAACTCAACTTTTGTGGTGTGTGCGTTTCTTGGCTTATAAAGTCAATTTATTATCCCAGCGGTGCCTTTCGTTTGATGAGACACAAAGTCCAGGCTCTTTTCCCATAATGTTACATTTCAGAGATACTGTGGTTTCTCTGCTCTGCAGGCCTGCAGTAGCAATTACATTTTCTCTGTGGTGTGGTGACTACTGACCCATAATGAATGCAGAGTTGTAGGTGAAGTATGATGACTGTGTCCTTCTGCAGCATTATTACAGTGGCATGTTGTTACAGCAATAACTTAAGTTCAAAATGAAAAGGGGGGGGGAAGCTTATGGATTTTTTTCTTTTTTCCTACTCTACGTACTGGTTGTTTTATAAGGCTGATGATGTTGCATCATATTTTCGCATGCTGTGTTACTTAGCTTGTAGGAAATGAACGTACGTGAGAATTGACTGGAGGTTTTTATTAAAATAATTTCCAGCCTTTCTCAGTGATCATAAATTTTAGGTTGGCAGAATCAACATAAAATTTGTTGATTTTGTGAGTTAAGATAACACAGAAGTGTTTTTCCACCTGAAGTAGCTTTCATGTTCTGTCTAGACCAAACTATTTATACAGACGTTAAGCGTTGTAATAACAATCTGAAGCAGGTGAAAGCCTACCACGTCTGTGAGATGAGGTAAACGAAAGCACAAGAAATTGCTAGTCCTGAGTTGGACAATATGTTGATGTCGGAGGATAGCATAGGGCTTGCAACTACTGATCACTTATTCTAATCCTCATTGCCTCCTACTAAGAGGAGATAACACTGCAGTCATGCTCCTGTGAATTGAAAGTTACATTCTCATTTCTGGGAGCTAGTCTTTCTAACCGCCAGCTGAGAGCATGACTCGTACCCTGTCTGTAAACACATTTCTTGTATGTATTCTGTTTGGTACAAATTTCAGGAGAATGGTACGGCTGGGAAAAGGAATACCTCTTTTATCTTGTTCTGTTTGGCTGTCTTCTCAAGTTAAGTACACAGAAATAATGAATTACTTTCCTTTTTAAACTTTTAAAAAATTTGTTTACACTTCTCTTTGTCTGGATAAAATTATGTTCCTTTATTCTTTCTGTAGTTCAGAACGTAAGACTGAGTAGGACCTGATGAATAAGCTAAAAGTTCAAATCCCATACGTGTACCTAAAGACAATTAAACGTTCTTCCTGTGTGTGAATTATTCTTCTATCCGTAATGTAATGTTAACTTTCATATACATTGCCAGACTCTTGTTTAAGCCTGGGCTCATATAAAACAGCCTTTAGAAACCTCATGATAGTTTTAAGAGCCTCAGAAATCCCTTTTCTTGTGTAAGAGCTTATACTATAGCATCTAATATTTATGGAATGCCTCTAATCTGCCAAGTGTCTTGCAAATAATAATTTCAGAATAACCTTGGAGAAAAATGTACATGTGTAAATGTCCTGGTTCCTCAGGTGAAGAAACCGAGGCAGTGAGGATAAGCTTTGGCAAGAGGTTTGCTGCATATGTGGAGAACAAATCCTGAGTTTAAGGTTCTGTGCTTGGACAACACAGTTGTTTTTCCTGCTGTCGTGTGCATGGCTTTTCCTGTGTGGTCTCTGATTTCTTAGAACTAATGGGGGTAAAAGGAGGAAAGGGGGGGGGGGGGGGGGGGAGAAAATCACGTGCTCTGGTATTCTTAATGTAGTCTAAGTTGCACACACATGATTCCTAAGAAGGCAAGTATGAAATTCATGCCTCTAAGCTGTCTTGTCTTGCTAGTCCCTCAGAGGCTTAAGGCTAGTGCTGTCTCATGTGTTTCTGAAAAGCTTGCTTGAGTGTGGTCCCGGCTTCTGAAACCAGAGGGTGACTGTGTCCTCCCAGGCAGCTTTCCTTTGGCCCCTTCTGCCTTGGCACTGGTGGCAGTCAGCAGATGTTACCTGCAAGCACTCCAGCTTTGTTCATTTGTCTTAGATGCAGCTGCATCGCTTGGGAAGGGTGTAAGTGGGAACGGCTTGGCAGAGTTATCATCATGCTATAAAGTAATCTGACAGGGCTGTGCCCCTTAGGGTGAACCGCTTTGAGCCTGTGAATGTGATCAAATGAAACATGCTCAGTTCGACCTTGAAAGGAAGCGGTGCTGCAAAGCACAGGTCATTCCTGCAATGGGATCTGTGTATCACGTAGGAAGAAATATGGTTTGTGGGTTTAAGGATAGGTTAAGTCAGCTCTGTGTCGAGCTGCATCCCGAGTAAAACTTGGAGTAGGGGAGCGCTGCTAATGAGCGGAGGGAGACGTCTTTGGGTGGATTTGGGCAGAGCAGGCACAGTAACTTTGCTGTGGTATGGGCTGAAGTAGGAGTAGGTGCTGCATGTGTGCTGGAGCAGTGTTTGTGGGGCGAGACAGAGGCTCTTGGATCACCTCTACCCTGGACCTTTATCCCCTCCCTTTTGGATTTCTGTTCTGATTGAACTCGCTGCTCCAAAATGCAAGAGGTCCTACTGGGCAGCAGCAGTTTGGTATTAATTGTGCATTTTGTTGTCTCTTAACTGCCTAAGGATTTTTTTCTTCCTCCTCGTTAAACAGAAGGAGGAAGATGACTTGTAAGACTTGGTTCCCATTTGGGCGGTGACTTTTACCTGGTAGGGTATATGTTTGGGATGGCCAGCTACAATGCATGGTATTATCCAGAGTGGTTTCCCAGCTCATAGGTTAGGTAGAGTCACGGTTTCAAGTGCTAAATGGTTAGCACAGCTGGTGAGAGAAATCCCAGCTTGTGTCAAGCCCCTCCACCCCCCCCCAAATCCAGCAGACATGGGGTGGGAGTTTTATTACATGGTAATTACAGAGGTTCAAGCACGTAGGAGGTGGCCAGCAGATCCATTGCAGCCATTTGGCCTGCTTCACTGCTAGCACCTCCTGCCCAGCTCCCCCATCCAGTGGCACGCTTGCCGTCTAGTGGACGCTGCCAACTGTACTTGTGGTTGTAAGTGGCAGGGTGCTAAGTGGTTGATGCTGCATGAGCTGTTCAACAGATGAAGCTCATGGAATGGCTGGAGGCAGGTATGATTCCTCCTCCCAATACCGTACATAAGGCAAATGTTTGTCTGCAGAGTTTAATGTTCTCTAAATAAATACTGCACCCAGTATTTATCTAAATAAATACTGCACCCAGAAGCCGTGCTGGGGTAAAGCCAGTCTAAGGTACGTGTCTGGTTCTTGATCACAGCATGGTTTAATTGCTGGAGTCTGAGAGGGGGAAGGAGGAAAAATAACCCCACGCTGAGGCAGCCAGCACTGGCAAGTGCAGTGGTTGGAGCAGGAGGGGGTGTGGGCAATGCATGGTTGGGGAACGCCAAAATATGGACCCTGTACATGACTCGGCACTCATGCTGATTAAAAAAAAACTTAAATAGGAAGAGGTTATCAGTGTGCTGTGGCAGGCAGGCCTTTCTGGCATGAAGCAGGGTGGCAAATCTAGAGCTTCTCTCATTGTTTGGGATCTGTAGTCAACATGGTGAGGCTTAACAGGAAGAGAGTCTGCTGGGGGAGTCCAGGGCTGCTGAGGTACAGGGGTACGGGCAGTGCTATGTCCTCGGAGACCCTCTGGCTTAACAGAACTGAAAATGTATATATTTTTTTAAAAAAGGGAAAAATTATAATGGTAAGCTGTCAGTGCCATTCACTGAAGTGAATCTGTGTTTAGCTTCAATTCATTTCTTTCTCTTTCTTTTCTTCGATACTAAGGGTTGCATGAACACCTGAATCTTGTGTGGCCCTGATCTTGATGGCCATGGCAATGCTTCTTCTAAATGGTCCCCATCCCCAAGACGAGCAGGAATCAAATGCGTCTGGTCCCCCAAGAGGCGAGAGAGCAGCGTTAGGTTGGCCTCTCTCTCCTCTGGTGTGGGGAGATCTGTCTGTCCATCGGTTTCACTAGTCATAATGCCAGGTTGTTTTTAACTCTACTGGGCATCTCCTCTGCTGGAGGAGGAACCATGTCAGATCCTGTAGGCTCCTCCTTCTTGGGAAGGCAGGTCCTGGGTCCTGGTGGTGACAGTGGCTGAAAGGTGAATAACCATTTCCAATCTCTTTTTTTCCCCCTCTCTTTCTTCTTTTTGAGGTGCTACCATAAGGTGTAGTCAGTCTTGACTGATTGTTTTTGATGCTGTTCAGGCTCCTTTGCAGGCAGCGATAACAACACTGATACCATGGTTCGGGGTGGTCAGCTTCACCTGACTTCAGGGAGAGAGGGTGGGGAAAAGAGTGGGAAACCATGTACCATTGCCTATATGCTTTCCATGGTGGTTTTCTGCTACAATAAGAGAAGAAACAGATGGAGCTTTGATTGCATTTTTTGCTACTTTTATTTTGCACCATAAACAACTGGGTTTTTTTAAGGGGGGGACAACACAACAGCATGTGTGTGAGTTGGAGTGGAAGAAGAGCATGTGCTGTTTGGGTGTTACCTTGCAGTGGTTTTGTGGATCATGCTCTGATGTCCTGCATACCACTGCTTCAGAAATCCTGCAGCAAAGTGTCCTTGGACAGGCATTAGAGGTCTGTGAGATTGTCTAGGGATCCTTTCATAGGCATAGCTCTGTTTCCAAAGTCTTCCCAGTTAATTTCTCCTTTTATTAAATCTGCTGGTCCCATAGCTAAGTGCTCTTTGTGCTGTCCTCTCTGTCTGCCCCATTCCTTAAAGGTACTGCCAGAGGCAAGATCTTTCCTCCCCTCTGCTCCCCCCGTGAGCCCTTCTGAATTTCCCTGATTTGTTCCTCTGTCCTTTATGGCCTGTTATGATTATCTCTACTCTCCAAACTCCCTGCAGAGAGACAGAAGAGATCCAGCTCCAGCCAAGCTCTGCAGCAGATCTTTTTTTATGTTTTTTGGCCAACATTGATTCATTCAGGCCAAGTATGATTTGTCTATCTTTAGGTATGTGTTAGAGATCTCCTCGGAAACAGATGATGCGTAGCACGTGTTTGTAATGCCGTAAAATACCTGTCAGCCAGAACTAACAGTCTGGTCCTTGGTGGAGTCTTACGTTGGAGATAGGACTGAGGATGGGTCTTCAGCCTTTACAGCTTGAACAGTGGTCCATTTTGTGGAGAAGTCTTGCAGAGAAAAAAAAAAGTTACCCTGCTGTTCTTCAGATCTCTGTATTTTTCAGATGTAGCAGGTCACCATGTCGACAGGCGCACTGTGAGCTCTCATCCTTCAGTTCTTCCCGAAATGGCAGTTTCAACCTGTTACCCAGCCATGAAACACTTGATACCCGTTTCCTGGCGTAAAACAAGATCCTTTCCATGGCGAGCTACCTGGGCAAGGGTTTTGTCCTTTTGTTCAGATGTGATGTTTAAAGACACAGCTCTTTGAAGGCTAAGAAAATACCATAGGCATTGCTGCTTTGGTTTCAGATGGGTTTTGTTAGATTTTGAAACAGTTTGAATGAAAGGGAGGTCAGTGCTGGAAAAAGAAGTTGCCCAAAGTGCCACTGATTTATTTATTTTTTAAAAAATTATTTTTCATTATTATTCTTTTCCCCTTCTCTCTTGAGGGAAGTTGCTTTTTATCCTTGGTTGTGGACTTTTTCCTTTTTGCTTCATAATCTGTGCTGCCTGTCTATAAGGAAGAGAAAGCAAGAAGCTGTGAGACTTAATAGTGGGAAGCAAACCTTCCTTTACTTTCTGGTTGGGAAGAGCGCTCCTGAAATTGCTTCAGGCCCAAGCATTGTAACTGAGGGCAGGGTCCTCTCCAGTGGGTTCAGGGTTGCATTGGATGATCCGTTTCAAAGGCGAGAGCTGTTGCATAAAACTCACCACATCCCTGCCTTGCTGACCAGGCTCACAAATCAGCTGAGCAGCTCTGCTTGTAACCGGCAGTGCAAAGTGTTGCACCTCTGTTGGTTTCTGAGGCCGTGTGGGGAGCTTAGTGCCTCTTCCCGTGTCCCGTCCTGTCCCCTCGCCATTAATTCCACTGGGTCCACGTCTGTGCAAGTGCCTTGGCAGGCTGAGTGGTTGTTTTTGGTTTTGTTTTTGATTTTTTCAGCAGTATGTGATGCTTTGCAGAAGCCTGTGCAGTAAAACTAGGTTCCTTAAATTGCTGGTTATAAGTGTTTTTTAAAACAGCATTTTGGAGAAAGTGCTTTTTCTTCTCTATCTGTATTAAGGGTCTTTGTTTCATGAGTGAATGCTAAATGTTGGAGTATAAATTAGATTTGTTTGAACTAGTTTTTGTTTCTCTTTGGTGAACTTATTTGTAGGTGTCCTGACTGAAAAAGGAAATTTAAAGGGGTTTTTTTTCCCATTTCTTTCCAAGGACTTGATCTAAGTTCAAACTTGCAATATTTATCCTTTAGAAATTTTAAGAGCCGTACAGTGAAACCTGCATTGTATGTGCGGTGCTGCTGGGGATGGAGTATGCCTTTAGATTCTGGTATTTGGTTAGGCATTTAGAAATGGAAAATACTGATCATAAAGCTAACCTCAGTGAATATTGTTGCTTGTATCATCACATAGATGATAAAGTTTTGTGGGTAGTTGGTCTGAAATGAGTGATTTCCATTTTGCAGAATGTAAATAGAATTTTTTCTCCCCTGTCTTCTGCCCTTCACACAAAAGAGAATTTTTTCAGCCTTTCATGTGTCATTTGAAGGTGAGAACTTAAATCAGTCACATACGCTCTTGACCATAATGCAGGAATTGGTAAAGCATTAAAACTTACACTGATCTTAAAAATTGAAGAAAGGTACGTCAACATCAGACTTGGAGGGTGATTCCCTCCCCCTTACCTTGTCGCCTCTCTCATTAATCACATCTCCACTCATGTGCTTTCAGTTCATTTCTTTATTCTTCTCAATAAACTTAAATTAAAATGAGTGTCTCCACAGCCCTTGCAAAATGTAGATGACAACTTCTTCAGGCTGGGACTCCCTCCGGTGTACTTCTCAATGTCATTTTAAGGTCTCTCTGTCCCTCTCTGGTAGTGCAAAGCCGGGAATTACAGCCCAGTGAGTTCCTTTGGCAAGCTCTCCAGAGTAATCCCTGAAAATCCTAGGTCTGTGGATAGTAATTCTATTAGTTGTTCAGCAAGCTGAGTCTGGGAGAATGCAGCTGGTGTGCGGGAATGTGGGAAGTTCCCCATCTCTGCCTTTAATCCTGCTTTTAGAGGGGAAAAAAGTTATAGGCTAATGTGATTAGCTGTAATCCCATTCTTGCTTGGTTTTAGAAAAGTGTGTGATTCCTAAATCGCAAGCTAGTTCTCTGAAGTGCTTTTGTGGAGGGGATGGGGAATTATTTTGGTACTCAGCTCATTTGTCTTTGAAAAAACACTGGAAGCAAGAGAAAAAGAAACTCATAGCCAGCGGTGAGTTCCTCGTTTTTGTTGCACAGCATAATTTATAATTCTGAAACCAAGAGCATGTAAATGGAAATGCAAAATGAGCATAATCCTTTCAGGTATCTAGGTGTGTATGTAAACACAGGCAAGGAACAACTTACGTGTATGCTGCAAATTGCTCTTCAGGGCTTTGTAGGCCCAAAGGTTTACGCTGGGATCTTGTTATTTGCTGATATGTTGCTGCTGCTGCTGCTGAAACTGGTGGTGTGGTTGGTTTAATGTGGACCAGGGACAGAGCTGTCTCTAATAAAAGCCGCAGCTTCTACCTGAAGTGAATGATCTGGGGACTTTTTTCCCCATTGAGGCACTTGTTTTTCCTTTTAGTGCTAAGGGAACAAAAACACTAACTTCTGTGGAAGTGCTAGTGTGAAGTATTAGAAATGCTGTTGGCTGCTGGAGAGGAGCAGAGGCAGGACCTTCCATGACAGGAATGAAACACACTGTGGCCTGCTCCTGTCTATAAACACAAACAACATACCACTTTGGGGACAAAGGGCATCTTCTTCTTGTGTGAAAGGCAAAGTGCAACCTGAGATCAAGGTCTTTCAATGCCATCGTTTGCTCATAGCAGATTAGTTGTGTTCAAAGTTTCAGTGCTCCCCATGGCCCCTGTTTGGATAGGAGGAAGGGTTGCCCTCACAGGCTCGGCCTGTTTTCTGTTTCCAGGGGAAAGGAGAGAGAAGGCAGAAAAATACCTTTTTCGTATCTTGTTTGTTTGCTGGAGAAATTGGAAATAAGTGTGGCTGGTCTTGGAGCCAGATGTTGCCTGAACCCTCTGGAGTGAATGGCTCTGGAGAGGGATGAGGTCTGAGGACTGAACTTGTTGGGTTTTTTTGTTCGAGCAGCAAATTTGAGATACTGCAATTTAGAGAAATTGTGTGAACTGAGGCTTTCGCTTGTCTTCCCATCAGGTTCCCGCTCCTCTTGTGCCCTTTCTTGCCAGCGTGGCGGTGGTGGCATCAGGACCCTGGGCAGGGAGGTGCCGGTGGCAGCTGCCCCAGGAGTCCGAGGGAAGGGAGGGAGCGCGTAGGCGCTGCTGGAAGGGCTGCCTGGCCTAAGCTGTAATGCAGCTTTTTGCTTCAGCTCCCCGAAGGATTGCAAGGTGGGAGCAAATTCACTGAAAAGGAGTGTTACTCACTTTTGCCTCCTGTGTCGAGTCGGCCTCAGGTATGGATCCTGTCACAGTAGTTCAAATGCTTAGGAAAGGTGAGAGGGGCAGGAGAGATGATGCAGTAGCAATAAAATGCTGTGATACTAATCTTATAAACTTATAGGCTTAGTCAAGCTGGTGTTTTGAGAGGTTGTGTGGGACTGCCTTGTTTACAAATAAAAACTATCAGTTTAATTATGGTGTAAGGCACGCTGCCTCTCCTGCACTTGTTCACAATCCTGACATTTTGGTATGTGGTATAACTGCTCTGCTCCCTCACAGCTTTCTCTAAGGCCAGAAGACTTCTTTAGGCTATCAAATAAATAACTGAGCGCCTTTAAAACAACAACAGCAACAACAAGTCTCAAACCTCCACCCACTATCAAATAATTGAAGGGGAAATTTTTGTTCTTCTTTCCCCTTTGAAATTGTATCATACTCCCTGGAGAACTTGGAAACACTAGATGAATAACTAGATGGATTTAATCTTGGAGGAATGTAGTGGACTTTGGCAAGGATAATTTGAACTAGTGTTACACAGGCACGCGTTTTGAAATTACTGTAATCCCTCTAGTATCCTTCTGGAGAGCATGCCAAAATGGTTGCTTGGTGTGTAGTCGAAAAGCCAAAGAAAGTGTTAGTGTACAAGGGAAGTGGGATGCGACAGTGGAAAATGGATTGCCTCTGTAAAAGTCTACATTTAAAACACTGTCAAGAAGACTGTGTTCACCCTTAATTATGGGCAAAGCTAAAGAGGAGGAGTAATGACTATGGAAAAAAACAAGTAGGAAACATAGAGGAGTTGGAAGAGAGGGAACAAAAATGAGGCCTACAAAACCAGGAGAGAGCACGCTGAAGGCAGGCTAAATATTTTTGTATTGGGGGAAAAGTTTAACAGGAATAGAAGCCCCTATGACAGAAAATGAAAGGCTTTAAACAGTGATAAAAGATAATGCTTCCCTGTGTAACTTAGAGTATATGGGCAGAATTCATTGCATGAGGACATACCAAAGAAGCCTTTCACAACTGTAGGTCAGGGTCTTCTGTTTCAGGAAGCCCTGAGACCTTGGATCTAAAAGTATTTAAAGTTAGAGATAGATGTCATGAAAACCCAGAGGTTTTTTATTATTTTTCCTTCTCTTTTCCCCCTTTCTTTAAAATAAAGACAAGAGAACCCCTCATGCTTTGCTGCATGACAGAGGTCTCTACTGGGCATTAAGGGGATCGCTCTGCTATGGTTGGGTTCATTCCTCAATTAACCTGATATTTCTCACACTTCCACCTGGAATGCATGGACTCACCTCTGCAGCAGAAAGCAGTGCAATTAGTGAGGTACAAACTGAGCCACTGAGAAAATTCTTCCAAAGGTGGTTTTTTTTTCGTTGTTGTTTGGAATGATAATCAATCCAGAGTGTCATAGTTTAACCCCAGCCAGCAACTAAGCCCCACCCAGCAGCTCGCTCACTCCCCCCACAGTGGGATGGGGGAGAGAATCGGAAGGGTAAAAGTGAGAAAACTCGTGGCTTGAGATAAAGACAGTTTAATAGTTAAAGCAAAAGCCGCACACACAAGCAAAGCAAACCAAGGAATTCATTCACTACTTCCCATTGGCAGGCAGGTGTTCAGCCATCTCCAGGAAGGCAGGGCTCCTTCACGCGTAACAGTTACTTGGAAAGATGAACAACATAATGCCGAACATCCCCCCTTCCTTCTTCTTCCCCCAGTTTTTATTGCTGAGCACAGTGTCATATGGTCTGGGATACCCCTTTGGCCAGTTGGGGTCAGCAGTCCTGGCTGTGTCCCCTCCCAACTTCTTGTGCACCCCCAGCCTACTCACTGGTGGGGTGGTGTGAGAAGCAGAAAAGGCCATGACTCTGTGTAAGCACTGCTCAGCAATAATGAAAACATCCCTGAATTATCAATGCTGTTTCCAGCACAAATGCAAAACATAGCTCTATACAAGCTACTGTGAAGAAATTTAACTCTATCCCAGCCAAAACCAGTACACGGAGGAAATACCAAAATGTGGGAGAAGGCCCTTCCATGGAGACCACAATAGAAATTGAAAGTGGCAGCACAAACTATACCAAAAAGTGGTGTGTAGATTTTCTGCATGGGGAGAAAATTCCTTTTAAAACAAAAGCTCTTTTAAGGGTGGGGAGTCTTTTCATTTTAGGAGTCCATATTTAAGTACTGCAGAAAACAACTTCTTTTGTTCAAGAGTGGATGTGCTTATTTTATGGTATTCCAAAGTAAGAGCTTTTCCTCAGCTAAGAATTGAGGAAGGCTACCTCACCAAGAAGTAAAATAATTACGATGGCCATTGGTGTCATGTAACATCTTATTCTTCGTCTTTCAGTTCTTGTGTAATATTTTAACCTACATTCGTGAAACAAAAAGGCAGAAGAAATATATGCAGATACCTATCCGTTTTTTCTTCTCCTTCTGGATCTCCTGTTGAGAGTCTCAGCGCTCCAGAAGCATCACGGAGCTGTGGGGCTCTATACTGCCTTCCCCAGCATTGCAGGAGTACTGTTTGGAAAAGACTTGACAAAAATCAAGTGAGCATACTGCTACAGTAAACAGTCGAGCATTGTTACAGGCAGGTTATAAGGCACAAGAGATCTGTGAGTAGCGAATGGATTAGTCATAAAGAATCATTGAACAAATAGCTCAATCTGGAGGAATGGCAAGGTGGTCTTGACTTTGAAAATAGGAATGGAGTTTGGAAACTGTTTCCCATGTGAGGGTTTCAACAAGACCCGAAGGAACTAAAATATCTACAGTGAAACAGTCATACTCGCAAGCAATGTGGAACAGGCAGGATTTGTTCTCAACGCAGAGAAAGGCACTTGCAGTACAAAAGCACCTGGCACTCACAATAGTGTGTCACGCAGCATAGTGAGGGGCATAAGTCATACACAGAGCTAACATAGCGTTTTGCAGAAGAGCTTGTCTTAACTGAAATTAAAAGGATGCTTGTGAACGTGTAGACAGAGATGGGGGTTTTCATATAGGAGGCACGAAGTAAGCTTGTTTGGGAACACTGCTGTTAGAACATCTTCGCGAGCTGTTACTCTCCTACGTCTGAAACAGTGAAACAGGCATTGTGCATATCTGCAGATAAAAGCTTACGCAATATTCTTCAGCAAACTTGGTTGTAAAGCAAATAGAAAGTAAACCTGGTAAGCTGTGTGAGTTTAGCTATGTGAAAAGTAAATCTGTGGGGATATGGGAGGAAGCATGATTGGAGACTCAAAAGTGAAGGTGAAAGAGTTCCAATGTGTTGTTTTAGGAAACCGTGTGAAATCTGAACAAATACCTGAGATGTAAGAAATAATACACTTCCAGGTAGCTGTGTAAGCTGTGCGTACCCTTTGCACAGGACTTGATTGACTTTGGATGGGTTGTAGGAAAGGTCCTCCCTATTTCCTGTGTCTTTTCACCTGGCGCTCTTCTGCCCTGCAGCAACAGGAGATGCAGAGCTACAAAAGCTTTTATTTTGCAGCAGCAATGTTAAGTTTTGTGGACAAGAGAGCCAGTGGTAGCATGGCCATGGAGTAGGGAACTGGACCTGCCTGTGGTGGTCAGCAGCTGACGGGAAAAAGGATTCACTATGGAAAGCATTGGCTTATCACAGTCTTGCCATGCAGCGTGTAGGATGTCTTCAGATCTCTTTCCAGTATGAAGGGGTGATGTGACTACAAAGCTGACTTTTAACCATCTCTTCCTCCATGTTTCACGGGTGCAGTTCCTATTACAGAAGAGTGAAATGTGGCCACCAAATGGCAGGGTAGTCTGACAAGGTACTTAGGGAAAACACATTTCCACTCGATCAGCTTTGAATAGGAATTTGGTCTAGAAATCTGAAAACGAGAATTTGACAACTCATTGAAGTCTAGGACCATTACTAGTGTTGCCCCATTACAAATACAGGCTTCATGTGTGAGCAGCTGCCTTACGTGGTTTTAGCAGCTGGGGAATGTGTTCCACAGCTGAGAGTATAGGTTTCATCTGTATGTGTTGGCAATGACGTATTAGATGATGTTTTGAGGAAAGCCATCTTAGACAGGTTTTTAAAGAAAACAAACCCATGACCCATCTCCAAAACAAAGCCTTTCCCTATTCAGAGCATGCCCAGCAGGCTGCCATTTGGGGAGGCAGTTATGTTCTTGAAAGTGTTTTGTTTTTTCTTTTGCCTATTGCTTTTCTTTGGCCCTTCCCATCAAATAGCTCACTTGAAATTCCCTGCTGTTTGTTTGCAACAGTTGAATGAAATGGAAAACTTCTAATTATATCCTTATCTAAGAGTGCTGCCACTCTTTACTTAAGTACTGTTTGAGATAAAAAAGCCACGTTGCTCTACTTTTCAGCTGGACTAATCTTGCAGTGTGACAGGTATATTTTGTGAATTATGTTTCTCTGTGATCATTGATCCTTTTAAATTAATTGTGTGGCAAATCAGCATGAAACAGAAGAGTTATGTCTAAAGAGAGCCAGTATTATTTTCCTCTGCCAGCTTGCAGTCTGTGATGTCCAGCATGGCTGTGTTGTCCATTTGACCCGTGGAGTGTTAGAGGACAAGAAAGTTGTCATCACACTTTGATTCCTCAGACCTTGCCAAACTTCTGAGGTCCAGCCCACAGACGAAGAAACCTTCATCCACGAAACTAGCAGGCATCTGAAAGACACCCGCAAAGTGTTATATGCAACACAGGTGCCAACGCAGCACTCTAGGGAGAGCCCTGTTTCATCTGAAGAACGCTCTTTGTTGTTTCTCTGGACAAGCTGTGCCAGTGTCTCCTAAAACATTTGGAACAAAAATTCTCGTTAATTGTTCGTCCCTTTATTTACCATCCTATTCTGTGACCACGATAGATCAGTGTGTATTTTACAGCCAGAACTGGCAGACCAAACCTTGAAAGAAATTTTTTCATTATCCTCAACCCACATTCCTTTTCTGCCCTCACTTCTTGAGCCTTCAGAGTAGCCATCAGCCTTACCAAAGTCTTCACAAGGAACGAACTTCCAACGGACTAAAAAAACCCCCGAACAACTGAAACCAAGCTGTGCCAGAATAGCACGTGTTTATAATAAATGCTTTGGAGGACAGAGCTGTAGGAATTCCTGAAACCTGCATACGCTTTGAATACAGTAGACTCTGTCCAGAGCAGTAGTGCCATCATGGGAATGGTGTGGGTGACTCTACACCCAGATACTTTCCCGCAGACATTTGGTGAAGGGCTGGAACACTCTGCTTTCAGCAGGAAACATCTTTTGTATCTTCCCATCATCTTCCTGGCCTTGATCATTCTGAGTTATTTTAAAACAAAAACCAAAAAAAATCCAAAGCAAAACAAAAAAAAGCTTTACAGAGATGAACCTGGGAAATCAAACTTGTAACTCTCCTGGATATCCATAATGGATAATGTTAGAGATACACATATGCATAATGGTAGGGATATCCCTAGATACATATAATGGCTTTATGGCCTGGCTTGTAATTATACCCTACTCTCCTGCTTCACCCCTCTTGTTCCTAGTGTGCCATTTCTCCCATCGTCTCACCAGCTAGAGCCCTTCTTGTCTTATGATGTGCCTCATTTTCTACCAGCAACTTGTTTCTTTATGATTTATCTGCATTTAGTTTGAAGTTTTCTGCATTTGTTCATTTCTGAAGAAGTTTGTGCATACCTGGGTGAAAACATTGGGCAAAGTTTCAGCTCTGTCGGCTAGTCTCGTAAAAGATGCTATTGCTCTCTGGAGACCTGATCTTCCTAATATTATTTTGATAGTGGGCTATTTTAAGCCACAATCAAAACTGAAATAACCCCCTCATTTGATTGTTGAAAGAAAGGCATACCACAGACTTACTGTAAGTCTCTTGGAAAAAAGCCAATAGGATTAAGTGCTGTCTGTGCACTCCCAGATGGTGAAGCTAGCAAAAGATTACACTTAGAGATTTTGTGAAACTCTCCTAGTCGCCCAGAAATAGTTATAATATGTGGGATGCTTGAGTAATATTAAAACAATTATTTGCGTAATACTGTAACTTCCATTGTCAAATGTAATTGTCACATCTCCAAATTTTAATGATCCTTATTTATGCTGCATCTTTAAGATCCTGTTAAAACCATCAGAATTTCCTAATTTCAGAATATGGTGGTATTTTTTGAGAGTGAAACACTAATGTAGTTCTTAGAGGTTCTTCTGCTACAAAAAGAAAATGGGTATTTTCCTCTTTTATTCCAATTTCAGAGTCTGTTTCCAACCATTGCTACCATGCCTTCTGTTTTTCTCAGGACCTGGCAGAGGGATGGGAAGTGTAGGAGGACAGGCAATTGATGTTTAATCCTTCATATGTTTTCTAGTTTGTACTAGGGCTGATTATACATGCATCTAGAGCAAATAGGCACACATGCATATTCTAAATAGAGATACATTATGATTTTTCCTGCTACAGACAAACACTGTATCGTCTTCCACAGTCTCCGTGGTTTGGGCCTGGTAAAACTCCTTATTATGTATTTTCACTTCTGCACTGTTCTTGCAGATGAGAAAGCTTTGGTAAAGATTCAGTGCTTGAGAAGTCTTGTTTCTTAGGAGATTTTGTCAAACTGTCACTTCTTAAATCAAATTTGGGCCTTTCTTATACTGAATAATTAAAAATGCTGTATAAACTACAGAATTCCCTTAAGTGGTTGTGATAATTGAGTGGTTGGGTGATCACTTTAGATGAAGGTTGCAATGTACCAAATGCTCTGTTTAAAAAATAAAAATAAAACCCTGTGGTGTTGTGAGATCATCGCTGTTGCTAATGCAAGAGCATTGCTGCTGCTTTTTTACAGGGCTGAATTTGGGCCTTGTATCACTTCAGTTGCTGTAGGCAAGGTACTTGCTTTGCAGAATTGCCCTTTATTCCAGGATTGAACGCCCGGACGAGCCTGATAGCTGCTGCCAAAGGGTGTTTTGGCGGTTCCTTGACTCCCTGGTGGTGTTTGCCAGCAGTGGGGAGTACTGTGCAGAGAGTTTCATGCAGTTCTTTTGTTTGGGGTGAAGGTTTCTTGTTTTTCTCTTTTGGTGTACTAAGAAAAGAGTAAAAAGAAACATCTCTATCTTCACATGAAAGATATGTATCTGTAATGACAGTGAATTATTTCTGTATTTTTGAGCGTTTCCTGCTTTGGTAATTATTGTTGTGTAGCAATGCTGTCACTGGAGTTGCTGCCAAATTGGTTTATAAATCTGCAGAGACTGCAGCTAGCAAGGGAAGTCTATTAAAATAACAGACGTGGTTTACAGGGTTTCTTTCACATTTTGAGATTTCCAGGTTGCAGAGTACAGACACAGTGCTTACTACTTAATACTGTATTTTGAAATCACAAACCACTCTTCATCACCTTGACAAAATTCAAGGTGGCCATTGTGCTTCCTGGGATGAGAAGGGAAAGCTACAGGGACATACCTGACGGGAGTGGGTGCAGGACAGAGCAAGTCACTTCTAGTGGAGACTTCAGCTCTCCAGAAGCATGAGGTTATCAAGCCGGTGTGCTCTGAAAGAGGAGAGAGCAAAAGAGGTGACAACACAGAAGGTTTCAGAGATGATTCACTGCTTGGCATAAGCGGGCAGAGCTGAAGGCTTTGGGGTTTTAATAGTTTGGGCCCTGCTTTTAGGTTGAGATGTCTATGAAAAGACACCCTGTGCTTCACAGGCAGCCTAGCCATATCTCTTTGTTGCATCTGTAACATGCCCCAGAACTGTAGGGTGGATAAGGTTTTGCCTCCACATATCACATTGCAGGGGCACTGAGCGATGTTCCGGTGTCAGCATCCTTTAAAGGATGTTGGAAGAGCTGCAGGGCTCTTCCAAAGGATGTTGGAAGACGGCTGTGGAAGTTATCCCAAAGATGGAGAAGGTGCCTTACAGCAGGACACTTGGATGTAATCCATCTAGTTGACAAAAAAAAAAAAGGTTGAGAAATGCACTGATTAGAGTTATGAAAATATTTATGGGAAAAACATGTTATGAAGGAACTCTTTTATCTAGTGAAGAAAAGCAGAAAAAGAACTGAGGCCTGGAAGCTAAAACTGTTAATTCAAATGAGAAATGAAGCACAAATCTTCCGGGGGATAGTGGGTAATTCAGGCTCTGTCAGGGAAACAGGTGAAGCTCCTATCTTGCGGTCCTAACTTGACAAGCGAATGCTCCAGAGACACCAAATGTTTCTACAAAAACAAATGACTGATGTTGATCCTGAGATATTTCAATCATATACAAGTATCTGTGGTATATTAGAGGTCTGACTAGATCATTAACTACTCTCTTCTGGCTTCAGAACTTTTTGTAAACATACTTTTTAGAATACCTGTATTAATAAATAAAGCTAACTGTTTTCATAGCAATTGGCTATATTGGTTACAGCACATGGCTGGAGTCTTTCATGTATAACTACTTGGTGTTGCTTACACTGCTCTGATTAGAGATTGTGACAGCCTTATTAGTAGCTATGGAGATGCTCTGCACTTTCACCCATTTAGAAAAGATTATCTCAGATGGAGTTGTAATTAAGCAGGTAGCCAATTAGTTGAGCAGTGGCTGAACCCCCAAATGCCATGTGTGTGCATACAAAACAGGTGTGCTAGGTAGTCCTCGTACCTGGTGACAGAGTTCTAAAAGCCTGAGTTGTAGAACAGCCCTGGAGAAGCAGCTGGGGAGTGATGTGGTGGCAGTGACGCTTGCAGCGTTGCTGCTTGCAAAGGGGCAGCCGCCCCACTTCAGAGGAGCGGCAGCCCACAGTTTCAGACTAACAAGGCTGAGGTTTAAATGTGGTTCTTGAAGATAGTTTCTCACAACTGGTCTGCAAAATACCCGAAAGGATTCTGCAAAAACCTATCTTTGGTAGTTTACTGTCTTGAAAAAAAAAAACAAACTCATTTTAATTGGAGGGTGCCTGTACTTGGAGCATTTAAATTTCTGCTGGGTTATTTACTATATCTTCACATTTACCCTGGTGCTGCTTTGACTGCTAGAAGAACACTGACTTGTATTTTGATTAATTCTGATTAATCAAAGGCGAGCGTTTGTGTCACCACATTTCCTTCTCCCTTTGATTTCCTTTTATTCAGCCCCCAAGGAGTTATAAAATATCTCCCCACTTTTTGCAGTACCTACATAAATACTTAATTGTGAGGTGACTGTATTAATAGAATTTCTTGTTCCTTATTTTAGTTCAATGTATATATGTCATTTGGTGACATGAGCAGCGAAAAGAAAAGCCTGCTAAATTTCATGTATAAAGAAGCAATGATCCTCTGTGAGAAACAATGTGTGAGGATCTCTGTGTCTTTGTGTCTCCCTCTCTCTAAATATATATATGTAAGTATAACTATATCTTTATAGATATATAAAATATATCTGTGTGTGTCAATATCTGTATATGTGTATTTATACATATAGATACATGCATGTTTTAGAACAAGTTTCCATCCAGATATGACAGACCATGCAAATCAGCTGTTTGGAGACCTCACATGCGCTGAGGGCAGAGAGAAACGTTTCAGGACAGCTGGCTCTAGGCAGGGCTGACATTTTAACTTGCCTGCTCTGCTTAGTCTTACCTTTGTGCTGTCATTGTAAAGACTCGTATTTTCATCACCTGTCTTTCTTCCTGTTATCTTACTCTAGATAACTAGGGTTGGAAATACCATAAATGGGGTGAAAAGATCCAAGTGTAGTATCCTTTGCCTGTTTCAAAATGTGTATTAAAATGAAACTGATTTTACAAAACAAACAAAAAAATCCACATAACTTTATGGGCAAGATGAAGCCCAATGATTTGAAGGACAGATGCACACTTGTTTATCCTGTCTTTCGGGGGTCGATCCATGGCTTGAAGTTTTGTAGAGGAAAATTACAGCCAAACTTGTCCAAGGAGCTGGGCTCTGAGTTGAATACTTACAGACTTCTTGAAAATATCTTGATTTATCTGTTCTCTTTGGCCAGGCCTGATTGTCAGTCAGGATGGGCATATTGGCCAGTGAGTCAGCACATGCTTAGCTGGGAATTGGGCATAACACAAGCTGACTCTTCCCCTGCAAGGAAGGATGTGCAGAAGGAGCTGGAAATAATCTGGGAAGACTAAATGTTGTTTCATAAGAGAAGGGGAGAACACAGGGACTGTGGTGATAGCTGGGACAGAGACAGATACGGCGTTACTGTGCTTCAAGAGGTATAAGGATGTGAGAAACCAAGTTTCGTTAGCTCTGTTGCTATCATTCCAGTCTTCTGAAATGCAGAGGAGACAATGAAGCCATTTATTGACCTTCATGGGAGCATCAAAGCCCTGGTTCCTAATTATTGATGTGTTAAAGCAAGGGCCTATAGATATCACAGAGCAGAAATAAAACGTATCAAAAATAAGCTTTTTTAGCATTATGTTGAAGCGTAATCTATTCTTAATGGAATTCTTTTTATAACTTGCTAGGCTGTGCATTTAAAAATATTGATTATAGGACTTTAGTGGTTCTAAGTGAAAGGATGCTTTATATGCTACAAGATAAGGAGGAAGGAGTACCCATTTTGTGTCCCAGTTTGTTTTATGGTGTTAAGAAAATGCAGAGATTGCTGTCTCCCTTCTCTTCCTGATAAAAAACTTAGAATGAAGTTAAAAAAGGCGGGGGGGGGAACCCACAGAAGTAAAAAGTTAGGAATAATTGCTTATAATTACTTCTGTTAAAATATTTTGTGTTCCAAAATGCTGTTTGGAGCATTTATTTCTGAACTCAGACATCAGCTAACTAGAAGCCTGAACAGTTTTGCTAAGGGTGTTTTTTCTTTCTAATTGTAGTACTTATTTCTTGTGGGGTATGTAGATAATTTGAACACTGATGTTTCAGTTGGTTTCAAAAACAAATGTGCCATGCAGCACCCAGCACCTTTAGATTTTAAAAATGAGCTAACAAAACATGCAATAAAATCCGTACTGTCCGTCTTAGTCTTTTTATCAGAATTTACCAAAGGTGATGATATCCATCATCTAATACAACATAGTAGTAAGGATTTGAAAGTTGAATGCTGCCAGCTTCCCTTGAAGTCTGGACATCAGGGATGTTAGGTTAAATCTGATCTCCTCCAGCGAGATTTGACATTCATGGCATCTCTCAATTTCAGAAAAGCAGCAAGTCTAATGTTGCCTCTTAAAAATTCACTTAAACCAGTGGAACTGAGTTGGTGTACAATCTAAGACAAAGATGTTGCTGTGCTTTTCTACATTGTCTTGATATTCTTCACTTCCACACAAAAGAGCTGGGATATGACTTTTTGGGGGTTGAGGGACTAGCCTTTTTTTCTGATAAACTATTGAGGTATCTCAGCTTGCAATCCAGATGAAATATCAGTTGTTCATATGAGTTGTTACCTTAGGGTTGAATTCTACTTCTGTTGAAGTCAGTTAAGTGGCTTCCCTTTGGATTAAGCTGTTTGCGAAAGTGAGTCTTTGGGAATATATATGAATTGGAGGGGGAGGTTCTGAAATAATGAATCTCTCCTGTGTGTATATCATTAGTCTGGCATAAAGGTGGTTTGACTTTCAAATAGGAGAAACTAATTCTCTAGATATGTATTTATCACTTTGATCCATGCAAGTAAAAATCTTATTAAGATAGGGAAACCTGGGAATAAATATTTTGTACCTGTATTACCTGAAAAACCAGGACAAGAGAAAAGTGGGCAGCTGCAGATGGAGGAGGTGAATGGAGTGGCTTGTGGAAGCCTTGCTTTGGTCAGTAGTGTCTGAGGCTTGGGTGATGGCTGTGGGAAGGAACCTGATGGCCATGAGTGGTGGTGGTGGCGGCTGACAGAAAGGTGCTGTCAAGCACAGCAAGCAGCTGTTATGTGGGGGTGATCCACAAGCTGGGTTGATGGCCGGTGATTGCTGGATTGATTTGCTAATCACTGTTTTTGTTCAGTCTGTGCTGGAAAAGTATGTTCCAGAGCCATTGCAATCTGTTATTCTTAACAGCAAATGAACTGATTTGTCCCTTAAGGCTTCCTCTGTAGTACCTGGCAGGTGCTGTGCCGGCTGAAAGGAGAGGTCTTGCTGCAAAGAAGTTGCATCTGTTTATTCCACCTTGCTTTTGAGGGTGGAGAGGTTGTCCTTCAAATTGCAGCGCACAAGTTAAGCAATTTGCCTGGCAACAGATGTGTGATGAGATAGCAAAAGCAGAAAGACAGAGGAGCAGTACGATGCAGAGCTATAGGAGCAAAATTAGAAATGATC
This sequence comes from Gymnogyps californianus, assembly GCF_018139145.2. Lineage (NCBI taxonomy): Eukaryota > Metazoa > Chordata > Aves > Accipitriformes > Cathartidae > Gymnogyps > Gymnogyps californianus. Next base: position 181,953,518 of record NC_059471.1, read on the forward strand.
TGACTGAGGTGAGGTGCTAAAAATTTAAGTCTGTTAATGCTATTGCAAGCCTGCAAGGCAGGCTGGATGGAGGAGGAGACTGGGTTTGCAGTCGTTAAAGAGCCGGGGAGAGAAGAGGAGGAAGCAAGTGGATGCAGAGCGGGGAAAGAATGAGCGGCCATGTGGTATGTGTTAAAATAACTTGAAGGGGATGCACAAATGGGGAGGCAGCCTGGTGACTGGCACAACCAAGTCAGCAGTGATGCCTTGCAGGCACAAGGCTCTTGCTGTAGGCGGTTCGTGCTGCTGAGTGGAGTGGTGCCATGGCACAGGCTCCAAGCCGAATGCCACGGTTGTTCAGACTGACTGAGAGGTTTGGGTCATGCAGTCTGGTGTTCTTGGGCAATGCCTTGGTGCAGTTCTCCAAGTCTGTTCAAGGCTGTTGTGAGAAGATGGCTACACACCACTACAAGAGCTACTGAGCCTGCCATGCTTTGAGATTTCCCCTTTTTTGGGTTTAGTTTAGAAAGACCATAGCCTCCTCATGCCTTGTTCTTGCCTTGAAATTCCAATAAACCCTGAGAGTTTTGAGGTCAGAACAACTGCTGTGATACCATAGCTAGATGACTCACGTAGTGGTGGCAGATAAATTGATGAATGGAGTGGAGGGACTCAAAAGTCTGTGCTGATCTCTCATGAAGTGGGGGAAAAAGTATCTTTCATACCTTAGAAGTCCAGAACCCAATAGGATTTATCACTGATATTGCAGAGACCTGGGACGGGAATTTTTTGGTACGGGATTTATGTGGTACTTGTAGTCACTTGATCTCAGTCTGGTTTTAGAAAGTGTTTAAGAACAGATGTCTTTACTCATTCAAGGTACTGAGAATAACCTTTTCAGATTCTTGTTAAGAAGAATATAGGCCACAGAGAAACATTCATCAAGCTGTGAATGAATTGTTTCTTGTGTAAGTCTAATTAATAAACGCTTCAGTGAAGTGACCTGAACACCTTGGTGGCTGTTACTAGAACTCAGAAGATCAGCTGGTCCGTGGAAGGAGGAGTAGACTTACACTATGTCACAGGAAGTCAATCCTTGAGTGGGGACTGTTTGTTATGGAGAGGCTCCTATTAGATTACTTGACTTGCAAATATCTGTAATAACTATTTAAAAGCAAAAAATCCTTGTTTAAACTTGAATAGTCTCATAGTCGAGACTAAATCTGTCTGAGAGTTCAGTTCCTCCAAAAGGTCATTTCTGTCTGTTCTCCAACTGAAGAATTTGAAAGGCATCATTATGTCTTCGAAATGCTGTTCATTTCAAGTAGGAATAAGTCCGAGACAAAGAATTATAACAACCTTTTATTCACATGAGGCAAACTAGTTATGAAAATGAATTATAAACACTGAGAAAGACATCAAAACCTTAGACAAACCCTGTACTTGGGTCTATCTCTTTGCATTAACTATACAGACACAGTTCTCTGCAACAGTCAGGCACTTGTCCCAGGGTCATCAATTGCCGTTCACCAGCGGTTTTCACTGAATTTGCTTCTGTTTCCTTAAATCTATTTAACTAGTATTGTTAGCTTGTTGTTCTTTGACTAGGGTTTCTGTGCTTTCTTCTATAAAAAGAGTTTTTCAGTTGTTGAGTAAAAGGAAGCTTTGCCATTTGTTTCAATGGAAGCAGGGTACAGCCAAGACTAGCTGTGCGTGTCCAGAATGTCAGTCTGCACATGCAGTTGTTGCATCTGAAGGTCAATTTATGTAGTCAGCTAAAAATGTAACCTAATTATATGGTTCAGTGAGAAATTGTGTAGTACAGCTGTAGCTAGTGAAATCCTATGTGAAAGGAACATGCAATTTGAAAATGGAATTATCATCTGTAAACCCGAAGAAAAAAGAGCTAAGTGAGGATTTTGTTTTTCCTAAAAACTGCAAATACAATGATGCAGCACTTCAAACATGGACTCTGCATGCATGTTGTGGTTTTTGTTTGTTGGGTTTTTTTGGCTAGAGGGCAGTGGCTAGCTTATGGGTACTGTCCCTTTGCTGGAAAAACTTTGGTCCAATATTTCAGCTTGAGAGTGTAGCATTGCTGGGAGTCAAAACCCACCAACCTGTGCTTTGGGGAGAGCCTGGCTATAAGGCCTTATAGGAACTCTGTTTTCCAGATGTTTAGGCAGTATTGCAGAGGAGAGATATGAATGTTCTCTAGTTTTGGTGATTTTTATGACATCGTCTTTGCCTGTTGGTGAGTCCTGGGAAGAATCTTTGCGGGCTCAGTGTTTCTATGCCGAAGCTGTGGAGAAACCGATAGGCGTCTAGAAAAGAGGTGCCTTGTTAGATACATTTTCATCTTAGAATGCGGTGGCTTTTGGAATCTCTTGAATAAATGCCTTTTTGTAAAGCTCCCTCTACTAGACCAGTGGTCTCCAAAATGGGGTGTGCAAGATGATCTGTTGGGGCACAGGAAGGAAAATAGTAGAACTTCAGTAATACATGTATATTATTTACAAATAAATAGCATATATTATGGGTGCGTGGTCAAAATTCTTTTTTACTGATGGAATGTACGATCAGGGTGGAGACCACTGTTCTGGACAATAATGTATTGCCTCAAATAAATACAGAGAAATTAAAAAAATGAAGTCCCGTCAAAGACTGTTTCTTCCTTGGGGGGAGTTTGCATGTTGTCCATCAGCTTGGTAGTCAGCTGACAGAGTAGGTGCTGTAGTTACAGCAGTAGCTCCCATCTTGTTCTTCCTATAATAGACAAGCTCTGAATTAGAGCTTTATCTTTAGCAACAAAAGTTGAATTCAAGGGAAGACTTTAATAGAAGTTGGCTGGGGTTTTTTTCAGTTTGATTTCCCTTACTCAGGACTGATCACATAGTGTGTGGCTCAGTAGTGTGTGTGGGTTTCAGCAGCAGTTCTAGCATATAGAGAGAATGTCCTTGGTCAAAGCATTTCAGTTTCGGTCATGATAACTGGAGAGTCCTGGTGGGGAGAGGAATGGGTGCATCCTCAGGCACTTTCGGGGGGGGGGGGGGGGGGTGTGTGCTGCTGAGCACCTGGAACCAGGGCAACATCTTGCCCTGAATTATGTGGACTTTTATAAATAAAAACCCAAAGAAACCAAAATGGCTATGTGGAGGTCCGTAGAGGTGATTTTTTTTTTTTAAATATTTTTTTTGTTTATTTAAAAAGTATTTTTATCTTTTTATTTACTGGACCTGAGAGGGTCTCTTCTTCCCTTCTCGCTTTGAGGCTGTGCTTCCCTCTCTGTGCAGGCATCATTCTTAGTCTCCCTTGTGTGGACGGAGTGTCCTGACTGCTTCAGGTGGCTGTCACCTCTACACATGTTTATGTTCCAACCCAAGAAGTTAGTAAAGCCTTATGTTATGTCTTGGCATGTTGTTGGGTTAACAAAAAAGTAAAGTGCTGTTTCTCCATCAAAGATGAATTGTCCTGACCCCCTTTCTGTTGTGCCAGCTAAGGCTATCGTCACATCAGGGACACTTTTCTTCCTGCTTATTTGCTCCAGCCCAGACCTTTGTGTGGTCAAGAACGTGGAGGCCGGTGCGGAGGGAGGGAGCCCAGGATGAATCTTGTTGTTTCACTTGCCTATCGCCCTTTTGAAAAGCAGACGAATGAGCCCAATTGGCCTTTCTCTTCTAAAGCTCCTGCTGTGATTTGAGGCAATGTTGTGAGTGTCCTGATCACAGGTGGCAATCCCATTACAACTGGAAATTTGCTTGTTTTTTTTAGAGTGCTTGTATTTAATGAAAAGTCCTAGTTCTTGCTTTTTGTTTTTGTAAGGTTATTTCCTTTACAAACTCAGCACCTTCAGAGTAATGGTTTCTGATCTAGCTCTTGTGCAGAGATTTGAGTGTATCACAGAAAAGGACATTACTTCAAAGCAGGTGCATCTTTGTACTTCTGAACATTTTTTAAAGGTATGGGAAACATCCATTTTCATAGCCCTTTCTGTGGATAGATGCTTACTTTATCTAATGCACATTTTTTTCTTTTATGCTGCTCCATCCCTCCTTGCCCTGCAGCCACAAGCACCCAGCGGTTGCAGCCAGCCTCCATCCTTGCGTGCTCCCTGCCAGTGTGGGAAGTCATAGCCAGTGAGCTGTGCTGCACTATCCCAGGCTGTGTGTGTGATGTTCAAGAGGCTCAGATTATAGCCTTCTTGGTAGTGTAATGTTTGATCTCTTTTACCTAGGACTTGATAATATGATTAATTACACTGCTTCTTCAGACCTCTAGACTGTGTATTACTTTTTCCCTTATGCTAGAGAGTGAGCTTAATAGCAGTATTTGAGACTGTTGACCTCCCCACTCAATTAGTGTTTGATGCTGATTATAGCAGTATTAATCTGGGGTTTCTGAAATGATTAGAAAGATGACTTTTTATCTGGAATTTGTGTGCTAGCAGACATTAGTACTGGCTGTAGGACTCTGCATGTAGATCTTTCTTTTCCATGCTCTTAAAGGAGTAGTGCACCATGTATGGTTACCTCAGAAATTATAACATTTCCTAGGAAGGAACCTGTTATCCTGGCTGAGATCACTAGTTCATTTAAGAAAACAAAAAGGAGGTAGTACAAACTACTGTATGTCAGTAGTTTTTAAACAGCTATTTTAAAGACAATTTTTAAAAAGAGAGGAGATGAAAGAAAACTTTAGATATTTATCTGATTAACTTTTTTCATAGCTGGCTAAGTCCATACACTGTCATTGAGCTTTTGTATTGTATGTGACCTAATAATTGACCTGATTATTGAATATTTTGTTTTCTTTAATTGTACAGAGTTGCATCCGTGCCAGCTACCTGCTGACTTCATTAATGACATTTCTCTTCTCTCATTTGTTGTGAAGTCTAAATAACTGATCTCTGGAAAAAAAATGTCAGTAAGTTCCAGTTGTGACTGTCACTGACCTTGCCAAAGTTATTCTGTAGGATTTACCTTGGACGTGGCTGTCTTGTACTACCACAGCACTCTGGTGTTAATACGCAGGTACCAGGCCAGAAAAACGGGGCAAAGGTATAGATTTATTTCAGCCTGCACAACTACCAATGGTAGTGCTTTTATGGGTTGGCACTGGCAGTTCAGTATTGTTTTTAATATGAACGAGTTCTTCACTTATCTTATATCTTTAACTGGCTTGAACCTGTTTAATTGCATGGTGAAAGACCCATTGGAGGAACCGGAAAGCCTTGTTCAAAAGATGTCTGGCTGATGTAATGCACTGAGCCAGGACCAGCCAGGCTGAAACATGGGCCACCTGTACTTTGGGTCGCCAGATTGCATTTCGGTAGGAATCAGAATTTTGCTGCTACTGCTTGTTTGATTGTTAGGGCTTTTCTTGACTAACTGGCATCTAGTAGTCTTCATTATTGCTGTCTGCTTTACGTTGAATACTAGCAATGATACTAATTTAGCTTTGAAGCTGAGCCCCTCTTTTTGCAGCCTAACACCATTGTTTTTGGAACAGAGACAGCTTTAAAAAAAAAAAGAGAGAGAGAAAACAAAAACCTTCCCCCAGTATTCATTTTCAGTTGGAAGTTTGCAGATGTCCTCCAGGACAGCTCTTCCCCAGCGTTGTTCCCCAACAACTCATGTTGCTTTCTAGTCCTCTAATGTCTGTCCAGAAGCGACCCTGGGACTATGAAACACAAATTCTCTGTAGCATGGGACAGTGAAAAGAAGGGGAGCCAGCTGCAAGGAAATGATGCTGTATCTCTTGGACATGAGCACTGGAGATGAACTGCCAGGATATGTCATTCTCTACTGAATGTTTTATATTCAGTGATATCCTGAAGCTATTAATCAAGCAGTAACATATGTTGCATAATCCAATATTCAATTCTATTGGAATTATATTCATTCCTAATTTCTTACATGGTTACTTAGTACCAGCAAAGAATGGTTTGAATTTTGTGCTTGTCTGGAGCTTTAGATGAAGCCTCTCACCTTCTCTGTGTAAAATTTCTGTAATTGTTAGGATTTTTCTCATTATGATTTTAACAAATTTAGATTTAAAGTCAGAATGCTTTGTCTTGAATTTTCTTCACTCCTTGAAGGTAAAGAGAGGAGAGAAATTCAAATTATGAGAGATGGTGTATAGTTAAGTGATGAAAAGCAGCACAGATCGATAACCTCTTAAATGTTTGCTTCAATAACTTCAAATCTTTGAAATTAAACTGATATAATCAGACAACTCTCCGCAGTTAAGACAAAGCAAAGATGACAACCCATTGAATCACTAAGTATGCTCATAAAGTAGTTCACAACTTTTCAAAAGCCATCAGAGGTGACTCCTGTGAAAAGCTTGAGGTTTAGATGACTGTTTCGTTCTTAGGACTGTAATCCTACAGAATTGTAAAGTCCACTTTAATTTTTAGTATGTGCAGTCTGAATGGGCATATATGTCTCTGTCATCAGTGGCCTTATAGAATTATAGAGTCATGTAGGTTGGAAAAGACCTTTAAGAACATCGAGTCCAACCGTAAACCTAACACTGCCAAGTCCCACTAAACCATGTCCCTAAGTGCCACATCTACACGTCTTTTAAATACCTCCAGGGAAGGTGACTCGACCACTTCCCCGGGCAGCCTGTTCCAATGCTTGACAACCCTTTCAGTGAAGAAATTTTTCCTAATATCCGATCTAAACCTCCCCTGGTGCAACTTGAGGCCATTCCCTCTTGTCCTATCACTTGTTACTTGGGGGAAGAGACCGACACCCACCTCACTACAACCTCCTTTCAGGTAGTTGTAGAGAGTGATAAAGTCTCCCCTGAGCCTCCTTTTCTCCAGGCTAAATGACCCCAGCTCCCTCAGCCGTTCCTCATAAGACTTGCGCTCTAGACCCTTCAGGAGCTTCATTGCCCTTCTTTGGACACACTCCAGCACCTCAATGTCTTTCTTGTAGTGGAGAGCCCAAAACTGAACACAGTATTTGAGGTGCAGCCTCACCAGTGCCGAGTACAGGGGGATGATCACTTCCCTAGTCCTGCTTGCCACACTGTTTCTGATACCAGCCAGGATCCTTTTGGCCTTCTTGGCCACCTGGGCACACTGCTGGCTCATGTTCAGCCAGCTGTCGATCAAGTGAGTTCTCACTTCAAAGTTGTATCCTCCTCAGGTTTAAAAAAGAAAAGACAATTGCTTAGAACGTGCTGGATCACGGAAATGTGAATAGAGATGAGTCATTTACTTTAAGAAACATTAGGGTTTTTTGTAGCAAAACATGAGTTCGTTTGTTACCTGCAATCCTTGGGTTAGAAGTATGATTTGGAATGAAATATGGGGTGGTTATACAGGGATGTCACTATTCAAGTTAAATACATGAAAAGTATGTGCACTGCTTGATTTTTGTTTCTCCTCCATAATACTAATCTGTTTGGTGCAAAGAAATTAATCTGTTGTAGGATTTTGACAACTCATGATCAGTAAACGATGCTAGCTGGAATTTTTTTTAACTTAATTATTTAAAGAGAAGGTGATTAGAGCAGGTTCCTCCACTTGCTGAAGTGTTGTAAATGGGCATGGAGGCTTCTTAATGTTCCAGGTGTGGAAAGCTTGCATTTATGTCTCCTCAATTCAGCATAGGTTTGGGCTGAATGTTTAAAATGGAAACTCAATCTAAAGGTATTAAAAGTAACCTCCAAAAGAAGGAGAACTTCTTTATTTCACTTTTCTGCTGTGACAAACAATTAATAGGTAAATTCCCCCCATCTCTTGAACTCAATCTTCTTGCTTCGTAGCCAAGCCCTCTGAGATGATTTTGTGAAGTCATTTGCTTATTGCTCTGCTCTCCTTCCTTGTGTCTTCAAACAGTGGGCTTTAAACATGCTTCCCCCCCGAAAAAAATTAAAAAATTAAAAATTGAGGGGTAGAGAAAATTGGGGAATGGAATTCCCTTTTTACCCCAAGACTTAAGGTTTTCTTGCATGCCCTCAGGTAATGCGTATTCGTCATCTTCAGGACTGAGAGTGGAGTGTCAGTGGGGCTTTATTCGCTTGTCTCTTTAACAGTTTTACAACTAAAAAGCCTTTTTGCTGACAAGATAAGCATCATATGTTGTCTTACACTGGATTTCATGTAAGCTTGTCAAATTATATTTGCTACATGTTGTAGGGGCAGATCCTGCTTTCTGGGAGCATTGAATATTGATACAATTTGCTTACTGTTTTTAAGTGGAAGTATACTACTTACAATGGTGTCATCCGATACTACCGCTTATCTTTAAATTCACAGTCATTTGATTTATTCTGTGTTTTACCCATCTTACACGTTTTGGAGCTACACTGTACTTCTTGAAATGCCAAGGTTGTGTTGGGACTCATGATAAATCTGCTCAGGTATGTCTCATCTGCCCCCTCTGCGAACGGCTGTTTTCTCATCCTGGAAGTGGAGATGGCTTTTCTGGGTTTTGTCAGGGAGGGGGTCATCCCACTACGGACAGGATTAGCCCTCTACTGACCTGACTCTGCCATGTAACACTGCAGCTTCCAAATTTAGTATGTTTATTTTAAAACAGTTTCCAGTGGAGAACAGAGGCAAGAGGTGATGTGATCCAAAATCCTAAAATTTGGACTTAATTAAAAAATTAGTAATTCAGGAGAGGTATCCATCCATGCTGTTTCTCATGCTCCTCTGCAGGCATCTGTTGCCAGTCCCACCAGGCTGGGTCTGAGGTGGGATGTGGTGAAAGATGGCTACTATAATCAGTGCTATCAGTCAGGTGGTTTTGTGTAACTTGATGGCTGTTTCTCTCCAGCCCGAGCTGTGTTTGCTTTATTTGATTTAACTAGGGGATGGGGGGAGGAGGAAAGTGGAAGAACATTTGTAAATTAAACTGGTGCCCTTCTGGATCTGGGCATAGTTTCAATGAGTTTCCAAGAGCTCATGGTAGAAGAGGGTTGTCTTTAAAGTAAGCCTTTTTCGTGTTTGGATCACAGTGATAGTTTTGCCTCTTTTTTTCTTCACTGTAGATGAGGAAAAAGCAAACATAGCGTCCAGGATAACTGCGTGTTTCAACATTGTCAGTTCGATGCTGTGAATTCTTGCCTGAGAGGATACTGTTCTGAACGTTTGGCGGGTGGACGATTATGTATCGCCTTTGAAAGTCCTGGGGTTTTTAGCTTCTCATCAAATGAATCCATTCTGACTTGATCTAACAGTGCTAATAGTTTCCCTTATCTGTCTGGCAGGGGGTTTTTTGTTTTAATGTGATCTCATCGGTATTATTAGATGAGTTTGAATGCTGAAACTTTTTTTCCCTTTTATTCCAGTACCAAATATATTTATGTGTTTTTAAGATGGAGAATATGCATCAGAATTACAGTGCAGTATAAATAGCAAACACTTCTCAGCTGGTGAGTGAAAATAATTCTAGTTTATATTCTGTAATATGCAGTGTCTTAATGATTCAAAATATCCTATTTTTACAGGACAGATTTCAGATATATGTGGCTGAAGCATTATGGCAAGTTCTGTTACTGTCTGAAAAAACCTTGGTTTAAAAGAAACATATATTGCTTTATGATTACTCCCCAGTTTTAAATGTTAATTCTGCAAAGAGTTTATGTACATTACTGTACATAATTTGTGTATTAGTAGTTCTGTTGAATGCAGCAATGAGGCCAAGAAATAGGGAAGACTGAAAGCAAGATAGTATGCTTACTTGGATAAAAGGTTTTTCAGGCAGAACTTAAGAGAATCACTGATGTAGAGGAATTAGAATGAGGTGCTCTAAAAAACCTGGGTTTTGTCTGTTCTTCTTCCTTGGGTTTCTTGTGCCTTCTCTGATAAATATTTTCCTTGTTTGTGTCCAATTAATGGGGCATGAGAAGCCCTTTCTCAGGTTCCTTGTATTGCTCATGGAGCTCTCTAGACCAGGCCTTTGATAAGACTTAAATCACATCTTTATGGCGGTACCTCCGTGGGAATTTGTGGCAGTCAGGAACTTTGGTTGTCTTAATGATTTTGCTTGGCACTGGATATTAGCCTAGGTTCTTCCCACACCACTACATACTGCAAAAATCTTGAAGACTGCTTTTATCTTCGTCCTGGGGCTTGCTTTAATGATGACCTTGTTGCTTTTGTTTGGTTTTGTTGTGTTTTTTTTAAGGAATGGCAAATGGTCAACTCTCACCTTCCTGTTATGATGACCAATGAATTTCTTCTTTTTTGATCTTTGCCCTTTATCCAACATGTATTGCTCTATCTCCAGGTTTTGTAATTCCAGATGAAAATAGCTTTCAAGGTCATTGGGACAAGCCTTCCACCACATCAAGGTACAAGCATCAGAGGAGGGTTTTGACTAGCAATGAAGGAATCTTCTTGGGGAGAGGAGGTATCTCCTCACCAGCTGGAATGTGAATCTGCTGTCACTAACCAACCACTGCTTACGTGCAGTGATAGTGTTAAGTGAGTGTTAACATGCTTGCTCTTTGGCAGGCATGTGGTATGGACCCCAAGAACAGAAGAATTTGGATATTTTCCTCTTCTGGCGGATTAAACAGTACATTGTGTTCAACCAGTCTACACAAAGTACTGGAACATTTGATGCCAACACCTGTTAAGTTCTTGTAGAAAATGTTTTAGCTGTTATGGAGAGGAAAAGTGTATGTGCTTCTTTTCTGTACCCTAGAAAGGAACTCGGTGCTGAAGACAAACATTGATCCAAATCATCAGTAAAAAAACTTCTTGGAGGGGGGGTGGGAAATCCTCCCTCGAGTTTTCCTGCTATTGTGATTGCTGTGCCATTCCCCTCAGTGAGCAATTTTAAACAAGATTAAAAATGACTAAAGAAAGACACATCTGCGTCTGTCTCATCAGTGTATGTTGATGTACATTCATGTTTCTGAGTAGGCCCTGGGACGAATTTTTGCTACAATCCAAATGTTATCGCGAAACAAAAATTTTCCGTTTTTCCTTTTAATTTTTTCTAAACTGACCATCATTTCTGGACTATGGCAGCAACCTGTTGGAAACATAAAGCTATTCATGGTAAAACTGATGTAGTTCTTGGTCAAAAATGTAGCACAACTTGCTATGGTCACCAAAGTAAAATGGCATCTCTGTCAGTTCAAATCAGGCTGTAGCTGAATTTAAAAGCTTACTCTTGCCCTGTGTTTTGATGACTCATATGCCAACTTCATGTTCTTTGCAGAATTCCTTGAGGACTCTCGAGGTTTAGACATGCTTAGAGTAAACTGCTGAGTACCAAGGAGGTGGCCTGCCCAAGTCACGTCACACAAACCCCTTCTCCACCCAGATCCCTGCAATGTCCCATGCAATCCCTGCGTGACCCATACAGTTTAGTAAAGGAGTACGCTGTTATCTTCTGAGAACCCTTGAACTCAACTGGGACTTGAGCATCACAAGAATCGTTCATGACCTCAGCAGTGGGATGCCTTGTTGTGTACGAGATGTCCTGAGATCAGACTGGTTCTAAGTAAAGGTTTAGGGTTAAAAAATAGGTTTATTGGATCCACTGCAGGATAAGTTTGTTTTCCAAGTTGTAAAAAGATGACACATCAAAATGTATTTTTAGAGTTATCATTAGACATAAATTGGTGTTTTTGTTGTTGTGTTTTTTTTTTTTTTTTTTTTTTACCATAAGATTCTTTCTTAGCTACTTCAGCATCTTAACTAGGTTGTGATGGTGGCTAATGAGCCCTGCAGCTGGGCTGGCATATCCCAGAGAGTCCCTAAAGCTACATCTTCCTTCTGTATCCTGTATCCTTCCTCCAGGTAATACATCCTTTTGAAGGCACTTGCTAGAGCTGGTCAGAATGGCTACTCTGAGTTAGTTTCCCCTCCCTGCCTAAAACAAGAGGAACGTCCTGACTTTCTCATCCTCATGTCTTTCACTAGACACAGGCCTGTTATCTCATGGTGGGAGATGAAGTCATCTCCCTCCATGTCCTTAGGCTCTTTTGATTAAAGTTCCTATTGAGTATCTCACCTAGCACATCTCCCGTTTTGGACCTCAGATGCTTACAAGGCACATTGTGCGTTTAATGCTTGTCATCACATATTACATTTTAACAGTACAGAATGTAAAACAGTATAGTAGATGTAGAGAAAGTTTGAATATATTAAATTCAGCTTAATATGCCTATTGCTGTTTTCTTTGTGAACATCATATAAAAACCAAATATGTTGCTGCAGAGCTGAATTTGAGTGTTTATATTAAGTAACCCCCTCTTCCTGCCATGTGCAGTGTTAGTTTTGAAAAGAGGAGGAGGATCTTCTAGGATACTGTTAAGAGTATTTTTTTTTAAAGTTGATAGTGTGAAAAAAGTGTGCAACTCTCAGGCGGCTTTTCTTTAATGAGTTATACAAATTTATTTTTGGTTGGGCAATATTTCTGCTTTATGTAATTGAGGTACAAGATAGAGTCTGTACTTGTTTAGGAGTATGTCTTCAACAAGGAGGTATGCAAATGAGTACCAGGAATTTAGACAAATTGCATCATGCTGAATCTGTTGTAGTACTGGTTGTGTCTAGCTGTGTGTGGACATCAGATTTCTGATTAAAACCTTTTTAAGCTTCAAAGGAAGCTGAAAGCCAAGCATTGAAACCTGGTGTTTTGAGCATTATCTCTATTATGCTGCACTGGAGTTACAGTGCAGCTGTATGTGGTTCTTCATTCTGTAGTTATCTACTGGGTAAAACGACATTGTTTCCCCTAGTTCTTAAAAACAAACAAACGAAAAACCCCAAAACCCACCACAAAGAAACCAACTTGCATTCCTGTTGAGCTCTATAGTCTGGTCTGCACTAACTACTCTTTTATTTAATCTTTGTCATTGTTCTGATCAATTATTTACTGAGTTTCCTGTGGAAACAAGGTCTGTGTGAATGCTCTGTATACACTTCCTACTTGGCTGAAAATAGCCAATGGGTTTCAAACTATGTTTGACAGTTACTACATGTTTTGTAGAAATATTGACTGGGTAGGGAGTCGTTATTGGTCTAATACTCAGTGGGTATCAGATGCTGGAGATGTCACATGTCTTTTAACTCTGGGGTTTCCATGGAACTTGCATTTATTTATTTATTTATTTATTTTTTAAGCATCAGTACAGCTTTTTGGGGAGGGACTATTGCTCAGGCTCTACTGATGAAAGACCCCAGAAAACAGATGCAGATTTACTCTGAGGAATTCCTCAAAGTCCTTAGCTTGCAAAAAGGCAAAGCCACTTGCTGTGTCGCCTCTCCTCGATCACCTCTTCTAAAAATTGAAAAGTACCCTCTGAAAGAAGCTGCTGTTTAAAGTGAGGACCAGGAAGCTAAAAAGGCACTCTAACCACTTCAATATCTTCTCTCTCAAACTTTTCTGCTATGGGTATTGAAGAGTTTTCTCTTGAAGTATCTTGAGAGTTGATTGATATCAAAGTTGCACACAAGAAATCTTGTACGGTACAAGGCAGCTCTCTTATAACCATGTCTGGTGTCTGCCTTGCGCTGCTGCAGAGTTTGAACCTTCAGCCTGTGTTTTGCTGAGTGGAGAAACCACATCAAGGTACATGTAGATCACAGGCAGAGTGCAGCTGGCAGAAAGCTAACCAGGTAAATGCTTTGTGGTCAGGGCAGCCTGCAGCTTAGTGCAAGCTGTAAAACCTGCCTGCAAAGCTGGGACAAGGCTGTTAACTTGAACAAACTCCCAAAGCACTGCTAGTAAACTGGAAAGAGCTCCTGTGCCTTTGCTGCTTTGATTTACACTTAAACATCTTAGCATAAATTTACCTTCATGAGCCATCTACACTGAGCTGGATGTGAACCAGAGCAGCTGAGGTGCTAGCATGCACTCCATTTTTTTGTGGACTGTAAAGTGGGAGATGGGATAGCATTCAGGACAAGGGTGCAACAAACCTGAGTCTTAAGTTTCAGCTTTAAAAAAACCAAACCAAACCAAAAAAAAAAACCCAACCCAAATCTGGAGCATCCTTTTCTTTCGTATCGTCTTTAGTTTCTCTTTCTTCATGCCTCCCTCTGCTCTTGGAGTCTTTGATCAGACACTGAGTTAACACTATTAATAGCCTAGTTCACCTTCTCACATCCTGAGATCTCACTAGAACAACACAGGTGCTTTCTGCTACTGAGTGCAGCTGTAGAGAAATAACTGTTGAGACAACACATGGAAGTTGTAGTTTCACCTCCTGAAACCATGTTATGGCAGAACTTCAAGGAGGAACAACAGTTTTAAACCACTTCTTCCTTAATTCCCTCTTCCTGTGGTACCTACAAACATTACTGTCCAAAAAGACAAAGACAACGAAATGGCAAGCTGTTATGTTATCCTAGTGTGAATTTCTAGGCGATGGAAAGGAGACTTTTGTGTTTGGTCTGCTGACGCTTTTACTTTGTGCTTTGGTGAGTGAGGGAAAAGCTTTCAAGCGTCTCCCCCAGAAAAACTGGCATATCTAGCTAATGTAGTTTTAAGATAGCCTGCTTTGAGCTGCCTGCCTGTGCTGTCCACCAGATTAAATCTTTTGTAATAGTCATCAGGATAGCGTGGTGTCTGCGGCTCGGCCGTGTTGGCTGGTGATTTGGCATTGGTCACTGGAGGAGGTTGGTTTGGCTGCGAGCGAGCAGGCAGAGAGCTGGAGGCGGGTTGTGGAGAGTCGGCAGGAGCAGTAAACCCCGGCAGAGAAGATGGTAGACACCCGGAGGGTGGTCAAGGCTCAGCCACGTGTTTGCTTAGCTGATGAATTGGATTCGCGAGACCGGCTCTGCAAGGGCTTATTGCTTGAGCTGAACCCTAAGCCTTTGGTTCAGCATAGTTATTTCTTGATTTGATGGGAGGATAAAAGCCTGACATGTGGGCTTTTATTGACCAAAAATTACAGTTTATCTGATTCAATACCTGGGTTATCTCTTCTGCTGAGGCAAAAAAGGCAGTTGCCTAAGGCAACCAATATGTTCAGTGTGGTTGCAGGTTGTGATGGATAAACCTCTGTGGGCTTGACTGATATGACATAAAAAATGGTGTTGCCTTTTTCAGTGCAGTGCTGGTTGCAAATACATATGCATTTTGCTGATTTTTATCCTGCTTTGCCAAAGTATGTTAAGAACATCTGTGATCTCCTAATAAATGAGATGCTGAGTGGGAGCCAGCTTTTCCTTTTTTAAAAATAGTGCTAATATTGGTTTCTGCTGCATTGGAATTTGTCCTGGGTATGCAGATAGAGCTGGATATTGAAAAAGTTCACCGTAATCCTTTCTTCCCTTGGCTTAACTACTACAGCTGAAGGCCAGAGGTGAGGGGGGTGAGGAGAAGCGCTATGTAAACCAACCATGTGTCCTTCCCAGGGAGCAGAGTATGAACTCCGTGTTTGGAGGAATGGCGGGAAGCAGTTAACTCAGTTCACGTCTCAGGGGATGTGGAACTGCACCCAGGAAAAGCACTTGCTTTTCCAGGTTTACTCTAAGTTGGTCTTCCAGTTTCTTGCAGAAATACGTCCCATTTGGGTACTAGGGACCCTTTGGAGGTCGGGGGTTCATTCTGTCAGTCCTTTGCCTAGAAGCGGTCCTTTTTGAGATGATGAACTGTCCCTACGAAATGGGATGATTTGAACCTGCCATTTATATTTAATGCTGTACTTGTAATTATTTTCAGTGATAGATAGGAGAAAGGAAACTTTTTGTAAATGGCTAAGCAGCTGTATACAAAGAAACACAAAAGATTGTTCTTGGGTACTATGTAGGAAGAAGGCCTAAATTTAAAATACAAGTATCCCATGTCCCCCTCTTCTTGGCTTTTTCATTGCTGCTTTTGAGGCTGTTGAATGTTTACCCCACAGTCATCAGCAGCTTCATCTGCAGAATCCTCCTTTAATGCCGACCTGTGGAACTGGTTTCCCCGGTCTTGAAAGCAGCAAACCCCACGTTTGGTATTTGGGAAACTGCCATGGGCTGAGCATCAGCACCGTGTCACTGGCCCCTGTGTGTCCTCGCTTGGCTTGGGGACACTGACAAAATGTGACACCAGAGGATACGGGCACCTAAGCCACCGGGGAGCAAAACCCCAGTTAACCTCAAGTGCCTTTCCCACCTTGGCTTTGCCAACAAACCCCCAGGGAATAGGAGCAGCCAGTGGTGATCTTCAACCTCAGAAGTTATGTTCCTGAAAGAGTATATTTGGCTAAACTGCCTGTCTAGAGGTCTTACCACAGACAAGGGGAACTCCAGGTACTGTAAAGCAGCCTTGCTAGATTTGTATGGCATGGGAAGGGAGGAGAGATGGGGTGGTGGGATTTAGAATAGGGACCTACTTTTCTGTGTCTTCACCTAGGCTGGATGACCTTTGTATAGGTGAAGAAGGCTCTTTGTTAATCTGAAAGAAACTTGCATTGTTACAGTTCTGTGTCCTCTGAGAGATGTGAAGGAAGGGATTATTTTCTGATTAATACTATGTATTTCAAAAGTAACAGAGATACATGTTGTTAAATGCAAAATTGCAGATTTAGATATGTACTCTAAATCAAAAACTGCGATTAAACACTGGAAGTACTATACTTCTTAATTGCTGGGGATGCTGATAGATGGCACCAGTCTTACTTTACACTTCAAGAGACCTGTAAAATGGGGCGGGGGGGCGGAATCTTTCTAACTTTCTCTCCTTCCACTTACATAATGCATTATCAGATCCATTAATCTGTCACTTTCCTCTCCCCAAGCTAGTGTTCCTCACGCTGTTTGTCCTCCTTACTGTGCTAGCTTTATGTCAGAAAGCTCTATTTAGAGGGTGATTTCACTGTAGCAAAGTGGTCTTGCGTATGTTCTGCTGCATTTTAGCTGACTGGGAAGTTTTTGTTACTGTGCATGTTACCACTGAGCCATTGCTTACCAGTGGAAACCCCTGTAGATGTGTGTGCCATCAGTAAAGCTCATCTGTCATGCAAGAGCAAAGCTGATGGGGTCTGGCCCCAAGCTGTGACGTGAGGTCCTGCAGGAATCTCACCATGATGGATAGTCTTGGTGTCGGCTGTGCTTGCAAGCTGCGTCCTCTGGTATTCACCACCTTCTCTCAGCTGTAAATGTAAATGTAGCTGTGATCTGATTTTATATGTGAGAGATAGTTGGTATATAGTCTGAAAACAGAAAAAAATTGATGCATTCTAATGAGCGGCAGTCCTGCCTGTGTCACTGCAAGCTCCATCGGTCAAAAGACTGTGAATATATTGTAGACTATAGGCTTGCATCGCTGGGAGGTAGATACAAATAAGCTACAATAGGAGAAGGGAAACATTTTACTTCTGTTGTTGTTTATATAGGGTTTTGTGCATTTGTTCATTTATATAACTGCCCATGCCAGTTTGTGGGTTTTTATTATTATTTTTATTTTACTCCCAAAGGCTTGGAAACTTCATTATTCTTGTAATCTGCCAGGGCTGGAAAGAAAAGCTTTTTGTCCCATTAGGCTCTTTCAGGCTTCTGTGCAGTTTTTTACTTTAAAGATATGAAGAGCTGTGAGTATCAGACCGCATGAAAGGTGAGGAATAAGCACAACACAGAGGTGACTCAAGCTCTGTACATATCTCTGAGCTGTTGCTTGTTTCTGTTAACTTCTGACCAAAGTGATAGTGCTTGAAAGCATGCCCACCCCTTCACTTGACTAGACAAAATGGAAAGTCTCTTTCCTCAGATGGTGACAGAAATAGTCCTCTCTTTGATTAAACAGGCATCATAAAATATATTGAAAGGAAAGGTGCTTTCCATATTTTTCAAAGAACAATTCTTCATCTAGATAAGCTTAGTAGAGTCTCAGTGTTTTTTGGAGACCCAAAATAGATTGGGTTGAGGAGTGTTCAGCTTGTGGCCTGTACCTAAATATGTTGTGCAAAACAGCCCCACAAACTGAATATTAATTTGACTGTAGTATAAGCCATTGAGTCTCATAAGTGCCTACAGAGAGGTGATGATGCAGGAAATATTCCTAAAGCAAATACGCTGAGTGTGATCCTCGTCATCTTGCTTTCTTGTGCTGTTAATAAAGTGATACTACCTTTGTTACAGAAGATAACCCTCTTCGTGTTTTGAAGACAGTTTGTAAAGGACGAAGCCCGACATGATTAAACAACTTGGGGAGTATTGTTCCCATGTCCAAACAATGGATTTCTCTATTAATATAGAGTAAAAATCATCAGTCTTACCTTAATCAAAGATATTTTTGAAAGTCTTTGTACTACTGAGAATTAACTGGAACAGTGTTCTTGTTTAATTTTTTTATCATGATATTTAAAGCCTAGTTGAAGGCCACTGTGGAGTCACAGGCAGATGAAGATGCTTGAAGCACAGAAGTCTAATGGATACAATTATCATTGTAGTGTTCTTTGCAGTAGTTATTGAGGCTATTCAAAATGTTAATTGGACGCTAAGTTTCATCTCTAGAGAAAATGTCTACTAAATGTTTGGGTCACGTTCAAAATATGCCAGATCCTAAGAGAATATTAGTTGCTATGCTTCATAGCACATTATACCAAAGATCTGTTATCTGATGAAGGAAATGCAAAAAAATGTGATATACAATGATGCCAACTACCAGCTGGAATATTTGACAGTTTTAATTAGGCATTTAGATTTTTTTTTTTTTTTCCCTTCCATGTAGTTCAGTTTGTGCTGGTAGGCAGGAGATAAATCGGGGTGGGGGAAATAGAACTGTTGTCACAGAGGTAAGAAAATAGAGTGCAGTGAAGTTTTTGCATGTGTATATAAATGGGAAAGATGGGATGCTTGTTGCTTAATCCTCTGGCCTCCAATTGATGTCTTTATGGCAGAAATTCAGTTTATTTTCAATGGGTAGTTATGGTTTAAAAAGTACAGTAAATACGCAAGACTGCAAAGTTTCATGCATGTGGAAATAAGAGGATTAAACAATTTTAGTACTTTTTTTTTTTTGCCATAATTGAAAAACCATGCCTTCTTAAGCAGAAATACTGTTTGCAAAACCACAAAAGACAGGCAATTTCCCTTCAGCATCCAACCTCCTGGAAAAGCCTCTTTTCTTCATAAAAGGCAAGAAGTGCCAGCCAAAATAACTTTCACAAGAAGGGAAGGAGTCACATATGTGGGAGCTGTATTTATTTAAGCTCAAGTGATAAAATGTGATTAATGAGATTGGAGCGACCATCATGTACACTAGAAGACCATCGAGCAGGAAGTGGGCAAAGGTGTCTGGTCCCGGGACTACAGCAGGAAGGTAATGTTCCTTTGTAAAATGTTGTACTGTTCGTAAAATGTGTAATCGCTCTACCTGCTCCCTGCTGTCTACTCCAAAATGCTACCTTAGAGTCCTGAGACATCAGGGACAGCAGAGCTGTGCTGAGGCAGTTCTGAAGATGCTCCAGAAATTGATTTTTCTTTTTTTTTGTGTGGTTTTTTTTTTTGTTTTGTTTATTCCAGTTCACATATGGAAGCAGATTATAAGGACCATAGGGCTGTCAGATTGAAGGTCGGCATCCTTCCTTCCCCCTCGGCACCACCATCCCCCAGTGGGTAGGGGAGCAGAAAGACATAGTCGCTGCTGTTGTCTGCTGCTGGCTTGTTCCTCCGCAGACCCAAATGGGCCGGCTGCTCACCCCTGAGTGCATAATGCTGGTCTGGAGAAAGTCAGTTAACACGCCTTCTCTCAGGTGCACTTCTTTCCCTTGTTTGACACTGCAGAGCCACAAAATTTTTAATTTATGCATTACAGGGGGAAGGTGTGTAAAGGCAGGTAATGCGGCAGGAGACTCCTTTGCCCCTGCTGCAACCACCATCCATTCATCAGCCACGGAAGGATGTATTTCTTTTGTTCAGAAGTGTATTACTCAAAATCTTTTCTTTGTAAGATTGAATTTTGTACCTACTGATATAATTCAGTATTTCAGAGGAATGGGAAATTTTTTGCTTGCCCTGTTTTAAATTTTTTTTTTTTTTTTTAAATTTTTCTTCCTCCTCTTCCCAGTACAGGACTCTTCCTCTGTGCTTTAGATCTTTCTTTTCTAATTGCTGTGCTGATTACTCCTGTATTCTGTGGGGCATTTTATTTCAACACTCTGAGAACTACAGAGATTGGATTTCTTAATCTTTGTGTGGTAAATAAAATCTGTCCTAACCAGATAAGGTTATCCCTGTTTAAAATATACATGGGGGGGTGTGTGTGTGTGTGTGTATATATCTCTCCAAAGAAGATGGAGGTAAAGGAAGTTTGGTGATTTAACTGGTTCCAAAAACCCTATTTAAACTTGTACAGTAGAGGTGGTATGATCATATTTTGTGGCTATTTGAGTCTGTGGAGTAAAGGCTCTCCTTTTTCTCAGGTGAAATATTTCCCCAACCCCTGACACACACACTCTGATGGGAGAAGGTGGGTATTCTAAGCTGATTGATGGGTAAAGGGAAGGAAAATTATATTAATGTCATGAACTCGCCATGTAGAAGTGAGAAATCCAATGCAAAGCTGAAAGGTTCTGGCTGCTTCACTAGTTATTTTGAAGAGACTTTTATTTTTGTGTGTGCTTGTATATTTGTATATAAGATACAATACAACTCATTGGTTATATATAGATGCAGTATTAGTTAAAGAGAATATTTTTTATTAAGCAGTTGTTCCTCATGCTTAAAATATTGTTTTCTTTCTTTTTGTTCTCTTACTCTGTAGGTGCTTCCAAGTTTTGTTTGCTGTATATGTAACACCCATTGGATGTTATATCATTCTACTGTCTTGTACAATGCATTAAGAAATTTGAAGGCAAGAAGTAACGTATTTTAAGCTGCTATATTGTCTTGTATTAGGAGACAATCTTGCGGAGCTGGAGGATAATTTTGAGAATCAGTTAAAGAGTAACGTGTATATTGGTTTGCTATGAAGTTCCTGTTTACTGCTGGTTATTAAACTACATGACTGGGAGTTTTTACTTTTCTTTCTTTTAGTGGCAGTATCTTTGGACAGTGTTGGCTGAAAGTAGGAAATGTCTCCTTTAGCTTCCCTTCAAGGAGGGTGATGCAGGAATAGAAAGTTCCTAGTAACAAGAAAAGAGAAACAGGTTTTTTGGTGATGGGACGAGAACCAGCTAGAGAAGGTTGAAGAATTGGGTCAGAAAGCTTCGTGCCATTCTGAGGATTGGGGGAAGGGATGTGGCCTCACCACAGCATATCCCCTTTAACCAAGGGGCCTTGCAGGAGCAGAGGAACCTGAGACAGAGTAAGTTTACAGAAAAAATTAAAAAAAAAAAAAAAAAAAGACTCGGCATAACATTGCAGTTGTATCTAGTGGTGAAGAGAGCTTAGGAGGACTCTGCTTGAACCCTGAAGAACTTGCCAGGGGACTGGAGAATGTAAGGCAGAGTTAGACTTTATAGCTATTTGGTTTAGCTATAGGCTTGGAGAATCCTTTAGGCTAGATCACAGATTGCATGAGCACCTTAGCACTGCATGTCCCTAAGGAGGGAGCTTGGGTGCAGCACCAGGAGCGTGATCACGTAGAGCCGAGCAGCAGCCAGGAGGACACCTGCGCCAGGTTGGCAGCAACCACGGCTTAGAGCTACTCAAGATCAAAAAGTGCTTCAAGCATCTCTGACAGTGTCTTTGCGATCCAAAAAGGTGGTGTTCAGAAAGGAACGGCTCTCACCCTGCCATCGCCATGACACTGCGGTGCTGATGCTGTGCTGTTGTCTCTGCACAGAGTTGGGGCTTGCCAATTCACCATCCTTCTCGAGTCACTGGGACTCATTGTTACCAACATCCTGGTTAGCTAGTTCAAAGCTATGTGGGCTTTTCTGCACTACAAAATAGTCTTTGTATTAGTAAATACTCTTGCTGTGGAAGAGTGGTTAACTTTATTTTTCCCTGAGTGCAGTAGAAGCCTTTTCAATGAATAATACAACACGTTTGAAGGTTTGGAGAAAGATGTTTCGAAGATGAATGATTTTTAATTACGGTGTTTGTGGTGCATAACAGCAGCTATCTGTACGCATCTTTTATTGCAGAATTATATTTCAGGTGGATCATATGGTGAAATAAGAGCGGGTTTTGTTTTTCTTTTTCTTTTCAAGAGAAAGTGTGTAGGAAAAATGAATTCGTTTTTGTTCCTGTGAGGTTCCTGAGAACTTCTCAACTAGAAAGGCATAGTCGAACATCCCGTCTGACAGTGTCCAGCTCTGGAGACCTTACAGGACTGTGCAGGTATTCCTGAGTCTGCAGGTTGGGATAAACTGCCCTTCAGTTCAGGTCTTGTTCTGGCTGCCAGGACAGTGTTCGTACTGGGAAATACTACTGAAGCAAATGCTGTCTTCAGTGCTTATCCTGCATTTGTGCATGTTGTTTCTTAGCGTGTCCCCAGCACGGCAGTGGCCTGTGCAATCTGGCAGTTTTTCAGATGGTACCCAGGAGCAGCCTGGGCAGCGCTGGGCAGTTTGGATGCAGACACTCAGTTCGGGGAGAGGATGAAGAGGGCAACCCATGTTCCTTGGTCCCTGGGCTGGAGAAAGGCCTGTTGTATGTAGTAGTACAGGTGTAACCCAGGAGTAGGCTTGCACAGTGGAGCAGGTGCAGAGTTTGCTGCTGCCTGGCTGGGGCAGCCATGGTGCTTCCCCTTCACTGGGCTCGAGGTCTCCAGCCTTCAGCTGGGCTGACTGAACTTGGGAAAGCATCAGGAAATGGATCTGACAAAAAAAATTAATATTTTAGGGGGGGGTTTGGTGGGTGAATAAGCAAAAAGTCAGAGTGGTGGACCTGGTGCAGGGAGGGGGCAAAACCTTGAGGCGGAGGACAGGACCAAATATGTCAACAAGCTGCCCTTGGAGCCTTTTGCAGCATGGTCTAGTCATAGGGATGGATGTAAATGTTGGAGATGGACCTTTGGTATACCTTCCAGCCTACAGTTAGGGGAAGTGTGCATTTCTTCTATCAGGCCATTCTGTCAGAGTCCTAAACAGATTTTTATTCTTCAAAGTCCACATTTAACTTTTAATACTTTTAATATACTTTCTGTAAAGGAGCGGATGGAAGCTGCACGCAGACTTACCAAGCAGAAGACTTTTGGTCGCAGCCCCACATTCTGGCCCACCCTCGGTCTGGGTTTTGAAGGTTTTCAGTCAGGAGAGAGGCATGTTCTCAGACGAGTTAGAGGGATACTCTTTTTTTCCCCCTACCTTGAAAACAGATTTCTCGTGTGCTGCCTTTACTGCCCCCACTCCAGCGAGCGTGAACACTGGTCTCCTTGGGACATGTTGATGAATGCAGGACAGCCTGTGCGCTGCTTTGAAGATCCTGGCACCACCTCTTTGTGGCTTTTCCCAGTCCAACAGCTGTCTGTTGATGCTGCTCTGGAGGTATTTTGTCCTTGGCAAATGACTTGCAAATCCTTTGCTGCCACTTGTTGATCGTTTTGAATTGAGAGCGGATTAATGATTGTTTCTTTAGTGGCAATGTTGGCCTCTTAATAACAGTTATCCAGCTTTCTTGTGCCTGTCTAAATATCATGTGCTCAGATGACTCCAAAGGAACATATCTGGGTAGTGTGCAAATGTCTAAATATAGCAATAATAATCTCTAGCTTTCTTCTTTTCAGTCAGCAGAAGAAATTACTGGATACACTTCCGTTTACGCAGAGTACCCACTGAGATAAGTCTATGTTGACATCTGTTTCAATGCTAATTTCTGACGTCTCCCTGGTACTTTCGGAAAAGGAGAAATTATTTTTCTGGAAAAATCTCTGAACTTGTATTTGGTCTCTGGTTGTGGATTGTGTTTTTTCCCTGTTATGCTGGAGAATTACACAGTTTTCAGCCCCTTTCCAAACTGCCAACTTTCTGCTCCACTGAAGTTACTTCTGGCTCCAATCCCAGTATTTTGGGGGAACAATAGATCCTATTTTAGCCTATACAGATTTAATAGCTGTGAATAAGGTTGACAATTATCTCCTTTTGTGTCTGAGAATCCCACCAGCTGTTTTAGATGCATTTAAATTGCAGCACCATGCTAAACTCACTTGTCACATCAGGAACTATAATGCCAAATTTCAGGCACCTGGTAATCTGTCCTTGGCCTTTATTTTAAAAATAATTTTTGCTGCATTTAATTCTGTTTCTTCTTCTTCCCCTTCAACTTTGGTTCTCTGCACTGGGTGGCATTATTAGTCATACCAAGAGACTTCTATACCAAGGATGCATTTTGAGGAAAATGCATTTCAAATAGCAAGAAAACCTATTAAAAGAGAAGTTGGTGGGGTTTTTTGTTGGTTGAGGGTTTTTTTGGTTGTTGGTTTGTTTGGTTTTTTTTTCCCTCCCTCCACCTGCATAAGCTCAGGCACCCAAGGTGGGAATCATCTGACCACATGCTGACAACCTGCTGTGTAAGTGTCTAGGCTCAGCTTTATTGTCCACGAAGAGGAACAGACATTTCATGTTAATGTAAACAACTAAAATAGGTCAGATGAATCATGCCCCCAAATGTCCTTTTTCTCTTTGCTTATAAATAAAGTCTGGGTGATTAGCTCAGACTTAGCTGTCTGCACCATAGACATCTGACTAGATCTCACCTCTGGGGACCATACTTGTAGCAGCAGTCACATGTAGGTGACTGTAGACACATGTAGACACCTAAGAGGATTAAAAGTACTTGGCTTCTTGATGCAGAGCCACTGCAAGTGCCAAGGTGAAGGTGCTCTGGGCTTGACTTCTCAAAGCCAAAGGCAAACCTGGGTGGATGTACCCAAGGAAGAGACAGATCAGTATTTGATGTCCACAGTTACATAGCATTACACTGCGGTGCACCATCTCTTTTTTCATTGCTAGCTTCCTAGACTCGTAAGGTACAACTTCATAACTTCTTTTTTTTTTTCAGAAATGTTAGTTTAAGCAGGACCTCTCCTCCCTGTCGTCTGCTATTTCTGCCTCCATATTGCCACAACAAGACTGAAGAGGCAATATGTTGATGTGGGTTTAAAAAAAAAAAAAAAAAAAAATTTTGCTGCACAGATGTCCCTGTGCGGCAGCACACTGGCATGTGAAGGTGGAGGTTGCTTACACTGGGGAAGCCAAGAGAGGGGATACTTGTGAAAGTTCACCTTTCATCCTTTGCCTGACAAGTTGGCTCTCTTGCTAATTTTCTGAATTGTTCAAGTGTTGAATTCTGCAGGGTTTTCTTTTCAGTCCACATACAGCTTTTTTAATGTTTATTTACGATCTTGTCAAGGGGTTAATAAGTTCCTTTTGAACTTGCAGTTTCAGTCACTGCCTTAGTGCATATTTCACATTTGTGCAACTAACTATAATTTCTGAAAACAAGTTGTTCCTTGGTGTAGCAGGATGCAGGGACACACTAATACTTTATTATTTCCTGATACATATTTTTACAGATCTTGACACGATTTTAATTTCCCAGTGGTCTGAGAGGAATGGGGAGGGTTACATACAAGTTACAGTAGTCAATTTGTTCTGGTGTTGACTTTGTTCTTGTTGAGACCTCTCTGGGATTGCGAGTGCCTTTGGTCATGCCACGCAGGATCCATCCCATCAATGCTGCTTAGGTCTGTTTGTGCCAGCCCACTCCAACTCCTGTGGGCCCCTTTGGACACAATTGACTCTCCTTAGTTATAGTTCTTCTTAAAATATTTGGTGTTGGCCCTGCTTACTATGTTTGTGCTAGGTATTTGCCAGTCTGTAGGTTTTCCGGTGTGCCTGGATGCGTTTGCAAGTGAAGACTTGGACTGAGGTTTCATAGGAGCCAGTGATGCTTTTGCTATTAACTTTGGAGGGGGTAAGATTCATAATGGAGGCAGATTTGCAGCACAAGTAGAAGAAACAGTAGTGCTGGAGAAGCATGACCTGGTAGTAGCTGTGCAGCTGCTCCCACTCCCATCCAGACCAGAGCTGGGTCCCAGCTTGGAGCCATTCTGCATTTCAGGCTTCACAAGGCGACAGTGAGCAGCTCCCACTCAGTGCTGATCCTGTGCACACACCGGCTAAGGCAGGTCTCTGTTGCTTTGTGCTTTGCTCCCTCTGTGTTCCCATATGGACATGATCCTGGACAACCTGCTCTAGGTGACCCTGCTTGAGCAGGGGAGTTGGACCAGATGACCTCCAGAGGTCCCTTCCAAGCTCAACTGTTCTGTGATTCTCTGGTATTGCACCTTCCAAAACTGCTCCTTAACCTTGCTGTGCCTCCTCTGCTCTTGGGTGGGGGTACATCTCTTCATCCCACCCGCCCTACAAGGGCAGCAGGAGCCTGTGGGGACAATTTGCCCTGAGGTTCAGCCCCAGTGCCTACCCAGTGCTCACGTCCATGCCATGTAAGGCACAGCGGGACTGGCTGCAGCACACCCATAAGACATGTTGTGGCATACCATGGTAATAGGTTGTGTGCAGACCCCAGAGCTTGAGTACCTTCCCTCTGAGTAAAGGTAGCAGATGGGGCTGGAAAGGACACCCTTGTCTCCAAGTCCTATGCACACGCGCAGACAGACGCTCATTTGCTCACTGGTATATGCCTGCTCTCGGGTAGAAATTCTGCATTTGGCTGTGATTCTTCTTTTTACTGGTACTGACTTTACCAGGGTCCCTATGTTGACTTTGTCGCCAAATTATCACTGCACTTGACACTTTGCATCTGTGATGCCTGAACAGCTGAGCAAAGATATTAAGCACTTGGACCTATATTACATGAAAAATAGCTATTTTCAGTGACATAACATTTAACTGAACTTTGAATAGCTTGCCTGAGAAGTACCATAGTTTTTTTACAGGTGTGTGTGTGTATGTGTATATAAAACATATGTAAAAGTACTGCAATATTTTCTTAATCCTGTTTTGCATTAAATACTGTGACTTTTTTAAACCTTAAATTTGGGAAAGCTAATTTTGGAGTTAGCTGTTACTCCCAAGCAGAATGAATGAACACTATACAAATGTTTTGATGGATCAAGATCTATCAAGATTAAGGTAGCTGCCATTTTTCTGCAACTTTTTTTTTTTTTTGGCTCAGGATTGCTGACATTTCATTGGCTTGCATTTAGCTTCTATTTTAACAGCTTCAAAGATGAGGTCTAGGAAAGTAATTTTAATAATAGAAGTAAAAGACTGGGTTTTAAGTCATGTTTCTATGGCAAAGAGTCATTGTAGTGTTATTTGCACATGGCCCCTTCCTGTAGATCTGCCATTTAATGTTCTCCCAGAGGAAACGTGATGGATGTAAAACTCCAGCAGCAGGGTGTAGTTTTTCTTTAAGCTATTCTTAAAAATTACCAACATGAGTGGCTTTGAATTAATTTTCTACTTGTGGATTCTTGGTAATAAAGCTGTATGTAATGTTTTCTTTTTTCTTTTTTTTTTTCCTTGCCTTGCATATGTGTGCTTTCACACATACACAGTTTGCTATAGTGACTTTTTAAGAATAAATTAGCAGATTGACTTCTTTCAGGTTATAGGGGCTTCACAATACCTGCTGCAGTAGAGGGATATTGTGAATAAGGCATTATTACTTATCTGTAGAAATGTGTACACTCTCTGTCACACTTGCAAAGATTAGCTTGGGGCTAATTTAAGTTGACAGCTGTATAAAAGGGATTAGTACCATCACTGCCGACCTCTTGCGGTTAACTTTCACACATGCTTAATATGAGAGATAATATTTTTTTTAAAGCTTGGACCAGTTTTGCATAAGCCATTTATCTTGATTTCTCTTGACCCTGAGAGAGCTGAGACTGCGGTCTACAGCATCATAGCCTAGTGCTGTGGGATTTACTGAAGTACTTTAAATACATAACTTGCTTCATTGTAAGCATAAGGAGAGCTTTTATTTGTATATAATTGGCATTGTTCTAAGGAAGAAAGGGTTTATTCTGCATGTGCTTTCAAAAGTAGAACTCTGGGAAGGAAATTGGGGCGGGGGGAAAAGTGGCATTTTGTTTTCTTCATGCATCCTTGCCATGTGCAAACACTCATTTATGAGTCTACAATAAAACTAAAGTATTTTAATTCAAATTGAGCATTTGGTTGTTTTTTTGTCTAGTAGTAGTAGTTGGTGTAGTAGTAATAATAGTGTTGAGCTTGCAGGCAAAGTATTTCTGAGGCCCAGATGCCCCTTGCTGTAGAGATTAGGGGCGGGCTGCTGTCCCTGCCCTTTCATCATTTTAACTAGTGTGATTTGTGTATTTCTGTCACGTAACTGTGTGGGGACAACTGGACCTCATATGCAACCATTCTTTCTTCTGTCAGACTTGTGTCTCTACTGTGTCCTCTTTGTGAGGGATGCTCGCGGTCAAGACTATCTTCAGCCTCACATGCACAAGGAGTTGTACAGCTCATGGGAACAAGCATGGAAGTGGCTACTTTTCCCCTGCGTTAGAGGGAAAGGAATGGCAGAACTTGGGTTCTTGTCTTGAATGTGAGCTCAAGGATAGATCCAAAGATGTTCCTCATCTAAAACAGCTCAAAACCACTATCCATAGGTGTGTTTCTCAGTATGCAGTCAAAAGCCAAGTATTGCTCATCAATGAACTTTCAGGATCACCCTTCAAGGCTAAGGGAGCAAAGTCCCACGTGTGATAAAATGGCTGGGAACAAAATAAAGTCACCATCATGATGTGCATAGTGTGTTTTCTTAAGAATGAACCAGATACCTCAGTTTCAAGAGTTGTCAATCCTAATGTGTAAAGTGAAGTCAAAGGACTATTCCCAGGCTAATGAAACATGATGAAGAATATTCCTGTAGAAAGGTTCCTTTTCTTTTCACACCTATTTTGTTTTTTAATGCTTTCTGCTTCAGTTTGAAGCTCTAAACTTGTCATACCAGCCTTGGTAAGCATTCTTTGCCTTATCAACAACAAAAATGTAGAAAAATCTAGTGATACATAAAAATCTTAATGTTTTTGTGCAGATATACTCATCTGAAGGCTGACTTCACCAGACTGAATATGCCTGATTCTTCATATGATGCAAGAAGCATCATTTGAAGAACTTGCAAGGCAACTTCTTCCTGTATACCATGGAAACAAGTTCAGTCCCATTTTTCCTGGATTAGCAGGACTTGAAAATTTACCTAGTAAGGAGGAGAAGAAAAAGGTGTAAGACAGTGTGTTAGTGGAAATTGGACTAGAAGGACACTGGTCAACAGAAAGTTGTTTGTCCTCGTTATCTTGTGGGTCTCTTGCTTAGTTTTTTCAGCAAGCTTTGAACAGACAGCCAAGGTTGCTTTAAATAGGATGATGAGCAGTCTGACCTGGCTCTCTGCAATTTCACTGTGCTTTGTGGGAAAGAAATGGTGGTTCTCTTACAGTGTCAAGTTCATCTTTCCTTTTGCAACCTCTTCTCACCCCATGCTCATAGCTAGTACAGGAGGAGTGAGGAAGGAGAATTTGGCAATTAGTATTGCCAGCTGTGGCTGAGATTGCTCAGCCCTGAAGTGAGATCATGCTTAACCACATTTGTGTCCCACCAGTCTGGCTCAGCATCTGCTCTGGGCTGACTGTCCATTGTTTTTCTTGTGTAATACCTGCATGCTAATTATCAAAAAGAGCTGCTCATCCCTGTGTAGTGATCACAGAGCTTGCTCTATTACCATGACCTACAGCTGTCTTGTTCCTTGTAGTCGCTTAATAGTTCATCTTTTTTGGAAAGTGTAGCTGGATGATATGCCACACAACAGCATTTTGGGAAGTCCGTACAAATAACATCACCGTGGACTTCCCCTCTAAGATGTCATTAACTTCAGTCCAAAGACAAGCTGTGTTACCAGTTCATGTTCATTTACACTGAACTTGTGGCAGAAATTTTTAGAACTTTTTCTTGTATTGTTTTTGACTACTTTAATGTATTTTAAATTTCTAGCATAAATGGTATTCCACTTCTGGGCCTTGCCTATTTTAATCCCATATTTAGTCCTTATCATCTTGTCAGGTGTAGTAGCTTCTAGCTGGGTCCTAAAGTGAACTTGGCCCAGTATACCAGTGTGATTGGTGGTAGGAGAAACCATATTTTCACACTGGATTATTACAAGACTCATCTTCATGGCTAAACATTCACTTCCTCTTTGGTTAATAACATGAAGGTTTTTTTCAAAGCCATGGATTTAGAGAACCGATTCAGGGATGGCTTCAGTTTCTGCCTGCAGTGGGCAATACTAGCGGGTGTTTTGGTTTTGATGTGAGCAATATGACAGTTAGAGTAATGAATGAATGAAACTGTTTAGGCTCCTTGAAAAGCTGCCTTTCATCTGCAGGAGGAGGTGAACAGCTAGGAGGGAATCTCTTTCAAGTCGATTCCCAGTGCAGAAATAAATCTTGTGTGGGTGATGGGGGGGAAACAGCCACCTACCTGGAAATCTAAGACTATAAATGAGGTGTCACAGAAAAAGGCAATGTCATCCACTCACATGCTAATCCATTAAGGGGGGGTGGGGGGGGAGGATAGGAGGGGGAAGAAAAGCCAGCAATACTTGTATGAAAGGGTTTTTTGTGGTATCTTTAATCGTCATTCTAAGACTGTTGCAATTATAACACAAAACTGTAGGAACATATTGTCTGTTGTCTATAGGTATGGTATTCATTCATCTGGGTTACTTCTGTGTTATTAGTTGGGTTGGATACAAGCTGGTGTCATACTCATGGTTGCGGGGTAGTGTGTGTGTACCACAGCTGGAATGAGGAGGGAGGCTGGCTGTAGCTCCTGTGAGCGGCTGGAGCACGGCAGGCTGAGGCGGGGAGAGAAGGGCTCTGTGCTGCCAGATGAATTGATTTATTCAGTGTCAAAACAACTACAGGTGCCCACTGCTACTCTGAACCCCCAGCCTTAAACTGAAGATCGCAATAAACAACAAACTGCCCATGGATATATCCACTTTTTTCTACCTCCTTTTTCCTAACCCTTAAGGAGGAGATGAAGAGCTTTTGCTTTTGCCTGGGGTAACAAATTGAAGTTTTTGTGGATCAAATGAGAGCAGGTTCCCCAAGTAAGGACATCTTGCAGGACATCTTGCAAGCAACGCTCCTTCACCTCAGCTCATAGACTCTGCTTTAAGGTTCTGTTTTGGGCTGTATTTTCCTCCAAGTATGTAAGGCAACTGCGTTGGGGGGTTTTTTTTGTTGTTTTTTTTGGGGGGGGAGTTGGGGATGACATTTTGCCGTTATCCTCTTTTCACCTTGTAAACAGCAGGAAGGTCGTTAATGTATTTATTTCAGAAACTTGTATATGCCAGAATTGCAGAAGGTCACTTTTATCCACAGTAAATAAATAAAGCACCTCAACAACAGCCCTTGGTTATTTCTTAATTCTTGTGATTACTAAATACAGCCAGTATTTCCTAGAAAAATAATTTACTTCCCCAATGAGCGGTATTACTGTTTGATATTGTTAGTAACCTGAAAACTGATAATGGAGAAACAAGGAGCATGTTCAAAGTTACATAGTTTAATAAATATTTAAGATTATATGTCTGCTAATTAGATAAATGATGGAGTTAGAAAATTTCCTTGGGGAATAAAGATAAAGACATGGTTAGGAGAAAAATTTTGTTTTGGTGATTGAAAGTTTGGGTTTTTTTTTAATTTTATTTTTTGAAAGGCATGGATTATTTTAAAGCAGATAACTTGTTTGCAGGGCTTTTCTTAATATATTTTTAATAACTTATGGGACTTTCAGCTTTTGTTTGAGCAGAGTTGGGGTATTATCTTTGCATTTACAGAGAAAAGCATTTGACAGTATCTTTTTGTAAGAGATCTAGCTAAGAAAGCAGCAACTTGGGACCATCAACTGATCTTTTGGTTATGGCTTTGCTTTCTGTTGCTCTATCAGAAGCGTCTGGGTCCTCGCAAGCTGGTTTTGTGTTCTTTCACTCAGCCTCTTCCACTTTCAGCTGACCTTTCCTGCCAGGATGGCTTCCTGCCTGGCATGGCTGCTTCCTCACCGACAAATGCAAGTTGATGCATCTTCCCCTTTCTCTGCAGCACTTTCTTTTTAGAAACAGTTGTAGGTATTTTGATGTTCCAGTGTCAGACCTTGCAGGCTACATAGATAATATGCACAGCCTCAGCCTTAACCTACGTGGTACAAGTGCAGGCTGCTCAGACCTTTGCTCTGGAAGTGCTTGCGTAGGATGTCTTGACCCTCGCAACAGGTCTTACACAGGAGGTGGAACTGGGAACGCTCTCTGCCACTCCGGAGAGGAACTTTGCCTTGGTGAGGGAGAAGCAGATAGGATTTGCGGTGTCCTCCTGTGGTCGCAGGTGGTTGTCAGTTACCCCACAGCTCAACTAAACTGAGGGGATAGATCAGGCTCCCTGCTTACAGGTTTTATTTCTTAGCTCAGGCAGGTCTAGAGTGTATGTGCATCCAGTTCCCACGCTTCTCCTGCTGCAACGTAGCTCCCCAAGCTCTTGTAGCTCTCCTAGTCCTTACATTTCAAAAAGCATTTTTTGTGCACATTGCTGTTGTCGTGCATGAATCAGAATTTCTGCTGAGCTCTTTGCCTTTACCGATTATTTTTATCTAGGTATGTTACATACAAAATTTTGCTAGACTTCTGAGTTTAAAAAATATGAGTACTTGGACGACGACTATAATTTTTTTCAGAATTTGAGATCTAGACCTGGGTAAAACTCTCCTCCTACAGCACAGCTTGGAACTTTTGCTGAAGCAAATACAACTTAATGTAATCTCAAAGAGCATGGTATAGGGAGGAGTAAAACAACCAAAGAGTATATGTACTGATATCGATGTGAAAAACAGAGGTCTGAATAGAAATGCTTCAAAAGACTTGAGCTGTTTTTTTGGGTTGGTTTTTTTTTTGTTTTTTTTTTTTTTTCTTGTGGTTTTTTTTTTTTTTTGTTGGGAAACTATTATCAAAACCTGTTTTGGATTTGTTCAACTGGCCTGTTTTGCTTCTTTTAAGATAAACTTAGGATTTGTAATCAGTGACCTTGACACAGGAGTTTCAGAGCTCTGCTTGTTGAATGAAGAATAGAAGCACAGTGTGACCTACATTTCCATTCAGTCAGATGGGATTTGGGATCTCGCGAGATACCAGCAGAATGCTAATTGTGAGCCAAACAAGCTAGCTGGCTCCTATCTGGAGGATTTGCTTTTAGCTGAGAACATGTTTGAGATTAGTCTCGTAAAGTACTGAAGTGTCCATCAGGGTTGATGCAAGTACCTCTTCAGGTGTGACCAAACCCCACCACCTCACTGTGCAGGCTTCAGGAAGCTCCTGTTTGCAACGTAGTATGTATTTTTACTAGCACTACTATACCATCAACTAAACTTTAGGATTATTTATTTATTACTGAGCAATGTGTTTGACACAATAGAGACAGCTAATTCTGTAAAAAGAGGAACTTTTGATCCAAATTAGATACATTATTTGGGTTGGACTTCATAAAAGATTGGATAGGAGATAAACAGGTAATGGGGGAGAGGCAGGAAGGGATGGAAAGGAGTTGATCATGAATAGGTCTAATCAAACAGTTCCTTGAGGAATTATGGGGAGAGAAAACAAAAGCAAGAATTCCCTTGAAAACATGTCTCTGAGTAAAAGCTAGAGAATTATATAGGCCTCAATCTTTTTTTTAATTCCTTTTTCTCTGCATTTTATTATTATTTGCATCCATGATAAAATGGAAGTGAGGACAACTGTATGATTGGAGGGGGTTTTTGGTGGGGGAAGGGGGTTTTAATTATGTGGGGGAAGGTAGTGCTTTATCTCATTTTGTTCGCTTTACTGGAGGATAACTTATTTTTCGAGGCAGACAGAAAAAGAGATATGAAGGGGAACTGAAAAATCTTAGGAAGCTGAGGCACTTCCTCTGTGGAAGGAGGGGGATGGTAGATTTTCCATAAAAATTTTCAGAGGTCTAATTAAGAGTTAACCTTTTGGAGGTATGCATATCGTGTTAGTTTTGCTTTGTTATTTGTGTAAGCAGCTTAGATGTGGGTTTTGTCCTGGTAAGTTACAGTCTGGGAGAGCAAGGAGGAAAGACAACAGTGAAATCAGCATTGGAGAACTGGTTGAAAGAATTGCCTCGAGGAGGGATTTAGGAAGCTGCAGAGAGAAAAGGATTTCAAAAGGCGGCAAAGACAGAGAGATGTTTGAAGCTGAGCAGAAGGTGTTACCAGCTTCTGTGCTAGGCATCAGGCACCAACGCATAGCTCAAGCTTTGAGATTAAAAATCACAGGGCTTCACTGCAGCCCTTTTCCAAAGTTTTCCTGTGAGATGGGATGTGAGAGTAGAAGAGTACCAATGCCAGGAGAGGGGCAGCTTTTGGCATCTAGACTCTGCATTACCTGGTAGCACCCATAAGTACTGTTTTGACATTATGATTAGTTCAAATCTTCAGAAGGATTTCCAAAATAAACTTAATCATCTGCTGGGGAGAGGAAAACTGGATTTTTGGGAGATAAAGTGGAATTCTGGGAGGGAACACATACTGACACCCCAACCCTCACATCTTCTCAGTGTTCAGTCTTGCCAGGTTCCTTTTGACCATATCCTCTTCTAACAAGGTGTTTGGTACGCAGGTTCAACTTCCAGGTGTTTCATGGTAGCTGACTGCCAAGCTAGTCTGTTAGGTCACTTTGTTCTTGTAGCCTTTCTAATGTATTCAGTGCCTTGACAAATTTTCTTGGCAAGAGCTTTATAAAATGATACCGTATTGTGCATAACTTAACACACTGTTAAACAACAGAACGTCTCCTACCATTCAAGTACTGAAGTCCATCACTAAGCTTAGAAACCAGAGCAGCTCCAATACTTGAGTGATTTTTCGTAAGGAACGATAAGTGGTAATGAAGGTAGTGATTTTTGTAAGGAGTTGCTTTTGTCTCTATTTGTCTTTTGCTTTTTTTTTTTAAATGGGGTTGCAAACAGCTAGCAGCATCAGTGAGGAGAGTGATCAGCTAAACTGAATATTAATTAGCTCTTCATATGATAAAACTACACTTTCTGTGCTGCTGCAATATTTTAATCATGCTTGTAGCATTTCAAACTAAAGATGTGTTGGTCAGCTGATTTAAATTCTTTGGTATTTGTGCTTTTTTTTTTTCCCCTCCTGTTTCTGAATATATGCTTCCATTTTTCCCAATATGTTAAGAAAACGTCGAGTTTTCAGACTAGCTTATTGTGTCTCAATGTTTGATCTCCAGTTGCTCAAATGTTAAACAGAACAGGAGGTGAGTGGTTAAACTGCTCACAGGTGCCTTGCAACTAGATGCTGCTTCATCTCTGTTCTCTGTGTGTTTCACAAAATAATTTTATCCACAGTTGGTGTTTATTTACAAGAAATACTTGTAAACAACTTGTGGTATTGTGCAGA
Source organism: Gymnogyps californianus (assembly GCF_018139145.2). Taxonomy (NCBI): domain Eukaryota; kingdom Metazoa; phylum Chordata; class Aves; order Accipitriformes; family Cathartidae; genus Gymnogyps; species Gymnogyps californianus. The sequence goes on from NC_059471.1 coordinate 181,988,816, forward strand.
CGGATGTCAGACTGCAGTGTGTGACATTTAGCACTGTAAGGAAACTTTCAGTTTCTGAAAGCAGTTAATTGTAGTGGATGCACATTTTCTTAGAACACGACTGTTTTTTCTAATCAGAGGCAGGAATACTCATTTGCATGTCACCGTATCATGTTGCTTTTAGAAAATCAAAAGAATATATTACCTTTAAGCCAGGCTGAAACAGAATTGACTTTTCAGCAAGAGCAGGCAAGCTGGGGCAGAGTCCCCTGCAGGCCTTCCTTCGGTTTTTGTTTTCTTTTTGTTTCAACAACCTTTAGCAAGTGTTTTCCTGTTATGTAAAATGTTACTGTAATGAAAACATTAGAGATCAAGAAGTCAGGTATGTCTTGAACTTGCCATCAGGATTATGATGTGCCTTCAAGCTGTTTTACTTTCTGGGGAGGCAGCAGCTTTTTTTTAAAGACATGGTATGCCTGATGTGAAACTTGGTGTTTTTCCAGTAGTGGACATGCTGTCTCTGACTAGTGGTCAGCTTGTTAGGTGACTCAAACCTCGTAGTAAAGAGGGGTGGTTAGACAGTGTTTGTGGAAGAAGACATGCTTGCATCAAAGTGGCAATGTCTTTGCTTGGTGGTGGAATAGCTGTTATTTCAGCTTCACTGATGGAAGGAAGACGAGCAGTTGTGGTGCAAGTCTCAGGATACCCTTGACTGTCTGAAACTTGTACTGAGCTCTTAGTGCTGGTTTCTGCATGCCTGCAGCTCTTGGTGCAAATCTTCTGCTCTCTATGCTGCAGGTGGGACGGAGGTGTGAGGGTTTGAGGTTTTTTTGGGGGGAGGGAGAGGTTATGTTGTTCTGCAGTACTAGAGGGATGTACTTAGTATGCATATCTCTGTGTTGCTGTGGTACAAGCAAGCTTGACTTGCATGTTGGAATATAAGGCAAAGCCTTTCCTTTGTATTTCTGTCACGCCATTTCTAATACATGCCCTATAAACAGACTAATAGCAGTGGCATATTTTTCTGTGCCTTTATCAGTAACAGCTTTTTAGATTTATAGCAAGTATTTTGTTTGTGCAAGACTTGGAACTTGACAGAATTCACACCCTTAGCCAACAGATTCGTTATTCACCGTAGCAGAGAGGCTGGCAGGTAGAAAAGCAACTGGGGATCTCATGTTTCAACTAGGAGGCATAAGTGTTATCAGCCTTGACCATCAAGTAGTCCCTTTAAAGAAAAGTATGGTATGCCTCAGGGCAGAATATGCTCATGATACCCTTGGTTCTTATTCACATAGTTCTGTGAAAAATGCTTGTTATGCCATGTGTAGATGTATGGAAACAAACAAGTATGCATGTGTGTATGTAGGTATATGTATGTGTGTAAGAAAGTCAGGTATTTTAATTCAGTTGGTATTTGCAATACTTCTGGGCTGTGGTTCCATACATCTTGAGTCACATATGAGATACAGACGGAGGCTTCTGTGCTTTGCTAACTTGGACATGTCCCTTGTTTTCTTTTTTGATTTGTTTTTTCTTAGGGTAATAAATGCAGGGAAGAGCACGCACAATGAAGATCAAGCCAGCTGTGAAGTCCTCATTGTCAAGAAGAAAGCTGGAGGCGCTAATTCTACACCAAACAAGAACTCTTCAACAAAACGGAGGTCATCGCTGCCCAATGGAGAAGGTCTCCAGCTGAAAGACAATTCGGTAAGCAGACTTCTGTATCTTGTCAGTGGAGAAGTACAAAATAAATATAAAAGGATGTGGCAATATGACTCTAAAAGGTGTTTACTGAATGTTTCATATATTTTCAGTTACCTCTTACTAATTATCTCTGCTTAAATACAGAACACTTAACTATATTTTTTCTTAGCTCTACTACTTGATTTTTGATTTCTTGCATTGAAAAATGCTCCTTGCATCTAAGACATTTTAGTTTAAAGATGGGGAGGGGAATACTCCTTGGATTTTCCTTTTTGTTTCATTTCTGAAAATATAATCGTGAGGAATTTACTGCTGCAGAATACTGTGCATTTAATGGCTGTGGTTGACTTGTCCAGTGATGGTCACTGCAAGCATAGCAGTATCACTGTTTGTACAGTCATACAATTTTATTAAGGCTTAGACAGTCATTTGGGTTCTTTTCACTGAAGCAGTATTGCATGTAGCAAGGTTGGTTTATGCAGGTAGGGTAAGGTCATCCAGCACACTGAATTCAGTGATTTTTGCAGACTATGGCTCCTCTCTTTGTGTGGAGAGTGATGTACGTCATGCATTTGTCTACTGGCAATCATCTGCTGTTCTTCATCTGTCTTGTTTCCTGACTGGCTAATTACTTCATCTGCTCTTTAAGCATGAGCTCAGGCTCCAGCAATGATTGATAGTGTGTGTTCAATTCAGACATTTAGCCATGTAACACTAAATGCCCTATCTGAATGTTACAGTCAGACAATGTGGATATGCAGTCTTTCTGCTGCTGGGAGAACACAAGTTCTCCCTAAGTGATAATTAGTCTTTCAATGGACTATAAGTACCCTTTTTTTTGTTTTGTTTTGTTTTTTTTGGTTTTTTGCTTTTGTTTTAAACCAGGTTGTGATTAGCAGTCTGCTTCAGCCTCTCTCCCCAAACCCTGGCTTGGTACACCTGATGGCTGCAGGGGTCATCGGGGTCCTGAGCAACAAGTGTTCCTCTTGCACTGTTCCCCTCCCCACCTCTTGCTCCGCCTGTTCTGTTTTATACTTCATTATTGCTGCAACATTTTTCAGACTCTGACAGATGTTCCAGGTTTGCAAATAGCCCTGTTCTTTCCTCTGTCAAATCTTCCCTTAAATTGCCTGTCCCAGTTCCTGTGTGCTTATACTCCTCATTGTATTCAGACAGTCATGATTTTTTTTCAAGTATGTATTTGCACACTCCTGGATAAAGAATTGTGCCCTGTACTTGCTAGGACTGAGTTCTGCGTACAGTCATGCAAGGTAAAACAGAATTTGTTTTAATAGTCTATGTTTTAAAAAGTCTTTCCTAGAAGGTCCATGCAACTGTCTGCTATTGGCTCCTGTGGATGCTTGGTTCTGTGGGTGTATTTAATTTTTGTATGCATTAATTATGTTTAATGAAGCAAGCATTTGGCCGCAGTACTCATTTGTGTATATAAAACACATCAAGATAAGCAACAATGTGCTTGGTCCAGGTGATGGGTTTGTTTGACACAAAGGGCATCGCTGTGTCATCCACACAGCACACTGCAAAGACCCTTGTGCAGACACCAGCCTGGGTAGACACATCTTGATGCTGTGCAGAGGTACTAGCTTTGGTCTAACACCACATTTAAGTTCCAGGCCTAGCATGTGAGACACCTGGTCAGGGACCTCTACATCTGGGTTGTAGGTGGATGTAGCTGTACTGAATTTGCCTGTGTTTTCATATTTTGGGGGCATGCATGGGACATAAAAAGCTTTGTGTCATTGTTTCACAAAGTCCAGTTAGCTTCCAGCTTTGAGTAGGATCAAATGCTTCTCAAGAGCAAAAGGCACGCTATGTGGTATATACTATACTGCATGGGTAATCATCTTCCTCAGAAGGAACTTTTTTCCAAACATTACATAGTTAATAAGTTTAGATTGCATTAAAAATACAGGGATATAAAACTATTTCATTATTGGAAAGGTGTCTTCACTAGCCTTGACGGTATCCACCATTATGGTTGTCATACTGTTATGGTATCGTAATGGTAGGGTCTATAAACTGACTGCATATTTTTGAAAGCTGTTCTTTTAATGATTGTCAGCCTCGCTAAATACCCAGTTACCCTGTGTTATGTGAAGTATCTCACAGAATTTTCTGATTTCTCTTCCTCTCTTCACTAGTGTATTTCCTACTTTGAGATGAAAGATACAGAATCAATTTTGGGATAAACAGCCACTCCCTTTCAAGTTTCTTGAGAGAAACATTTTTATTTCAAATCTTCTGTTCTTTCTTCTATTTCTGACATATTTTGACCAGAAATGAGCATAATGTCTGAAGTGAGGAGCCAGCTGATCTGTGTAATATAGTATACTGTTTTCATGCTACTTGTTATCGTGTTTTTTATATGCTATCATCTTATCTACAGATTTACTTCTGTTTTCTACATGACACTTGAATGAGTGCTATAGCACTCATTATTTAGCTGTGTAAAACCTATTCTACCATGTTATTAGACCACAGCTTGTGAATTTAAATTTGTGATATATTTTCCCAAAACAGGCAGCATATTTCTGGAGAAAGTTTTCTACTAGAGGGCAGTCTTACATTAGCAATTAGTAGGATTTTTTCCTTGGTACATTTTTTGCTGGTTGAATATATCTTAAAAGGAAAAAAAAGATGCACACGTTTCTACCATGTGTCATATTTTTATGTTTTCATATTTTTATACTGTGAAGTATAATATTGTATTTTGCCCTCACATAGCATTGTTAGCAAATATTTTTTTAAGAACTGTATGAGTTTGCTGTTAAATGCGATGAGGGTGCAACTTATGCTGTATCAATAGGATGTAGAAATACAGGCTTGAGACACTCCAGTGAAAGGTATAATATTGTCCTGGCAAGTATTTATTAAGAAAGCCAGAGGCTGAATGCTGTAAATGGCTCATAGGGAAATTCCACCGTAACACATAATCTGAAATTGTCTCCGAGTGGTAAAGCACCCTGTAGAAATATTGAAGGAAGAAGGGATGAGGGAAGCAGTTTATTATTTGTCCAATGAAAAGAAAAATTTCTTCTGTTCTTGTTTAGTTTTTTAAAGTGTGGAGCACAAGGGAAATAGGAACTGTCTCTTGATTTAACAGAGTCCGTTTCATCGTCCTTAGATTTTTCTTTTTTTCCACAGAATCTTTGAGAAGGCCACATGCCATCTTTGGTTTACCCTGCTTTCTGGGAAGTTTGTGAAACTTAAATGGCAGCTGCATGTGAGGTTGTTTAATGCTAACCTCATCAATGCAGCCCTGCGCTTTGGCAAGGCAGCATAAGGGAGTTGGAGATCCACAGGTTGTCCACACAGGTTTGGTGCCACTGTCGTGGCCTTGACTCTGTGGGTGGACTCTGCAGAGCTTCCAGGGGTGGGAAGAAGGAGGTGGTGGGCCAGAAATGAGGAGATGGAGAAGTGAACATTTGTTTAGCCCTGACACACACAAAAATCCAAGGAAACATGTTAAATAGCATAAATATGATTTTCTTCTTGAAAGAACAGGTGATAAACCGAGCAGAGCAGTGAAAGGAGAGACTCTGCAAATTCAACCCTAAATTAATTCTCTCCCCTTCCCCCCACCCCACTCCACTGCTGCTTGATTAATCATATTTGCCCTCTGTCCCCATTCAGGAGCATTCACTTTAAATTGCGCAGCTTTTTCACTAGTACTATTTTTAAATGCCTTTAATTATGAGGTACCTTGATAATGAATACTGAAGACCATCAGTGAGTGAAATGGGAGTCTTATGCCAGGATATTGTCATAGTGACAGTCAGGTTGCAGGACTTAATGTGATGCATTATTAATTGTCACTGTAATGTGAGGATACATAATTATTAATTCTGCAGTTTTCTTTGCCACAAAGATGAGACGGAGTATTCGTTTTGTGTGATGCAAAGCTGGTTGCCTACCACAGGTAGCCGAACATATCATCAGTAACATGAGGAGGCTTTTCTCTGAGGATGGGGTGGCAATTGCTGCAATTAAAGATGCGCTCTAATGCATTTTGTGAGTAGTTCATATATGGAACAATAGTAGTCAGGGTGGGTTGTGGTTTTGAGAATAAATCTTTAGTGGCAACATGATTTATTTGCCTGTTTGGAATTAGCTTCAAAAAAGATTCTGAAGGTTTGCAACGTAGGACCGCTGTCTAGTTTACCTGAAAAATTTGTCCCAAATTGATCACTATATATTGCTAAGGCTGCCCATTTTTTTTTCTTCTATAACTGAGCTCAAATTATGTGTATATATATGCATTTTCTTTCATGATTTCTCATCCATTGCTTGACCCAAAACTTTGCATATCTTAATTATATTTTACAATTACAAAACCCAGGAGACTGCTGAACCTTCCTGAAAGCTAGGTCAGCCGTTGAGGAGCCTGAAGCTTATTAAATTTCCTAGTACATTCTAGAAATGAATTGTAAGGTCAGTGCAGTGAAGGATCTTCATGTATCTGGTAGCTATTCAGAATGTTGTTAAATCTGAATCTTTTGAAAGAAAATCTGAAATAAATCACTGTGGTGACCGATCATACTCCCACTTGAGGGCTCTGTCCAGTTAAAAGAATAAATGGAGATTGATGTTTGAAAGACTACTTTTGACAGAATACCGCCAGAGCTAGTAGAAATAGATGTCTTGTTCTCTGAGAGTTTGCAGAACGTCGATACTTTTGGGAAGAAGTTCAAGCTCCCAAATGTGAAAGACAGAGAACAGCCATGCATATGCACACCAAAATAGGTAATTGCTTGGTGGCTACAGAGGTCATCTCAGCTGTGGGAGGAAAAGCAAGGACCTTTTTGTGCTTTTTGTCTCATCTGTGTGCCCTGACTGCCAGCCCTTGCTCATTCTCTGAGTTGCTGCTTTATTTGCACCATATATTTAATTCTCATGAAATTAGTATGGGTTTGGAGAATTCATTTCTTTGAAATAGACGAGCTGGTTTTATTCTCAGGGTGCGGGAAAGGAATTTGTTTCCTCTTCCTTTTTTAGACAGCTAATAGGTTATTCGTGGTTATACTCTCTTTGCTAGTTCAAAAGTAAATGAAGCTTCGTAGGAATACATAGAAGTTTTTGGAGACTAATATTTAGGTTACAGTAATGTCTGCAGATCCCACCTGAAGTTAAGGCCCTAAAGCATCTCACACAGAACGTGTGTATAAGAGCAGTGTTGTGGTGGTCATCTCCCCTGACTGTATATGCTTATAATACAGACCTCTGTTATCTAGGGTACTTCTGCAGTTAACAGGGAAAAATAAATCTACTTTGGAATGAGATGAGCATAGTCTGAAAGTGCAGGGGGTTTTTCTCTCTGCTGAGTTATAAGGGCAGTTTAGAGAACTGTCTTGGAGGTGTGCAAGGTAGATGTCTGAACTTAGCTGAACTGATAGCAACACCCACTTGTTTAAGAATTACTAGTCCAAAAAGGACAGGATCAGTGAACTCCAGAAAAACCGCCATAGCTGATGTGGCCATGCTGTGTTCATGTCAGCGACAGCCTGAGAATACAGCTCAGGCCCATGTGAGCTTTTCTGTCCTAATTTGTGCTGCCCATTGGCTTAGAGGAAACAAGTGGTAACATTTCAATTTCACTTTTTGTCATGGGCCGTTGTTCTGGTCTGTTTTAAAGCTTCCCAGTCTCTGATGGCACCTTATTTGACTACCAAGTTCACATGAGGCTTGTTCAGTGTCGGACATATCCAGTGTTGGGGTCATAATAATGAGAGGGAAATGTGTTAATAACTGTTCTCCTTTATCTTCTGAAAAGCTCTAGTACAGACTTTGGTGGGGGCTTGCTTTGGAAAACTTAAGCAAATTGGGGGGTGGGGGTGGGTTAAACTTGTTCTTAACTGTAAGTTTCTGTCATAGTTTGGGGGCAGGGGGAGTGCAATGACAAAATTATCTTCTTCCTCTAGGTGGAAAGTAAAATATTTCCATTTCAGTCAGAGGTGTAATGCCTTTATGCATTTTCCCCCAAAGGCAGCACATCTCCAAAGGAGTAGCACCTTTCGAATGACATGAGGACATAAGCTGTGGAAGCATTATCCATGGTGCATCATGAGGTGGATTTTGGCCAGGGAGCCAAACCCTAAGAGAAGAATGGGAGCAGTAGTAGTTTGATCTACAACTCCCAAGAGGCACAGTGTTGCCACTTTGAATAAATGGCTTCAGTTTTTATCTGAAATACTTTCACTTTGGGATACTTGTTTCTGTTGGCAAAATACTTCGCATTTTGCATGAATAGCAATCTATTTTTACAAACAGGTTTTTTAGTCAGTAATTCTGTTATCCTTTAAAAATGGCTTAAGCAGAATTTTACAGCCAAGTGTTGTGTGAACTTGGAGGGATTCTGAGCCCAGAGCAAGCTAGCACAATTGCCAGTCATGCCTTTGGGGTGAAATTTCACAACAGGTTTTTGGTGAATTTACCAGACTGGGTAAGTGGGTGGGACTGGCTAAGGAGCCGCATTCGGAAATGTGTACATTTGTTGGTTTTTCCACCATTATATGATGTATCCTGTAAGATCCTTACTGTGGTAAGTAATCCAGTACTGTAGGACAATACTCCCTTTTCTCAGTATTTCAGTCGTGAAATGAAGAGTGCGCAACAGACTGCTGAATTCCTTCTCTTGGAGGAACTCTCCACTGAATAGATGACTATATTGTTAATGCACTGGTTAAGAATATGTTTGAACTTTACTACAGCAGCAATGCTATAAGCTAAAAAAATAGACTTTTATGTAATTTTTATAATCAAGGCTTTTAAATGTGCATTTCAACAAAGTAAGTTATAGGTAATAATGCTCGTTCAGCAATGAACTCTGCCCTTTGAACAGCATGAACTTGTAGTGATGGTCTATATACATGTTGCTAAAAGAGACATTTTGCATTAGGTTTTGGATTTTGTACCTCGGGGCAACAATGAATGATGTCTTTTGGATCTGCAAATGACAATTCATGGTGTTCTTACTCCAACCTGTTTGCCATGTCCTACAGCCAGTGGTTGGCACCTTTGTGGAGCAGCTGGGACAGCAGAAAGTAAAAAGAGCTGCAGTTCACAGCCCTGTCCATAAGTTTGAAATAAGCACTGCTTTGGGCATGAAGTGCTAGGATGCAGGTGGTGCCTAGACTATATGCCGATCTGTTGTGTAAGGGAGCAGTGTTCGGGTGAATGAAACAAATCATGTCTGTCGTCCTGAATTAGACCACAGTCGGCGTGACATGCAGATATAATTTTTAAGTTCTTTGACTGCAGTGATATCTAGGTTATGCTTGCTTAGTATGAGGTGCTTTGCAACAGTATTGCCTGATTCCTGTCCCTTACAAAATGATTTATTTCGAAGTCTGTATTAGTCCACCCACATCTGACTCGCAAGGCAGCCCCACAAACAGTTGTTTCAGCATAGCTGGGAGAAGGTGCAGGATTAAGAAGACATGGAGGGGAAAGGAGAGACTGGAAAGACTCTTTGCACGTGCTGCTGCCAAATATGCTATCATGCAAAGACAGGTATTGTTATGCCTTAAATGCTTCCCTGAGGATTTCTAGGTGAATTTCTCCCCCAAAAGTTGAGGTTATCTAGGGTATGGCTCCTTGGTATTTTTCAGGCAGATCAGAGCTTGTGCTGTCCACAACTTAGTCTGCCTCCAGTCCTGGATTAATGGGCCCTATCTGAGTGATAGGGCACCCCACCACAAAAACATGGTTTCTGCTCAAATCAGAGCAATAGTGGAGCTGACTTACACCTGTCAGAGGAGACTGGGTGGGGCAGAAAGGGAGAAGTATTTGAAAATTGCATCATTGATGAGTAACTGCTGAACAAATATGTAACATTACCACATATACCTTAATTTTAATAATTAGGTCTACAAAATTTTCTGGATACTCTGCCTGTATGAGCACGGTTGTGCTGACCAGCATGCTAGGAGTTGAGCTAAAATATAAGATCTAAAAGCATACTATTATGCTGAGAGCTATATCAAAACACTTGCATAGCTCTTCTGATCAGAGGGTATGTAACTCCAGTATTGTGGAGGAAACTTTTCAGAGGACTGGGAAGAACTAGGCAGTGAAGGTGTAGGCTAGCATGGGTGGAGTGCAGCTGATCCCACTTGTGTCTGCTATCCTCGAGGACCTCTGCGCTGTGCTGGTTCCTGGGCTGGTGCAGGCAGGGGAAGCCTGAGCTGTCCCATCTGCCAGCACGGATGGACCTTACCTACCAGTCATGAAAGTGGGGATCACATCTTGTTACTAGATGTCAAACTGAGGTCCTTTGTCTCATGCCTAGTGAAAAAAAAGTTCTGTCACAGAAGTACCAGGTGCTGTCTTGTGTAGAATTTTGGTGTCCATGGTGGTAGGTCCATCATTTATCAATGATGTGATTTTCGAATGCTTTTCTTCTGATCTACACAGTCATTAGGAAATTAACTTAGTCTCACAGTGATAGCTGTGCTTGGTCAGTGCATCATCCTATGATGGCTGTAAGGTAAGAAAGCATGCAAGTTCAGCCTTCCCCCCCCTTTCCCTTAACCCCCTCAAAAAAAAAAAAAAAAAAAAAAAAAGGGGGTGTGTGGCAAAAATATGCATCTCTCCTTCCTGCCAGAGCTGTACTAACACAGTGGGTATTTCTCCATTTCAGAAAGAAGGTTACCTCTGGGAAAGTTACCTGTGTTTTCCCTGCTGCCCCTGTGCCACCGGTCACCTCACTCGTGGCCGTGTAACAGTGACCATCTTTTTTCCTTCCCTTTCTTCCCCTCCTGCTTCTCCAGGACACAGATGGGATTAACCTGTACTACTGGTCCCTGTTTGATGGACATGCTGGGTCAGGGGCAGCTGTGGTCGCTTCCAAACTGCTGCAGCACCATATCCTGGAGCAGCTGCAGGAGATTGTGGACATCCTGAGGAACACGGCCGTCCTTCCGCCCACCTGCCTGGGAGAAGAGCCTGACAACCCAGCCACTAACAGCAGGACACTGACGCGGGCAGCCTCCCTGCGTGGTGGCGTGGGGGCCCCGGGCTCGCCCAGCACCCCACCAACACGCTTCTTCACTGAGAAGAAGATCCCACATGAGTGCCTGGTTATTGGGGCCATAGAAAGTGCATTCAAGGAAATGGTATGTATATCTCAGGGCTCTGAAGTCCTTGTTGCATACATTAATAAGTCGCATGTCCTGGAGAAGATGAACTTTTAGAGATTTTTTTCACTTTTTTTTTTTCCTTCCCCTACTTAAACACCATCTGAGTGCAGACAGAATTATTTAAGAGCCTCAGCAGCTTACCTGGTACATCCCTGTGAGGCAGGAACTGCATCGTAAGTAACAGGCAGCACCACGGCCACGTTTGTGGATTACTTGACTCTTAGAAGCTTGGTGCTCTTTTTCCTTGTTGGTTTGGTTTTTTTTTTTCCCTTCCTCTTTTAAGATAAAAATTAGTATTGCCTCACAGTGGCAGATTTCAGCATTGGCTGTTATCATAAGGCTGTGTATATGGGCATGCACTTTACAAAGCCTCGTTGCCCTACCGGAGCAGCAGCAAAGGCTCTTAGCATTCCTTGCACCACAGACCCTTGTTCATGTTGCCCACAACTACATAAACAGGTCATAAAAGGTCACATCAGGGACATGGATGAGGGGCAGCATCCTTGATCCAATGACCTGTAGTTCATGTTAGTGTTGGGGTGGCTCATAAAGCACAGTAGTGACTGTAGAGAGTGTGTGTGCAGCTCTTGACTGAGGCAGGTTGGATGTGGGTGAGTGGGGTATGCAGTATGTTACTACCACCCACTTGACTTGTGTACAGCATGAACAACTGGGAGGAAATCATGACCCTATGGAAACAGAATATCCATCAATTTCCCTATGGAAGGCTGTTTTTTCTCTTCTGTAATTGATGTAGCTGCTCTGCACCTTCCCCCTTCACTTCTCCACGTTATTAAAAATAATTCTTGTCAGGCAGAGCAGAGGCTTGGCCTGCCAGTGAATACATGCAGAACAGGTCTTGGGAGATCTGATGTTGTTCTTTTGTTGTTGTTGTTGTTTTTAGAAAAGCCTCTTATTTGAGCAGAAGGCTTTTGAACTAATGAGTGTTTCCCAGAAGTTTTATTTGTTGTCTGAAAAGAAGTATTTGATCATTGTTTTTCCTGATATATGTGAATTTTGTTTAGTACGTGCATCTAATTAGAGACTACAGTTGTTGTTATAACAAAGTGGTGCATCACTTTGAATTCTGAATAGCAATTATCTTGCTGGATTGTTCTTTCTCCCCAAGGAAGTGCAGACAAACAGAACCACCAACTGGATTTGGACTTTTAGGTGGGTAGGTCCAGGAGCGGGATCTACAGCTGTGGCTTAGGCATCATTCAGTGTGGGGCATGCGAGCAGATTTATGCACTGTGGCTAGTGGGCTCAGTTTCTGCTAGCTGAAAAGAAAGAGGAGAACACGTGAAAATCTCCTGTCAGTTTAGCATGCCCTTTTCAGAAAGGGAGGACTAGCTTGCTCCCTTCTTCGTCGAGAAAGAAGGGAGAAGATGACACTGGCCATCCCCTGCACCCTAGTGGGTTCAGAGCATGCTTAAGAGAGGGACACCAATTTCATGCTTCAGTTGGGGCGATTTTCAGGCCAGAAGAATGCTATGCTCTGAGTGCGTGACATGACACTCTCTCTCTCCTGTTGACACTGACTCCCAGTGCAGGAGAGATGAGAAATGGAGTTTCACGGGACTGGAAAGTGCAAGTAAGAGAGCTAAAGAAGGGCCGTTTCCAGTGTTCTACCTTTCTTATGAGACCAGTGTGTGCATTATCTATTGCTGCCTTCCTGAACATGTCTGAGTGAGCAGGGCTGTTATTGCCCTGCTCTATTTTGAGTTCACACCTCTGTTTGGTAGGTGTTCATGCAGAAGACCGTCTCAGCTCATGTCCAGGCACCTGACTGCTGGGGAGGGCTTTTATGGATAGAGTATGACAAATGCAGGAACTCTGGATAACTTGCTACCGTTACAGTGTCTGGGTATTCCATGTACAGGTCATAGTAATCTGTCCTCCCTTTTTCTAAACTGAAGTCCAGAGAATATTTTATTTTCCTCCCTGTGTCTTTGTTCATATGCTGCAGATCAGATGCCTGCATTCCCACTTTTGCTCTTTACCAGAGGGCTGAAGTTCATTGTCTGTCTTTGCTATATAAATGACTCTGTCTACCACAATGCAATATAATTTCAGTATTAAGTTTTACATTAAAAGGAAGTCTTATAAAAATGGTCAGATTAAGAAAAGCAATAGATAATTATATCTGCTTTAAGCTGTTGGGGGAGTCTTGTGCTTATAATTGGTTTAGGCAAGAGAGTATTTTCTTTTGTCCGCATAAGGGAGTGGTTCCTAAGATCAAGTCTCATCTATGCTTGCAATGATTGATCTTCCTCCTACCTCTGTCTAACTTCCTGCTAGCTTATACTCCTAGTAGTCTTTGGTGAAGATTTTGGACCTCTTCCACAGCACATTGTTTGTTCAGTCCTATTTTGTACTGGAACGTCATGGATGTTGTTGAGTTAGGTCAATGCAGTTGAGGTGTGCATAATGTACGAGGGTTTTGTGCCAGCAGAGTGTATCATTTTACCTGGCACTTGGTGAAAGCTCATGTTTCCTGGACACGTAGGCAGACTTCTCGGTGTTGTTTCCTGAAACACCCATTGTTGCCCTTTGAACTGGTGAAAATGCTGAATAGATACAGATACCTTGGGTTGTTTGTTTTTTTTTTTTTTTTAAACAGTCCAACCGGACAGGTTTATCTAATGATGATTTTGTCTCCTTTTCCTGGGAGCATTTAGCATACCATTACTTTTTTCCCCAACTGCCTTTTGAATTCTAGTTAAGCTCTCCCTTTTTTTGCCTCAAGTCTCAAATAAAATGCAATTCATCCCTTTCAAAAGGCTTCTTAAAGTTATTTTTCTTTTTGGGGTGTGGTTTCCTTTGGATAGTGCTTGTCTGACAGCTACATGCAGTAAAACACTGGGGAAAGCTGACACAGACCAAGTCATTGCCTCACTTAGAAATTTAACAATTAAGCTGTCTCCATTTTGAAGTACTTCTAGATGGTGTTCGCTGGTAGTGTTGGAACTGGGATTAGCAAATTTCTGTGTTGTGTTCTCAGATAATTTACTGTCCTGTTCAAAAAATAAAAAATGCTCAATGTCAGTAATTGTCAGTAATCACAATTATTCCAGTTAAAAGGAAATAAATAAGCTCAAGTTCTGAAGGTATCATAAGTCAAATTCTCTTAATTTTCATCTGTTGGGTTTTAAGATGAGCATTTATAGATTCAGTTCTAGGGAGCCAGGAGGGATGTTTCCACGTGCTGTTCTGTACTGGATAGAAGCATCAAACTATAATCCCTTCCTTGTATTTAACATTGTATACATGTGTGTGATGTAGTATGTATTTTAAAGAAAGATTAAGGGGAGAGAGCATCTGTTCCACACTGAACCCTGTTTAATTTTGGATTGGAAAAAATGGCACAGAACTAGTCTGTATGATTTATTGGAAGGTATAAGTTTGTATACATTGTATCATGATTTTCTTTATTGAGATTTTTTTTTGACTCAGATGAAATCTAGACAGATGCTTTTGTAAGATTGTTCAAATTAAAATGGCAACAATCTTGAGAGAGCAACATATGTTGTACGGTTTTCCTTTTGAAAAGCTTCCTCTGATTAAATAGCCAGCAGAAATGAGGAGGGTTGAAACAGTTACAGGCATTTTGATGCCATTTTGACAGAGGTAAAGCAGATTAAGGAGTTAATTTTGTCTTTATGCCTTCTGAAACATGTTTGGTTTTGTGTTTTGGTTTTTTTTAAGCAGATACCTGATACTGTGTGTGTAGGGAGTAAAGCTGCTCTCTGTCACAGCAAGATTGAGATCCTGGAGGAAAGGCCCCTACTGTGAGGACAGATATAAATGAAAAATAGTTATTTTAGTAGTTGTTGCAGTATGCTAACTTGTTGTAATGATGATACTGCAATTTGAATGCACCTAGTTCTGTTTTCAAGGTCCTAAATTTGTAGAACTTAGCATCGGGTATAGCTGGCATTCGCTTTCTGTGCCGCCAGACTTGCTGCTTTCATGCTGTCTCCCGGCGCCTCTGCAGCGCCTGCATCGGCTGCGCACCGGCGGCCTGCGCGCACGAGCCCGCCCGGCTGAGGCTGCCGGTGGCCAGTGTCCCAACACGCGTGGGTCGAGACGGGCGGAAGGAAAAGCTAGGGCGCCGCAGCACCCCGAGAGCCGCCGGCCCACTCCGCGCTCTGCGGCTCGGCGCGGCGCCCGAGCCCCTCCGCAGGGTCTCCACGAGGTGGCACGAGCAAGCCGCCGTCGAGGGTCCGGGAGAGAGAGAGAGAGAGAGGGTGGTAATGGCTTCGTGGCGTAATCTTCCTGCTTTTTCGGAAGAGATTGTTAATTAGCGTGATGAACCCGTGCTTTTGCTCTGGGAAGCCCGGGTCCGAGCCTTAGCGAGGCAGGCGCTGAGGAGACCGAAGCGGTCTGGGCGGCGGGGACGGTCTGTCCCAGGGCTGACGCCGCGTCCTCGGGCTGCTTCTGTAATCGGTGGAGAAAGCAAGCCCTGCTCTCTGTCGCCTGCTCTGGAAACGTACCCCGTGGCACTTCGTGGTGTCCTCTGCAGGCTTTGCTCCATCCTCCCTGCGCCCCCTCACCTAGGGGAGGGGGACTGGGGTGACCAGGCGTGAGGCAAGCCTTGCGGGCCCCCTGCTCCTACCTGCCGCTACAACGTGCGTCCTGAAAAGGAGAGCAGAGCACAGGAGTGAATTAGCTGCTTCCTTGGCATGAAATGATAGCCTTTTGAACTGAGGATATGGAATTTTTTTTTTTAAATTTTTTTTTTTTTCCCTTCCCTATCAGGGTCTGAGTGGCACACGCTGCCCTTTGGGCTGAAAGGTGCATTGTTTGATTCTGCCCAGTGTTGCTCAGCTCTTCCCCTGCACGCAGGTTGCTGTGTGGGCATGAGCTGCATGCTACGGAAAAGAGGAGGAAAAAAGGAAAGGAAAAAAAAAAAAGCTTGCTCTGAAATCTTTCTCCAGGTGGAAAATGAGGAAAGCTTTGTATACACTCTGACTTTGTCTAGAATGAGCCCCTTTACACTCGTAAAGATTTCAGAGGCGTTTTGGGGTTTCTGCCCCTGTTTGTGCTGCACTGCTTTCCCAGCAGCGCTGTTATAAAGTATTTCATTAAAAGCCAATGTCTCCACATCAGAATGAGTTAGTGGCATTGGTGGGCTTTATTTTATTTTGGTCCCCTCAAATCTTGTTGAGCTGTAGGAAAGCCTTCCCCTCCCTCCTTCCCCCCAAAAAAGGAAATGTCAAACAAAGTATGTAATATCAAATTAAACATGGCACTGAATATACTCTGGCAAGTCATGGTAGTAAATTCAAGTTCTGAACAACAACTGGATGGAAGAGTCCATGAACAGCAATGATTCAAAAAAATCCAGTACACAGTTCTAGTTTAAGTCAAGGAAACTCTGAAAATGAGGCCCTAAGGATTATCCGTCTTCTCTCCTATAATAGATACTTCTGAATTCTGCTTATTGAAAGAAATAAATTTTAATTTAGGCATTCCAGCACTTGCAAAGTGTACGTATGACAGAGCTGAAACCAGGTGAGGAATTGTACATTGTTTGAAGGTCTCAGAGGATACTCTGAACTGCAGAGATGAAGGTTTTTTAGAATTCCTGGCAATGCCTGGAAAATCCACTGTAGTATTTATAAGTTTAAATTATTTTGATGGTTAGAAACATCTGCTTCCTTTGAACTGTTCTTTTCAGCTTAATTTAAAAATATATAGAAACCATGGGGAGGAAAATCAGCTTCTCTATGGCAAGATTAGATAAAGAGGCATTTATAACAGGCCCATGTCTGTGACCAAAGGTTCTGCGAGATTTGATTTTTAGCTTGGAGGTGTTTTCCTTCTGGTCCTCACCTCTTCCCCCCTCCCTCCCCCCCCCCCCCCCCCAAAAAAAAGAAAAAAAAAAAAAAAGGAAAGGGAAGAAAAAGGAAAACTACAAGTCAATGAGAGCATGGGTTAAGAGCCAGCAGTAAAACCCCGAGTCTCTCCAGCAGCAGAGTGCAGTTCCTGTGTGCAGCAGAGGATGGCCTTGTCGGGCAGTTTCTTGCTGTCCCCGCGACACTGCCTGCCTCAGTACTGTATTCATGGCACAAATGGGATCGGGTCCAATGTACACTGGCCAGCGAGGAGTCACATTATTTGTGACAGACACCTCTGCCCAGCCTGCTTGGGATGGCGGCTGAGCGCTGCTGAGCATCCCCGCTGCTGCCCCAGGTCACCTCCCTCTCCTGAAATTTGTAGGAAACAAAGCATGGTCCCTGGCCTCCTCCAGCTCTGCAGATTTTCAATCAAATTGCAGCTGTCATGGTTTGCATTTGTTGTGGTGCTTTTCTTCAGATAAATTTAGCTCTAAAATAAAGCTCTAAATCCCATACCCCAAGGCGTAGACAATTTGAGCTGTTTGTTGCTCAGTGCAAATATGAAAATGGCTGAAGTGTAGCTCTATGTGTGTATGCACACACACAGAGGCAAACAAATATATTCATAATATGAAACACATAGAAGTAGGCAGGGTTTAACTGAAAAGATCTGCCAGTACTTGCAATAGCAATGTTAAATGATGCTCCCTGTTTGAATTCAGTATTACAAGGAAAGACCAGTTTGAAATTGGATTTGATTCTGGACACAGGAGAGGAGGGTAATTTGTAACATGCTGTGTTATTACCCCAAACTGAACTAAGAGGCAGCAGAATGAATTCATTGGCATGTACTTCAGTTTTGGTTTAAAATGTGTGGAGTACTGGAAAATAGCTCATTTACTTGTCTTTTGTGTTCTTCAAGCTTTCCTGGGACTATATATATATTATATATATATATGTATGTGTATATTTACATATTTTTTCATTCCTGGGCTTGATTGATTGTTGGTGACAGATGTGACTTGTGTTCTCCACTTCTATTAAGCAGGAGGGCTTTTTTATATATAATATTTCATACACTCAGAATCAGTTGGAAGCTAAACACAGGAAGAACTATTTGAGTAGGTATGTACCTCCTTAAATTTGGGCCTGTGCACATGCATAAAAATTAAGTCTTTTCAGGACCTCATAAAGGCAATGAGATGAGACACAGGGTTAAATACTGTGGTTCATCCTGGAAAGTCTGTGAATGCCAAGTATTTTTCAGTAAATACTGTTCTACTGACCTTCCCCACCCCCTTAACAAGTTTAGCATCCACCCATTCCCTGTGTTTCTGACGGGTAGCCTTGTGGCATGAGTGTGTCTTGCTGCTGTTTGTAAAGGTATATGCTCCACAATCCTAGCGTCCCTTTTGGAGAGCAGGTAGTTATTCATGTCATAGCTAGGTCTCATTAATTATTTGCTGTCTATGTAAAGCACCTCCAATTATACTACCAGATACCTGTTGTTAAGCTACATTTATCTTTGCCTTCATTGTGCTTTTTCTGTAGCAAATTCCTTTGCATTCCTCAGAGTTGCCATTTGCTCCTTGGTGCCTGATGTTTTAGAATCTCCTGTCCTGATTTTTCCCGAACATCTTTGTACCATAAGTAATAGATACTCCTTGACTTTCCGTTCTTCTCCCTGACCATGTGGCCATAGCTGCAACAGTAATGAAAGCCAGTGGGACATGCAGTTTAAGAAAGACTTTTTTTTTTTTTTTTTTTTTTTTTTTAGGGGAACCTTCATTTTCTAAAACATTAGTTGCAGTGCCGTCTTTATAAAACTTGTTCTCTTTTCCCATAGGATTTGCAAATAGAACGAGAGAGGACCGTGTATAATATTTCTGGAGGCTGCACAGCCCTTGTGGTGGTGTATTTATTGGGGAAGCTTTACGTGGCAAACGCTGGTGATAGCAGGTGAGTAAGTATGGTGTCTCCCCAACTATTCCTTCACCCAAACTCCCCAGATCTGGTGTTATCAAGTTCCATAGTTGCAAACAGTATCACAAGAGGATTGTTTCTTGGCTGGACACTTAACGGTTTCACGGAAATTAATGCAAATGGCAGTGATAGGCTTCCAGTGTCTTGTCGAGTGGTGGTTGCAATCAGGGAGGTTGGTGACACTTCTGGCCCTGTAGCAGTTTCTGAATGACTTGATGGTTGCAGAGAAGTGGAAAGACACTAAAGAGCCATTGAAACAGAAGAGATGTTCGGTGTGTAGTAGAATGGTGTGTTGAACACTGACAAAGTGCCTGCATCTGGAACAGCTGGTAGGGCTGGACTGGTTCAGTAGGAAGTCCCGTGGCTCCTGTCCTCAGCCTTAGTCTTGGAAGGCCACTTGGCTCTCAGATTTTCATATAATTGAAGGTAATAATCTGTAAGCAAATAACTGCTACTCCTACAACAGGGAGGAGGGGAGGGAGAGCTGCTATCACAGGTTAGGATTTTTACTGTGTCCTGTTCTAGCTTGTGTACTTGTCCATTTCTCAGAACTGAATGCAGTCGTTCAGGAGTTGTTGCGTTGTTATATTTAGAAGCTGGATGCTGGAAGACTTGTGACGAGAAGCTTTTTCTTTGTCTTCTGATTTAGCTAAAGCTAGGAGCATACTGGAAGTCTCTCACTTGCATTCTTTTCCTCTTTCTCACTCTGCCCATACCACCATCAGAGTTCTTGCAAGACTTCAGACTTTCACATGTTTCTTTTGGCAGCACTCTGCAAAAACAGGCCAGGGAGAATAGTTCCCCACATGATACAGACTGCTGTTGTGTTCTCTTAGTTAGCAGCTGAGAAATTGAAGTCTGCAAAGGTACTGAACCACATTGTCTTTAGGTGAAGACTGCTGCCATTATGTATTTGTGTTTCAGGTTTGTGCACACACAGTTCATGTGTGTACTGTGTGTGCACAATGTATTTACAGAGAGCAGTCAACCGCAAAATAAACCTAACATTTTTATTGTCTCTTGCTGCTTTAAACTGTGTAGGAAGTCAGATAAATCCTTTGTGCATAAAGTTCTTAGTCTTTTCATGTTGGTGATTGTTCTTAATATGCTGAATTTGCTGTTTATATTGCAAATTACTCATCCAATTCCTCTTGGCAAGTGATATATTTTCACATCAAATGTCAAATGAGTCTTCACAGAGGGTAGCTGCAAAGATGTTTGAGTAGACCACCTGTGTAGTCATCAGAACCACTAGCTGCACTAAATCTTACCTCTTTTGCCATTAAATCAGAAATAATCATGTTTTCCTGTACTACTGTACTTTAAGTACAGTTGAGTCTCTTCCATTGGGTTGGCTAAATTGCTTTATTGTCTCTTAAAAGTGTGCTGTGTAAAATTGGCCATGCAGGACCTACTTCTGAATAGTTGAGAACTTTGCTCTTAAATGACTGACTGCTTCCAGTTCTCCCAGGATTCCTCCTCTGCTTCCTGAGAGCGGCCTCAGCTCCATTGCAGCCTCTGGCACCCAAAGGCAAGAAACTCGTTGATGGTGATCTTGAATCAACCCAAGCGTCCACTGTAGTTAAAGCCACTAAGTCTTCAATAGGCTTTGAATGTTCATCAAGGCCATCAAAAACATCTCTTCAGAAAAGCAGGAAGAGCAGGAATTAGAAGGGAAGCCATTGGCAAGACTGGGTCTTTTTTGAAACAGGACTCAAATTTTTCTGCTCATTCCTCGCATCTTGTAGGTAACAAGGTCCCTCCAGATCCAAAATACTTTGGTTTTGCGCTTTCCAAATGGACCTCACAGAAACCTTCCTCATGCTGAGGAGAATTCTCTGGATTCCCAAAATCTTTCACTTTCAAATAGGCCCACTTCTAGATTTTCATAGCTCGAGAAAATAAAAGCTTAAAGGTGTAGAAGATCAGCTGATCTGCGCCTTTCTCCCACCAAATCACCACTTCCCATGTTTCAGAAAGGGAGAAAAACAGCCATTGCAAAACATCTAAGTTGCTCCTCATCACTAAAAGGACATTTTAGGACTAGAAAAGCAACTCTGAGGTTGTCTGCCTACTGCCAGGGTGCACACTGCATTCCTGTATCTTTAAGAGCCCAGTCACGTAGCCAAGAAGTTTTATTCATGTTAGTTGGAAAAATACGTTCCTTTTTGCTGTCTCATGCCTTGCGTGGTCAACTTCGTGGTTTGTACAGATACAAATGAGGGCGGTGAGAAATACAATAAGGAAACTACTTTAAAAAAATGTTTGTCTGCTCTTGAGAAGAAGGGTGGGGTTTGTTTTTTCACCCAAACAGGGGATTTGTGCTTGTTGCTGTTGGAACTAGATGCCGAAACCCTCAGTTCTTCAGTTGAGCTTGAGTTTCTTTGAGTTCACCTACTCATTTGTGCCTCTTCTCTGTCCTCCTCCTTCTCCCCTCTCTGCTCCCCCACTGGAAAAAGCCTACGAATAAATCAAGCTACATTTCCCACAGACTAGAGTCTGTGAGAGGAGGTTTTGTGCTGCAGGGGTGGGAAATAAACATTTTGGGTTCACGCAAGCCTCATTTGTTCTGCCTCTGCCCAGAAGAAGGTTAGGTCTTTCAATTCCAGGCAACTTCAAAACAGCAGAAGCTTTTAAAGGTGGGTTTTGAACAGCTTCTGCACTCACAGGACCAAGGTACATGCAATAAACTGTTACTATCACAATGAGACTAAGGAAACGCCAAGTGTGAGACTTGAATAATAATGTGCTATGCGGTGCCAGCTATACCTCAGACTTATGTCTGTGGTATTCAGTTTAACCACCAAAGCTTCTCAAATCTAATCATTTCATGCCACGTACCCTGGCAGTGTTGTATAGCAGCTGTCCTTTTGTAGTTGATGTGTAATTACATCATGAAAAGACTTTAATTACCATATTACTAAATTACCAGCCAGCAATCCTTTCAGGTTCAGCCCTAGCTCGCTTCTGTATGGACTATTAGGCTTCTCCAAGCTGAACACTTTTGGTTGGTGTAAAAGGGAGGAAAAATTGTGCTAATTGTAGGTTTTGTTATGAACTATTATTGAGCTTGATGTTATGGCATCACTAATGTCAATGATATAATTAAACTTCTGCTAACGATGCAATCACAGTTCTGTAATAATTATATGTTAACTGCACATGATACCAGAACCCTACTAAAAATGAGGTGATGTATTCAGAGCCTGATAAAAACAAGTTGGAGGGAGCTGCTTTCATTCTCTAGTGGCTTGTCTGATCATTCTTGGACTCTGTCATAAATATACCTACTGGTACAGTCAAAATTCATGTCTGAATATTGGCCAAAGCTTTTTCTAATGTTTCTCTCTCTCACTCTTTCTTCCTCTCAGTGGTTAGTGTTGTCCATGCAAGGTTACCTAATTAGTGACTGATAGTGTTATAGTCAGCTATCCCATATATAGTGCTTTTCTGGTGAGCATTGAGGCGCTGTGCTTTGCTTACCAGTTTGACATATACACTACGGTAACTAGGCCAGGCTCTCGGAATAGCTGCTTTTTTTTAATAAGGAATAGTAAATCTTCTCTGCTCATTCTTTTAAATAGTATTGTTCAATTTTATATTGCTAAAGTGACTTTTACTTCTAAACTGCCGTAACATGCCTTGTTAATCTCAGTTCTTTTTAGTTTTATGCTCTTTATTAGGATGTTGTTTTATAGCCAGTGATGAAGCAGTAGTAAAACAGGGACTTAATGTTTTTACTGATTACTGCCCAATTATTGTATAGCCTCATACAACATAACATTTGCCCAATATCGCTACAGTGACTCTAATGCAATATGATCATATTAACTATCTTTGGCACGAGTGTTCTTCTGGCTTTCATGTTGTCTGGCTAAGGAGCTGCTCGGAGACTGCAGGCACTGCCATTTTGTGCTTTGCTTGGAGCCATGTCGGGTAGCTGTGCTTTTATCATCATACGAGAAGCAGAACACCACAAGTTGATTTGACTTTTCCATAGGCCCTGAAACACTCACTAAATCTGCAAATGGGTTCCTGGGCTTTTTTGATTTATTGGCAGAACATGGGATCAAAGTAAAGAGCTTGATGTTTCAGAGGCTTCGCAGACTTGCAGGATCACTGGATTTTTTGCTTTGCTTCATCAGCCTTTTTTATCATCTTTTTGCATCCTTGCTTTGCTCCCCTGTGCTTATGTTTTCAGGGCATATTCACCCTCTGCTTGAACATACATCCTCGTGTCCAGGATAGATTTTTCTCCTCTTTTTTTGCAAGTGTAGAATTAATGCTAAGGCATTTGGGATTGTTAAATGATAGGACCTCGTTGAGTGAATGATTTTGTGGTGCTTCCATGTGGGTGCAGGTTAAGCAACTTCATTGGTGCTTCAGGTGCCCAGATATGGGAGAGTGTGTTTACAACACCGACTTCTCCTAGTGTAATAAAATAGTGAATTGAAAATTGAATTCTACTTTGTTTACTGTTTCAATTCCTTCCGGATTCGCTGCTTGTGTTGAATCTCACTACATTCATACTTCCTCTTCATCTGTGTCATGGTGCTTGTCAGCTGCTTCCCTCATGCATAATTCTCATTGTAGGAAGTCAAATTTAGGGGATTAATCTGCTTTTATGAAGTAAATGAGAGAGGCATGGAAACAGCCATGTATCTGCTGACTGGCACTGTAGCTTAAATAGAATTTCTGAGAAGTCAGAATTGATGATTCTGACCCATTTTTGTGGTTCATGGTATCTGACCTCTTCCTCAAGGAAGTCCAGCAGGGTGATTTTTGCGAGAAGCGCTAACACTGTGTAAGAATGGAAACCAAAAAGTGTTCTAGTATATTACTATTGTAGAGCTGGTTTGCTTTAGTCTTTGGTTTACAGTATTTTTAAGAAACTTTAATTTTCTGATTTTCTTAACTACCCATCTCCTAATCTAAATGGTGTATTTTTCCCCTGTTTTGCTTGAGTGGTCTGCCTAAGCCCTCTCTATTTCCTTACATCTGTGTCTGCATAAACAACTGTGTTTCATACTTAGTACTTAGAGGTCTCTAGAGGAAAGACTAACTCAGTTACTAAGCTTCTCCAGTCTGCAGTATTTGGAAAAGCATTCTTTTTCCTGTCTTCTCCTAAAGATGGGACAAAAAGAGCTGCAAATCTCTGAACCACATGCAGGGCCTTTTCACCCTGGGACCATGCAATCCATGGTGACTCCTCTTCGTCCTCTGAAGTTCTCATTCCTCCGAATACTCTAAAGATGCCTCCCAAGAGACGAGAGCAGCGCTTATGAATTGTATTTTGGCCAATCTATGTGCACGTCCCCTTTTTAGATTATTATTAATTCTTTGACGGAATCACTTGAAAATAGTAAATGTTTGATCATTTCAGGGCAACAGATAACCTAAGCCTGGTCTGCTCAGGAGCCTGTGTAGTGAGGAGAGACTGAATTCAAGACAAAGCGAGTCTCTCCCACACACATTCTCCTTTACTGACTGCAGTTCGGTAGGTGGAGAAGTCTGATCCTGCCTAGCAAAAAATGTTGGAAAAGAGCTTGGCATCTTAGTCACAGTCAGGAGATACAGCCAAGTCCCATCTCTCTGTTTCCCCTGCTGCTTTTCCTTAGAAGCCTGACTTGCAGGCCTGCAGAAAGCACTTCTGCTCCCCTTCTCCTACCTGGCCTCCTTCCAGGGAGAAGCAAGAGCACAGGATTCACAGGAGAAGCAGCAGCCTCAGATATTGCAGGATTTCGTGCTGGGTAAAGCTTTTGGAGGCACTTGAGGAAACACCTGAAGTGAGATGTGGAGAAAAGGTGTTGGATCAGAAATAAGTCGTTGCACTCAAAAGTGCAGTGATGAGGAAGAGCATTTTCTAGCGATCCAGTGGATGACAAGTTCCAGGGTACTGGCATGTCGTATCCAGCACTGACTTGGCAGAAATGATTAATTTGGCAGTAAATGTTCATAGGGTTTTGAAGACAAAACAAATGTCTTGCCTCTTCTCCAAACTCTTTTTTTTTCCTGGGAGAGCGTATGCCTTAGCAAGCAATGTCTATGGCAATCTAGCAGGTGTTGAAGCCATTGTAAATGTTTTTGGTGAGTGGTACATTCAGTTAAGTCTTTGGTCCTAACACACAAACATCATCTACCCATGAAGTCCTTATGTTCCAGATTATGAAGAAGGAGAGGAATTTTGGCTATTCAAGTAATATCAGTAAACTGGAAGGCCACAGTTCATTGGTATTAGTTTCCAGGAGTGATGAATTCTATCACTTTTAATTCTCATAGGTTTCCAGCCTTTAAAAAAAGAAAGAAAAAACCAAAACCAACAAAAACCCAAACAAACTAATCAAGCCAGACAAAAAAAGCTGGTTGCTGCAACTGCAAGTAAAAATTCCCCTGCTGCCTATTTTTATTGGTGAATATAAGCACTGATCAAGGAAAAATTCCCACTGTAATAACATCTTTGCATGTATGTTGCATGTGTAGCCTGTAGAGCTCATAGTGTCTGAGGCAAGATGGGCGAAGGGTGCCGAGATGTATTTTTAATCACTCTTTAACCAGTACTTTACTGATGCGTAAAGTGCCTGTGACCTCTAATAGAGGCAGCTCATGGTATAAGCAAATATACCAGAATCCAGATCTCCCAGCGCAGTGCATCAAGCTCAAAACCATCTTTTTAATCTGTGCCTTTGTAGCTGACCACAGAGGCACCTTCAGGTTCTTCATTCCAGTGTTACAGGGCCAGGGCCAAGGCACACCAAGCAGGCTGGGTGTCTTGGACCTCTAGCTCCCATATGTACTATGGGAGGAGGGCCAGGGGGAGCCCCCCAGGCTTGCAGGTGAATGTTTCAGGTCTGCTGTGGTCCTTACTGTGTTGGAAAGCTTTTCTCATCCCCTGAATTCCGTGAGCTTGCCAGGCAGCCCACGCCGTTCAGTCTCAGCAGCAACTACGCGATGCATCTTGAGTCCTGCTCCTGGGGCTTTTAGCGAGGGCTTCCCTTGTCACTTCTGCATGGGTGAATGAAGCAGGGCTTGGGTAAAAATTCACTGATGCAGAGTGAGCAGAGAGTGTGACTTTGTCTGCTTTTACTTCTTGGTCCAGCTTGTTCCAATATCCTGCAACTGCCGCTGAATTAAGCAGAAATGCTGAGATCAAAGTAGATGTGATGCTTTAGGTGCTAAAAGCCATTCTGACTTCCTCAATGGTAAGACAGTGAAGAGCGGGGGGGGGGGGGAAATCCATGCTTCTTCCATCTTATGTGGTCAGCCATATCCCAGCCATATTACTGGCAAAATAAACACTGACTTGCACAGCAATGCCTTTATCCACTAAGCCCAGGTTTAGTTGCTATAGTAACTCGTCCTGGAGATGAATGTGATATCCTGGACAGCAGGGAAAAAGACTTTGATTTCACAGATACCAGTCTTGAGGCTCAGAGCTGGCCACAGAGACGTGACTGCACTTCTTTGTTCATTTCCCTGGCACGGCCTGAGTAATTGGTGGCATGTTGTTCAGCTGTGATACAGAAATGTGGTGGTGTATCATCATTGCAACCCTGGGCTTAGCTGTGTTCAAATGAAGAATACACCAAAATCATCATGGGCAGAATTAATCCCGTGAGGGCAGCAAATCTCCAACTAAGGATGCTGGAACTGATGGCGGGCAGTTTTTGTGTGCTAGCAGTGTCGCTATAAACTCACTGTAAACTGGCTTGTAATAGCTTCCTAGCTGCCAGCTGAAGACCTCTCCGAAAGATCAGTGAGTTCAGATGTAAACCCACAGGAAAGTACACACAATTAATTACAGAGCATTTTAGTTTAGTTCATTGGCTTTTGATTTAGTGCTACTGGGACTAGAGTAGACAATACTAGAAGCATATAGGTAAACATATAAAGTTGCCACTGGTTCAATAGCAAAAGTCACTTTCCTGATTAAACAAACAAAAATTTGCATACAGATAGCCAGTGCCATCCCATTAGTGGTGGGATGGGAGTACAAAAAAATGTATAATTAGCTCTAAAATGAAACACTGTTAATAAAGCCAACTGCTAATAATAAGCCAACTGCTAATAATAACTCCATACTTAGCTTGCATCAGACAAGCAATACACTTGAGGACCTAAACTAAAGCAGGGAATTTACAGGAGAGTCTCATGGGAGTGGAGCTGCAGCCCACCAAAGAGGCACTGAGAACTAGAAGCATGCAGCTCCTGGGGTCAAAAATGACCAGGCAATGTGTCTTCTCCAAGCTATCTCCTCTGTGGACAACCTGCAAGCTCAGTATTACATTTAATTTAAAACTGTAGAGTGAGTAGTGATGCAGAAACAACTGAAGTAATTTAGTTACAGTGTTGGTGACAGCCAAGTGCGTCTCACTGTTGGATGCAATATATAGGGCGTAGGGAGGCTGCCAGGAGTAGAAAATCCCTTTAACTGCTGCTTACTAAGTTGTTAGTTGAATACATGGGATGGAATGTGAGATCAGTTCTTAAAATTCAGATTTGTGTTATTTTTGGTGCCAGTAAAGAAGATGCTGAGTGGCTCAGGTGCTAGTGTAGATGAGAAGTAAGCCATTCCATGGAGATGTATAAATATTATTTTGCTTCGAGAAACAGCTTCTACTTGCCCATTCGTGATCCTTTATTAAAAATAATACAATTCATTTAGTAAAAACAGGCCACCAGAATAGTGGCTTTAGAGTATATCAGCAGCCTCATTTTGCCCAGAGGCCTTCTCCACAGGAATCACTAAAAAGCATTAGAAATGTAAATATGAATGAGTCGGGTAACTGGAAACAACGTAAAGCTCTACACATGTGTGGACAGGAACAGCTCACGTGCTTGTAGGTGCCTCTGAAAGGCGACTTTCAGGGTTTCTTGTAGGGACTGAATTTCATGATTTCTTTCCCTCGTTCTTTTCAAAGGCAGGAGGAGGTTCTTGTCGTGCCACAGGAGAGATGTAGCACGCATGGCTCTGTGCTGGTACATGAAGAGAGGCCCTTGAATGAAATACCTGGGGATGACGGCCGGTGTCCTACTGGAGGAGGGCTGTACTTGGTGGTTGTGCTGCTGAGATGTTAGCCCTCAGAGCAGCCAGGGTGGCTGGCACTCTGCAAAACGCCTTAGCAGAAGTTTGGGGGGGTTCTTCATTGTTCCTGCAGGAAATGCCAAAGCACACTCCTGTAGGAAATTACTTTAACCCTGCCTTTGTGCAATACTTCACCAAGGCAAGTTCTCGCACCTTTTATTGACTTGAGAGAGCTGAAGTTCCCCCAAGCGATGAATGAATGCATCTGAGCAGCCTGCTTTAACCACGGCATATGCGATGAGACTACATTGTCACAGGAAGAGCCACAAGCAGGGAGAGTGTGTTCACTCTTAACGTTGGCTTTGTTGGCTGAAAGAAAAATGATCCGGTGTTTCTGTTCTGTCACAATATTTCTGTGGGCAGCCTCATGTTTGCACTGAAAAATGTGAAAAAACCAGGTGGCAGGACTGTTGAGTAGCAGTGGATGGAAAATGAGGACAGAGGCAATTTTCATTGGCTCTACCCCCTCCCTGGTTTGTTACTTGTTTTCTTCTTGCTAGCGATGCCGAGTAGGAGTTGGGGCATTTTTGAAACATCTCTTGGGTATTACGGGTGGGAGGCAGCCAGGGTTTTTTTTCCATTGGTGTTGCTGAGGGTTGCTGCTTTCACCTCTGGGTTTTATGGTGATGGATATGTCATCGCTGGGACCTGTTTTACTGCCAGCTAAACGTTATATAATGGTTTGTTTCACTATCCCCAGCCTGCCTTAATTCATAAAATTAAGGAAATAATTTAAAGGCTTTGCACTATAGTTCCACAATTATTGCCAGTGCAGTGAGGTGTTTGTTCACCTGGTTTCTAAAGAAACATTGAGAAATGAGTCTGCGTGGGACTAAGGGGGAGTAATTCAGTTCATAATAAGTGAAACCAAGGTGCCAGGGCTGAATGTATTAAAAGTCATCAGTAATTGTAATGGCTGTAAGTTCCAGTACTTCATTTAGAGAGGAGAAACATTTTTCTGAATCTTTGTAATCACTTCTTCTTTCACTTCTTAGCAATTAAGAAAAGGTAAATAAACAAAACTGGTTTGAAGCTCACCAGACATTAGCATTGCTCTCCCTTGGCTTCTTTAAATGTATGCATTTAGTTACCATAGTAAACAAGTACCCATCTAGACTGATTCCATAGTTCTAGGATTTACTTTTTTTTTTCCCCCTCAGCTATTTTGTGACACACCTAATTAAAATCTACTGCTTGGTTCCCCTTTGAATGTGATAAAACCCTGCCTTATTCTTTCTGTCAGTTTAATCCCTCTTTCTTCTCCATTGACACATTTCTAATACCTCTTCAGACAGGCCAGACACTTCTGCTTCATCTGTACCGAATCCACAATGCTTAACACCTTTTGACAAAATGGATACATCCTCCCTGTGGCTTGGAATTGATATATGCTGTCAAAAAGGGTTTTCCAAACGGTCTCTCTTTGTCACCTTTACCAGATTTTTATCCTCTGTTGTAGAAATGTGCAGTTTAATGTTGTGTTTGAAATCATTTTTGGCTGAAAAAGTGTGTAATGGAATCAGGGTGTCCCCTGAATACTTCTAACAGTAGGAGATGCCTCTTTGTTTTGAACACCAGAATCCCAATAGACCCATGACAGCAGTGAAATTACACTTTTGACCTTGTTCACTAAAGTGTTTCTTTCTCTGTATGATTAAATGAGAGTAACCAACAATAGCTTCTTCTAAAATGTATGAGTTTCCCTCTGTTTGTTTCTCATAAGAAACTCAGAAAGGATGCTGTGCAATTCTCAGCTGATTGTGTTCTCCACAAAAGAAAAAAAAAACAAACCCTGCTTGATTCAAGGAGAGGTGGCTGTTTTAACCATCTTAAAAATGCAAAAGCAATTGATATATTGATATTTTCTTAAGCCAGTGTTGTTGCTACATCCTGAGTGTGAGAGCAGCAGTACAACACAGTGGCAGATTTTTACCCTTTTGTTGCTTCATTCACCGCATGTTTTAAAAGGGTATATATATTAAAGTACCAAATACTGTTTTAAAGTATCGAATCTGAATATAGAAAATAACCATATACTTAAGGTTCTGTTTGAATGCTGAAATACTCAAAAGATCATTTAGCTGATCACCATGGACTACGCAGTTATGTCAATCCAAAAGATAAATGTAGTAGTTTCTGTAGATTTACATGCAGCCTTTTAAGCTCTTGGTGTTTCTTTTCACTTGTGTGTGACTGAGTGGAAGTAGCCCGCCGCAGGATTTGCTGTGACCGCCAGTCCCAACTTACGCACCGAGGCGCTGGCACATCACTTGCTTCACATTTAGTTGTTCAGGGCACGGCTTCTCTGGGTCAGAAAATGCTCAGTGAAGTGGCCAGAAGACAGAGACATAATCAGATTTTGTTTCTTCCATTTTAGGCTACTTCAGCTGTGTTTTGGGGATGTTTCTTCCCCAATATATTCCTGTTTTCTGTGAATATTTACCAGCTCTGGATTAGTGAACATACTTTCTTTGTCGTGCAGAGCACATATCTGTGAAATGCAAGGGCAAGTACGATCCCGTAGTTCGTGTGGGTGGGGAGTTAGGTAGCTGGGTTCAAAAGAGGGGAGAGGACTTGGGGAAATCTATAGTTTGCTTTTAGAAGGGATCAAAATAAGTGACTTAATGGACTCTGTGGCCTCAAGACTTAAGAGCAGTTTCTCCTCTTTGTTTGCTCACTGTAGATGATGCTGTGTGGAGAGGGCATCAGAGCCATAAAGTGTGGAGGGCAATGTACCGAGGGGGCTGCAGATCTGTGACTCCCAATTTCCTCTCCTGCCAAAAAAACTTTTGTTTTTTAATTACTGCTTCATTGGTGATACAAATGAATGATTGGTATGGGTGTGAAGCAACCTTGTCATCAGAGAATATTTGGTTAGTGTTGACATACTTGTTCCCTGCAAACATGAATCATCCGTCTGCCTTTGGCAGGCTCGCCCTGTGGCTCTGCTGTAATGTGTTTCACCAGTGTGGCTGAAATTAAAATGTCACTATTAAACACGGCAGAATCAGATGCTCTCTGGGCACTGCATCTCTTTGAGTTCTTCTTACTTCCTATGTAGCTATTTCTAACAGTTTAACAGGACAGCTGTATTCTGGTATAAAATAATATATTCATATTTCCACAACGCACAGGGAGCTAAATGCTTTCAGAACACTATTTCATCACATACATGCATCTTTCATGCATGGCAGAGGCAGTAATGCTCATGTAATGCCATGTTGCTGCTTAGTCCATTAGGAAGCTTAAAGTCAAAATTAATTGTCCTGCAGGACCGTATAGAGTGGGTCTCTGAAAGCAGTTGGTGGGCTGTTTGCGGCTGCTGCGTCAGCCAGGCTCCCTCCTCATGAGCAGTTATTGACTTTGGGCTATTGAATTCAGGGCTCTGGAGGTTGCTCAGTGGAAAAAGCCTTCAGTCGGTCCTTGGCAGCTCTGTCACTGCGAGGTCACGGAAAGGGCAGTTCAGTCTCCAAACCCAATTAGGGCCTGATTCGGCACCTCTTCAATCACAGTGGAAAATCCCACTGAGCAGGGTGGCTCCTGGGCCAACCTTTCACACCTAGCCTGTCCAGTGAGATGGCTGACGAATGTGTCCATTTTTGTCACTTGGCCCATCAGAAATACCCTTTGCTGTCATGAAATGGCTAAGCAGCTGGTGCAGAAAGGTAAAGAGCCTGGTAAGAGGATAATGAGCCCACCACAGTTGAATTCAGACCAGTGACCTGTACATGTACGTCTGCGTCCCTCCAGTTACTCATATCTAGAGCTGTCTAATACCTCGGATCAAATCATTTGACTCTTATGAGCAGCTGTAACTTTCAAGTTGAATAAAGTCCAACTGCTGAAACATTAATGAAAAACATAAAACTGAGGCTCTGTTTTATCAGATATCAACAGCATTGCTTTAATTCCCCCCCCCAAAGATTTTTTTTTTTGTGCTTTTCATCCCAGGTGGCTGCAATTTCTAGTGAAAATAAGTTGAGCCATGAAAGGTTGACCCACTTGCCTCTGAATTGCTTTTTATATGATGCGAGTCCCTCAGGGCCCAATTCTACCCATGGAAGTGAGAATGATAGCTATCAACGTATATAGGAAGTATGTCAGTGTGCACAAAGAAAAAGGTGAACCCCAGACTGGTCTGAGTGGTCTTTAAAATATGGATTTCCTGTGAAATGGTGATTAAAGGGGAAGCAAAGGATAATTAGAAAATTAGCCTGATGCGCTAGCAGTTATATCAATGTGTGTTTTTATATTAGCTCTTTCAGACAAGCACAAGATCAGTAGATACCTTATGACTCTCTTAAACTAGTATGTAAAATTTGGTTAGTGTCTGATCAGCTCCTTTGATCAGTCTAGTCTAGACTGTTGCCAGAGTACTTACTCTGTACTAAACCCACAGTCCCCTTAAATGGAGGCCTACTCAAGTGAGTCAAATTACATATGAAAAGGTTATAAAAACTATCCACTGTCTTTGAGTAAATGAGTCTGGTTCAAAGCTGAATACCTTAGGAATTGCAAAAATAAAAGCAAAGGTGTTGTTGCAGAAAAGTGGTAGAGTTCTTAATTAATTTTTAAATGACTGTCTCAGAAATCCAAAAGAAAAATTTTCAGCAAACCTTTATTATTTTTAATTTGACTGGCATTTTTGTAAGCCTGTGACGTATTCAGATCCCATAAAGGGGAAAAAATTCCATCAAAAATTCTGCACAAATTTCTCTTAAGAAATTAATGAGTTACAACCACCATGTCTGTCTCGTTTCAAGCACACAATATTGTTTTTAATTGTAGCAGTGGAGGGCCAGTGGGAGCCTTCAGTATGTAGGTTGCACTCTTGCTACCTCTAATTTCTCCACAGGATTATTTGCAAGGGAGTACTGGAAGTCCAGGAGCAGTAAATTTGTTAAAGCCAGAGCTGTTTTCCCCTCATCACTAGAGCCTTTTCCCACCTCTCCCATTGTAGCACCATCCTGTACCTGTCTGTTCTTTGCCACATGAACCTCAGAAATGTGAACAGTTCCTTTCTTCTTTGATAGTGCTCCGTCCTTTTGCATACTTGCAATAGTAGATGATCATTTGGAGACAATTTTAGTCCAATATCATATCAAGAAAACTTGGAAAGTTACCGAGTGCCACTAATTTTACAAAGCTGGTTTGTACCTGGGCTGGTTTTCTCAAGATGCCTGTGTTTTTAATTTAGAGGTTAAGTTTTCAGTCTTCATGTGCCTGCCATATTTGTTGGTTGCATTGCAGTGCGATCAGAATACCTGGCTTAGAAGCAATGTCAGCAAATTGATCAAATTATCAAGAGAAGTAAGCTAGCACATAAATATCACATCAACAGGATGAAAAGATCACAGAAAGGAGACCATTTAAAACATACAGAAACTGGAATCCATGTGACAGTTGTTTGGTTTATCTACACCAAATTCTGTGCAAATTCAAGAGGAGAGCTGGTACACTGCTACTATCCAAACACTGAATTAATCTACTGATGGTTGAGAAACAGCTCCAAAACAGGCATTAAAATATTTGGGATGATACATAGTTCATCCAGCTCTTCGGAAGCGCCAGGCATTACTATACTTAGAGCTGCGTAAATAATGGAAAGATAAAAGAACGCTATTCTGTGAGTCAATACATGACCACAGAATGCGGTAGGAATACTGGGTAAATTCTTCCCTCTTGTGACTGTGTTTCAGCCAGTGGCATTACACCAGGGAAGAATCGGACCCTATTTTGTATGCAGCATAGTAGATTAAGAGGCAACAGGCAAGTGTTTGAGAGAATTTCCTCTCTGCCGTTTGCAGAAGTGTATGTGAAATCTCCTGGCTGATCTATAGTCATTCCATTACCTGTCATCTTTCGGCAGGTAACTAGTTAAATTTGTGTTAAACAGGATTTGCTTTGCCATTTCCATTTGCTGTTGGAGTAGAAATGTTCTGACATGACATATGACCAATCAATAATTGGAAAGTGCTTGCATGAGTCATTTGAAGCCAGTAGTTTAGACCGTGTCAGCCACAACTGGGATTAAAACCTGCAAAGAGTTGTTCTACAATCAGTGATTCTGCAGCATCTCCTCTGGGTGTCTGCATTTCACTTAATAAGGATACCCTGTAGACATCAGCTGAAATAACTCTTGCCTTTGTTGCTTGGATGTTTTTGTGAGCTCTGAAATGAACTTGGCATATACAAATATACTTTGTTATCCAGCCTAAAGGATGCAGGGCAGGAATTATTATCCTGTTCTGCTGACAAATTCAGTAGAAAAGAAATATCTTTATTTTACTGTGACTCTGAAGAGAATAAGAGTGTGACTGTACCCTGTGGTTTTCTGGGTATTTTTTACTTTTTTTTTTTTCCCCCCTGTACTGATGATGTTTTATTACTATTACAGGGCTATAATAATCCGAAATGGCGAAGTCATTCCAATGTCTTCAGAATTCACTCCAGAGACAGAACGCCAGCGACTTCAGTATCTGGTAAGAGACCTGAGGACCAAATCAGGTGCTGTTGATGACAAGCATTGCCTGGTAATATCTAAGGTTCAGACACATGCCGCTCAGTTAGTGTGGCTCAGTGAAGGACCATGTGTCTGCTGAACACCAGTGACTGACCGTGTATGTCTTTTAGCCATCAGCAAATGGAGAAAAGCCTGGTGGTGCAAATAGCGATGAAAGGAGTCTTATCGCGTCTGTGAAGGCCATCGATTAGCATGGCTGTGCTTTTGTACCTTGTTCAGCTGCAGACCTTCAGCAGCTCATTGGCGTTGGATAATGAGAGCTCAGACATAGACCTAACAAGCCACAGAGGTATTTCAATCCATCCTGGTGTTTACTGTGTGACAGTATAAAATACCACAGACTGCTCTTTGTGTGCATGTGAACGATTTTGCAGGGTTCTATTCATTTGCTCTAATAGTATGCCAATAGTATCTCGATCAGGGAGAAGATATCCAACTTAGAGGTGACCTCAGTGAGCATTAGTAGGTGCAGGATACAATGGGTGAAGAAAGACTAGTTATATTTAATGTAGCAGCACCCATAAAGCTGGGACAGGGTGACTGGCTGAGGACGTGTGGGATGCTTTACACACCAAGTTGCGTTGGCTGATAAGCTGCCCAAGAAACCTAAGTCAAAATGCGTGGTGTTATTTTTCATGCAAACAATCCTGTTACTTTTTAAGTTTTTCGTCAATGGTCAGATCGGTTGTTTGAAGTTCATTGGGTGTTTATCAAAATGTCATTCCGAACATGGCCGAGAGATTTCTTTTGTGCTTCTTCTGGCCTCCTGCTTTTTCCTCTTAGAAATTTAAGCTTAAGCCAAGGCAGGCTCACTGTCAGCTTTGCCTGATGCAAGGTGGACAGGCCAAGGCTAGTGGCATTCCCTGGTCTTAAGGTGTCTCTTATCTTCAGCCTGGCCCAAGCACTGTGGTTTGAAACTAGGCAAAATGCCGGTGGTTGAAGGTGGGGGTGGAAGGTTTTAAAGAAAAGTTGTAAATGTTTCTGCAATTGTCACGTTTGATCTTTTTAGTCAGGTTCACTGGCTTGAAACTGAAAATTTCAGAAGAAATACTGCTTTGGGAGTATTAATAAGAATCAAATGGAAAAGAGGCTTAATAAATATTTACAGTTCAGTTACATTTAAAATAATTTGTTTGCCTTTAAAATAAAAAGTATCTTTAGTATCTAGGGAGTCTGCTACTTCTGTAGGAAATATGAGATAAAGCATTGCCTACAAGGGATTTTTTCTCTTTTGATGTCCTTTCTGGCTTATATTTGAAAACAGCAGCTGATCTGAAAAGCATTTCTGCTGTTTCCTTTGGAAAATTCCTTTACCTTTGTTTGTTTATTTTAATTCTATATGTAACAAATATGCCAGGGCTATGGGTATCATGTTCAAAGAAAATACATGCAAGACAGCAAAAGCATGAAACAAAATTAGAGATAATTTCAAACATAACATTCTGTAAGTAACGTTTTTACTCTAGTGTTTAAAAAAAAAAAGATGACCCCAAATTTCTTACAACGTTGGCATAAACATTACACTCCAAAGGTTGCATCTGTCTTACTGATTAGATCCCAGATAATTCTCCTTATTCACCTTAGCTGTCCCCACGTTCTGCTATCAGTCTATTGCACCATCAACATCTCTCTTCTGTTTTTCTTACCTGAAAGTTAGTTACTTTGGATTTATTTTCTTATTTGCAGTTAAAGCTGAGTTTCTTTGTTTCAAACATGCACTGCTCTTCGTGCACAACAGGAAGAAAATCACTTAATCATTTTAGCATTAATATTTTACTTGGTAAATGCAGAGATACTGTTCACTGTGGGGAAGTTACTGCACAGGCAAAGGGAGGGTATGGATTTACACCCTGCAGGCTACTGAACGTTGGTTCCCTGTGCAGTTGACACTGTTAGCACAGTCAGGGTGAAGGAGCTTTCCTCTGCCTTTAGTGCCTATTGATTCCTTCGGCCACATAGGACATTGGTTTAGGTCCTCTTTCTAGGCCCTGATTTCCATGTGCAAAGAAATCTGCGGGATAATGAGTTGTTCAGGTCATGTGAGCATCTCTATATGAAGTCCTCCAGCCTAGTCTTTAGACAAAACTGTGCTTCAGCTAGTACTGGTTGAGTAACTGAGGAGGGGGGGAAACAAATGTTTTCCCTATCCAGCTCCCATTTTAAGGCAGGTTTATTGCCATGTATCCAAGAATGGCCTTGGCCATAGGCCTCTGGCATGGCAACCTCAAAAGAACAAATTGACTACCCAGTCGTTCTGACCTTTGAGCAGCTCTGGGCATGGTCATCTCTCTGTCTCTACCTGCACCCCCTTTTTTTGCAGTGGAGGACAGCATACAGCTGCAGATTTCAGGCAGGCCATGTGGCAGAGGCAGACTTCTGTGTCAGGGGACTTGTGAGAGTATTGCAGAAGGCAATCAATCCTTCCGTCAGAGAGCACTTCTTAAGATGTAAGGCGTGAAAGCCTTGCACCAGTATTCCCTTGGTCCTTTGGCTTCTGTAGAGGTTCAGTGCCCCATACTGCTTCCCTTCCACTGGCGGGTGTTCACAAGCCTCCTTTTCTTTTGAATTTTCTGTGCCTTGCTTTTCTTTTTAGCACTGTGGCAGGAGAGCTCCACACAGTGCCTACTCCAGGAAAGCCCTGGCTTCCTGTATCGGTGTATCTTGAGGGAAACCAAAATCCAGTATTGACTGGGAACTGCTCTGGTACATTTAGCAGTTGTGCAGGCAACGACTGCCAGAGGCAATTTTCCTTTCATCTTCTGAGGAGACTATTAATTTCAGTCATGATAGTCTAAATTGCAACAGTAAATGGCATAGATTTTGTTACTTATTCCTTTGGAAAACATGTTTAAAATGAATGAGTATATTGCAGATAGCTGTATTTCTATAAGTTATCAAAGTTGCACTTTGAAGATGTCATGTGAGGTCAGCATGGTGTTACTGCATACTGTGTCCATGTGTGTAGCCAGGCAGTGCCCCAAAAGTTCACAGCTCAGACCAAGGATGGTGCACTGCTGCTACCAGGGCAGGCTTTACTACTAGTAGAGACTGGGTGGCCATCAGTGGCAGTGAGCTGTGGACGCTCTTTGTGTTTGGCACCATTCAAACAAAGGTTTATGAGCCCGGACAGGCATGGGTTCAAAGAGGACCTATTCTTATTTCATTGTTCAGGTGAGGATTAAGTGATACTAATTTATCTGCTGAAGGATGCTTGGGGAACCCGAGCCTGAAGAAGAAATGAACCTAGATCTCCTAAATGTCAGTTCAGTGCTTCAATTACAAGTCAGATGCGTCTTAATTCTCTTACGATTTGTGGCTCCCTGCATCACACAGCGTAGGATTGCTTGGACTGTCTGACACATTGCATAATTTTGTGGTAAAAGAAATGTGTGGTTTTGTGGACTTTCATAAGAGGAGAGACTAATCCAGGGATGGATTTGGCTCCCACTTCCCTCTTTTCTTCTACCACCACCTCCTTTAGTTTTCATCTCTGTTTGGCTTAAACATGTCCATATGATAATGGCTGAGTAATTGCAAAATTTTTGGATGCATTGTGCTGTGCATGCTGTTGTGAGTGGTAGTCCCATATAGTAGACTATCCTATTGGAGAAAATGGCACAGTATGATAAGAGGATAAAGTTGTAAGATATAGTTGATGTAGGGGAGACAGCAATTCTGAAAATAACACAGAATACAGTGAAACTGCTAGTGCAGGTGATGTCCCAGAGCAGTGCGTACTGGAGGAGCTGGAAAAGGCATCAGCAGGCCTTATCGAGGTACGATAAGATACAGGCAGTGTTCCCTGCCACCTAATTAACTGACACACTAGTGTGTAAGTCTAGGTTTATCTTAATTTCATGTTTGCTTTGCTGATCACCAGGAAACACAGCAGGAAGTAAATGGCCTTTTGAAAGAAACATGATTAATATTTCCTTGAGTGGACTCCATTTTAAACAACTAACATTGAATGTAATACATCCAGCCACAAAATACACCATTAAATGGCAGAGTACCAAAAACACATGATGTAGACTATGCCAGATTTATGCCAAAAAACTGTAATAGCTTCTGAAAGAAAAATGATGGAAAATATTCCAGTTCCATAACACAGAATACCAATGTTTCTGAATATACCTCATAAGGATATAGAAAGTGTTTGAT
Organism: Gymnogyps californianus; assembly: GCF_018139145.2. NCBI lineage: Eukaryota > Metazoa > Chordata > Aves > Accipitriformes > Cathartidae > Gymnogyps > Gymnogyps californianus. Next base: position 182,027,252 of record NC_059471.1, read on the forward strand.
AGTCACTCTTTCTATTAAATTTTAAGTTCTCTGAATGGTGTTTCTGATCTGAGGTTCTTGCAAACCTAGATCGAGACTAAACAAATGAAAAAATGGAAAATATGGTGCCTCATCACAGATGAAATTCTGGTAGTCAGTTCACTTACCGTTTTTGTTTCTCGTTTGATCACTTGGGAGGATTTCATGGTGTCTGCTTGTATATCTACTTGAAAGATCTGTAGATTTGCAAAGTGTTGCTTTTTATTTATTTTCTGGTTCTGCTGCCCAGCACAGTTTGAGTAGGGTGGAGGGGAAGAGTCCTGCCTCGTAGTAAATGGAGAACAGTTCTCAACAAACCCGACTGAAAGTTGCAGATGAGTTTTACAGTAGAACATTCTTCTCTCTGTAGAATTACCAGTGAAGCATCAAAAACAACTGTTAAAAAGAAAAGGGTAAAAAAATACAGAAAATTAAACAAACAAACAAAAAAAAGCCCAACAAAAATCCCCATTTCTTCACATAAGAATTCATCTCACAGGCACCAGAAGCTTCCAAATTGCTCTTTTCCCTCTGTTCCACTGATGCCAAAAATATTAGAATCAAGTTAAGATCCATGGATTGTAAATCAAGCATTGAGGCTTGGCTGCGGAAGAGAAATCTTATTTGAACATTAGCAGTCCACTGGTTACTCTGCCAGCTTTATTAATCTTATTTCACTTGTGACCTCAGACTTTCCATCTGAGTAAATCTTTATGAAATGCAGTCTCTCCCAATCACTTTACCTTTTCAATAAAGGAAATGCTTGTTTTCAAGGGGAAAATGCTAAAAGCCTGTAACTTTTTTCTTGCGGATCTGTGATCCAGCCTAATAAGAAATCTCATAATCTAAAGGTTAAATAACTTCATTTTGATGTCAGGTATGAGGGTTTTTTGCTTTAAATAAGACTTCTTGTTTTGTAGGCAGGCGACAGTAGTCTTTAGCTAGAAGTGGTTTGTAATGATTTAATCAAGATAGGCTGTGCATTTTTAAAAGCGAACTGAATTGCACTTTCAAAGCAGACTGACTTCATTGTTTACAATATCATAGACTAGAAAGAATTAAAAAATACCAAAAGAAGTCCAGCTCTCTGCTGCCAGTGTGTAGCAATACATCAAATAAATCATTAGGCATGTTCCATCTTTTTTATGACTGGAATGGAAATAAATAAAATAAAAAGTTTACATGTACTTTTAAGTAAAGAATCCAGGGTTCTGGAAGTATGAAAAGCCTCATCTGGACTAATACTGCTAGACCTCTCAAAAGTCACTAGTGCTTCTTCACCATTTCTGTAATAAGGAACAGTGATCCAATTAGAGGGTCCTTGAAAACAATATTTGGGTGTGGGAGGGGACCTTGGCTGACTGTAGACTGCAGGAAAAAAATGTAATTCGCTTAACTGTACACTGAGAGAGAATTTGATGGAGCTCCTGTTCCAGGAAGGGAATGACAGTGTCAAGATCACATTTGTGTGCTTGAAAGCCGCCTCTTGAAAGCAGAATCCAATCTTGTTGGCTACACACAGCAATCTCCCTCAGCCCCGTTTCAGCTGAGCTCGAGGTGTTTTCGGAAGGATGTCTGGTGATGGGAACGGGGACAAGCTGATGGAAGGTTAGCGCTGTGATATGCTGAGCCTGATCCAACTCCTATTAAATTGAGTGGGAGCAGGCTCGGGCCTTAAATGCAGGAAATATTTTATTGTGAACTATCTGCATGATAGCTGCCAGGTAGATCAATAAGGGTTCCACTGCTTCCTGCCGCTCACCTTTGATGAGCGCTAGATTTATGACAAACCCACAAACTAAAGCCAGCTCATTTGGTCTGCCCTGATGGCAGCTGCTGCTGGAGATAAGACAGACTTTATTGCCTTAACTGGCTGGATAAGGAAAAAGAATTATCTGCAGAAAGGTTAAGAAACGCAACTTTTTTCAGTTCCCTAGCCAATTTGACTGTGTTTTCAGAAGAGCTCGCTCACAATGCGACTTTGGGGAGGGAGGGAGAAAGGCTTGTTTATGCAAATATTTGGGTGAGGTTTATTTCGGAAGGAAGAAACACAGTATGTTTAGGATTGACCTATTGTGTCAGGTGATCTGTGTGTAAATCCAAACCAAAAATTTGTGCAGTGGACAAAGAGCCTCGTGATGCTCTTGAGTACAGTCAGCTCTGGAGAACATGAGCCTCAGGCACGGCTCAGGCAAAGAGGCCTCCTAGCATCTGCAGAGCAGCACACCAGAAAGGACAGCAGCAGTGGCATTCGAATGTCAACGCCATCAAAAGCATTAGTTGCAGTTGTGACACAAAACTGCTGCTGCTTTTCTTAAAGTCTATTCTGCATGAAGGAAGTAGTTTTCAGAAAACAAGAAAATGAAGTGCTCTGCAACTCATGTTTATTTTGCAGTGTCGCATGTGATGGTGTGCAGCACACTGAGTAGGTAAAAGGGAACATTTTTGTCGAGACAGTGACAATTGAAGTGTGGTAGTAATATTAGGTTGTGTGCACTGTTGGCATAGCTGAACTGGGAGTCAAAAAGCTTGAGCTTCGCTCCACATGCACCCCTCCAAGTCTCTGCTTGCTCCATAGCTTTGTCCTTTGATTGTTCCCTTCTCTCAGGTTGCTGACTTACAACAGGAGATGTGTTCTGTTGTACAAAGCCCTGGAGACTCCTTCAGAGTCAGTGGATGAGGCGTACTTTAGAGATCCCAAATGTTGAGGAGCAGGGAGAAGTGGTGAAGGATTTTGAGGGCAAGAGGACTGCTCTCTGTAAGGCTGCTGCTGGACACCAGACACTATCAGAACTGGTGTATGTGCACATAGTTTGCTGAAAGAGAGCTCATCATATTCCTTGTTTAAAAAGGGGGGAGAAAAAAAAATGTGTGTGGGAAGGGAGCGGGAAGGGATGGTAATGCTACCTCATTAAAAATAGATGATGTCTTGTTTTATGATGTTCATGTGATATCTGTGGCTTGGTTTCTGCCCACAGGCTTACATGCAGCCCCACTTGCTGGGAAATGAGTTCACACATTTAGAGTTTCCACGGAGGGTGCAGCGCAAGGAAGTTGGAAAGAGGATGCTCTATCGTGACTTCAACATGACTGGCTGGTAAGAATGTTGGGGTCAGCATGGGGTCAGCCCTCTCCCCAACCAATGCCTGCTTTGTACGTGCCTTTGATTAGTGTAAACTGCACCAAACATGGAGGTGTACACCTGCATACTAAAGGGAAAGGTATTTCCTTCTTTCAGATGTATTTTTCTTTTAGAAGTTAACGTTCTAAATATGACCTCCCTCCAGAGCCAGGACCGCAGTTCATTTTAACGTGTGAGCACTCAGAGCAGAGCGAACACATAAAGGGGAAGACGTGCCAGGGGATCTTCCTGAAAGCTAAAGAACTTTCCTATCTTGGAAGTAGATTTTTATAGAATCTGGATCAGTGGGCTGTCATGCCTTTGCATGCCAAGGAACACTTGCAGAAGGGAAGAGCTGCCTCTCATACTCCAGTGCAGCTGACCCCTGATTTGGGTAGCCCTTGAGGAATTGTTTTAGAGACGGGCCTATCTGAATAAAAGTCACAGCTAGCCTAAAATGAAAAAGCTTGAATGAACAGCATTGACTTAATGAAGTGAAGACAGGAAGAACGATGAGTTTTTTGTCTCTGGCTAAATGTCTTTGCTGTTCTGTGTTGGTTCAAGAGGCTCCTTCTCGAGTGACTCCCACTCACTTAGAGAAGCCCTAATCCTTGCTGTTGTGGGCTCTGTGTGTGACCTGTAAAGGCAAAGGCCCTATATATGCAAATGGTCTTCACTTCCATGCTGTTTGTGTTTTAGCATCCTTAGCAAATGTCCTTTCAGGAAGGGAAACAACGGAGGCAGTTAAAAAGCCTGAACTCTTGTAGGTTTGGAAACTTGGATGCTCACACACAACTACAACTCCACATGCTTCTGATTTGTCCCATACTTTATAGACCATAAATATAATGATGTTTTAATGGCAAAATAATGATCTAAGTTTAATATTAATCTGGACTGTTTGTGCAGAACATGTTAATCTGGGAATAAGCATCATTGTCCATCATCTTGAACAGCTGCTAATAGAATATGCAGTCTCACCCTGAGAATGACGAGTTCACATTTTAAAAAGGCTACAGACATGAGCAAAAGAATAGGAACAGAATGAGAACATTGGATCAACTGAGGACTTAAACAGCAAAACATTTGGAAGATCATGAGACACTCTCCCAGTTTCTGCAAAGAGAGTTTCCTTATTAAACTCCTGGATGTCTCTGAAGGCATCAGTAAAGAATGGCTTCATGTAGACTTCCAAAAGATCTTTTTCAAGATGTGAGATGCTGGGGGGGGAGGGGGGGGGAGAAAGAGGGGGGTGGAGAAGAGGGGGGAGAAAAAAACCCCCTTCTGCTTTGGGGGAGAGCTACAGAAGTATCATGTGCCAAGAACTTCCTGAGAGGAGGGTAAGAGCAGAGTTCTTTCATCATGGTTGGAAGGCAAAGAGGGTTTCTCCAGGTTCATGGGAGTTATTTTGCGTTTCCCCGGTTGGTTAGTGGTCTGGAAAGGAAATGAGGTTAGAATGGTTGAAGTTGTAGCATTGGCAGGTGACACCACAGCTCTCTCTCCTTTTCCTAATAAACAAGAAGGGCTGTGAGGAACTGCAAGGAATTAGGTGATTTACGTGAATGGGCATCACAGTGATCCAATTTGGTGTTGATAAATACCAAGTAAAGCATGAAGACGGAAAAATAACTATTTGTGCACACTAGAGGTTCCAAATGAACTTGAGAGCCATGTCAAAAAGCTCAGTGGAAGTTCTCCTTACTGTGATTTTTCCAGTGAAAATCACCAGCGAATGTTGGGATGTGTACAGGGTTGGAATGGTTAAAAATTATACGAAGAGATAATTCTGTGTATCAGTTTGTACCTCATTTGTGAATCTGTGCATAGCACTTCACCTTATTCAAAATTATTATTGCATAGCTAATACTGTTTGGCATTAGAAGAAAGAAATAAGAAGGAATGCAAATTTTAAATGTAGAATAATGAGTAAGGTAGAAGAGCTTGGGTAAGTCTAAACGGATGGCAGATTTGATTCAATGTATTGTTTTTCAGTACTGGTGTGTGAACTCTGTTAACTCTAGCATATGGCAGGGGGGAGAAGAAAGTTGATTTGCCTGTTGATTTTTCCGAATTTCCTGAAGTGTAGGACACAAGTTGATCCAGTTACAGATTCTAATATGGTCAATGCAAAATTTACCACCAGTTTAGCACAAATATTCCTAGCTGTAGGCAGTTATTCCAGAATAAATACTTAAACTGTGACTTGAAAATTCAAGTCTGAATTCACCTCAGTGTTGTCCCAGAAAGGGGTGCCATGTGCCAAGCAAAAGCATGTAGAGACTGTGATGAGGCTACCTCTCCCTGCTGTTCCTTTTCACTTCTGGCTGGAAGTGGAAAATGGGGGCTATGTTTTTGTCGTGAATAAAAGAATCAGAATCTTTTAGCTGCTTCATATCCCACAGCTAGTGCATCAGTTACCTCTTTGTTTGTTTGCCTCAGGACAATGAAATGGTGAGGGAATTGCTCTATCGCCATACATTTATCTAAATCAGAGCCCTTCTAAATAAGGATCCATTTCTTTTTGCAGGGTGTTTGCCCAAGGGAGTCTTGTTTTCCATTGAATTGTGTGCACTGATCTCCTAAGCAGAGGAGAAGCAATCTGTTTCTATTTATCCAAAAGTCTGGGTCAATTTTAATGGTTGAGATTGTGGACAAGACGTTAGATTTCCAGCTTGATGGGCCCTCAGAGGTGATGATTTGAGGTGGCTGGTGTTTCACAGTGGTCGTTTTCCACTTCAAGGGTTTTGCTTCTATTTTCTTCCTTTTCTAATTCCTAGATTTAACTGATGCATCAGGACACAGCGGCTGAGGACATGTCTGTTCTGCATTTGTTTCTAAGGACAATATCTATCATGGAGAATAAATTAGCATATATATTCCTTTTCTAGAAAACATCAAATGGAACGTTGGCCAGCTAGAGCTTGATACGCTAAAGCACTGCCAAACTTTCGTCACTTACAATGTAGAAGATCAATTGTCTGAACCTTTTTTTGGTCGGTGACTTCACTGTGTGTTGACATTTGCATGTACATGTAGAGAGGTGCAGGTGATGTTAGGAAGAAACAGCCACTCTTACACTTAATTACTGTATCCTTCAGTGAGAGGGTGTAAAACTTTCTGCTCTGATGTTTCCTCAGGAAAATGAACTGTTTTATTTTAAAATTCAGGACACTTTCTGTGTTTTCTATTAGAAGCTGTATGATTTTTTTTTTTTTTTTCCTTCTTCGTTTTTACCCTTCTCCTGTGCTCTGGAGCTTTTCAGATTCTTAACAATGGCTTGGCTTGCCCAGCTTGTTTGGATTACAAAAGGTTATTGTCTTTGGGTCTGTCATAATGCATTTGGCCTTTTTTTTTTTTTTTTTTTTTTTGCTTTTTCTTTCTTTCTTTTTTTTTTTTATGTGAAGTTTCCACACTGGCTTTGTCTCAAGAGCCCACAGTGGTAGCAGAGCTGCCAAGTTTCCCCACAGCATTAGGACAACCACTGATCCAGCAATGTGTACCGCATCACTAGTCCAGGCTGCCTGTAACTGCTTTGAGACCAGCCTTTCCCTTCTCCCTCCGGCTCTCCCCCCCTTTCTCCTTTCTCTGCATTGGCAGTTGGGATGAGAAATCTGCTGTATTAAATGTATCTAAAATAAATCCCATTTAGGTGGGAGCTGACTGTGAGCTGCCCCTCCTGCACCCTTGCCCCACGCGCGTTGTGGTTGAGCAACCATTGCAAAACGCATACTGTAGCTGGCAAGGCATCTTAAGAGCTGTGTCTCCTGCTGAACAAGCCTCTGAGCTGTCTCGAGCCGTAATTTGCTGGCAGACAACTGTGTTACTGACAGTCTTTCACAGCTGGGTCTCTGAGCTGGGGTTTTCAGGCCCGTGGCTTGCAGAGGTTAAACTTGTGTTGGAGAGAGGGTAGTTCTGGTGGCTTTGACAAGTCCTGGCAACAGAAGCATCAGGGAGGACTCGGTGGCCACGTAAGCAAGGTGCTGCCAGCGCTAAAAAGGGGTGCAGGTAGCCTGAGGTAGAAATATATGGGGAAAAAAAGCAGGCCTGATGATAACTGCTCCTTTAAAGATCTGCACAGAATTAGTATACTCTGTCTCCGCCCTTTAAATAAAAGTTAAGACACGGATGGTCAGGTTTTTTTTTTACTCGTGGGTAAATCCAGTGTGAACAATTTTGAAGTACTTTGCTCTGACTATATCCTAGACACCTTCCCAAAACCTGGTTTTCTGGCTTACTGTGTCCCTCACTGGCACAGTGGCTCCTTCTGGGGTTCCCCTCTGAGGCTCCCGCGGGGCTGGAGGAGCCGTACAATGCTGCAGTTAACCAAAGGCATCCAGAAGGCACTACCAGCTGGCATCAGCTTTGGTGGTTTCAAAGTTAATTTTTTGCTCCTCCTTGGAATGCAAACAGTGGCCTTTCTGCTGCTTGCATTGAAGTGGAGTTCTTTAAAGGCTTGTTTCCAGATCAGAGCTTTAGCTTTTTGACTTGATTTTAGGGTGGCAAAAGAGCCCTGGATAACAAGTCCATTTTTTGACCTGATTTGTTGGCAGCTTCCTTTGCCCTCCAGGAGCGTGCAGGGTTGAGCTGCATCCTGTCAAAAACGGTCAGAGCTGGTGTAGTACCCACCGCGCATCATGGGCTGAAGCCCCGGACAGCAGCGAGCAGGGGAATTGGGTGCTGCCTCTGAGCCTGCCGTACGCGCGGCGGCAGCGGAGCCCTCGCCAGCTCCGTGTCCGTGTGTCTGGCGAGGGGGTGCTATGGCACATGGTTAGCCACCTGAGGGTCAGCCCCCGCCGGGGAATTGCCTGCCCACGTGATTTATTCCAAAGAAGGGAGGCTGGTGCCCTGGGGCGAGTGCTAAGCAAAACCCATTTTATTCTAGAGTCAATATTGTCCACTGCCTGGAAAGCCGCCAGCCTGCTCTGCGCTCACCCTTTTCTTTCCAACAGGGAATGTCTTTCAGCCTCTAAGCATCTGATTAAAAAAGCAACTTCACTTTTCAAGCCGTTTTATTTTGTTTGGGATGGATACCTTTTGCTTTCATTGTCCAGCCCGCCTTGCCGTCTGCGGTTCAGACTCTGGCTCACAAAAACCAGGCTCCCATTAATCACTTATTGGAGATCCAGAATACCCCGGTGAGAGCCAACATACATGTTTTGCTTGGTAATGCGTGAGCTGATTTGAACAAATATTGCCAATGTGGCCGCTATCTTATTCTTTATTGCTGGGCTCGATGTCCTTTGACAAGCACGTTCAGGTAGCCTGCCTGAGGAGTGCCTGAGCAGATTGAGAAATGCCACAGAAATGCTTTATGGAGCAGGCGCCCGCGCTGTGCCCCCCTTTAATATAAATTGATTTATTGAATCAAGCGCAGAAGCCCTGCTACAGAAACCTCGGGCTATATTCTCTGGAGAACCACCTAATAAAACAGCCCCAACTGACACTCCTCATTAGCTTTTCCACCGATCCCAAGGCAGTATTTAAAGTGACAGTGTCCCTCTTTTCGGCCTGAATTTATCTGCTGGCTAATGCCTGTGGGTCTAATTAGCTTAGCATTATTAGTCTTATTCAGATAAGCTGCATTTCCTAACAGCTTGATTCCAACTTGTAAAAACTAATTGGAAGTCTACAAACCCTGTGCCGTAACCTGCTTGATTGCGCCTTTTAGCCAAATTCATGTAATTTACAAAAAGTCATCCTTCCCCCCCCCCCCTTTTTTTTAATTGAGCTTTTTTGTCAAGAGAAATTTTCTGTGCTGCTTCTGTTGAAAACCTGGCTGTATTGTTGTGTTTGAGACCTCAGCCGTATCCTTTGTACAATCGCCAGGGAGAGATCAAATTTTAATTTCATAATTACTTCACAAGAAAGCAGTCTTTTCCCCAGTCATGCCTGGTATTAATTTCCTCCCAGCAACTTACATTTTCATAATTTAATGATTATGGGCCACCTTTGCAGCACTGGGCCTTTCTGGAGAAGAGAGAGATGGGATATCGTTTTTGCAGCAGAAAACGTAATCTACCGCCACTTGCCTTGCTTTTTGTGTCTTTGCTCTTGTCTCTCATTGCGAGGTAGCCAGGAGCGGGATGGGATGTGCCTCTTCGGTGCACGCAACCAGAGCAGCTTGCTGGGTTGTGCCTGGGTGTCTGGGGCACAGCTCTGCGATGATGAATGGCTGTTTGCAATGTGCATGTTATGCATCTTTTCAAGATTTGCAGCCCTCGCTGCAGGAGCAGCGGGAGGTGAGAGCTGACCTGCTGTGTACAGCACGTCTCCTGACAGTGACGAATGGCTCTGTTTTCCCCAAGTGCACACATGCCACAGGAGCTGAGCCAGTGTCTTCAGGGCAGGAGAAAGTAGAAACAAGAAAGTAATAGTGCTGCGACAAAAGAGAAAACCTAAGTCTGGGGTAAAGCTCTTTGTAAATGGCCTCTCTGGGGCCAAGTGAGCACGACAGGAGTGAGGTTGGTCTGAGTCATGTCCTGCAGTAGCATCTCCTTCTGGAAGCAGTGTGTCTAAGGCCTGTCCCTGCATCTCTGCTCGGGCGTTGCCTAGGCACAAGATCAGGTGCTGCATATGCAAGGGCAAACAAAAGGCTCCCAATCTCTTTTATCAGAGAGAAACTAAACTGAAATGAGGTAATCTTCAATCTGAAAACCCAAGCAAAACCAACTCTTCCTCCTGGTAAGGTGAAGTCTCTTCCCCTGCTCCTGCTTTCTCTGGCTTTCCCAGCTGCACAGATTTGACACAACCTCGTCTGGGTCCCCAGGAAATCGTCTTTCTTTCCATTGCCACCCAGGATTGACTTATGGCTCTGCTCCTGGCTGAGAGGAGGCCCCTTGCTCCTCGGAGGAGTTTCCAGCACTGCTGTGGGATGGTGAGGTCTCTGCTTGCTGTGTCTCCCTGCCTGCCCCATCCTACACTACAGCGATCTTTCCCAGAAGAGTTTGCTTCGTGATTCCTCCTTAACAGCAATCTCCTTTCCTTCCAGAGGATCCCAGCTAGCAAGTGTGGAGCAGGCACTGCGAGGTCAACAAGCAGTCTTTCTCCCATCTGCCTCACCACATCCTTTTAACAAGAAGTACAGCAGAACGTGAATTTACAAACGGTTTTTCTGTCCATCACAGTACATTAAGCCCATAGGGTGTTAATAGCCCACTTCCCTTACCCCTCTATCTCCAGAGAAAATGCTGACAAACCTTCCTGTTTGTCTTTTAAAAGTAGAAGAGATGAAGTAAATTTTAAGAAGCACTCAAGACAGCAAATTCACTGGGGAAAAAAAAAGACTTGGCCTGGTGAGACTGTTGCAGAACATGGATCCACTTGATGTGCAGCTGCAGTATCTGCACACAGTTTCTGTCACTCAGTAGTGGAAGCTCAACCGGTCACAAGCAGTGAATGAAAGTGCTCACAGTACATTTGCTCTGTCCCTCCCAGCCTCCTGAGCACAAAAGCAGCAAGGGAGAGTGCTTATAAATACCTTCAGTTAATTTTTTTACCTGATTTGTCCTTTTTTTGGGCAAGGACCTCTATAGATCCTTGGCCACCCTCTCCCCGACTTTTCCTCCACCACTTTCTTCTAATGCTCCATTAGAGGTGAATGGACTAAAAAATGGGCCACACTCCGGGAAGTGCCTGAGAGAAGATGCTGGTGCTTGAATCTTTAAAATAGTCTGGCCAAGATGGATAGTTTGTTTTGCTTAGGAATTACTTCCATAGGAATGAGTACGTGGTGCTGGGGGATACATCCTCTCCAAAGTCCAGACTGTCTTAGGACTGTACACAACAGGGAAGGCTCCCTGGAGGTCCAGATCTCACGTACCAGTCTGATTTGACCAAGCCAGAGATCATATGTGTGTACAAGTCATGCTGAGATACTGTAATTTTTTTTTTTTTTATAATTTGCAGATTGGTAGACAGAACTGGGATTTGCAAAAAGAAGCATTATACAGTTTCAGATTCAGAAGAAGGGGTTTCTGAATTTTCTGGGAAAAACGTGTGTTTTAAAACTTGTATGTTTTCCTCTTTACCTGAAAGAAACCCTGTGAGAGTATCTTGGTTTAGAGTAGATCTTTCCCTAAAAACTGTTTTGTGCATATGTGCACATGCATCAGTCGTCTTTAATTGATTTGGGTTTGCCATCATCTTTTCTCTTAACAAACATTACTATAGTTTGTGTGCTTTTATTATCTTTGTTTATTGTAGTTTTGCCTCATTAAACTATATGTCAGATGAGTAATAGGGGAAAGATACTGAGGCACTGGAACATTAAAGCTAACCTACCTAGAGGGTACTTAGTATCAGACAGTGCTGTCTGGATTTAGAGATCCTGACTCTGCAGAAGCACCTATGTGTAAGGACATTTTTAAAAAATTATGGCTGGATCGAGACATAAATTGCATAATTTCCAGTGGCTCTGTGCCTAACCTGTGCTACACATCTTTTCTTCTTGGTAGTAAGCACACACTTACACTGGTTTGATGCCTGTAGTTCAATAGACAGTACAGATAAACAGTTCCTTTTCGGTTGGTGATTTTAAGCTCTGTTATCCAAAGGGCTGGCTCCAATCCACTGATTCCTTGTGTGGGAGAGGGAAAAAAAAAAAACCAAACAGTTTCTATCAAGTTTTGTGTTGCTCAAGATTAAAATCTGGTTTTCTATTAGTATGACCAAAGAAAGTTGAGCTTGGGGGAAGGGAGGCTAGTTGGTTACCTGCGGTAGTTTTGTTGTGGGGATTTTTTGGGGGGAGGTGGAGGGTGTTTGGGGATGGTTCTGGGTTTGGTTGGGTTTTGGTTTTGGTTTTTGTTTGTTTGTTTTTTTTTTTTAACAGAGTGGTAGCAAAGCAGTGCTAGAAATACACCGAATCCACAAACCTGTCTCAAAGGAGAGCCTTCATCCTTGTACTTAGTATGAACTAGGACACTTCTGAAGCCATAGTGCTTTTTCTTGCTTCCTTGCCACAAGCAGGTTTTGCTCTATGCTTCAAGCTAAAGCCCTTTGATGATTTTTTTTTGCTTTTCCTTAGGTTTAATTCTCAGTTTACTATGAGGTCTCACTAGCAGAGATGTGAAATACGGACAAACTTTCTAAAGCCAAGTGCTATGGAAAAGCAGAGCACAGAGTCTGGATTCCCCTGTTGTTCACAGAACTGAGCCTTCCAGGTCAGGGTAGATTGTGTTTTCGTGACCATCTGTTGTGCCTGGGGATGCCAACACAATACTTTTCATGACCAGTAACCTTACATAGTTTGCTGTAAAAGAAAATATAATGTGGATTTTGGTTTTGGTCATCAACAACTTCTACTCTTACATGAATTTCTACGTGCTTTCAAAAGGCCAATTTTAAGAACAAATTATATGGCAGGAGAATGCATAACACATGTAAGAAATTATCTAGGATTTTGGCTCTGAAATCTCTATTTGGGAGCTGACCAGTTTTTCAAGTTCTGACCCAGCAATATGCAGGTTACTTTGCTAATCTTTTATTTAAAGAGTGCCTAAAGCACTGCTAATGACCTCAGCACTGTAGGAGACTTCTTTCGTAGATTGTCTTGTGCATTTAGCAGCTTCTAGTGACTTTTTCACTATGTATTTAGAGCAGATTCCAGTTAGCATATGAGTAACATCATGTCAGTCCTAGTTCTTTCTTTCTGACATCTCTTTTGGCTCCTGGTGCGATTTGGCCCGGTTTTCCAAAATGTTGATCCTGAGTCCAAATGTAACTTTGTGGGTGGTACATATGTCAAGCCCTAGTTCAGTATTTTTGGACAGCAGTAGCATTTCATAATTCTTTGGAAATGAAAAGAAGAAACGAAGTTAACTGAAAAAATGCAGCTAGATCTAGCTGGGCATAAGCTCGCCTTTTCTACTCCCCCCTCTGCCGCCCTGTTTTTCCATTTGGAAAAATAGAGGTTTACGTGGCAGAAGCACTTGACAGGATTTAGGCTCATTGAGAGCAGCAAGCAATAGCATAGCATTGTCTTTATAACCTGTCTTGTCATGCCCTGGTGGCCACTGAGACCTCCTGGGATGCAGACAAGGAAGATGGGGAGAGTGGAAGGTTGCAACCCTGTGTTTCTGTTTGTTAAAACAGCGAGCTAGGCTGAATTACGTAGATGGCTGAATAAGGCCATGTTGGCACTAAAAAAGCTAAACAACCCCCTCAGGTTCTCTGTCTGTGTTTGATATACCTACTGCCATATTATATCTTTATATACAGCGCACTCTAAACAGCACACGAAGGTATAAATGCAACTTTATTACATAAAATCAAGTGAAATAGTCCAGAAGGTTGTAGCCTGTGTGAAATAAACACACGTACAAAGTACAGGAGGTTTCACAGGGCATAAATCAAAATGAACTTCATAGCTTCCTTCCTTCCTTCTCCCCAGTGCAGTTGCTGAGCTGCTAGCTGAAAAGCTGTCCTTCATCCTTCTCTTGCAGCAAACCACACGCTCATATATTATTAATTCTGTTTCGCTAGTAATGCAGGACATATGTACTTTTCTAGACTGTCTCAGGTTGCTTTTCAGTGTGTCTGTGCCAGCTCCACTGCTGTGGTTGCAGTTCTGAGCATTGTTTTTCAAGCGCTGATAATTTTTCAGGCAACGGCAACATCAACAGAAAAAGCGTGTTTGAGATGAGTCTTGACACCCAAGTTCTGAGCCCAAGAGGTGATTTGCTGTGAGAAACCACAAAACAAATCACTGTAGCCTTCTGGGCCTCCCTCGCTTAGTCACATAGCTTCAGGAGGTCATAGGCTAGCCAGCTGCCCTTCCTAATCTGCTGATGAAACACGTTAGCTTCAGCCCTTGTAACACAGCCCCTTCCAGCATCCTTACACTGTTGTATCACAGTTGAAGGCCCTGGGGACAATGGTCCTTATGGTGGTTCCATAAAAGATGCTGGACTCGGCAGTCGGGACCATTCTTTTCAAGGACACTGGCCTAAATTATGCCTTTTTCACCCCTTCTTTTTTTTCCTTCTTACTAAAGCGCTGTCAGTGTGAGGTGCTATGCAGGAGAATGTAAGGAAGGAGAGGGGAGAGGGAAGAAAACTCGGTCCCTGTTTTTGGCTACTTACAGGACAGTGTAAAGTAAGGGCTTTGGTCTTAAGTATTTGTAGTTATCTTGCAGATAATACAGTTTGTGGGTAAAGAATGGGTTTAGTTTTTCCTTTTAAAAGGTTGCAAATAGGTAAGTCACATCAACTTAGTCTTGTTTGCTATTTGTAACAAATATGTACAACAACTTGAAAATCCAATAGGAATGGTTGTCTTGTCGGGCTTGTGGTTTGATTAGTCATTTGACTCTGATGTCCAACATGGACTCAGCTGATACCTTTTCTTGGTGTCAGAGAACAACTGGCTCTATGCAAGGAATAGGAAAGAGGTCAGACTTCTCCTCGAGGAGGTTTCGCCAGGGCTTCCAGCACTGTAGGTCCAGCCGGAAGCTTTGGGACATGTTCACGAGTGGTCAGGGATGGTAAAATTCTTCCTCCACATTCAAATCAGGATATCCATGTTGGTGAGTGAGGCGGAGACATTAGCTATTCCCTGATGGAAATAAAGGAAGGAACAAGAGCAAAGTCCATGACTGACTCATCCTTCCCAACAAAATGCTATTCCGGGATTTAAACATCAGGGAAGTATTATCATGCTGGCTACTTGTAGTGATTTGTGCCTCTTTGTTTGGTTTAAGAGCTAATCTGTTTGCCCTCCCCAGTACAAAATGCCATTTAAATGCCTTCACTGTATTGTCTCTTATAGAGATGCCCAAGTATCATGGTTATGTACTCAAGATATTCTTGACTACGTGGTCTCCCATGAAGCACCCACTGTGTTTTGCAAACCTCACCTGGTTCCGTTTTGGGATTTCACACGTAGTAATGTTTTGTAGTACAAGAGCGGAGTCCTCCAGTACTGTCTCTTCTATGCATTTTGGTTGCTTTTCCTTTTTTCTTCACCCTCCCCTCACCCCCAAACCCTAATATGGGCCCTACCTGTGTTTACTGGGAAATGTAAAGGTGGGATTTAAATGTCTGTACTACTCTCTTTTAAGTCTGAGGCTTGCCTAGGTGATGCAGCATGTATAGCTGTGTAATACAACACCATTTATTGATCCCAGGTCTATGCCATATTTCGGTGAAGCAGGGGGCAGTTCAATAACAATATAGGATTTCACCCTTAATTTTTAATTTCCTGCTGGTTTGTGTCACAGCCTTAACATTGCTTAAACCTGATCGAATGCGACTCCCCCAGAGCTCAAGCAGCCAGCTCAGCTGGAGAGCTACGCAGCAGGGGTTGGCAGTGGCTGGCAGGGGACCCACCATCACGCCTTCCCTCCTCCCGCTCATCCTTTCCACTTTGGCAGGGAGCGCTGACTTGCATGCTCAGGGGATGATTTTGGTATCACCCCAAGGCCTTTGGGCAGAGGTGGGCCGGGAGGGAAGGACAACATGCAGGGAAAGGCTGGGAAGGCACAATTTTGTGGTATGAAGGGAAGCACGTCCCTCTGGGGCGACGTACTTTAACCAAAGAGACTCCCAACACCTCAGCTCGAGCATGTGTTATACAAACCACAGGACTCTGCAGCTTATGAGAATGACAGCTGTCTATTTTTTTTTTTTTTTTTTTATTTCTCACTGGCAAAATTGTTCACCTTCTCACCTCATCAGTGTCAACAGCTGGATGTGTAAAAGGTAGAGTACGCAGGCATGTGGTAGACAGAATCAGAGCATGAGCATTTACGTCTCTTGTCTCTTGGCCATGGGAAAGCTGCCGTGAAACGTGAAATCTCTGACAACCTTGACTGTTGCAGTCAAGGTCAAATGAGCACTAAATATCTTTCTAAGACTCTTCAGCACGTGAAGCTTGTCTTGGTTTAAGCAGTCCTGAAAGGTGAGAACAGGATCGGAGAGCTGTTTCACACTTTGACTGTGTACACGTCCTGTCATTGCTCACCATTTCACGTTAACAGTGTGAATCTAGTCATTGGTTAGCTTCTTGGTGGGTTTGGGGTTTTTTTGTTGTTTGTTTGATTGGGGTTTTTTTAATGACACTGTATTATAGTATAACTGCTGCCATCGCCAACAATATCTTAGCTGATTAGGATGTTATTCCAGTCCGCCTCTTTTTCCTTGCAAGCAACAAGACCAGCTTGGCATGTTAGGTATTTCCTCATGTTCACTTTTCCTTTTGGTGAAATAGATAATTCTTTAGGGAAAATCTTGCCACAGAAAAAGAAATTTATATCTTCGTTCAAAGACAGAGTCCCTAGGAAAAATAATAATTTTTTTAATTTTTTTTTTTTTAAAATCACAGCTGCTTGTTTCAGGGCAGTGGGTCACTAATTGAGTGCAAGCTTTATAAATGTTGTTTGTCCTCCACCCACAGGGCATACAAAACCATTGAGGAAGATGACCTGAAGTTTCCCCTTATATATGGAGAAGGCAAGAAGGTGGGCACATTTGCTTTCCTCAGACCAAAGGAAGAAGGAATTCTGTGCTGCTTACCACTCGGTTTAGCCTGTGGCAGTCCAGTGTTTTCTACTCAGTATCTCTTTATTTTATCGTTTTGACAGCTTGAAAGAATATCTTGGTTCTGTCATAAATCAGTCTCATGTCTGGGGGGCGGCAGGGAGAGCTCAACATACTAAAAAGCATTTTTATAGCAAATATAGTCATTTGCTGTTCAGTTTGCTTTTGTTTTTCTTTCATTGTAAGTATGCTACGATGAGCCCGTCTTAAATAATTGAATTAAAATGTTCCTGGTTTCATTGTAAAATATAACTAGGCTGGATGAAGATAGCAAAATACCTCATGTTTGCTGAAAACAAAGCAGGAGGATATTTAATAGTGCTCTGAGATGCAAAACTAATTTAGGAAGGAGAGGGATCAGGGCAGGATTTGGAAAGTATAACACCCCTTAACCTTATCTTCTTCAGCTAGTGTACGTGAACTCACTGTTGAATTTTTCTGTTCTTCTTGAAAGAGAGAAACAAACCGTTTCGTTTGGGGGTACGTTGTTTCCAGCTCTGTGATTAAGAACAGTGAGATCATTAGTGCTGATCCCAGCGAGCTTAGCTGGATGCAGCAATAGGATCAATATAAGGACGCAGTGGTGTCAGTTTGCCGATATTGGTATGCTTGCTGTGTTTCTAAATAGTGCTCCCCTGCTGCATTAGGTTCTTATCTCAATGCAAAAATACACGCTTTTCAAAATTAGTCCAAGTTTTGAAAGTTCAGACCTGCAGCTTATCTCTGAATTCGGTTAGGTTTATAATTATTTGCAAAATGTTTCATGCACATCTTTTTAATTTACTTTCTTACTGCCTTATGGAGCCAGGGGTTAGTGAGGCAAAATACTTTTGAGTCAGTTGCTCGCTGTTGTTGATGCTGTGAGCTCTCTTGTTTAGCTGCAGCAGCTTCTGAACTAGAGTTTGGGGGAAGTGATACGCAGACAGCAGAGAGCAAGGTTCCCCGTGAGGCTGTCTGCCTGGTCAGTCTTTGGAGAAGAGTTAATGAAGACGAGCCCAGCACCTCTTGGGAGACAGCTCATGTCGCAAAGGAGGGTGCTTGGGGAAGAAAGTGGTAGACCTGAGGTGACAGCAGACCTGCCCTAGACTGGCTCTCCACGGAGGAGAGCGCTGTGGTCAGTGCCACTGTCACCTGTGTGTTCAGCAATTTAAGGTGGTCTTTGGCACTTTTCCTTTGTGGAGGGAATATACGGCAATATGTCAACAGGAAGAGGCTGCAGGTTTCTTAGGTGAGTAATTAGGCTCCTCATCCTTTTTATAAAACCTGTTTACTAACAGTATAATTTGCTGAAGGAATGCTCTCATAGACTGACGTGGGACAGTGAGGCAACTGGGTTAGGTTTCCATAGTCCCAGTCCCTTACAGATGGTCGCAGTCTAAGATGGGTGTATGCAGACTGGGACGTGGATGAATACAAAGCTTGGAATAATAAGGGAAATGGAGATGACATGAGTGTGAAATGCTTTGAAGTTGCTTAGCTGTGTTAAATCTAGAGTTTCTGGGAGAGAAAAGGGAATTCATCCGTAACTGTAGCAGTTACGGAGTAGGAACGTTATCTCTTTCCTGTTGACACAGTGCATGTAACAAGATTTGATCCCATTGCTTTTCTTTATTTCCAGGCTCGGGTTATGGCAACAATTGGAGTGACCCGAGGACTGGGAGACCATGACCTGAAAGTACACGACTCCAATATATACATCAAACCTTTCCTGTCATCATCTCCCGAGGTAAAACAGCCAAGGTTCAACTATCTGATTTGTGGGAGAGAAACAAATATACTTAGTATGCTTATTTGTCCTTCCCAAATTGTCCATTCTGATTGTGGTCCAATCCAGGTAACATGCTGCACTTCCCAAAGGTGCAGCATGTTAGTAACATCCAGATAGTAGGAACGTTGTAAGTTCCCCAGCTGTGTGCCCTGGCTCTGGTTGCTCCACATCCCTGGCAGAGCATTGATGCTTTCTTGCTCCCTGATCTGCAGTTATCCTGTAGCCTCGCCATTCAGTGTGACAGACACCCATCTCTCCCCACCTTCATGTGCTCCAGCTCCCCTTGAGGCCTAGATCATGCTGCCTTCACAGAAGCTGATGTAAATCTGTGTTCTCCGGAAGGGAGCACTGGATGTCTTCCATGTAGTATCCTGCATTACACAGAGGATACCAGATCAACTCTTAAGCAGGAAAATGCCACGAACGATTGGAAGAGTGCTTTATGCTTCCATCTGTCTGCCCCTTCACCTCCAGTTCTTAATTCCTTATGATGGTTTTGTGCAAACACCAAATGAATGGTAGGAATGGCAGTGTGCATTCCCGAATGGTGGCATAACGAGGGGATTATGCAGTATTTGTGTTAGGGATAGTTTTAAATGCCTCCATCATTTTGACTTGCCTTGCCACAAACAATTCCAGTTTTTGACCACCAGAGACATTGCAGTGAAGGATATCAAGCCTTCCAAAGGGATTTGAATGTATTTGTTAACAAGAAACATGCAAACCTTGGTTTTTTTTCCCTCTGTAACTGCATTCCTGTTCTTACGTCAAGGAACAGATGACACATATTTTTCGTAAAATATTAAACAAGGGCAAACCATCTGATGACAGCACAAAAAGAGGAGGCTTTGCTTCCATAGCCCAAATGCTGAGAGCTGTCCACTGTCAACTGGCTTGCTGGACTTTTAACCATACCCAGTATTTGACCTTGAATTTATTGCTTGCTACAGCAGTGCGAGAGAATGAAAATACACAAATGACATAATACTGCTAGGAAGGAATCAAATTATTAAATTAACCTTGCTTAGAACATCTTTGAGAGTTTAAAAATAAAAATTAAAAAAGCGCTGAGAGATTCTGGCCCTGAAGAAAAGGGGGAGATCTACAGACGGCCCCTTCTTCGTGTTTCCTTGCTGTCAATCCAGTGCCTTCCCTCTCTCCCCTTTGAGTGTGTGGTATCCCTCACTTGGGACCTGCTCTTGTTCTCCTCCGCCAGGCAGGCAGCAGCTCTGCCCTCATCACTGTGATGGATTTGTTTAGTGCCAGCAAAATGATGCAATTCTACCTATTATTTATTTTTCTTTCTGGCATGCTGAGACCCAGTGTTTCTGGGATATGTAATGGCTGCAGCACAGTATCTCAGCAGTATCATCTCTGCCAATTGCTGCTGCAGTATTTGTCTGTGTGTATAAACCGAAGCTTCTCATGGGCTTTTCTGATTTGTGTGGAGTGTGTCTGTACGTGTTTAAGTTCTGGAATATGACATCCAGTTCATATGCTATCCACGTTTCAGGATCTCTTAACTGCTTCGCAAAAGGGAAGCAAAATTGGCTTTGTTTCCACGTTCCTTTCACAGCTAAATTCAGCAGAAATGTACGAGGGCAGGAGGAGGAAAGACAGAGCACCAGCCACCTCAATTTAGAGATACTGGCAAAAAAAGCCCTGAATTTTATTAGGAAGTAACATATGCTCCAGCTTGCTTTCCACTGCACCACCTTCTCTTAATCATCTCGTCCTTTTCTTCCGAGAGAGAGCCCCAGTGCTTTATCTCCTCGTGTTTTTCCCTGACTTGTTCTGTCCATACGTGGACAGTGTACCTTGCACAGAAATCAGCATTAAGAAATGTCTTTATGCTGCCATCTGGGAAGCTTGGCACTTGGAAGTAAAGGCAGTGGCGTCAAGCAGCAGTCATATTTGGCCCTTGTGCAACATTGGATTTCGAATTGTTTATATAGAGGTAGGGAAGCACAATGTCTGGTTTCCAGACCTGGAAAAGGGGAGGCACAGGAAATTAAGGCACACAGTGAGTCGTGACAGAGGGAGGATCCAAGCCCTCTGGCTTCTGTTTCTGCTGTAATTACAGCATCCTTTCCCAAGTTGGGGGCAACGTGGTGAGTTTTCAGAACATTTTACTTCTACCGTGACAAAGCTCTGGTATGCTATGTCCACTAAAATTTAGCTGAAGGAAAGGTAAGCATCCCTGAGACTATATCCAGAAATAGGCATATAAAAGTAATTTGAGGGTGGTGTGAAATGATACTTTGATAGAGTGCCAGGCTATGGGAGGAGAAGTCATGTAGCCAAGACTGACAAATGTAATCAGGATTCAGTGGCTCAGCTGTTACGAGACCAGATTTGGAGGACTTCTGCAGGTTGGTGAGCTCTAGAGAATTGAGCCTTTTGTAATGAACCGGAGTAGCACAAAGCAGGCAAGCCATGGCTGAGGCTCTCTGGCATGGAATTAAATATTTATTTTTCATAATGGAACAGTTCATTTGAAAGCTTTCAGCAGGAAATTCTGCTTTCTAAAGCTCAGCAAGAGCCACCTCATTGCAGCTGAAAAGCAGAATTTCATCCTGAAATTTTTCGAGCAGCAGCTTAGCCATTTGGTGGGGAGAGGTGTGGCTCTGACGGCAGCGTTTGGGCCTTGCCAGCGATGAACCCGAAGCCAGCCACCACAGCAAATGATAAGAAGGTAACGAAGGAGAATTCTTCTCGTTCCATTATGTTAGTAAAATCTTTCTGACAACTCCACAACTATGTGAAAGGAGACCGTTTTAGATTCACATCTGCCTTCTGGAGAAATCTTTAGGAATTACACCGTTGAAAGGAACAAGCAAGGCAAATACTTAGAGAAGTACAGTGTGATCAGAGGGAGTCAAGGTGGTTTCAAGAAGCAAACAGCACACTTCAGTGGCTTGAATTCCTTCAGGGTTATGTCTACCAGAGAATTAAAAAAATAATAATAAATGCAGTAGATGGTCTTGCATGAGCACTTTGATTTCTCAGAAAACGGTTGAGAAACTGTTTTGCATCACAGGTTATTAATATAAAAGATATGAAGCTACAGACTAAGTGGAAAGTTGGCACAGTCTACTGGAAATTGGCTAAAGGGCAGGAAACAAAGGGTGGCAGTAAAAAGCTAAAAGGAGATTAATTGGTGAGTGCTGCAGGGAGCAGTGTTGGGACCCGCTTTTTATTATTTACATATAAATTACTTGGAGGGTGGTATTGAAAGATCTCATCGTTTGCCAGCAAAGCTGCACTGGGTAACACTGTGCATAAAAAGGGACGATACAATTAAGAAAGGGTTTAATTTATTGAAGTAGCCGAGTTGATCAGTAGTGCAGGCGAGTGAATGTGGGCTGTTGTTTGGCTCGAATTCCCCCGGGGCCGGCTGCTGAGGAGCACCTCAGGTGGCTGCAGGCTTGCATGTCACTCTGTTGTGAATGGTTTTTGAGCCGCAGGGACTCGCGTTGGCTGCCTCTTAAAAACAAACCTGGCAAACAAGCCACAGCACCTTCGCAGAGCTGCTGTGGTCCTTTTCGGCAGCCAAATGCAGGTTTTGTCCGGTGGGTAGATCCATTTGAAATGTAAATATAAAACCAGCCCACCTGTTTGTTCGTTGCTTGCCCAGAGCATTTTTCTCAGCGCTCTTGACTGCATATGGGTGAGCAATATGAGAAACAAATATCTGGGTTGAAGAAAGGGGTTATGTGACAAACTGCATAACGCACGTTCAGAAGCATGTCATGTGTGACTACAGGCTCTATCTGCTGTTACCTATCAGCAGAGATCTGTAAGTACCAGTCAGGATAAAATATAGTGTGACCCAGTGCTTATTGTCATGGATGTCTGTGCTACCGAGGTTCTGGTGCTCCTTCCTTATGGTTGGCTTTTTACATTTTCTGGTTACTAAAGTCAGGTTTAGCTAGTTAACAGGTCAGCTACTCTACATCAAGTCAGACATTAGTGGGTGGTAGAAGTATGGTGACCAAACTGGGCTCCTTTGAGGGCTGCCTTGGTGCTCCAGAGAGTTGTTAGAGTGAGAAAACTTGCCAGGGCAGCAGAGAAGGGGCTGGTAGGCTGGGGGGAGTTGGTGACAGGGCTCTTGGGACAGCACGGGAGGCAGAGGACAGAGCACAGGTAGCCCAAGGCATTTGGGGCAGAGGTCACGAGTTCTGTGGGGCACTATCAGGATTGATGTCTGGCTGCAGAAGCAACGAGTCATGAGGGAAAGATTGAAGATTTGGGGTGGAATTGCTAGGAAATTTGTCAAGGGTGCAGCACCAGTTAAGGAAACCTCTGCACTGCCAGCTGGTGTCTGGCCAACCGTCATCTGCACTAGCAGGGCTATGCAATACTGTTTTGCAGTGTGTGCAGCTTTGTGCAAACTTATGTCACAGACAGAACATCGCTTAAACCTCACTGTTGTTTAGTTTCCTGAAATACAGCCACCGGAAGGAGGCAGTCATTGGGAAGGTTGGCTCTGAAATTTAAAAAAAAAAAAAAAAAAAAAAAAGTAGTAATTTCCATTGCAGTCAATGAGCTGCTTTTGGTCACAAAAGATTTACAGGGTTGCGGCGTTGCTTGCTGTTGCAGGCACTTAGGTAACTCCCTGGATCTCTATCTCTCCTCATCTTTTCGAAACTCTGGCATATCACACTCCCTCGCCTTTTCTGTACAGTGCGTGTGGAGTATGGTATGGGGTGCTGCACAACGTGGGGGTGTGCGGAGTGGATGTTCAGTGAGCCTTGCTGGTCTGAGCATCCATTACACGTGCCTTGTTGGTGCTGCCCAACCTGTGTGCCTCCAGGAGCTCTGCTGTCACGCTGTTCTGTGTCCGGCTGAAGGCATGTGTCGCTACTGCGAGAGACCCTCATTGACCCACGTAAGAACTAGAACAAAGGTGCTTGCAGAAAAGTGAAGGGTTAGGAGCTGGCTTGTTTCTGCGCCTGGGCAAGGTGATCTGTGAGTGTAACCGGAACCTATGATAGACTGGACAGCTCTAAATTAGTTCATTTTTCTTAGCAAAAATGGGGCACCTACAGCTGTATTTTAGAAATCCGAGGAAAGACAGAAAGAAAGAGCTTAAGAAAAAATTAAGTGTTATGTGGACATGGCTGCCGTAATGTGTTTCTGCTGTGGTAACTGGAAGGCAGACAAAGCTGCGTTTCAGTGAACATTTTGTTGCATGTCCAACTGGTCCTTGTATACAAGAATCTTACCTGAAGTTGCTCCAAGTTTGCCTCCTGTAACCTTGGCACTCTCTTCTTCTTAGCCTGGGTACCAGACTAGCATCCCTTATTGCCCACCCCACTGCCCTTCTCTGCACCTCTTCTGACATCTAGTTCCTTCTCGATAGCACCCCTTTCTGTAGGTGCTCAGTTCACAAAGCTTTTGCTTTTAGGAAGTAACTACCTTATTCCCGGATTACCCATAAAATCAGTGATTGCTTTTTTTTTTTCTTTTCCCCCAAAACTAAACATGTTCTTGGTAAAATGATCTATTCTTGGTGTTGCTCTAGCATTGTGCTACGCTAAGGATTTGGACCTTTCAACGTGTGGATTGGCTGCAGGTAGCTTTGACAAGTTTCTTATCTGCCCCAGTGCTGCTCCCCAGTCAGACAAGATTGTTCATTTCAGGAGGATTCAAATCAGTGATGCATGGTCTTGGTTTCCTGCCTTCTCCCCCACCAACGCTGCAAAAAAGGCTCTTGTGGTGTCATGTGTACTTTGCCTGGGTGGGAGAGCCAAGGTAGATGTGTTTTTCCTAGCGCTGACATTCGAAGCTTGGTTAGTCCTACGAGGGGCTTGCTGCTGAGTGCATCCCTGAGCATTAACCCTGATGCTCTCTCAAATATTTGCCCGTACCCAAGAGATCTGATCAGAACACGTGGTGCTTATTGATGGCTGTGTTGGCCAACTTACCCCCCCACACCCCAGTGATTTCCGAGTTGAAACTCTGGGCTGTTAGAGGCTGAACTAAATTTTGGGGAATAGGGACTATGACAGCTACTGGTTTCTGTGCAGTGGGCTTGAGATGAGACCTGTGCTGCATATAGGGATCTTTTCTATAACAATATTCCCACTCAGTCTGAATAAGGAGATATGCTCTAATGAAGAGGATATCTTGCCTTGACTTTAATCCTCTCCAAAGTCCTTATTCAGCTGCTACCTTAGATAATGAAGTGAAGGTTACATTTTACAAATGACCTTCTCGTGCTTTTGAGTGAAAGGCGAACAAGTAAGAATTAGCAGTCAGGTCTCGGTGATGTTTTTTTTTTTTTTCCTCCAGTGCTGGTTGCAGTCCCATAAAATCATAATTACATTAAAAGGTCCAGCATTTTATGTGCATTGCCTGCTCCATGGCTCCTAAGGGGAGAATGCACCAGGAGAGAGAATAAAACAGCTCATATTTTCTAGTTATGCCAAATGCTTGTTCCGACAAATTTCCCGACTGTCGCTGCTGTTAGTGGAGCCCAAGGCCGGAGCAGGGTGCGTGACGAGGTGCACCGTTTCCAAACTTCAGTACAGATGATCGTTTCCTCCTGTCTGCCTTGCCAAGGTTGTCATACTTCTTTCAAACTGTGGTTCTTGCTGTGGTAATTAAAGTGCTCCGCGACTGCTTCGTAACGGCTCCCCGTTGCAACCTGGAAATTGCAGGCGGTTTGTCAGCTGGATTACAGTGTGTGCTGGAAGGAGAGTTACACCCAACTAAAGGCTCGGTTTAAAACACTTGTCATGACCTTTCCTTGTATTCTGGCTCAGCTGATGGTCTCCTGCCCCCCCCCCCCCCTCCCCCAGCCCCCCGTGTCTGCCCCATCCGCTCCCGGCTTTCCCCAGCCTTGTCGGGAAGAGGACGGTGGAAGTTGTTTTAAAGGCAGGGTGTTAAGGAGGTGCCATCAGCAGTGGGCAGCCTGACTGTGGCTGCAGACTGACGAGGCGAAGCCAGTGGGCATTTTAATAGTGTGGATAAGCTTGGGAGTTCACTTTTGTGCAGATCTTGAATCGGTCTCTACCTATTGAACTCCTTACAGATACGCATAACTGAGCAGGTAAACAGTTTTTCTCTGTTTCATGGAACTACTCACTTGCTCAGGCGTAATTCTTGAGTGCAGCAGCTGCCTCAGGTGTAGAAAAGTGAATGCGATGCCTTCTGCCATGCAGGCATTTCCAAACGTGCAATTTATCTGGCAGAGTTAAATGGATCTGGACAAATAGTGAAAACAATTATTTGTGAATATTTTATTAGAAAATATCAAAAATTCATCAAATAAATTATTCAGCTTCCATATGACTAGTCCTGCCAATGATAGGGAAGAGCCTGACATGCTGAAACCAGGCTGCCAGGCAGGGGAGGCTTCAAGCGCTGCTGGCAGCGGGCGGCACGGTGCTTTACAGCCTGGCTTAGGAACGCTTGCATCCATCTCGGCTGGGGTCAGCACTTGAGCCGTGCTGGGCCAGGGCAGGAGGGGTTGCTGTCTTGAGGGCTAAATTGGAGACAGACCCCAGCAGTGCTGCGGGAGAGGTATTTCAGTGCCCTGGCCAAACCTGCTAACTCACAGCCACACTCAGCAATGTTTCACAAACAGGTCTGACAGTCTCCTCCTTCATGGATGTCTCTTGGGTTTTTTTGTTTTAGGTGAGAGTCTATGACCTCCTGCAGTATGAGCATGGGCCAGATGATGTTCTGATCCTAGCTACTGATGGACTCTGGGATGTGCTGTTAAATGAAGAAGTGGCAGAAGCAGTCACTAACTTTCTACCGAACTGTGACCCCGATGATCCCCACAGGTTCGTGCTCATCACTGATTTTCTAGCTTCTCCGCAGAAGAGCACTTTCTGGTAGCATATTTTTGTAGAAAGTATGATATGAATAACATTCAGTAAATATGCAATATTTACAAGAAGACATTTTTGTAAGTTGGATGGAGACTCTACAGCAAATGTGGGGGTTTGGGGCTGGGGGGGGGTGTCTGTTATAACTCAGAATTGCCTACCTTCAAAGGAATAGTTGTGGGATCACGGTATCTTGGCAAGGGATCCATTTTGTTTGCTGTATGAGGTCCTGTGGAAACTGTAGGAGGCTGAGGTCTTAGAATAACATGGCCACAGGTCTCTGTCTCCAGCAGTCACAGGTTTCTACTTAACTCTCCTCTGGATAGTCCCTTAACACTAAAGATTGTTTCTCACTAGGACTTCATCAGCATCTCTCTCTCTCTCTTTCTCTGTATGTATGTATAATACTGCACGGTATGGTTCCCACTCATTTCTGGTCATGCTGCGACCTTTAAACCCACCTTCAGTAGGGGATGCTCAGTGCTACCAGCTGCAGGACAGGTGTGGTGACAAAATAAGTGGAAAGCCTGACTCCATTTAGTTGGATTCTGTTTCATTTCACAATTTTATCCTACCTCATCCTCTTCATTTTCCTGTCTTTATACCTCTTACTTGATCAGTTTCTGTCTTTAAAACATACCATCAAGCAAACAAACAAGTTCCCAAACAACTTGCTAGAGCGCTGTCTGCCTTGAGTGAGTCTATCAGTCTGTCTGCTGCCAAGTTCAGTGTCGCCATGAATTAAAACATCACGCTAGAGACCAGAAGTCTCTCACTTGTAAAAGGGAGGACTGTGAAAGTGGAAAGAGCTTTATCCTTCCCTAGCGACTGTTAAGGAAAGGAAGCGTGTGTTGCTCCTGAATTCAGGACTGGCCGTCGCTGTCTTCTGCCCTCACCCTGGGCTGAGAGTGAGGAAAAGAGCTTTTACGCATCCCCAGTTGGCCAGAGGAAGGCAGAGCTTCAGAAATAAGCTCCGGGATGTCTCGGCAGCCAAGTGAAAACACATGGGACGGTGCGAGAGCTCAAGTTACAGCTGTTTAGATGTGGCAACTCTTGAGCACATGGGGAAACCCATCTCAAAATGCTTGGTGTTTCTCATATTTCTAAGTGGTCATCTTCACAGTCAGCCCTGTTCTCCGTCAGAAAACAAGGAAGATAACTGGGTATGGACACCCTGACAGCCGCTTGGGTTTTAAGGCGAGACCAGCTCCAAAGTAACTTGTGAGCAGCATTTTCTTGCCCTGACACTTACAAATCTAGAATGCAAAAAGAGGTTTTGCTGCAAGCACTCAGTCGTCAGGAGAATGGATGATTAGCATGAAGCTGCAACTGCAATATTTTGACCTTCCCCACCTCCTTGCACCGAAGAGGAGATGTGGTATGAATGACAGCCAGGGCTGGGTACTTCAGCAGAACATGGAAGTGTCTCTGCCCTCTCTCTGGGAGGAGATCAGGCAGGATTAGCAAGGGGCAATTCCAGGGCATCTGGCACTGTGCTATGCATATATGCCATTAATTTAAGGTAGGAGATGACCCACCCGATCTACTTTCAGTTATTCCCTAGCACCATTCAGAAGTGCTAGGGAGCTTTTGCTCTCGTCTCTGCACCCCTGAGTCTCCTCTTGCAAAGGCACCTGGTAAAGTGTAATACCTCTGCCCCACTCTGTCTCCATTCGCATCTAGTAATTGGGAAAGGGTGGCTCTTCCTACCGTCCTCGCTGGTCCTGTCTGTTGTGAATACAGTCTGGGTGTATTGCATCTGTCTTGTTCCTTTTGGTCTTTCCAAAGCTGGTGATGGCCACCACGTTTGCTGCAGTAGGAATGGGAATTCTTTGTTCAATCTTTTGACTTGTTAGGTGAGTAATTTTTCATCCATTATAAAACACTCATAGAAATCAGAGACACTAAAGGAAAAAAAGAGATTTTCTTTGTTTCATTTAGATTTGTTTGTGCTGTTCTAGCCCCAGTAATTGTGGGGGATTAGTCCCTGTTTGTGCCAGCGTGAGTACAACACACTCCAGAATTGGGCCTGCTGTATTATGAGTTAGAACAAACACATTTATTAGTGTTTGACCTACTGGTCTATGAATGGACATCTGAATTGAAAATTAATTTGTTCTTTTGAGTAACTTTGTGCCAGGTCATTTAGAGGCTTACAAATAGCGGTGGCAAGACATTTCTCATGCCAGCTTGCAAAAGGTAATTAGAGCAGTTCCTCATATAGTTTACAATGATATTTCTGAAAATTACCTTTGTGGAATTGCTCTTGCTGCTTGGTTGTAAAGAATATTTAAAGGATTTAAAGTACTGTGTGAGAGGTTTTACGTAATTACTTCACAGTGGTCCAAATGAGGTATAACTAATGAATTTACAATGGCATAGCAGCTCAGACTGTGGAGCTGCGTTCATTCCTCTCGCCAGTCAGTGACAGGAAAATCTTGTTTGCTTTATTATCAGTGTTACGTTTAAAGAAAATGTTATCCCACAAAATGTCAGATTCTGTGATGGGTGTAGTGACATAGTCTGTGGTGAGGTGATCAGCTGGAAATATGAAATCTCCAGGGATGTAGAAAACTTGTCAGAACATCAGAGAATTGCCCCCTGGGTTTGGTAATGCTGTGGTCTTCTGGAGAACCTACCTGTGGAGCAGACTCTGGATCCGCCTGACCCAGTAGCCTACTTATTCCCTGACAACAGCATATTTTATAAAAAAAAAAAAAAAAGCTAGGGAAGAAGATTTTGGAGCTGCAGAGTACTTATCTGTTCCGTAATTAGCTCTTTGAGGGAACAATATCCCTCCCATTTGAATTAGAAGTCATTTTATAGGCTCATGGGTAAGAGTTTACAGCCCTCAGCAACGCTCTTGGGACTCTCTCCTGCTAATATTTACTGTTAGAACTGTGTGTGTTTGTTACCCACAGAAAAACATCTTTGAATCCTGTCAAACATAGCATGTGCCTGGGCATCTCCGAGTACAGGGAGAGCAAAGTCCTCGGGTCTGTCTTCACCCAGACATGCAGACCCAGCCTCAGGGGATTTGGGCAGCGGGTGATGGGCACAGACTTGATTAGAGAACAGTTCCTCCGTGAGGGCTGCGATGGAGTGAAAAAGCTGGGGTGGAACTGGATTTCTTAGCCAGCTCATTTCTTGTGGGTATTGTGGCAGACAAGAGCATGAAGGGGACCCTGAGTGAAGAACAGGTGGTAGCGACACAGTGCTGCTTTCCATACATCATCTCTCTGAAAAGGTATGAAGATAGAGAAGCGTGACTCTTGCCCATTTCCTTCAGCTGCACTTATGCAGGTTTACCCACTGACCTTGGGAATCTTTTCTTTCTCATCCTCCCTCCTGTCCTTTCTTGTTCCCTCTCACTCTCTCTCTCACACTACCTAGAGATTTATGAGGATGCTGGGGAGTTCCTCCACCTCTGCTGGGTGTGAGAAGATAAGAAGCTGCTCAGACAGCAGCACATTTCCCCCACTGTCACCATTTCTCCTGCAGTGCTTTCACTGATCAATACTGAAAGCTTCAGCAGAAGAAAAAAAAAATATGTATTTATTCTTAAAACACAAAAGTTGTATTCCAGCGAGGCTGTTCATTAGGAGGAAGTGGATACTTTTAAACTACTTCAGCAGTTCTCTAATGCTGTCTCGACAGCTGAATCCCAAGTTCACAGCGCTGGAGAATAAAGCATTCGGTAATGGACTGCTGCTGCTATTCATCTCCAGGTACAAGAGACTCACCCTATCTCCTGTAGTGCCAAGTTGAACAGCATTGCTTCAGTTCAGCTTTACATGAGGAGAGGAATATGTTACCTTGCTGCTGCCTTCACCTGTTCCTTTTCCTTTTCTTCGATGTGCTGGTTTTCTTGTGTATTCCACAGTCTGTCTATGAGAGAATTTCTGGTTTATTAAAATTCCTTTTTTTTTTATCTTGCCCTCTCCAAACATTAAGCAGCAAAAGCTTTACACAATCAAGAGCAATACTCATTCCTTTGTACTCTTTAGATGTGGGGAGCCCTTGTTAATTAGAAAAAGGAGGAAAGCAAAGTTTTCGCACGGAATGATGGGTGTTTTCTTCTCTTAAATTCTGACAATGGCTGAGAAATCCTTGGAAAAGATGTTCTAGCCAAAATCCACTCAGCATCAGACATGCTGTGAATAAATATTCCAGTTTCTCGCTTGCCACGTGGAGTCCTTTTGTTCCTTAGCCCTGCATCTGATTTGGGGATTTGGGAACTGGGGAGTGCAAGTATGTATGTTTGGGTTTTTTCCCCTTAGAAAATACAATTTCATGTTGCAGTAGGACAGTACAGGCAGTGCTTCTTGTTACATCCTGCCACTATAGCTCGAGGTCGTTGGTACAGACTTATCTCGGAACATGCGGACAGCATGCACGTGTGTGTGCAAGCGTGTGTGTTAGAGTTCATGCCTTGGGCCCTTCTTTTACTGCTAAAAGTAAAACTTGTCAAAACTAGTGAGGGCTGGAAATTTTATCACTCAGTACCATTAGGAGTGGGGGGTGCATTGCTTCTGTACAACATTACTTGGGTTTAACATCAAATGTTTCAGGTAGTCAAATCTTGGTTCATTTGCATTGAAGAAATCTTTCTAGTAGAGCAAATAAATCTATTCCTGGTTCAAAGGAGTCATTGGAGTTTAAGGCACCAAAATTGTAGAAACAGAACATAATGGGTCTTTTCCTTCTTTTATCCCCAGAGAGTGAATAAAGTCTCTGCTGATAGAAATTACCATTTAATAATGCATTCTCTGGTGAAAATTTCTGTGGTTAGAACAGTCCTGGATACTCAATAAAACTGCACACACACACCCCCCCTGCCCCGCTTCTGATCAATGGAGATACTGTTCTTTCCCATTTCTCAGATGGGATCTAGGCAGATCGTTTCTGGCCAAGAATCCTCCCTAGAAAAGGGGGTCTTGAAATGCAAACCCTTCTTGTCCTTCCTGGCTTCTGGAAACTACAGAGGTATGCTTTGCTTCTGGTGGCCTGTGTGTTTGGCTTCATAGAGCCCCGCATCATCTTGGAGGTTGATACTTATGCTTTAAGTAAAACACAGGCAGGCACAATATTGAAGTGGTTTTTTCTTGTCAGTCTTTTAACTGTTCGATTAATTTTTAATTACCAAATCATAGAAAAGCTTGCCTCCACCCAACCAAATTCAAAATATCTCAGCCAGGTGTTGGACTGATGAAGAAAACCACGTGACAGTAGCTGTTCACCCATAATGAGATTTCTTTCAGAGGAAACTTCTAAGTGAGTACACAGATGTGTTGATCTAGTAACAGCAGCTAAAATGGTAAGGGAGAACATGTCGGAGCACATGATGGAGCACTGTCTATGCACCACCTTTTGGACTCTGACACCCTTCTGCCCCCAAGCAGCATCTGTTATTTTTTCAGGACAGAAAATAACTCCCATAAATCCAGTGCTGCTCAGCCCTGCACAGGCTGGGAGTTTTGAAGCAACATGAAACTTGCTTCATTAAGCACTTAACAACTCACATTCACACGGTTTTCATCGAACTCATAAATGTGAAAGAACTGTGGGACTCTCTTAATCTGGCTGTATTAACTGTAAGTTTCCTTTTCCAGTTTCAGAATAAAAGAGATTTAAAAATCATTCCTACAGTCAAGGAAAACAGATAAGTTAGTCTACTTGGTTTAAAGTGTAATTTGGATTTTATTTTTAGTGCTCTATTACTTGTTTTCAAATGACTGACTTTGTTATAGTTTGTCTCTGAAATAGTCGAGCGATGTTTACCTTCAGGTGTGTCAGTGAACAAGGGTGTAGTTTTCAACAGCAAGTAGGGTTATTTGGGGTCCTCAATTTTTCAGACTCCTCCTAGAAAGCTGATTTGTTAAGGCAAGCGTGTTAATATTTTTCTGAAAACTGGTGAAGCTGGGCACCCAAAGTGACCAGTGACTTTTTGATCGATTGGTGCCTGTCAAATACCTTTAGATTCTGATGCAGGAGCCGTCACTGAACTGGAAGGGGTTGCTCTGTGGGTATGCCGTGGTTTGCGTTTCTCCTGCCTGCTTCTAAAACACTGGGAAGCTTGTCCTGGTAGCTCACAACAGTAAATCTGGCAGGCTGTGAAAACCCACTTTCCTCCCGAAGACGAGCACTCCCTGGCTGTATTCTGCCTTTTCCACAGGTACACGCTGGCGGCGCAGGACCTGGTGATGCGAGCCAGGGGAGTGCTGAAGGACCGGGGCTGGCGAATATCCAACGACAGGCTGGGCTCTGGAGACGACATCTCTGTCTACGTCATCCCTTTAATACACGGGAACAAACAGTCGTGAAAGTAGCATCAAGAGTGGTTGTAGGATGGGGATCTTTTTGGGAAGGGCCTGTAAGAGACAATATGTTTTTGGTGATCTGACCAGGACACTTCCAATTGATGTAATCTATTCAAAACTAATGCTGGAGGGGTATTTTTCTGCCCGAAAGGTAGGGCTCTGCACATATACTGTATATGATTAAAGATAACCCTTAAGATTACAGTTTCCCTATAGAAATGGTTTTGGTGCTTAACAGGAATGGGATTTAAATGCTGCTAGCATATTATCGATTCTGTTGTCCCTCCAGGTGGGGAATTAATTTTTTTCTCAGTTTACCATGTAGCTTGGAAGAGCCATTTCAGTTGTGGGAGTAGAAGTGGGTATCAGAAGCCAAGGAGGCTCCTGAAATATACCACCAAATATTCAGAAGGTCACTTGGGTCACATCTCATTTAAAAATACCTATATATACATATATGAGACTCAAGAGTTTTCTTCTTTCAGAAAGTTGCATTCATGACTTACCTATGGACAACTTGAAACTTGTGTAATCCTTCGAACCCCCATTTTCCTCTCCTGTCTCTTCTTCAGTAGAGTATACTCCTGTATCTTAGTAAGAAAACTGAAATTGTTTTCAGTGTGACTATGCCTGTTTACTGCAGCTAAAACAGCCACCTGCAAAATTGTCCAGGAGAAAAATAGGTCGCAGTCCTGTATGGCAAGATTTATTCTGGTGTGAGAAGTTATCTGTCAAGATTCCCTGTTGTGTGTATACCATGATTATACAGAGCACGCAAACTCAGCTTTATGTGGTGTTTACCTGGAGGCCATGGTTTCTTTGGGATCAGAGATTTTCATTCATTGAATGGTTCTGCCTGCTTTATCCTGTTGAAAGGATCCCTGATCATACAGCTTTTGCATCAGTTGGGATTCAGTAAATTTATTTGGGTTCCTGAATGTATTTTCAGTTGGATTCCTACTTGAAGTGGTGGTATTGTTCTCGTTATCAATTTGGATACCCAGATAGTGATCCATTTAAAAGTCATTTCACTTCTTCCTGCCTCACTTATTATTCAGCATACCTTTGCCTGCTTGACTTGGTGATCAGAAAGTGACAGCTCGTAACTTTCTGTCCTCTTGGTATTGAGGACTGTAATCAAGGATCAAAAGATCACTGTGATAGATACAAGCCCTTGGCTAGTTTCAGCAGCTTTTTTCTTAGCAGTGATGAATCAATTTAAATAAAGAAAATCTGAGTAAAACATTATCAGAGTGAAAGCAATAGTCCAAGGGGAAACAAGCAAGCAAATCTGCAGCTTAACCTGGCTGCCTGTTCTTCAAGCCAGTAGCTCTCTTACTTCATTGGCAGGAGTTGAAGAAAAACAAAATCAGAAGGTTCTAGCATATAGGCGGGTATATTGGCTGGGGAGCCAAGTTCAACCTAATTTGCCCCCAGATCACATTCTTTTGGAGCTGCTCATCTGGTTTGTACTTCTTGGATAGCCAAAAGACAGGGAGCTGACATAATTGTAGGGCACTGACTAGGCAGCTCACAAATGCTGTGTCCTTTCCGAAGGAGAAAGAGGATGCTGTGCCCTTTGCAGACTTTCTCCTGAACAGGCGTGGCCTAGAGCTTGCCAGTTTTGTAATTTATAATGTGCTATGTAAACACCACGCAGCGCGTGTGCGGTATAGCTGCCCAGATGCTTTATTTGATTGCATCCGGAAGTACATGTGCAACAGTCTCAGTGGATTTAAACTACCCTTGCTCTAGATCTCTAGACCCAGTAGGAGTTTCAGGTTGAGCGCAGGCAACGCAGAGTGTGTAACGGCTCAAACATGCAGCAAACTGCATGATTTTAGCCTGAAAACTGTTCCGTGCATTCCCCAGTGCCCGCATGTGATAAAGCTGTGCAGAACACGGATGTTTTATATTCTAGAGCTTCAGCATAAATCAATGGCATATCTGATTATGTGTTGTCATGCTTTATCTATTCTTTCCCTTTTTTTTTTTTTTTCCCTTTACCTCTTTTTATATGTGCAGCTGGGTGAAAAGAGAGGTTTGGAGTCTAGAATATTTTTCACATGGCCCCTCATAAGTTTCAAAGTTTAAGCAAGAGATCTTCTCTTGCACTTTTTTTTTTTTGGCCTAATAAACGTGTAAACATGCTTTTCATGCTCTGTGTAACTCCTGTTGTCTCTTCGCAAATGCAGTTGTGTAGTTCTCTAGCAGTTCAGATCCTCTTTCACAAAGAAACTAATGCTGGCAATTCTGGCGGAGTAGTCTGAACAGCAAAGCAGCTGGTGCTTGCTGGTACCAGCTACAAGCCTGAGTCAAACATTTCAGTGCTCATGCGTTGTTAGTCTTTGTTATTTGGTAACATGGTGTCAACACACATACCAGTCATTATAAAACCACTGAGTACAATGTGGTGGAAATAAATTTCCAGCGTAGCATTTGCCAAAGTTTAAAAGTGAAACTTCAAGGCAATGGAAAATGCACCTTT
Organism: Gymnogyps californianus; assembly: GCF_018139145.2. Lineage (NCBI taxonomy): Eukaryota > Metazoa > Chordata > Aves > Accipitriformes > Cathartidae > Gymnogyps > Gymnogyps californianus. The sequence goes on from NC_059471.1 coordinate 182,062,340, forward strand.
TCATTCAGGGGTGTTTTTAAATGTACCCCTGGAGAGAGGGGTTAGCAGAGCGCATGACTTGGTGGGAGCAAACTGGCTGGTGACTTCTCAGAGCAAAATCTCGTGGGCGCTGGTATGGCTTTGTGAGTCAGCCTCCACTATGTTTGTTGTTCATCTGACATATTGCCGTCAGTCAGCCTGCTTCTCTGCAGCGACTGGGCCCAGGTCGAGTTGTGTCAGCTATCAGCCCCTCTCCTGGAAAGGGCAGAACTACAGTATCAACAATTAATATCAATTAGCACCAATTAATAAATTCTGAGAACTTTAAAAAATAATAAAAAGTTTCCTACTCAGATGTATGCGACTGAGACTATGCTGTGATGCTTTTTGTTTTGCTTTTTTATGAAGTATCTTACACATTTACATGCTTGCCTCCCTAGAGTGTCTCCGGTACATCTCTGATACGCTGCGTTAGTACTTGGGCTTTCACTTCTATCTGCTTTCAGTAGGGGCTGCTTATGTGCCTGCACTGTGGTCTGTGCTCTGCTTCAAGGCATGGTATAAATACGTATACACACCAAAGCATCATGTAAGTAGGAGGCAGGAGTCATTTATTGGGGAGGTATTGTGTGAGAAGCAAGAATAATTAAAAGCATTTCCAATTCCCTTTATAGGTTGAATTATTTTGGGAGTCACAGCTTTAGAAACCACTGATGGCAGGGAGGCTCCACGGTGCACAATACCATTTTTCAGATGGGCACAGGGTGGATATTGCCATGTGCAGACTTGCAGCTGCTCCAGGGCTCAGTGAAGCTCCTGAGTTAGGAGCAGACAGCTCGCCTCCTCAAACTGGAGCAAGTTAGGCACCAAGTCCAAATTTTAGATCCTAGTTACTGCCTGATGCCGGCACCGCTATGGTTTTTTGCCAGTGAAGTTCCCTTAGTATCCAAAACCGTTTAAGCCTTGGCAGCAAGGAACCTCAGTCCTGAGTTACATCTGTATTCATATTGCTGTTGCACAGTGCTGTGTCCTTGTCTGTACATAGGCACTGCTTAGAAAGTCAGGCGAGTTCTTGTCCTTCCTTGGACAACAGCAAGGAAAGGAGGTAGTACGCCGTATAGGTCAGGTTAGCTGACAGCGCAATGTAACACCGTCCTCTGGTGCCTAGTCCAGTCCAATTTCTAGAAACTCAAAACCAAGAAGCTTCTACCATTCTCCTGTGAATACTGTTGCAGAAGGTAGTACAGCCATTTCGGACATTTTTTCTCTTGCACTACAGCCTATAAATGTTCTTTCTTTAATTTGATGAAGAAGGTAGAAATTTCGTTTACACCTTAAGTGAAGCACACAACTGTCTTTTGGTACGTTAAGGCAATGATGCTTCCTTCGTGAACACAGAAGTGTATTGTCTGAGAGGGCTGATGTTCAGTGGCCTCATGCTGGAGAGAGGGAGAATTTTTTTATAAATTCTAAAAAGCAACAGGGCTAACAAGCTAAAGGAAAAGTGGTCAGTCTGCTCTTAGCAGTGGATTTCCATGTTAAAGTTACTTCCATGTTAAAACATGACAGGAGAGGTCTGTGAGGTACAGTCGACTCTGTGCCTCCAGGATATTTTTGAAGAACTGCACTTGATGTTTGGGCGGATTTGGGCTTTGAACTTTCGCTAGGTTTTTAAAGAACACTACACACTCCAAGCAAATCTGCTGTGTTTCTTCCTGCATCGGCGTTTTGCTTTCATTTTACATTTTATGTACAAATACTTTCAACGTTTTTGTATCAAACATGAATTGCAAACTGTGTGGAATGTTGTTCCTCCCTGACATTTTTGGTGTGTAAATAGTTTTCCTCCATGTGTCTTAGATGAAGATATAGTGATGTGGCTACGGTAGAGAGAGTGACCAAACGATGCTGTAACTGTGCTGCTGTATTTCTACCTGTGATGTACTTGAAGGAGGGTGCCCTTGTCCACCTCCACTCTCATTCTTTTTTCTTTCACTTTTTTTTCTTTTTTTTTAAAACCATTGCTGGTGGTGTTCTTTCATAGGTGTCTTATTTCAGTTTGGGATTTTTTTTTTTAATAGCTACCACCTTTTTCTCTCCTTCATTGGACAAGTCATCTTGTTTTGAGATCTGTACAACTGTCTAGGTTTTATATGTCCTGAAGAATGGAGGACCTGCTGGAGGAAGGCGTTTTGGACCAATGTACTTCTGCTCTGTGACTGTGAAATGTTAATCTTTTTGTAACCTAAGAACAAAAAATGTTTAGTAAAGGGATATATTTTGTGTTTTTTGAAACTTTTCAGTGCAATGAACAAAAGAGGAGGATGCTGAAGAAGTGTATGCGCAAAGTTTTAAAAATAAAATTTTAAATTATATATTATATATATCCATCTATATCTATAACCATTATTATTCTGCCTTTGTCCTGAAGAGTACCTAAGTCGCTTTATGTGTATTACTAATTGTGCAATACGGACAAGTAGCGCACACTGCTTTACAAGGGAATGGATGATTCACTGACAAAAGGTCTCACTCTTGATTTAATGAAGTAAATCCCTCTGAGGTGCATTAGCGTATGGGTTGATCTGGAAGAGTTCAGCTGTAGGATAACTGTGTGAGCTGTGTGCTGCCATCAGATTATGATTCATTGCTCAGCCTGCCAGTTGCCATGTTCTGACTCAGTGAAGAGCTATGCAAAGTGGTCAGCTATCAGCTCTCTCTGGCATGAGAAACTGGGTGTAATTTTTGAAATGACAACACAGTTGGAATAAGTTTTCCCTCCTTCCCAGTTTCTTAGGAATCACAGTCTCAAATTCTGCTCTAAGTTTAGAATAAAACCAAGGGTGAATTCATAGATTCCACCGAAGCAAGCTGTTGTGGTTATTTAGTAATCAAAGATGTATTTGAAGGTACCAAAGATGCAGGAAGTAACACCGGCCTCTTTGCGTTGTACCAGCACAGAGCCACGGGCGATACCCATCCAGGTTGCCAGCAAGAGAGTGAGAGCTGGGCATGTACCTACTGTTTATATCTTTGAAGTATTGCATTGTAGCCCAAGCTGTTCTCCCGATTCCTATTTCACCTCCCACTTAGTAGAAAAGCAGTGACAACATTTGTTCTGGTGTTACCCCGGTTTTTAAAATGCTGCGTTACGCCCATTGTATTCACTGAGCATAACGGAGAGCGCAAAGAGGAGTGATTTGTTACTTTCGCTCTGGTTCTTCTCACTCTCCCGTTAAGTCCTACAGTTTATTACTGCAGTCCGACCACTGTGTCAAGTTTAAAATTGCTGTGCAAATAAAACTTCAGCACAGCTTTGCCTGGCTCGCTAGTGTCAGCTGAATAAATAAGCGTTGGTAGCATGCAGTGACAGGGAACTGTTGGGCGTCAAGTGAACCTTGTGTGGAGCTTGCTCCACATCATCCTCTTGCTTTCGCATCTCATACCCTAAATTCTGTAAACTTGTAGGTCAAGTAAGGCTTGTCATTTTCGTTTTTTAGGAAATGGACACAACTCTTCAAATTTGGACATCAGTTTCTGTAATTCCTGTAGACAATAAATTAGTGCTTAGCCAAATAATATATTCATGGTATTCTGCTGAATGTACTCAGTTAACTAAAGCGACATAAGGGAACAATCCCAGTAATTTATTGTATTTTGTACAGTTTCTGTAAAACCGAGGCCTGAAGTTTCATCTTCTTAATGCATCCTTGTAGAGCAATGTACTTTCACAAAAAGTTTACTTCTTTATGCTATTACACTGCAGCTTTTATTGATTCCAGAGTTTCTCTCGTGCTTTCCAGGAAGGCTTATATAAACCAAAGTTACTGCATATCCTGTTCTTGTTAGAAGGCAGGACGAAGGCTTTTTTTAAAAATCCTTCACTTTTTGCAAAACAAAGGATGCCATAACTTTTTAAGGACATACCATGATTTCAGGAGAAATTGTGCTTTGAGGACAAGGTTAATAAAAAGGAGTATGATCAAGGTAGACAAAATGCGTCTACAGGTAGGTAAAAGAACACATGATTTGGAGACTTTTAATAATTGAAGAACAATTAATCATAAATTGGAAGCTGCAGAAATAGTCTACAGTGCTCTGCCACAAAATACTAAGGGGAGAGGGAGGAAGCTGCAGTAGAAAAAATAATTAGATCTTTACTGCAGCTAATTTAAGATTGATTATTTAGTTGCATAGACAGATGAGATCTCTGAACCATCATGAATTTGAGGCCACCTAAGATGAGAATTACATTCTTTTTCTTTGGTGTATTAGTGCATAATTTCTCGGGCTCTAAAGAGTCAAAATGTCCCTGATCTTCACCCCTGAGCATTTATTCCCTTAAGCAATAGAAGGCAATCTCTTACGGCATTCTTCTGTAAAGACGACACTACAACCAGCTGTAGTGGTTTGGCATCGTCCCCGAGTTTCACAGTCATCCCTGGATTTACCAATCTGTTGGTTGATTTTTTTCTTGTCTGTGGTAAATCCAGGCCTTTCCCAACAGGCTGTACTCCCAACAGAGCATCCATCTTTCTGGTTCATTTATGCTATGGGTGGTATTTTTCCTTCCTTCTCCTTACTGTGCTCCTCTTCGAGTTAAAGCAGTTAACTGCTGTTTGAGACGTGCCACTGAGTCCTTGGCCATCCACCTCCCGCCCCACCACTGGCTTCCTGTGGGTGCTGATACAGACAGCATCACCAGCAATGCAGGAATCGCTGGTAGCCAAAGGGAAGCCCCGTAGAAAGGGAAATGATTTCTTCATTAACCTAACATTGCTCATATTACCTCAAAATGAAAACTTACATGCACGTAATATGTTAATTCTCCTGTTTGAAAGGGGAAACTTTAATAGTTTTACGTTGATTTTAGAGGGTTCAACTTTTTGAGCCGTTGTTAGCCCAGTTCGTTGGCCCAGTTATTCTCTGGCGAAACTACTTTTCCTTGGCAAATTAAGAGCTGGCTGGAAGATCCAAAGGTTATCGCACAAGCTCAGATGCAGCATTTAGCTTCTGATGTGACAGTTGTTGCTTATTTCTGTAATTATTGCTACAACTTTTTGGGGACTAAGCAAAGAAACCTGAAATTTTGCTGGTTTTGCTTTAGGAAGGTAAGACTTGAGAATATGGAAATTCTGCAAGATATCCATGAGTAAAATTACAAGAAAAGATACTGTTTTCCCATGAGAGTAACTGTTGAAGACAAACGACTAGGCAGTCGCCTCATCAAGTAGCACAAATTGTTCCTAAACAGAGACCATTTCTCTGGCCAGTATAATACTTAGTAAAGCTCAGGGATGTAAAAGCAGCTGACACACCTGCGGTCATTTCAGTCTCCAAAAATTTAGACTGACTCTGCCCATCCAGATCTCTTAAATGTGTATATTAGTTTAATTTTTAATCCTGCAGCCCATTGCAGCTGGAGCGCCTCAGTGGATGTGGGCTGAGGCAGCTGCTTCACGGTACGGTGCAGTATCACAGCACGGACTGGGATGGGGAAGGGGAGACGACAAGCAGCCAAATCCAGTTGCAGTTCTCCAGGATCTAGAAGCAGACAAACCAATTACTCAAATAGGGAATTGCCAAAGAACGTGCAAAGAGCGGGGACTTGCTACATCCGCAAGCAGTTTAGACCTCGATTCTGAAAGATCCTCGCGTCCCCACATTGTGCCTGGTTACGTTTGTTCCTGGTTTGGTACTGCAGCTAATTGCACCAAATGTCTTATTTCTTACCGTCCTCCAGCTTTCCCTAGAGCTTTGTCAGCCAAATGTCAACTGCATCTCATCTAGCTGAGATCAAGGTACTCCGCGAACAAGCTTCTAATACAAACTTCTTATGCTGCATTTTCTGAGGATTGCGTTCACGTTGCTCCCAATTAAAAAAATAAATTTACTTTGCTGGTCTTTGCGCCCCCTCTTAGTCCTTGTTTTTCACCAGCACTCATGCAATTGAATTTTACATCTGGGAATTTAGAATATGTTAGAAGAGCTGGAACATCATTCTTGCCCCTTCTCTGCTTGAGCACCAGCATAGAAGCAGTTTAAATGAGCCAGACAAGAATCAAAACAGACCCTTCAAACTAAGTCTCATGTCCAGACATGCAAGTATTTTATGAATGGGGAAAATATTAAACACAATGCTCAGACAGTAAATCTTGCTGTGGTTACATTTTTCTAAGAATGGTGTTTTAGGGAAGGTCTGTTTAGCGCCAAAAAAAAAAAAAAAAGAGGAAGGAGAGGGGGGAAAAAAAAAGATTTATGGTTATGTAAAGTTTCCCAGTAGTGCTGCTCTGCTGCTGCTCCTGCAAGATTTCCCTGGTGCCGGCTTCACTAGGAAAGCAGGTAGCGTGGGACTCAGGTACTCAGTCAATTAGGAAATGGGGAAGACAACACCACCCAACTAACCATTTATAACTTTATTTATATATGGATGTATATAGGAAAAAAATTGGCAAGGAACTTTGAAAAGCAACTAAGATGTTGGAAAATGTGATCTGTTTATGCCTGTTCCAGGAGCTGAAAGCAAGCAGTGGTCTGTAGTTACCCAGAATACAGCGAAGTATATGCCTGTGCTTTTGTTAACAAACCCTCCACCTTTTAGGAGGATTAGTGGGGAAGAAATAGCAAGGCACCGCTTTCTCCAGGTGCCTCATTCTCAACGGGAACAAAACTGAGTTTTAAAAATTGAACTGGGAATAACTTGGTTTTGTTCATGCTTTGGAGGAGTCAACAGCTACCTCTGTATTGAAAAGCTTCCCGTGTCTGCAAGTCCTGGGAATGCACCGTCAGACGGCTTGGTCCCATGAAGCTGCCTGCCTCTGGCCAGCAGCAGGCGTCTGAGCCTCCTGGTGATTAGTGGAGAGAATGATTCCTGGGGACCTGCAAGGTTAAGCAGTGACTAAACAACAGTAGGACACAACCATCTAAATAGAGGGTTCAATCCTTTGGGATATAGCCTCTCTTTTTCTTTTTTTTTTTTTTTTGATGAAAGCTGGTATTTGCACACTACCCAAAAGACAGCTCAGGAGCAAGACCACCAATTCTTGTAAACCTCTCAGTCGAGTCACTGCTCCTCCACTCAGGAAAATGGAAAATAGACAGACTCGTCTCTCCTTCTGCCCTGGAAGCAGCAAAGAGAAAGAAAAGCGTGGCTTTGCTAGCAGTCAAGAACCTGCACTGCTGCTGCACTTAAGGTCATGGTCTGCCTCACAAATGGAGCTTGGTGGTGAGGCTTGAGGTTTTGGGGTCTCCTCCTTGTTGTGCCGGGCTGTAGTTGGCACTCAACAATGATGTCGGTTGTTGTCTTGCAACAGCCAAGGTGGATTTTGTTGCATTTCACCAGTCCTGTGTTGCTCCTAAAACCAAATGTGCTGAAGTTTCTGGAGAAAAAGTTATTATTTTTATTTTTTAAATGCATCTAGGGCCATAACATGATGATTGCATGCCAGCCTCCCCCAGCAACTGTTCATACTCTCCCTTGCCCTCCCCCAGTAACATAACACGCTATATGTGCAACGAGCCACTTGCTCCCAGGAAGGTGATTCATTTCTAAAAGAGGCATATTTGTAGGAAAAAAAGTGCTTTGAGGGTGTTGCTGTGGCTCTGTGTGACCTGCATCGAGGATGAAGCAGAAACCTCAACATTGCAGACATATCCCAGGGTCGCGTTCACAAGGCACAGGGAAGCAGTGGGGGAAGGACGCGAGCAGAGCATGAGCAGCTCTGTTGCTTCATGTGAAAATAAACTCTAATAGCAATTAAGGGAACGGGGTAGGAAATTAATAAGGCAGTAAAAGATTTTTCCAAATTGGTCACAAACCATTGGTTTATCCCTTGAAAAGCTCAGCTGACAAGGATTCTCTCATCCTTTTGTCCCCCTATCTCTTTCAATAATCATCCTTCTTCATGCAAATATAGATGGAAAGGGGAGAACAGTGAAAGGTTAAAATGGAAGCAGGCTATCTTTCATCGACATGGTAATTTTGTTGCTTGGCTCAATGCCAAACGCTCACTGCAGCCACTAGCTGCCATTCCAACATGAGTGAAAGGATCTTTAATAAGAGTGTAAATAAAAGCCAGGCTGAGAAATGAGTTTTCCATCCCAGCAATCGCTGGCCTAACCTCTGCTGTAAATAGTCTCTCAGAGCAGCACAGATGGAGTACCAGCACCTGGGGATCAAGGCAATCTCTGCACAGTGCAATTTAAACAGCTGGGTACAATTGAAACACGAATTAGCAGGGATAGACAGAGGGATTCCATTTTGTGCGCTAGGTAAAAACAAATAATTCAGTCCTTTTTCCCCTTTAAAAAAAAAAAGTGGCGTGGTGGGGGGAGAACTTTTGACATGATCTTGTGGGAGGTGCTCTTCGCTGCAGCTGTTAGATTAATTTAACCATGAGAATTTCCCACAAGGCGCTGTAAAAACAGAGCCCTAATTTATGATCATTGATTTAACAGCTTGAAAGTGATTTATCTGACCTCAGTAAAGATAGCGAGGACACCAGAAGAATGATCGGTCATTCTGAGCTTTGTGTGGCTGTGATTGGCCTTATTAATTTAGAGCAGAAGGTCTGTTTCAGTGTCTTACTGAGACAGTCAAAGGCAGTTGGCAACTGAACCATTTTAAATACTTTTTTTTTTTTTTTTGGAGCATTACTAATGCTGCTAAGTACTAAGAATTTATTCCACATGGAAAAGATCCTCATTAGTTAAGAAATGGTAAGGCTTCATTTAGAACTGCACACAAACAGACGCCTGGTCTTGGATTTGCAAGTTGTTTTTTCTTAAGTAATTTTTTTTTTTTGCTGTTGGTGGGAATCTAAAGCACACTGTGAAATGGAATTGTTAAGCATTACAGTAAATGAGAAATAGCTTTGGAAGAGATAAAAGAGGTTGGCACAAGGGATTGCTGGCTCTTGCTCTTTTTAAGGGTAGATTTCAGAAACACCTAAACACTTCACATATTTTACTATTTTTATCATTCAGTCCTCTTTATGGAAGCTATAGAGCATATCTGTTGACAAGTAAATATATCTAGGTTTTCTTTCAGAAGAATTTGCTTTTGGTTAAAATGAGTGTAGCATCCACTACTGAAATGTGACAACTGAGTGATGCAATTTCTTCACACAAATAAGAGGAGAAAGGATGAAAGGCAAAGGGAAAGGTAAGTGCTCTCTCTCCAAATAGAACAACTGTTTTTAAGAGGAGCGTGAAATGAAATACAGATGCTTTAAAAGTTTACCTCCACCAGAAAATTTGAATACAGAATAAAGTGCATTTGCACAAGCGTGTGCACCTGTACAAAAATCACACAGGAGGTGCAAAAACTGTTTCTTGTATTTAGAGCGCTGCCCAGGAAAATGGGCTGGAAACAGTTGAGTACCAATTTATCTTGCCACCTGGACTGACGTGTGGTTGGGTTAAATGTCACTGATTTGGCTGGTTCTGCATTTCATTCACCGCTGGATTATGCCCAGCTTTAAAGCCCATCTACAAGGATCTCAGTAATTGTCTTGCTGCTTTTCAAGGTGGGAGACAGAAATGCTGCAGGCTAGGATTTCATCCACGGGGGATGAATGCTTGCAGTCATTTCGCTATCCTGATGAAATGCTATATCTGACCTGAAACTAGGTAGTCCACTTAATCTCCATACAACAGGGGAAAAAAGCAGAAAACAATATTTCAGCCCTCCAAGATATGAAATAATAACAGTTATTTTAAAAAGTGAAAAGGCAACATAAGACAATAAACTAAATTATGAAATATGTAGAAAAGCCCCCACAAAAACTCATACACATTGTCAAGAGATTGAAGAATAAATGCATAAACAGCTACCTATCTATCTCACAAAAAGGTTTTAGGGATGTTCAATGGTAACTATAAAAACAAGCCCAAAACCCCACACAAATAAAACACAGCTGAAGCCCACATTATGGGCCTGAAGAATACAGAAAGCTGTATGTAAGCCTGCACATCTTCTTGCCATCATCTTGTGTTGCCATCAATCTTGTGGTGTTCCCTATAGCACACTATAGAGACATTAGGAGAATCTGATAAATTATGTGCAGTATTACTTTGCATAAATTCAAATTTATGGGGAAAAAATTAATAAATAAGGTGAGTAGCACACTAAAATGTTTCCACACACTGTTTTTACCCATGACAAGAGTCTCCTAAATAAATAAAATAAAGCTGCTGCTTCTGAGTACTGACCTGCATACCAACAAATCTTTGTTCCTCCCAAAATAACGCTAGATGTTTCTTCCCACTTAAAGCCCATTCTGGATGGGTTCAGATCTAATTCTGGAAAATTACAAATAAGCATCCTCAACAGCATAGACGTCACAAACACTTCTAAAGGAATGACTGCTTTTTAGCAAATGGATCACTCTTTTTTTTTGATCCCTTGATTTACCCCTGACTTCGTTCTAACACTTGACACTATGGCACACATAGATGTAAACGAGTCTTACAGATTAGTTGTTTAAAAGCACAACTATTTTCCATTTATCGTCACAGAAAAAACAACCTAAAAGACATTCTCTTTTAGGGGCTATATTCCACATGACATCCTGCAATACTGTTCATCTCAGAGTTCTCTTCTTTAAAATTCCTAAAGATAGTTTAACTGGCATCTCAGGGTCCAAACTATATGACTTGTTTACTGCTGAAGCACCAGCAGTTCAGGACTAGAATATACAGAATCACATTTGGCTTCTGTTTTTTGGTTTTTTTAAAAAAAAGCTTTAGTTACTATGTTCGCAAAAACATTCCTGCTTTAGCAAGAGCCAGAGAGACCATTTGAGATGCCCGAAACTTTGAAAAAAATCTAATAACTGATGAGCCCGATGAGGTGATCTTTTACATGTCCTTCTCCTTCTTTTCTTTGAACTTCTAAGCACCATTTGCATGAAAAGGCATCTTTAATTTCTGCAAGAGTGATCTGCAGACAAATATGCTGAAGTGCCAGTGGGTTTACCATTAAAACAAGGAAAGAGACAGCCTCTTCCTCTGATGCTGTGTTGCCCTTCCTAGACCTGGATCAACCCACAACCCTCCCACTCCTGCTTATGGTGTGCCTGCTCCCAACAACAAAGACCAGAAGCAGACTTCCTTTGAAAAACACTAGGAGGAAATCATCGACTGCCCAAGGCTGTGATTAAAGCCACTTTTAGATAGTTGCATATAAAACACAACAAAAAGTGGTGTTGCAAGTCTCTTAAATATGCCCATAGCTTAAGAAAGGACGCTGCTTGGGGGTTTGCTGGACTCAGATTACATGGCGTGACCTGAAGAAGCCCAGTTCTGCCCGAGGAGTGGACAGCATAAACAGAACAGGCTTCGTGAGCGCCTCTCCGCAATCCTCTAGTCAAAACGCTACACATCTTACAGCAAAGCATTATGTCCACAGAAACTCATAAAACGCATGTGAGAGTTAAAATCGCGAGCTAAAAGTTCTGCATTCACTGACGTGGCGAGGACGGCAGGCACGAGGAAGCGTTTGGAGCGAGGTCAGTGCCTGCGAAAGCTGAGTGTGCGCTCAGTGACACCCACCGCTGCGGGAACGCCAGCCGTGGCACGAGCCCACCCAACACCGCCGCAGCACAGGCAGAGGCGCAGGCAATACCACCGCGGGAGACCAGCCACCACCGCGGGGGACAGAGCACCGGCAGGAGAGGAACCACACAAACTCGCGACAGATCTGCCTGTTACGGCAGGTTGGAGATGCGCTGCTCCGAGTACAAAGCTCTAGAGCTAACTCCGGCAGCTGAAATGAACGCTGTGCTCACATTCGCTTCAATGCTAGGAAAATCGCTAGAATGAAGCTCATGGAACTGAAGTAAGATAGGGCGGTTTTTGTTTGTTTACCTTTGCAGAAGATTTAACATTATTTGAGATCTCCTGGAGAAAGGATCAGTTCCAGTAACGTACCCAGCCTGATTTGGTCCTCATAAAACAAGCTGTTAATTATTAGTCAGGTGTACAGCGTATTGCTTATAAATGCAGAGGTAAGAGAAAGCCGCCAAGTAGAGTCTTGAAGCTGCAAGACCGCAATAAGGGAAGTCATTTGCGAACCTCAATTATTTGTTTCCACAGAATGCATCCAAAGTCACTGGCGATTTTGTTCAACATTGAGTGATGCCACCAGTGGATATATGAGCGGAGGGGTCACTGGGAGTTTTGCTGGAGAGAGTGTGTGTAAGTCATCAGTTGCTAGTGTGCAAACGCATGGTCTTGCAACAGATGGAAAGCAGTACACAACTGGCTGGGGATCGGCAAACAAAGTGAGGGTTTGTGAGACCAAAGATGTATGATCAATCTTGTTTATCTTTAGGATGAAGGCACTGACTCCACCTCATATGCAAAGAGCTATCCGCTGGATTATAGCTATTACTACAGGTATAAAAGTGTTGCAGAATATATGTGTGAGTTATGCATAAAAGCAGTCTTGTAGATGGGAAGAAGGAAACAGATTGTTTACATGGAATGCATTCGTGTAACAGAAAAATGCTGAATACTGTATTTCCTGCTTTCAGTCTCCTTCCTATGGAAAGGAACTAATTGCTCGTTATCATCAGTGGTAAATATAGTCAGAGCTATTTAACTTAAATTTCAGCCTTTAATGGAAACATGCTTCATCTGTAATGTCATTATCCCTACCATCATTGCATTCACAATCATTTCTTGTGGCTAGCAATAGGCCACCTTCCGTCATCTGCATTGACAGGCAAAGGTAGACACACAGGTTTTCAAGAAATTACTCAGAAGAACAAAATTCCCCAAGTCATAACTTCAACATAATTACCCTATGTTCTTAAAAATTGCACTTCATGAAAGAACCACCATGAAATATTCTTGTTCTCACCATGTTCTCTTTTCTACTAACGGAAGAATTTTTATTTTTGAACAGAGACTGTTTGGATATACGTTGATCATTCACTATTGCTGAGAAACCCTATGCTAGTTTTTAGCATGCTTTCTGTAGATACTTTCTTAGGTGGGGATGAGCAGCAGTCCTTTAAAACTGTGACCAAGAACGATTCATGTATGTATCCCATTAGTTTAGCAAAGCTCTTGAGTTTCATCTGTTTTTCTTACATTGCTTTTTGTGTCTTCATCATGTTTTCTCCCCCATCACCCTAATTAAATCTGGAAACAACAGAACAGTGAAACCAGGATTTGCCAGGAAATACAAGAACATTTTAAAAAAGAGTATTGTTATAGTAGCAACATTTCTGAAACCAGGAGATGAAAACCACCAGAATCTGGGGGACAACAGGGACAGAAACCGTAGAACAACTGAAGAAGGTAACAGACACTCAAAACCACAATGACAACGACTTCGTTTATGCTAGCCATTTTCATTAAACGTCCCACCACTGCACCGTATCTACACTAGCATTACAGTAATAGTTAAAAGTCAGGCATCTGGCTGTCACCTGAGGCTTCTCAACCATGTTTAGAACACCGGTTCTCCTAGGCTAAAGTCCTATGGATGCCACCACCTGGTGCTGCCGCATGGCAGGGGCTGGGAAGTTTGAAGGATCTAAGGAGCTGAACCAGTCAAGCCTGGTTTCCTCTGGATTTGTGCCTATGGGATGACTTCTCATGTGGATTTTAAGGTAAATGATAGGAGTGAGCTCTTACAGCCTTTCCACTAGCAGGCTCTCTTCTTTATCCAGCTGTCTAGATAAAGGCATAACTTTTTCAGAAACTTAGTATTTCTAATTTTTCTTCCTGTTGGTCAAATCTGGATGAAACAGGCCAATGGATTCAAGGTTCATAAGGAAAGATTAGCAGATGCACAATCACATAAACCTTGTTTTCTTAGAAAGTCAGGTTAAAAGTGTTCAGCCATTGCAAAGTAATCGGTAAAAAAAGCACGTGAAATTACCTTATAAAGCAGAACAAGCTTTTGAGAAAGAAAGAACAACAAAAGAGCGTGTGACTATGGATTTGTTTTACCTTCCTGTTTCAAGAGACATGGGGAAGGCTGAAATGCTTAAAAACTACTCGGCTGCAATGTTAAGTGTGTAACAGCAGCATGACACTACAAAACGATGGTTAACAAAAAGAAGTTGTCGTAAGACAGGATCAAGAGAAACAGTTAGAGACCATGTAGATAAACATTTAAGAGCATGTAATAGGAAGGGGCTCTTGGAAACCCAGATTTTATTCCTGGCTGGTTTTGCAACTGTCTCGCATAAGCCTTCGCATGAGTTTCCAAAATGCTTTCTTAAAACTAGTCTTTTTTTTTTTTCCTGATCCCAGAAGTCTGTCTAGGAGGACTATTGCTCTAACAGCACTACGTCTGTCTTTCTCCATGCCATGCTCTGTGATGAGCCTTCATATCCTATGCCCTTCCTCCCTCTTTCTGTTCATGTAGGCATGGATTGTATGTAAATATAGCTCTACCTCAATTAATTGCCCCCTGCATAGGTCTAAATTGAATCTCAGAAAGTATCCATAATACTAGCATATCCATTAAGAAATAGTCTCTTTCTGTACTGTTCTCACTAATCCATCAATCTTAGCACCAACTCGAGTCATCTGTTGATCATCACACCTTTGCCCTTCCTTCCGCAGGAAATGGGAAAATTCCACTGAAGTTTCTACGAAATCTGTACCATTCTGTTCACTGGATCATTATAGTTTTCAGATCCAAATCTATCATTTTTATCTTAGCAACATACTTCTAGATCCATTCTCATGACAGCCTACCCATTCTTCTTCAGAAGGGAGTACCAGTTACATGCATGTCCTCTTTCTGACGCTAACTGCATCTTTCTTAGATTCCCCATCTTTTCTTTCTTCTGTCTGCAGACCATTCTGTCATCTGTTCTCTCCCACAGTCCATTTATCATGTTCACTGTTCCTTGGGCACCAGACTATATCATCACAATTTTTTCCTCTTTTCTGCTGATCCTGCCTTCTCTCCTCTACTCATCTGCTACTCTGTTTTCTTTGTTCTTTCTCTCTTTTCTCTCCTTCAGTAAAGGAAACTTGTTCTGCAACTTTATTTTTCCTTCACTAGCCAGTCCTGTCAATTTGAATTGTGCATCGGTTATTCAAAAGGTCACTTCCACTATTTGCTTGCCTTTTTTTCCAAGTGTTCTCTTTTGGTAAATACCTACAAAAAGTCACCCATCTCATCTTCTCCTCCTTCACTCCCATCTTGTGGTTGTCTTCAAGAATCCATTTAAACTTATGTTGTTGTCACAAGCTGTAGCTAGAATTTCTCTTAGAAGAGATCTGTGCTTATAGAGAAGTAAAGGAAATAGCAATATTTAAGTGGAATTATCCACCATTATTTCTACATAATCAGGTTAGGTGAGGTGAGAGAGCTTTGGGAAATGGCAAGTACATAAACTATTTCACATGCGTGTATAAGGGCTTACAGTTCAGTATTTCTCATGAAATACTAAGCTTACTGCCAGAATTTCAGGCACCAGCAGGACAATAATTAAGTAGTAGTCAACTTGATCATCAGAACTCAAGTGCAACTGAACTTGCTTTCTTTGATGGGGAAATAAACCTAATGGAGAGAAGAAATGCACTGGTGTTAGTATTAACTGGAAGAAGATTTAGAAATGTGTTCTACTAGAATCCATTCCTGCAACACACTTCTCTATGTATTCATTAACAATTGTGGGCTGCTGTAGGGAAAATAAGATTCTTACCAGCATTATTTGACATGGAAAAGAGCAAAAGTCTAGTCACTATAAATTCAATATCATGTTGATAAATAAAGAAGTAACCTTAAATAAACAAAAGCATCATAAGATACGTGAAGTAGTGCTGATAGGAAGAAGTAACCAAATTCAGAAGAGGAGGAAAGGGTTAACTTATAGGAACATTGAATCAGGAGATATATTTTACGTTCATTACATAGTAAGGTAATACTGTTCCAACAAAAATAAAAAACATGTATTTTATGCAAGACAAATGAGGTCATTAGTTTATGTTTGAAACTGGTCTGATTTCAGTCACAGACCTAGGATTCTCTCTAGTACAGTGCATTTTTGGAAAAAGCTAATGAAAATGGTCACATGGGAATGGTCAAAATAATAAAAAAAAAAGGAAAATAAGATCCATCAGGCAAAGTTGTGAAAAAGTGCCTGAATAGATGCATTCATTTTAAGAAAATTATTTTCCACATGTATGTAAAGATGGGTCCTTTTTTCAAACTGCGTAATCACTTGAAGGAGAATGGAAGTTACTTTTAAATACAAAAAGAAAAAACAGCAAAAATGGAAACTCAATAAAGAAGTGGAATTATTGCTGGAGAAAATGATCGTACTTTCATCTTACATTTGTGCAACTATTAAAGACTTGCTTATTTATATAGTTACTGATATAAAGTAGCATGTTCTTACATGAAGCAGTATTCATTCACTATCAAGTCCATCATTTGCAAATATCAACACAAATGCAATGATTTACAACCCATCCTGCAGACTGTCAAATTCAGATTATATTGGATAAAAAAACAGGGAGCTGAGAGGGGAAGAAAATACAACACCATGTGTTGCTTTTCAAGCAGTTCTTTGTTTGTTTTTGTAGTTACCAAGCACAGGCATTTCTGATAACCTCAGGTATAACAGTGAGACAGAGAGTTTGTTTGCTCCTTTATCTTTTTTCCTGTAGGTTTTAAGACAAGTAGAGCTTTACAGGCACTTCCGCTAGAAATACAAAGGCAGCTAAACAACTTGTATTACACAGCAACGCACCTGAACTACAAACGGGAAACCATGTTCTGGGTCAGGTTCAGTATCAGGATTGTTTTAGAGTACCGCCTAACAATACAGCCATTGCACCAGTCTGTGGTTTAGGTGGCAATACCGTGGCAGGTGGCTGCAGACTCCTCAAACGAGTACTTACAGGTTCAACAGAAAAGGTTAGTCATTTTTGGCATAGCTTCAGACTACTTCTTCCAAACCATCAGACTCATCTGTGTACCATTGTGTTTAAGTCCTAGTTCTCTCACTGGTTCCCCAAGTTCACTTGGGGCAGCTGAAAAATCTCAGTCCGTGTTTCCTGAAAAATTCTGTAAATGGCTCCTTTCGAGTGTTGAACAAGGCAGAGATTAAGTTTAGCTGGTTATGCTGCAGTAGACCACAGAGGAGTGTCCTTGGAGAGGAAGAGCAATTTCTCAGCACCAGCTGAAGAGAAAAATCTGTTGGCACAAACACAGATGCTTAAAAATAAATACATCATCCATGTAAAAAAGAATGAGGAATCTAAGGAAATTAGCCTTTATCACAGCCTTTCTGATTTTTTTTTGTTGAGAAGCAGACCGTAATGTAGACTGATCTGATGGCCCACGTTAAGCGATAGTTTCTTGCTGTAGCAGCAGCTCAGATGCTTCTGTAAATGGAGCACATGATGATCTGCATTACTTCAAAGGCATACTGACCATACCAGCAGTGGACCCAGCAATTCCCCAGTTGCCTTCTATAGCCAAAAAAGACTTACATGGAATATATACTGTTGAATGAAGAATGTTTCTAATGCTTTCAGTAATTTGGAAAACAAAACCTGCTGGAATTAAGATGAGACAAAAAAAAAAGTGTTCAAGAAGACTAACTGTCCTGGTGCAGAGATCTTGGTTTTGGTAGGTTTTTTTTGTTGTTGTTGTTGATTTTTTTCAAACCAAAGTTTAAAAATTAAACAAAACCCTTTGCAGCAGCAGTACTTGAATAAGCACCCAAAGAGAAGCAATGTGCTACTCACAACCAAAGCCAATGAAGATAGCAAAGGAAGAAGCTAAGCTTCAGTGAAAGCGAAGGAAGTCGTCTGTTACAGCCATGCCGTAACACTAAAATGATTGTAACCCACTTGCCAACACAGACCCACTGTCAAGCAAGTTTTTCTCACAGCATAGAAACTCTCCATTTATTAGAAATAAGTCTTTTTAAATTATAACACCAACAAGTATTTACACTAGGTATTTGCCACTGACTGCTTAAAAAAAAAACAACCCAAAACCCCACCGAAAATCCAACAGCAACAAAAAAAGCACCAAAAAAACCCCCACTCCACCTACAGTCCAATCAGTGGTGCAAAGACTGTGACTTGCAGAGTTTTTCTGAGTAGCCCTTTTCCTTTAAGGTGGCAGCATAGCACCTCCTGCGTCTGTTCACACTCCAACATATAAAACCAGGCAAAAAGAGGTGCAGGGCTGTGTAAAAATGCACAGGAGGGGTGCCTTTCAGCATCAGCCACTGCTCCTCACCCTTCCCAGGCCACTACAGCAATAGCTGTCTAACCTTTTGGGTAAGTTTGCAGCAGCTGGCCAAGCGTGGGGGTAGTAGGCTTCCCTCGCTACCGCCCTATTAGTATGGGCAAAGCCTGGCTTCTGGTGACAGGCAGAGGAAAATGAGTTCAGTAGCTGCTCAAGCAAGGAAGAAAATACCTATCTCTGTACAGGTTAGGATGGGTAGACGTTGCTACAGCTAGAATGAATGGAGATCAAAGGACCCCGGGCTTCTGCAGACAAAGCTATGGCTGGGTGCTGTTGCCAGTGGGAGGGCAGAAAGCTGCCCAGACGCAGGGAAGGGAGACAGGACCCAGAAGTGGGTTTGGTGGTTGGACAGCTCTGGGTGCATTCCATGACCAACATACCTGTCAAATACGTTTAGATGACCACCAGAAGAGCTACATCCAGCAGAAAGGATGACACTAAAGATGACTCACTGACGTCGCAGAAAGAAGCGACTCATTCGAAAGGCTAAATGAATGTCCCTAAGCTAGAGGTGGACATGTGCCTTGTGAAACAGAATCAGGAATGTAAGTTTAGTGTGATTTCTAGGAATGGTAAAGGCAGCAGGATATGAAGCCAAGGAAACACTAGTGACAAGCACGCAATAACTGTATTTCATAGAGAAAACAGTGGTGTACAATACTGCAACAGCGCATTGTTAATGATTTTATTTTTCTTGACCATAGGAGGAGAAGAGGAAGGAAATTGCTGACTTTGAGTTTCAATTAATAGCCATAGGCATTCTGCAGATTTTTGCACTACAGAAAGAGGAGAAGGACCATTACCGTGGTCATTGTCCTTTTGGACTCAACGGAGTTGAGGAATTTAAGTACAGTAAGGATGGCAGGATTACCAACTCCTAAGAAAGAGAGGTCCAGGGCCCACAGCACCAAGTAGAAAGGGCTGACTGTTTTGATGACCAGGCTTTGAATCCTGCTTTGAAATTATTGCAAAAGCTTAGCCATTGAGTAGCCATGGAGTTTGATGCTGAAGACAGCCATTCCCAGGTACCATTTTGGCCTAGCAGTACCACTCTCATCACTTGCTCTATACAATAGCCATATAATTTTTTCAATTGTCAAACATCAAACATGGACCAGTGTGTGTTGTTTAAAGAGACAGTTGTAAGACCTATAGCATGTTTCAGTTCCACTACTTTTCCCAGTCAACTGTTCAAATGCTTAATCACTCCTAGCACTCAAACTGTAGAAACTAATGGCATAAGATACAACTGCATCTTCTGTGCCTCTATGTATTATTAAAAACTCCCCACAATCAGTGTACTTTGCCATATATAAGTGCTGTGTTACCTTCCATCCTTTTCTTTGATCTGCTGAATACGTATATGGCTTGCGTCTTGAGACTTTTTCCCCAAACACTTCATTCTTTGAATTCCCTCCAATAGTCCCATTTTCCTTCTGAATTAAGATGACTAGTCCATCAATATACAATAATCAAGTGCTATATGATGGGAAGATCCTTTTGTTCAGCTTAATAGCTTTCTTTCTGTATACTGAAGCTACAGAGTCCGCAGAAGAAGTCCACTTGAAGGGAACGACAATGACACCAGTCCCTTTTCTAAATCTTTGCTTAATGAGATGTAGTCCCTGTGTTGACTACCTTGGTCCATGTATACTGCCAAAATCAGTGCAAAGTGGTTAACATGACGCTGTCTTGTACCGTATGAAATGTCAGGGTTATAAGCCCAGCAATCTCATCCTGCTTAATTCTATTACAGACAACCATACTAGAAATGTGCAAGCCCATTATAAAGAATGGGGGGAGGCAGCAGCAAATCCTACCCAGTTAAATCATTTGAAGGGTAACCTCAATCTTCAGTTGTATGCCTTTCCCACTATTTTAGATATACAAAAGATAGAATAGAAAAAACACTGCTGTTTCGACAGTCTTGACAAACCAAAATGTTGATAATAGTGTTAACAGTGTTTTTAGGAATGGGAAAACAAATTGAAATAGCCTAGAGATGCACATCGTGAACCTGAAAGGGAGGTACAAACATAACAAGAGAGAAAGGGAGGAAAAATAATCTAAATGCTAAACAAATAAGAAAATGCCATTTGGTCTTGCTAGGTTCTTCCACTATTAACGAAAAGGTAAGTGTGATCTTTCAGTCACTTCAAGCTCTTTCAAAACTATTACCACATCGAAGACACTGCTTTTTACCTGGTCACAAGGTTGCAGAAGACAAGCTTTTGACTAATTAAACAAGACTTGATTAGCATAAAGGCAAAAATCAGAAGGACTAGAAAAGAAAGAGGGAGAAACTGAAGCACAAAGGGGCAATCAAAAGCAGCCAAGTCTCGGTATTTCAGGTAATGGTTGGGACTAGAGCAGAGTCAGTAAAGATGGTAAGATCACCTCAGTCCTTGCTGCCTTGGCTTAGTCTGAGAACTTTGGGATTTCAGTGCATCATGATTGAACCCAGAAGTCTGTAAGTGTGGTGACCCACACTGGTATTGACTTTGCAGGTAAAAGCTGCACATCTTTTTACTCAAACGATGAATTCCAAAGGAGATGAAGAGAGGGGAAGCCCTCCTCTTCTACCATTTAGGCTTAATTTTCAAAACACCAGGTCCACTGCAATCGTTTTCCTGTCAAACACTCCTATTATCCATCAGATATAATCTCAATGTGTTCTTTAAACCAGCAGGAATTTTTGACTGAATTAATTCTATTTTTATTTTTTTCCTGACGTTTACAAATAATTTTATATAACAGACCGAGAGTTGCCATCTGTTACCTCAAACTACTTTTAGGTCTCTATACAACACATCCTGCGGATGTAGCCTACTTTTTTGCGAGTAGATATGGTACTTCATGATTGACAGTATTAAATATGTTGGACTGTGACTAATGAAACATTTTGGATTGCTTTGTAACAGTAAATGCTCCACGTGTACTGTCCTATCAATCACTGTGTCATCTGCAGCTATCATTATGGATGGTATTTTGCCTTCTTGAGCGTTGATAACTGGCTTGAACAATACAGGCATCCGTATACAGAATTGCAAATTTTGGCCTTGGGATACACGTGCCAGAGTAGATGGGCCTTGGGAAACAGCCCCGTACACGGCTCAGTTCCAGCGGTTCACTCTCTGCCTCTGCTGATTCTTCTGAAGGTGGGCCCTGCTGCTCCACAGCTGCCTGCAACCCCTCCTGCCCCACAAGTCAATAGCAGGCAGGGGAGGGTACCACAAAGACCTCAGAATTACCATAAAGGATTTTCTGGGCAAATGCCAGGTCCAGCCTTGGCATGAGCTTACCACGGCCATCTGGCCAGGCTTACACATGATCATGATGACCAGTTGAGCCACCTGCGTTAGGGCTTCCTGAAGCAGATCCTAATGGTACCTGAACTGCTTGCATGCTGCCTCCAGATTCAACTTCAGCTAGCTGCAGCTCATGTGGCGGCTGCTGGGGGTTGTCAGGAGCCATGTGATATCCTAAGCACTCCACCATCATGTTGTTACAACAGCAGGGCCGTAGGTAGTACAAGGCTGGGGAAGGGAGGGGAGAACATATTGCATAAATATTTAAGGACCTCTGTTCCCACTGATCATATTATTTGGGTTTTGATTAGCATCACTACTGTTTACCTACTTTCTTTAAGCCTTGCACTTTGTTGCCTTATTAGACCATTTTTACTTTTCAACCATTAAAAAAGGATTAGTAAACTTAAGCACTTGCTTCCTCTGCCATCCCTCCTTATTTTCTTTTCTATTCTAGCCTATAACCATGTACTAAAGTAGCAAAGACAGCAGCTGGGTACAGGATGCATGACAGACCATGACATCAGGGATGAACATGACTAGAAAGCAATCTTTCAGGTGCTGGAAAGAAGAAAGACATCCATGAGGCTGGGGAGTAGTGGAAAAGCTAGGTCACGAGGGGGAAGAAACCCGAGGGACCTGGAAAATAATGGCATCGTAGCTGGCAGACTGGCACACCTATAAACATTTAACGTGTATAGCAGTGCTAGCTCTCACATTGTACATTTGTATGTACCGTTTCAGACCTACCTCACATCTAGGCATTCTAGCCAAACCTACAGGAGATGACACAAAAGTAACCTACTGCATCCTTGCTGACAGAAGCATTTCTTGGGTCCATATTCAGGTTTTGCAGCATGAAAGGCCACCGTGATACTGATGGCACCAGCAATGAGTCTAGCTCAAAGGATTACTATTACACTGCCACACTAGATTTCTAGGCTGCCAAATCTCAGCATCTGACGGAAATCACTGTGTAAATCAGATAGGGTTACATGACAGAGCAGCACAAGATAGATATGGACAGTGACAATGCATGTGTACATCCTGATAACGCTTACGATTATCACCTTGGGAAAGAAGACCTCAGGAAGCACAGATATCACATATTCAGTACAGCCCATTGTATATGTAGATACTGGCCCCTAATGAGGTAAGGCAGGTAGGTAAGTGGAGGTAAGGAAGTGATTTATTTTCTGCTTAGCCTGAGAACTCTAGAGAAGTCATCATATAGGAAGTTTTTGCATCACCATGATACAAACCACCCAGTAACATGGATTCAGACATCAGATTTACCCATTCTAAAGTAGTTGTCCACCAGGTGACCAGAATTGGATGCAGCAAGGCTCCATAGAGAGTACTGGCCCTCTTGACAGGAGGTGTACTGATGCAGTTGGAAAAGTGACAGCTCTTCACCCACAGTCCTGAAAACAGGCCTACTCATGCAGTTGTCCTGGATCTGCTGGCAATTTCCCCCTTGTTGACCTAAGCCAAAACCTCTCCTCGATGAGGGGTAAGTTGTAGTTTGACCTAGACCTGCAAGGAGGTCCAGGCAGCTTTCCAGACAGAAAAGCTTTTGAAAGCTAGGATGACAGAAAATCTAAGATCCAAACTCCAACCAGGTAATTGCAGACGTCCTTGTTCCATCCTGTGTAACACAGATGGCCTTGAAGCAGTCCTAGCTGGATGCAAGCAGCAAGAACTAGATGCAATACAGCAGTGAATCGACTTTGCAGGACATGCTGAAGGGCTCTAGTTTATATAAGACCCTTATAAAAATTATGCATGCTGGTGTAGTCCTTAGGTATGCAATAGATGAACAGTCTCCTCACTACAGCAGCCTGTATTGCCAAGAAATTTAGGAATAGGTTTCATACTGTAAAGCATAGCTGCTGACTTGCAGTACAGAGGTGACCTGCTAATCTGGAAGTGTGCTGGTTTTGGCTGGGATAGAGTTAATTTTCTTCATAGCAGCTAGTATGGGGCTATGTTTTGGATTTGTGCTGGAAACAGTGTTGATAACACAGGGATGTTTTCCTTACTGCTGAGCAGTGCTTACACAGAGTCAAGGCCTTTTCTGCTTCTCACCCCACCCCACCGGAGAGTAGGCTGGGGGTGCACAAGAAGTTGGGAGGGGACACAGCCGGGACAGCTGACCCCAACTGACCAAAGGGATATTCCATACCATATGACATCATGCTCAGCATATAAAGCTGGGGGAAGAAGAAGGAAGGGGGGATGTTCAGACTGATGGCATTTGTCTTCCCAAGTAACCATTACACATGATGGAGCCCTGCTTTCCTGGAGATGGCTGAACACCTGCCTGCCAATGGGAAGTAGTGAATGAATTCCTTGGTTTGCTTTGCTTGCGTGTGCGGCTTTTGCTTTAACTATTAAACTGTCTTTATCTCAACCAAGAGTTTTCTCACTTTTACCCTTCCGATTCTCTCCCCCATCCCACCAGAGGGGGAGCGAGCAAGCGGCTGTGTGCTGCTTAGTTGCCGGCTGGGGTTAAGCCATGACAGGATGAAGCCCAGGGCTTCATGAACAAGAGTCAGACTGCACCATTTAGCCTGTGCATCTACTGCACAGACACAGCGTTTCACAGAGGACTGTACTTTGGCCCTACACCTCCCTCAGCTTCTAATACATGTGTTCAATTTAGGAACAGAGAGAACAAAAAGAACACGCGCCATTAAACATCTGCCTCCTTGGCCTCATCTTCCTCCTGGCATAACTCAGGGTTCAGCTACAACACATCTAAAAATCATTCAAGGAAACACACAATAGTGGGATCTGTCCTGTCAACATAGGGGGAATGGAAAAATAGATCCAGGTGGTGGCTTTCTTACCTCAACTAGTACCTATTACATAGGTCATTGACATAGCAATACATTTTTCAGAAGGTTCTAAAGGTCCCATGCTCCAATACCAGGAGTGGAAACCACAGAGGCTCTCAAAGAAACGTCTCAGGTTTTGAGTTCACTTTTAGTCCCTCTGTGTTATTTGTTAGGCATACCACCACACTTGCCACTGCACGGGAGATGAATGTGTCTGTAACAGCTGACACATCACTACCTGATGAAGCCCTTGGTACTCTACAGAAACACAATTCATCTCAAGTATCATTTTCTTGGACAAGAGTGATATAGCTTTCGCTTATATCTACCTAAGAAAAAAGGCACCACTTCATACTTCAAATACGGAAATGTAATTCATTATCATAACCAAAGCTTTTAATGATAATTAAAATGTACTGGTTTTCAGGTTTATTTTAATCTTTCAGAAGCTTCCTTCTGGAAGCTCCTCAACTGGACCAACTTCCCCTTTAAAAGCATGAAGTAGAAACTCTAGGAGTGAACAAGATCCATTTTAGACTGAAAACTAAGCTTCAGCCTGAAACACAAGGCCTCAGCAAAAACCACACACACAAACCACACTGATTTTTACCAGTTAAACCAGAAACCAGGTAAAAAAGTGGATTTCAAAGCAGCTGGGTCTGTCACCATACTTGTTTCTTTGCTTCCATACCTACTATTTTTCTTTGCAGGCGGCATACGAAGGATGCTCTTGCCTTTCCAGTCAAAAGTCTTGGCATCAAAGTAACATATCCTTCCAGGAATGTGTGCCACAGGTAATACTATGTCACTGGGCTATCGCTTGAACAGTCCCTCCTAATGTGGTGCTTCAAAAGTTAACCGACAGCAGAACTATCCCCTCTTTCCCTTCCAACACACACAAACCTCCACACAGAAGGTGGGATAAATACGACCTTGCCTCATTCAATGCCAGCATTTTGATACCAATTCCTTCCTCTCATTTTTGTGGGACAAGGCTTAAGACGCATGCAAGGCAAAATCCTCGCTTCTTGCAAAGTATGAAATGGAGGGCAGAAAAAGCACCCTTCAGAATGGTATGAGGCATACTCTGAGTCCTCTTCAGGTAAAAGGGGGAATAGGGAAATATCACACTACTTTAGTAATGAGATTTTTAAACCTAATTTTCTAAGAAAATTAAACATAACTTTCCCCACCTTTAACACCTTCAGTGGCAGGACATGTGTTCTTTTTTGACAGAAATTCACAAAGCCTGTACATTAATGCAGCTGAGACGCTGAAAGACTCTCAGCTAAAAACTCAACTTGCTCAGCTAGAAAGATAGAGTACTTTCTTAAAAATAAATTTATAAATTTGTATAAATTATGATCCAAATATATATTAGAACACTAATATTCAAGGCATTCTAGGTAACTAGAATCTGGATATTTAAGACAGTTTCCCAAACATTCACACTTTTGTTTTGAATGACACTCCTATTTCTGCTACAGAAAGAATCTCTCTAGAGGCATATACCATGAATATATATATATATATATAAAAAATATATGTATAAAACCTCCTCTAGAAGCAATGTTCTAGAACCAATTTCTATCATTTCATTGAGTAACACTTAAGCACAGGACAGTGGAAAACGCAAGTAAACTATTTAAATATAAAGAATGTACTCCACTTTCATTTATAATTACTAGTGTAAGCGTCTCCTTATGTTAATTTAGTACTCATTCTTACAGAGCAAAGAAAGCATCCAATGAAAAGCCGCACATATAACTTGTTAAATGCATTGATGTATTTTAAGTAAGTGCTTATATATTTATAGACTTAATTCTCTAGAAACTGGCATTTCCTCTTACTGTCTTAAGCTGCTTCCCAGTGTAAGTGGGAGGTCTCACTCATTATGTGCATGGCCCAGGATCTATTAAAGTAGAACCACCAAGCCAGCCCCCAGTGAAGACAAGTTCTCAAATATCAATTTTGCTAGCATGGGAACACAGCACTCTCCTTGGTGACAGAGAGGGCAACTGCACCCTGCAGGGAAGCAACTATCTTGAAACTAAGATTTTAGGTTGATGCATGCCAGTATCTTTAGAAGCAGCATTGACAGACAGTAGCTGGAGGGGTGAGCAGCTGGTGACTGTTCTTCACAAAATAGGTAAGACAATAGCGCAAAAAGACATCAAACCAGGGAATAAGAGCATCTAAAGCTTAATTGACTATGCCGTGAATCTCAATGCATTTTTATTATTCCATGAGTCAAAAGAAGTGCTCAGAAAAGCTACAGAGGAACATTTCTTGCAGTACTTTCTCACCCAGCACAGCAAACAATACACAATAGGGATACTATAAACTAAATAACTTTGCACAGAAATTCCATCAACTCAGCCATGTGCCTATTTTAATGTTTCTGTAACAAATTCACGCAAGTTTGACTGAGTGAAACCTCTGAAGAATAAAGGGGAAAAAAATTTCAGCAAGAGACAATGCCATAGACAATAATGTGCCAGCAGTACAGCTTCTTAATTGGCATGATGCAATTTTTCTTTCCAAACTAATTCATCAAATCATAATAAAGGATCACTGAATTTGCAAGATATGAGCTACTCTTTCCATTTTAGGTTTTCACAATATTTTCAGAAATACCAGCTTCGACTATTACATCACTAAGATAATGCTCTCCATTCCACTGAAGAATTAATCTTTTTGCCTCAAAGCACAATGTTGCAGCCTTCTTCACGTAAGCAAGCTATGTAAGTTGGGCAGTTAAGCAGTGAGGACTGAGACTAGGACAATGCTAAAGATGGAACTTGTCTGGACTCATTTCTGTACTTTGAATGCAAGACTGAGGAGTGTTCTGAACTAAGAAATGTATGGATATCCCTAAAGCAAAGCTAAGCATCCTGAATGCAACTCCTCAAGGAAATAATTCACATGTACACACCTAAAACCTACCAAGCAATACATAACCGAGACCTATGTGGACATGAGGACAAACCACCTCATGCATTATACAACATCTCACCAGTAGTGCCCCTACCTGCATTATTTCAGTAGCACTATCTTATTTCAGTACAGGTTCTTAGCATTCTCCTGAGCCCTGAAGTCACCATCCAGAGCACAAAGAACTGATTGCTCAGGTGGCAAGTGAAGTTTAAGGGAGATATTTTACACGAGAAACAACTAAGTGCTTAACGGTAGTATACTTGAACACATTTTCTCCCATTGATTCTCTCCCTCAAACCTAAAAAGCTACAAAGGGAGCCAAGTTCTAGTTCTACCCAAGTTGCCCGAGCATAAGAAGGAAAAGCAACAGGGAGGACAATTTCACACCACCCACCTACAGGCACTTAGCTTAGCTGAAGCTCCTTCACCTCCCTTACAATCAACACACAGAGACAAGCTCTTTGAAAGGATAATTCAGATCAAATAATGCTAAGGCACTTGAAAGCATGATTTACATCAGGGATCTCTCTCTGCCTTCTCCACTGAAGAGAGAGGGACTAGTGCATTAGCCAGCTAAAACAGATGCCTAAAGGTAGATGGTGAAAATATCACCCTAACTTCCAGATCAACCCTCAAGGGGCTCTGTTTGACATGTGCTGTTTGTTAGGATGTGAAAAGCAGGCAGCTATCGTACCCTTTTTGCCCCTTCCAATTAAGGTGGGAAAAAAGAAAGCCAGGGTACGTTTTCAGTTTGTGGACAGTCAACAACTATGATTGCTATTTTACTTCAAAGAAAACCTACTAGTAAGAACACTTAATGTGTTAGTTTATTAGTGAGCATAAGAATACCTAGCTTTTAAAAAGTTTAGTCTATTGCAGAGCTTGAATTACCAGAATAATGCATTGCACAGGGTAGAAATGAAGTATCATCAGATTAAACTTGTCAGCAAGTACGGTGTTCCCTACGTTCTGCAAGGCACTTTACGTTCAGCAGAGGTGCAAGAGCAACCTTTGCATGTCTTCTAAACACATAATGAGTTCAAACAATTAAAAAAAAAGAGACAAAGTTAAATATCTGTAAGTTTGCCCAACTCTTCCCAATATTATAAATACATTAGAACTGTGAATTGAAAGCAGTACTAAGGCACCAACTTATTTTCAAGTGTTTAGCTAGAGCTTTAACTTTCACTACGAACTCAAAAGATTAACCATAAGCTGTTCATAGTTAGGTCTTACAAAGACTGAAAAATTAACTCTCAGTTTTAAAAATGTAAGAGACATTTATGTGCATTTATTGTAAATGTTTTAATATATTCCAAGTTTAAGCCATTGTAATAAGTGATCAACACACTAAAATTCATATCAAAAAGATACCCTTAGCCATCGCTATAAATATACCAGCAATTTTAATTAATTCACAGTAGCAGATTCATGGATTTGCTTTCCACAATAAGTCAAAATATACAGGAAAAATATCTCAGAAGTTCACCTAAAAAATTGTTAGCACCAGCAGTACAATTATTCAACTTTACTGTAAAAAGACTATCTTATCAATGTAAGGAAAGTGGTAATTACATATTTTCACTTTTGTTAGATAAATATTCAGGATTTTTTACCATTCAAACACGAGCACTTAATATCACACATACAAGTTTTGCATATTCAGAACACAGAAAATACAAGTCCATCATTGATCTCTGTCTTCACAAAATAGAAAATCCACCTCTTTCAAGGGTGCCATGTGAATAATAAGGTCTAAGCATGAGAAGAAACGCAGACACTTGCTCTTCAGCCCAAATTCAGGTGCCCTCCAAACAGTGTGAAACTAATGGTTTTTCATCCAGCTCTGCGAAAGAAGCAGCATCCTACTGACGGGGTCGAACCCCACTACTCATGTCAGTGGCCAAGGCTAGACTCCTTCTGCAGAAGTAGGAGGAGAAGGAATTGTTGCCACCTCAGCTCAGCAGCATGCAATCCCGGGAAAACAAAGGGGATTCCCATTGTCATTGTCTTCATCTGCAGCTGATCATCACCAGCACTAGCAAGGCAGTAGCTTGCGCAGTTATCTCCACAGCGGGCAATGTCACAACCCGACCAACAGCACAAACTACTACCTCAGCCAGGGCCCTGGTGCACCCGACCCCTTCTGAAGGGGGGAAACAAGCAGACAGACAACACAGCAACGACAAATGAAATTAGAGGGAAAAACAGCAGAAAGATAAAAGGGCTCTGGGGTCTTTTGATGATCCTCTTGTCTCCTTTATCTGCTGCAGACATCAACCAGACTCCTCTCGCCTGACTGTGAAAAGCAAAGGGAAACCCCGCCCAGCTCCCTCCCCAGCTTTGCCCTTTTCCTTGCATGACCTGAAACCGACGGGAAGAGCTTCATTTATCAGATACATTACAGACCCCAGCTGGTACAGTAAAGATCACGTTTAATTTCAAACAGCCACAGTTCCGCAAGCCTATAACAGATGGGGCGGGGAGGGGAAGGAGGGAGGGAGGGAAGAAAGGAGAGAAACGGGGGGGGGGGGGGGGAGAGAGAGAGACACAGCAGACAGACACCCCCCCCCCCCCGCCGACCCCCCCCAGCCCACTTCAGCCGCCCTCCTTGCCCACCCTCCGCAGCAACCGCGGCGGCACAGGACCTGCCCGCGCCGCCCCTCCCTGCAGCACGGCCGCCCCGCCAACCCCGGCCCCGGCGGCGGGCAGCCCACGGAGGAAGGGGGTGCGGGGCGGAGAGGTATCCGCCGCCGCCAGCAGCCCGCCCGCAGCTGACCTCCCGCCGCCCCCGCCCGCCGGGCCCCGGCAGGCCGGTCCGCCCGCTCCCCGCAGAGACGGAGGCAATGGGTCGGGGCGCTCCGGACCCAGCGCCGCTCGGCCGAGGACGCGTCGTTGCCGCTGCCCGGGGCGAAGGGGCCGGGGAAGGACCCTCGCCCCGGCCGCCCCAGCGGGGAGCCCCCGCCGCCTCTCCCGGTGGGGAGAAGGGAGCCGAGCCCTCAGGCGAGGGCGTAGGGGCGCAGCCCGGAGGGTCGGGGAGGGGAGAAGCGCTCGCCTTGCCGAGGCCGCAGACAAAGGAGGCGCCGGGCGGGCGCTGCGGCCCCGACTCCCGCCGCGGCTCCGTCCCTCGCCGCCGCCGCCGCCGCCTGTGTGTCCGGCTGAACCATAGAGATCATTTAAGGCGGGGGGAGAGAGGGGCTCATCCGCTGCCCACGTGACTGGACATGTCACTCACCCGGCCGGCGCCATCTTGAAGAGGGAGGGGGAACGCTGCCCCCAGCTAGTATTCAAGATGGCGCGGGACGGGGGGAGGCCGCTATTCACAGACGGACGCTGCGCCACTCCGCTGCGGCTTCTCCCTTCGATTCCCGCCGGACTGCGCAGGAGGGTGTTACGCTCGTCCGGGGGGATGCCGGGAGGAGGAGAATCTCCCGCTCTCGATCCGGGACTCCCTCACAGCCGCGGGAAACGCCGCGGCCGGAGCGGGGCCCGCGAGCAGTGGGGGCGGGGCGAGGGGGAGCAGGCGCCCTGAAACTGGGGCTTTTCCACTAGAAACGCGTTCTGAGAGAAGCACGGCACCAGGGACGGACTTCTCGCCCCTTTAAGGCTGTGGGTGGCGGGGGGCGCCCAGTGGAGCAGGGCTCCCGGTGGAGCGCTGACCAGAGCCGGCGGGGCGGGCCGGAGAAGGCGCTGAAAGCTGCAGGGTAGCACTGAAATGTCATCGTGCTTTCTGATTACGTGTGTCCTTTAGTCACAGGAGTAAAGAGGCAGCTCGCACCAGCTCTTATGTTCGTGCAGCGTGCCGGTCTCCGAGTGAACGCGGGGTACCGCGGCTGGGCTCGGGGGCAGGCAGCAGAGCTAACGCGCCTCCTTACAGCGTGCTAGGCAAAGAAGGGGGCACCGACTTTACAAGTACAAAGCAAACATTGCATTCGTTGGCTGTGGGCTTTAACTTTTAAAATGAATTCGTTTTGCACTCTAAAGCTTTTTTTAATACAAGTAGAAAACTCGGAAGCTCTTTTATTTCTAAATGGAAATAGACCCCAGGACGATTACTCCATACCAGAAACTGACCTCAAAGAAATAGACTGTGAACCTCATTACAAAATCACAGAAGTTACTAACATTTTTATCGTTTGCTTTGGCCTTCACCACCAACACGTGTCGTGGTTTAACCCCAGCCAGCAACTAAGCAGCATACAGCCGCTTCCCCCTCCCCCCAGCCGAAACGAGGACATCATCTTATGAACAAAGCTATTGAAAAAACAGCTACCAACACACAAGAGGAATTAGGCTGCAAGAGTTAAAAAATGTATAATTCAGTTTACAAAGACTGTATTAACATCAGTGATGCAGAATATGGAAATAACCCAACTTGCAGCCAGACCTCAAACAAAACACAATAGTCTTGGAGTTTCCAGCGCAAAACTATCTACAACATGGGTTGAGAATAAAATGCAATGCCATTAGTGACAACTTGCAACAAATTTGTAGTTGAGAAAGTCACACTAAAAAGCAGCCAAAACATTGCCACCTCAAAGAAGAGACAGAGAGAAAATACTTCATGATCGTGTAGTTCCCTGTTTTTAAAGTTGCTGCCTATATTAGGCATCAGGTGCAATTAGATCACTGATTGCTTGTTTAAAAGACATTTGAACCAGTGACATACTGTTGGAGAAAACGTGCCAAGAGTTCTGTATGATGATAAAGTACATATGTTTTTGATACTGACAAGTTAAAGAACATTCTACAGCTAAGAAAATGGAAGCATCCAGTAACTCGGAGTCCTTTGCTTCTGGTTCTGGAAGGGACTGCTTGATCTTCTTCAGACCACTTTCTCTCAATTTCTGTTTTCCTCAGTAAAGCCATGTAATACTATTTCTCACAGGGACAGTAAGACTCAATTGTTCGGCTATTTGAGGTCAGCTCAGGAGAGGCAAAGTATTACAAAGAGACGGATGCACCAAGGAAATGTACGCTCCATTCCTACTCAGTTAAGTTGGCGTACACATGAAAACCCAATTCTGACAGACACACAATATAAAATTGGGAAAGTTTAAGTGTTTATATATTTAAAAAAAAGCAAAAGCTAGATATGTTCACATCTTTTTTCCTACAAAAAATTTGAGATAGATTTACTTAAACTAAGATTATATTACAAAAGGTATTAATAGTGGAAAAAATCCTCTGTAGTCAGAATATTGAAGTTTTTCGTTAATTCTGGGTTTTTACCTTTTTTTTTCCTGTGCTCCCTTCTGTTCTAAGGCCACTTCAAGTATGTAATGTAAAGCAACTTTTACACAAGACTATCAGTATTTCATGTCTCAATGACTTGTTTTCCTGAATTAAGTTCTCTTTTCATTAATTAACAGACTGAAATCCATCTTAACATCATGAGTACATTTAGAAAGTTTCTTGGACAAGGAGTTTGCAATTTTTGTATGAGGAAAATCAGCACTTCTGGGTAAAAGTAAAATATAAACTTAAACCACATCATTGGGATGAATTTAATTATTTCTAAGAAGGAGCAGATAAACAACAGTAGAATACTGTTTCTTCTTGGAAGTTTGGTAAGTTTATTAATTGAAATATTTGTAGTCTATCATGTATAGGCAGAAATTGTTATTTTTGAATTGTGATCAGATATCACTAAAAACTAATGGCAGATATTCAGCATACATCACAATTTATTATATGGCAAATCAGAACATCTACACTGATATTTTCTTTTTGCATTTGCTTTTATCTAAAAACTAGAAGTCCAAGAAGTTATTAAAGTAGATCCTGGAAAGCAATGAAAAAGGAACTAAAAGGTTAGGAAATATGCAAGGCTGCAGATGGAGGCAGGTACCAACCTGCAAGCTTCCAGACCCTAATGTCTGTTGGAGCCACCCACCTTGCTGATCCCCTCACGCTGTCCCACACCCTGTAATGCAAAGCTCTGAAAGATTTTGAGGATTGGTACCCTTAGTTACCTTCAGTAATTCAAGTCTTCTTTACTGAGAATGTGAATGTGCAACGACTTTCAAAGAAGTCATGCTTACTAGCAAGTATTTTCTCTTTTTCCTCAGAGATGAGAAATTCAAATGCCAAAAATAAGCATTCGGGCACCAAGTTATAGGTGTCAGAAGTAACTGTAACCTTGCTGACCTGAAACAATTGGGTAGAAAGCAGCAGTTAAATGTTATATAAAAAACAAACAGAAAAATTCTCTGATAAGGAGTGTACAAAAGTGTAGCAGGACTGGAAACGTTTAGTTCAGTTTACTGAGTTCATGAAGACAATAATGTCATGTACTCATCCAAACTGGGGAACCTATGGAAAACCAAGACAGATCAGTAGCAAGGAGAATTTAAGGTTCAAAAAGAGCTCTATTTTCTACATTAACAGTAACTGTTGAGCTCTTAAGTCTTCATCTAAGTATTTAGACTAATGCTATGACTACAAGGAAGTCATAGCATGTTGTCCTTTGCAGAGACAGGATACTACAAATAAATACTTGAATATGATCTCAACAAGGGGAAAAAAACAGCCAAGCCTCAGAGCAGGCCCCTGCAAAGGACATGTAAAAAACCAAAAAGCAAACAAAAAACCACAAAGAAAATGCTCTTAGGGGAGCTTAAAAAGACTATAGCACCATCAACACATTGCAATAGCAAAGTCAGTTGCATTTACTGTGGCTAAGCCACTGACAGAGATTCATGTTCCCCATTTTGAGATGTCTAAAGTAAACTGAAAAAAACCCACAAAACACTAGATGCCTAAGCCTAAAGTAGTTGTCCTATGCTCCCATAGCAAGAACCGGCACTTCCACATAGCAACTTACGTGACCTCTTTTAGGATGGAATGGATCTCCTGCTAGGCCTATTTGTCTTCCCTGACTGCAAATGAAAGCCAGGCTAGTTAATCTTGGGAGTACACCTCAAAATTTTAGTTACCTAAATCTCAGAAGAGGAATCCAACTTGTGCCTCTCAAAGCAAATACTCCATATTGCCTCTCATAAGTTTGATTACAGGAGGAATGATTTCTGTCAAAACTGACTTGTTTTTAATAATGATTTAAATAAGCAGGGAACTATGTTTTAAACCTTATTTTGCATCTGTATTTATCTCTCCTAAAAGATCATTTTTATTATTTTATTACCTCATTATTTTATATTTTATTACTTCATTAGCAATTATTTAAATGTTTGTTTGCAATTAAATATAGTCATTGCACTAAGGTTAGCAACCTTTTATAACTAGGGAATATATTTTTACATAGTTAACAATTCTATAGTTTATTAGATGCTGAATGGTTACATTTTATCAGAAAATGGTTGAGTACATTTTTGTCTTAATTATTTAACACATAAAGCTCTATCTGGATGCAAAGTAGAATAATATGAAAAACAGCATTCAAAATAATTCTTTCTTAGATTGATCTGTTTTAAATGTATTGGATACATTCATGAAATACATCTTGTTAACAAAGAGGATAGAACTGATTGTTTCTGGCTGGCACTGCCTGCAGCTTTTAGATACAGTAGATTTTACCTTCACAGATCTATCCTGTGTATGGAAGCGGAAAAAAACCCAAGCTTTTTCAATTTCTAATCAGTTTCCAAGTTTGAACTAGTTGTTTGAATTGAGCTGGTTAAAGTGAAATTGAACTGCAAGAAGCAGCTATTGCTATCAGACTGTGATTTAGCACTTCAAAAACTTGCTTCCTGATTCTTCCTCTATAAAAAGGAAGAGGTTTGTGCTACTCCATTCATCAGTTCAGTGCATTCTCTTTAAGACTTTGGCAACACATAAGTGCTTAAAATTTTAAGAGATTATAACGCATACAGCTATAACAGAGGTTATTGATTTCATATTTTGACAGAAAATATTTAAATCAGTCTTTTCTAAAATAAATGTTTATCTTTCCTCATTCGTTCTAGGGCAGTACTATGTGCAGACTCTGGGGCTCATTTTAGTGGTAAGGTAGTACCATACTATGCTACAACGTCAAGCCCTGAGGCATGAACAGATGTTCAGTAAGTAGATCTGCAAGTAATAGTTGTGATGTACTCCAGAAACCAGTTCTTTGTACATGTACATGCCAGCAGTACTATGCAAATAATATTCCTGTCCCCTTCCATGTTTTCTCATGAGAGAGGTTGATCAAAACCAGACTGTTCTCCATCCTTTTTAAAGGTCCTCTGTTGGTGGCACTCCAGTTCTGGCTGCCATTTTATTATGGAGCCTCTCAGTCCCTCCCCTCATGACCAGGCATTGGTCTGTGATGTGATGGGGAAAGAAGTGCGAATCTTCTGGCAAGGAAGCCAGAAACATAAGCAATTCCTTGGCAACTTTAATAGTTCCAAGTAAGAAATAGTTAACATTAAAAACAACAGACCAGACAATGTCAAGTTTCAACTTTCCAACAGTCTCTCATCCTCACCAGCCTCTGCAGTCTTGAAGTTGTCAACTTCAGAAATATCACTGGTCATGGAGACTCATGCCAAGGCTAAGGAGATATTCTGTACACAGAGAGCAGCCGTTATGATTCCAGTTTGAAGATCAGGGTCTTCAATAACAAAACTGCGAAGATGCCAAACAGATAACTGACTTACAAGGGATTCTCTTTCTTATTTATCTATTGGCAATCCCTTCTAAAAACAAGAGAGACCAAAAAACCCTCAACAACATTAAACTGACAGGCAGTATGGGCTGAGGCCTTTGAGTATGTTTCAACATTGCAGTATTTTTGGTTGAAGAATAAGATGGTAGCTGTATCTAACTTGTCCTTTCCATGAGGAACATGCTTCAGATAAAACGAGGATTACAGTGCTGACAAATGAGATTCCTTAAGAAGTTCTTAAGGTAGACATCTGGACCACCAGTGGGAATAAACGTGTTAACATGGAGAGAAAAGCATATCATACTGATTTTAAAAATAAGCTTATCTGAGAACTCCTCTAAACATAAAGTAAATTCAAGCAATGAATACTCTCATCTCTTGCTAATGAAATGCTGCAGTTAGCACAGTAAACACACAGGTATCTTATCCTTTTTATCAAATCTGTTTGATAATCAAGACATAAATGCTTAAATGAGGAGCTCAGAAATAGAAGGATCAGTTTTTACCATGTTACTGTCTAACTGATAGGACACAAGGACTATTACATTCTGAATCAGAAAAGTGGATGGTAACTAATGCATTGTAGTTCTTCTATTTGATACCTTCCGCAGTGCAACGCAAAACCCCTATTCTGTTGGTAATACCACTTAGTACTATTTTTATTGCAAGAATTCCATCCTGTCTTTAATATACACCTTAATTCTTTAAGATGTAACAAACATTGTTAGGTGAAATCTTTTAAAACAGTGTGAGTAGAGATCAGGTGTTTGATACATAACTGAAAAACGCAGATTTATTTATTTAAATGAAGTTTAGACTGGATGCCTTAAAGACAATTACACAATCATTGTACAGATAAAATGTTATAATATCAAATTATGGATTATGCACAGGAATGTATCAATTGAGAAAGCTGATATAAAATTTTAATTTTTAATTGCTTAAAAGATGTTAAAACTTGTTTTATACTTCTAATATTAGAAACTGTTGCAAAACATGTTTTCAGATCTAGTTCTTGATGGCGTTCATGACAACTGTTTGCACTGACAGCCATTTTAACACTGGAGCAATTTTCTAAGGAAAACCATCAAAACTGTTCTGAAATTCAAGTCTCCTATTCAAGAAAGAGGGCAAAATTAAATGGAAAAAGCCGACTGCTGCTTAACAGCAGCATCTTACAGTCATCTTGATGAATTGCATCCTGGTTTTTGGGAAACCATTTCGCCAGCTGAGATGTTGAGTTATAATCTTGTTTTCTAGCATACTTGTAATACATCTGTCAATTTGCTACTGATTTAGTAAGCACGCTCTCTTATGCTTATATTGTATTCAGAGAAGCTACATGTAGAATCCCAATCTGCACACTCTGACCCTGATCAACTAATACTTGCTTTTAGGGACTTGTCTGCTTGGCTAGACTGTTTCCCTGGTTTGCTTATGAAAGAGTCATGTGAAACAGTGTCCAAAGCCTTAATAAAATCAAGATTAAGCAACTAGTTCTTATCCTCATCTACAAGAACTGTCACTTTTTCATAGAAAGAAATTAGACTGGGTTTATGTGACTTGATCATAGCAAATACTTATCAGTTGTTATGCATGTCATGGATATCTTGCTGATGCTAACAGCAGATTTTTACTTGTCAGAAAAAAAAAAAGAATGTCAGGCCAGTTGATCTGTATTTTCATCTTCTCCTTGATTTTGTCCTTAAAAAGTTAAAGCACTGGTTTTGCTTTTTTCCAGTCATCTGGTACTTCTCTCGTTTTACATTAGTTTCAAAGATGATCTTAAAAATGCTGAAGTTCCTCAGATTAGTTCTTTAAGTGTAAGGAAGAAATTCTTCAGGCCCAGTCAATTTGACAACATGTAACTCTTTTCTATCCTGTTTTCCTTTCTCTAGGTAAGCTTCTTCAATCTTTGTCACTCATATCAATTGCACGAGCAATACACTGGCAGCTGACTTTTGACTTTTTGGATCAGTCATCACTATAACAAACCAAAAAATTCAACACACAAATTGCAAATCTGAACCAACCACACAATCCCTTGTGTCAACAGCTGTCCTCTTTTAAGTAGTCAGCACTTTTGTTTGTGCAAATCTTTTACTACTTATGTATTTATTCTCTGTCAGTTGACAGTTGTATCTCATCTACTTTCATCCCTATCTGTTAACACTGTTCTTTGGTGATATCTGAATTTCCACCTTCCATAGGCCTCCCTCCTTGTGTTTGAAGTCAGTGAAATTCCTCGTTTAACTGAGTTGGTCTCTTATTACAGCTAGTCTCCATCTCCTGCACTGGGATATACTTTCAGTCATGACCTTCGCCATCTCCAAGGAACTGTCTTAGCTCCTCAGTTCTTCTCTTACCTCACATTTGTCTTCTGTGAGATGCTACCTATCAATTTTCTGAAGTCTGCCTTCTTGAAGTCCAGTGATTTTTATTTTGATGTTCTCCCTCCACCCTAAGAATAATGAATATTTAATTTCACTATCTTTCTTACACAAGTTGTCTTAAACCATCCGATTTTTTTCCTCACTTGCTGCTGATGTAGTCATTCTTGATCCCAGCAACTGATTCCTAGAGGGTGTAACATTGTCTGTCCTAAATTAGACAGCAGTCAGATACTTTGAATATGACATAAATCCGAACACTACCACTCAGCTATGAAACAAGATTTACATTTGATGAGTTCTTAAAATATGACATAACCTTCATGTGAGGAAAGTATTCTTATCCAGGAAGCATGCTTATATGCTGGTGCACAGGTCCTATTGAAGCTCTCTGTTTGAGAAGCTCTTTCCTGAGACTTCAGATAAACTAAATACTGCACAGACCTTACTCACTAAATTTATTCATAACCTGCAGCCAGGAAAAACTGCCTATATCGTGCTAGCCTTGCAATAGACAAAGTTATTTAGTAAGCTGAAGGAATCAGTGAGGTCTCAAACAGTTTACATCCCTACCTAAGCATTTTTACCTAAAGATGCTAGAGATGAAAATTCTGAATCTCACCTGCATGTGCAAACACTAATCATTAAAAGAGAATGGGCTTTTGTACTAAACCAGGCTCATAATGAGCACCATACATTATCTTAGAATATTTTATCGATAAAACTGGAAGGCATTCCTGAGAATTCTTAAGGCAACGCAATCTCAGTTCACTGAGCTAAACGGGGAAGAAAAATGTTATTCATTGGTACCACACAAGCCACATTTTCATAGCTGATTCCTTCACAACACTATACACATACCATGCACATGGACACAAACTATAACGTTTTGTGTTACTCCCCTTCCCCCTTGAAAAGTGACATGGAGAACAATGACAGAATGAAAGATCAGAATAGATGGACAGAAAATACACATAGTATATTTTATTTTCTGAAATTTCTGCATCCCTGGAAACTAGGGGCATTTCTGCTAATGATAATTTCTATTGCAAATTTGTTTTTGAGAAAGCCATTCTCATATATTCAAAATTTTTAGTGTAGGCTTTTCAGGTTCCTTTCCAGGAGCAGAGCTGTGCTCTTGGACAGAGCCTGGAAATTCTAAGTATTGCATTAGATTAGCCCAAGTTTAGATCCCTCAGGTTCTCATCCTTTAATTTTAGTTGCATTACTTTTTTCATTAATTTCTTTTTTTTTAATGCTAAATTTTTAATAAAACACTGCAGCTTCTAGTGAAGTATTTTTAATTATTCTTTTCCCAAAGAACAACCATATCTATTTACAACCAATTCTTAGCACTCTCTGTGACAAGGCTGCTTCAAAACTTGGCTTTTTATATTGGTAACATTCAATAGTAACAGCCAAGTTCTTAATCAAATGTTTGTAATGAACATTAGATGTTAAAATATACCTAAAAGACCTCACTGGAATGAAAAAATACACATTTTCAAAACAGTTTTCTACAATGGAAGATAACTATATTAATCCTTAAGTGACTTCAAAGGACAGAAAGAGGAAATAATTATTTTATTTTCTGTATGTCCCTTGTAGACTTTCTTCTGTAACATACTGCCCATTCATGTTATAAGTACAAAAAGCCACTGCTCAATCATCCAGTTCTGATTCAATTTGAAGATTCATATGATTCACTTAGCCGATTTTTAAGCTTCACCTATCATATAAAGCTTCCTTCTCCCTGACCATTTCTATATTCATCTAGCACCAGCTTCCTCTTCCTGCTTTTCATATAATTTCACCATTCTGGGTGAAAGACTTCTGTGTAATTCAAAATCTAAAGAGATCCTTTCTTTGGACATCCCTGCCATCATCATTATCTCTGTATTTTCAACTAAATAAAACTTAAAGGCTGTAAGAAGCAAAGAAATTTTTGAGGTCTATTGTATTTCTTCACAAGGAATACGCAGCCTTGTCTGATACACTTTCCAACATTCAAGAAGGTAATACCGCAACTGTAATATGGTTATATCAGTACTGCAAGACACACATTTATAATTGAAACAAACTTGTGAACCCTAAAGAGTATTTACTCCCCAAATGAAATCTATGTTCTACATAGACTGTTACAATCGTTTTTATTGGACTTGTACTTGCCCTGATATGCAAAATACTGTCTAGACAAATAGTCCTTGCCCCCAAAACTTACAACGGAAGAAAAGCACACACAGAAAAGTATTGTCAGAAAATAGGGGTGGAAAATCCCAGAGAAAGAAAGAACACTGGCACACCTGATTATTCCTCAATAAACAGTGTCTTAAGTAACAGATCAGATAGCAAAATAGTAAGTGACAATGTAGTAAATGTTAGTAAGTGCTTACAGTTAAGTCACTTAAAGAGATCAGACAAATGTCCATGAATAGATTCCCGTCTTAAGCCAGTCAGTAACTAGTATGGAGAGAGAGAAAGGAAATAAAATGTCTACCAGATTGCTTCTTAGTGTTAAAAGCTCATCATAGGACTGTTCTGTACAGCTTAAGCAACACTCATGACTCAGCAGTAACTGACTGCTTTCTCTCTAAACAAAAAAAAAAAATGCAACATGTATCTCTAAATTTAGCTTAAAAAAATCAAGGAGAAATAGCAACTATTTGGTTGGAATGAATTCTTGCTTATGTGCACAGCTCATGAAGTCTTCCTGATCTGAACAGTAAAATGAAGAAACCTCAAAGAAACAAAGAATTTTATAGTGCTACATTTAGAACAACTGAAAATGGTCTCAAAGTCCAAAGGAATAGCACATATCCTTTTCAACAGACAGATGACGTTCATGCTTCAGTTGGGCTTTTTTTTTCATTGCTGACACAGGTGTCAAGCAGTAACAATTCACTCTGCTTCCCCAATAAATGTTTAGTCTTCCACCAGATATCCAGTTATACAGGATAAATAACTGCTACAGGAGCCTTAACTGCTTGCATAAACAAAAGTGTAATTTTATGGACCTCATCACTTTCATGGCCCAATGTTTAAACAAAATAGGAATTATGAAGAATTTACTTTTTATTCCACATAATTGTAGAAGATGACTTTATAAACTGTAAACATTGTTAATATTTTTACTTGATTTATTCCTATATAGTTTATTTCACATATAGTAAATATCCAAAATACTATTTTCAAGAAAAACAAACTAGAATTTCTGTAGATCTTCTCTTATAGCTACATCTAGATAGACAACATTAAGAACAAGGCTAAACAGTATTCTACAATGCATGTTACAATTTCTTTAGGGTGAAGAAGAAAACAGAAGAATCCCGACTAGAGTTGCTAGTTCACATTTAGTTACAATAAGCAAGGTCTTAATTAAATTCATATGAGTACCAGGGCATAGAAAGTGAACTATATATGTGAATCTACATTCTTTTGTCAGAACAAGTAAAACTTCAAAAACACTGAAAGAAGAATGTTGTGAGTACAGTGGCATATAAAGGTACTATAGAAGAATGCTTTCGTCTCAACTGCAATATGAAATTATTCCGATTTTTTTCTTGCATTATCATGAAGTAAAAAACAAAACCCAACCAAGCAGGAAAAGAAAAAAGGATGACAGCAGAACTCACTGCTATGTGTAAGGACACAGCTGGAACATCCTAGTATTGTCATCACGTAATCTGAAATTAACTTCCAAGAATTATGAATATACTCTAAGTTACTAGAGTCTGAGGCTATACAACTGAGGAAATTCCAATGAATTAGACATGCTAGAGCAGGGTCTTTTGAGACAGCGCTGATCATTTTTTTTTCCCCTTGTGAAGTCAAACAGTAGAACCTCCACTGAATACAATGAAATATGAATTAAGCTAACTCACTGCTTCTGAAGACACTGTACAATACATTAAAATTTATCACATTTTTAAAGCACAAAAAGTTACTGGAAGTTATTATCAGCCAATGTTTTAGGAGGAAGGTCTTTTCCCCTATGGAGAAGTTCAACTAACTACTTTCTAAAAATTTGCTTTTCTCAGGGAATATAAATATTCCATCAATTAATATTTTCCTGATGGAAATTAAATGGTGTACATGCACAGATGTAGGCCATGTCTGTGCACTAGTTTGGATCCCAATTTAAACAAAACCTGCACCCTAGCTGCCTTATTTGTAACTTTCTGACACACTTCACTCTAAACAGCCCTACAGACACGTAGCAGTATCTACAGTCAGAATGTGCACCACTCGCAATGCAGCTGCGCACAGCAATTCCTTCTTTCACTTGTAGAGCCTCACCTTATTCAGAAGGATTCAAGCTGAAGGTTGTAGAAGGTGCCTGCCCACACACGAAATGAGTAGCAAGCTGCAAATTTGAGGTGAACAACTAGTGAAAGACACAGAACTGAGCTGTACAGAAACAGATGAGGAGAAAACGTGCTTTTTTCCCCCCAAGAACAGTAGTATCCTGAACTTCTACATTAATTTCTGTAGAATACATTGATGACTAGTACTTGTGTTTGCCATGTGCTGAGGAAAAGAAAGGCATTAACCTCACTAAAAATATCTTGCTTGAAGAGTTCCAGGCCAGCTATGAGAAGGTTTGCCGTTTGGCAAGAAGAAACAACTCAACCTGGGTGAAAAAAAATCCCATCTGCAGAATACGATGACAAACTACTGAAGTTTCACAGACGTACTCCTACTTGCTCTTGTAAATAACTAACAGTGACCATGTATTTCATGTGGCTTAATGTCCAGTAACATTCCACACTTCACCAATAAAACAGGTGGGGAAGCAGGCACATGTACAAGGGAACAAAATGGAAGTCCAGTTAGATAAGCATCACTGATGATAAGCAAATAACTACTGTAAGTTACTTCTAAGAATAAGACGTTTTAGAAGAAGTTCCCAGCTTGAGGCATCTGTTCCTTTTTCTTAATCAGTTACTATGTAATCTTAAATCCTTGAGTACATTAAGGCAATGGTCATGGCATTGAGACATACAAGTTTTCCCAAGTAATCCAAAACCTTGATATGAACCTTCTAATAATGTGTAAGACCCTCACATTTTCTCTTTGGATTCCCAATCCACGTCTTTTTTAAAGTTGGGGAGAAGAAGAAAAAAGGTGAAGATTGTGGTTACATTCGATAAGCAATTAATGCTTATCTTCTAATTTCCAGCTGACATGTTTCTTTACAGTCAGCTGTACCCCTTTTCTAGCTGATTTCAGTGACACAACGCAGACCCCAATCCTGAAAATGTCCATGTGTTTTACTTCTCATGACTAAGCAACCCTACAGACCTGAACAGAACTTGGACATGGGTCTACTGAATAGGTAATGTTAAATTAAATAAAATTTCTTCAGGAACAAGATTTACCTTGCTAGAAACATGTAAAAACATGCTGTTTGTGTCAAAGAAGCCCTAAGAATATTTAGCAAAAAGTACAAGTAGAAAAAAGAAACTGATACTTCAAGTTGGAAGAAATATTTGAGCACTGGACAAGGAGGCACAGTAAAGGGAATAATTCTTATTCACAGACAAAATT
Organism: Gymnogyps californianus; assembly: GCF_018139145.2. Taxonomy (NCBI): domain Eukaryota; kingdom Metazoa; phylum Chordata; class Aves; order Accipitriformes; family Cathartidae; genus Gymnogyps; species Gymnogyps californianus. Next base: position 182,106,193 of record NC_059471.1, read on the forward strand.
AGTCAACGAAAAACCTCTTTTCTAAACTAAGTAGCTTTGTTTTTAGTTCTCAAACTATTTATACAAAATACAAGAAAGCAGTTTGAATATGGTCAACCTCAGCTTGCATGTCCAAAACATGCCTCAAATAGCACAGATATTACTCACTTTGTAATTAAGAGGAAAGGAAGCAAAGTTAGCTCATTGGTAGTTTATTTCAAAACCTTTTGAAGATTAATGTCCATAGGTGGTAAATTAGTCTAAGCTCTAGAGTCAGGAAAGACTTATACACCCCCTTTTTAAAATACAGATAAAGCTGAAGATTTCCTTCATTGGACAGAATGCATCTGTGTTATCACTGAAAAACCAATTAGAAACAAACTCACCCACAGTCTGGTCTGCACACCTCCTTCCAGAAATTCTGGTTAAGATAATATATTCTAAACCAAATTAATACCCTTCTTTCCTGTCCTACACTTTGTTTCTTTAATGACCTCATAGACCTTGACTTATCTTCCACTAATTAGGAGAGCAGTTGCCAGGTTTTCACTTTCAGAGTACGGATAATTTTGTTATCTGTATGTGGGACCCAGTTCTGCAGTAGACTGGAACTGCTCCTCCAAAGAAGCTATTTTGACATAAATTCTATTAATGAGAAGCATTTGTTTCCTTAATGTAAACTGTGTGTTCTCTAAAAACTATCCACACTTGACGATTAAGTTCCATGCAACTTTGGTCACAGAGACATGTGCAAGGTCTTGAAGCCTCTTTAATATTTATTGTACTTCGAAACAGAAAGCTTTTAAAAAGGACCATAAACTGGAACCTTATGGGAGCAAGCTGTTCAAAGTCGTGCTTGTATAACATTATTCACGCAGGGTATTTCTAACCCTGACCAGTTCATCACACCTTCAACTTGAAGCTCCTACAACTTTTACATCTATTCACATGTACCAATCAATGTCCCTTCGGCCAGGAAAGTGTAAAGCAAATAGATATAATACCATTTCTTACGCATGATAATCTCTTTTAATATCTACAAAAGACTTTAAGGAACAAAAACCTAAAGGTAAGCTCTGAAATTCTGAAATCCATAGAAAGGCACCTGTCTTGTCTGGGTTTTTTTTTTTGTTTTGGTTTTTTTTTTTTTTACATTTGGCCTTTGTGCTTTCACATCACAGGTTAAAAACATGAATATAGGTGAAATATTATTGAAATAATAATTAAATAAGAGTTTAAGTGCTAAGTCACAAACCTTAAAAACAATACTATTAAAAGTGTTTTGCTTTGATTATTACGTGAAAGTGAAACAAATTCACATTTACTTAATGACAAATTTTACTGCACTTCTAAATGAGTAGCTATCTTCAAAAATACACTTCTCATGGTTTTATATCAGACACAGTTTATAATTAAAAGATTAGAACAATTTGGGTTGAAAAGACATTACAAAACAAAGCACTCAAAATTATTGAATAAAATATTACAGCCAAGTATTTCAGATATTTGAAATCACCTTTCTTGGGTCATGATTCAAAGACTGTGATACCTGCCAGGAAGGTCAAAAAAGGCTAACAACCCTCAAATATGTTTTTTTTTTTAAAGCAAGGCTGCAACTACAAAAATGGATAGAGTTGAGTAGAACAAACATCTTGAAACAAATATATTATGAAGTGAGGTATGGTAGTGTTGAAGTGCTACAGTGGAGTTCTGCATATTCAAACTTATTTCAGGTCAACTACTTTGAAGTTTGAGATCAGCAGACTATTGACTGCTTGCTGCAATCTTTTGTCATGTGAGCCTTTGTTAGATGTCCAATGGCCACAGAGAAAATACATTCAATTAAGCAAAAACTAACAACATGATCAGATATGACTGAGCATATCTGGCAATTTAGAAGGCAAACTGTAAGTAAAAATGCAAGCATACAACTTATTCATAATAAATACATTTTCAAGCATTTAACATTATCAATATTTTAAAAAGAATTTAAATAATAAATGCAACTATTTTATACAGAACTGTACCATTTATTATACACACAAGTATATCAGTTCCCTTTGTTTACAAAGGCTGGTTACAGATATATGGAATGTTACAGTACCATCTTGCATAAAATTTTAGTACAATTCGTACTTCAAAAAAAGGGTGCAAAACACCAGCCTAATAAATCTGACTGAATTGAAATATTTTTAATTACATCATTAACACATACACAACAAGCTGTACATAAGCCCACTTTTCAATCACCACTTCAAGATACTGTAGCAAGTACATTAGATTATAAATGATTCCAACTATTCAGTTAAATTTATTAAAGGTTTGCACTGCTACTCACTCTGGAACCTTTGAGATATAGCCTGTATTCATGAATTACTGAGCTCTTGTTAGTACAGTTAAAAGGCAGTCAGCACTGGTTGCCAAAGTACTAGTCACAAGAGATTTCCTCAGAGAAACTTCACCCGGGAACAAACATTTTTGGATACTTTTTTTTCCTTCAAGAATAAAAAAAAGAAAGTTTTATGGGGTCAAGACTCTCCATTCTGTACCTTGGATGCTGGTGGATGCATGAAGTCCTTAAAGGGAACCAGTGCCTCTTTCAGAGCAGAGCACACTTCCGAGGATGAGCAGGTGATACATTCTACTAAAGTCGGGTACAAGGCAATAACTTGTGCCCACGTGTTAGCATCCACTGCAATGAAGAACAGAACAGACTGAATCACTTACTACTGTCCAAAATCTTACAATAGATTTTTTCAATACCTGTATAAATAAGGGCACACTCAGGTGCCGAAACATAGGTACCTAGTGCTATATAGAGACTACAACATCTGTACAGGGCTCTCAGACATGATGTAGGATTTTTGCAGGAGAGCCACACTCTTTTTTGCAGCAGCAGCTGGAAGCCAGATGGGGTATCCATAAAATGGTGCTACACACCTGTGTTTCTACATATGAGTCATTCACTGTGTTTTCTGGATGAAGAACTGACGAACTGAAGATAATACTTTTATTAAATCCATAATACACATACATTTTGTGCCTGCTTTTCTCAGCTATTGACATAAAATTGAATTGGATGCACGTTTCACTTTTGGAAACTTGTCAGCAATGAGGCCTTCTATTAATTTCAAATCATTCCAGATTACAAGAGCTATAGAAAGCAGAGGGAGAAACACTGGACCAAGACACAAAAATATCCACAGTAAAGTTTGTTAGTCCAACAAGTGAAATTAAACATTGCAGCATGAATCTTATTTATTATGTCACTTCCTTGCTTATCTCTGTTTTAGCTCTGTTTTCAAGAGAGAACAAAACCCTGGTTTCAGACAACGTTTATTCTCTTAAAGAAATATAATGATTAAAAGCTAGAAGAAGTGGGAGTAAAGCGATTCTCTAATTTGTCCAGTGGTTCTCTTCATAAGAAAGTGTGCAGGAGGTTTGGCAATCACTGCCGCATATGGACCAGGTGAAGAATTTCTGTCATTGCAGGAAGAGGGACGTGGGGAACAGTCCAGCTGAGTTGGCTACTCTACCCCTCTAAGAGAAAGGCCCACCAAAGCAGCACTTCAGTTGCCTTCAGGGTTCACCAAAAGGCTTTGTGTATCCTGGCATAGTTCTGCCCTCAGCCTTTTGCCATCAGCCTTGGAAACCACATTATCATAAATCTGGCTGCTCAGCGATGCTGCAAGTGAGGCACTGCCTCTTTCAGGAAACCCATCTGCCTGTGTTTTTCTGGAAAGGCTGGTTGATTTGTTTGTTTGTTTCAGGACTGAAAAGGTTTTTTCTGTTCCTCATAATATCAAAAGCAGGGAAGTAGAGAGAAGTGTTGTATACGCAATTCTGTCAGAGTTGCAGAGTCCAATACAGCTGGTTTAACTAAGACTCCTGACTAAGTTTTCTGGTGGGAACTCTATGCATACAGTAGGTGCAGCTTACAGGAGGAACGGGACGCATGATTATAAATGAAGTTGAGGACTTCCATTTAATTCAGCCCTTTAAATACATCTGTCAACCATTCACTTGGGCATCAATGAGCTAAGACATCTTTCTCAGTACGGGGGACAGGAGGTACTAGAGCAGAAAGAGAGGGAAAGCAAGACCGCAAGTTTAAGTATCTAACAGCCTGCCCGTGTGTTTAACTTGTACACCCCTTTAACTGCAGAGTGCACCTATGTGAACGTGATCCATAGCAACCTATAAAGGTATCATGAGAAGAAAAAAGGATCTAGCAAGACTACATATATTTAAGAATTCTATTAACATTTTATGGAAGGTTTTTTGTTTGTTTGTTTTTAGAAGACACCAAGCTCTATCTAATAAAAGACACCATAAATTGAAGTTTTCTATTTTATTAAACATAACTTAGGACCTTATACTTTTAAGTATACTGGAAAAACTTTGCGGGGTTTTTTTTTTTGGTCTACCTGCCACCTACATATACATAGAATTACAAAATACTGAATCTTGCAGATTACACTTTTTTTCAAATTTGTGTGAAAATTACTGCAGGAAAGAATAAATATGTCTTTGTGGCAGATATAATGTTATCTTGTTTAGAATCATGTTGTTTAACAGTAACTTACCATTTTCAGGTTGAGTTTTCTTAAGTGAATCTATGAGAGTGCTGACAGCTTTTAAAACAAATATGATTTCTGTTACTTGTTGCCTACAAAGGGAAAAATGCAAACAGTCAACTACTCATTTTTGTCTCAAGAATATAAGTTTTCTATGAAAATTACACAACATTAAAAAACGATGCAATGAAAACAGCTGCAATGAAGCCTACCGAAAAAAGGATATTTAGAGATTAAGGTTATCATTTGTCTTTAACTTTCCCACCATCATTGCTGTTGTCTCAGCTAGGATAGCTTTAAATTTGATACTGAAAACAGTAACAGCATACACATCTCAATCTGAAAATACTCATGTACATGATTAAATGTAACATGAAAATAAACAATTTCATTATTCATGATCAAAACCTTCAAAAGTGAAGTGAAATTTAAATGAGTTCCCATTTTAAAGAATTTCCTGGTACTTCAGTCAATTTTTCTCTTTCAAGAACAATTACTTGAGTAATGATTCACAATGTTGCTGTCTGGATATTTTATCTTATTTTTGAGGAGACTCCACCTCTCAATTTAGAACCTATACACAGCTCTGTTGGGAATAAAGGGAAATCAGATTTCAGAAATAATATAATAAATATTATAATAATATTATAATATATGTTATAGATATCAGAAACATTGTTTCACTAACTGAAAATGTTAGTTACTGTCACATTCCTATTGTCTATGTAACAGCACTGAATACGACCATTATTATTTAAAGCTTTTTCAACAAAAAATTGGTATCTACATTTTCTTTGAAATGTCTTCCCCACAAACATTTCCCTGGCTTAAAATTTCACCCCCCCAAACACAATATTTTTTTAATGATTGAGTGATATTTTGAATGTAACCTTCTTCTCATAAGGTCCTGGTAATACCTTTCATTTCCTAAAGACAATGTACATACCGTGGAAGAGGACACTTGCCACTCAATCTCTCATCTTCTATGTAGCGGTGCAATACATCCTGTGACCTTTTCAAGAGCACAGAAAGTGCCATTCTAGAGATGTAGCCTTCCTGAGGAGTTGTGACTTTATTACTGAATGAAAACTGGAGCAGTGTTTCAAAACACACCTTAGAAAACTCCTCTCTCATTCGAATATCTATTTCGGCTTCTGTCAAAGTAAAATGTCATATTTAATTGTGCAGTGTGCATGCCAATACATTACATGTTGCATTTCAATTAGTTTATTATATTTTGCAAAAAGGTTATCGCTCCTCTAGTATTAAAAAAGATTAACAGTGATAAGAACAAATATTAAGAATACATTCTAAGAAAAAGTGACTGTGCAACAATCACAACAGTTCCAAAAATAAAAGATAAAATATGCAACACATTCAGTAACGTGTCACCTACTTGATATTGCTTTAATAATAAAATACATGAAATCAATTAAAAAAAAAAAACCAGCAACCCCAGTTCTACATCATAAGTACTAATATTTGGTACTGTATAATCCAAATATTTTTCTCTGTAATGGCTTATGTTCATTTTTTTTTATCTTTCCCCAAAAAACTGTAAGTGTTTTTTTCTTAAAGGCAGAGAAGGTATCTGGTTAGGTACACCATATAGTTACGCTAAGGTCATTTAGTTTTTAGGAACAGGATATTATGTCTGTCTTACAATTGTCTGAAATTATTGTTAGAACTATTTCAGCTGGCACAATGCAAGACAAACTATGTAGAAAGTATAAATATAAAGTAACACAAGTACAATATTATGTATGATACTGACCAAGAAGTAAGGAAATAATTTTTAAAAAATTGCAAGGAATGCTCGGCAACTTCCATGAAATAAAATATAGTTTATAAAAACAAGCTGGATATCAAACAGTCTGTACTGAATCCATGCCATGGAACTTCAGGTCTTTATCAGAATAAGTACTCTAAACATTTTCATTACTTTCTAGTAGATTTAAACACCGTATCTTTTGTCACTCAGGTACCATACCTGTAAAGGAGGATGACTGAGAATGTATTGAGCCTTTATTGAGCATAGTCATTATTTGACCAACAAATTCCTTAGGAATAAAATTAGCATATGGCAGTATCTCTGTGCTGATAAGCTGCACCACCTAAAATAAATTAAATATATTTATATTAGTTTTCTGAATATTAAAGTTATAATTCTAGTATGAAGATAACAGAAACATTAAACAAGAGAGACGTGCCTAATGAAACTTCACAAAATCTTCCTATGTTAGCTTTTAAAATTTGCAGATATGTCCAAAAATTGTGGTCTTGCGTGTAACATTAAACTTGAAATAATAAACTTTTTTTCCCCCCACTTTTGTGAGAGTTTCTGAAGCAGTTATCACTCAGATTTCCACTGACATTTGAAGTATATTCTTTAAATCAAATTTATGGTTTTGAAAAGAGAAGATCTAACATTAGGAATCTCCCTCTCCCTCCACCCGATTCAATATCCTCACTATGACATTAACACATATATCACATGCTTACAGTGTGACATCTGCAAAGCAGAACAAGTGGGTTAATTATCTAAACGAGCTTAAGGCAATGCACATTAACTGAAATGCTTTTTTTCCTTGGTCTTGATGCTCCCATTCAGGAACAAAGTGGGTTTAGACCTCCATAAATTAATGCAGTAGATCTCAGAGTTCTGCTCACTCCAGACAGAATCGCTCCCGCTTTTCATCCAGAAATCTTTGTGTCCCAGCTGCCACTCTGGAGAGATGACAGCCAATCAATCAAACCCACAGATATTGCGATGTCTTCTCTGCAACTCCTTTTCCTTTGTACCCCTAGTTCCTGGTCTGCCACATCTCTTTGTCCTGGAGTGAAAGGGACCAGTCCCTCTTCATTCCCAGTATCATCATCTCTTAATTTTCTTCGGCCTTATCCAACCAAACATGATCTCTTTTACAATTACAGCGGTCTCTGTGCTGCACAAACAAGACATCATTTCTTCATTTATGCACAAGCTTTTCAGTATTGAGAACACATCTGGAGGACAACAATGTCATTGCTGACTGAATGCCCTGCCTCAACACAGAAAGCACTCACTTCAGGTTTAATCGTCAGCTTCCTCCATGGTTTACAATTACCTGTGTAATTGCTTGGCAATAACATAATAAGTAAGAATCAGGTAATGGGTTAGAGGCAGAAACACATCCTGGTTTAGCCACTTGACACTGTTTTGAACTTGAGTGGACAAGTAGTAGGTTTTGGCATGCCGCTTCCTACTTTTTGCATAACTCTGAAGCAGCCAAATTCTGTGCCTATGAATTTCCTGTCTTGTTTTCAAAAAGGAAAACAGTATCACAGAAAAAATAACAAATGGGTAACTTTAAAAAAAAAAATTTCAGAACAAATGCAATCTGTGAACGTCACTATCTCGTTATGTTCGACAGTGTATTTGTTGTAGTCTCCTTACCTCAACATCAATACTCTCGTTCTTCTGAAATTCTTGAATTGAGAGATTATCAGGAGGTGTACTAAAAATGAACATACTACGTTATACTTTTAAATTCACAATGTGTGTAAGGAGATAAGTATGGTAAAATGCATTACATTTAAAGTTATTACATGCATCAAGTTGGTACTATTATATGGTAATGATTAATATTTTAGAATAAAATCTTATGGATAATGATGATAAAAGTGATTCAAAGGAAAAAGGTAGTAAAACACTAAAATTGAAAAGTTACAACTGATGGACCTGATTAAGGACTTGCATCACCAACACCATTTTTCATATGCATCTCAAAGTAATCTCTCTTGTCTTATATGTGCAAAAGTCAATATCTGTTTAGATGAGTCTGTGAAGGTATCATCAGGGGGTCACAGTTTATTACATTTTACTTTTTCTCTCACTACGCAAGATAAGAGACTTGATTTTCAGCAGTACATCTGTAAAAAACTTAATTTTAATTTTACATTTTCTTCTGCATTAAGGAAACACACTTTTCATTAATGGGACATAACTTTGTCTTTTTCCTTGATAACTGAAATGATATATTTGTTCTCATTCTTAATGAATTTTATGAAGAGACAAACCCATTTTATAAACAATAATTTTGAAGAAATTCAGAACTTTCTGCAGTTCTTCCATTGTATATAAAAATTTATTTACAGATGAAATGTCCAGAAGTGACTCAACCAGGAAAATTACCCAATACTTTACAAGATCCTACCTTACCTGCTTGTAAATTTGGAAATCTTGTATCATTTGATTGGAAATTTTATGCCAACCATCAGTCATGCAGTTTTCTCTGGTGAAGTTTTATCTCATTTATTGAGTCCTTCCTTGTACTTACTGGACTACTCATTCAGTGAATTCAAATTCCTTTCCTTTGCTGGATTATGCTTCTGCTGAGTTATCGGGCCAAGTTCCTCAGCAGGACAGAAAGAGTAAAGGCCTCCTACTTAGATAGCAATCAACTACTTCAGCTGATGTGCCTACATCAGTGGTTTAGTTTGGATCAGACATGGGCTTTTCAAGTTAAACTTTTAGACATCCCTGTTTATAAACCTTGGTTCATGTTTGGTCTTAGAGTGCATAGAACTGGATTCATTTTCGATGAAACTAAACCAACAAGTACTCCAAGCTCTAGTAGATGCTTGCATGACAGGAAGCCAGACTAGAGCTACTCTGAAATAAAACACCTAAAGTGAGCACTCTGCGGATGATGGGTCCTCATCATGAACTGTTTTGCTTTACAGATCTGCTTCTACTGCACTTTGGGGGGGGGGGGGGGGGGGGCGGGAATCAAAGAAGTTACTTCACACAATAGATAATCTCCGAAATACCTTGCTTATAATCCCATAATCATAGGATTGCCTGCTAAAATCTACACAGATTCAACATACAGCAGAATTACTAAAAGAAAAATCGATTATGAGCCAATGACAACTTGTGGTACAAGAACTTTCTGAGCTACATAAATTGGGAGGCTGAAGGAGCATATCATGAGAATATCATTATGTGGTCACCTTGCACTCTTCCTTAGGTATCCCACTAATCCAACAGAAACAGCAGACAGGTCTCGATATGCATCTGTTCTGACCTAGTTACGCTGTTCTCATTTTTCTGACATAGAGCAGAAGTCAGAATCCTCATGCCTATGTCTCTCTCTAAATTTAAAGACAGTTGCAAAACCCACTGGATTGCGGGTTCAGTTGCTCCATAGTGTCTGATTTGCACTGAAGGTAACATGTTACTAGAGCTAATGGAATAACCAGTAGCATTAACAACAAAAATCAGAGACAAGGTGCTATAAAAGGTCAATATAATTTCATATATTAAATTCTCTCCTTTTCCCATAATTTTACTTTTTGTCTTTTTAAAATAACTATATAACATCTTCAAGCTGAGGAACGGTTTGGAAATTTGACCACTTGAAAGGAATGGCTAGAAATATTGGAATCAAGATTGCCTGTGGTACTTCAACTTGCTGCTGTTGTGTATGCTTGTGTGTTACAATGCATCTTAAATTAGATGATGCTGGGGTTTTTTTTCCTCCAGAGAAACCATCTGATTAAGTACACAGGATGGTCACTACTGAGAAGGAAGGAAAATGATAGGGTCAATCTGCCACAACATTCTCTGCCTAATTTATGGCAGAATAGGCAGATGCAAGGAAAACAGAGCTCTGGACTGAACAAAGAACCAAGCTGTTCTGTAAGCAGAGGAATCGGTGCAGTATTGTACTGACAAGCAGACTGGCATCCTTTGGCTTATTTCCAAACTCCCTCCCCAGCCCCCAGTTTTTTCTCCACCCCGTGTCCCTCCCCAGGAAACAACAGACATGTGGTGGATAGTTCAGAGCTAAGCACGTGCTCACTGGCAAGGCAGCTGCCAAATATATGATTGTGGACCTGTGCCAGCGTTGTCCTCATAAGGGTACTCCTCTGGGCCTGTCTTCTCCATCCCACTGCCAATTTTAATGAGAGGTTTAAGAACTTTGGAGGCTTCTAAATCTCATTCAAATCTGGTTAGTTTAGCTTATAGGTTTGGGGTTTTTTTTCCCCAGTGCTCCTATACGATGCTGACCAAGTCAAATAAGATTTTTCCAAGACAGGCTTTTTCCCCCATCTTCTGGGTGCTCAGCATGAGACACCTGAAGTTCAGTCTGCACACCTACAGCTAATTTTCAGTTTTGACAATTATGACAGTATGTACCAATGTTCCTGCTTGAAAAATAAATATATCTCCCTTCCTCAAAGGGACTTTATGTAGATAACTTCACCACTGTCTGTGAAACACTCAAGTGTTACATGTATGACTAGAAAAAACCCAAAGAAGAAAATATGAAATACTGTATTTATTATTGGTTTGTGTGTTAGGCAGTCAGGAAGTTTGGAGTTATATGTTGAAAACAAAGAATAAAATAAAATATTACGTAGCTGTTCAGTCAGTACCTTTTGTAACACATAAAGAAGTTAACTATGCAAAACCTTTAAATAGTAATGTAAACTATTATGATGCATACAAATGCAGGTCATGTTGAAATACATAGGAAGCTTTCATTCTGACACTTCCTAATTTACGACTGACTGACTTTCTGAGCTGAGGTTTACTTTAAAGAGGTGTTAAGACCTTTCTGTCCAGTCATCCATATATGGATGCCATATATGCTACATTCTTGTTCATGTAGCAAATTACTCCCAAGTAAATAGATTTTTGTGAGGTGGTCTATATGAAACATCTATCTAGGGGCCAAAAGCTTTGCTGGTCTGATGCAATACAGCCAAACCGTACCGCAAGGGTCAAAAGCCGGGGAAGATAAGAGGCAGTGCAATGCAGACTTGCTATGTGCAGGCTTTCCTAGGTACAGAGCTCCCAGCCGCTGCCCGCTGTCTAGGGAGGGCTTTAGAGCCTAACAACAAAGAGCTAACAGCCACCCAGAGTCCTGCTGTGCACAGCAGCACTGTGCTCTGAAGCATCTTTTTGGAGAGTATTGATTTAATTCCCTCATGTGAGCACAGACTTCTGCTCTAGTAAATTATATATACACACACGTTTGTTGAATTTTATTTTATATAATGGCTTGATATGCTTCCATGAAAGCCTCTGGGAAAGAAGAATGATATGAAATAATAAACAGACCAGCCTCTTACTAGAAGACAACTTTGTGTAAATTAAGTTACATGAAATGTATTAATTTTTAAATGTCATTTTGATTTATAATAAAAATCAAGATTATTGAGCCTCCTCAGCTGTAGCTTGCTTTAAAAAAAAAAAAAAAAAAAAGAAGCTGAAACTTATTGCTTGGAAGTTGTTAATCCTCTATGACAGTAACAGTTTCCTTTTTCATTTACCTGGGCTCTTTTGGCTATATTTGAAATTTCTTGATGTACAAAGCTGCAGAGACCATTTCTGCTGTGCTTTGTACTTTTTAAACATCAATGAGTATCTCCTCTCATTCAGCCCCATAGCTGGCTTGAAATCCTGTTCCTGTCCAAAAGACAGAGGGAAGACCATGCAGAGGAGGTTCACTATTTTAAACACAGAGATTCACAGAGCTTTAATTTACGGGTTCTAACCACAGTGACCTCTTGCCTAACCAATGCCAACTCAGTTTCACTGGTGGAAGCAGTATTAGGCTATCTACACATGCAATTTCTAGGACCACAGTGATTAGAAGAATTATGAGTTAGACTAGGAAAATGTTTAAAATGCTGATGAAAAATTTAGAATATCAGTGAAACAGAAAGAGTTTTATCTTTCTACTCCATCCTCAGCCAGGTAGAGACTTGGAGAATGTGCATACAAAAATGAGACAATATGCACTGGGGTATTTTAATGAACAAAGCTAAAGGGAAAAACTAGCCAAATCTGCTATGCAGTTTTGCTAGGAGAACTGACTGCAATAAGACATTAGCAAGTTTTATAGATGCAGAGATTTCATATTTAGAACCATTCCAGCAGTGCTAAGTCAGTTTTGAAGAATAAAGGTTTGAAGAGCAGGTACAAAAGGAAGATATTTACCTAGCTTTGCATGAAGGCTGGACAAATAATAGCATGGAACATGTAGAACATTAAATAGTGGAAAGTGTGGAGTACGAAAAGGTATACAGGAGTGAAGGAAGAAAAGTAAGTTCTTTGTGACAAAACATTTCAGTTTCCTTGAAGCAGAGAGCTTAGGAAAAATTGCAGAATGCCGGCATAAGAAAGTCAATTTTCGGTTCTAACTGTATTCAGGTCTAACTGAATATATCTAACTGTATTCCTGTCACAAGGGGTGACATGTTGGATAATGGTAAAAATCCAGATAATGCAGTAATGCTGTTACTCTGCCTCACCAATAGCCTCTTGGAGTGTCTCTGAACTGCATTTTCCAAATTCTTTGAGCTCCAGAACCTTTTCAATCCATGCTGGTCTTCAGCAGTGCAGCCAGATTTGTACATTTCTGCACCTGACTTAATAAACATCCTGTCCTGCATGGCATATTTGCAAGTTGGAAAGCCACCAGGGATGACTGACTCACAGTTGCAGGAAGCCACAGTTATGGTCAGCAGGGTCACTAAAACCAAGTCAATTTTACAAGTCACTAATCTAACTAAGAGCACAGAGTGCTCTCATCATCTCATCTGTGGCTTGGTTAATTGATTTTGGTGATACGGACAAAAATCCAAGTACTACCAAAAGTTTTAAAAAACACAACTCATTGTTAATATAAATAAATCAGGGAACACACTGAAAAACAGTTTTTATACCACCTAGCTGGCCTAAAATAAAGGACCAACATGGATAGTTGGAAAGGAAAGTACATTCCCATTGCCTTCTCCTATAATCTGAAGGTTGACATGCATCTCAACTCAGCAATAAATTTTAGCTGTTACTTTCAAAACAGTGAATAGATTCTCCCAAATTACTCTGGAATACGACACCGCTATGATTAACATATATTTTCTATTAGAACTGTAACAAAGAAAAAAAATTGAAAGAACACAGTAAATTTGAAAATTCTGAATTCAATTTACTTAGAACTGGAACAACTACAAATGTAAGAAGCTGACTGTACTGCAATTACAACCCACTAAAAGACACAATTTAGAAAATTTTAACACAAAAGGGACAGGTTGCCCTATTTGCCAAGGCTAGTTTCACACCATCTTGCACAGAAGTGCAGAAGGACTTAACCAAAGGAAATCAGAAGAGAATTACCTCAACGTGGGGAACTTCCACAGCTATCTCTAGAGCCCTCCTTGCATCACAGTGAGAGAGGCACGCTTCAGGAGCATTGTGGGGAGAAGGAGGAGGAAGAGGATGAAGAAAAGGAGAAATGACTGCTATTACTAATTGTCCTGACTACTGGCATGAGGCAGATGTACTCCCTTCTTAGCTTTAACTTTTTTTAGGACCACAAGGCTTAGGCTGATAGAGGGAACAGAAAGGCTATCTATCCTAAAGCTACTAAGGCATAGGGCTCTAACTGTAAGTAGGAGAACCATGCACCTGGGAAGACAAACTGCTATTTAGAAAAAGATGGACATTAGGGGGACAAAAAACACCCAACCCCAAACCAGACGTTCCATAGCCATACAACGTACAACTATATAAGCAAAAATCATCTACTCATAACAAGCTGGGAAAGAGTAATGATAATGGCCATTAATTATAATAATAGGCCAAATTATCCTGCTGTAGCCATATGGTTCTATAAACCATCAGCCTATTTTTAATATTTTAAATGCTTTTGAACCTTAAAGCTTCTAAGTGAGAGAACAAAAAAGTTTCATATAACTTTTCTGAGAACATCTTTAATTCTGATGAAAATGCTGATCCCTAAAACACATTTTGTATGTAAAACTATAGAATACACTCTGGTCTCTAAAGAGGCAAAAACAGACTTAAGCAAAGACAGACATGTTTCAGGGCATCATAAATATTCACAGAAGTACTATTTTTCCTTTACCTCCAGAGAATATTCGCCCATGTATGACAGCTGGCAAAAGCTATTAGAATTAATGCCAACAGTGATTGTTTCTAGCAAGCAACATGTTAAGATGGAATTTCTATGGTTGGAACAACTTTCAAGAAAAGTATAAATCACTCACTGTAAATTAAGAAAAACAGACAACATATTTGGCCAAAAAGGTCACGCAGATGATAGTGGATTATCTGGAATTACATTGAAGATCTGTGATAATCTGAATTCCCTGGATTTATGAATGGTTAATACCCAAAAACTGTAGCAGTGCCAGTCTGGGTCAGCTACAAACATGCAAAGAGGATATGTTTCATCTGTTTTGCAGGTATTTAGGAATAATTCATTTACAGCAAATAGTAGTACGTATTCCCAAAGTAACTTCTAAGTGAACATACATTCTTCTACAATAACCTGAAAAACCTTCATTTTAATTTTGTAAACCCAACAATTATATTGATTATAGGGTGTTAACTGATCTGGACTGCCTGTCTCAGAATGGAAGCAGGACTACTAACCACAGCTGAAAACAAAACCAAACAAGATACTGCAAAGATTATTTTGAATTAAAGAAACAGTGAAGCATCAAAACAAAAACTTGGATGATTAAAGTGTCTTTTATGTAGTCTTGGTGAGCTTTTTTATTTTAAGGTCCTCCTATTTAATGATATTTCTTTGAAGTAAATGCAAAAACAAAAGAAAGGTTTTTCATTCAATTGTCATGTAACCCTATTGATGAAATTCCAAACCCATTCATTATTACAAACATTTTCACTAATGGATGTGTGTCTAAAATTGTTTCATTGCTATTTATTTTTTGTCTGTTTTGGGCAAATTGCTATTTATTCATCATTAGTAAATACAGCTGTGTTTGGTTGCTGATTTTTGTGTGTTTGAAAACTATACACACACAAATACACAGCATATTAATGTTAGGTACAGAAGAACCCTACTGTTTTCTGTTAAAAAGAAAGATTAATTTGTTACTGAAATCAGCATACACACAGAAAATCAGGGAATTAATTTTTTCATATCCCACACTGTCCTTTAATCTGAGGCACTATTAGGTATACTTAAACTACTCCTGAAAGATGCTTACCCACAGATGTTCACAGAAGATGGAAATTCCATACCCCTCCTAAGCAATCTTCTACAATACCTAACCTTCCTTACAGTAAAAGGTTTCCTTAATGTCTAACCTAGATAATCTTTGCTGTACTGAAGTCCATTTTAACCCATTCTCAAGGGACAAAAAAAATTATTCTCTGGAGCAATCTTTTACCATATTCTGAAGACTTACCATGTCTTCCTAATGATATATTCTTTTGGTTGAACAAACTAATAGATCAGATTGTCCAAGCCTCTGATCGTTACTATTTTTCACTTCTGGACTTTCTCAGCCTGCCCACATCCATTCTTGAGAGATTATGCATGTACTTATACATCTGCCTGTCTGTCTAGTTATACATCTGACAATTTAGCTACACTTTTCACAAAGTATTATAAATAAAGCGTGGTTAATTATTAAGGTGCAGTCAATTTATCTTGGGAAGAAACAAATGCAAGATAACTATGGGCTTCTAAGTGAACAGTAATGTAAGAAATAATTTTCCAAAATTCATAGTAAGTGGAATATTTCAAGATGGAACTCAAAAGAAATACATATAGTTAATGGTGTTCACCTGAACTGAAAAAAAATTATTGTTGCTATTCTGTTCAAAGTGAAAAAAGGAACGAATTGAGTACACATCATTAACTCTATCAAATCTATAGTAAATGTCCTTGGGAGTCCATACAGAATTCCTTGGCTTGGTCAGAAAGGCTATGCCTTGTATTCAGAGGTCAGTTGAGCTCTTTCTTGCTCTGACATTTCACCTTTTGAATGAAGTTTTTTCTACTACTTTCTAAAAGTATACTTTTTTGAAGTAGACAGACTGGTTATATTTTTCATTCATTCATTAAAATAATTTTCAGATATCAAATATCTCTAAAGATAAGGCTATTTTTACTGAACTCTACTGACACATTTACTGAATAAATTACTTCCAAATATTTTCTAGTTTTAAAAAAAAAAAAAAAAAAAAAGGAAATTGTGTTTACCTTTTGGTGAATAAAAAGTCTTCAAAAGTATTCGCTAGCTCTGGCCACATACTGTCAAATTTTCCAGAAGATGCATGCTGCCTTGCAACAGGTAGTCCAATAGAGAGAACTTTGAGAAGAGAGGAAACAGCTAGCTTCCATGTGCTTTCAGAAGGACAGGAATATTTCAGACTAAGAGGTATTCTTAGTGTCTGCAAAATGAAAGTTAAAACAAAATTTATAGTTGCTCAGACAAATCTAAGAATATGACAAGTTTCTGCAGAAAGATCTTGGCAGACACTGTCATAGATGATAGTACACATTCCTACCTTTTTTGCTGGTATATGAGATGCTCTTTTAAAAATATAATTATAAAGATGATTTACCATATACCAGCTGGCTAAAGCACGGGTCTGTTGCCAAGTACAAGGTTACAGGTCAGAGTTGATCCATTACCAATTACACTATGAAATTATATGCTAATTTTCTTTTTCTGTATTGCCATCCACCATTTCTGCTAAGCCTGACAGATGGACTTTCCTAACATCTAACAGATTACAGGCAGTTCATTATCGTGAGTGTATTCTGGAGAGTTTAGTCCCATTCCTAGAAAGCTATCCCAAGTGCTTCCACAGTAAAGAAAAAAAGCCTCATTAAATTTAAACTTTTCCTAATATGCAAAAGTTGAACTGTACACATAACCACTGCAAGACACCTGGTCATTGCTGACTGTTAAACCACATGAAGTTTAAAAGCAAAAAGTTAGTGAAATTCTAAGGTAAAGCCTGCAATACAACTCAAATGTATAGCAGATGAAAACACAGCAAATTTTAAGTCTTTTAGATAGAAAGACAGCTTCAATAGCTATAAAATTTGAAAGTCATTAATGAGTTTAAAAACATTAAACATATGTACTATTTATGCTATATGTATTCCTTTTAGCATTGTTAGTCAAACTAACTAGAACCTGATACCAAGTTATCTTGGAAAACTAATTATTTAATTTACATTTCAAATCCATAGTGACTAAATTCAAGTATTACACATATGCCCCCAATGCTTTTAGTGAAGTCTCTGATTTGAGGAAAGCAAAGGGAGGACAGAGGAAAGACTCACTCTTGCTCTCAAGAGTGAGTCAATTGTAATTAACTCTCTATTGCCGAAAATTATGAGAGCTAGTATCTAACCCTAGAGATAAACAGAGTATTTTCTTCTACTGCTATTGTTCATAGAGGTCAAATCTAATTCCAATATCAACATGGGCTTTAGAGACATGAAAAACAATTTAAAAAACATTTTCATCTACTGCAATAGATCACATTATTATCAACTGTGAATGTTAAAGAAAAGTGGTGTTTATATCAGTTTCACCTATCCCATTAAAACAGAAGTGGAAAACAACTGCATTAACTTTGAAATACAAATATTTAATTCATAACAGATTCCAAATGATACCACATAACTATTTTAAACACATTCAGGTTTCTAAATTTCTATATAGGAACAACCTGTTGTCAGCCAAGTCATTACAAACAAACCTAGGTCGCATACATTTTTTTCCCAGACATTTACTACTACTTCTATTATTTACCAAAATTATTTGCTAAAATGGAAACAAGGTCAAAAAAAGTTAGGAATTTGGCAATTTCACCTTAAAGGCACATTTGTGCACTCATTAGATTTCATAGCTACATCAACGACACACAAAGTCATTAAAAGCAAATCAAAAGTAATAACTAGAGCACACATCCCCAAAGTATATATGCCAGTCTACAGAAATTGGTCTTTGGCCTTCAATGCCATATTGACTAAGAGGCCTGCTTATCAGATTCAGGTGCATAATACTTTCAAAGATTAATATTTTGTGGCCTAACACATTTGTTAATTTTTATCTTAACATCGAAATACTGATGCTGACATTATCCAGCTAAAGAACAATACATAGAGCCTAATCAATAGCCTTGCAGCTTCAAAAGAAATTACTACCTGATGCTCATCTTCATAAAATATCAATTTGTTTACTAAAGCTTTAAGCTTCCCAGAAAGTGTTTATCCACACTAGCAAAAATAAAACTCATTATTTTCAATACAAGCTCATTAAATTGAGAGCATATGCAGGACAAACTTTTACCTTAATAATGTTCTGAAGAACTTTCTCTGTTACCACAGCTTTATGGCAAGCTGTCTTTTGGTATAAATCCACAACAACTTCTAATGATCTCTCAGCAAATGGTACATAATTCAATGCTACCCATTCCGCCTAGGAAAAGAAATTAGTAAATTACTGAACTATATGTGAAAACATATCAATTAAGGAACAGAAAATGTATGGTTTGCATTGAACTCTCAGTTTAATGCATGCAAGGTTTGCTAAGAATACGGTCCAAGCAACAAAACTGCAAATACAACATAGTCTGACTATGAAAATGTACTCTACATTGAAGTAAAGTACATTTAAGTAGGAGAAATGTTGCAGTCTAGGCAAGACAACTACATTAGGACAATCTTTAAGGAAATTTAACTCACCGGTGCAAATAGTTGTATCTAGTGTGATTCCATTGTGTTGCAGGACAAATAGAATAAGAAGAATTAATACATACATAATAGTTACCTCTTCGATTACACTGAATCAGATGCTCATGCTTAGTGAACAGCAGAGTACAGAGATAAAAAGAATTTTTGAACATGTCCCATTTCTCTACAGCACGTGCAACTCAAAAATTTGCAGCTTGAGGGAATTTTCTCCATTCAAAATTATCGTGTCTTTCTATTAAATTTGGTATCACATGTAAGACAAGTTATTTTAGATTAATTCACTGGACAAATTCAGACACATTCACTATGTCTGGTGTCCAGGCAAGACCTTTCCTACACGGAGGAATACAAAGCATAGAAGTAAAACAGAATTCAAAGGGAGCAAACGAAGATAACAAAAGCACGTAAAAAAAAAAAATTATTACACAACATGCACAGCAAAGTTTTTACAGATGGAATAAATGCATCTTGCTAAACAACCTATATCTGAAGCTGAATTGGGTTCACCAGCCAAGTGAAACAAGCGAGATTTCTAATGAATTACCTGATTATACTTTGCATTTGCAATGTGCTTTGTTTCCAGCTGTCCATACTGTGGAGGCTTGCAGGAAAATTCTACAAAGGCCAACAGCTGGTCGAAGATTGCAGGATACATTATCTGCATACTTTCTGAGCCCACACATATAGCCTATACCAAAAGAAAATACAAAAGCTTAATATATATCTTGAGCTGTCGCATTCAAAAATCTGCATCAGTACAAGGAGCTCCTAAAGAAAAATTCCCATGTAAGACTATGCAAGAGTCATGCTGTATAAAAGACAGTGTATAGTTCTAACAGTTTAAGGAAAAGTTTTGTTATTTTATTAAAGTAAATTAAGTGGCAAGATACCTGGGCATATATAGTTTAGTAAATACAGCTATCTCATTTCATCCAATAGAAGATATCTTTTCTTTACAAACTCTGCTTTGACATGACAGCAAAATATAAGTCTCATATAAGTCTTGTCTGTTGATCTCAGCCACATCTTCTTTAAGTTCTACTTCAAGGAACATTTAAATCTCAGAAGTAATTCATACAAGGTTTTCATAAGGAGTTAAAATTGTCTCTTACAGAAAGGAACATAAATAAAATGAGAACGATATGATTTTGGTATAGCTGAAACTCATAATCTTGCTTTAAAATGGAAGACATTTCAGGAAGGGTGTACTTAGAAGATGTCAATGAAATATCACGTTGTCATAGGCTAATGATTTCCTGTTGCAATATAAATCCCAAGGCAATCTTAGGGCATTTACTTTCAAAGCCAGATACAATGATTCTATGAAGTTACTCCAATTATTTTCTGTCATTTTAAATGTCTTGCTTTTCCTCCCAAAGTCTCTCCTCTCAAAGCCTCAAGAAACAGTCTATTTATTGCTCCACAAAAAAACCCTTGTGCTTGTACTGTCATTTTTCTCTGGGGAGGAATCAAACCTCCTTTTCATTCACCACAGATCATCCATGACAAGTTGTGGCTGAACTCACTCAAGGTGCCACCAGCTGCAAAGCTGTTTGAGTGCAGCCTCCACGCTGGGGCTGTGTCATGAGCTGTGGCAGTTGATGGGCTAGCAAATATCATCCTGAGTCCCCAGCCATGAAAGGGAGCAAGCCAACAGGGGCTACAGGCAGTCATCACTAGATCACCTGTCCTGGTTTCAGCTAGGACAGAGTTAATTTTCTTCCTAGTAGCTGGTATAGTGCTGTGTTTTGGATTTAGTAGGAAAATAATGTTGATAACACACTGATGTTTTTAGTTGTAGCTAAGTAGTGTTTATACTAAGTCAAGGATTTTTCAGCTTCTCATGTCCAGCCAGCCAGAAGGCTGGAGGGGCACAAGAAGCTGGGAGGGGACACAGCCAGGACAGCTGACCCAAACTGGCCAAAGAGCTATTCCATACCATATGACATCATGCCCAGTATATAAACTGGGGGAGCTGGCTGGGAGGGGCAGATCGCGGCTTGGGAAGTAACTGGGCATCGGTCAATGAGTGGTGAGCAATTGCATTGTGCACCACTTGCTTTGAATAGTTTAATTCTTTTAGTATTACTATTGTCATATTATTATTATCATTAACATTGTTTTTCATTCCTATTAAACTGTCTTTATCTCAACTCATGAGGTTTTTTCCCTGATTCTCTCCCCCATCCCAGGGGTGGGGGGGCAGTGAGCGAGCGGCTGCGTGGTGCTTAGCTGCCGGCTGGGGTTAAACCACGACATCACCCTAAGACCTAGCTGTACCTTCAGGCAATCTACAACCTGCAGCAGAGCACTCCATGAATCATCAATGGCCTTTCCCTTTTTCTCAGCTTTCTGCAATTCAAAATGCGTGTCTAATGCTCAAAAAGCTTAATCAACATTATGAATATAGCGCAGCACTCCTTCTAAAAAGCCATACTCCTTTTCTGGTGCTCAAGTTCAAGACTATACTGAACTCTGAAAAAGATGCTTTGATGCTAGATACTCACCTGTGTGGCAGAAGACTAAAAGGTTAATTGCTGATCTAAAAGTATTCAACACCATGTAAAACAATTTCAGCTGATATGCTGCTGCACTAAAGTCACTGCACTAAATTTTAACAGTTCAATGCAAGACTACATACCTATTAGAAAAGGTATAAAAAATGATTTTATGTACCAACACATGGATTAGAAAGGGAAAGAGAGCATCCACAAACCCCTGGCTAACTTTTGTATAGATGCAACTTACTTGCACAGATGCAACTTACATTACCCACAGAAGACTATCTTAACATCTATAATGGCAAAACTTCAAAATACGTTTGTCATTCACTCCACATTGTTAGATTTTTATTATTATTCATTTCAGGATCAGTGGAAAATAATTTCAGACGCTACTTTTTCTGTACTGGTGAACAAAAGCAATTACTACTTCCTATTTGAAGTTTGTGCATAAGTAGCTTCTTATTCTTTGTATTTTATGAAAATCTTGTAAAATTTTTATTTTACAAATAGAAGCATTTTCTATCCAATCTACTGGGGTATTTTCAACTCTAAAAATTACCCATATAATATTAAAAAAAAGGAGGATTAGGTCACTTAGTTTTGAAAATTCATCTAACTAGAACTGCTTTTCAAAGAGGTTTATGCTTCTGACTGACACCAGGTAACTTTTATCTAAGCATATGAAAAACTCAAAAATAGCCTAGCAAAGTGTGTGACGAAGGACATTGAAAGCCTCTTTAAGAGCTGCTTATAAAACAGAGTAGTATTTACTGCATTAAGTGCATTTATTTACATACTTAAGTAGAGAGGCATGTATAAATCAAAAAGTAATGTTCACCCAACAACAAAACACAAACCAACCCTAAAATAAAATACTTTGCAGATTGTTGTTTGTTGTAAAAATTGACACAGTACTTTAGTTTCAGAAATTTATGCTTTAAAGCGTTCTGGTACTAACCTTCACATGTTTTAATAGTTCAGATTTATCTAACAACTCCCAGTGCAACTATTGTCAAGGACTACTGTTTTTTTTACAGCTCTCCATAGCTAATTCTCTACCATCTCTGCCAGTATGTAAATATAGCCTTGAGTTTACCACACTCATAGCTCAAGAGGTTCGCATCCATAGTGCCTGCAGAGGTAGAATTCAAATGTATCTGATCCCCAAGTATGTATCTGTGTTCCTCTGTCTGATGAGCCAGCTGGCTCACTGTGGAGTTGACCCAGAGTCAATGTACGGAGGCAGTGAAAATAATCAGAGAATTTGGGCTTGAGTACAAACTTTAGCTGAGCTACAGTGATGAAGCAGGCACTTATACTACAGCAGTGAAAGACTAGAAAACAAGTACTAATGAGGAATCAAAAGAAAACTAAGAACAAAACGAAGAGTGTAAAATGGGCTCAACACACGGAAGTCTGAAAGGAGAACCAAAGTTCCCTTCCAGTCCCATGTTCTTGAGTTGCAATGTCCTTTGCTAGTGCAATCACATCATAAAATCTCTTTATTAAACCAGTCAGGGGCTCAGTCTTAAAAACGTCAGGGTTTTTTCATGCTATTCCAATTACAAGGTTGTTCCAGAACTTCTTAGAAAATCAGAACTGACCCAAATCTTCCTGTTCAGCAAAGAACAAAACTTAATCTGATCCTGCAATGCAAACATGTAAGAAACATTTTGTTTAAAAGAAGGTGGCAAGTATTTACATACCCTTCTTTAACTGTTCCACTAGCTTCTGTGTGTTCTCCTGAGACTATTAATTCATTTCAACAGACGAAGAAGATACTGTGGCATCCAGCAAAACTATCTGACAGATGGCCTTTGCTCCACATCAGCACTGGCTGGCTGCCTTATCATGTGAACTGTACTGTGTTATATAGCCAAGAGGAGTGATCATGCGACTTCACAGAACTTATTATGTCCAAATATACTTTATTTTTTTAGTGACTTCAGCGCTGTTCTGTTAGTAATATAACTATAGATGGGCTGGGAGGTACTGTATAAATTGAGGTACTTAAGACTTCCTATGTAAGTCTGTATTTGCAAAGGCTTGTAACTGCCATGCTAACCATTTTGACTGGGAGAGGGAAAGGGGGGATGTCTCTGTTTCTCATGGGGAGTTATTGCTTTTGTTATTGTTTAAGAAAACTTCAGCTAAAACAGTTTAACATCTTGACAAGAACAAGAGTATAAAAAAATGTGCAGTTTTTCCTCACATTAAAAACTCTGGTAACCCCTCCTTTGAAAAGCGCTAATGCCTGCAGCCTTTGGGAACTAAGAACATCTAGATAACGAGACCGGCAAAGAAACAGAAAAATCTGAGAGATGAATATATGGAGTGATTAAGTGGGGAAAACAGGACTTGGGCAGGGCGGAGCTGCTGCAAAGGGAAGGGTACAAAAGGGTCAAGCCTGACTGGAAAAGCATGAAAATTTAGTGGATATGATTGGTGTTAAAACTTCATGTTATTTATATCCCCACATACAAAACTGAGATTTAATACCAACTTCTAATCTTATACTTCTGTTCTCAAAATACATTCATGAATATTTGTTAAACTCATAAACTAAAGGAATGACTGCAAGATAATGATTCTGCCTTGCTTGTGGGGTTTAAATAAGTATGAGATAAGTCAACCCACACTAAGCAAAAAGAAAACAGGATGCTGAATTGCTGCTCATTAAGTAGGCACCATGTGTTCTATGAGCTAAATGAGGCAGGTCCTGCCTGAGAGGGTGAAGGGGGGGGGGGGGGAAGTATGACCACATAGTTAAGCAAAGTAGTCATAACATGAAAGCCCAAAGGGAATGAAGTCAGGTCACATGGATAGTTTTAATTCTGGCATTTCCCAAGTAGGTTTTTTGTGGGGTTTGGGGGTTTGTTTTTTTTACAGCAGTGCTTAATATAAATGCATGATCTCATTCGTTATCAACTTTGCTTCTTTTGAATAAAAAAGTTTTCTGAATGAACAATGTATTTTGCAAGGAGATGTTTTACAACTCCAGGACAAAAGAAGCAATACCTTTTTTCTTTTTTTAACTATCCAGAAAAAGGGCACCCTAATTTGTTGTTTACAGATTCACTTGCATGAAGGGTGCTCTTTGAGGATGAGTTCTATAGTAAGAATTTCTTAAGCAGAGATGCAGCATTTTCCTTAAACAACTGATTAACAAGAGGCAAGAAGGTAGGTGGTCTGCCAGAGACCTTTTTATATTTTATGTTTTGCATGAACTCAAAGTTCTCATGATCACTATTCTTTTAGACTTTGTTTATGGCAGTACCTGGGCAACATAAGGAATACTGTTTGGGGGACTATTCCCCCAACTCTGTGTACAGACCCTCATAATAGTACAATACTGTAATATTAGACAGACAAGTAAATGGCTACAAACACAGCACCACACTTAAGGTATTTCTGCAATCAAGCAAAAGCGCATTTCATAAAGATTACATCGTTCCTTTCAATGCAGAGCACCTGGGTTGCACCAGGAATGGAGATCTGATTGCTCTAACACAGTACGCTGTGCAATTATAAATAATTAAAAAATTCATGTGTAAGTCACCACACTACAGTTCTGAGAAGAATTGAGACACAGTGTAGTTTACCTTTCACCACGCATTTGAAGTCACATTATTACCTTTTGTAAAACATCTAAAGCTGTAAGCACCGCTTCCTGTAAACTTGTCAAAACTGCTTCAGTGTAAGATGGAAGGATGAAAGGGGAAGCATCAGAACTGATTGGAACTGAAACAGCACCGTGCAAAATGACACCCAGCTTTTGGAGATCATCCATGCTGAAACCAGTTTTGATGTGTTGGTAAAGAGCGGGGAATATTTGAATTAAAGCTGTAAGAAAAGGCTGGCTGGGAATGAAAGTCAATTTATCACAAGTAATTGGAGGCCTTGTACTTTCTGAACCAATCCTATACCAGCTGTTCCAGGCTGCCCACCAAAGATTCAAATCTTCAATCTCATCTGTTATTACAGGTGGTTCAGATCCATTGTATCTTCCTATTCTTTCTCCTATGGAGTCAGTTCTCATGAATGATCTGCCAAGACTAGTGGCAGTTGTTGTCCCTACCACCACAGGTACAGAAACATTGATAGCAGGTGGTGTGTCAGGCTTCTCTGAGTCTCGGACAGGAGAAACAATTTGTAAGATCTCCTGGAAGCTTTTCAGAGCAGCCAAGGAAACTTCATTATTTTTGCTGAGTGCTGCTGATTGGATGTGATCAAGAAGAACATCCCAGGCTTGGGAAAAGTCTCCTATTTAAAAAAAAGGGAGAGAGAAAAAAAATCAACTTGGAACTGGCTTCCTATTCCACTTCCCACCCACTCTGTCTCTAAAAGGCTGTTCATGTACTTGTTACTCTAATACAGAGAAATTTCATCAGGTTAGGTGATGGCTGGAATGACTTTCAGAATATATCAGTTCAACCGTAACCAGAAAGAATGAATGTGACAGAGAAACACACAAATATGAATAATGAAACAACATATCAATGTTTATGTCGAATTTGCTAGCGAAAAATCACATACCACATCCCATACCAGAAAAATACGTTTTCTTTATTCAGGCTAGTGAAACAGGTTTGTTCCTATGCATACCAGATGCCTGTTGATTTCAAAAAGTGTTAAGCACACACAAGGAATTAAGGGTCAAATCTATAGTCTAAAGGTCAAATCTCTATATATAATCTATATATGCATCTATAAAGAATTGATTTTAAAATGCTGATAATTGTACTGTGGAGAAAGATTTCATTTTTGGAGTCTGAGTTTTTAATTAAATTTAGCACTGACCTTCAATTATCTATGTTATTAATTACTGGGTCTGAATAATTAAAATAGCCCTGTAATGTTTTAAATTTTTATTCAGTTTTAACTCAAGTTTAGTATAGCTTAAAATATACATTTCTGCAAATGACCAGTACTCTTGATACCTATTAATATGCTGATATCTGTATCACAAATAACCAAAATGAAATAAAACACAACTTATTTCTAGTTATATATATTAATTGCATACTACGGGATGGTGATATATTAATGTAATGGGGAATTTTCTTTGCAAGCTATACATTCTTTATATCACATTTTTATTTTTGAAAGTAATTTAAGTAATTCTAGTTAACCAAACTAGAAATGAAAGCTGTTTTCAAATTATATCAGAATATCTCTGTTTAGAAGCCTAAACTGGAACAAAACATTTTTTCTGTACAAAACAGGCATGAATGCTGAATTATATTATCTAGTTCAATACACTTACATTGTTCAATTGTATGTAGTAATATTTTATATTTTACAATAGCTTAGTAAATGACCTAATGTTTAATATCTATAAGGAGAAAGTGAGAAAGAAATAGAGAAAAATCAGAGCCTGAGAAAAAGGAAGAGAAAGAAATAAACATACCAAGGAGTTATAGAAGAAAAATAAAAAACTTCAAAATGGGAAAGGTAAGATTTTAAGGAAGAAGAAAAGGGGAACTCACTTCAGTTAGCTGCATTAGGGACAACAGTAAGGTAACTCAAATTGACATCTCTGTACAAGACAAACAGTGGAGGAGTATCATGAGGGGAGAAAAAGAACCACTTGAAATAGTGGGTAATCTCAACATCTTTCATGTCATAACAAGTTCAATCTTTTCATTAAAAAATTCCCTTTCTTCTTTTCTAAGCTATATACTTCACTGACTTTACAAGTGAGTTCTCTTTACATTGTAAGAGCACTGTTAAACTTGACACACTGATGCCACAGAAGAGTTCTAGGCAAGTGTTGCATAATCTTAAGAGAGACAAGAGGAAAAATATGTTCTGACAACCAAAAGAACAGAAAAATTATTATTGTTATCAGGCTACTATAAATTAAAGCTATCTGGCACCCAGCATTGTGACTGGTGAGATTTAATCTCAAGTACTGTGATACAGAAGATGAAACTGGTACTTACTTTGGCTCTAAGGAGCATGAATTAAAAACTCCATAATTTTCATCACATTTGAGGTGAGACACAACAGAACACACTTTTAAGCTAAGATTAAGATTCTTGCCCAGTACTTTAACTGAAAAAATATACAAAAGCAGAAAGTTTATTACTGTATCTTTCAATAACTTTAAACTATAAATTTTACCTAAAGGCTGCAGTAAGTATCTCCTGGTGTTAAATATCCTTGCAACTCCAGCCAGTGTTAATACCCATGTCTCAGCCCACTGTTTCTCAGCTGTATCTCTTGAATGATGGATGAGAATGTTGCCTCCTCCTGATTCAATCTTCTCTTTGTCAGCTGTGGTAGAAGATTCTCGAACCCTATCCAACAGGTGAAATAAAACCTGTAAAAGTCAGAAAAAGAGGAAAAAAGCAACTTTTCAAATAACACAGTTGTATCCATGATAAAACAACAAAAAATAGTAATTTTTCCATTATCCTTTCTGTCACTGTGTCACCTTGAGAATTCCCTTATTCTAAACAGTCTCTGCAACAGCTAAGAGTAAGAGTCAGCCAACTGATGTTCACTTGAGAAGGGTTAGAAACAGCATGATCAAAACCACTGAGAACAGTGTGAGCACTAACAGAAGGCTAAAACCAATGGATCTCAGATACCTCACAGGTACAACAGGCAACAGACTCAACTACAGCCTGACTTTTTCCGTAAGGCACAACAACATGACTGTGATCTAGAACAGGGCATTTGATGGATCCTCTCAAATAAGAGAGCCAAAACAGAGTGCAAAGTAAAGCTCAATCTAATATCAGATCAATCCAGTCACATGACCCTCAAACGTCACCATATTTTCGCACAAAGAAAGGAATCATTCATCTTCATGGGAAAGGAGCAGCCTTTTTATACAACTCCTGAGCAAGAAAGAAATGGTCAAGATACAAAAATTACATTTCATAAGAGGCTTTAAGGGCCGGAGAAAAGAAAGCGAGGGGGAAAAAAAAACAAACAAAAAACAAAGGACAATATCAGACTTCTGCCACCATATCTTATCTTTAAAAAGTCTTAATAAACTAGTTAACTGATATTAAAATAGCATGTCAATGGTTACCAAAACGTGAATGCAAGTCAAAAAACCTTCAGTGGAAGCTTACACACCATACCTTCCATATTACTGTGTGCCACGTTGAATGTTGTAATAAAGTTCCATGAGCACCAATAGTAGAAAACAATGTCTGCCCAGCACTCTTTCTAACTGCAGGTCGGGGATCCACACACAGTTCTCCAAGTTTGGCATACAGGCATAACCAAAGACAGTCAAATGGTGGTGCAGGATGAAAAGGTCTATTCAGCATCACCCCCTTTTCTTCTGCCTGTTTCTGCAACACTGCCTCTTCTTTGTTTAGCTCCTTTTCAATTATTTCACCTCTTTGGAAAAAATAATCCGAAATATTCCACTACAAAATAAATAAGACATATGCTGTTGTACAATAAAAATATTATAATGCTCTTAATGATCATGAAATAAATTGTTTCTCATTTTCACATTTAAAAGTATTTTGCTAAGTACATCAAGATATCAATTTCCCTACACTGATGGAAGAAGATCAGCACATAAATACTGCAAGGTGCAGAAAGTGTTTTTCTTAACCTCAGCTTTTAGGCCCCAGTTATACATGAAGTACTAGAAAGGGAAACAATGTATTAAAAATAAGATACTGATGAATATGGTTACAACACAATACTATTTGTTTACTTAACCCCGGAGTCATGCAGATTAAAGATAAATTGTGCTCACTCAATTTACATATGATTCCAAACGACAGCATGGGAGTTCCGTAAGAACACAAAAAATAGGTTTTGGCTTTCATTTGTAGAATTGACTCCAGATTAATTTTCATTAAAAAAAAAAAAAAAAATGAAACCCAGAAGCAGCGACACTGTAGGTTAACATAAAACTCACCAACAAACCAATTGAAGTTAAGCTAATATTTAGCTCTTGATTGTGAAGTCCAAAGCTTCCTGCAACTTCAACAACTATCTGTAGACAAGTACATGGCATTGTTGGAAGGAAGTCTGTCACAACCAACTGAAGACACTGGAATGCAGTCCGTATCAAGGACTCTCTTAAAAAAACAGAACACACATACACACACTCATTTCAAATTTCTTCAAGAGCACAGGAATGTTTTGAATACAATACCTCAGGAGACAGCATTATTAAACAAAAAAGAAAAAAAAACATTTAATGTTTTTGAGATGAATTCGCAACATTTTAAATGTTTCAACTAGCGGGTTTTTTTGAGATATAACATTAAATTGAAGCTTCAAATTCTGATGAAGTATTTTAGTCCATGTTAACTAGCTAGTGAAGTTGAAGTTTAGACTCTCCAGTGGTCCTCAGCTAGTTTTATATAGTAAAGTCCACTTCTCTGTTCTAGAGTTCTAGGACTTGTTAGTTCAAACGTGTCAGCTAAAACATTCTAAAAAAGCCA